>NW_022681465.1:54555587-55865741 GCF_009764315.1 Trachypithecus francoisi
CACTTTTCTATTGCAGCACTGGCAACTTCCCAGCTCCAAGTCAATCTGGGAAGACTTGGGAGTTGGAGGTGGGGGTTGAAGATGGCTGTATTTGTTATCTATTGCTACATAACAAATGACCCTACAATTTTTCAGTGTAAAGTAATGGGCATTTATGATTTTGCATAGTGTCTGAGGGTCAGGAATCTGGGAGCAGCTTAGCACGATGGTTCCAGCTCAGGTCTTTCATGAAGTAGCATTCAAGATGTCCACCAGGATTCTAGTCATTTTAGGAATTGCCTGGGGCTTGAAGATTCACTCCCAGTTTGGCTCATTCAGTGGTTACTTGCTGGAAGACCTCCATTCTTCCTTGGCTGTGGGCAGGAGTCCACAGTTTCTCACCAGGAGGTCCTCTTCATTGGGCTGAGTGATCTTATGACATAGCAGCTGGCTTCCCCCAGAGGGAGCAGTCCACAACTTACCAGGAAGGAAGAAGCTGCAAAGGTCTTTAATGACCTAGTCTTGGAAGTCACAGACCCTCACTGCTGCTAAATTCCATTCTTTAGAAGCGAGTCACTACTCAAGGGGAGGGGAGTCGTCCCTACGTTTTGAAGAGATGAGTGTTCAAGAATTTGTGGACATATTTTAAAACCACTGCAAGGGAAGAAAAATGGAGAGTGGCAGAGTGTAAGATCAAGGTGTAATGTAATAGTCTGAGTAACAGGGAGGAAAGCAGAGGCACTGAGGTCCTGAGATAACCATGTAGAGAGAGACTGAATAGTGTGACTTACAGTCCTGGCTGCACATTTGAATCACCTGGGGACATTTAAAAAGTCCTCATGCCCTGGGCCCCGCTGCAGATCAATTAAATCCATAGTTCTGGGATGAAGGACAGGTATCAGTATTGATTAACAGTTCTCCAGGTGATTTTAATGTGCAGCCTGAGTTGTGAACCATGTAACAGAGGTGCTAGAATTGGGCTATGTCTGGGCTCAAGTCTCAGTTATGCCAATTAAGTAGCTGTGTGTTGTTAGGCAAGTTCATTAGTTTTTCTGTGCCTCATCTGTGCAATGGGCATATGAATAGTACTTCCTCATAGGGTTATTGTGAGGATTACCTGGGTTAATACTCCATGTAATTTGCTGGAAACTATTCTGGGCATAGTAGGTGCTGTTTCAATGTTATTATTGTGATTATTAGCAGCACACAATGGACTTTTTCCTCCCTCCTGCTCCTGCTTCCCTAGTGCCTCCACCTGGAAAGGAGTATGGCTTTCTCTGCCCCAGCTCCCTCCCTTTCCCTTGAGAAGGCACAGTGGATGCCCAGCATCCTGCTCAGTCTGCAAGCCCTACCCTGCCCTCAGGCAGGTGCCTGGAAAGCTGAGAAGCTGAGCTGCTGGGCTCAGCTAATGGTGGGCTTCACTGCAGAGGATCTCCTCCATCCTGAGAGATGGACAAGGACGTAGCACCCCAGGGGGCAATGAGAAGAAGGAAAATTCCCCCTCAGCCTCACAGGAGCAGAGGGTCTGCACTCACGCCTTGCAATTTCTTCAACAACCTTTCCCAATCTCAATTTCTCTGAACTCTTATAATATCAATATGGTCCTTAAATTACCTGCTGTCTTTTATATTTATCTATTTACCTTTTGTATTTTCTCTCCTTCAGACAGTTAAGCAAGGGCTATCTCTTCTGGGGGAAGTGTCTGTAAAAGGAGGGAGGGGAAGATGAAGAAGGAAAAGGGGGTGTCCTGTTTGGATTATAGACACCTCTTAAGTCTTGAGAATTATATATATGTCAGGGGGAAATGTGCTCTGCTTCTTATGAATGCCTTCCCCTCTCCCCTCCCTGTATCACACTACCTCTCTAAAACACCCTTTCTCCTGACCACCATTTTCATGGAAAAATAGCATGAGTGTTCTTTCTCTTGCCTTTTACAGCAGAGGTTAATAAATTGCCACTATTACAGGGTATTCCAGCTGATATTGATGAAGCAGGTACAGAAATAAGCTAATGGGTTAGTTCCTATAGAGAAATGTGTTTCCCAAGCATAAAAGCACTATTTTGTCGGAAAGTAGATGGAGTTTTTTCAAGCCTACTAAGACAGATGGAAGGGAAAAAAAGAAAAAAGATAAAATAATTAAACTATAAAACAATTGTTGACGAGACGCCTATATTATTTTTTTCTCTTCATTATGAAATTAATCTTGATTTGAATAGGTTATATCTCAATTCTCTGTTTTTTTTAATCCCCTCTGTTCTGTAGGTTTATGATTTGATCCTAAAAGTTAAAGATCTTTTTAATAAAATATATTAAACAAAACATATTTGAAGTCCCTGCTGTTTATTAAGTGTTCTTTTACAGTAAACATGAGTGACAAAAGAGAACATGATATTAATAGTTAAGCCTATGGCAATAAGGTGCTTAATTTCAATAGCACTTGGGTTTAAAATATAGAAAGGAACCTCATGGTTAAAAATTCTAGGTAGGTAGTACCTGAATCCACGTGTATCAGTTGTGTAAGCATCTAAATGCTGAAAAGAGAGCATCTAGATCCTGATTTCTCCTGGCTGAGTTCATTCATTACTGCCAAAGTAGGAAATCCTGGATTTTAAGCCTTAGAAGCTAGGAATAAAATTAGCCCCCAAATAAAAATTATTCTAGAGAAATATAGTCTTGATGGTTGAGGTTATAATAACTGTTACTTACATAAATAGCTGATTTTATTGGCCTAGTTAAATGATTCCCATGTGTCCTTCTGAAACTTTCTGCAGTCACTCTCATTGACTGCCATCTCAGCTGTTAGAGAAGAAAAAAATGATGAACTCAAGGCTTCTTCATCAATGAGCTCAGTCTGTAAGATAATAGAGGGTTCAGTGAGCACCACTGACCTGCCCAGGAAAGCTACCAGCGTGAAAACTGAAGGAACATGGCACAGAGACACAGCAGTAAAATTCAAGAGACTAAAATAAACTCAGTGAGCCTGCCTGGTCGCTAAACACTGAATACATTTAAGTGCTATTTTGACAAGAGAGCATGGCGGCTATTTAAGAATTTCATTTTTAAAACTCTAGTACAATTTTGTTCTCCTAACAGCATCATCCTGTGTCTGTGTTTGTTCCCAGTGAGGTCATTATTAAGTGAATTGAATTATTGTTCTGTTCAAATGACCTGTGCATTCAACAATGTGTGCTGAGCTCCAGCAAGAAATGTTTTATGTATTATTGGGAGATGGCCATCTGTGGCACAAACCGGGCCTCCCAACATGCAGAAACGTTGGGAGATAGTTTATGTTCAGTTTTATCTATGATCTGAATTCCATTTATAAGCTTTTTTCATCCACTTGTCAACACTGTTCACTATAGCAACACTGAAAATGGTCAGAAATGAACAGATTTATCAGAGCAATGTGAGGTCAGACTGTATGTTTCAATTATTGTATATTGAATTTTTATCATACATTTTAAATTTTGCCCATAAAAATAGTAACAATGTAATAAAAATGGAATTGCTTTTCTTTGATCAACTTTCAGTTATTATAAGTTACAAAGTGAATAAGCTAGATTTCATGATTTTTATTAGATAATGGGTCTCACATTATATATGTATATTTTAAATATAACATTGGTTGTCCATGCCAAGAACTGTGGATTAATTTTTTTCAAGTCTGAAGAACACTGCCTTTCCCGTTCCTGCATATGTAATAGAACAGCATGGCAATATGTGAAATTAAATTTTAAAATTGTAGATTAAGCCACACCCTCCCAACCTTTTCATATCTTTTTAAAGAAAACTTTTGATAATTCTACTGGCATGTTAGACCAAATGAATGAATTTACATAAGGTAAATATAGCCAGATATTTGTTGTACAGAATGAAAAGATTTTTAGGTATCTTTTTCTGTTGCTTTTATTGTTGTACTGATATCTTAATTAACAAAAAGAATTTCCTTTATAATAAAGTATAAAATCTTATGCGTAGAACAGAACTTTTACAAGCGCATTTTCTTTCTCTCCTTCCTTCCCTTCTTCCTTCCCTCCCTTCCTTCCTTCCATCCATTCGTGCTTCCTTCCTTCATCTCTTTATTTTTAAAATAAAAACCTTCTAAGTTGTATAACACAGTGTTCACTTTGGACATATAGCTTTACAGTTTAAATACATTTAGATTTCAATTTCATTTGTAAGTGGGGATGTTTATTAGAAAAACGACTAGTATCAGCAAACAGGTAGGGAGATAAGCTTTGTTCACAAATGCATCCCTGGAGGCATATTACACTCACGCACCTTGAAAGTATCCTAATGAAAATGATGAGCATGATGATGATGATGATGACAGAGCAATGATAACTAGCATTTAATGAGCACTTTATCTGTGCCTGGAGCTAGGCTAAGTGATCCACAGGTCTTGTCTTACTTGCTCTTCATAACAATTCTGTGAAAGCAGGTAATTTCATCTTGATATGAGGAAACTGGGGCTTCAAAAGCAAAGAAACTTGCTCAAAGTCATTTACTGGGATTTCACCCTAGGTCTGTGTGACCCATCTGTCCTTCTGAAATCATGGTGGAAAGTGTAGAACTTGTGAGGACTCTCCCAAATTTCCCCTAGTCAGGTCGTAGAAGTCAAGCCGAACAGAGGCCGGTAGGCTTGCTGTGGCTGAGGGGCCTTGTGCTTCTGAGCTGCAAAGCACCCATCTGTGTGACACTGTTTTCTCCAGGACCTGAAGTACTTGGCTCTAGCCCAGACCACTTCAGAAAGTCCTATAACTTCTCTGCACCCACCCCTTTCTCATGCATTTTAGACTTTCTGGTGAATGTTTTTATTTAGCATTTGTTTGACATGTCATACTCTGACTCTTCTTTCTGGTGTTCTGGGATACACATCTTCTGTGACACAATGGAGTGTCTGCCTCATCCTACATTCCCCAGCCTTTGCCATTGTTCTTTGGGGGAAGCCCTGATAGGCCCAGAGATGGTGCCTCATCCAAAGAGGTTATCTAGCAACCGGCAATGGTCAAGAACAAAGAACTCTGGGCTGGGCGCGGTGGCTCAAGCCTGTAATCCCAACACTTTGGGAGGCCGAGACAGGCGGATCACGAGGTCAGGAGATCGAGACCATCTTGGCTAACATGGTGAAACCCCGTCTCTACTAAAAAATTCAAAAAACTAGCCGGGCAAGGTGGCGGGCGCCTGTAGTCCCAGCTACTCAGGAGGCTGAGGCAGGAGAATGGCGTAAACCCGGGAGGCGGAGCTTGCAGTGAGCTGAGATCTGGCCACTGCACTCCAGCCTGGGCGACAGAGCGAGACTCCGTCTCAAAAAAAAAGAAGAAAAAAAAAAAAAGAACTCTGCACAATGGGGACAGCAATGTAATTAGCTGACCTCCTGGGATTTGGACTAGAAAATGGGGAGAGTACTGGCCACACAGGAGTAAAGGGAGAATGCAGCAGATACACTCTCAGAAGCAGAGATGACATGGAGGAGAGGTGGTGAGCATGACCCAGACAGGAGCTGGCCCTAAGGCCCATCTGTTTTTTGGTGGTTTCCACTTTTAGTCCCACCATTTTCTTTCAGGAAACCTGAGGGAGGCTCTGTTCCTTGCAGCTGTTAAGAGCCTGCCATATGGGTACATAGGAAATCCATCACATACTTACTTTCATGGCTTCTCTTCACCCCACCCTCCCACCTGCCTTGTCCTTGATGGGTTTGATTACTAGAGGACTAGTCCATACTAGTCAGGATTCTTTCCTTTGCAAGTGACAGAAATCCAACTAAAATATTTTAAGAAAAAAAAAGCAGAGGGAGGGTGAGGAACAGCATGGGGAGATGGGAGAGGAATAGAGGTTGAAAGATACTGACGAAAAAACAAAAAACAGAGCTGAAGAAATCATTGCAGAACCGAAGTAGCTCCAAGCTCTCAGTGACTAGAAGAAAAGACTTATTGCTGAAAAAGTTTGATTCCACTTGTTGTTTTGCCTTTTGTCTTTTTCATTCTCTCACACATCCTACCTGGTGAAGGGCATGACTGACAGCCGCTGTTGAACACATTCTTAAAGCTTTGTGATCAGAAATGAATGAGAACTTTCCCCACCAATAAAACTTAGAAATTTCCTGGGAAAAACCTTTGATTGGCTGGGCTTTGGTCAAATGCCAAAGGAATATTTGCCAAGAGACTAAGGTCACATACTTAACCACTGTGGCCCAGGAGAGTAATGCTATGATTCTAAGCTCATCAGAAGTGTATGATTGGAGTGGGGGAAGAGCAGTTCCCCAAGGGAACAGGAACAAGCAGACGACAACAGGCGCATGTATGACTAGAGGTGTACTTATATAACTTTGTTGTATTGTTTACAAAGAAGCAGAGGAGCAAATCAATTCTCTGTGTCTCGTTTCCAAGGGCCCTGGTGAAGAGCTATTGCACAATCCCTGCTCCCACCTCAGAGCATTGGCTCATCTCAGGATATTAGAATCATTTACCTGAGGACAGTCACCCACCTCCACCTGACAGTCATCCTTACAACTGAGCCCAGTAATTTGAATGAATTTGAAAACCTCAGAAGAAGACCGTAGAAGTTCTCTTTTCTTTATGCTACAGGACCTCAGTGCAGAATCCCCGGACCCGCTGCATCAGCATTACCTTGTTAGAAATACAAATTTGAGGGCCTTCCCCCAGATGTGCTGGATCAGAAACTATGGGATGGGGCCCAAGGATCCATGTTTTAATAAACCCTTCAGGGGATTCCAATGCAGGGTGAAGTTTGAGAATTTCTGCTTTAAGCCATTCTTTCAATAGTCCCTTGCTTACATGGGTTTCTACAAAACATGTCTGAATAAAGACTCTTGGCCAAGGATGCTGGCCTATCATCACACGTGTCTCAACAGGCTTCCTGCGGTTGGCGCTATCCATTCATCCACTGCCACCTGGATGCCATGTGGGTCCCCCAGGTAGACTCCAGAGCGAGTTAGAAGGGTAAGGGGAGGGTGGATGAAACCATTCCATAGGGTCTTCACATATGGTTCATTCATGTCAATGTCCTCCTGCAATGAGTGTGATAGTGTCAATTTGATTGTACCACAGGGTACCCAGATTAAACATTATTTCTGAGTATGTCTATGAGGGGGTTTCAGATGAAGCTAGCATTTGAATCAGTGACTCAGTAAAGCAGTGTGCCTTCCCCAGTGTGCATGGACATCATGCAATCTGCTGAGGGCCTGAATAGAACAAAAAGGTGGAGGGAGGAAGAATTCACACCATGCCTTTTGCTTCCTACCAGCCTCCTTGAGTTGAGACATCAGTCTTCTCTTGCCCTTGGACCGGGATTTATTCTACCAGCTTTCCTGGGTTTCCAGCTTGCAGATGGCAGACTGTGGGACTTAGCCTCCATAATTGTGTGCAGCAGTTCCTCATAATAGATCTCTTTCTCTCTATCTATACTTATACCTCTATACCTCTATCTATCTACCTATCTATCCCTCCTACTCATTCTGTTTTTCTGAAGGACCCTAATACAATCAGAATGTACACTTACATGTGCAGGCAGAAACACATGCATCTAAAGTATACTGGGGGCATGTCTTTGTGTCAGCTTCACAGTCTTCTTGTGGCCCCAGAGGCTTTAGGAATGGTGCTTAGGGGAAACTCTTCTTCCCCATGTATCCAATGGGACTTGCTTAAGAATCTTAAAGACTTAAAAAGAGGAACATTGAGTCCCAAGTGCCTTCCTGACTTGTTTTCTTTTTTATATTGTTACAAATCTGAGATTTTGTTTTCTTCACACTGTGAACATCATGATGGTATCTCATAAGTGCTGTGTATACAGTAGATGTGGAGAAGACAAACTCCGGTGGACCCTACAGCTCTTGCTTCAGATCCTCAGTACTGGTTTCTGGCCCATTCATTCAGAAGTAGTGATTTTCTCTGCATATCCAAAATTTCCTAACATTAAAATATTCCTTTTACTACTCAACAAAAAAAGGCTGTTTTTAGATTGCAAAAAGCTTTATATTTAGAATGCAAAAACCATCCAATATACACTATATAGATTCATGTTTCAGATAAGTAAAATTATTCAAAAGCCCAAGATCAAAAATCCGCAAAAGAAGTGAGTTTTAATTTTTGTCCTTAGAATCTTCTGGGCGCAAGAACCCTTGTACAATCCTCTAATCCACAACTTCACCTTTAAGCCCAAAGTGTTTCTGCCAGGAAGGAGTTTTTATCCCAAAGTAAAAGGATTTGCAAGCAAAGATTCATAACAGAAGAGCCGTCTCAGCCTTATTGGTGGGATAGTAAAGTGATGATTTAATTTAATTAGACTATAATTTAATATCTCCTGTGTTTCCCTGGGAGTGCTTTGAGAATAGTGTTTGAGAGTGGCAACTAGGTCTTTGACAGAATACTTACACTAGTGGAAGATGAGGTTGCACCCACAAGTACTGGATAGGTTTTTTTTTTAAATCTCAATCTCTGAAAACATTTAGCTCATGTTAGATTTTTATATATATATAAAATAACAAGACTTTTTTTCAAGGTTATTCATTTGCATTCTTATAAACAGAGTAGGACTTTCCAGAGAGTAGTTGAGTATTTATTTGCCCGACCAATGATTCAAGCTTTCTTCTCTAAAATAGAAAAAACAGCAGAGACCAGCCACTTCCTCATTTCTTGGTTATATCACTAGTCCCCAACCCAGGCCCTAAAAACTGCCTAGAAATCTGTTGTCTTGGCTTCTTCAGTAATTCAGGGAGTAAAAGACAGATAGGACTTATGCCAGATTTCACTTTGTAGTGAATTATTTAAAAATTGTTTAAAAGGATAAATATGCTGGAAATTAAATGTGACAGACTGTTAAAAATCGCCCAAGGCAATTTTTAGAAATCTTTAGATTTCTCATCTACTACCTTGGGTAAGGGAAAATGGTGATGCTGATAACAAAGAAAGGAAAGTAAGAAGGAAAATTTAACTTGCTGAGGGAGGCTGAGTTTTAGTTCCTGCATGGTGAATTTGTGGTGTGATCCAGTGTAGTGGGCTCTGTCATATGCCATCCAAATTCCACATTCAGGACCAAGGCACTTATTCCCCCAACTATTAGGGTGTTACCTGTTGAGGTTCATAACTGAGTCCCTGTCCAGGAATTGCCCTTAGACAAAAGGAAGTGTCTTGCCCAGTGTGATTTCTCTTTCCCTAGGGGTAGGTCACAACCATTGACCGGTTGATGAGGGATACCAAGTCCTAGCTCCCTTGCCTCAATCCAGGGATTCTCTGAGGGGCTATCTACCTTTCAGACTCCCAGTGGGATTGACTGAGGCCTTGTTGCAACTGCATCACAGCTCAACATCTCCTTCTGCCCAATCCTGCTTTCCTCACCCACTAACAAGTGTTGTTTTCCCGAGCATACCCTAATCAAATCCCTGCATGCATATCTTTATCTCAATCTGTTTCCGGAGGAGTTAAACCTAGGATACCCCGAAACTAAACAAAGATGTTAAGATGATGAGGGAGGTGAAGAGGTAAAAGGAGTTACTTCTTTTTCTATTTTAGTTTTTATTTTATTGTGGTGAGAACACTTAGTATGAGATCTACCCCCCTAATAAATTTTAAGTATACAATATGTTGTTGATCATAGATACGATGTTGAACAGCAGATTTCTAAAATGTATTCATTTTATTTAACTAAATTTATTTAACTAAAACTTTATGCCTATTGGTTACCAACTGTTAATTTCCCTCTCCCCCTAGTCCCAGGTAACCATCATTCTAGTCTTAAGCTTCATGAATTTGACTATTTGAGATACCTCAAAGAAATGGAATCATGCAGTACTTGTCTTTCTCACACTGGCTTATTTCACTTAGCATTGTGTCTTCAAGGTCTGTATTAGTCAGGGTTCTTCAGAGGGACAGAGCTGTATGTGTATATAGAGGGACAGTATGTATGTGTATATGAAGGGGAGTTTATTAAGGAGAACTGACTCACACGACCACAAGATGAAGTCCCACAATAGACCATCTGCAAGCTGAGAAGACAGGAAGAAGCCAGTAGTGGCTCAGTCTAAGCCCCGAAGCCTCAAAAGCAGAGAAGCTGACAGGACAGCCTGCAGTCTGTGGACGAAGGCCTGAGAGCCCCTGCCAAACCACTAGTGTAAGTCCAAGAGTCCAAAGGCCAAAGGTCCTGGAATCTGATGTTCAAGAAAGCATCCAGCACGGGAGAAAGATGAAGGCCAGAAGACTCAGCAAGCCAGCTTATTCCACCTTAATCCACCTGCTTTTTCTAGCCGCATGGGCAGCCAATTGGATGGTGCCCACCTACACTGAGTGTGGGTCTTCCTTTCCCAGTCCACTTACTCTAATGTTAATCTCCTCTGGCAACACCCTCACAGGCACACCCAGGAACAATACTTTGCATCCTTCAATCCAATCAAGCTGACACTTGATATTAACCATCGCAAGGTCCTTCCATGTTGTCATATATTGCAGAATTTCCTTCTTTTTAAAGGTTGAATAGGATTCAACTGTATATATACATATACCACATTTTCTTTATGCATTAATCTATCAATGGACATCTAGGTTGTTTCTTAGCTATTGTGAATAGTGCTGCAATGAACATGGAACTGCTAATATCTCCTCAAGATCCTGATTCCAATTCTTTTGAGTATACACGCAGAAGTGGGACTATTGAATTATATGGTAGTCCTATTTTTAAGTTTTTGAGGAGCTTCCATACTATACTCCATAGTGGTCACACCATTTTGCATTCCCACCAATAGTGTGCAAGGGTTCCAATTTCACAGCATTACTTTTTTACTTTAAGTCCACCTTAATACAAAGTAAATTTATTGTAGGTTACAGGTCTTCAATCTGTAGCATCCCTTAAGGCTGATTTGATATATTAATAGAGATAACAGTAGCAAACATCAGTTAGTCAAATATTTACTAAGCACCCATTAGGTAACTCGTTTCTGACTGAAAATCCTCATGAATAGTGAAATTTGTTTACACACTTGATCTTAGTCAAAAGGCTGAGAAGCAATGCAATTTGTTTATAACACAACCTATTGGTACTGGTCTTAGTCCATTTGTATTGCTATAAAGGAATAGCTGAGACTGCATAATTTATAAAGAAAAGAGGTTTATTTGGTTATGTTTCTGCTTACTGGAAGACTGGGCATCTGGCAAGGGCCTCAGACTGCTTCCACTTATGGCAGAAGGCACAGCAGAGCTGGTATGTGCAGAGAACAAGCGGTGAGAGAAGAAGTGGGGGATGGGGAGGTGCCAGGCTCTTTTTAACAACCAGCTCTTGTGGGAATAAATTGAATGAGAACTCATTACTGTGAAGATAGCACCAAGCCATTCAAGCGGGATCCATCCCCATGACCCAAACACACCTCCCATTCAGCCCCACCTCCAACACTGGGGATCAAATTTTGACATAAGGTTTGGGGAGACAAATATTCAAACTTTTGGAGTACTATTTAGAGGATTTTCAGTTTTGATGTTAACAAGCTCATTTTTGAAAACTTCATAGATAATAAGACCATGTGATTTCAAGGGCTTAAAAGTGAGGTACTGACCCAATGTAGACTTCATTTAATAGCTTCTCTTAAGCAGCCAGAGAGTCATATACAATCGGGTCTTTATGAAATCTATTAAAAATGTACATTTTCTTTTTTAATCACCTAATGGGACAGGTCAAAGTCCTCTGTGTAATGATTGTATTCAGTGTGACCAAGACATTCAGCTGAGTTTAATAGATAATATTGTGAGAACTGTGCATGATTCATTGAGAGGTAAGAGCCTGAATGTGGTATCTCATATCCACACCTCTTCCTCATTAACACTTATCCAGGGCAACAAGAACTGTCCTAATGTTCTACCATTACCTCCATCACTGAGAGCCCAATGCAGTTGGCCCAGCAGGAATAGAGGAGACCACACCACTGATGCCCAAAACATACAACCTACATTATGGCTTCTGCAAGTCATTTTATTTTTGCAAGCCCAGTTGCTCAGGTTTGCTTGTATCCCATTAATGTCCTGCAGGCTTGGGTCTGGGAACCCAGAAAAATAGCTGATTATCCTAATTTTTTTTTTTTTTTTTTGGAGAGACCGAATCTTGCTCTGTCGCCCAGGCTGGAGGGCTGGAGTGCTGGAGAGCAACTGCGCGATCTTTGCTCACTGCAACCTCCGCCTCCCGAGTTCAAGCAATTCTCCTGCCTCAGCCTCCCGAGTAGCTGGGACAACAAGCGCATGCTTTTTCTTCTGTATTTTGGTAAAGACAGGGTTTCACCATGTTGTCCAGGCTGGCCTCGAACTCCTGAGCTCAGGCAATCCGCCCGCCTCGACCTCCCAAAGTGCTAGGATTACAGGCGTGAACCACCGCGCCCAGCCCCTAATTTTTTTTTTTTACATGATGAAGAAATACACAATCCCTAGACTTCCCTGTTATTTCAAGTTTAAGACCTCCAAAATCTGTGGTGTTTCCTGTATAAGGCAGCACCTCTCAACCATGACAGACCACATGTACTAAGTTGTGGAAAAATCCACCACACAGAAGATGAATTTTAGCGGTTTTTCTCTCTCTCCTCCTGTAATTTGATATTAAAATAGTGATTTAACATTTTAATGTGGCATAGTTGACAATGCAGGTTTGTGTGGTGAAAAGATAATTGCTATAACATTTAAAAATATTTCATTATGGCATTTTTAATAAGAAAAACAGTAAAATGCTTTTGCATTTTAGAATCAGCCTAAACTTTAATAATCATTCTTATTCAAATGACAGGATATAGAACAGTTGAATGTTGTATATATACCCATGAATGATTTAGGGGAACTATGAAATTATATTAAATTTGAAGAATACAGTTTAGTGTAGGAGGGGAAAAAACTCTAATGACTTCACAGGAGAAATATTTATTGGAATATCATGTTACCTTTGTTTGTAGCATGATGGTCTCAGTGGGATCAAATGAGATTGTTTTGATGGTAAATTTATTACATAGTTTTTAGGAGCCTGGGCCTAAGGGATCTTGTTGAAAAGGGTTTTGTGATCCCAGAAGCTGTAAGGAACTTTGGCCTCTCCCAAAGAGAGTCTCCACAGAGTGAATCAATTTCCTTGGAGAACGAAAACAGATGCTGCCTGGGGAGGGAGCAATTGTTTCAAGTTGGTGTCAGCTCACCAAGGAAGGGAGCAGACAGTACATATTTCATTTCTGTCAAAAATGCAGTATTTCCTTTAGAAACATTACTCCAAAGCATTTTCCTCCCCTCTTCTTCAAAGCTCAGGCTCCATACTGAACTACCTGAGTTGGAGTCTGGCTCTACATTTACTTACTGGCCATTTGACCGTGGTCAAGTTACTCAACCCTGCTGAGCCTGTGTCCTCATCTGCAAAATGGGAACAGTAACTTACCTCTTAAGGTTGTTGTGAAGACCAACTGAAGCAATTGAAATTAACTGAGCAATAAAAGCAATCAATATTTAGCACTTAGCTACATATATAGTACACAGTACCTTGGCACATGATTAAGCTGCCAATGATGGTAGCCATTATTATGATGGTAAATAATTTTTTTTTTAAGTTTTATTTTAGGCTCGAGGGTACACGTGAAGGTTTGTTACACAGATCAACTTGCATCACAGGAATTTGTTGTACAGATTATTTCATTACCCAGGTATTCAACCTAGTACTTAATAGCTATCTTTTCTGCTCCTCTCTCTCCTCCCAGCCTCCACCCACAGGTAGACCCAAGTGTCTGTTGTTTCTTTCTTTATGTTCATAAGTTTTTATCAGTAAATAACTATTTTTTAATGCCGTATTTTTGCCTTCAAGTGTATAAGAGGGATTGATGAGGACATGACTTGTGAAATAGGGTATGTATTTTGATGCCTCAAACTCCAGCTGCACTTTGGTGATCTGCAGGTCCACGAAGAGGGCTGGCATGAGGCCAGAGGTGTGAGTTCTCTCTCGTGGCAACTGTGCACCCTGGAGATTTAGAGGAGCCAGCCTACAGCAGAGGCCCCAGGGTGGCAGAGTGCCTTCCAGACTCTTCTCTCTCATGACTCACACCTCTAGCACCAGCCCCAGGGAGCCCAGAGATTCTGGATAGGCCATAGGGCACAATGACTATGTGTCAGAGTTGCCAGAAAATAAAATGCGATTCTCCCAACTGCATTTGCAAGAATGTTCCTGGCTCCTTGCCTCTGCAGCTCTCTTCTACCACTTGAGCCCTGTCTGTAGTTTAAAGCCTTACCCCAGATGTGTGACCAATCTTGTCCTTATTTAGAGGGAACTGAAGAATAACTCAAGCACTTTGGTGATTCCACACCAAGACCGCCTTAAGGCTTCTTGTGCTTTGATTATCTCATCTGTGCTAATAATAATATTGACTAACAATAACTAACGTTTTTAACACCTACTCTTTTCTAAGCGCTTTACATATGTTATTTAATTTGCTTCTCATAAAAATCCTGGCTGGGCGCGGTGGCTCAAGCCTGTAATCCCAGCACTTTGGGAGGCTGAGACGGGCGGATCACGACGTCAGGAGATCGAGACCATCCTGGCTAACACGGTGAAACCCCGTCTCTACTAAAAAATACAAAAAACTAGCCGGGCGAGGTGGCGGGCGCCTGTAGTCCCAGCTACTCGGGAGGCTGAGGCAGGAGAATGGCGTGAACCCGGGAGGCGGAGCTTGCAGTGAGCTGAGATCCGGCCACTGCACTCCAGCCCAGGCGACAGAGCGAGACTCCGTCTCAAAAAAAAAAAAAAAAGCTGAGCGTGGTGACACATACCAGTAATCCCTGCTACTCAGGAGGCTGAGGCATAAGAATCGCTTGAGGTGGACGTAGCAGTGAGCCGAGATTGCGCCACTACACTCCAGCCTGGTGACAGAGCAAGACCTCATCAAAAAAAAAAAAAAAATCCTATGAGGTAGGCTTTGTTATTATTCTCTCTCTCTCTCTCTTTTTTGAGACAGAGTCTTGCTCTGTCACCCAGGCTAGAGTGCAGTGGCATAATCACGGTTCACTGCAGCCTTGACCTCCCAGGCTCAAGCAATCCTCCCACCTCAGCCTCTCTAGTAGCTGGGATTACAGGCGTGTGCCACCATGCCTGGCTAGTTTTTGTATTTTTTGTAGAGACGGGATTTTGCCACATTGCCCAGACTGGTCTCGAACTCCTGGACTCAAGCGATCTGCCTGCTTCAGCCTCCCAAAGTGCTGGGATTACAGGCGTTTATTCTCATTTTACATGAGTAAACTGCAGCACAGAAAGGCTGTTACTTGGCCAAAGTTACATAGGCGATAAGTGATAGAACTGGGATTTGAACCCAGGCAATTCTCTATCTCAGCCCCAACTTGTTCTCCCATTCTAAAGATCACATATTTGACTCATTCTATCTGCCTGATTGCTTATGGTGATGCTTGGGTACACAGGTCCTCACTGCAGACCTCCCAGGGACAGGAGCCCTGCCCCCGAGCCTTAGGCCAGGAGTCTTCCCCCTTCCTCCAATTTTGGGCCTCTCTGCCCTGGACTCCTCCTTGGGCTGCCACCAAATGCCTGTCTCTGAACATTCCAGATGCTATCTCTCTGGTAAGGTTCCCTCCACCACCCATAGGGACTTTGGTCTCCAAGCTTCTTGCTTGCCTACACTGGATGTCCCACATCTGGGCTCCAGCCCCTCCAGGACAGCTGTGAGTACCAGGGCCTAAGCTCCATTCCTGACGATGCCACGCTGGGCCTTCTCTGCAAGGAGCATCCTGGCTGTAGAAGAGTGTGGCCCCATTGTTTTCACACCTGCTTCATTCCCCATCCCCCTTCCACAGCTGAGTCTGGAGGAGGGCCATGGATAGGGAACCAGCATCTGGGCTTTCTTGAAAGATACAGAACAGGCAGAGAACCCTCCAGAAACTCCTTTAACATGTGATCAGCATACCAGTCTGCTCAACATGTACAGACAGGTTTCTAACCATGTAGACAAAGAGAGCAAAGGTGACTGAGCCCCTCAAAGACCAGTAGAAAATATTCAAGTGTCCCCAAGACTACGCTGCATTCTTTTGAGTAGGAAAGGGAAACTTAAACTTCTGTATGAAAATGATCAACTAGGTGTTTTTCAATGTAATGCCTAAGATGTTGAAATGTCAAGTATCCCATGATACGAGGCCAATTGAAATTAACTGAGTAATAAAATATACCTACAGCAGTTGGAGAGTTAGGGGACTCCTTAGTCATGAAAATACACTTTGATGAACAGGTCAGAAAAAGTCCCCTGTCTAAAAGGCTGAAAGTTAAACATTTTCAGAGGTAGTAGATCTCCAACCTAGAAGGTGACAGGCCACCACCTGAGATAATTAGCCTCCAGAGCACATGTCTTAGGGTCAAGGACATCTCTGATATGAGAGGAAGGCCCAGGGCACCAGAGCTGCCTTAAAACTCAAAGAATAGTCGGCAAAGCCCTTGATACAAGCTCAGACTATCCTTAAAAAGAAAAAATGTAGGCCTACTTGGTTCAGCTGGGAGAATTCAGGAAGGTGGGAGAGGGTATGCAGACAGCAGAGCTGTTAAGATCCGAGATCATAAAGGAAATATTTTCATATACTCACCCAGAAACTTTAATTCTCTGTGAAGCTAAAATCACTGTAAACAAAACTTAAATTTAAACAAGCTGAGTATAGGGCTCTCAAGCTGTCAGTTTCTGCCTCGCCTCTGCTTCCCCTTTTACATATGGGGCGTTCTCCACTGTGTGACTCTGGATGAAAAGCAAGGTCCACTCTTCAACACTGGAGATGAACAGTTCTGATAGTCACTCTGTCTGTTCCTGATCCTTGCAATGGGGATGCAGGCTGTGATGGAGGCTCCACCAATCAGACACTCTGACCCAGGACTTTGAATCAAGACAGAGGAGAGTCCACTTTTGTGGCATCAGCATCAAATCTCCAAGACCAGGTAGGCAGAGGTGCCAGGAGTGGCTTTCAGCATCCAGTGTCAGTATTGGTGGGGTCCTCATCAGACAGTTCCTACAGTGTGGTTTGGGCTTGTGGCTGGCACTGCTTCCTTTGGTGCTGCTCTATTTTTGAAGTCTAGGATTCTAGCTTTTCCAGTGATTCTGTGATCTACCAAATATTCTTTCAATACATTCATTTTCTGCTGGAAGGAGCCAGTTACTTTCCGTTGCATACATTCAAGAACCCCTGTTATACTGGGAAGTCTACTTGCAGCATTTTACAGACAAAAGTGAAATATCCTGAAGATATAAATGGCTCTAGCAAATCCAATAAAGAAAGATGCATAGTCCAATGGAAAAAATGCAAAGGATATGAACAAACAATTCACCAAAGAGGAAATACAAATGGCAAACAAGCATAGAAAAAGACCTTTGCCCTCATGTTGCCAAGATGCAGATTCATCATATATTGTCGAGAAATCATTTTTCCCATAATATACAAAGATAAAAAGAGAGTTAATGCTCAGTGGGGTGAGCTTGTGGGGAGCAAGTTGTTGCTGGGTATGTAATATAATATCACCTTTCTGGGAAATCTGATACTATGTATCAAAATGGAAAGTATTCCTTTTGGCTCAGCAATTTTGCTTGTCAGAATTTATCCTGAACAAATACCATGACTCATGAAGCTTAGTCCCCAAATGGTGTCTTGGAATATACAGTTCATGTAACTTGAAGCAAATTCATAGTTCAGAATAATTTCAGAATAACTCAAGCACTATCCCATGGAAAGCACAGTGTATTAGTTTGTTCTCACACTGCTATAAAGAACTACCTGAGACTGGGTAATTTATGAAGGAAAGAGGTTTAACAGTTCTGCAGGTTTAACGGGGAGCATGACTGAAGGCCTCAGGAAACTTATAATCATGGCAGAAGGCGTGGGGGACGCAAGCGCCTTCTTCACATGGTGGCAGGAGAGAGAGAAAGAGACAAGGCGGGGGAGTGTCACACACTTTTAAACAATCAGATCTTGTGAAAACTCACTATCACAAGAACAGCCAGGCAGAAGCCCGCCCCCATGACCCAATCACTCCCACTAGGCCCCTCATCCAATTCAACAGGAGATTTGGGCGGGGACGCAAGTCCAAACAATGTCAGATGGACTCACAGAATTACATACCACAGTAGGCCCCTTTTCACCCTCTCCCACAAGTCACTATCCCTGTACATGGTAGCTGTGATCCTCAAACATTCTCTGTCAAAGTATTCCTCCTTTTCTGACCTAGGCTCTCCCACTTTGGACCAAGAATGCGTCTTCCCCAAAGGTACAGGAGGAGGAGGAGAGACCAAAACTGTTGTGGAGGTACAGAAAGGAAGCACAAATTAGTAATCCTTGTATTAATCCCATCTAAAAATAAGTAGAGAAGGGTTCTAAGAGATTTATCTCGGTCCTTACTACTCTTCCCCTCACTCTGTTCCAGGCACCCAGACTCTGTGCTGTTCTTCTGGCCCTGGTATTTGAAACTGCTCTGTCCACACTGCTCTGCCTCCAGATAAAGAGGGCTTGATCTCCCATCCCACTGAGGCCTTTGCTTATTTGTCACCCTGTCACTGTAGTCTTCCTGATCCCCCATTTAACACTGCAGCACAGGCTGGGTATGGTGGCTGACACCTGTAATCCCAACACTTTGGGAGGCCAAGGTGGGAGAATTTTTTGAGCCTAAGAGTTTAAGACCAGCCTGAGCAACATAGGGAGACCCTGTCTCTACAAAAACAAACTAACAAACAAAAAAATTAGCTGGGTGTGGTGGCATGAACCTGTGGTGCCAGCTACTTGGGAAGCTGATGTGGGAGGATCCCTTGAGCCCAGGAGTTAGAGGCTGCAGTGAGCCATGGTCATACCATTGCACTTGAGCCTGGACAACAGAGTGCCACTCTGTTTCAAAAAATAAAAATAAAATTGCAACATGTAACTCCCTTGTATTTCGTATCCCCCTTCCTTGCTTCATTTTTCTACATGACAATGATCACTAACTAATATTCTATATATTGTACTCATTCATTTATTGTCTGTGTCTGCCTTCTCCCACTAGAAGATAATCTCCATAAGGGAGGTATTTTTGTCTGTTTTCTTCACTGCTTTATCCCTAGTGCCTAAAAGAGAAGCTGACACAGCATAGATATTCCAAAACTATTTGTTAATGCAGAAGTGTCCTTGTTCATGTTTATAGTAAAGAAAACAAAACACCCTAAGTGTAGATTTGTTAAATAAATCACACCACATTTGCACAATGGACTGCTTAGCATGCTGTGGTAGGCAGAGTAATGACTGCCCAAAGATGTCAGGTTCTAATTTCTAGAACCTGTAAATTTTAACTTATTTGGAAATAGAGCTGTTACAGCTGTGATTAAATTAAGGAATTTGGGAAAGGAAGATTATTCTGGATTACCATGTGAGTCCTAAATGCTACCGCAAGTATCTTTATAAGAGAGGGGCAGAGGGAGAATTCACATACATGCAGATGGGAAGGTAATACACAGATGGAGCAGAAAGAGGCTTGACAATTGGAATAATGTTGCTGCAAGCCAAGGAATGTCACAGCCACAAGAAGCTGGGCACCCTGATTTCCAGCTAGTGACACTGCTTTCAGACTTCTGGCCTCCAGAACTGTTCTAGAAAAACAATTTTAGGCCGGGCGCGGTGGCTCAAGCCTGTAATCCCAGCACTTTGGGAGGCTGAGACGGGCGGATCACGACGTCAGGAGATCGAGACCATCCTGGCTAACACGGTGAAACCCCCGTCTCTACTAAAAAAAAAAAAAAAAATACAAAAACTAGCCGGGCGAGGTGGCGGGCGCCTGTAGTCCCAGCTCCTCCGGAGGCTGAGGCAGGAGAATGGCGTAAATCCGGGAGGCGGAGCTTGCAGTGAGCTGAGATCCGGCCACTGCACTCCAGCCTGGGTGACAGAGCAAGACTCTGTCTCAGAAAAAAAAGAGAAAAAGAAAAACAATTTTGTTGTTTCAAGTTACCAAAATTGTGATCATTTGTTAGAGCAGCCACAGGAAGTGAATATGCACTCCTAACTTTTAGATTACTCTTGTGGATTACCCTAGGGTGAAATGCTCTCTCTCAGTAGAGGCACTTCAATGGTCACAGATGCCTTAATTCCTTTACTTTTTTTAATTAAACTTTTTATTTTAAGATATAGATTCATACACAGTGGTAACAAACAATGCAGAGAGATCCCATGTACTTTTTTTTTGAGACCGAGTTTTACTCTTATTGCCCAGGCTGGAGTGCAGTAGCGCCATCTTGGCTCACTGCAGCTTTCGCCTGCCAGGTTCAAGGATTCTCCTGCCTCAACCTCCCGAGTAGCTGGGATTACAGGCACCTGCAACCACGCCCAGCAAATTTTTGTATTTTTAGTAGAGACGGGGTTTCACCATGTTGGCCAGCCTGGTCTCAAACTCCTGACTTCAAGTGATTCACCCACCTCAGCATTCTAGAGTGCTGGGATTACAGGTGTGAGCCACCGTGCCGGGCCCCGTCTACTTTTTACCTAGGGTGCATGAGGTTACATCTTACAAGATAGGGCTCTATCATGAGGTTTTGTTACCAGTTGGTGGGGATCAAAGTCCTGGCTCCCCGCATTGCCTTTTCAACAAAAGTATGGGGGTGTCTCATTGCAGCTTCATTAGACTGGAAATGTAGGGTCCCTATTGGCCTCTGCTGGTGGGTGTGGACAGAGTCACAGTGTTTTCTTTGGTGTTTGGCTGGAGTAGAGCAGTTATTGTCTACAGTTCTCTGTGCTTGATTGCCCTTTTCTTGGTCCTTTGGCTAGAGAGCAGGCTTTCATTGGAACAGTTTTTGTCTGTGCCCATTGGTGTTTCTGGGTTGCTGGTTTCTTTAGTTCCAAGTCTGGGAAAAATGAGCAAAAAGAAAACCAGAGCACTCCCCACCGTATTGTTCCTTAGGTCTTGAGGTCCCTACTCAATCCAACGTCTTCTCGCCACCTTTCAGAGTCTTCTTAGGTTTGTTATATACATAATGTCTGGAGGTTTTGTTTGTACTTAGTGAGAGGAATAGGGAAAGTACACCTACTCTATCTTCCCGGAAGTGGGAAATTACATCTTTAAGTGTGAACAAATTCTGTTTTATTTGGGGTTTTCCACTAATAGGAAGAATGAGGGAATGGAATATTTGGAAAGCTCCAAAGAGCAGAGCAAGCAACATCTCTCTTAGGTTTCCAGTCTCAGAGTCATACTGACCATCTCTTAACATTTAGGTGCATACTTAGTTTCCTGGTATCATGTTATACACTGCCCATGCTTTCAGCTGTTTCGTGTAAGTCCAGTTTTTCCAATTCTTTGGCAAAGACTGTATCTTACGCTTTATTTTCCAGTCTGGTTACCCACACAGGAGGTGGCTAATAATCATTGATTGAACACATAAAAGACTATCTTCCACAGACCAAGCAATATGAGATATTAGAGGGATGTGGAGGGAAACAAAATCACCATGTCCTCAAGGGCCTTAAAGTCTAGCACAGAATGAATTATCTCTGGCTTCCCCTTTACATCAAGTGCACCAACTTGATTTTGTGTGACAAAAATGAAAAGTTCGCTCACTCTATGAGATGTGGAATTCAGTCCCTAAACATAGCATGTGGTGTTTTAGGCTGTTTCATAAGCTGACTAGGGCTTGAACGTGATGAAGGCTGGCAGATTCTATAGGTTCATTTGCTCACACTTTTTTTAGATTATTCTCTGGAAAAGGCAGAGACACTCTACATATCTGGATTAGGCAACTTTTACAAACTAAGCTCTTTACTGCACAGAAGCATGTAGGCTAAACTGAATGTTAGCCCCACAGAGTACTTGTGTTCATCTTCCCTGGGGAAGACCAGGGCAGAGGAACCTATATGCTAACCCCACACTTTAATCTTCTGGACGGAATTGTTTCAGGCAGTGACTGATAGCTTCACCAGGCTGTCAGCAGTGGATGGAGATGATCATAGGGCTGTGCAACCACCATCACTCCTGGAATAACACAGCAATGGCTAAGACCTTCAGAGTTTCTTTCTGAGTGCCAAAACCCCACGGACAATGACAACTTTCTCTGAGTCTTTAAGGTTGAAATGTCTCACCCTCCATAGGCTTTAACATGAATGGGTAGAGGAATGAGATTATCTTCGTGTCTAAAATACCGATAATGCTGGGATTGGGGCCATCTTGTTCTAACGTTGACTCCTCCTTGACTTTTCTATACGTTGTTTAATCTCTTTGAGCCTTCTTTTTAGAATGTCATAAAAATTACCTCCTCACTTGAATGTTGTAAATGAAATATACATATTAGTAGAGGTTTTTTTTTTTTTTTTTTAATGTGAAGTACACTCAGAAGAAAAAGTACTGCCCTTGGGTTTCTAAACCATAAAGTTTAATCTTCAGTCCTCAGTGTCTGAACTCTTGGCTGATTAATTCATGTCAAATCTTCATACTTTCAATAGTTTTCTCTTTTTCATTCCCAATCCAAATCTCAAGGACAATATACAGAAATTAATTTTTGAGTTAGAATGAAGGAAATTGCATTAAATTCCTTCTGAGAATTAATGTGGAGTTAAATGTAATATTTGCTGACTCTACAATGCTTTTTGCTTGCAGTTGTCCTTGCCATTTTTATTTTAATCCTTTATATCTGCTCTTATAGAAACTATTTCAATTTAGATTTTCAAGTATTTTACAATAATGTTTGGTAGAGGGGGAAATTTTTCAGTGTGTACAGAAAGTTTACTGAGATTGAATGACCATTTTTGAGTTGGTTGGATTTTTCACCATTGCTCTGTGGAAGGTGAAGGATCTACCTGAGCGATAATAAGACCCTTTTTGGGATGGTTAATTCAGAGTCCTAGAAAAGCAGGATCGTTAATTTATTTAATAGCAAAATCTTTGATTTGTCAGACACTTAAGAACACATTTAAAGTTGTGATGAGTCTGAAATAATTTAGAAACGTAGCATCTGACTCCCCAGTTGTGATATTGACAGCTTTTCAAATGAATTCAGTCAGTGAATTTTGACGATTTGTTTACCATCTTTTGTCTCCCCAAGGTATCACAGGAAGAATTATGTGAAAGAATAGATGTAGAAGTAATGTATAAACTGTAAGGGTAGCTTAATGTTATAATCTTTATAATCTTTGTAATCATTGTCCTCAGCATCACCACCACCACACTTACCAGTGTCAAGTCTTATCTCAACTATTGCAAACTCATTTTTCTTCCTCACATTGCCTCAGTCAGTTCAAAATTCTCTTCAAGTAACCTTTCTCTCCCTTCACTCCAGTCTTATTCTCCTCCTTCTTCAAACCCCTCCTCTGTCTTCCAGATGAAGCAACCTCATATCTTTCTAAAAGATTCGTTTTCTCCTCTAAGGCTTTTTCCTTGACCATCACAACAATCTCAGAAATGCCCAGTGTCAGCGATGACTGATGACAGAAACTAATCTCCCTCCCTGCTTTCAGTTGGCTCTGCCTTTCGCAAATTCCATTCTCAGTGCAAATGCCCTCTATTTAAATTGAGAGTTCCATCAGAGGACTGGCTTCCCTCATCTAATTCATTATTTGTAGCATCATTGCTATTTATGGGTGAGGCACAGTAGGCATTAACATACCAGATTCTTGCTCTAGAAAGATGGTATGGGGGATTGACTCTCCTAACATGCCCACTGGGGTTGTCTGCTGAGTTTAAAGAGAGTGAGGATGAGTCATTACACATATTCTCCTCTGTCGTCTTGCCCACAGGAATACATTTGAGAAGCAGGTATACATTTGAGAAGCAGGAATACATTTGAGAAGCTCCCCTCTGTCACTGTGGAATAATGTTTTCCTTTGGCTTCTTTCGACATCCCTTCCTGTACCCCTCAGCTCCTGATATTCCTATTAGTAAGCAACCTATTTCCAGAAAGTGGCTGGCTCAAACTTTTGACACCCGAGAGATCATCCAAACCATAGGTGTTTAAAGGTTATTTATTTGTTGACACTTATTTAAATGGATTTCAATTCATAGAGTTTCTTTCAAGTGTTCTTGGCTAACCTTTCTTGCTATCCAAATTATAGCCACAATCTATTGCACAGTCGCTATGTACTAGTCTCTATGCTAGGTGCTTTTACATATATGTCTTTACAAAAGTCAGTAATTTATACAATCCCGATTTTATGGTTGAGAAAATTTGGTATCTGAGAGGTTAAAAAATTTGTCCTAGGAAGCAAAATTTGGTAAATGACAAGCCCAGATTCAAAGGCTTGCCTTTTTCTCACATGCTTCTCTAGAGATCCCTCCCCACATAAAATTTGGTGCCCCATACGACAAATTATTCCCCCTTCTCCCTAATTAGTTTTCTTACTCCCTCCATCTTAGTTGTCACGAAAAAGAAAAACAATTGCCTAACTAAATTAATTTATGCTAAGGTATTGATGACTCTTATCCTTAAAAGAATAATTTGTCAGCTCAAGTTAATCATTACTTTGTAGAAGATGTGAACAAACAATCTTAGAGCAATACCTTTTTATTCTTCCTTACATGGCCCAGCTCACCAAAAGCTCCCTTACTCCAACATATGCACAAGCTCATATGTATACACACACATGCATACACACATAAATACATCCCTGAAGAATAAGAGGTTAACAATTTGAAATTTGCTTTATGCTGATCCCAGATTTCACCAATTGAGCTAAGTGGCTCAGTAACTATTGACAAACTAAGACCTGAGCCTTGGCTTATGTATGGGATTCAAGGTTAATTTTAATATAGTCTACTCAAAGAGCTACTGGTCTTTCCAATTAGCCATAGAATAAAGGACAATTTCTGTTCCATAACTCAAGTCTAGCCAGTGGAGAAAAATTATTTGAAAAGAGAACTGCTAAGAGACCTGGCAGAGGAGACACTACATCAATATACAGTCTTTTCTTCTTTCAATCTCTTTCTTTTTCTGAGACTTTCTAACCCTTCCAAAGTCTGCTATTGAAAACCTTGAATCATGTATGTTAAGGCTATATAACTATATATCTAATCACATCCTGGATTCCCTTTAAAAAGTGTTTTATTTAAAAGTATACAAAGAATGCACAATTACAGGCTTACCGTTAAAAAAATTAAAATAGATATACAGTTAAAAATAAAAATCGCTTATCACCTTCATTCCCATTTTATTTCTTCCCTCCAGATAAACTACCATTCATAGTTTGTACATAGTCATACAGCTGGCTGGACCTTTTTCTATTGTTTATATACAGTGAAGTTATACATGGATTTTTTCTTGCTTTTTTTAATGTGACTGAGTTTATCCTAAAAATAATCAGATTTACTTTGATAGTTCTATGTCAGTATGTATAGACAAGTGCCTTGTTCTTTTAAATAGCTGCATAATATTCTATTTTATAGATGTACAAAATCTATATAACCCATTTTTTAATTGGTATACTTTTGGGTGTTTCCAAATTTTTGCTATCACTGGTATTAGTGACTAAACAGAATATCTTATGGAATAGATTCCTAGAAGAAGAATTGCTAGTCAAAATCCTCCTAAGTTTCCTTGAAGAATTACATTATTTTTTCGTCAGCCTCATTCAGAAAGCCTCACGGGAAGGATTAGATCAATTAAGACATAAATGCAGACGGGCATGATCTTTCCAACTCTGGGATAGTGATGTAAAATAATGGCTTTAGAAACAGATTATATATTCTTGTGGCACACTGTACACCAATGCACTTCTGAATAAGCCACTCCCTAGAAATTCACCTTCTATAAAGTTAGTGTTGAAAAGCATCCTAGGTATAGTAGCAAAAGGCAATAATAACAATGATAATAAAGCTAGCATTTATGGAGCACCTGGTTTGTGCCAGGCATTGCCCTTTTACCTGATGATTTCATTTAATCCTCCCAAACAATGTGAACTCCTATGCTTTAGAAAGCATGTATGTTCTCAGGCAAGTTTTTTCATCTCTTTATGCCTTGGTTTCTTCCTTCTGCTGTGTAAAGAAGAGGCTTACTTTGGCACTGGCTCTTGAAAGCCACTCGTGTGCATCTCTTCCAAGCTTGTTCAGATGTTGGTAACTTAAAGATAGCCATGGTGGAGGTATTTGTACCCCGGAAATTGGCAAAGGTTACAAATCAGGGTTTCCTTGGGCCCACAAGCTAACCCTAACCCGAAACTCTAACCTTCATGGGCATGACCAGCCCTAATCCATCCTATTTCACTTCCATGTATCCAACATCACTTCCATCCACCAATATTCAAATTCAGACTGGGTTCCTCATCTTCTGGTACATCACTTCCCCTCCCTTACCTACCCTTATCTCCCAGATATCAGCTCTTTCCCTCATCCCTCCCACGTGTCCTGGAGTGGAGGAATAGGAGAGGTGAAAATAGAAACCAGTGATTTAATGCCAATCACACTTTATTGTATATATTTCACAGCACACATCAGCAAAGAATTCTACTAATGCAGTAGAGGGTCTTATGGGGAAAGTGGGTACTGGTTTTGTATCCCACACCAAACTGCTACCCTTCATCAGAAAGAAATAATCAGGCCGGGGGCAGGGGCTCACGCCTGTAATCCCAGCACTTTGGGAGGCCAAGGCGGGCAGATTACCTGAGGGCAGGAGTTCAAGACCAGCCTGGCCAACATGGCAAAACCCCCGTCTCTACTAATAATACAAAAATTAGCCTGGCATGGTGGCACGTGCCGGTAATCCCAGCTACTCGGGAGGCTGAGGCAGGAGAATTGCTTGAACCTGGGAGGCGAAGGCTGCAGTGAGCTGAGATCACACCACTGCACTCCAACCTAGGCAACAGAGTGAGACTTCGTCTCAAATAAATAAATAGATAAATAAAAATAAAAAAGAAAACAAAACAAAACAAAAAGAAAGAAGTAATCAGAGTGTGAATTAAACTGGTGAGTGTCATTCTGGGGGCTCCATGTTCCATTCTGCAATATCAGTTGCATCCACGTTAGCATCTTGAACCAGTTCCTCCCAGGTTAAATACTTACCCACTACACAACTGCTTGTTATGAAGATTCCATTAAATAATTTATGTACTTGTGCCTGACAGTAGGTATCCAACAATGTTAGTTATTTTGTTTGTTTAAACAAACAAAATAATCTGGACTGCAGGAATTTGCAGTCCAGAAGAGTTTAGTGACTTGCCCAAGGTGGCACAAATGGTTACTGACAACAGAGACAAAAACCTAGGGCTGTGACTCGCAGAAAGAGGTATTTCTATGAAACCAGTGATTCTCAAAGTCTGGTCCAAAGAGTCCAGGGCAAATCTTCTCTTTTCCAACTTGATATATGTGTGACACTGGATTTCTTTTAAACAACAGAGCATAACCTATTAAATGCAGAAGCAGATATGAGAATCTTACCATATTCTATTAAGGTAGCATTAAAAAGATTTACAGAAAAGTGATACACATCATCAATTAGTTTTGTTTTGGAAAACATTTATTTTGCATATGTTATTTGTGCTAACATTTGTTCTCATCGTTATTTTAAAATAAATTCTTAGGCTGGGCGAGGTGGCTTGCGCTTGTAATCCCAGCATTTTGGGAGACTGGGGCGGGAGGATCACTTGATGTCAGGAGTTCAAGACCAGCCTAGCCAACATGGCAAAACCCCTTCTCTACTAAAAATACAAAAATTAGCGGAGCTTGGTGGCTCAGGTCTGTAATCTCAGCTACCCAGGAGACTGAGGCACGAGGAGGCAGAGGTTGCAGTGAGCCAGAATCATGCCACTGCACTCCAACCTGGTTGACAGAGCAAGACTGTCTTAAAATAAAATAAAATAAAATAAATTTCTAAATAAATATTTTAAAAATGTCTCATTTTTCATTTTTAATATTATATATATTTCTCTAAAGCATAGTATCTAGAGATATAACCCATATAAACAAAAGCTATTTTGCATTTTTAATTTTTAAGAATGCAAAAGAGTCCTGAAACCAAAAAATTTGAGAACAACTGTTTGAAACCTTCCTGTCCCCTAACCCCAATATATTACAATGCTTCTGTGTGTCAGATAAGAAGGAATTACAACCATAAGCAATCTTTAAAATCTTTTAAGTTTGTTTTTTTTTTTTTTTTTTGAGATGGAGCGTTCCTCCGTCACGCCCAGGCTGGAGTGCAATGGCTCGATCTTGGCTCACTGCAACCTCTGCCTCCTGGGTTTAAGCGATTCTCTTGCCTCAGCCTCCCAAGTAGCTGGGATTACAGGCGCATGCCACTATGCCCAGCTGATTTTTCATATTTTTAGTAGAGACAGGGTTTCACCATGTTGGTCAGGCTGGTCTCGAACTCCTGACCTCAAGTGATCTGCCTGCCTCAGCCTCCCCAAGAGCTGGGATTAAAGGCGTGAGCCACCACGCCCAGCCCTAAAATTTTAAAATGTACTACAATGTACCATTTTGACTCAGGGAATTTTGAAAGAGTACTGGAGTTGAAAACATTTGGGTTAATGTCGGTGTGTTGGGTCTGCTCTAGGCTCTAGCAATTGTGATGGTTAATTTTTTTAAACATAACGTTGTTTTATATTTTTAATTTTTAAAGCTGATACCTCATAATTGTACATATTTATGGGGTACATAGTGTTATTGCAAGACATATGATCTATAGTGATCAGATCAGGGTAATCAGCATATCCATCATCTCAAATATTAATCATTTATTTGAGATGGGAACATTAAAAAGTCTCCTGCTAGCCATTTGAAACTATGTATTATTGTTAACTACAGTCATCCTACAGTGAACTTATAAGAAAAGAATATTAGAACTTATTCCTCCTATGTAGCTGTAATTTTGTGTCCTGTGACAAATCTCTTCCTATCCCTTCCCTCCCCCAATCCTTTCCATCCTCTTGTATCCAGTGTTCTACTTTTTACTTCTATGAGATAAACCTTTTTTTAGCTTCCACATATGACTGAAAACATGTGGTGTTTAACTTTCTGTTCCTGGCTTATTTCACTTAACATAATGTTCTCTACTTCCATCCATGTTGCCACAAATGACAGGATTTCATTCTTTTTTATGGCCGAATAGTATTTCATTGTGTATATATGTCACATTTCCTTTATCCATTCATCTGTTGTTGGACACTTAGGTTGATTCCATATCTTGGCTATTGTGAATAGTGCTGTAATAAACGTGAATGTGCAGATGTCTCTTCAATACACTGGTTTTCTTTCCTTTGGATAAATGCCCAGTAGAGAGATTGCTGGATCACAGGGTAGTTCTATTTGTAGTTTTTGAGGAGCCTCCATACTGTCCTCCAGACTGGCTGTGCTATTTTACATTCCCATCAACAGCGTATAAGAGTTCCCTATTCTCCATATCCTCACCAGCACTTTTTTTTTCTTTGGCTTTTTGATAATAGCTATTCTAATTGGGGTGAGATGAAGTCATTGTGGTTTTGATTTGCATTTCCCTTATGATTAGTGATGTTGAGCATTTAAAAATATATTTGTTGGCCGGGCGCGGTGGCTCAAACCTGTAATCCCAGCACTTTGGGAGGCCGAGACGGGCGGATCACGAGGTCAGGAGATCGAGACCATCCTGGCTAACATGGTGAAACCCCGTCTCTACTAAAAATACAAAAAATTAGCCGGGCGAGGTGGCGGGCGCCTGTGTGGTCCCAGCTACTCGGGAGCCTGAGGCAGGAGAATGGCGTGAACCCGGGAGGCGGAGCTTGCAGTGAGCTGAGATCCCGCCACTGCACTCCAGCCTGGGCGACAGAGCAAGACTCCGTCTCAAAAAAAAAAAAAATATATATATAATATATATATATATATATATATTTGTTGGACATCTCGTCTCAAAAAAAAAAATATATATATATATTGTTGGACATCTGAATGTCTTCTTTTGAGAAATGTCTGTTCAGATAATTTGCCCAGTTTTAAATCAGATTGCTCATTGTTTTGCCATCGAGATGTTTAAGTTCCTTGAATATTCTTGATATTAATCATTGGTGGGGGAATAGTTTGCAAATATTTTCTCCCACTCTGTAGGTTTTCTTTTCACTCTGTTGATTCTTTTCTTTGCTGGCCCGAAGCTTTTTAGTTTTATATAATCCCATTTGTTTATTTTGGCATTTGTTGTCTGTGCTTTTGAGGTCTTATTCAGAATATCTTCTTTCAGGCCAATGTCCTTTCCCCTGTTTTATTCTAGTAGTTATTATTTCTTTTTTTCTTTTTTCTTTTTTTTTTGAGACGGAGTCTGGCTCTGTCACCCCGGCTAGAGTGCAGTGGCCGGATCTCAGCTCACTGCAAGCTCCTCCTCTCGGATTTACGCCATTCTCCTGCCTCAGCCTCCAGAGTAGCTGGGACTACAGGCGCCCGCCACCTCGCCCGGCTAGTTTTTTTTTTTTTTTTTTTTTTGTATTTTTTAGTAGAGACGGGGTTTCACCGTGTTAGCCAGGATGGTCTCGATCTTCTGACCTCGTGATCCGCCCGTCTCGGCCTCCCAAAGTGCTGGGATTACAGGCTTGAGCCACCGTGCCCGGCCGTTATTATTTCTTATATTTAGGTCTTTGGTTCATTTTGAATTGATTTTTGTACAGGGTGAGAGGTGGGGATATATTTTCATTCTTCTGCATATAAATATCCAGTTTTCCCAGCACCCATTTATGGAAGAGATTGTCCTTTCCCCAGTGCATGTTCCTGGTATCTTTATTTTAAAAAATCAATTGACTGCAGATATATGGATTAGTTTCTGAGTTCTTCATTCTGTTCCACTGGTCTATGTGGATTTTTATGCCAATGTCATGCTGTTTTGATTACTACAGCTTTGTAATATTTTTTGAAGTCTGGTAGTGTAATGCTTCAGCTTCATTCTTTTTGCTCAGGATTGTTTTGACTATTCAGGATCTCTTGTGGTTCCATGTGAATTTTAGGATTTTTTTATATTTTTGTGAATAATGTCATTGGTATGGTACTTTGATGAGGATTGCATTGAATATATAGGTTATTTTGGATCATATGATCATTTTAATAACAATACATTTTTTGATCCATGAGCATGGGATTTTTTTCCATTTGTTTGTATCCTCTTGAATTTCCTTCATCAGTGTTGTAGTTTTCCTTATAGAGGTCTTTCACCTCCTTGGTTACATTTATTCCTAGGGTTTTGTTTGTTTGTTTGTAGCTATTGTAAGTGAGATTGCCTTCTCAATTTCTTTTTCAGCTTGTTCTTTGTGTATAGAAACACTAATTTTGTATGTTGATTTTTAATCCTGCAACTTTGCTGAATTTGTTGATTAAGTGTTTTTTGGTAGAGTCTTTAGATTTCTCTCTACGTATAAGATCATATCCTCTACAAACAGGGACAATTTGACTTTCTCCTTTACCAATTTGAATGCCTTTTATTTTTTTTCTCTTGCTAGATTGCTCTGGTCAGGACTTCTGGTACTATGTTGAATAAGAGGGGTACAAGTGGACATCTTTGTCTCATTTCAGTTATTAGAGGAAAAGCTTTTAGATTGTCCTCATTTAGTATGATGTTAGTTGTGGGTTTGTCACACATGGTTTTTTTTTTTAGGAGCAAAACTGCAAATTTATTTTTGGTCACCTAAGGTGTGGAGGGGAGAGTCCCCCGGTGGGGCTCTCAGGCGGAGTTCCTGACACAGTCCCGACATCCCCACAGGAGTGGGGCTGGGAAGTCCGCCCGTGGCGTCCGTCCGGAGCGGCTTTTCTAGGAGTGGGAGGGCAATAGGTGGGGCACGGGCGTGTCGGGGGGGCGTTCCGCAGGTGCGACCAGGTAAATCTTGGTCTCTTCGGATTGAAGTCACCTGGCGCATGCCCGGTTGGTCTGCACCTTCCCGGGTCGCCGGCTGTATTTTCGCTCGCGCAGGAAAAGTTGGTGAAGAAGAACCCGGAAGTGCACCATCTTGCCTCCGTTCGTCCAAACAGTCCAACCTTTTATTGATAATAGTGATAAGGGGCGCCGTGGTCTGTCTGGCTACTTCCTGCTGTTAAGGGGCGTCATTAAGGTCGGGGCCCATGGTTGGCATTTGGACGTATGGAATCTTGGCACGGAGAAATTTGATCAAAATGGGGACAAAACATAAAATAAGGCACAGTATTAGTATAGGAATGAGGAATGGAAGCATTTGTTGAAATATAGGCAAAACCCAGAAGGAAGGTCCTGGCAAGGCTGGGGAGTATGAGATAGTTAAGAAAATTTAGTAAGTTTGAGGTGAGTGGGGGAAAGTTGAACTGATTTCTCGGCCTAGTAAGGGGGTAGGGCATGAGGGTATAATGAGGAACGGGTGGGCAAAGTAGTTGTTGGCCAGGCAGCAATTAAGGAGTGGAGTTTTTCGTGGAGTGGATGGCTTTCCGCTTACTCCCACTACAGAGATATTGGATGGAAGGCTAGGTCCAGAGAAGGACGGCAAAACAGAATAGGTAGCCTCGCTGTTGATTAAAAAATTGTCTTACCCGCCGGGCGCGGTGGCTCAAGCCTGTAATCCCAGCACTTTGGGAGGCCGAGACGGGCGGATCACGAGGTCAGGAGATCGAGACCATCCTGGCTAACACAGTGAAACCCCGTCTCTACTAAAAATACAAAAACTAGCCGGGCGAGGTGGCAGGCGCCTGTAGTCCCAGCTACTTGGGAGGCTGAGGCAGGAGAATGGCGTAAACCCGGGAGGCGGAGCTTGCAGTGAGCTGAGATCCGGCCACTGCACTCCAGTCCAGGCGACAAAGCGAGACTCCGCCTCAAAAAAAAAAAAAAAAAAAAAAGTCTTACCCGCTACCAGGAGAGTTACCCGCGGCTCGGCGAGGGTGATGGGGGTCCCCGAGTCTCGGCACCTTCAGTTGTCGTCGTCCAGATGTAGGAGCTGGAAGGAGCTCCCAGGATCCTGGGAAAGGGGGTCACGTGGAGACGCAGCACCTGTTCTCAGGGTGGGGCAATCAGACTTCCAGTGTCCTCCCTGCTGGCAAGCAGGGCAGGGGGTTGCTGGTGGACGAGGGTTAGGACATTCACTGGCCCAATGTCCTGATGCCTTGCACTTATAGCAAGGCTGCGTTGGGGCTCGGGGACCTTGCGGACACCTGTTGGCATAGTGTCTTGCCTTGCCGCACTTATAGCAGGCTCCTTTGCAGCCTTGGAGTCTGCGGGGTGTGTGCTCTCTGGCCTGGGGTTACCACTGGGCTGTAAAGCCGCTGCTAGGAGCTGTAACTTTTTTTTTTTTTTTTTTTTGTTGAGACAGAGCCTCGCTCTGTCGCCCAGGCTGGAGTGCAGTGCAGTGGCCGGATCTCAGCTCACTGCAAAGCTCCGCCTCCCGGGTTTACGCCATTCTCCTGCCTCAGCCTCCCGAGTAGCTGGGACTACAGGCGCCCGCCACCTCGCCCGGCTAGTGTTTTGTATTTTTAGTAGAGACGGGGTTTCACCGTGTTAGCCAGGATGGTCTCGATTTCCTGACCTCGTGATCCGCCCCTCTCGGCCTCCCAAAGTGCTGGGATTACAGGCTTGAGCCACCGCGCCCGGTCAGGAGCTGTAACTTCTATTTGAGGTGAGCCTGCCGTCTCCTCTCTGGAGTTATAGACCTTAAAGGCTAATTTAACTAGGTCTTGTATTGGTGTCTGAGGACCATCCTCTACCTTTTGAAGTTTTTTACGAATGTCAGGAGCTGATTGAGAAATGAAATAAGATGCCAAAATGGTGGCCCCTGTGGGGGAGGCCGGATCTAACCGGGTATATTGGGTTAGAACCTCAGTCAGTTTAGGGTAGAGGTTAGGATAACCTGGAGGTCATGCCAAGTTAAGTCATAGGCCTGACAAAGGTATCTAAATTCCTTTATGTATATGATAGGATTAGCTGAGAAATCACCTAAACGCTTCTCAATTTTGGAAAGATCGGCCAGTGAAAAAGGGACATGTACTCTGACTAGCCCCTCCGCCCCAGCTACCTCTCGCAAAGGTGCTAACACTGTAGGAGGGTGTGGGCAGAGATAGGGGACTCAAGACAGCCAGTTGGGGGCCCCGAAGGAGGCATGGGACCGAGTGGATTACTAGTAGATGAGGAGGAAGGAGTCTGGATGGGGGTAGGAGGAGGTGGAGAGAACGGGGAGAGAAGGAGGAGTATAGGGCAGGTCGGGATGAGAGCGTAAGGCCCAAAAGCCTTGTATGTAATTAATTTCAGACCACTTGCCTAGCTGCTGGCAGAAATTGCTGAGGTCGATCAGGCCACAGTGGAAAGGAAAATTAACCGGTTCCTCCTAAGGTCTTGTTCGAGCTGTAAGGTTATTAAATTGGCTAGGAGGCACCCTAAGGGGGTGCTCTTTGGAAATTTGGACTGGGGGTTTCCCATTTGTTTCCTCTTTACTTACACAATAGACACAATGGAAATGGAAGTGGATCTCTGCCTGGCTTCAAAGCGTCCTTTGGAACCAGCAGAGACAGACTGGAGGCTCATGGAGCTAAAGTGGAGATTACCTTCAGGCGGACGTCTCCGTCCTGAACAGGTCTCCCCAGCCACTTGGTGGCTCAAAAGTGGGCCTCGGACCTGCGCAGGATTTTTGGCCGAGGGAGGTAAAGAGGACACAAGGGCACTTACCCCAGAGAGGCCGTGAGAGTGAGGGAAGCGGGTCTCAGGTCCTGGTCCATCTGCAGCGTGGGAGCAGGAGGAGGTTCCTCAACCCTTAGAGCCCTGAGGAGGGGTCTCCTCCCGGGTCTTCGGCACCAACTGATTTGTTTTTTTTCTAAAGACCAGCAGAGTGGGCACAAAAGAACCAGCGAGTAGGCAAGGGTAGGAGCAAAACTGCAAATTTATTTTTGGTCACCTAAGGTGTTGCCAGTGGGGCTCTCGGGCGGAGTTCCTGACACAGTCCCGACATCCCGACAGGAGTGGGGCTGGAAAGTCCGCCTGTCATACATGGTTTTTACTGTGTTGAATTACTTTCCTTCTATACCTACTTTATTGAGAGTTTTTATTATGAAGAGATGTTGAATTTTATCAAATGCTTTTTCTGAATCTATTGATTATCATATGGTTTTTGTACTTCATACGGTTGATGTGATGTATGATATTTATTAATTTGCATATGTTGAACTGTCCTTGCATTCCTGAGATAAATCTCACTTGATCATTGCATATTATCTTTCTGATGTGTTGTTGCATTTGATTTGCTTGTGTTTTGTTGAGGATTTTTACATCTATGTTTATCACAGATATTGACCTATAGTTTTTTGTTGTGTCCTTCCTTGTCTGGTTTTGGTATCAGGTCATGTAGACCTTATAAAATGAGTTAGGGAGAATTTCTCCACTTCAGTTTTTAAAATAAGTCAGAAGAATTGTTATTAATTCTTCTTCAAAGGTTTGGTAGAATTTAGCAGTGAATGTGGGTCCTGGACTTTTCATTGTTTAGAGATTTTTTTATTACCGACTCAGTCTTATTATTTGTCATTGATCTGTTCAGGCTGTCTATTTCTTCTTAGTTCAATCTTGGTAAATTGTATGTGTCCAGATGTGTAATTGTTCACAGTGATCAATAATAATCCTTTGTATTTCTGTTGTAGCTTTTGTGATACCTCCCTTTTCACTTTTGATTTTATTTATTTGGGCATTCACTCTTTTTTTCTTAATTAGTCTAGCTATTGGGTTGTCAATTTTCTCTTTTCAAAGGACAATTTTTAATTTCATTGATCTTTTGTAATTTTTTAGTCTCAATTTTATTTATTTCTACTCTGATCTTTATTATTTCTTTTTTTCTACTAATTTTAGGTTTGGTTTATATTTTCTAGTTCCTTGAGGTGCATCATTAGGTTTTTTGTTAGGGTGTGTCTTTCTAGTTTTTTGACACAGGCATTTGTTGCTGTGAACTTGCCTCTTACTATGGCCTTTGCTGTGTCCTACAGGTATATTGTGTTTCTATTTTCATTTGTTTCAAAAAAATTTTTAATTTCATTCTTAATTTCTTTATTTATCGGTCATTCAGGAGCATGTTAATTTCCATGTGTGTATACAGTTTCAAGGTTAATCTTATTAATGATTTCTAGTTTTATTTCATTGTAGTCAGCAAAGACACTCAGTATGATTTTGATTTTTTTTTTTTTTTTTTTGAGACGGAGTCTCGCTCTGTCACCCAGGCTGGAGTGCAGTGGCCGGATCTCAGCTCACTGCAAGCTCCGCCTCCCGGGTTCATGCTATTTTCCTGCCTCAGCCTCCCGAGTAGCTGGGACTACAGGAGCCCGCCACCTCGCCCGGCTAGTTTTTTGTATTTTTTTTAGTAGAGAGGGGGTTTCACCGTGTTAGCCAGGATGGTCTCGATCTCCTGACCTCGTGATCCGCCCATCTCAGCCTCCCAAAGTGCTGGGATTACAGGCTTGAGCCACCGCGCCTGGCCTGATTTTGATTTTTAAAAATTTTTGAGACTTGTTCTCTGTCCTAACATATGGTCAATACTGGAGAATGTTACATTTTACTGACCAAAAGAATGTGTATTCTTTCACTGTTGAGTGAAATGTTCTGTAAATGTCTGTTAGGTCCATTTGGTCTATGGTGCAGCTTAAATCCAATATTTCTTTGTTGATTTTTGGTCTAGATGATCTATCCAATGTTGAGAGTGAAGCATTGAAGTATCCAGCTGCGATTGTATTGGGTCTATCTCTCCCTTTAGATCTAATATTATTTGCTTTATATATCTGGATGCTCCAGTCTTGGGTACATGTATATGAAGAGAATAGTTATATTCCCTTGCTGAATTAATCCTCTTATTATTGTATAGTTTCCTTCTTTGTTTCTATTTACCGCTTTTGACCTGAAGTCTGTTTTATCTGATATAAGTATAGTTATTCATGCTTACTTTTGGTTTCTATTTGCATAGAATATCTTTTTCCATCCCTTCAGTTTCAGCCACAGGTGAGGTGAGTTTCTTGCCAGCAGCATGTAGATGGCTCTTGCTTTTTTTTTTTTTTTTTTTTTTGAGTCCATTCAGCCAGTCTATATCTTTTAAAGGAATTTGATCCATGCTCATTTGGGGTTATTGTTGACAGGGGGAGAACGTACACCTGTCATTTTATTGATTATTTTATGGTTGTTTTGTATATCCTTTGTTCCTCTCTTTCCTTCTGATTATTTTTGTGGCTGAGTAGTTTTCTGTAGTGATAAGGTTTGATTCCTTACTCTTTCTCCTTTGGTTCTATCAATGAGTTTTATAGCTTTGCATGCTTTCATGATGGTGGTTCTTGTTACCTAATCATAAGGAGTTATATGAAATGCCAGAAAAAGAATGCAAAATAATAATCTTAAGGAAACTCAGTGAGTATGTGAGGAGATTCAGTGAGGAGAGTATGTCCTCTCCTGTCAATAATAACCCTGAATAATACTGGAGAATTACTGTGTTCCTTTGGAGATGCCATGACTCCTTGCTTTTTCATGTTTGGTGTTTCCCTATGTTGGCTTCTATGCATCTGGTGAAAGAGTCACCTCTTCCAGTTTTACGGAGTTGACTTTGTAGGGAAAGACTTAGGTATATAAATGGGCCTTAGGGTGTTGGTTTGGTTGGATGCATTGGCTTTAGTTCTAACTGGATGCACTAGCGTAGTCTCCATGTAGTTTTCTTAGCTGTAATCCATACTAGTTATGTTTTCAAGTGTCCCAGTAGCCTAGGATGAGGCAGTTTGTGGTAAGGGTGATGTGACTTTGCCAGGAAGAGAGGTGTTTGTTGGGCTATTTCTTATGTCAGAGGTGTGTGCATGCATACAGTGGGTCAGCCAACTTGGGGCTGAGGTTATGGGTTATAGAGCTGTTACTTTAGCCAGGAGCAGCTGCACGCCATTGCTCAGCCAGCATAGAGGTGTGCCTGGCAGGAGCAGCCAATGGGGCAATTTCTCAGTCTTGGGACATGGGCACACAGCTGCTCAGCTGGCTTAAGGACATGTTTGCCAGGGATGGACCATGCAGCTGTTTCTTAGGTGCAGGATGTGTTTGCATGGCTTCTTGGCTAGCCTGGAGACATGTCTGCTGGTGGTGGCCCACACGGTTGCTTCCCAAGCTCAAGATGCAGGTGCATGGCTGCTTTATTGGCCTGAGGGCATTTCTCCTGGGGGTGTCTTGTGGGGCTGCTTCTCAGGCCTGAGAAACAGGCACACAGCTGCTTGGTTGGCGGAGAGGTGTGCCCACCATCGGTGGCTCATGCGGCTGTTTCTAAGGCCTGGGATGTGGGTCCTGGGCTGCTTAGTTGGCCTGGGGATTGTGCTTTCCAGGGGCAGCCCATGGAGCTATTTCTTGGATTACCATTGTGGGCACGGGGCAATGGGCAGGCCAGGGGCTTGTCTGCAGGGGATTGGGCACTGTGGGGATGTTTTCCAGGCCCTGGGCAGTGACATGTAGCCACTCCATCTGCCCAAGAGCATGTCAGTTGCTTGGAGGCTTGAGGGCCTTTCCTGCTTAGGGAGAGCGTGTGCAACAGTTTGGCTAGCTCAAGGGCAGGTTTTCCCTGGGCAGGACTGCTAGATTGTTTCTCCAACTGGAAGACTGTTCCTCCAACTGGCGGTGGGAATTGGTTTCCCTGCTAAACAGGGCCAGAGTGACAGCTGATCCTGGGCCTAGGCTCCATGCAGCTGGAGTTGTGGCATTCAGCCACCTGTGTGGGCTAGTGGAATGAATATGGAACCCTAGTGCTGGAGAGGGGCTGTGGCTACTGGCCTCCAGGAGTGGCTCTGGTCTCAAGATGGTGCCATGCTGCACAGCCTGGCTCATAGCGGGTGGGTGAGGAGTGGAGAGTGCACACTTTATGCTTCTAATGCAGGGAAATGCAGCAGTGTGAATTCCCACCATCTCTTCAAACGGGGCTCAGGGCTTGTGAGGATAATAGGATTCTACTGCAGTAGGGACTTTAGGTATTTGTGGTGGCAATGGGGGCTGGTGGAGTTTCTTGCTTACCTTTTCCTTCACAGTGGGACTCCAGGTAGATCTGATCCAGCCAGGGAAGACGGTGCTGCAGAGGCTGGGTGCCTCCACAATGACCTCCTAGATTTCCAGTCACCACGGGTGTATCTCCACGCCCCTGCTGCACTCCACTACTCTCCTTTTGACACTCCAGTCAAATCTTCTCTGTTTATTCATTACCTTGGTCCTTTCTTGTGGGAGAAACAAGTGCCAGGCATCTCTGGTCAGCCATCTTGCTGACCTAGACTTACTTTGTGATGGTTAATTTTATGTGTCACCTTGTCTGGGCCAGGACACCCAAATATATGATTACACATTATTCTGGATGTTTCTGTGACAGTGTTTTTGAATACAATTTACATTTAAATTGTTGAACTTTGAGTAAAGCATATTGCCCTCCATAATGTGGGTGGTTGTCATCTAATCAGTTGAAGGCTTGAATAGAACAAAGACTGACCTCCCCGAGGCAAGAAGGAATTCTTCCAGCAGGTGGCCTTCACCTGCAACATCTGCTCTTCCCTGGATCTTCAGCTTTATGGCCTACCCAACAGATATTGGACTTGTCAAGTTCTATGATTGAAATAGCCAGTTCTTTAAACTAAACCTCTCCCCGTCTCTCTTTTTCTCCACTCACATACACACAGACACATACACACATGCACACACACACACATACACCTTATTGGTTCTAATTCTCTGGAAAACCCTAATAGTAGGGGACAGGTTAGGGCATAATGACCTGGGGGTTGAGGTCTTTCCATGCCTGTTGCATGGACAAGCTTTAGTTCTGGTGGAGGCATCTTTCTCTACCTCACTTGCTTTAGGAACTGGTCAGGGGGTCTTCAGCTAGACAGGGCATGCCCTGTGGGCAGGCAAGATCATGGGCCCTCTTCCCCTTCTAAGCCATTCCTCACTCACCCACTATGCCACATTGGGGAGGCTAAGCTAAGGTTCTTCAGGGAGAAAAGGGAGAAAAATGTATTTTATATACGAATATATTTTTTATATTTATTTACTTTATATCATTGTTTACTTTATTATATATCACTATTTTTTATATAAAAAGCTCTATTTTTATATATATGTATAACTCTCCCCACAGATACCTTGAGTTGGACTGGATTTTGGTTAAAGTGTCAATTATTCTACATGCCATTAGAATCTTCTCAGGATAGTTGGTGGGGGTGTGTTTTAAAAGGAGCATGAGGCCGGGTGCGGTAGCTCATGCCTGTAATCCCAGTACTTTGGGAAGCCGATGTGGGCGGATCACCTAAGGTCAGAAGTTCAAGACCAGCCTGGCCAACATGGCAAAACCTTGTCTCTATTAAAAATACAATAAGATTAGCTGAGCATAGTGGTGCACACCTGTAGTCCCACTTACTCGAGAGGCTGAGGCACGAGAATGGCTTGAACCTGGGAGGTGGAAGTTTCAGTGAGCCGAGATCGCACCACTGTACTCCAAGCTGGGCAACGGAGGAAGACTCCATCTCAATAAAAATGAATACATAAAAAATAAAAGCAGCATGAGGACAACCAAGTTCTCAATCAGAGGACTGTCACCAGGCTCTGAACTAGGGAGCAGGACAGGCAAGTAGCAGAGCTGAGGAATGGACATGTCACCATTCTCAAATTTGCTTAGGGTTAGTTGACTCTGCCTGTGCCCACACTGTTGCAATTGGGTACAGTCCTTTTTTTTTTTTTTTTCCAATCTGAATATGTTGGAACTAGTTTCTTAGGGGATTCATCAGTTGAGGTATCTTAGACCCTTGGCTATGGGCCATAAAACACACTTGACTGAGTGTGATATGAATACCTTCCACCCCATTGATGTATTGATTTGTTTTCATTTTGCTGTCTCCATGTACCATACACATCCATCTCCCAGCTAAGTTCCCAGAGAGCAAAGGCTGGCTTGGAGAAATTCTTTTAGCACAGAACATGAACAATACAAGAGCCTAAAGAGGAAAAGAATTCATATTTATCCAGTACCTAAAGTGTTATAAGTATTTAAATATTAAACAATTATTCTCATCTTCACCACATTTAACAGATAAGGAAACTGAGTCTCAGGTAAGTTATATATGTAGTGTGGGATATTATTTTTAGAAGCATTTCCTGCTGTCTTCCCTCCTCTTGGTAAGTCTTGGGACGTTAGGGGATTATTGTTGGTTGATTTGTCTTCCTGAAGCTTTAATACCACTGAGACTGAGGCAGACTGCCCCAAGGAAGGAGGAGGAATGTGGCCCAACAGGAAGGAGAAGGAAGTAAAAAGGGAGGAGAGGAACGGACATACCAACTCCCAAAATAGACCATTGGAAACTAAAAGATGCTGAGCAGTGTTGAATGTACAATTTTAACTTTTTCTCCGACTTCTGAGTGGGAATGGAAGCTAAGAACTAAGTTATCAGTATTTTCCAAATTTCCTTGATGATTACCCATGATAAACAATGCATGTGTATGTATATATACACATACATGTACATGCATTTTCATAAGCAGGACTATATATATATAACTTGCATATGTATATGTATGTGAGCCACTTTATCATTTTCTATTCTGTTCTATTTCTTTTTTGAAAAAAGTTTGTTGATCCTATAACTTTAATTCATGGCCTATTAATGATCACCAACTTTGGAAAAACACAGAGTTACAGGAGATTTATTTTTTGACACATCTAAGTAACTCTCTCAGGGTCCTGTAGTAGAAGCGGTGGATCTGGGATTTGCCCCATGTTTGTTATGCTGTGTGTTCATGAGCCCAGAGAGAAGTCCCACTCAGCAGTCAGAGGTACCCAAGATACAACCAGTCCTTCATCTCAGACTTTTCCAGTTCATGAAAGATACACACTTCCCCTCCTAATACTGGGATCCCCTCTGCTTTCAGCTACAAAATATTTCTTCCTAGACAAGTTATGGAACTACTAAGTTGCAGGCAAAATCTGAAGAACTTTAATCCGGAATTATCAAAGAACATTTTTAAAAAGGACATTCTCCCCACCAGAAGGGGAACTACCTATATAGGTGTACCTTTGTGCAGGAGAAAAATCTAACATGCAGCAAGTTCAGGAAGTCAAGAGGTAAAAACTGCCTTCCCTCGGGGCCATCTAATCCCACACTCAGCCAGTCCCATCTCCTTTGGGATGAGGATGAAGGGGTAGCAGTGGGCCAGGAGGAAAAAAACAAAAAAAGCAGAAAAGCAATTCTTCCTTTACTGACTTGCTTCCCCACCTCCCCACTCTCTGCACTGTCTTGGCAGCTTTTTCCACTCCCTACTCATTTCTTACACAGTTTTCCTCGTGTCAATTTTACTTTGGAATGGGCTATAATATTGAAAGAAAAAAACCCAACCAAAAAAACCCTTTCTTTCCATGACTCAGGTTTGTGATTCTTCTGGAGGGAAAGAGAAAGTATGGCTGTCCAGGATTCGGACTTTCTAAGCATCTTATTTGACTAAGTTGGAAAACTTTGTCTTCAACATATGTATTTCTTTCCCTTCTGAGTGCCTCTAGGCTGTGGTGGTCCCTTTAGAGAAGGTTTAGAATAAACATGGCCTGACATTTCCCTTGCATTTCCAGTTGTTCGTCTGTTCTGCCACCTTGCTTAGACTCCTTTCATCCTTCCTGCTGGAACAGGGAAGGGGTTTGGCAGGATCACCATCTACCAGCCCTGAGTGATCTGGCCCCTACCTCTGTTCCTGAACTCCAGTCACCACTGTTGCCATTTTTTGAACAAAATGAGCTCTTTCCTGCCTCAGAGCCTTTACAGAAGCTGTTCCTCTCCCTGGAAAACTCTTCCCTCACTTTTTCAAATAGTCAGTTCCTTCTCAACATTTGGGGCTCAGCTTGAATATCACATTCTAAGGAGATTTTTTTCTCAATTATACTCTCCAAAATAGACCTTCATTGTTATTCTCTAGAGTGGTCTTTGTTTTCTTTCATGATACCAACCACAATTCGTTAGTAGTTTGTCCTTTTTTCTGCCTCCACCATTATTATGAGGTTTTTTTGTTTTTTTTGTTTTTTTTTTTTTTGAGGTGGAGTCTCGCTCTGTCGCCCGGACTGGAGTGCAGTGGCCAGATCTCAGCTCACTGCAAGCTCTGCCTCCCGGGTTTACGCCATTCTCCTGCCTCAGCCTCCCGAGTAGCTGGGACTACAGGCGCCCGCCACCTCGCCCGGCTAGTTTTTGTATTTTTAGTAGAGACGGGGTTTCACCGTGTTAGCCAGGATGGTCTCGATCGCCTGACCTCGTGATCCGCCCGTCTTGGCCTCCCAAAGTGCTAGGATTACAGGCTTGAGCCACCGCGCCCGGCCGAGGTTTTTTTTCCCTCTCTTCTTCCTACTCCAAAAAGGCATAATCATCTTATGAAGCAGATAGTGTAATCCTCCTTTTTACACATTAAGAAATCTCATTCATCTCGTGATTAAGATACTGTTGGTAACCTTCAACACAGGGAACTCTGCCAGACTCTTCTTTCTCCCCTACTAAATTTATTCATTTAAATCATTCACTCATCTAGTTAATAGATATTTATTGAGCACCTACTTAGTAACTTTGTACAGGACACTGTGCTACAATGATAAGCAAGGCAATTCTTGCCCACTTTACTCCACACTGCAGCCAACCAGAATAGAACCATGGCTCTAAAGTGCATTTCTCTGCTAAAAACCTTTGTCAGCCTCCAAATGCCTTCTGGATGAAATCTGAGCTCTATAGTATGGAGAGCACTGCAGGCCCTCTGTAACCAACCCCTCCTTCCTCTCCAAATGCTTCTTTTGCTGCTCTTCTTCCACCCTGGGCCCTGCCGGGTAACTACAGAGCTCCTTCAGAAGACAGATAGCAACAACCAAAGTCCCCCGGGACTTGTTTTTGCTCTCTCTCTCTCTCTCTCCCTCTCTTTCACACACACGCACACACACACACACAAACATACACACACAGCCTGGGACAATGACAACAGTGGCTTCTGAGTTGCTCATAGAGAATCTTAGCAGGTACATTTCTCTGCTGGTTGCTCAGATAGCTTTTAGCTACTACTTCCTGGGCTGTGGGCTTTTTATAATTTAGCTCCCAGTCCAGGAGCAGCAAGTCAGGAGTTGACCTAGCCCTATAACTTGAGAGCAGGCCTCCGTAAGGAAACCTCACATCGCCAGGTCACAATGTGGTTGATAGTGTCAACAATGGCATGAACTTTCTTGCTTCAAGGATGCTAAATGTTCTCAAAGTGCTAAAGAAGATGTCAAGAACTGCAAGCATAAGAGCTGTGTATCAAGAATCTCTCTCTTCCCCTGGGTGAGGCAGAACCCTTGTATTCATGCCTAATTAGAAGGGCCAGAGAGATGGAATTTAAGTCTTTGCATCTGTATTTATTTCCCACTTTCAATTCCACATCTCTTCAGGGTTGCTGCAATAGATCCTTACCAAGCTTTCACTTTTTATATTTTGTGCTACATGGGCTTGCTTTTAATTTTTTTTTTTCTTACAGGAATATCATGAACAAAGGACTAAGGGAAGGATTTTCTTCAGCTTCTCTGGAAACTTGCAGCCTTCTAAATGCTTTATGCTTCAGTTTCTTCATCTATAAAATAGGGAATTAGCAAAATTAATGAACCCTTGTCTTTCATAAAATGTCTTATAGGATAGGTGCTGTGCAAGTAATATGCTATGGAATGATAATGTTTTGTTAGTGTTTATAAACATAATTTGAATTTTCCATTAATTGGAATTAATCCTGTTTATAAGAAAAGACCTTTCCAATTAAATCACTGGTGTGCGACTTCGGGTGGTTGAAGCCTTTATTTTGCTTTACTTCTAATAAAATGGGTTCCTACTTTATTTTGGGTAAATTCTTAATTTGCATCTTGCTTTGGCCAGTTTCAGTGAAGAGTCTCACCTTTTATTTAGTCTCTCTAAACATTTTTTGTATTAGACAATTTTCTTGGATATTATGCCTCTTCTCATTATTGAAAATCACTTTACAGCTGAAGGTTAATAGCAATGTTTATTCAAGGTAATGTTACAATGTACTTAAGATTTTAAAACAAAAACAAATAACCTTTCATTAAACTGCTATTTTGGCTGGGTGCAGTGGCTCACATCTGTAATCCCATCACTTTGGGAGGCCGAGGTAGGTGGATCACCTGAGGTCCGGAGTTCAAGACCAGCCTGGCCAACATGGCAACACCACGTCTCTACTAAAAATACAAAAAAATAACTGGGCTTGGTGGCACACACCTGTAATCCCAGCTAATTGGGAGGCTGAGCAGGGAGAATTGCTTGAACCCAGGAGGCGGAGGTTGCAGTGAGCTGAGATCACAACACTGCACTCCAGCCTGGGCACCACAGAGCGAAACTCTGTCTCAAAAACAAAACAAAACAAAAACCACTATTTTAGTGAGTCATATTTTATTTTTATCCTGGATGCTTGATGTTCCATCTCCTTATGAATGAAAATTGTATTGAACACCACGAGCCCAAAATGGTAATGAATTACAAAGCTATTTACATTTTGGCTTTCTTATAAGTAAACTATCACCTGTTTCTAATATTGAGCTATGTTTTAATGCTATTCCCCCAAGAATAAGTCTTTTAACCCGGGTATAATTCTTTCTTGTCTTGAAAAGTAAAAGATCTTTAACATTTCTAGATATGCTTTGAATCTAAACTTTAGTTTCTAATAGTGTTAGTCACTCAAGTCATACTTGAAAACGTTAAATTGGAGTATCAGTTTGTCTCTTTCTAAGTGGTACCAATAAAATTAGCAGCCATAGAGTGTCAGAGTGTGTCCTGACCTGCTGTGACCTATTTACTCACTTGATGACTCTGAATTTGATGCTTTGAATTTGAACCCATTTGAATCCAGACAACTCATTGCAATCTAGAATCACCCAAGCTAATTTCTTTTGACTCAAGAAAGCCCTTGGACAGAAGAAAAAAAAAATGAGTCTAGGTTACCCCTCTTTCATCCTAAAATTAAGAGTTCCAAATAATCTGAGACAGAGGGATGCTAGCTCTCCTCTCTGAACCTCTTTCTGTTCCCCAGATAGCATGCTAACCTGACTAAAATCCTGAAGGCAGGTTTCAAGATGGTATATAAGGTATATAGTCTATAACGTCAATTAGGAAGTTTTTAATAAATATAACCCCCTCCCCTACCGAATCTTTGTGATTGATATAAACTTGAACTGAGTACTCCAGGATGTCTCTAAATCAAAATGGTAGTTTAGACCCACTCTAAACAAGACCATTCCCTGTGCCTCAAAGAGTCTGCTTACAAATAATCTTTATGGCAGGGATGTTGTAGAATCAGGCAGTGGTCTGGATGGTCCATCATCAGGTAAGATTTCTTAGCCCATTATTTCTTGGTACATAGTTATGGAAAAATGTGGGCCTGAGGTTAACTCACGTTAAGTATTTAGCACAGTACCTGGCTCATAGACACTTAACATATATTAGTGTTTACTTTATTCCTTCTTGAGAGGATTTGGAATATGAGAAAGCTAGGAGAAATATGGCAGAAACATGGACTTTAATTCAGGCAAAAGATATTTAGCTTCATTCTCCCCTTTAGAAGAGTTCCAGCATACACATCTCCTGTGCCTAAAAGGTCTCCAACATCAAAGGTCTGCCGACTGCCACCTGCTGTGCTGGACTGAATGTGGGAGGAAGAGCAACACTGCTTCTAAAACAGCCCCGGTACAAAGCGTGGGGTGATGATGATCAGAGCTCCTGGGAAACATGTCTTAAGGATAAGTTGACAAGTGGGTTTTTGAGCAGTGATTTTTCTGCTATCTGAGAAGCACAGCAGAATTGTTGAATGAATACAGTTACATGCCCCTCACAGAGATTTCTGTGTAGCCTCTACAGTCACTCTCAAGTCACTTATAAACACCCATGGTGTCAGATATAATCCACTCACACCCAAAACATTAGTCCATAATGTAAAATTTCCTAAGGATTTTGGAAGGGAAATGAAGGATGATTTTACAGTGTCCATGGGATACACTCTCATAAACCGTCTATTCACCAGGGCTTCTCTTCCCAAGTCTCTCTGGCTTGCACTAGACACACACCACAGAATAGCTCCTCTTCTTTTCTTCCTCCCTCCCCCAGTAGTGTAATGCTCAGCCTTCCAGACCCTGTCCCTCTTCCCCAGTCCCTTCCAAGTGCTTTATGCATAGCCATTTCACCAAACTTCTCCCACTTCCCCAAACTTGCCTGCCCACATGCAGGTGCTCAGCACAAAATAATTCCCCAAAGCAACCCTTAGAAGGGAGAGGTAGGTGGATTCATGAATAACAACCCCATTTCCAATTATTTCCCGCACACATTTTCCATTCATAACGCCTAATTGTATAGTTATTAATTTGTTAATTGACTGCATGAAATGACAAAGCTAGCAGAGACAAAGCCAGATTTAGAATGAAAGCTAGGTTTAGAATGAAAGATTCCAAAGATTTCACTTCCTCCTAGCTTGCTTGGATGACAGCCTGGGATGGGCTTATCTACTGAAGATGTAACCCAGTGAGCCAGCAGCTCCTTGCTGGATTCTACCTCCTAAGGAAGGAGGATAGATCTATGTGATCCGAAGACTTTTGATCGCTGGTGTCTTCACATTATAGACCTTAGAAGCCTGACTTGTTTGGAAGCCTGTAGAGAGACTCAGGAAGAAGCGTACTTTAAAAAATGTGTAATAACCATATGTTGATTTCCCCCTTGTCCTCTTTGAGCTTCCAAAATCACAAAACTCTTTTTTGTATAAAAGCATTAATTATCAAAGTAAAAAAAAAAAATAAAGGAGGCTTATTGAAGATTTACTAGGCTGGATGGAGAAGAGGTTTCCATCACACACCACATAGGAAACAACTTAATAAAGCCTTCATTGTGCATTTTTCCCCAAAGTCTTTTTCTAGCTGGGCCGTAAGCTAGAATCTTCTTTTCTTTGATTTCCTCCCCTGGGGAAGCCCTTGGCCTTGCACCTGGTTGCTCTCTCCTTTATTAGGCAGAGTCTTCTTCTTCTGCACAAAGCCTGGACCCCAGCAGGAAGCTTGCTCCTACCTCATAGCAGGCTTATCAGAGGCTGTTTATAGCAGAGCAAGTCTCTTCCTACAAAGGAATTCTCACACCAGCTGCCAAGAAGATAGCGTTTTCTCCATATGTTATATATCCCTTGTTATTTGAAAGATAATATTATGTTTTTGTTGAATTTAAGTGTGTCGATTCAGATTAATCTCTTCAACAGATAATTACTAAGGGTCTTTTATGAGCCAGGCAATGGGCTAGAAGCTGGGGCTACACCAGTGAGCAAGACCTGATGTCTGCCCTCAGTGAGCTCCCTGTTGAGTGGGGAAGAAGGAAAAGAAAACAGGCATTTCATCGCCAAGTCTTCAGTGTGATATTAGGGTATATATTGGTTGATATGAAAGAGTCAGCCCACCCAGTTCTGAGGGAGGAAGGTCTGGGAAGGCTTTCCAGAGAAAGTGATATTAGCAGCAGCCTGCCAGATGACTGGTGTTGGGGGAGCGGGAGGGCCGAGGCAGCATTCCAGCAAGGAAGCAGCAGGTCCAAAGCTCAGGGGGACAGGGAGCACAGCCTGACTCAAGCGACAGTTCACAGTTCTCTGGGGTGTGGGGTGAGGAGCGGAAGAGTGGAAAACGATGAGACTGGAGAAGGAAGCATGGCCAACCATAAATGACTTGTAACAAACACCACGTGGAAGTGTTCATGATTTTTTTTTCTCGTAAAATCAGCGAGAGAGATTTTGAGCAGGCCAGCAGCATATTTAGATTTCATTTTTTAAGAAAAATCTCAATGGATGCAATATAAACCAAACCAAACCCAAACAAAACAAAATAAGGCGTATGTGTGATAACGGCTACGTGTGAACTGTGCGCAAAGTACTGCAAAAGCCCTGAGGGGCCAGGTGCCTCTCCATGGCTGTCAAGGGCCCAGGAAGGCCTTCTAGAGCAGGTGGCCTGGGTGGTGAGGGGGGCACCTCAACAGTGCAAATACCCCACCTTCTAAATGTGTTGGTTTGATTCCAATGCACATCCTTTCATTCTTGAGAACTTTGAAGACAGTATTACTCAAGCACCTTCTAAAACCGCCGTCCCATGTATTATTTATCCGACACTCCTGATGACTTTCTTTCTTGTCAGGTCTATGAATCTGAAGGAATTTTAGAGCCCAGATGATATTCTTTAATAAATTATTATAAAATTTTCAATTTCAAGGAAAATCATCAAACTACAATAATAATGCTAAGCACCATAAACGAATTTTGGTGTTATTTCCTGTATGTTCTACAAAAATTTTACAAAAAAAAGTTGAAGAATGATGTTTGCGTGATCATTAGTGTAGCTCTTTTCCCAGACAAAATAGATTCTCTCTTCTAATGAGAGCATTAAAATAAAAAAAAAAATTGAATCTAGTTAAAGGGATTTGGGCATATCATGTATAAAGATAATTTTGATGGAAGTGAAAGTCAAATTTTTGTTTGTCAACAAAGAACTATTTAAAATAAACAATATTGAGCAATTAGTAGTATACACAAGTGTGATTTTTGCATTTTGTCATTTATTACTCAAAACAGTCCTGTAAACCACATGCCGGTAACCATCATCCCCATTTTATTAACAAAGAAGCAGAGGCCCAGAAAGGTTACATAACTTGCCTAAAGTCATGCAGTTACTAAGCACCACAGCTGGGATTGAAAACTGAATTTGTCTCCAAAGTTTATATTTCATTGCATGGCTGCTGCTCTTTTTCTTAGAGATCTTGGGGCTCTTAGCCCGTTCCTTTGGGCTAGATATAAGATTTCAGCTGTGGGTACTTGACCAGACCTACAAGTAGGAGACTAGTACAGAAAGGATAACTTGTTTAATAATCTCATAATCACCAGTGATTCAATAATTTAACATTAACATTAACCTCTATAGCCTTCCTTTCCCTCAGCACATTATCATCTTTATTGAAGGATATAGGATATGGCCCTAAATTACTTATTTTTCCTAGATTTGTACAACTCTGCCCTATTGCATTGCTTTCTATTCTTGTCAATCTGTGGGGCATTATTGGCTAAGTGGGACTGAGTATTTCTTCCAACGTTAATTGTTTTCAGTTGTCAAAAGGGCGTTCCTGGAGTGGAAGGAGGGTAGCACAATGGTAAAGGGCAACTCTGGCTTTGAATTCCAGCTCTGCCATTTGCTTGTTGTAGACTTCTCTTGATAAGCATGTACAGCATATGCCCAGAAAAACCTCCTTTCAGAGGGTAAAAATTAAGCCCCCTACTCCATCATCTTCTAATATGATCTTTTCTCATCAGGTAGAGGTAGGAGTTTTAATACTCATATTGCTTCCTTGATTCAAAGATCCTGCTCACATTTAGTAAGAATAAATTAGTGTTTGCTTATCATATTTAAACTTGTGATTTAAAATATTTTACTTTCAGTGTAGCCACTATGACACTATCTTTTTAAAAACGTCGGTTTCTGAAAGAGTGGACAAATATGTGCCATGGCTTATATATATAGATAATACTATAATACAATGGACCAATAATGTCCATGTAAAATTGTCTTCCACTAGGAATGAAGAATTTGTATCAATGTTATAATCAGAGCTGTAGGGAAATAAATATCACAGGCCAGAAGACTACCAGCCAGGTAATGCCAGTGTTGGCAGAGTCATGTAGGCACAAATAGGTCTTCTGTTACTGGCTGATACGAAACTAGTTGTTTTTTGAAGGAAGCATCAGGGATGAACAAAGAGTCTAGAAGATTTCACATCAGGGCTACAGTTTCACACTTAATTCATTCAAATAATGATACAAATGGTAATGAAGAATAAAGGCCATGCTAATTGCAGTTCAATAATTTTAATGATGCCTTTGCTATATAGTGGGGGATCCAGTTTCCATTACACATCTATTGCAAATCATTCACTTGTACTAGTGTTTATTAAGCATCTACTATGTATGAAACTGTCTTCGGGACTATTTTGTTAAGGATCTTATGACCTAGTGGAAGGGCCTGTGCACTCCCACATGACAAAGAATATGGCTGCGAGGTCAAATTCCTTTACAACATAATTGAAGGAACATCCAAATGATTGTATTTCAATACAATCTTATTGTATTGGATTTCTGAAATAAGTAGGTTATTGGCTAAGGCTGGGGAATCTTTTTATAATAGTGAAGTTTTCATTATGATGATATTTATTGTAAGGAGATCTGAACTGTAATATAATACAATTACAATCATAAATATAATTATGAGGTGTAAGTGCTAAGGGAATACAGGAGAGATTAATTAGAGACAGGTGGTTCCAGGGCTTCTCCAAGGGCTTCTGATAAGTTCAGGGGGAGATCTTGATTCTCTTCAGATTCTGCCTTCGCCCAAGGGACTCTTCTACACTGAGAGCTTACGGTGGAGAAGAGGGTCTTTTCCTCCACACTCAAGTCAGAAGGATTCTTTGGCTCCAGTTTTTAGGAGTCTCACCTTATTTCTTTAAAATAACTAATATTACTAGAAAATACTCTGTTATCCATTAAATAACTTATCTTTTGAGACCTTTGATGATGGCTCCAGATTTGAAAAATAGCCTTTTAAAATGAAGTGACATGCAGAGGACTGGGGTCAAAGCCCCAAACGCTGTTGAGAAGAGGCATGCTTAATAATGGGCCCCGTGAGTTATGAAACATTAATGGATCCTGACACAGCTGTCACTGGGGCACCGTGGTCACTCTCATCTGGTCAGTCGTGCATGAGGTCTCACTTTCATTCGAATAGGGATGTGACCACTCTGCATCTTTTTATCTTCCCATTCACCTACACATTTCACAGCCTTGCACATTTAATATTAATGAGACTCTCCTAATATTAAGCCTCAATTGGCCAACTGCTGGGTGTATTTGTTTTGTAATAAGCTGTTTGGATGGATGTAAGCATTTTGATCATGCTGACACTAAAGACAATTTTTTTTTGAGACTGAGTCTTGCCCTGTCACCCAGGCTGCAAACATTTCATACATCTTCAAACACTCCCACTCTTCGTCAACTTTTCACCCGAGTCTACTAGTCTCTGCCTTTTTTCTCAACCCTCTTTAATCCATCTTTTTTTTTTTTTTTTTTTTAAGAGGGAGTCTAGCTCTGTCGCCAGGCTGGAGTGCAGTGATGCAGTGGCCTGATCTCAGCTCACTGCAACCTCCGCCTCCCAGATTCAAGTGATTCTCCTGCCTCAGCCTCCCCAGTAGCTGGGATTACAGGCACGTACCACCACACCCAGCTAATTTTTGTATTTTCAGTAGCGAAGGGGTTTCACCATGTTGGCCAGGATGGTCTCAGTCTCTTGACATCGTTGACATCGTGATCCGCCCTCCTTGGCCTCCCAAAGTGCTGGGATTACAGGCGTGAGCCACTGCCCCCAGCCCAGCCTTTTTTTTTTTTTTTTTTTTTTTTCTTTTTGAAACGGGGTCTCGCCCTGTCGCCCAGACTGGAGCACAGTGGGGTAATCTCAGTTTACTGCAGCCTCCACCTCCTGTATTCAAACGATTCTCCTGCCTCAGCCTCCGAAGTAGCTGGGATTACAGGCGTGCGCCACCACGCCCAGCTAATTTTTGTATTTTCAGTAGAGATGGGGTTTCGCCATGTTGGCCAGGCTGGTCTCAAACTCCTGACCAGGTGATCCGCCGTCCGCCTCGGCCTCCCAAAGTACTGGGATTACAGGCGTCAGCCACTGCATCTGCCCAAGACAATTTTAAAACTAACTCAGGGAAATAAACATAGCACTAGGTTTTGCTGGATACTCTTAGCACGCTAAGCTTCAGTATGCCTGTGCACGGCAAACAGCAATTGGAAGTTCCTGGATGGCCTTAAGTAGAGCATCCCTGGCCTTGTGGTTATTTGAATGTATCGCCACATGTTTAATTGCCATTAATAAGAAGCAGAAACAAAACTAGTCAAAGCCCAGCTTAAACCAGAAATGAGAATTTTGTGGAGCTCTAACTCCCAAGGCCATATAATCGAGTGTATCGTGCTGACCATCAGCTGTCAGGAACACGGAGTCCCCACTTCAGCTTGGTGATGACTCACTCTGCTGTCCTAGGTGAGTCACTTAAATCCTCTGCTCCTCAGTTTCCCAACTCGTCTCTCTTCACATGTATGCAAAGGACTTGCAGAAAGAGTCTTTTTTTTTTTTTTTTTTTTTTTGAGACGGAGTCTTGCTCTGCCACCCAGGCTGGAGTGCAGTGGCCGGATCTCAGCTCACTGCAAGCTCCGCCTCCCGGGTTTATGCCATTCTCCTGCCTCAGCCTCCCGAGTAGCTGGGACTACAGGCGCCCGCCTCGTCGCCCGGCTAGTTTTTTGTATTTTTAAGTAGAGACAGGGTTTCACCGTATTAGCCAGGATGGTCTCGATCTCCTGACCTCGTGATCGGCCCGTCTCGGCCTCCCAAAGTGCTGGGATTACAGGCTTGAGCCACCGCGCCCGGCCAGAGTCTTTTTAAAAACGATTTGTTTTCGGCCGGGTGCGGTGGCTCACGCCTGTAACCCCAGCACTTCGGGAGGCCGATGCGGGCGGATTACAAGGTCAGAAGATTGGACCATCCTTGCTAACATGGTGAAACCCCGTCTCTACTAAAAATACAAAAAATTAGCCGGGCGTGGTGGTGGGCGTCTGTAATCCCAGCTACTCAGGAAGCTGAGGCAGGAGATTCGTTTGAACTCAGGAGGTGGAGGTTGCAGTGAGCCGAGACTGTGCCACTCCACCCCAGCCTGGGTGACAGAGCAAGACTCCGTCTCAAAAACAAACAAACAAACAAACAAAAACAAAAACAAAAAACCTATTTTCAAGCGTCTGAGTGGGTAATTGTTTGACAGGAACAAAGAAAAGAAACTTTTTAAAAAAGCAAATTTCTAGCTCCTGTTGATTTTATATCAGTAACAAATTACACTTTGTTGCTATATAGGGTTGGAAATCAGCAGTCAAGCAAAAGCGAAGTTCCAATAATCTACATTGTTGAAGTGCCAACAAGCAAAAGTCAGCTGGTCATGCTTCTAAACAACTGGAAAGATGGGAGCAGGCTGAAGCAGTAAGGAAAACCTTAGGCAGGATGGAACAGAGCTCTGGGTTAAGAGGAGGTGGTAAGGGTGAAGTGGGATCTATGGCTTAACAAAGTGGTTAATTGTCATCACATGATTCAAATATGTTTATTTCTTAAACCTTCACTCCAGACTGCAGCGGACAGGGGGCCTCTTTGTAATTACAGATGACTATTAGCAACCAACAGGGAGAAAGAAAGAAAAATGAAGACAAGAAAAAAATGAATGAAAAAGAAAAGCACTGTGATCCTTTGCATTATCAAAAGTGATCAACAGTCGGTTCTTTAAAGGCTGTGAGAACAACATTTCAACATTATTTTCCAGTCGCAGAAACTCCCTATAGAAGGAGGCTCATAGCAGCTACACACAGACAACAGAGAAGGAAGCTGCTTGGTACAACCGTCACCTTCAGGACAACAGGCAGCCAACAGAGCATTTCACCCCGCAGGTGTACGTGTGATTACACAAAACCCTCACTTGGTCATTTTTTTACGGGTTTTAATTATGCTGATGCAAAATAAGAGTAAAATTACAGGTGCCAGTTCCCATTGTAGAATGCTGATAAACAACTTACCATTTTGCAGTGGCTGGTCACATCTGGAGCCTTTTGGGATGCAAAAGTACTGGAAGGATTATTGCAAAACTTAAAGACACTTTTGCTGCCATTACTTTGTTTTTAACCTAAATTAGTGTGGGTTTTTTTGGGGGGGGTGCTGGGGGATGCTTTTTTAGAGAGTCTTAATGCTTATATTATAAACTTATTTAGTTAAACACTAACCAAATAACAAAATGAAAAAGGGGGTTAGGTTTAGAGTAGTTGCTTGAAAACTTTTCCAAATTGACCTCAAGTAGACAGAGGCTGGTATAAAACTATGGATTGATGGATTATGACTTATTAATTTTGGTGCTATAAAATCTTCTATTTAACTAACCTGATTAAACTTGATTTGTCATTGTTGATACCTCTCTTACAAATGTTGAATTAGCGTGTAATGTGCACAGTGTAAGAATAATAATATAAATGGAAGTGCATTGTTCCTATTCTTTATGGAGCTATGGTTTTTCATAACCACAAAAGAACATTAACATAAGAATATAATGTATTAGGGTATAGTTAGTATTTTGACTCCTTTTTAATAAAACTCTTCTTTTAGGATATAAATATTTCTCTGTATTTTGTATCTGCTGCAAGGTAATTTGGGCTGGTACCAGGACTAGACATGGATGGGTGGAAAGAGTCTGGGTCTTCCCCTTTAGGGTTTCATGATTCTTGTATGTTTTTCATCAGGTTGCTTAAGGACTAATTCTGCTTGTATGTAGCTAGTAGAGCATGATCCCCTTGTCTTCTTTTCTTTTTGTGCTCCTCAGTTGAAAATATGCAATCTAAATCCTTAAAGTGCAAACTAGTCATACTACTGAAGTCCAGCTTCCAGCAGATTCTTTGCTATATCTAACATGTACGAAATCAGACATTTTAATGAACGCAGGTATTTTCCTGTAGTGTTACGTGGACTGACAGGCTGTGGAGATGTCTGAAATGATTTGGTTGGACTCATTGCAGTCCTCCAGAATCATTTCCTGTGATATCATGCAGTGCATTTCTTCTAGGATTTCCTTGTCAAGAATATTCCTCTTTAAAGCAAAATAATAACTTATGGAGCTTAATAGATTTTATAGCTGAACATTGAAGTAGTGTGCCCAGTACATGAAGCATTCTAGCTTTCTTCATGCAAATGAGCAGATACACTTAACAAGTCAATCTTGAATCTATTTGGTGAAAAAAGCCACTCTGTTGACTGTGTGTTATTAGCACATGTAGATACAAGCACACACGGGCTTGGACATGTATTAGCATCAGATGTTACTTTACCGAGAAAGTGATCTGTTGACCGAAATATGCATATCTGAATGGAGGGAGGCCTTTGTGATGCTCTTTTCAGTTCTAATCTGCTATGGTCTGAATGTTCACATCTCCACAAAATTCATCTGTTGAAATCCTAACCCCCAAGATGATTGTATTAGGAGGTAGAGCCTTTGTGGGGTGATTAAGTGAAAAGACCAGAGCTCCTATGTGTGGGATTAGTGCCCTTATAAAAGAGGCCCCAAACAGCTTATTCTCCCCTTCCACCAGGTGAGGACCCAGACAGAAGGCACCATCTAAGAGGAAACGGGCCCGCACCAGGCAGCAAATCTGCCAGCACCTCGATCTTGGACTTCTCAGCCTCCAGAGCTGTGAGAAATAGATTTCTGTTGTTTATAAGCCACCCGTCCAGTCTATGATATTTTCTTATAGCAGCCCAAATGGACTAAGACAGCTATTTTAAGCCTACATAGTAGGAAACTTTCTGGCTGACTAGATCAAGAAGTCAAAAAGAGATTTCTGTTTTCTTCCAAATCATGCTTATTGATTTGGAGTAAAATTCTGTGATGGGCTGTAAAGTAATAGGACTCACATCATGAGTCAGAGGAAGGAAGAGATTAACATTTATTGAGTACCTAATATGTGCCAAGCTTTTTTCATAAATTAACTCATTTATTCCTTACAACAAACTGGAAGGGAAATATTGTTACTCTTAATGTATAGATGAGAAAACTGAAAGAGAAGTTAAATAACTTGTCCAAGTCCAGAGTTCATATTTAGAAGAGCCAGAATTTGAATCTGGGTCTAACTCTAAAGTGTATGGTGTTTCCAACTATAGTGTGCTGCTTTCTGTGGATTATGAAATTTCATATAGGGGGGCTCAGAGGGAGAGAATTCCTCTGGAGGAAAATATCTCATATTGTTTGAAGTAGATTTTCAAACCTACTTAGTAAATCTATGTGCTGTAAAGTGGGCCTGTTCCTCTGTTGTCTATGGTCCCATCTGTATTTTACATCTGGAAAAGCATATCTGGAAAGAGTTTCATCCTGGTAGCTACAAAGAACAGTTGGAAACTTCTGCTTTTTGTACAATAAAATCTGCAGTGGTCTTGGTAATGACCTTTTCAATTGTGGTATTATTGTTTAAGCTCTATTGGTTACGAGGAAGAGTCATTCCAAGGGAGTTTATTGTGAGGTTAAAATGGGCCATCTTCTGGCCATCCTAGGTAAAAAAAAATGATTGTACGGCCCATGGGCTGGATTAAGGACCGGACCTAGAACTAAGGTACTTCCTTTGTCTCCCCTGCCACCCTATGGCACTTTTTCCTTTTTACTGGACATCTGCTTCTTCTCTTATTGCTCCTCTCTGTACCTCTGCTCCATTCTCCATTGCCTTCTGCCTGTCATCAGCATGCTCATGGTTGAACATGGCTACCATATATCTCAATTTCTTATGATCAGCATATTGCTATCTGAGGACACTCTTAAGTCTCTTTAATTTCAAGAGAAGATCTGAGTCCCCACTGCTATTGAGTGTCCTTGCTCAGGTGTCCATCCCTGGTTCACCAGTGTCACTAGGGAGGGTGGCACAAACATGACTGCTATGCCTACCACTTTAGCAAAGGTTATAGGTAAGGGCAGTTCCTGGAGAAAGGGGCTCTGAGTAATGCAGACACTTCAAATACATCTCCAACCATAAACCAAAAATACATAAATGTGGCTTTATAGTTTTGTGAATGTTTTCATATAATCTTTGATCTGGAATAATTTATCCCCATTTTATACTTAAGGAAACTATGACCAATGGTTGGATGATTTGCCCAAGCTCATTTGGCAAAGTAAACTAGAGACCAAAGCCTAGGTTTCTGCCTGATTAGTTTCCACCATATTAGGCTGCCTCTTTGTCTACGCAAATGTACACAATTTATGGAAGAAAGTTGTTTTGTTTTGTTCTTTTTAATCTACAGTTTAATTCATAATTAGCATTCATGAATGAATTTGTTAATTTGAACCACAGTGGACTTTGGCTTCTCTTCCTAGTACCACACTTTAGTGTTGTACTTAAATATTTGTGTTGTACTCCACTGGAAGCTTGTGAATTTACTTTCTTATATTGGTATGGTACCAACTTGTAGGAATTATGGCTACTACACAAAGGAAAAGTTGAACAGTTTGTTTTGGGCTGGAGAGTAATTGAGTTCAATTTTGTACAGTAATAGAATATGCCTTTAAATTATCACATGCAGTGTTTGGAGATGGAACATTTTGGTTAAGGGAAGCACCAGCTCCATAAAAGTGGGGATGTCCTAAAAGACATCATTAAAATGCATAGAGAAATTAACCCTTAGTCAAGTCTACACCTGAGCACATTTATGCCAATTTTTTTAAATGACTCCTGAACATCAAACCAAAAATCAAGAAAAAAAAATGAAATGAAAATGCTCAGAGTTATTCTTTTTTGCCCAGAGATAATGCAATTTCCCTGTGCTAAATTCTGTTAAATTTTCCAAAACTTAAAAAAGTGGTTACATTTTAAAGATGAAAGGAATTTGTTCCTTTTCTAACAATCTGGTATAATGGACAAATTGAAATGCATCAAAATATAAAGTGTTTCTTTATTTTACTCCTAATGGACATATCTGTTGGCAGTGGCCACCATGGCAGAAAATAGATGTCAATTTTTCATGCAGGAACATTACAAATAAATTCCTGTATGCTTGAAATGTCTGGAAAAGTCTATGGAAATGGACCTTAAATGGTTACGCAGTTAACATTCAGATATCAAATAATTTTGCAAAATAGAAACTGTTTAAATATTAAACATCAAATTTTCCTTCTTTCAAAGGACTAATAACTTAGCAATAAAAATTGTCTTTGAATCTTGCCATCACAAGGTCTCAGTCAGGCAGTGGATTTTAAATGAAAACTTGCAGGCAGTTCTTATTTAAGCAAAATTAACAGCTGAGCAAAGAGGAATGAATTAGTAGACTGCCCCAAACTCACCTTGACCAGACAACAGTCCACCTCCCTTGCAGCACAAGCCTCTCTGTGGAGCTGCCTGCAAAGTGAAACCGGGATCAATGCTGTCAGGGAAATGCTTCTGCACAGAGACAAGGCACTAATCAAGTTCTCCTGCAGCTGCTAACCTGACCCCCAACCGTTAAAGAAGAAACACACAGCCATGAGAGAGGAGCAGATGGTGGACAAGGAATCAGAGAAAGGGAAACAATAAAGGAGGAATCCAGGGGCATGAAAATATCGGGCCACCCCAACAATAAAAATCCCTCTGTCCATAGTGATCAGGAAACGTTTTATTAAGATGTTCTCAAATAGGCTCACCCACGTGAGGCAAAGGGTAAAGTTTGCCCATACAACACCTGAGGCTGTTTCTGGGTAGGCAACTGGGGCCTTTGTACCAGTTTCCAAATGGGAGCCCTGTTACCCAACCAGAGGAAGAAGGCAGGGCCCAGTCAAAAGCAGCAGAAGGAGTCATAACCTGCGAAGAATGGAAAGTTAGGAAACATCAACATTTTTTTTTCTGTACAGTCATGTGCCATAGATAAACGTTTTGGTCAATGACTACATATAAGAAGGTGGTCCCATAAGATCATAATAGAGGAAGCAGAAAGATGCCTATGGCCTAGTGACATCATAGCCAGTGCAGCATAACACATTACTCAAGTGTCTGTGGTGATGCTGGTGTAAACAAACCGTCTGTGCTGCCAGTCATATAAAGGTCTAGCATGTATAATTATGTACAGTACATAATACTTGGTAATGATAATAAACCACTAAGTCACTGTTTTATGCATTTACTATACCATACTTTTTACTATTTTGAAGCATAATCCTTCTACTTATTAAACATAAAAAACAAAGTTAAGTGTAACACAGCTCCAGGCAGGTCCTTCAGGGAGTATTCCAGAAGAAGGCATCGTTATCATAGGAGATGACAGCTCCATGACTGTTATTGCCCCTGAAGACCTTCCAGTGGGACAAGATGTGGAGGAGGAAGACAGTGACATTGATGATCCCGACCCTGTGTAGGCCTAGGCTAATGTGTGTGTTTGTGTCTTAGTTTTCAACAAAAAAGTTTCAATTTAAAAAAAAAAAAGAAAATTTTACAAATAAAAAAAGCCTTGTAGAATAAGTTTACAAAGAAATAAATTTTTTTTTGGAGACACAGTCATGATCAGTCGTCCAGGCTGGAGTGCAGTGGCATGATCTCAGTTCACTGCAACCTCCGCCTCCCAGGCTTAAGCAATTCTCAAGCCTCAGCCTCCTGAACAGCTAGGACCACAGGTGTGTGCCACCATATCCAGCTATATTTTGCATTTTCTTTTTAGTTGAAATGTGGTTTCACCGTATTGGTCCGGCTGATCTTGAACTCCTGGCCTCAAGTGATCCACCCACCTTGGCCTCCCAAAGTGCTGAGATTACAGGTATAAGCCACTGTGCTTGGCCAGAAAGAAAATACTCTGTACAGCTGTACAATATGTTTGTGTTTTAAGCTGTTATTATAAAACAGTCAAAAAGTTAAAACCTTATAATGTTCATAAAATTAAAAAGTCATAGTAAACTGAGGTTAATTTATAATTGAAGAAAGAAAAAATATTTAATACATTAGCATAGCCTAAGTGTGCAGTGTTTAAAAAGTCTACTATAGTGAGCCAGGTGCAGTAGCTTACGCCTGTAATCCCAGCACTTTGGGAGGCCCAGGCAGGTGGATCACCTGAGATCAAGAGTTCGAGACCAGCCTGGCCAAAATAGTGAAACCCCCATCTCTACTAAAAATACAAAAAATTAGCCAGGCATGGTGGCGAGTGCCTGTAATCCCAGATACTCGGGAGGCTGAGGCAAGAGAATCGCTTGAACCCAGGAAGTGGAGGTTGTAGTGAGCCAAGATCGTGCCACCTCACTCCAGCCTGGGTGACGAAGTGAAACTCTGTCTCAAAAAAAAAAAAAAAGTCTACCATAGTGTACTGTAGTGTACTGTGATGTCCTAGGCCTTCACATTCACTTGCCACTCACTCACGGACTCACTCAGAGCATCTTCCAGACCTACAACCTCCATTCGTGGTAAATACCCTATACAGGAATACTATTTTTTATCTCTTATACCTTATTTTTACTGTACTCTTTCTAAGTTTAGACAGATTTAGATATACAAATACTTACCATTGTGTTGCAGTTGCCTGCAGTATTCAGTACAGTAACATGCTGTACAGGGTAGTAGCCTAGGAACAATATGCTACGCCACATAGCCTAGGTGTATAGTGTGCTATACCAGGTTTGTGTAAATAAACTCTGTGATGTTCACACAATGATGAAATTGCCTAGTGACACATTTCTCAGAACATATCCCCATCATTAAGTGACACATGACTGCATATTTTAGAATCAGCTTATGAATTTCTACAATAAAGCCTCTTGGGATTTTGCCTGAAATTGCATTGAATCTATAGATCACTTTGGAAAGAATTGGCATTATGACACCATTGAGTATTTCAATCCATGAACATGTTATCTTTCTATTTATTTAAATCTTTTTTCATTTCTCTCTGCAATATTGTATCCTTTTTCAGCAGAGAAGTTATGCACTTCATTTGTTAAGTTACTCCTAAGTATTTACAATGTTTTTTGAATCGATTGTAAATTTTGTTTCTCAATGTTATTTGCTTTCTTAAAAATGAAAAATCCTCATTGTTTTCTTATTCTGGAAAATATAAAGATATACAGAAGAAAGTATCAGTTATAATATTACAACCTAAAGATTATTATTAATATCTTGGTGTATATCCAATACTCTTATTTATATTCATACCTACATACACATATTTTAAAAATATAAATGGTGACTCTGTCCTTTGAAAATAAAAATTAAGCCAAATCAACATCAACGTAACCTAAGAAGCACTGAATGACAATCCTAGACCTACTTTGGGCATTGTTTTAAAAATCCCTGTATATAGTCACTTTGGGGATATCAAAACACATTTTTTTCCAACAGAAACAATGTTTAAAATGGTAGATTATCAGGCCAAGCACAAACAAACAAACAAAAAAACCGAAAAAACCCTACTTAACCCATAATGGCTTTTAGCCTTCTGTCCTGGGCCAATTTTTATTTATTTATTTATTTTTATTTATTTATTTTTTTTGAGACGGAGTCTTGTTCTTGTTGCCCAGGCTGGAGTGCAGTGGCATGATCTCAGCTCACTGCAACTTCCACCTCCCAGGTTCAAGTGATTCTCCTGCCTCAGTCTCCCGAGTAGCTGGGATTACAGGGATGCGCCACCACGACTGGCTAATTTTGTATTTTTAGTAGAGATGAGGTTTCACCATGTTGGCCAGGCTGGTCTCAAACTTCTGACCTCAGGTGATTCTCCCCACTCGACTTCCCAAAGTGCTGGGATTACAGGCATGAGCCACCACACCCGGCCTGTCCTGGGCCAACTTTTAAAACCTTCTAAGGAAGCACAATCCCTATGCCTTTATTCTCTGTAAGCCTTGGATCTCTTAACACACTCTAAAGAGAAAGACCCGGGATGGAACGGGTGGAGGAGCTTGAGCAACAGCAGGAGCTGGGAGTTGGCAGGGAGCCTTACAGGATACTGACTCTAGGGTTCCTGTGTCTAAGCCTCGGAAGTCAGGTGGACTCTGGCAGTAGAACTGAGTAGTGCCAACTTTTTGTCTGTGGTAATCATTCCCAAAGAAATTCTCCTGAGGCTGAAATTCAAGAGGTCTAATCTCAAGGTAGTCATGTTGACCAAGAAACATAGCCAGTACCTAAAAGGTAATTTCAAAATAATTGATTGAGTTATTTATTTGCCTTTCTCCAACACCATGCTGTCAGCACACAGTCCACAACCTCCTTTTGTACCCCTCTTGACTTCATCCTGTAGCTTTTCAAGAATTCTATTCTGTAAATCCTGAAAACCTTTTTTCCTAGATATATCCTATGTACCCTTTTCCTTCTTCTCTTCTCCTCTTTCTCCCAATTCTGCATTCCCTAGCTCTAAAGAAGCATCTGGCAATGACAAGACGCTCCCTGTGGACCCAGGGGCAAGGGCAATGCTGGGAAGGCCCCCAAAGTGCTGGGATGACCAACCTCCACCAAACGTCCCTGAGTGGAAGCTTCCTAAGTCAGGAAGAGCCTGTGTAGCTTGAAAGACCTGTGGGAAGTTCTAAAGGCTGGGAAAAGAGAAAACTTATTCATAAAAATGTATAGCTCAGGCCGGGCGCGGTGGCTCAAGCCTGTAATCCCAGCACTTTGGGAGGCCGAGACGGGCGGATCACGAGGTCAGGAGATCGAGACCATCCTGGCTAACACGGTGAAACCCCGTCTCTACTAAAAAAATACAAAAAATTAGCCGGGCGAGGTGGCGGGCGCCTGTAGTTCCAGCTACTCAGGAGGCTGAGGCGGGAGAATGGCGTGAACCCGGGAGGCGGAGCTTGCAGTGAGCTGAGATCCGGCCACTGCACTCCAGCCTGGGCGACAGAGCAAGACTCCGTCTCAAAAAAAAAAAAAAAAAAAAAAAAAAAAAAAATTTATAGCTCATTCTCCTACGTAAAGATCATAGATACCTCAGAGGGAACTTTAGAGGCATGTCATTTTCAGGAATGTTTTATCCACTTTGCTTTGAGCCTCCATTACTAAACCACACAACACATTTTCTCAGCCCTGAGCTCCAGAAGGGCCTAGGTTTGGAATTCTGCAGAACTGCAGGTCAGGAGGGAGCTGTTTGGGCAGCGCAAAACAGGGAAGCTGGCGCAGTGGCTGTCTGTGCCGTGTTGATCTTTTGGTCTGATACTTGTTTTTAGTTTCACTTTCTTTTAATTACTGTCTCTCCATATCTGACCTTAACAGCACCATTCTTTTGGTTTGTTGGTTAATTTTAATGATAACAGTGTATTACCATTAGAGTGGTTTCTCAGGTCACAGTGTATTGCAGAGAGCAGATTGTTAATTAAAAGGTAATGTTTTCTGAATTTGGAAGTAATTTCTAAAGTTAATAGTTATTAGTTACCTTGAAATTGTAAAACAAAATCATCAGTATATAAAATCAGTACGTAATTAGCAAGCTGTCCTCCAAGAAGCAGATCGCATCACACTCTGTCCAAAATGAACAGCTTTGCTGACAAGGCACTGACATAGTTAAGAGAAACCATGAATCACGCAAGGGGCCAGGAAAATGGTGCTGCCCAGCTCACATTCAGAGGCAGCATAATTTATGAAGCTCTAAGGACAGTGGGAGGTAGGCTGTCAGAAATGCTAAGTCCTCTGTGGAATTATTACATTCCCTTTGAAAGATTCGATGTCATTGAAACGAGGTAATCTGGGGAAGCTTGGAGGTTCTGTGCAATTGGGGAAATGTGCAAAGATACTTGGAAATGAAGCCAAATTTTTTTCAGCCCTTTTCCCACTGGAAATCAGGCCCAAGGTCTTATGAAAACAGACTTTCTTTTCAAACATCAGGAGGAAATACTGCAAGAAGGATGCCCATGGCACTTTGAATGTTCCGGATCCACCAATATCAGAAAGGTCAGAGCAATGTAGAAACTGCATGGACTGTGACTTTCAGATCTGTGTTTGCTTCCTCTCTAAGCACATTCTTTTCAATTATTTAAGATCAGATATTGTCTATGAGTTCAAGGGGAAAACAAAATGAAAAAATTAGCACTATATGTTGATGAGTTGTGCAAACTTATCAGTTATTATATTTATTATTACTTTTGATAAGTAATTTCTAACACTTACCACTGAGTGCTTACTGAGTGCTGAAAACAGTGTGGAGAGCTTTGCCTGGGTTATTTTACTTAATCCTGCCATAAATATAAGCACCACCTTCAGTTTAGAGATGAGGAAACTGAGGCTTAGAGAATCCAAGCAACTCGCCCAAGATCACATAATTTATCAGTGCTGGAGTCTGTAATTCCAGTCAGTTTCTTTAGCTTTTATAAAGGTATCAAGTTTTAATCTAATAAAAAGATTAAAATGGCTAAATCTACTTGACATTTTGGAATTGAATATGATTCACCTTGAGGTAGAGCACTCTGGATTTTGGCATAGCACACTGACTTTTTTGTCAAATCATTTTTATACAATTCCTGTCTGGTCCATAATGGCTCTGTGCATGTCCTCTCTGAATATAGATGCAGTCACTTCACTGTTAATGCCTATGGAATGTTTCCTCAGTAAGAAAGAAAGTTTATGCAACTTTGGAAAATGGTGTCTGAACACCAGTCCAAAACCACCTCATATGACTGTCAGATTCATTTTTTTCCCCTTTCCTGTTCATATACACAGTTCATCCATTACGACTTGGATCATAAAAAGATTTCTTTTAATGAGTTATATTATCTTCTGTCACACAGTCACTTATTTCCTTGGAGGTCCATTGTATACACTATCCATTTTCCATGGGAGTGGGTAGTCCTGTTTCTGAAGTATTTATAAGAAATTTTATCATGGTTTCTATGGCAATAGAGCATGAGAACATTCTTTCAAGCCATTTAAGATAATAATTGACCAAAACAAGTGCATATATTTTTGCTTACTATCCAGCCATTGAAAGGTCTGGGGTAACTTGGTTGGCAGTTTCCAGAAACCTTTTCCTTCTCACTTCTGTGCATCAGGCAGCTACCTGGTCAAAAAATTGATTTTAAGAAACATGAATGGCCACAGAGCAATTTTAGCAACAGTCTTTGCTGAACCTTTTGTGGTAAACATTGCCATTTCCTAGGTGCAGAGTGATTGGACTCCAAAATGAACCATCAAGCCCACAGGCAAGCTTAGTACAGAAGACAGGCCTGCTTTCCAGGATAGTAGTTAAGCTTTTCTCTTCTGAATCAAATATCAGAAATAAGCCATTCTCATTTGTGTATGATACCAGAATAAATAGAGGCCCCTCACAAGGGAAGCATTTTGATTCAGCTCAATTCAAGAGATGGTTATGGGGACGTAGTGTGGCATTGCAGAAGGACGGCGGGCTTTGGGCTCACCAGAACTGGATTCAAATCCTAGCTTTAGCTGGGGAGCCCTGAGAAAATGACTGGCCTGCTTTAAGGTTCTTTCCTCACTTGGAAATTAAAAACAATAATGCCTACACTGTCAGGGTGTTTTAAGTATTAGAAATAATACATATGTAAACTGGGACCTACTTGGACCTCTCTTGGAGAAGAGACAGAGGCTGGAAACAGAAGTAAATCACATTCTTTACCTGGGTTTCTTAGAGCACAATAAAGGATACCCTGTTTGTAATCTATGACAAATTGATTGGGAGAAACATGAATGGCCACGCCTTTCTCTCATCCTTCTCCCCAAAGTCCTGCTCTCCTAGGGCTAATCTTTCCTTTCCTTCCCCTTCCTCTCACCTCATTAGTTCTGTCCCTCTGGCTCCAGGTCTCTTAATTCTGCATCAGAAATGCCTAGGAACCTGGAAAAAGTCTGATTCTCCTCAGAGCAGAGAAGAGGAGAAGCTGCAGAGCAAAAGCCAGAATTCTCTATAGATGGCAGAAAGGGTGTGGCCAAGGCTGCAAACACACACCCATAAAGAGGTATGCGCTGGCATATGCACAGAAAACTCAACTCAGTGCCTGGAACCCAGCAGGTTCTCAATGAAAAGGTCCTAGATTAATAAGCATCCACAGTGTGCCAGATACCTCATGAGTATGCAGGTTAGAGCTCAATGAGGAGGAAAATAAGATCCCTACTTCAAGGAGTTCATAGGGTAGAAGCGGTTCTTGAATTTAGGTGTCTATTTTAAGCTGCTACATCATCACTAAAACAATGAACATGCGCTCAGTTATTCCCATCAAATACCCTAATAGAACATCTACATGGCATAAATGACAAATTAATATATTAGTTGCATTCCAGACAAGGAATTTCAAAATGACCAAGAAACATTTTTTAAGAAACAAAAACAATCAACAAATCAAATCAAAACAAACACAACAACCCAACAAAAGCAAATTACCTAACGTGTGCATTTATTAGTTTTATGTTTAGCAGCAAATGTTACTTGTGGGCTGTATAATAACTAAAGTGTTACCATCACCACTTTTTGCCAATTATGATATCCTGACTAGAATGATAAACACATAGACTTCATTCACTTTTTGCTTTCTTCTGCTTTTATAACTGCCACCCTATTCTAGTTTTAAATGGATTATGGGATATGAAATTAGCTACTTATTAACTCTATTTTGTGGCAGATTACTTAACCTCTTTGAGCTTCAGTTTCAAATCTGCTAAATGGGATTAAATTTAATAGTAGCGGGTACCTCACGGAATTATTGGAAGGACTAAGTAAATTAATGCATCTTTAGCATCTAACAGTCTGGCACAACTATAAATGCTCAACAGATGGTTTTTCTTATTATTGCTGCTATTTTCATTGTTTATTATTGCTTTCATATCATGTCATTATTGGATCTGGACTCTATGAGGTACGAACAGAAAGTAGTTTTATTTTTAAATTTCATTGCCTTCAAACATGCTCTGTCTTACCTCCCTTTCCTACTCCTGAATGATACCTCAGGCAGATTCTGTGTATTTTCCTGTTACTTGAGGATATTAGACAACAGTTCATTTTTAGAATTTGAAAACATCTAGTCCAACCTAAATCAAAACTTCCATTTTCCACCCATTTGAAAGCGTTTCCGCTCTCCTCAGCTCAGGCCAGGCCAGGGATCCCACAGATCCACAGAGGCAGCAGCGCGGGATCTGCTCCTTGGCCCTCCTGGTTCTACCTTCTCTGTCACCTGCCTCTGGCTCCTTTAGGGTTGAGGATAGGATAGTGGCATGGGGCAGGATTGGGGGGCAGCATGGACAACCAAGGGAGATGATAGCTGCTGTCCTTGTACTTCTTTTTCGGTTCTCTCCTGATGGACTCTCTCAAACGGCCTCCATCCAGGCAACTGTCCATCTGCTGGCCTTTCCTTTCATGGAACACTTTTGTGGGTTCTTCTGAGACTCTCATCCCTCCATCTGGTCACTGTTAAGAATGTCAAACACCACACTCTTCTCCCAAGAAAGCAATACTCTCTGGTCCAGCGTGCAGTCCTGGAACTCAGCTACCTTCCAGGTTATCTGTTGAACTTATAGGAAATTCACCTGCCTTTCCCTGTCAAATTCTGGAAGATCAGGCTCTCCCATTGCTGTCCTCTCTGTCCCTGCCCACCTCTAGTCAAGAGTCAGGCATGAGCCTCTGTTCTTTAAACTCCAGGGAACATGTGATTTGAGGGGAGAGAGAAACCACAGCACTTTCCATTTTCCCAAACTCCCTTACACATTAGAGTCTTCTCTTTAATGATTCACTAATTTCCCATATAAATAGGATGAGAGCATGATGGAATACACAGTCAAAAACCTGGTGAGCAAGTCCCACATTGATGTGCTCAGGAACTGTCATGAGAATGAGCAGACTCCCACTGCCTATTGTCTCCAGCCCTGGTGCTTCAGCGGAAACCCTGAGACAACAGGAAAAGTCCCATCCAGCATCCTGTTACATTTTTATTATGACAACATTTGCAATAGTCTCTTAATTGGTTTTCCTGCTGCCTATTTGCCACTATTTCGTTCCATCCCATATGCAACCTCGAAATTAATCTTTGCCCCAAAACTCTCTGATTCTTGTCACATTTCTCTTTTCAGTCAGTCACTGTGGCTTCTACAGGTTGGCTACCATCCCAACAGCCCTTTTAATAATACTTGCTTAGGGTCCCCAAATTGAGTGTAAACACCAGATATCACAGTAGCTGAGTTTCTGTGGTCTCAGAAGCCCATGTGACACTGGTTGTTTTCAACTGCTTATTATGTCAAACTCCCCTGGCTACAAACAAAACATAAACTCCACTAATTCAATGAGGCATTTACAGTATGATCAGAGATCCCTAAGGCACTAGAAAGTATGTCTTTAATATGTAATTCCAGCTTCATCATTTCATCAAAGTCCTCTAAATTTTTACGAGTGACCTACAGGCTGAATATTACCTAGATTGCTTAGAGCTGATTTCTCCAAGAGCCAAACTCTACGTCAAGAAAGTGCAAAGCACATAATCTAATGAACTAGAATTTTGGAACCCAGAATTCAACTTTCCTATTTTACACATGACAGAATGGTGACTCAGAGAGACTATGACTTGCACAAAGTCCCCAGGTCACTTGAGGCACGACTGGAGAAAATACCCAGTTCTCTTGATTCCTAGACTCAGGCTGGTTTCACTATCCCAGGTGATCACTTGCCTGTTAGTTTCATTACTTTGTAAACCACCATCCAATTAGTCCCCATACTTCAGAAGGTCACCTGCCTGTAATGGAAAGGGAATGCTCTTTCTAAAATTGGTATTAAAGCCTTCTCTGATAGCATGTAGGGAGAAGAAGAGTACCTATTAAAAAGAATTAAAACAGACTGCAGACACAGAATTTGTTTCAGAAGATGTTGATGGATCTTTTTGGTTATGAAGGGGAAGGCCCAGGATTTGGCCTGGATAGGAAAAGCTAAGATAAACCAAGCCAAATTGCTTTAAATAATAAAGTAACAGGAATTTTCCATTTCCAGTGAGGATTGGGAGGGAGGTATTTTGGCAGGCCTGGGGCTTGGAGAAGAGAGAATAAGAGGGAAAAATTCCCTGGAGATGGAGAGAGTGGGCAGACCAAAGGGGAAAATAATTATTTAAAAAAACTCCCAAAAATCTTAGAGCAAAAAGACATGATATTCAAATGTGAGTGCTTTTCTGTGATACTGTGATCACCCTTGGTGATCCACACATCTTCAGTAGAAGTCTGTTTTATACAGCAATGGGTATTACAGATGCCTTGAGGAATACAGGATGAAGCAATTTGCCTATGCTTGGGGTAGGAGCTGTGGGATAGTCAAAAAATCATGGAAGATCCTGACTGCTAGGTTGCTATGGTAGGCAGCAATAGTAGCCGCCCCCCACCCAAAAGATGTTCCTGATGTTCCTATCCTAATCTCATGAACCTGTGAACTTGTGAATATGTTACTTACATGGCAAAGGAGAATTAAGGTCCCTAATCAACAGACAGGGAGAGTCTCTGGGATTACTCATATGGGCTAAATATAATCACAAGTGTTCTTAAAAGTGAAGAGGAAGTCAGAAGAGGAGGTCAGAGTGATAGGATGTGTGAAATCTCCACCCATCATTGCTGCTTTTTAAGATGGAGGACTGGGGCCACGAGCCAAGGAATGTGAGTAGCCTGTAGAAGCTGGAGAAAACCCAGGAACATTCTTCCCTCAGACCTGTAGAGATTTTTCTCAGGCCTCAAGAGGCTTCTCTAGAGGCTTGAGGGAAGGATGTTCCTGCTGACACCTTGATTTTAACCCATTGAAACTCATGTTGGGCTTCTAACCCATAGAGCTGTAGAAGAATAAATTTGTATTGTTTTAGGCTAGTAAACCTCTGATAATTTTTTTTTTTTTTGAGACGGAGTCTCGCTCTGTCGTCCAGGCTGGAGTGCAGTGGTGCGATCTCGGCTCACTACAAGCTCCACCTCCCGGGTTCACTCCATTCTCCTGCCTCAGCCTCCCGAGTAGCTGGGACTACAGGTGCCCGCCACCTCGCCCGGCTAGTTTTTTGTATTTTTAGTAGAGATGGGGTTTCACCGTGTTAGCCAGGATGGTCTTGATCTCCTGACCTCATGATCCGCCCGCCTCGGCCTCCCAAAGTGCTGGGATTACAGGCGTGAGCCACCGCGCCCAGCCAATGTTTTACAGCAGAAATAGAAAGCTAAAATGAGTGCCTAAACCAGATTTGATAAAAATCTTTATATTTATATTTAACTCATATGTTTTTAAGTCCCTCAGCTTTCTGGCTTCAACCTTGTAAAGGTGCGGAGATGGCCCCAACATTTCCAAAGTTTTCCAGAGCAGTAAGGAGCTGCCGTTCTACTTTGTGGTTGTCCCAGTCTGCTACTATATAATCAAAGTTTTCAATTATTTCTTGAATTTATTATATCCATTTGCTATATGTTAGCATTTAAGTCACTACACCGGCTTGCCTAGCTTAACTTTCTGAACTTCATCTCCCACTTGTCCTCTTCATGGATCCTCTACTGCTGCCAAATTGCACCATTAGCACCTCAAACACACTCTTCTGGGCATCTGCTGTCCTGTCACCTGGAAAGGTCTATCTCCCCTTCCCTGTGCCCCCAGACTGTGAATAATCAGCTTGTCCCCCCAGGCCTAGTTCAAGCATGGTCAAATCTCCAAAGTGTCCTCTAGCCTCCCCTCCTCAGAACTTCCCAGCATTTTGTTCTTAGTGCTCTGATAACCATCTGTGATCATTTACTTGCAACTTGTGTATTTGAGCACATCCCCTAATTCACTGTGTTGACCAGAAGCTCCTTTGGAGCATAATGTGTATTGCTTATCTCCACATCGCCTATAGGACGGAGCACAGTGCTTTTCCCATCACAGATGCCCAATACATATTTGCTGAATGGGGTCATGAAAACATTTTTGGCTAAATAAATTATTTGAAGTGGAAGTCATTATAACTAACATTATCAATACATACTTCCTTACTTTTTTCTGAATGCCATGGTTCATAGTTCAAAAAGGAACCACCACAATCTCCAAATAACTCCTCCATACTTTCAACTATCATTTAATATTGGATAAGGTGAACACATATCTTTGCATGCCTGGAATAGGCTCAGTTTACATCTGTTGTCCTCACATGGTGATTAATAGTGCAAAAATGTCTTTGTATGGATGACAAATTGGATGGTCACCCGACTGTTGGAGGACATAGGGTACAAAAGCAGCCTCTGGTTTTCATCCTTTCCTGAGAAGAACAATTGGAAGCCAGTTACTCCTGCTAGATGTCCTCTTTGCTCCAGCTGCTTGGCATTTCTCTCCTCTGGTCTTCTCCTTCCATGGCAGCCCTCAGTGCTTGGGTCCACCCCTCTGTGCCTCTGCCACATCCCTGCTTCCCAGTCTTGATTTTGTCCAGGAGTGTGTCTGTAGTGGCAGGACCAGAGGAGGGAGAAGAACGAGGAAGACAGGACAAATCCCAAGCTAGCCGCTCTCTTGTCACTCACCATTTATGTGTCTCCAGCCTGTCCTCCTAGTCTCGTCTCAGTGTTCCAAGGCATCATTCCTCACCTTTATCATTGTGTTCCTTATCCTTCCATGTCTGGCTCTGCATTGTATGTCCCAATAACACCCATCACTAATTCTAGTCTCTGACTGATATCAAGGGAATGATCACCAACATCCCTCTTGCCTTCAGGGTAACCCTTAAGCTCACAGCGGAAAAAGTGCTCCAAATATCTTAAATCGTCATGCATTTTATTTTTCTATAGCAGCAATTTCCAAAACGTGTTTTGGGCAACTGTAGTTTGGGGTGTTCGTATGTTTTACTCACTAAAAAGATTTCAAAATCAAAGAAAGTTGATGAATTCTCAATGGAACCATTTTAAGCAGTTTTCTTTTCTTTAAAGAAAACTTAAAGCCTTTAATATGCAAATGTACATTATGAATCTCTGAGAGGGATGTATGATATGCTGTACTTCCCAAACTTATTTGACCTTGAAACTTTTCTCCTTGAAACTTTTTTGAGGGAATATTGTTCTGTGAAGCATATTTTGTTTTGAAGTAACGTACTTAACTCTTGTGGATCAATCATAGGTTTTTGAGAATGGACACGGGTTTATAGAACATAAGCATGATTGCTCTAGTGGGACAATGCATTCTAAGTTCTACAACAGCAGTTTTGGAACCTAGAAGGTTGTGAAGGGGACAATTGTATATAAGACCCTTCCAGCTAAGAACTGTGCGACTGTCCAGAGAACAGAGGCAGACGATCCAGCGGAAAGCATCTAGGACCATGGGTCAGAAGAGCTGGTACCTAGTCTCAACTTCACAACTGTTAGGTAGGTATTCTCAAGCAAGCTTCAACCATTTTTGTCCTCAGTTTTTTCATCTACTAAATGAGACAATTCATGATGATATTAAAATAAAAAATAAATAATATCAGCTCAACATATGTCACAGGAATTTTAGGAAGATCAAAATAAATAATTATGTGAAAGAACTTTGAAAACAGTAAGGCTTTTGTTAGTAAGTACATCTAAAAGTACCATTATTATTATTATTATTATTGGGTACAGGGTCTCACTCTGTCCCCCAGGCTAGAATGCAGTGCTGTGGTGTGATCTTGGTTCACTGCAACCTCCACCTCCCAGGTTCAAGATATTCTCCTGCCTCAGCCTCCCAAGTAGCTGGGATTACAGGCATGCGCTACCATGCCTGGCTAACTTTCTGTATTTTTAACAGAGACAGAATTTCACCATGTTAGCCAGGCTGGTCTCGAACTCCTGGCCTCAAGTGATCCTTCTGCCTCAGCCTCCCAAAGTGCTGGGATTACAGGTGTGAACCACCAAGCTGGGCTTATTTCTTAATTAACTTGGTTTTCTAATAGGGATAAAGATGCAGACCCACAGATAACGTTCAAACCCTACTTTTTGTGCAAAATACTTTGATCCAAATAATTTTCCCCAACATTAAGCACAATTAATAAACTAATTTCACTTTTTTTCTCCTTCTAGATCTTCAGTGAGGTGGAGGAGCAGCGCAGTGGCCAAGAGAAAGATGGGATTGACAGAGGGAAATAAAAAGAACTCTGAAATGTAATAGACTGGATAATCAGGATACAGTAGGCCATGGTCACATTTGAGCTCCAGGTGGTGTCTGATTGACTTGGAAACAGTGCAATAGGGGCAAATTTTGCCCTCACATTTCCTGGCAACTTTGGGTTCAAAGATATTAGCTGTTACTTGACATTCCTACTGGTGGCAAAAATGAAGGGCATGCCTCTGTTGACAAAGCATGAAATGTCATCTATTGCCTCTGTAATGCCATAAATAAAAATAAGTCATTGATTCCATAGAAGAGCAAGAAAACAGAGCAGGAAGAGCAGTAAATGTTAGTTACCATATTTCTCCATCATCCATGTCATGTGATGGGGCAGAACATGTCTCCAGGCAACAGCAACATGGGGCTGTTTCTTGGCCCTCTCAGCTCCGGGACTGGAATAATCCATTAAATCATCTCACAACTTTGTGGGTATTCTTGAGCCCGATTCATCCTCTTAGGTTCCGAAACTGATTTGGAGAAGGAGGACTCTGAGTAATCTGTAAAGTATTGTTTATCTACAAGATTTTGGTATGCTAAGCCTGAATCAGCAATTAGGTTTAATGCCTTGCTATATTTGCTTGAAAATGGAACCTGTAGCAAAACTGATGTGCTATGCTGAAAAGAGCATTTAAAAAATAATCTCAGCTGGGTGTGGTGGCTCATGCCTGTAATCCCAACACTTCGGGGGGTCAAGGCGGGAGGAATGCTTGAGGCTAGGAGTTTGAGACGAGCCTGGGCAACATAGTGAGACCCTATCTCTACAGAAAATACAAAAATTAGCCAGGCATGGTGGCACAAGCCTGTAATCCCAGTAATCCCAGCTACTCAGGAGGCTAAGGTGGGAGGATCACTTGAGTCCAGAAGGTCAAGGCTGCAGTGAGCCATGTTTGCACCACTGCACTCCAGCCTGGGCAACAGAGTGAGATCCTGTCTCATAATAATAATAAAAATTTTAAAATAATTGTAATTGTTACTCTAGTGATACAAGCCATGGACGATAGTAGGAAAGTGAATTACACATGCAAATATGGATAAGGGGGGCACTGCATTATAAGAATCACATGCGTTTAGGATAAGGGGCTACTTGGAGAAGGGGAGTTTCTCTGTACATAACACAAATAGAGAGTTTTTCTCTAACTCATCTGGTTGCTTTTCCTTACGAGAACCTGTACTTTGAATATTCCTTTGTTTTATTTTTTTTTTTACTTTTATCATTTGATGTAAAGACACTAACATTTTATGAAAAAGCATGGCTTACATGGGATTCTTTCCAAATTGTTTTATTTTTATATGACCACTTTCATTTGTTATGTTTCTTTCTAAACAAAGAGTCTCAAAGCACATTACGACACCAAATTCATTAATCTGAATGTATGGTGAACCACTTGTTTGCCATTTCATGAACACAATTACTCTTGCTTTTACCTCCCCATAGTGATTCAGTGTTAAAAAATGATAACAGAACCCAGTCTCCCCTTTATTCCCCTGCTCAGGTCCAACTTTGATTACTTAGCACATGCCACCACTTCTAGGCATTAAATTGAATTTTTCAACAGTGAATCAATTAACACACATTCTTTGTTGTGGTTGAGGAGGGTGTGTCAATAACAGAGAAACAGGATGGAGGAGAGTTGAGGGAAACAGGTTATTTTATCTTTCAAAGACAAAGTCTGTGCAAGGAAGCTTCTTGGTGCTCATTAGGAACACAAACCTCCATACATGCATGAAGAATGGGAGCAAAAGGAATTTCAATCCCTTTTTCATGAAATCTGACCCAGAGTTGAACAAAGAGCATTCTAAATCTTTTGCATATGCCATTTTTAGGGGCAGACATCAATCTTTTCCCCCCCTCTCTTGTGTTCCTTGAACACAAAGAATTATTGAAACTGAACTTGTTCAGGTTTTTATAAATCAAGATGTCAACAAATACAAGCACTAGTCTAGTTACAACAAGAGATTGTAGTTTATAGAATAAAGCTAACCTTTTTAAATTTTATTTTAAACTCTACAAAGAATGCATTGTTTATTCTTATGTAGAAACGTCATGTAAAGCAGCTCTCTGTCAGGTATTCTATTTTTATTTAGTTGTTTCATAACTCAATTATAATGTTCTCCTTTACCTAATAATTAGGAGATATAGAGTAACAAGGCTGGAAACCTCTTCTTTACCCCACTATGTATCAGTTACATTTCCAGATTGTTAATGGAGAGCAGGTTATGCCTGTGTAGGTGAGTCCTTGTCCCCACTGGCCTGGCAGCTTACCCCTGCACAGTAGCAAGGGTCAGTTCGTGGAGAAAGGCCCGGCCAGAGGCCTGAGCAGGAACTCCCTGCCATCTGGAATTGTCCGGGACACAAGGAAAGATGTCAGCAAAAGGTGCTCAGATGATTCTTTAGCTCCCCTGGGAATACCAGTATTTCCCCTAGTTCCATGATTGGGAAAATTTAACACCCACTACTGGTAATTTGATGCACACATTTCAGGATCTGTATTTGGTTGCATTTCACTCTTACAGATACATGCCTAGGTTTTTGTGGCCACTTACTACCTTTTGAACACCCTTGCTGTGTTTCAGGAATCCCCCACAGCAGGAGTCCGGTCTTTCCAAAGTATGAGCCCCAAAGACACTTTCCAAGCTTTTCTTATAGCAAAGTTGCACCCTTAAATATATATATATATATATATATATTTGCACACATGTGACCTAGACTCAGCCAGTACACCTTAGTTGGAGAAATTGTTTTGGAAGAGAACAATAAGAGGAAGTAGGTGCTGCACAAAATCCATTTTCTGGCAAAGGTGACAGTCGAGCTTCTAGCTGTGGGGGACAACAGTGGCAGACGGTCTGGCATCCAGTGCCAAGTGTTAGCAGCGCTCATTGTGATAGCGCGGGAGGGCCACAGGGGTCTTCTTGTTATACTCATGATGGATTCTGTGCCTAAGACCAAGATTTTCTTTACAATTAAAAAAAGTTACAGGCATCTAATGTAATTGTTCATTAAACATAGACACTTTTAAAATAAATGCATTTAACTTAATTTGTTGGATTTTTTAAAAGTTATTAAGACAGTAGCTTTTATGTGCATTATTTTCCATAGGCAAGTAATACAGCTTGTCATAAAGAAACTCAAGGACCGAAGTGTTTGTGGGAAACTGGCCTGGTCTGGTTACTCTTGAGATATTTTGGGGGCACATATGGGTTTATATTTAGTTTAGATATTATAATTTACCATTTCTGAACCTCCTTCCTCCTTTTTCCTTCTCTTTTCACCCTAGCATTATTGCACCAATCTGTTTTTTCCGGGCCTGAGTGGACAGAGCTCTCTGAAATACAGAATGGCCTGTAGACAGAGTTCCATTAGTTGGGTTGGGAAAGGGGTTACAATGGGACCTATGATGTGAAAGTGGAGCAGAAAACCCCATATCCAAATTTTGGTGAAAAATACATTTTTTGAAGTTGATGCTACTTGTAATTTTCTAAATAATTTGCATTTTATGAAAAAATGATATTTTCTGGCCGGGCGCGGTGGCTCAAGCCTGTAATCCCAGCACTTTGGGAGGCCGAGACGGGCGGATCACGAGGTCAGGAGATCGAGACCATCCTGGCTAACACGGTGAAACCCCATCTCTACTAAAAATACAAAAACTAGCCGGGCGAGGTGGCGGGCGCCTGTAGTCCCAGCTACTCGGGAGGCTGAGGCAGGAGAATGGCGTAAACCTGGGAGACGGAGCTTGCAGTGAGCTGAGATCCGGCCACTGCACTCCAGTCCGGGCGACAGAGCGAGACTCCGCCTCAAAAAAAAAAAAAAAAAAGATATTTTCTAAGAATAGGTCAATTAGTTTAAAAAATACAAGTCATTATTGGGCCATGATAATGTATCATGACCACGCTTGACACTATGGAAATAACTGCTGGGCTTAGAATCTGAAGGTATGCTCGAAGGAGATTAGTAGGCTCCTGCTTTATAAGGGGGGAAACCATTGTAAAATATTTTCTCAGCCAGAATGACATACTACAACTGTATTACTGCAACATTACAAATTTATGGGATCTAAATCAATGAGTTTTAGCCATAGAGATAAATTCCAGGGGATGAGGAATTTATGAACTCAGTGCATAGTACCAAGTTACAGGAATCACAATTAAAGATCTTCACTATTTTCTGCCTCACTCTACCATGATGTTAAAAAAGACTGATATTCTAAACTCTGATGAGCTAATCTTTATTTAGTCATTCTACTGGTTTTTAAAATTATCTCCACTTCTATCCTGTACCTTGTGTCATATTTCTACATAATAGTATTCCTGTTATAAATACCGTTCAGGTATTAGTGATGCAAGCAAAGAGAATTTAAATGTCTTGGTAAAGGTCCCTCAGGTGAGGCTGTAACTGACTGAATGGAGGAAGGAAACCAGTTTTCTCCTAGCGTTCAGGAGGGCTCTGTACCCCTTTCTAATCTGCCTTCTAGTTCTGCGAACCTACATGCTTGCTTTGTATGTCTCATTTTGTGATTTCCACTATATACACTGAAAGGTATGAAAACAATAACCTCATATTAGTATTAACTTTTTTCTGCTTTTTTTCATTTCATTCCCACTGGTATCTTATTATTAATAAATGATTTTAAACTCAATTTTGAATTCTTTTCTCAACACAATTTTCATGTTTCTATAACTCCAAAATAGTACTTCTAAGTATAGGAGATATAGCCATCTGGCTGGAGCAATCTAGATATAGTTCTACCAAGGCCAAGAATATGGCCTGGTTCTATCTTTGAGCGCCATCCAAACAGGGGTGTGCAGGTGTGGGAGACACAGAGATCTTCTTTTAAGAAAAAACATGCTACTCTGCTCTGGGGAGTGCCAGCATCTTCAAGGTCTGCCTCAGTTGCAAAAAACCACCTCTCGAGAGATCACATCCTCCCTGAGGCAGCTTGCAGCTGGAAAATGAGGCTGGGATGTAAAGACCAGGACATTTTGGCCAGACAGAGGACACTCTGATGGCCAGTGTTTGCTCCAGCGATCTCTGCCAGATTGGTTTATGCGTTGTCAGGCCTGTAATCCACGTAACGTCTTTCTCTGTCCAATCCTACTTCCTTCACTTTTTTTTCACAAGGTCGATCCCTAATAAACGTATGGTATTCCATACTCATCTCAGAGTCTGCCTTTGAAAACCTAACCAAGACAGCAAGTGAGTAGCATGGGATCTGGAGGCTTCTCCAGCCAAGGTCTGAATTATCTAAGTCAGAATTTTGAGATGTTGCTTGTCTTTAATCTATCTATCTATCTTTTTTAAAATACTTTTTTCTTTCGTTTGGTTGCTGTTTTAATTTTTTTGTGTTTGTGTATCTGTCTGTCTGTCTGTCTGTGTTTTTTTGTGTGTGTTTTTAGGGAGAATTAGACCTGAAGAAAGTAAAATGTTGATTTCCTCATCGACTTCCATTGTTATTAAAAAGATGTGTTCTGCAAAAGGTACTTGGTTCTATCATGTGAAATAATTTAGTTAAAGGACATGTATAGGCGATATAAGTAAATGCATTGTAATAAAAGTAAATGCTTTTTGCCTATGTTAAATCTATGGGTGTTTAATTAATATTATCTTGCTAGACGTTGGTCAAATAGATCATCTTTGCCCAGTCTTTTGAAATGGGCACACACTAGTCCCAGCTTTTTGAAATCTTTAGATTGCATGCAATCCTCTCCTCTTCGTTCCTTACTCTACCTAGCGTGGCTCATACTTTTATCAGTTCTCACTTAGATCCTTGTGCTGTCCCCTCCACTAGCTTCCTCTCTCTCTCTATCTCTCCACACAGCTTTCAGAGTGAGTTTTCTAAATTGCAAATCTGATCAGGTCATTTCTCTACTTAAAATCCTCCAGTGGCTCCCCAAGGCTATTCAAGGATTTAAAACCCAGTCTTTTTCATGGTACTTATAGAAAGCTGTTCACGAATCAGTCTGCTTACTCTCCAGCTTTCTCTGCACAACTGCCTCACAATCACCCCACTCCAGGCAAATTTCCTGTAACTTCTGGAATGTGCATGGTCTCTCTTCCCCTTTTGCCTTTGTACATGCTGTTCCCTTTGTTCAAATGTCCTTCTCTACTTTTATCCATTTTTTTTTTATGGTAAGTCATATTCTTCCTTTAAGTCTCCACTCAAGCACAAAGCAAGCTCTAGGTGGGAGTATTCTTCTGTGGCCCAGAATATTCACTGCCACTAACATCTTTCACAGCACTTATAAGACTATACTGAACATATAAGACTCTTACACTCACCTCTAGACTACCGAATTCTCAGTCAGAAATTTTATCTGTACACACCAAGACTTAGTGCAGTGTCCAGCCCATAATAGGTACTCAGGACATTTTTGTGCCTTTCTCTAAACTTCTTTTTTCTTTTTTTTTTTTGAGACGGAGTCTCACTCTGTCGCCCAGGCTGGAGTGCAGTGGCCGGATCTCAGCTCACTGCAAGCTCCGCCTCCCGGGTTTTAGGCCATTCTCCTGCCTCAGCCTCCCAAGTAGCTGGGACTACAGGTGCCCGTCACCTCACCCGGCTAGTTTTTTGTATTTTTTAAGTAGAGACAGGGTTTCACCGTGTTAGCCAGGATGATCTCGATATCCTGACCTCGTGATCCGCCCGTCTCGGCCTCCCAAAGTGCTGGGATTACAGGCTTGAGCCACTGCGCTCGGCCTGAACTTCTTTACAGTTGCTTCTGCTTCCTATACATTTTTGCATGCCCTTCATTGCTTAGCAAACACTGTGTCGCTGAATACTGCACACTGTAGGTGCTCAGTGAATGTTTGTTGAGTGGACGACTATACTGCTGTTCTTGTATTTCCATTCTACCACCAATAAATGCTTAAAAGACTGCAATTACCAGGGGCAGCTTAGAAAAATATTTGAAGTGTTGATTGACCGGTAGAAATCTCTGAAGATGTTTTTATTTCACTCCAGAACAGTCACCTAAACCGTGAACTACAAGCTAATAATATTCACAGGAGAGCGACTTTGTCTGTTTGCCTAGACCGTTTGTGATATTAGTTATGCAAATAAATATTTTGATTGTACATTTGGGAGAAGAGGATTACTTGATGACTGTCTTAAAGTATATGTAGGCTTATTATTAGGAGAATGATGACTAATTTTTCCCCGATTGCTACAGCTGATTCAATGAGGAAAAGTACTTAAGTTGTATCACTAGTTAAAGGTAAGAAAGAATTTCTTTACTGGAATCTAGGGACATTGTGGAAACTCCTTTGCAGATGTTACTAGATGACATCAAAATTCCAGTTTTCACCCTTGAATCTGTGAAACTCAAAAGGATATCATTACAATGACTAACTGCTACCCATAAAAAGTCTGTTGAACTTGGTGTTACATATACTATTCACTACATTCAAAAATGGGTTAGCGTGTACATTCTATGAGTACAAGACTATCTTGGGCACTGCTGGAAAATCACAGCATTATCTCTGCTCTTATATCACTGTTTTTATGTCTTGGAACAAAAAGACACAGGAAAAGTTTAGTTCTACTAAAAGGCAGCTTGTCTGTATGATACAGATTGTGTCTATGGCCATACCATCCTGAACACACCGGATCTCATCTGATACAAATTGTAAGTGCAGAGAATGGCTAACAGAGGAGCTAGAGTCAGAGGGCAACAGGGAAAGCCATTCAAGGTAAGGAGAGTTGTATGCATCAGATATGTGTTTGTGTGGTTACAGACCCTATAAGTTATAGACAAGCTCTACTGAGAAGAAAACATTCATATTTACTAAGCACTTATGATGTGCTAAGCTCTGTGCTAAACCCAGTATGTGCATTTTCTCATTTAATCCTCATGACAACACTAATATGTAGCAACATCATCTCACTTTGTAGTTCATGAAACTGAGGTTAAATGACTTGCCTAAGATCATACAGCTGATAATTGGTGGAACGGGGCATTCAAATCTGGTTATCAGACTTCAGCAAATGGGACTAAAATTTAATTCTAGAAACGTTAGCAAGTAGCTCCCAAAAGCAAGGCACAAACTGAATTGGTAATTTTGGGGCTTGAAAGCAGTGACATGTCTTCCTCAACAATGTATTTTCCCCATATCAAGCTCAACATGTAGGTAAGCTGGAAATGCCTTTGAATGAATAGACTGTTTTCAAGGAGTACATACTCTAGTAGGGAAGACAGACATGCCTAAGTAACTATAATCTCCCAAAAGCTGTCGGTGCTGATGGATCATACTGGATACAAATCTGAGGAGAGAGGAAGTTATCCTATAAGCAGTGGGGAGGCATTGAGGTTTTTGAGCAGGAGAGTGACATGATGAAAGCTTATTACTGAAAACTTAATCTGCTGACTCTGTGCTACTTGTTTCCTTATTGTCAGCAACATTAAGCCACGTGGAACTTCAAGCAAGTTAGATCTGCGATGATAGAAAAGAGAGGAAATATTTCTCTCTTTCATGTCCTGCTCACCAAAACACTGCCAAATTGGTTTAGATGCTGGAACAATAAATTGGAGTAAGAGCAGAAGCCTAAAATCTAAATGTGTGCTGACACTTTCTGTTCAATCACTGTTGTTTCTAAGAATACAAGGAGCCCCCAGATGGTGGGGGTAGGGTAGAGGGCTGGAAAGATTGCATCCTGCAAATATCTAAGAGAGATAAGGTCTCAGGTCAATTTTGTGTGATATTTTTAAAGTAATCCATTTATTCATTCAGTCAATGAATATTTGTTTATTGAGACCCACTGTGTACCTGGTACAATTCTGGGTTTTGGGACTCTAGTACCCCAGAGAAGAAGAACAATGAGACTGCTGCCTCTGTGAAGTATGCGAGCTAATGAGTAATTCAGACCACGAACATTTCAGATAGTGACATGTGACTATAAAGAAAATAAAACGAAATGACAGGATGAGGAGTGACTGAGGATGAGGCACTAAGCACTCTAGAAAGGACTCTCAGAGAAAATGTCTCTGTGGAATTGACCTTCCAGAAGACTTGACTAAGGAGAAAAAAAATCAGCCATGCAAAGAGCAGAGGGAAGAGCATTCCAGACAGAGGAAATAGCCAGGGCAAAGGCCCTGAGGCTGGAAGTTAGAAAAAGAGGCAGCAGGAACTATGAGCTTTGCCATTAGCCACATTTAGGACTCGGAAGAGCACATCTGAAATAATACCTCTTCAAATACCAAGCCAGTGAAACATTTTAACAATTAACAATTTGATGAAACTCCTTGTTAACGTTGTTCTTAATAACCAATTTAAATTTTCTATCTAAAAATGGGTATTTAAAATATTTTTGGATATAAACTGACAAATAGCAAAAAAGAAATAGAGATTATAAATAATAAAAAGTCAACAAAATGGATAAAGAGTTTCAGAGGCCGGGCGCGGTGGCTCACGCCTGTAATCCCAGCACTTTGGGAGGCTGAGGTGGGCAGATCACAAGGTCAGGAGTTTCAGACGACAGTGAAATCCCGTCTCTACCAAAAATACAAAAAATTAGCCCGGCGCAGTGGCGAGCGCCTGTAGTCCCAGCTACTCAGGAGGCTGGGGCAGGAGAATGGCGTGAACCCGGGAGAGCTTGCAGTGAGCCAAGATCACGCCACTGCACTCCAGCCTGGGGGACAGAGCGAGACTCTGTCTCAAAAAAAAAAAAAAAAAAGACTTTCAGAAGATCACCTTGGGGAGGGTAATAGTGGTTGGTGAGGGTTGGAAATGAAAGGCTGAAAATCATGTACTATTTATTAATTTAATAAATCTGTCTTGATGTCAATGTAATCGAATGTTGCCACAAAATAATGGTCTCCTGCTGCTATATAAATGTTGAGGCCAAGCTCTGATGTTTATTTTCAAGACAGGAGACATTGATCCTTCACTAATAGAATATTACAAGTTTATTTCTATTATGCTAAGTAACCAAAGTTGATTTCATTGTTTGATTTGATGGATGTTGGTGCTGTCAGAGTTCAGAACGGTCTGGGGCTAGGAAGCCAAGAGGATGAGTATTTTCTTGTCCTAATTAGGCATACTTGGATTTCATTCTAGTATGAAATCAATAACGGAAAACTTTGGGATATGGAGTCTCTGGGATCCTTCTTCTGACGTCCCAGGGAGTGGAACTATTTGGCATAAGATTGCTCTTCCCCTAAGACCAAGACGACTCTGGAGCCAGGCAGTGAGTGATTTGATGGGGCCCCACCGAACTGGAAAGGCAACAGGAAATGTGATGAGAGGAAAAAGACAGCTATAACAATAGAAGGAGGAAGTGAAGCCAGAAAAACAAGGCAAGAAGAAAAAGTAACAGTGAACTACAATAATCCGTGAGGAAACGAAAACCACACAGAAAACAAAACAACACAACAAAAAACCCAAAGGGAATTGCAACCTGCTGATTTAGATGCAGAGGACCCGTTTTTGACCATTTCCAAAGGTAGGGCTCTTATTTGCAGTGATCCGGTAAATGGATGGTACTGCCCAAGTTTCCCTTTTCCTACGCAGAATGTGAATTAAAACAAGGTTCTTTGTTTTCAGGTTTTATATACCACAGATCACACAACCACATGGAACTGGGAAATGTGATCGACTTGAAGGAGAATGAATACGGCCAAGAATGGAAAGCAGACATGAACTTATCAATTTTGTAGAAGTAAGGAAAACACATTTTTTTCTTTTTCTTTTTTTTCTTTCTTTTTTTTTTATTTTTGAGACAGAGTCTCACTCTGTCACCAGGCTGGAGTGCGATGGTGAGATCTCGGCTCACTGCAAGCTCCGCCTCCTGGGTTCAAGCGATTTTCCTGCCTCAGCCTCCCGAGTAGCTGGGATTACAGAAACACGCCACCATGCTTGGCTAATTTTTGTACTTTCAGGCCGGGATTTCACCATGCTGGCCAGGATGGTCTTGATTTCCTGACTTCATGATCCGTCCGCCTTGACCTCCCAAAGTGCTGGGATTACAGGCATGAGCCCCACTGTGCCTGGCCGGAAAACACGTCTTTTAAATATCGAAGGAGAAATGGATACACACCAAATCATTTCTCTTCCCCATTGAATCCTATAGGGAGCCAAAATATTCACTTTATAGTGGTGAAAATGGGAGGAAATGATGGACATGAGGAAAGATGAGTCTACAATAAAGCAGGATATGGCTTGGTGTTTCTGATTCCGCCTAATCAGGAGGTTTAGGGGCCAACTGTGCTGAAATGAATATCCATAAGCCCTATTTGAATGGCCCAACTGTATTTAACCCAACCTGAATTCACAGAAAAGCTTGTCCTTCTAGAATCATAGTACATGAAGGAGTAAACTTTAAGGGGTAAGGGTGGTTGGAAGAATTTGTGTATCAGATTCCTGAAAGGCTTGATGAGATAGGGAGGCTGCATGTGAATCTCAATCTGGTTATTTACTGGCTGTGTGAACCAGAAAAAAATGTGCAAATGATAACTACCTCACAGGATTGTGGGTTTTTTGGTTGTTGTTGTTCATTTGTTTTTGTTTTGTTTTGAGACAGGGTCTCACTCTGTTGCCCAGGCTGGAATGCAGTGGTACAGTCACGGCTCACTTGAGGCTTGACCTGCTGGGCTCAGGTGATCCTCCCACCTCAGCCTCCCGGGTAGCTAGGGCTACAGGTCCACACCACCATGCCCAACTAATTTTTTATTTTTCATTTTTTTTGTAGAGATGGGCTTTTGCTATGTTTCCCAGGCCGTTCTGTAACTCCTGTGCTCAAGTGATTCTCGACCTTCCAGAGTGTTGGGATTACAGGTGTGAGCCACTGTGCCTGGCCTCAAAAGGTTGATAAAAGCATTGAGACACTGTAGGTAAAACACTCAGTGCCAGGCACATTGTATGAGCTTAATACATGTTAGTTCGTGTTAACACATAAAAGAAGTCTGTAGCATGGGATGCAAGAACTGAAATTATTGCATGGTTGAACCATATAATGTTGCCAGCAGTCACTATCTTTGACTTACAAAAATAGTGATTTCATTCATCTTTGTTTCCTCTCTCCCTCCCTCTCTTCCTTCTGCCTCTTTCTGCCTCTGTCTCTCTCTCCCCCTCCTTTCTCTCTCGATGGGGTCTTACTCTGTTGCCCAGGCTGGAGTGCACCGGTATAATCATAGTACACTGCAGCTTCAAACTCAGAGTAGCTAGGACTACAGGCGTGTGCCACCATGCCCAGCTAGTTTTTAAATTTGTTGTACAGACAAGGTCTCTCTGCATTGCCCAGGCAGTTCTAGAACTCCTGGGTTCCAGCAATCTTCCTGCCTAGGGGCTGCCCAAAGTGCTGGGATTACAGGTGTGAGCCATGCACCTGGCCAATTTCATATATTCCCACTAAACTTTCCTCTTCCTTCCATATATATATATATGTATAATATTACAGATCTTACATATATATGAAAGATTATATATATCCATTACATGTCTTATATACATATGAAACACATATATATGATATGAAATATATATAGTAACATATATGAACTAGGAGATAAGGTGATAAGATGTAGTACTGTGCCTCACTTGCTCATTACCCTTTGGTAAGCTCCTTATGTCTTCAGAAAATTTCTGGGGGCATGGATGTGTCTCCTTGTATAACAAGTGATCAATGCTTCTTTAGAATAAAGAAAAAACCCAAGCTATAAAACAGAACTGGCATCTTCTAAAAGGACACAAAAGCCAAGGCAAGAACAAAGGAAGCAGTATTGGAAAGTTGGGGTGTAGGGACAACTCTTTCAGAGAGGTAGGAGAGTGTGCCCAGACTTTGGCTTGCCCGGGCCACACTACTCCCCAGACCACCCACATCCGTTCCCACAGTGTGCTCTTTGATATCTCCCTTCCAGAAACCAGACTAGGCAGAAAAGCCAGGATAAATGGATATAGTGCCCCTGAGTCTCTAATTTCTGGACACCTCAGGGTCAATAATAGTACCACAGAGGAATATTCCAAAGGTCAGTATCTTTGGCAAAAACTATCTTTAACCCAGAGAGTTGCAGAGTTGCAGCAACTTTAGCTTCAGGTCGGATCCATAGAGTTGTAGACATTGTTTAAGGTTCTCCTCAAAGAACTGAAAATCTCATGAGAGTTACAGGGAGAACAGTGCAGGAGGTAAGCACAGAATAGTAGAAGACTGACCATTAGACAGAACTATATTCTTTCTTATCTTCCTTTAAGTGGGCCTCCAAAACCACAGACAACATGGGTCTTAGAAGTTAGGCAAGGCTGGTGGGAATTTGCCTTGTTACTGTCAATACCTCAGCACCATATAGCAGGTGGATCTTTCTGCTCTCTGCCTGAAGAATTTAGGTGTAAAGAAAAAACCTGAAGTGTTTGAAAAGCATTTGAAGACAATGACACTGTAAAATTAATTTTCTGATGAGGAATCTGACTGTACATGTATCACCTAATGGTATATGATGGTGCTGGCAGGTGGCAATTGCCACCACAGAATACAAATAATTCTTAAAAAACGACTGTACTGGACATAGCCCAGTTGGTTTCAAAGACTTGTTGAGGAACCAGCCCTCACCCCCAAAATTTAAACTGTCCTCTATATGTTTGACAAGTGTATATGACCATGATAACATTGTTTATACCTTATAGCTTATGATTGGCAATGGCAATACTCAACCCTTGTCTTAAACAGATATTACTTGGCATAATATATTTTTAACCACTTATTTTAAAACTATCTAAAGGCAAACAAAATGCAATAGTAGTATAAGGTGTCGTCACCTTCCTTTCCTGCCATACTTGGTTAAGAGGATCTGATTATGTTGGAAAATTATGAAAAGCAAATGTAGTAGGTGTTTTTTTCTCTGTTTCCATTTCTAACTGAAGGAAATGACACTGTCTGGAATGTTGCATAGCCTCCCTCTTGAGACTGGGGCTTTTGTTAGCTCTGAGAGTGCAAAGATATCATATTGGCATAACCTCACTAGGTGAAAAACCGTTGTGAAGATTTAGGAATGCACTAAAAAAATAGTAATACTTTTGAATAAAGAACACTCTTTGGCACACTTCCTATTACATAACTCTCAACATTTAATGACAAAAATCCAGCCAGTGAACATGACAACACTTGGAATTTGTTTTGCAAAATGCTACAGTGTATGAAATTGCCATACATGGTAGCCCTGGTTTTTCATTTTTCATCTTCAGCTTATGTGTAATTCTTTGTATCAGGATAATTTTATTTTATTCCAAGTCACTAAACTTTACATTCTTGGTAGTGCTAAAAAAGACTAGACACTCTAGGGCTGGAACTCCTTGGAACTGGTAGATCTGCACCCCATGGCTCCTAACACATTGGTAAGTGTTTATGAATATGTAAATTGGGATTTTAAAAAGCCAGGGCAATAGGTTAAGGAAACAGTCATTGCCTCAGATTAACTGATGTTAAACCAATAATAGTGTGTCAAAAAATGTTAATTTGAGGCCCAATTTCATTTATTATTCTGGTGTAAGTGACTAAATTGCACAGTAGTATAGTTGCAATGACTATTCATTTCATTACTTTGGTACATGGCACTTGAGCATTTTGTGAAATCTGAGCATGCTGGTCTGTTCTGCCTGTGAGTGAAGTTTCACAAGGTAGTCTGAATGACAAACATCTCAGAGCTTGCTCACATTCCTTGGTGGAATAGTCACTTTTGAGAGAAGAGGTGTGGCTTCGTGGTCTGGGAAAAGGACTGCCAGCCAGGAACATGGAGTTCTTCTTCTGGAACTAGTTCTGTTTTGTTTTTGGATCAGCTAAGGCTAACAAATATATCTAGAACTCAGTTTACCCAGTTTAAAAAGCTGGTTAGGGAAATCTAATTAACTGAGATGTATTGAGTAATAATGAATGAGTATCTGTTAAATGATTTGAAATGAAAAGTGAGGCCGGGCGCGGTGGCTCAAGCCTGTAATCCCAGCACTTTGGGAGGCTGAGACGGGTGGATCACGAGGTCAGGAGATCGAGACCATCCTGGCTAACACGGTGAAACCCCGTCTCTACTAAAAAATACAAAAATCTAGCCGGGCGAGGTGGCAGGCGCCTGTAGTCCCAGCTGCTCGGGAGGCTGAGGCAGGAGAATGGTGTAAACCCGGGAGGCAGAGCTTGCAGTGAGCTGAGATCCAGCCACTGTACTCCAGCCCGGGCGACAGAGCGAGACTCCGTCTCAAAAAAAAAAAAAAAAAAGAAATGAAAAGTGATATGAATGCAACTGAGTTATTTGTATAAACTGATTAATTTTATGAAACAAATAAATAATAGAACAGTTTTATTTTTGGAGAATATTACTCTAAAACAAGAAAATTTATTTTAATGTTTAAATATTTTTCTAAATATTTTTATTTCTAAGTGATTTTCTTTTTTAAGTTAATAAGCTAAATGTTCTATATGATGCACATAATTAAATTCATGATTAGCTTCCATTTAAACATAAAGAAGTGGTCTCTTTGTTGTATATAACACTTTGTTGTATATAAATCTTTTCTGAGGTCCTGTGCACTGTAAGAATGTAGACATTATTAACCTTAATGTTCTATTAAAAAAAAATTTAGGATCAAAGAAATGTATAGTCAATCTAGAGCTTGAGCAGGGTGGCATAATGAACTGCCTCTTTTAAAGTGATAAAGACTTCCAAGAATTACATGTAGGTTCCAGAAAGAGAAAATTGTGCATACGTGTCCAAACAAAATGGGGGTAGGGATGAGGGAGACCTAATGATTGAGTTATAGTCATGTTCTAGATCTGAAAGAATAAAGTTTTTAAAAAAAATCAACCTCAAATCCAAATGTTCCATTCTGGTGACATTGCTGGTCAGGGTTCCCCTATCCCAAATCCAGGCTCCCCAAATTAATCAATCTCATATGTGGGTTAAGAAAAAACTCTCTAAAAATACATTGTGATTCTCTACACTAGGAAGCTTTAAATCTCCAACCTTTCCCCCCTTTTTAAAAAATGAAAACAAAACAATGGATCTTCAATTCTGTGTCTGGGATCTCAAATTTGGCTCTGAATATGTGTTTCAAATCTCATTAATTACAATATTGGTCCCAGGAGATACAGTTGCTGATGCAAAGAACACTCTTTGTACTCAAAATAATTTGAACAAGGGCAAAGAAGCATTTTATTTACATGTGTAAACATTTAGAGGAAAATAAAACAGAGATGGTTCAGGTAGCTGCTGAGCTGTTTTAATGATAATTGATTTGATTACTTAAGCTTCAAGGTTACTATATACAGGATACATACACATATAAAACTCATGTTTTCACTTTGTATATTTGTCAGATGAGAACATTCTTATAAAGCTAACTCTGACATTAACTTGGCAAGTTCTGAACTAAGACCGTTTAGCATTTTATTCAGAGACTAAAACCAAATTGTTCTCAATTGCATACCCCACTGTGCAGATCTATAATTTATTTATTTTTTAAACATCAGAAAATATGCCATTACCCATAGGACTTCTAAATGTAACAAATCTGGGTAAAAACCAATCAAATGAATAAATTGCAGCAGTAGACAGCAAACAGTTTCTCCTGTTCTCTTTCTTCATTTTCCTTTCTCTATAGGAAATAGCAAATTAAACCATGGCTATTCGTGGTCTTGTACTATGAGAACACATATGCGCACACATTTCATACTATAAACAAGTTTGTTGGCTTGGTGGCAGAAAGTAAAGTACACTGTAAAGACACCTTAATGCCTTAGTTGAGTAGGGTCATTTGTTAATGCACAGCCCAATCTAAAAGTCTTGTACTAAACTCTTACGGTAACCACTGGCTCTCTTTAAATGGATACTGAAGAGCAAAGGCAGGCAGCCCTGGTTATACACAAGAAACACTTGGAGCTTATAAAAAAAATGCAGGTACCTGGGTCCATCCCCAAGGTTTCTGATCCAGTTAGTATATAAACAAACAAACAAACAAAAACCAACAACAATGAAAATAAAGGCAATTCTAATGTGCCATGATTGAGAACCATAGTTAAGAGAGTCCCAACACCAGTGCAAGGATAATATCTACTTTGTTTTTGGATACTAGGACAAAGCCCACCCTTAGTTCGTTTTTTCAGGGGCAGGCAGGAGGGTGTCTGAGAAGCTGCCAGAGCTCTCTGAGAACTGACAGCATTCTCTGAGCAGCACCTTTCTAGGGAGTATTCTATGAGTGACGGAGCCTTGAGATACTAAAAATTTTCTGGGTTAAAGCCAATGGAAATAGATAATTGAACAACAAATTACATAATGCTAATCTTGAAGTTGAGTCTGTAAACTGTGGCAACCTTATACACATTAGAGCATTTTGAGAAAAAGTTCATTAAGAGAGGCTGACTGGCTCAGTTTCGTTTCAATCACCCAATCATTGCAGGTCACTAGAAACAAAAAGGAGAGTATGAATGCCATATCCCAACCACCCAATCACTGTAGGTCATTAGAAACAGGAGAATTCTTAAGTTAGAAATGGCAAATTACATCTCTTGGAAATTAATCTACTTAAGCCAATGTATTTTTTCCCCCCACTTCCCCCCCTCATTTCCTTTATTGGCTTAATTTTTGTCCTTTTAATAAAAGTGCTTTTTATATCTTTTTTTTTTAACGATAATGTTTGTCCTCTACTACTTTTAATCTTTTGCTATCACATTCTATGGTTACTTCATTTAATCCTGTATCTTCTAGTCTTCTCATCTTTTTATACCTCACTTTCCCCATGTTTTTTTCCTTTTCCTTAACAACAGTATAGAAACTCCGTCCTCTTCATTTTCCCGTCTTTATGTTTGTTTTTCAACCCCGTTTTTGATTCTCGACCTCTCATTTTTGCTAACTGCCCTTCCTTAATCTTGTGTTGATGTTTTATTCCTATAACTTCTGTCAATGCTCACACCCATTTCTTTCCTTTCCATCTATCTCTATATCTCCATATGCATTTTATGATCCTACTACTAAATGCTTAAAGCTGTATGTGTGTGGAATAGAACTGCACTTTCCTCCACGCGAATCCTATTTCCCTCTCCTCCCATAGCTACTTCTTGTCTATTCATCCTTTCCAGATGTCGCCCTGTCCCACCCCCATCTGTCCCCTTCTTCCCCGTGTGAAGCCCATCTTCTTTCTAACCCCATTTGCACCCGTCTGATTTTACAAACATTTCAACAAGATAAAGGATGCAGAGTTCTACTAGGAACCAGGTTGTGTGTGTTTCTGAAACTTTTGCGCGTTTACTGAAATGGGATTAGGGATTTGGATACAGAAACATTCTCGGGCAGCCTTTCAGCCCTGGCACAGCTTTGTACACCTTGGGGCGCGCTGGGGCCTATTCTAACGGGCAAGGACAGGGAAGTCTTTCAAGACCTTTTCTGGCCTTTTCCACTCCAGGGATCAGGATGAATAGGCATCACCGACCCAAACTGTTAAACCAGGCCGGGTGGGGAAGCCTGGGGCCCTCTTCTGCGGCAGATCTGGCGGGGTGTCCAGGGCGCCGCGGGGCTCCGTGCAAGGAGGGGTTGGGGCAGGGGCCGCTGCGGCCGCAGGAGTCACCGGGCCTCTTCGGGAGGTCCGCTCACCTCTTACAGAGGAGGCAGACCCCAGGCCGGGTGCTCCCCTGAGGCGTAGGGTGCGGCCCCGGGCGCCGCCACCGCAGCGGCGCCGAGGGCCGGAGGTGCAGTCCTTCCCCAGGAGAGAAGGCGAGTCGCTACCGGCCGCTCAGTCAGAAGGTCGAGGGAATAGCGCGGGTGTCCCTCGCCAGCCGGCCCTCTGGGAACAAGGCGAGGGCGACAACCCGGGGGTAGGGCTGAGGACGGCAGAAATCAATCGTGGGTACCGGCGCGGGGTCACGCATAGGAGAGAAGCGGGAGAGGGGCTGATGGGGGCCCAGGGCGGCTGGGGCCGTGGCTCTGTCTGTGGACTCGGCGGGCGCCCCGAAGTCTGGGGCGGCCACAGCTCCAGCTCCGCCGGCTCCGGCTGGAGACTCCAGGCCGCAGTTTCTCCTCCTCCCGGCGCCTTCTCTCCAGTGAGGAGCCGAGCGCGGGCGGCGCGGGGGGAGGGGTGGCGGCGGAGAGAACAGCCAGTTGTTTAAAATCCTTCTAGAGCAGTTTCTAATTCCCCCCTTGCGCCCGGGTTCGGAGGGGGGAGGGGGGAAGGAGAGCGGGTGGAGGGAGGAGAGCGGAGAGGGAAGGAGGGAGGGAGGGAGTCGGGGAGGGAGGGAAGGAGGGAGGAGACTGCCGCTGAGGCTGTAGCCGCCACCGCGCGCTTCGGCAGGCCGGAGGGAGGGGGAGGCCTGTCAGTCTCGCGCGTTGCCTGGGCGAAGAGGGCGGAGCTTTGGCGTGGGGCGGCCAATAGTGGGGGTGGCTGCGTGGGTCGCCATGGGGACGGGGCTGTTCCCGGGGAGGCTGTGATGGGTTGACAGGTGCGTGACAGTGGGAGCTGCTCTCGGCACAAGCATGTACGGCAAAGGCAAGAGTAACAGCAGCGCCGTCCCGTCCGACAGCCAGGCCCGGGAGAAGTAAGTGTCTCCGCTTCTCACCCACCTCCGCCTTCACACGCGCGCACACTCACGCACGCACTCGCACACTCTGGGAGACACAGACACTCTCCGCCCGGGGAGCGCCGGGGGTGGGCTGGCAGGGGGAGGGGTGCCGCGATGGGGGCGTGTGGTGCGGGGAGCCGCGCTTTCCCTGGAGGTGCGGGCGTGGGGCGGGCGGCCGCAGGGGGCTGTCGGCGGGAGGGAGCGGGTGTGTTGAGGGGCGGCGGTGGTGCTGGTGGCGAGGATGGAAACTTGTTTGGGTGATTGAGGGAAATAACCCGCGGGTTCACCTTCCAAAGTAACTTTAGAGGTGGGGTCCGGGGCTCCGGGGACCCGGGGAGCCGCCGGGGGTGGCGGGAGGGGCAGCTCCGTGTAGGAAGGCGCGCGGTGGGAATGTGGGTGTTTGGCGGGCCGGCCAGGGTCGGGGCCGGGTTCGGGGAGGGCCGCGCGGGGAGCGCGGCGACGGGGGCCTGGGCGCTGGGGCTCAGGGCCGCGAGCGCGGGGCGAGGCGAGGGCGGCGGTGCCGGGCGCGCGGCGGGCGGAAGCCGGGCGTGGAGCGGCCGAGCGGGGCCCCGCGGGGCGCGGAGACGCGCGCGGGGCGCGGAGGGCGTGGGCTGGGTGGGCGTCCGGGCTTTCCTGGGCAGCTACGGACGCTGCGCCCGCAGTCCCTCGCGCGGCGCGGAGCTGGGGCGGGGGCGGGTGGGCGCCGGAGACGCCGCAGAAGTTTGGGAGTCGGAGAGGGACCGAGTTCCCGGGGAGCTAAAGTGTGCTGACTAGGAGCCGGATCCACTGGAGGAGGCTGGCGTTTCTGCCTCTCGCAGCGGACCCAACTCCGCGGCAGCGGCTGGCGAACTTTTTGTGAGGCTGGCAGCCCCCGAGCGGTGGGAGGGGCGGCCCCGGTAGGGCGGTGGTCGGGGGCGCACGAAGGGGAGTTGTGGGAGCCGCCGGGGGCGTCCGAGGAGGGCAGCTGTGGCGGGGAGGGGCAGTGGTCCGAAAAGGGGTTTGTGGGAGGGGAGAAGCGTTCAGGTGGGAAGGAGCCGCTTGGTTACAGTTGTGGGGAGATACAGGTGTTAACTTCGGTGGGAGCCCAAGAGGCGGCTGGCGAGAACAGAGCCCCTCCCGGCCCGGGATACCACTGTCACGGCACACTGCAAAGCAGAGCGGTTTGCTGCTATTCTTGTGCACTTGTAACGGTGATTTGGTTGTTACTAAAAATGAGAACGAATAGTGACTGTGACCACTGAGGAAGAACCCTCCTCCTTTTTATTTTTTTAAATTTTTTAAAACTGTGCAACAGATCAGTGATTCCCAGTAAGCACTTAAACTCTGAGGGTCAGGGTTATGCTTGTCATTGAACGCACCCGTCTTTCTGAGGGGGTTCAGACCAGAGAAAAAGTCTGAGAGCATCTCTGAAAGGTACTTTGGTTACCTTGCGCACGGAAATAGCTGCGTGAATAAAAACCGAATGCACAGGCGACTGAGTTTCCCTCCTTGCTTTAGGCAGTCAGTCTCCCCCTGAAAGTTTCGTGTGCCCTAGGGATGGGAACATTTCCTAATCTTTGTATTGGCAGCAACACACTCAATTCCCATAGGATTTAGAGGTATCAGGCCTTGATGTAGCAAAGCAAAACAAAACAAATTTAGAGAGGCTGGTTTGTTTTTTTTCCAAGAGATATTTTCTGAGCTGCATTCAGGATTTTGTTGCTGTGACAAGGAATGTATAAAAGACATAGAGTTATAGCCTGGTTAAGAAACGGCAGTTAACTAGAATTGAAGTTTTGAAATGCCGTCTCATTTGTGTGCATTAATCATTTTGTTATAATGTGCCTGATAAAAACATCTGAAGGAGGATGTTTTAATGGTTACAGAATATTTGAATTTCACATTAGTCAGAGTGAAGGAATGGAAATGTATTGAGGCATAATCTTATTTTGGGGGTGACTGAATTTGAGAATCAAAGTAATTTTAGATTTTAGGTGAACTCCCAAGAAGGGGTGAACTTTAGCTGAATCCCACTCAGTATCCTGATGACTGTTTATTATTATTTTTTTATTTTTAGTTTTTTTTAGTTTCTCAGATAATAACAAGGAAGTTGGAACTTGTATAACTGTGGTCCTTTCTAACTCTGATTCTGTGATTTCCCATCAGGAAAACAAGTAATTGCCACTTTGCTGTCAAATCTACCAAACTGAACACCAAGTAAGATCTACTCTTGTGAGCAGATGAGGGTTCTGCTAGATGGTGCTATTTGATTTAAATATGTTTCTTCCATTCATTTCAGTTGGCAGCAGGAATTCTTGACTGGTTTGCCTTGTGAACTAAATATAGGTGAAGAGGCCGCTTTTGGAGAATTGACAATGACTGTTCTGGGTTAATTGTCGATGCATTAATTTCTAGGTGAATGTTGTTTGAATCTAAGACAAACACCGACGTAGGTTCTGTCTTATAGAATAAACTTAATTTCATTTTGGTGGGAGAGTTGATCTAATCTCTTGGTTTTTCTCTTTATGTTTACTTGGACTTTAATGGCACTATTCTACAACAGTGTACTAACATCTGAAGGTAGGAATCTTGAAGTCATTAAAATGGATGTCACCAGATTTTTGTTCTTAATTTTTAAGGTAACAGATTTTAAAAGGTGAAGAATTCACCTTTAGTAAGCAAATTAGAACTGTTCTTATCTTGAAAATCACAGAAATAATTTGTTTCTGTAACAAATATGCATTTTAACAAAAACATTCTGCAAAAGGAGTCATTATTATAAATAATGGCATGCTTAGGAAATAAGCACATTGGTTTTGTAATCTATCAAGCAATGTGTTTTCTAACATGAGTTCACAGTGAATAGTTGACAAGTGCTTACCTGTATTAGATCTTTGTTTTGTCTTTCATTAGGAAGTCACTATATGAAATACTTGAAGTGAGTTCTTGGTTTGACATAATTCCTATAATTTCAGTATACAGTTCTGAACATAAAAATGACCAGGGTAAGATGAGTTACTTACTCTGTCATTTTAAGAAAAGCAGATCAAGTCTTAATTATAGAGGGAGTGATTTAAAACCCTTGGAGGGAGGTGGGATGTAGAAATTGTAATTCTGCTCTTGTTAGGTCATTTCTTCCTTTAGCAGGCTTTATAACACTAATCGCAGTTGTAATTAAGTAACTGTGGTTGGCTGTTAATGTCTTACTTTCCATAAAATATAAGTTTCTTGAGGGTAGGAGATTATGTAATGCTGTTCCCTAAATCTGTAGCATCCTACCCTAGTTCAGGAAGACAATCTGGTACACTGAAAAATGTATCTTTCAGCTTCAACCACAGGTTCTAAAGTTAGAGAAATTTCTTATCTGAGGTATCTTGAAGATTAAGGTGCCTTCTAATATCAAAAGCATCAGTAATTGTTACTGAAGATGTTAGACTCAAAGGAATTTTTTCAATGACCTCCAAAATAAAGACTTGTAAGTTTGAGTTTCACATTCTCTAGCTTAGTTGTATTTCAGAAATACCCCTAAACAACAACACAACAAAAATAACTATTATATATTTGCCATCCTGTGTGCCAGTCACTATGTTCAGTGTTTTATGTATATTTTTTTTCTGATTCTCCCAACAAATCTACAAGACAGGTGCTTTTTTTTTTCTCCATTAAAGAAATATGAAAACTAAGGCCCTAAATGGTTAAAGAACTCACCAAGGGATACCATGCTAGAAAATAGGAAAGCTGGGTTTCTAACACAGATTTCTCTAACTTTAGAACCTGTGGTTGAAGCTGAAAGATACATTTTTCAGTGTACCAGATTGTCTTCCTGAACTAGGGTAGGATGCTACAGATTTAGGGAACAGCATTACATAATCAGATGTAACAGACTTTAAAGATTTGATCAAATATGCAATCTTAACCACTGGTGCACCCTGATGCTTTGCAGATATGTGTATGGTGTGGGAGAAGGCACAGAAATTTTAGGAGTGAAAGTTGGAAGCCTAACATAATGAGGAAAACTTGTTTCTTCAGATCCCTCCCCCCAGGAATTTGGTTTGATTACTTGTTTTAAAGTTAAACATAATAGTTGTGAATAATTCCTATATGAAATGTTGCTAAACTTAAAGCCACACAGTATGCCACACTGCAGAAAGAGTAACTGGTACCTGCAAATGGATGAGTAGTGATATTAATTTTTTATTAAACTAATTTGATTCTTTATGTAATAGCACGGAAAGATGAATCTGCTAGAAAGCAAAGTTGGACATAGAAGATACACATAGTATGTGTCGACTTTTATTTAGTAAACTAGCCAGAAACTACAAGAATCAAACTATCTAATCTTGAGCTCTGAAAAGTAACTTCGGCTTTTAAATTTTCAATCTTAGTTGAATATACCAAGAAGCAAATACCATATGCTTATTTCAAAGTAATTATAGTGTAATGAACATTTAAATGCCATGTCATATAAAAGAGTTTATAGGGATTAATATCTGCCAGCATCACCTTGTTCTCCCCTTCTACCATTAAAGTAATTAAAGCATTCCCCCATCATTAAGGTACCCCCTACAAAGAAAAATGACAAACCTTTCTTCCTTTCAGAAGGAATAAGGCGAGAAAAGTAATAGAGATCTTTTCAGAAACTTATTTGACAGCAACTGGCTCAATTCAGGATTTCCAAAACTAATGAAGGAGTATCTTATGGAAATGAAATTTTGTATAAAATATTAAATTGCCCCTCCCCCTTTCAGTCTCCAGGATGTTCCCCCAAAATACAAGTTGTTTAACTTGTATCCAAAATGTCATGTTAGCTTTTGATTGATCTTTCTCTGTTATTTTAGAAGTATCAAAAAACCCCCTATTTTTAAGGAATGTATCTAAAGAAAGAATCTGTGTAAGATGTTCAGAGTTAAGTTTTAGTATTGTTTATCCAGAGATTAATTATGATTCTTAGAAGTAGTAGTAATATTGTAATTTTTTTTCAGAGCTGTGAAAGAAAAAAGTTGAAAGTTTTTAGTTTCATCCTTTCAAAGCCAGTTTGCCACATAAAACTAATTTAGGATGCAGACAAAATCACTACACTTTAGTTGTTCTGCAGTAATAGACCAAATATGCCTTTCATCTTTAATCACTACTAGAATTATTTTGTTTTAAAATTAGAGCATACTCTGTGGGGCAGGGGCTGGAATACCCAGGTTGCAGTTTATTAATGTTTATTAATATTTCACCTCAGTAGTTGAGACTTAAAAGAGAAATTTGGGGGAAAAACAATTCAAATTTAGAATCTTCTTTCTTCCATAGAAATCGCAACCATTGCATTAATCCTGGGACATAGGATTAGGACAAAAGTACTGAGTTTGAAAGACATGGAATTACTGGGAATATGTAATTTAAAAATAGGAATTCAAAATTATTTTGGAACACATGAGGTTATTCTCTATTATTGTGTGTATGTTATTGCTTTGCCATTGGTGTGGGAATTACAGATTATATATTTGCATGCTAGTGACGTGAGCCTCTGTAAACGTATGCTAAAATATTAATATTATTAAGAACTTACTGTTTCTGAAAGGGTGGACTTAAAATAGTGTTGGAGCAATAGAATAAGATTCATTTGTTAATATCTGGAGCATTTGGAATATAAGTAATATTCTGATTTTAAATGTTATCAAACTTTGTGTGTATTTTACAAATGTAACATGTATTCATGCAAGGTTTTGTTAACGTAAGTATATAACCTAGCATAACTTGGACTGTGAGAGTTACTTGACTATTAGATTAAAACCCTATACATACTACAAAAGGTGATCTGAAGGGTGGTCCACCAAGATTAATGTCTTGCCTGTTTTCAGTAGTTAGAGAAATAGCAGAGGCTCTTCTTTTACAAACTGTATTTTATTCCTTGTGTGAGAACATTAAAAAACACGTGGAAATACGGACTACCCAGGGAAGAATAGAGTTTTTCCAGATAACTTTAACATTTTTCATTGGTCATAATTGGTAAACGCTAATTTTTGTCATATAGGTTAATAGTTAGGAATTTTTGAAAAGTGGAAGTATTAATGTTTTTCTAATAATTATAGGACCAAAAATTCATCTGAACTCAAATCAGCCTGGGCAGTCTCAATGCAGTGGAGTAATTAATATTTATTGTTTTGTTCATTTTTTAAAGACAAACTTCAGTCGGTGTCACTTCTTTAGAAATGACAAAACTACTCTCATCTTTTCCTTTAAGAATGTTAATTACATTTCATGTATGACCCTAAACAGCTTTCAGACAATAATGAGCCATTGTTAACGTTTTAAATCACAGTTCAGCTAGAGTGAGCATAAACGAATGACCTGGCAATCTCCTATTTTTGATCTTCTCTGTTAATTTTGCTTCATGGCTATAATGTCAAACAAGTAGTTCAGCACAGAAAAAAAATTGTAGAGGCTAAACTATAGCCCTTTGTTTTTTTTTCTAGTTTTAAATATTTTTGTAATTGTAGGTGTTAAAGAGTATGGTTGTAATTACAAATATAGCTTTAATTTTTAATTAGTTTTGAATCTACAGCATATTAAAATACTGATGAAATATTTGTAAAGGCAAGAATAATAGATGAAAATATATGTGGCTCTGGCCGGGCGCGGTGGCTCAAGCCTGTAATCCCAGCACTTTGGGAGGCCGAGACGGGCGGATCACGAGGTCAGGAGATCAAGACCATCCTGGCTAACACGGTGAAACCCCGTCTCTACTAAAAATACAAAAAACTAGCCGGGCGAGGTGGCGGGCCCCTGTAGTCCCAGCTACTCCGGAGGCTGAGGCAGGAGAATGGCGTGAACCCGGGAGGCGGAGTTTGCAGTGAGCTGAGACCCGGCCACTGCACTCCAGCCTGGGCGACAGAGCAAGACTCCGTCTCAAAAAAAAAAAAAAAAAAAAAGAAAATATATGTGGCTCTGTCCATGTAAGTTGGGAGAGGAATTGATGCCAGAAAAAGGCTCTTACCTGAAATTAATATGATTTATTTTAGTGATCTGATATTTGCCTGATTCTCCTTTTATTTATCTATTTTAGATGAGAAAAAACCAAGAGCTGCTTTATTAATGGAAGAAATCTAAGTAAATATCTATTAAAAATGATCTCAGTTTAAATAGGATTAAAGTGAGCATTTTCTGTAAAATAACAAAGTCCTAAGTAGTATATAGTTTGTGGAGTTTTATCATAGAAAATTATTGCTTAATAGTAACATTAACAGCAGTGCTATCATTTGAGTATCTTGTTTGTTTGGCACTTGTCTGCATTATCTCGTTTAATCCCCTCAAATCCAGTAGGCTGTAGGTACTGTTTTCTCATAATGTTGTAGAAGAAACAGAGGCTTGAATTTATTAGGCTTTTGGCTTCAGGTATCAAAACAGGAGACAGAAAACAGCTTAATTAATCAGGTTTAAAAGTAAATCTCACATAACAGGATGTCTAGAAGTGGTAGTGTAAGAGTTGATTCATTGAGTCAAGAACATCAGGGTTCAGGATCGGGTTCTCTGCCATCCTCTTGGTCTCCCTCTCAAGAATGTAGCAGGCTGCCTCAGGTTCCCAGCATCACTCCCTTACACACTCAAGTGTAAAGGCAGGAGGAAGGACAGGGTTTTTCTTTCTTTGTGTCTTATCAATCAGGGAGGAAAACTTTCTATTGAAGTTGCTTAGGAGACATCTTCTTATTCCTTATTAGAGAGAACTACAAAATTTCTTCCCCTAAACAAATTATGCTAGATGTAATGGGATTACCATAATTGGCTCACGTGAACTACCTAAACAAAACTTGGGATCTTTAGCAAGGAAGATGTATTTTGAGGATATAGGGAGAATAAAAGGAATCTCTGCTTTCATGAGACTTTCAGGTTTGAAGGAGAAATATATAATAATAAGCAAATAAATGTACTAGGCAACTTCAAATAGTCATATATACTATAATAAAATAGTGTGATGTAGTGTAGAGAATGATTGGGAGGCTATGTTAGATTGGGTACTCAGGGGAAGGTTCTTGGAGGAGAGGACATTTAAGCGGAGAACTAAGTAATTTTGAAAGAACCAGCCATAGAAAGACCAGGTTACAGTATATCAGGCATGTCTAAACTAGTGAGGAAACTTCTCAGCATCAAAATAATTGCTCAAGGATATGTTAAATGTGAGTGAAAATTGGGATGAAGAAGCTATACTTCCCTTGTTTTGTTTTGAAAATGGAGGAATTGGGTGTTGGATTCAGTTTATCTGATCTTCCTAGATAATAGGGTTGATGTCTTTTATCTTTCAAACCCTAAGGATAAACTTGTTCTAAAGGACAGTGGGGCTTTTATAATAATGATGATAGAAATAACTAAGATTTATTGAACACTTACAGCCTACTGAGTTAACAGAGGTTGGTACAATTGGCATTATTTTTCCTAAACCTTCTAGATTGGATTGGATACCCTCATAGCAGACTCTTTTATTTCTTTTTTACATTTATTATAAATAACGAATTATTTGTATTATTATTATTTTTTTGAGACAGAGTTTTGCTCTTTTGCCCAGGCTGGAGTGAAGTGACACAATCCTGGCTCACTGCAACTTCCACCCACCCCTTGGGTTCAAGCGATTCTCCTACCTCAGCCTCCCTAGTAGCTGGGATTACACGCATGCAACACCACACTTGGCTAATTTTTGTATTTTTAGTAGAGAGGGAGTTTCACCATGTTGGCCAGGCTGGGCTCGAACTTCTGACCTGAGATGATCTGCCTGCTTCGGCCTGCCAAAGTGCTAGGATTACAGGCATGAGCCACCAAGCCTGGCCATTTGTGTGATGTTTAATGCCTCATCTTCCAGTTAGATTGGAAACTCCAGGAGGGCAGAGACCATGGTGTCTTCTTTACCATCATATTCCCACTGCTTAGCACAGTGGTTGCAAGGTTTTGTGATTATGTATTTGTGGAATAAATGAGTTAAGGATGTAATGAATTGGAAATGTGTCACAATAGTCTATCACCATATCTAGCTCATTTTCTCCCCAATACGCCTAGTATTTGGTGTAAAAATTAATGTATTTTCTAAAAAACATTTTTCTATAATATGGACATTTAGTATTCTTTCTGTGAATTTCAGGACTATGGAAGATTATATTATGAAATGTGTGTATATTTTTAATGTGAATTTTTGACAATTTTTTTCATTTTCTTTGTGTTAAATTTAATATAAATGAAATTGTACTTTATAATTTTCAAAATATTTTAATGTATAGTACTTTGTTTTACTTAAGTCACACTATAATCGTATGAGCTAGGTGGTATTTCCATTGACTAGTAATATTTATAAATGGAGATTGACTTATGCAGCTAGGGTAATACAGATAATATGTGGCAGACCTGAGCCATATTTAGAGTTTTTTGGTTCCAAGGTCAGTATTTCTTTCATTATGCTACAGCTGCCTCTTTTATGATGAGAGATTCATATATATTTAAGAAGGTTTAAGTGTGGATTTGATTCAACAGAGAACCATAGATTAGATGATAGTTAAAAGTTTATGTCAGTACTTTCATTAAACAAAAAATATTGTTACAGTGTGTTAAACACAATCTGTAAAATTACTTACCTCCAGAAGTGCCACATCATGACTAAACGCTGATTTTTGTTTGAAATCCTTATGCTTTTGTTACTTAAGTGGGTAGGTACGGGACTTAGGATAGTTTTGGGTTTTGAATTTGTTAAGACAGGCTAATTTTTATCAGTGAACTCTTCTTTATTCCTTTGCCATTTAGCTTCAATTTGGAGTGCTGGATTAGGGGTAGAGAAAGGTAAGGTTTTTTTTGCTTTTATACCTCTCTCTAACAAGGGAGGAAAAGTCTTTCAGTATGAATTGTTGAGAGAATATTCTTTTTCTTTTTTAATGTGGTAAAATATATATAACCTAAAATTTACCATTTTAACCATTTTTAGGTGTACAGTTCGGTGGCGTTAAGTGCATTCACATTATGGTACAGCTATCACCATTCTCCATCTCTAGAACTTTTTCATGTTTCCGGACTGAAACTCTGCACCCATTAAACAATCACTCCCCACTCTAGCCTTCTCTGTGCCCTTGACAACTACCATTCTATTTTCTGTCTCCAAGAATTTGACTAGTCAAGTTATCTCATATAAGTGGGATCATACAGTATTTGTCTTTTTGTGGCTGGCTGCTTTTGATAGCTTAATCCCCATAGCAGCTTCGTAGATATAATCCCCATTTTACATATGGAGAAATTGAGTCTCAGAGGTTGTATATTTTGTCCAGGGCCACAGAGTAAATTGTATAGCCTGGATTCAAACTCAGGTTTCTGACTGCACTGTCCATTTTAACTATTTTGACTCAGTATGTTTCATCGCTTAACATGGGGGAGAAATTGTAATGGAAGTTGTGGAAGGTGGCCTGAAGGTGCTATGGGATTCCTGAAAAAAGGCATTGAATCTAGCCTAGGGCTGTGAGACTGTCAGGAAATATTTCTAAGAGGATGTTTATTGAGAGGCTAGCATTAGTCAACTTGGAAGATGGGGCAAGTAAAAGGTATTTTAGCCAGAGAGAGAAGCATGTACAGCAACACGAAGGCATTTAAAGGTATGATGGGAGGGGAATGTACCTATTCACCATTTTTAGTTGGGGTGGGAGGCAATAGAGGTTAAGAAGTTAAGGGAAGATTAGAAGTATTTTGTATCTGCTAGAAAGGGGGAGAGAATTATAGGTACCAAAAGTGCCCCACAGATAGCTACAGATTCTTTGGCTGGTATCTGAGATTTAACAGCATGAATGTAGGTGCTCACCAGAGAGGAAGATGCCAGTTAGGAACTCAGGTTATAATTTCAGATAGAGCTGTTTCAACTAGAGGCAGAGTAATCCGGCATAAGTTACTTTATTTTATTTTATTTTATTTTATTTATTTATTTTTTGAGGCGGAGTCTCGCTCTGTCACCCAAGCTGGAGTGCAGTGGCCGGATCTCAGCTCACTGCAAGCTCCCTCTCCGGGGTTCATGCCATTCTCCTGCCTCCGCCTCCCGAGTAGCTGGGACTACAGGCGCCCGCCACCTCGCCCGGCTAGTTTTTTGTACTTTTTAGTAGAGACGGGGTTTCACCGTGTTAGCCAGGATGATCTCGATCTCCTGACCTTGTGATCCGCCCGCCTCAGCCTCCCAAAGTGCTGGGATTACAGGCTTGAGCCACCGCGCCCGGCCATAAGTTACTTTAAACTTTGGAGTCAGGAATATGTGATATCTAGGAAAAAAGGATCCTATAATTATGAGTCTCTTTTGTTGTCTCTTCCAAGCAGCATATGGCCTGTTGGACTTTCTTTGTTTTGTTTTTGGACAAGGGCACCTGGGAAACTCCATGTGATACAGGAGCAGTAGTGCAATCATACAGGTTCTGTTACCTAGTCATTTCTGTAATACTGGCTATTAGAAAAAATAGAAATAATTTCTTTGTTTTATTTTTTTCATATCATTATATGCTATTTGTCATTTATAATTGGATTAAAATTATTTGATGATTATACATTATCAGTATATTTAAGTGATAGCTATCCTGGGAAGCTATTAAGGTGTTTCAGTACATTTTTTTTTTTTTTTTTTTTTTTTACCCTGGATTAAACTTAGTGACTGATACTGTTATTCCTTCACTTAGCAATATTGTAATGGAAAAACTTGAGTGATTTTCTTGCTATCAGATATATTACACATCCATATACACACATATGTGTATGTGTGTATATCTTGATAGTAGTTTTCAGGTAGGTGTTCATCTTGGGAATGACTTAGTAATTAATTTTGAATTCAGATTTTACTGAGTCAGTTATGTAAGTAAGTGAGTTGGACTTATGAATTCAGTGCCAGAAAGATTAGGGTATAGGCAAGTTTTTACTGAATTATTAAAGGTTGTTGATGCTTTTCTATAAGATAGGAGTATAATCGACAAGAGTAATCATTGACAAGATAACATAGAAAGTACTGGCAAAAATGCTGCTGGCTGACAAAATGCTGTTGGGTTTGTATTAGGTCCCCAGCAGAATAGCAGAATGGCTCCCTTGAAGGGTTAATTGTATAGAATCATATAGAATTGTATAGAATAATAATTGTATAGAATAGCCTAAGAAAATAGAGCTTCTTAAAAGGCTGGATTTTGCCAAAATAGCATTTAAAATGTTTTTAAAACTTGTTAACTATTTTATACTGTAAATGTATGTATATATTTTATGAGATGGGAATCATATTTATTCTGCTATCTCCCCACTCCGTTATTCATTAAAAAAATGTTAACCGTCTGTTATATGTCAGCCTCTGTTGAGCCTTCCTGAGTTAGATCTTAATAACCTGGCAATCTGCCCATCAGGAACTCCCCATTCAGAGGGGCCTCACTATCAGCCACTACCACACTGGGTAGCAAGCACTATAATGGGTATGCTGAAGGTGCTATGGGATTCCTGAAAAAAGGCATTGAATCTAGCCTAGGGCTGTGAGACTGTCAGGAAATATTTCTAAGAGGATGTTTATTGAGAGGCTAGCATTAGTCAGCTTGGAAGATGGGGCAAGTAAAGGGTATTCTAGCCAGAGAGAGAAGCATGTACAGCAACATGAAGGCATTAAAAGGTATGATATAGTTGGTGAACTGCAATAAAGCTTGTAGGGATAAATCTGGCAGATTGAATACGAGCTATTTCAAGAACAGCCTTAAATGACAACTTGACCTGGGAGATAAACAAATTTTTGTTTTTGTTTTTGTTTTTTGGAGACGGCGTCTCACTCTGTCACCAGGCTGGAGTGCAATAGTGTGATCTCGGTTCACCGAAACCTCCACCTCCCGGGTTCAAGCAATTGTCCTGCTTCAGTCTCCCAAGTAGCTCCCAAATATGTAGTCTCCCAAGTAGACTACAGGCATGCGCCACCATGCCGGGCTAATTTTTATATTTTTAGTAGAGACGGGGTTTCACCATGTTGGCCAGGCTGGTCTTGAACTCCAGACCTCAAGTCATCTACCCACCTCAGCCACCCAAATTGCTGGGATTACAGACGTGAACCACCGTGCCCACCCCGAGATAAGCAATTTTAAGCAGAAAAGTTACACTGTCTGAGGTACATTTTAGAAGAATTGTTTTGGAAATCATGTGGAGCATGGAGTAAAAGGGGAGATAGATCCATTAGGAAACTATTGCTGTAACAATACAAATGCTTATAGTGTCATCATTTTTCTACACCAATACAGTGGACATTTCAGAATGTAGAATAGATCAGACCTAGTGGCCTAAGTGTGAAAATCAGCATTTTTAAAGACGGCTGCAATTGTTGGTAGAAGTTTTAGTCATAGACTTTGGGATACAGGAGGAGGACCAGGTAATTTTAAATGTGTAAGGAGGAAGATGATGAGTTTAGTTTGAGATGCCATTAAGACCTAGCAATGGAGAAGTTTGGGAGGAACTTGGGTATGTAGCTTTTGAGTTCATGGAAGAAGTCTAGGCTGGAGATAAAGAATTGAGAAAGGGTAAGTGTAAGGAAACTAAGGCTTTAATAGGGTAAGTAATTTAGCCAAAGCACACATGTTAAAGCTGGAATCTGAACTCAAGGTTTAGTTTTTTATTTCTCTCTTTAAAAAAAAAAAAAAACCTGATTGAAATCTGACATTCATACAGAAAAGTGCATATATCCTAAACGTGTAAATTTGATGAGTTTTCACAAACTGAACACACCAGTGTAACCAAGTACCCACATCAAGAAAAAGAACATTACCAGCACTCTGGAAGCTTCATATGTGCTACCCACCTTGCTTGATTTTTAACAGCAAAGATCAGTTTTGCTTGTTTTGGCTACTTATGTATGGCCTATTTGTTTTTGCATCTTATACCATTTGAAGGCACAAAATGGGGATAAAGCCATTCTTCATGGGAATGTGTAGGGAGAAAGTGTGAGGAAATTAGAGATGGAAGTTCGGGGAATATTTAAGGTATAGGTGGAATAAGAGTTTGAAATTGGGATAGAAAAGAACAGAGACATATGAGGGAAACGATAAAGGACTGGCATCAACAGAAATCAAGAAAAGGGAGTATTGAGAATGGAAGGGTGAGTTACCATGCCAGATTTGTAGAATGAACAAGAAGGTTAAACAGGGCTGAGTTTTGTTTTGTTTTGTTTTGTTTTGAGATGGAGTCTTACTCTGTCGCCCAGGCTGGAGTGCAGTGGAGTGATCTCAGCTCACTGCAAGCTCAGCCTCCTGGATTCATGCCATTCTTCTGCCTCAGCCTCTCGAGTAGCTGGACCTATAGTTGCCCACCACCACGCCCAGCTAATTTTTGTGTGTGTGTATTTTGTATTTTTAGTAGAGATGGGTTTCACCGTGTTAGCGCCATGATGGTCTCAATCTCCTGACCTCATGATCCGCCTGCCTCGTCCTCCCAAAGTGCTGGGATTACAGGTGTGAGCCACCACACCCTGCCAAACAGGGCTGAGTTTTTAAGAAACCATCTGTGACCTCAGGGAGGACAGTTTCAGTGGAGTGAACTCAAGTTAGCATACAGTGTTTTGGGAAATTGATATAAGATGAGGTGGTGGAGATGTCAAATGTGGACAGCCTTCACTGGAGAAAGGAAGCACAGAGAGAAGACTTAACCGGAAGGGGACATACTTTTTTTTTTTTTTTTTTAACTTGGAGAATTTTGCAAGGAGGGGCAATAGTTGAGGGAATGTTTTTTGGTTTTATTGTGTTGTAAAGAGGTTTTGTGAACTCCAAAGTATTTTAAACCACTTTTATTATCATTAAAGGATGACAATAATGGGATGCTACAGGGGACATGGAAAGGAAAGCCAATAGGTAAAGTGGTTTTTAGCTTTAGTTAGATGGGTGTTGAAAGTGACTGAGTATATGAATTTTTAAAAAGTGATTTTTGGGATGGATTACACTTGCTACCTTTTGTCAACTGATTTTTAAAAAGTTTCTGAATTGTAGGAGATTAGAATTAAAGGGATCATTTCAAAGCGATGACTAGAAAATAACTGTGGTACAATGAAGAAAACTAAATTAATAGCTGCCCACCCTCGCTATCAATCAGGCTATTAGCCTGTAAAGCAAAAATTTGATGGGAAATTATTTTTTAACTCTCCCTTGGTTAGCCAACTCTAACTTTTCTTTAGAATTGTATCTCTAAATTTCCTTTCTACTTTTTAAATTGGTAGAAGAGACAAATGAGAATACCTGAATAAAGCCCATATTTACAGAGCACAAATTGAGTTCATTTGATTAGCTTACTAGCACTCTTTAAAATACCTTTTATTATTTGAGTAATAAATATTCCAAGAAGAAAAATTTAGAGATACAGATAAGCAAAAATGAAGAAAATAAAAATAACCATACACCCTTCTAGACTTTTTAATATCCATACATGCATATACAGATTTTGATATTATTTAATAAGAAAAAAATCAAAGCCACTTGACCAAAAAGCACCCTTTTAAATACCAGGAGAAAAGGCAACAAAAGATAACATTTGTGAGCATGTATCGATTTCCAAGTTCCAATAAATACCTCCCTCAAAAACAAGTTTTTCAAAAAAGTTTAAATTCACTTACTGTTCATTTATTCATTAACTACTTTTTTCAGCATCCTGCTCTGTGCCAGGCACTGTATAAGGCAGTGGGCAAGGTAAACCCTGCCAGAAAAGCAAACAGGGCTTTTGGCATAGGGCCAATTTTGTGCTTGGAAGAAGTCCAGAAGTGAGAGAGATGGTGATGGTTTCTAGAAGCAAAGTATTCAGTAGTGCTGTAGTGTGTGTGTGTGTGCGCGCGCGTGCGTGTGTGTGTTTCAGGGTAGTAGGATGTTTTTGGAAAAGAGGTAGAGGCTACAGAAATAAGCAATGACTAATTCTTGAAAGCCAGCCTAAGAATTCTGAACTCATCCTGAGGCCAGTGGGGCCCACTCTAAGATTGGGAAGCAACTTGATCAGAGTTTGTTTTCTACCAACCTGAGAACAAGAAACAAGTAATCTGAAATACTCATTTCATTTTACCCAGGTGTAACAAAACACAGATGGATTGATAAATTCCTTTTGTCATTTTTAAGAAGATAAGCTTAACCTCAGAGGAAAGCAAATGTACATATAGAGGTGATATAAAGTATGGTTTATTATCGGTGTTCTATTTTATGATAAAATTAATATTTTTCTCTGTCAATAGGGAGGTTTATAAAATGTGAATTATCATTTGTAAAGCATGAATTCTTTATTAAAATTATCTTATTATTTAAAAATATACAATCAGTCCTTTCTATCTATAGGTTCTACATCTGAGGATTCAATCAACAGTGGATCAAAAATATTCGAAAATCAAAAATGGATGGTTTCATGTTCACTGATCAGTGTAGACTTTTCTTCTTGTCATTAGTCTCTAAACAATACAGTATAAGAACTGTTTACGTAGCATTTATATTGTATTAGGTGTTATAAGTAATCTAGAGATGATTTAAAGTATAGGGAAGGATGTACATAGTTTATATGCAAATACTGCACCATTTTATAGAAGGGACTTGAGCATCCATTGATTTTGGTGTCTGCAGTGGGTAGGGGGTGGCCCTGGAACAAACCCCCTGTGGATATGGAAGGATGACTGTATTTAAATTTAAAATTTAAGTAATTAAAACAAAGTTCTATGTAATATATTACTAATAGTATATTTGACTTTTACACAAATCTCGTGATTGTCTTATCAGAGCTTTGAAATGCAACTGATAGTATTTAGGGCTATTTATTTTTTGTTGTAGTTATCAAAGATACAATAAATTAGGTTTATCTCTATGTATTTAATATAATTTGCAACATCCAGCATGAGAGGAATTAAGTACAGTTTACAGCCATTGCTGTTCTAAGCAAAATTCTTAAGTGCTTTGATCATTAATTTAGCATGCTTATATTCATTTAAAATCGGCAATGAGGAGCATATGCAGGTCAACTTGATTTTTCTCTTGGTCACTGGAATAAAGTGACATTATTTGAAAAATCTTCAATAAAGGTAATGATCTTGGTATTAATTGTAAATTAGCTAGTTATTGGTAGGAGAGACAATGATTGCACTGGCTTCCATTATCCTTTGCTAGTTGATTATCTATATGGTGTGTACTGGGATTTGTTTATGTTATGGATATATACTTCTTGTCTGTTTTGCTTGTTTTCTGACAAGTCTAGGAGCTTTGAAGTGTTTAAGAACTGTGTATGTGTTGTAGTGGCCTGGTGTCATTTAGAATATACCTGAGAAATTGTGTCAAACTGCAAACTGAAACCAAAGTGAAAAATAGTTTAGTTTTGCCAGCCCTTTAAGGTATTAAAGATTGCTTAAAGATACTTTGTTATGTTACTCATTTTACTTATCACATTTTTTCTTAGTATGGAAGTTTTTTCTTGTTAATATGGAAGTAATATGACAAATTAAGTAATGGTGTTTTTATCTGTGTATTTAAGGAATTATAAAAGGCAAAGAAACAGGTATAAGTTAATGTCAATTTTCCATGTCTACCAATTCACTTAAGTAGCTTTAACCCAAATAAAAGGGTCTTGACTTTTGATTCTGATCAGAAAATGTCATCCTTTTGTCCATTTACTTTAAATAAGTAGTTATTTGTGGTACAACTTGCATATTTCTGATTGTGTCTGTAGTTACCTTTGATTTTTTTCGGATAATTGCAAGGCTGATGATACTTTGAAAATTTTTGGACTTCCTTTCCTTTGACAGAGAAGAGAATAGTTTCGTATCTTTTTAAATGCATGGACATTTAACTATTTGAAATAAGTGCTATTTAGTATTCAGGGCCCTATTCAGACAAAACTAGTGACTGTAACTGAGGCTTATGGGAAGTTTTCAATTTCCTAAGTTATATTGCTATAGCCACTGTACTGAGAAAGAACTACAGTACTGTCTAATTATGGCATTTGGTCCGATCAAGGTGAGTTATATAGAAATGAAAAGGGAATCAAATATAGGATTAATAATTTTTTAGATTTTATAACAGATATGATTTGTCAACAAAGTTGGAGGATTAAAGAACAATTCCTGGGGCTGTTTGATTTTAAGTAATCCAATCTGGATAGATTATAATACATATTTTTTGAAATATGTAGCTTACTAGTGAGACTATTTCAGTTTTAAGACCAATGAGTTTCCCCCGTGTGGCTTTAATGGAGGTTTCTGACCTTTTTTTTTTTCCTAGCTGTTGATATATTGATGGGAATCCCTACGACCATAAGTTACTATGGCTAAGACACTCATTTTTCTGTTGTTTGAAAGTTAGAGAGAGAAGTATCTCTCTTTTCCCTCTATACTTGTTTATTACTGTATGATTAGTTCTCTTCTATTAGTCAATATAACTGACTTCCAAGGTGCATTTTGCATTAAGTGAAATCCTGAGATTGTTGGAGCCTTCATATTTTTTTCCCTGTCAGTCATCTTGCTGTTTGACACTAAAATGAGCTTAATAAGATTTTTATCTATTATTGGAGGATTCCAGGCCTATTTGTTTTCCCTAGGAAGGCTACAATATTTAACAAACAAGTTTACTGAAATGTTTTAGAACTTTAAATCTTTTGACGTTACCCAAATTGGAGGGCCTTATAACTTTGAATTACTTTCTAAGACCTCTTTCCTTCCAGTAATGGGAAACTTATTTATTCAACATTTTAAAAGGCAGAAATCATTTTTATAAAATGTACTGCTTTCTAATTGTCTAAAATGACAAGCGATCACTTACCCAGCAGTGCACAAGACTTCCAAAATAGTTGCGCAGGGGGTGAGGGACTAGAAGGGGCGTGGGTGGTGGTGGTGGTAGTGGTATTGGTATGCTTTTTAAAAAAAGTATATTTACTAGAAAGGGCTTAAGATACTTTGCTTTTGTGATAGGCGCACTTGCACAAAACTCATTTTAACCTGTAGTCATGATTTCTTCTGTGTGACCCACCCGGAGTAACCAGGATGCAAAGCATTATACCACATATAAAAGCAACATTCAGATGCCTGTTTTGCTTTTATTTATTTGCATATGTAATTTATTGTACCCGTGAAAAAAGGAAGTTCTTATAAAAAGCAAAAAAATAGGAAAAACAAGCAAATTGTCATTTCTTCTGGTAGATTATGATTTAGAATTTAGGTAAAAAAATTAAGTTAGAGGCCGGGCGCGGTGGCTCAAGCCTGTAATCCCAGCACTTTGGGAGGCCGAGTCGGGTGGATCACGAGGTCAGGAGATCGAGACCATCCTGGCTAACACGGTGAAACCCCGTCTCTACTAAAAAATACAAAAAACTAGCCGGGCGAGGTGGTGGGCGCCTGTAGTCCAGCTGCTCGGAGGCTGAGGCAGGAGAATGGCGTGAACCCGGGAGGCGGAGCTTGCAGTGAGCCGAGATCCGGCCACAGCACTCCAGCCTGGGCGACAGAGCGAGACTCCGTCTCAAAAAAAAAAAAAAAAAAAAAAAAAAAAAAAAAAAAAAAATTAAGTTAGAGCGATTCCATTTAATCTTAGTACTGAGTTTTGATAGCTGAATGTGTAAAAGCAAAATAATTTTATTTAAAACATTATGAAAAGGTGCTGACAGTAAATTTACAGAGTGCATTGGTATTACTATTTGTTGGACGTGTTGGATTCCAGACTGTAAATTATTGTTACTCTGTTCCATAAAGACTACTAATTTTTAATACGTTTATATTGAAGTATTTATTCATATTATAGATCATGGATTACCACTTCATTCTGAAAAAAGAGAATTATAGTTTTCATATTTAGAAACTGAGAAGGATTTTTTTAAAATTGAAGAACCAGGTGATTTAACATCATATGCTATTAATTTTTGCATATTTTAGTTTCTGAAATAAATGTACATTATGGTTCTGATTGAGTATGTTTTCCTTTTAATGTAGCATTTCAAGGATTACTATTAAGACCTTCTAATTCACATAGGTGGATGATATTAGAGGTAACCTTGATTTGATGTAAGGCAGCAAATCAAAGACCATCTTTTGAAGCCCATTTTAAGGCCTTGAAATCCAGTGCCTCAGTGCACTGCAGTGATGAAGCAGCGGAAGTTTTTGTTCTCCTGACATAATTGAAATGAAGATAAAACTTTTCATTTCTCTGTTTAAGTTAATATACTATCAATTACATTATTATATAATTTATTATAGCAGTATTATAATAAAAGACAATTCTGTTTGGGGTTTATCTTATCACTGTCATATCTTACATAAGCAACAGAGGAGAGAAACAAAATTTTGGGTATGATTCTTCCCAAGTAATCTACAAATTACTGGTTTGTTGTTCTTTTTTTTTTTTTTTTTTGAGACGGAGTCTCGCTCTGTCGCCCAGGCTGGAGTGCAGTGGCCGGATCTCAGCTCACTGCAAGCTCCGCCTCCCGGGTTTACGCCATTCTCCTGCCTCAGCCTCCCGAGTAGCTGGGACTACAGGCGCCCGCCACCTCGCCCGGCTAGTTTTTTGTACTTTTTAGTAGAGATGGGGTTTCACCGTGTTAGCCAGGATGGTCTCGATCTCCTGACCTCGTGATCCGCCCATCTCGGCCTCCCAAAGTGCCGGGATTACAGGCTTGAGCCACCGCGCCGGCCGGTTTGTTGTTCTTAAGGGAAAGGAAAGAATATCTTTTAACTTGGATGATATCTTCTATAGATGTGTTGAAACCTGGAAATTGAAGAAAATCCTATTAATTGAACTTTATTTGAGTAAGATAATTGACTTTGTGTTGTTTAGGGTTCTTTACTGAAATGGCTGCTGCAACACTAGAAGTAGATAAACATTTTTGCCTGAAGCTTGTTAAGGCAGCCAGGAAATCTTTTCTCTTACTTGGCATAAGTAAAGATATTTTTCCATAGGATATTGCCAAAGATTCATTTGGCTTGGCAGTCGCATGGATTGTTTTGTGTTTGCTTTTGAGGGCAATAATTCTGCCCCATGAAAATATTAGTCATTATTATTACTTTAAAAAAAAACTTTGGTCTTCTAAAAAAGATAAAGGGCCAATGTATAATTTCTTAGTAAACTATTAACATGTTTGAATGACCCAAGGAACATAATGATGTTCTGCTAATGACTTCATTCATCATCTTGCTGTCCCAGTGAGGTAGATATTGTACTCTATATTGTGGACAAAGAATCTGAGGCAAAAGCAGTTAGAAACTTAAGGGCACACATTTCAGTATTTATAGAATCTAAATTGGAACCCACTTGTTTCATTGAACGTTTGTAGTTTAATGGGTATAGAGTTTCAGTTTTGCAAGAGGGAAAAGTTCTGGAGATCTGTTTCACAACAATGTGAATACATTTAACACTACTGAACTGTACACTTAAAAATGGTTAAGATCGTAAATTTTCTATGTGCACAATAAAAAATCTATTAGAAATTATTTTCATTTGCTTATTAAGTACATTTTTAGTGAAGAATATTCTGGAGGTGAAATGTTCATCATTTGGCTCATCTCTTATCCAATATGAAACTGCTTCAATTTCATCACTTAAAAGGAACCTGAGTTTCTACTTCGGTTTGGACTAAGCTATAAAAAGTCTTTTCTTTCCTTTTTACTAGATTGTATTTCTTTTTAAAATCTAGTCAAGACAAGATATAAATCAGAATTATGACTTACAATTTATATTATATGACATATTATACAAAGAATAAACATATTTGTCATTCTGAGAATCTCCCGCCTTTTTTTTTTTCTGAAAGCTCAAGTAAAACTGGATTTTTAGATTTTTAGATTTTTAGATGTTTTTGACTATGTAAAAATTTATTTTAAAGACCAGGTGTGGTGGCTCAGGCCTGCAATTGTAGCACTTTGGGAGGCTGAGGCAGGTGGATCACCTGAGGTTGGGAGCTCTAGACCAGCCTGGCCAATATGGTGAAACTCTGCCTCTATTAAAAATACAAAAATTAGGCATGGTAGCAGGCTTCCATAATCCCAACTACTTGGTAGGCTGAGGTAGGAGGATTGCTTGAACCCAGGAGGCGGAGGTTGCAGTGAGCCGAGATTGCACCACTGCACTCCAGCCTGGGTGACAGAGCGAAATTCCATCTCAAAAAAAAAAAAAAAAAATTATTTTAAAGGTACACTTATTCTGTAATTTTGGTAATGATGAAGCATTTGTTTTAAAAATAGAGTAAAAAGTACTTGCGGTTTATTTTCATGAAACAGGATAGAAATCGCTCATCTCATTTAATTAAAGAACCACTGGTAAAATCCAATCTTTTCATTTCTCCAATATATGTCAAGATTTGTTTTGTATATCTGTATTTTCTAAACTTGTTACCCTTTATCTTTTACATTAAAAAGATTAATAATATAGGGTCAATTCTTTAGGTATTTTAAATTATGTGATTTAGTCTATCTAGTGTATTTGCCTATTTATATAACTATTTATTTTGACCTATCTATGTAACTACTTATTTCTAAGTCAACCCTCTGTAAGGGTAGATGTCTAAGTCTAGCTTATATATAACTTATAAGTTATATGAAAATACCACGTTGTAACTCATAATTGTATACAATTATAAAAAATATTAAGAATAATTGTAATTAAAGTTAAAAAAGTAAAAATGTGCCATCCTAAATTTCTCAGTGCTTTTAAAGTGTGAAACGTATTCATTTTTGTGAATCACAACCTAATACTCTCATAGTATTAATACTATGAGAGTAAGCCTTTAAGTATAGAGTATTGAGTTAATACTCCTCAGTTCATGGCATGATATCATCATTGGTTCGTGTCAGGCCTTTCTGCTGTTTAATTGACATTAATTCATTTACTCACTTGTTTATTCTCTATTCCTGTTCCTCATTTCTACAACCTCCAGCCCCACAGGAAATCATTTAGACCTACCCATCTTGCTGTGTGTATATCCAGTTCCTATTTCTAACTGCTGCAGGGGGGATTTACTATTTTGCTTTGTTTTATAACTGCTTGAAAATTCCTATCTTCACGTTATTTCTTTATTTTTTTCTTTGAGACAGAGTCTCGCTCTGTTACCCAGGCTGGAGTGCAGTGGCGCGATCTTGGCTGACTGCAAGCTCCGCCTCCCGGGTTCATGTCATTCTCCTGCCTCAGCCTCCTGAGTAGCTGGGACTACAGGCACCCGCCAGCACGCCCAGCTAACTTTTTAAAAATTTTTTTTATTTTTAGTAGAGACAGGGTTTCACCGTATTAGTCAGGATGGCCTCGATCTCCTGAACTCGTGATCCGCCCGCCTCGGCCTTCCAAAGTGCTGGGATTACAGGCGTGAGCCACTGCGCCCAGCCTTCTTTATATTTTTTTAAAGAGAGAAGCCAACCTATTTGAATGCAGGCTAGATAAACTTTTTAATGCGCAAATATAACCTAATTCAGTGATTCATGAAAATGAGTAAGTTTAACACTTTGAAAGTATTGAGAAATTGAGGACAGCATATTTATTTTTTAACCCATTGACTTATTATAATTTTTATTTTTAATGTTTTTGATTGAAAAATTATATACATTTGTGTGGTACAATATGGTGTTTTGATATATGTATGCAGTGAGGAATGATTAAATCAGGCCAATTAACATATCTGTCACCTCTCTTACCTATCATTTTTTATGGTGCGACATTTGAAAGGTATTCTCTTCATTTTAATATATATAATACTGACTTTTAAAACTCAATAAGTAATTTAAGAATAAACTTCATTCTGTATTAAACACCAAATTTAGTTTTTCTTTGCTACTGGTTATAGCATTGCATAGGACATCAGTTTTAGTAGGGATTCAGTAGATATGTTTATTTCATTTAACGCCATACCCACGAATTTGTTAATTGGCTTGGACATTTGCGCAAGTTAATTCATGCTTGGAGCCTTAATATTTTAAAATGATTCGGACATCAGTCAAGCAACCAGAATTTATTACAAAAGCAGTAAGATACGTAGTTTCTAGTTTACATTCTAGATGTTGACAGCTTTCCTCGCCCAAATTATTGCATCTGATCCACACTGTTATTGTGTGTGGTAAGCATGTCAGGCATTATATCCATTTTAGTAAAGGAGAAGCTGAGTCAAGGCATTAAGTGGCCTGCACAAGGTTATATGGCTGTTAAGTCATAGTCAGGACTATAACTGAAATTTTCTGACTCCTACACCAGTATTCTTTATTTATACCAGTGTTTTCAAACTCTGTTATAGAAGAAATTGAAAGAGGTGGCATCATATGAAATAAGGACCAGAGAGGCCATCTGAGATGAAATGTTTTATTTATTTAAAAAAAGGTGCTGCTCTTTTAAGTAAAACTTTGAAAATCATTGCACTCTATTGTCGCTGTTTTTATTTTGAGATGGAAGCGCTAAGTCAAATTTGTCAATGGTAACTCCAAAAAGGGATAAGAAAAAGTCATCTGTTCCTGAAATGCTTGGTGCATTTACATTATCTATCTTGTCATGTCACTCCCCATTACATTTAGAATAAAACTCAGACTAACAGTGGTCCACAGGACACTGAATTATTTGGTCCTTGCCTAATTCTGCAGACACATGTCTTGCTATTTTCTCTTTTATTCCTGATCCCCCATAGCCACCTTTCAGTCCTTGAAGATGCTAACACTGTGACACCTCAGTACAGTGTTCCCTTTCCCCAGCCCTTTCTGTGACTGGCTCCTTTTGATCTGTCAAGTCCCAGTGCCTTCCCTGACCATCCTTTCTAAAGTAGGTCCTCCCTTATTCTCCACTCGGTACCTTGTTTCACTTGTATCCTGTAACCCAAAGTGAAATTATTTAATTACTAGTAGACTCTAAACTCCATGAGTGCAGGGACCATGTTTACCATGTTTTCTTTTGAATCCTTAGTCACTTTGCACATAGTTGCCCCTAGTTAAGTATTTATTGAATGAGCAAATGTTGAATGAATTACGAGTTATCAAGAGATGCTCAATTTATATTCACTGTCCTCTGAGAAAAATATCAAAGTATATGCATTTGATGAATATTTCCATAAAATGATTTTAATGCATTAGTGCCTAATAGTTATAGTCATGATTTAAAGAATATTACATGAGATTTTTTTTTTTTTTTTTTTTAGGTGGAGTTTTGCTCTTGTTGCCCAGGTTGGAGTGCAGTGGTATTATCTCAGCTCACTGCAACCTTCACCTCCTGGGTTCAAGTGATTCTCCTGCCTCAGCCTCCCGAGTAGCTGGGATTACAGGCACATGCCACCACGCCTGGCTAATTTTTGTATTTTTAGTAGAGACGGGGTTTCTCCATGTTGGTCAGGCTGGTCTCGAACTCGTGACCTCAGATGATCCGCCTGCCTCAGCCTCCCAAAGTGCTGGGATTACAGGCATGAGCCACTACACCCGGCCCAGATTCTTCACATATGATTAATACAACAATGTTGTGAAGTTAGTAGTATATTCCACTTTATAGGCAATGCAACAGACTTAGAAAGGTTTGTTGATATTTGCCCAAAGACACTTAGCTAGTAAGTGGCAGAACTGGGATTTGTTTTTTTTGTTTTTTTTTTTTTTTTGAGGCAGAGTCTCGCTCTGTCGCCCAGGCTGGAGTGCAGTGGCCGGATCTCGGCACACTGCGAACTCCGCCTCCCGGGTTCACGCCATTCTCCTGCCTCAGCCTCCCCAGTAGCTGGGACTACAGGCGCCCGCCGCCTCGTCCGGCTAGTTTTTTGTATTTTTTTAGTAGAGATGGGGTTTCACTGTGTTAGCCAGGATGGTCTCGATCTCCTGACCTCGTGATCCGCCTGTCTCGGCCTCCCAAAGTGCTGGGATTACAGGCTTGAGCCACCGCGCCCGGCGGGATTTGAATTTAGGTCTGTTTGTAACTAAAGTCAGCACTATTTTCACTCTGTTTTGCTGCTTCCTAAATTAATGCTTAAGTTCTCTGGAAAATTTGCTTCTGATGAATACTTTCCTTTCCCAATGATGCTGGATAAATGAGGTGTTACTGTAATAAGGTGCTAATTGAATGGCATACAGAGTAAGTGCAAAAGAAATTAAAGAAGGAAAAGGTATGTGCTGAAGTCATCAGGGAAACCTCATGGAGCAGCTTTGGGACTTTAGTTCATTCAATTAATGCTATGAAAGTGTTCTGCATACTGGACCTTGTAGGATAGATGGGATATAAATAAATATAGAAGGGAAATGAGGGTATTTTAGTTTGGAGAAACTGCTTAGAAGTGTTGTGGGTATCCTGGAAGCAGTAGGGAGGACTAGTGTGACTGGAAGAGAGGATTTATCTTGGAGAAAAGTGGGATATATGTTGAAAAAGTAGATGAGGATGATTGGGGGTATATAAACTACATAGAATTTAAATTTTTTTCTGTGGTTGCTAAGAACAGTGTCATTGTGGGATACAATAACAGTTTAGGAACTTCAGTCTGGTAACAGTATGCAGGTTTTAAGTATGATAGTGCAGCATTGGTAGCACAGTGAATAATAGTGGCAGTTCTGACCCTGGGCTTGAATTCCACCCCTTTCACTTGCTGGTTTGTGAGTTTGCAATATTATTTCGCTTACTGTACTGTTGTTTCTCCTCTGAAATGGAAATTGAACAGTAGAACCTTTGGCCTGATGCCAGAGATTATGATTCAGTGGGTCTAAGGTATGGGGCAGGAATACCCCCTTCTCCCAGATCAGACTTAGTTACATCTCCTATGTGGTCCCGGAGGGCTCTGTATTTGTTTACTGTTTCTTTTCTGACCTCAGGTGCAAAAAGTTGAATTAATCAAACTCTTCAGATTAATGACGGACTAAATAATGACAAACTATCAGCTTTTGGCAAGACTCTTGTTTTATTTAAAATAGTTCTCATTTATCCTCAGTGTTTTAATTCTTTGCCCACATACACGTTCATACTAATTTTTTTTTGATATGTCTGTCTCTTTAAAAAATATATGGTGCTGTTTTATGTACACATTTTAAATTTATATAGATGATTTTGTGCTAAAGATCTTCTGTTTCTTTTTTCATTCAACATGTTAAAATGCTTTTTGTGATAGAAAACTTCAGACAGATCGAAATGTAGAGAAAATACCAACCCCCCATGTGTCCATCATCCAGCATCAACAATTATCTGCTCAGAGCTAATCTTGCTTCATATTATTAACTATTCCTCCCCTAGTACCTCCTCCCAACTCCATCTCTGCAAACTGTATTATTTTGAAGCAAATCTGGGACTTTTTTTTTAAATCGTATTTCAGTGCCAAAAACATCAAAAAATCGCTATCCATTTGGATCTCTGTATATCTGTTTCATAACTTGTAACTACTCTACGTATGTCAGTGAATGTAGTTACCACATCTCTGGCCCTCTGGTGATGGTCACCTAGGTTGTCTGTAATATTCTGCTACCACAGACAACTTTGATTCTCATTTTCATACATGTCCTCACGGGCTTTTGGGAGAACTTTGATTTTTCAGAGTGGCATCTCTGGATAATAGGGTATATATACATATGCTTCATTTCACTAAGTTTTGTCAACTTGATTTCCAGAATGTCTGTATTAGTTTACATTCTTAGTAGGAGTACATGGTAGTTCTCTTTTCCTCCATTTCCAGTGACACTCCGTACTCCCTTACATTATATTTTTGCCAATCTTTCATTTGTAAAGTGGTATATAATTTAAATTTTTATTTCTCTGATTATTAGTGAGGTTAGTTATCTCTTCACATATTTGTTTTCTATTCTCAAGACCTCCTATTCTTGCTGTTTTATTCTGCCTAAAAAACTCTTCCCCCTTACTCACATGGCTCACTCACTTCATTCAGATCTCTTCTTAAATGTCATGTCCCCAGAGAGTTCTGCTTTATCTTTCTTCATTGTCTTTATCACAACAAAACCTTATATTAATTATGTTATATAGTTATTTATTTTCTCTGCTCAAGTTCCTTGAAGGCAGAGACCTTATCTGTGTTCACACCTGTATCCCTAGCACTTAAAAAGGTAGGTTCTCTATGAATATTTGTTGAATAAATAAATATGAATTGACTGTTTATATCCTTTGTCCATTTTGCCTACTCAGTAGGAGTGTCTTGAATATTCTAGACATTAATCTGTGTTGGTTTTAGACGTTGTTATAACTGTTAATTCTGTCCATCGTAGCTGCCTTTGATAAGGAATCCTTAATTTTCAAGTGATTAAATCATTACATCACAACATGTAAATCAACACACTGTGGTGTGTGTTTTTATGTTCTGAAGAAATGCTCTTCTAACCCAATATCACATATCTCCATTTTCTTCTATTTGCTTTATAATTTTATATTTTGTGTTTGGGCCTGTAATTTCTTAGGAGTTTACCTTTATGTAGGCTGTGAGGTGTAGGGGGTGATTTTATTTTTCTTCCTGTAGAATACAAGCAGTTTACACTTTTCCTGCTGATTGGTAGTACACACTTACTGTATATGAATTATTTCTCATATTTCATTGATCAGTTGTCTATTTGTGTTTAGTATCAATGTTTTTTATTACAGTGGCTTTGCACTATGCTCTAAAGTCTGGTGGGGCAAGTCCTCCCCCTTTTAAAAAATTGACTTAGCAACATTCATAATAGCAACAATCAAGTAGCTAACCTTTAAAAAGAATGCAAAAGACCATTATGGAGGAATTATGAAACTCGCTTATTAAAGGATATAAAAGAAGACATAACTAATAGAAGAGAATTACCATGGGATGACATAATGTTTTAAAGATGCCAGTTCTCCCCAGATTAATTTGTGTATTCAGTGCAACTGCAATAAAAATTTCAGTAAGATTTTTTGCATACCTCAACACACTTTATTCTAAAGTTTACTTGGAATTTTTATAAATATATGTCGATTTAAAAAATAAATGTATGCTTTCATAATATGCTATGTTTTTAGTAATTAGTTTTTGCATTCTGATGCATGGGCAGTTGATTGAAAGCAGCAGAGAAGACAGAAGAGAGCAGCAGAGATAAGTGTTTTGGTTAGAAGTGATAGAAATTGTACTGGTAGCAGCAAGTGGCACCTCAGCAAAAAAGCATAGAAAAGATAGAAGATAAAGACCATTCTGGCTAACGCGGTGAAACCCTGTCTCTACTAAAAAAAAAAAAGTACAAAAAATGAGCCGGGTGTGGTGGCAGCGCCTGTAGTCCCAGCTCCTCAGGAGGCTGAGGCAGGAGAATGGCGTGAATCCGGGAGGCGGAGCTTGCAGTGAGCTGAGATCACGCCACTGCACTCCAGCCTGGGCGACAGAGCGAGACTCCGTCTCAAAAAAAAAAAAAAAAAAAAAAAAAAGAAGTGAGGGGTTGCTGGATAAATACATACTCCTTCCTCAACTCTGGGGAAATGAATAGGTAGGAACAGAGGACAAACACTTGTCTGTAATATTGTCCCTGTTGCTATGTCTTGCTGATAATATATACCATTTCTACTCCAACAGTCTATATGGAGTACTTACTGTCTGGAGTAATAGTATCTATAGCAGGTATTTCTGAGATGTAGCTCAATTAATTGATACTTACATAAATAATCATGACCCTGAGAAATCAGGAAGACTTTTAAATATATTCTTGATGTTTTGTTTAAAGAGGCAGAGAAATGGGTGTTAATAGTTTCAATAAAAAACAGGTAAAGGTATGCCTGCACTTGGGTTACATGCGCATCAATTTGGAGGTATCCAGAGCTACTCATTCTCCCAACTTTCAGAGTCAAACTTTTACTCGGTGTGTATCTTTTACGTACCGTTGTGAATACTTACAAGCTGCAGATAGAATAAAACTTTATGGTTTATTTATTTATTTATTATTGTTTTTGAGACTGAGTCTCGCTCTGTCGCCCAGGCTGGAGTGCAGTGGCGCGATCTCTGCTCACTGCAAGCTCCGCCTCCCAGGTTCATGCCATTCTCCTGCCTCAGCCTCCCGAGTAGCTGGGACTACAGGCTCCCACCACCACGCCCGGCTAATGTTTTGTATTTTTAGTAGAGACGGGTTTTCACCGTGTTACACTGTGTTAGCCAGTATGGTCTCCACCTCCTGACCTCGTAATCTACCCGCCTCGGCCTCCCAAAGTGCTGGGATTACAGGCATGAGTGTGAGCCACTGCACCCAGCCTACTCTTTATGTTTTTATGGGGACTAGACGCAAGAGAAAAATGGAGTTGGGAGAAATTAATTTGCACACTCTACTACCAACAGTAATCAACTACATTGACATCATTAACTGGTCATTATGAATTTTTCCTCTTCCAGAGAACCAAGAACCTTCTCAAGGGACAAATTACTAAGTATGTAACTCTTACGAACAATGAATAACAATTTGGGAAGAAGTTATGTAATCTCAAAGAAGATGCTAACTACTCATTTGTAACTTGTATAGAAACTTCTGTTATTCAAGGTAGTCCTTTTATTCCTAAATGGATAAGCATTGAAAGATTTGTTTTAATTTACTTTCAAACACTTCTTTTATTAGCATAAAGAAAGGAGAGAAGAATAAGAGTTTCTGGCTTTAAGTTAATTGTTCACATGGAGAATATATGTACAAATAATTACAGTATCAGGTTAATAGATACTGGTAAAGTGTCTGAGGTTTCATCAAAAGGGAAAGAAAGCAATTGTGCTAGATATAAATCAGGGAAGGATTTATTTGAGCTGGAAGTAAGTAGAATTTTGATACTGTGATTATGCATGTACACCAGAGGATGGTGCGTCACAGTTTTGTCCATTCTCTAATGTTGGATTTTCATGCATACTTAAAGGGAAGAGACCTGTTATGTGTTTCTGCCATGTAGCACACATTATGTTAGGCCCTTCATTACACTGTGTATTTTATACTTAAAACAACCATGTGAGGTTAATCTTACTAACATATGATGAGGAAACAAAGGCTTAGAGGAAGCAAATGCATGCTCAAGGTCATGTAACTAGGGACTCAAGTTGTTTCTCTGTTGCAATAATCTTAGGATCTTCATCGGCTAGCTATTATCTGAATGGTTCCAGAATTCTTTAGCAGGGCATGCCATTCTTGTAAAAGAATGCTATAGTTGTTAAATATGAGAAAGGTAAGTCTCCTAGCCCAGACATGAGAATTAAGTGACAAGATTAGAACTGTTCTCTTTGCCCTCATTTTGGAAAAAAAATTATACTAAAGAGAGTAAAGAGACTGACCTTGAGCTGGAAAGCAAGGAACTTTCACAATGTGCCTGTATAGTTATATTTCACTTTTCGAGAGTTGTAGTATAGTTATCTTAGCAGTATTTCTGACAAGGCTTTCATCATGCCATCAGTACCTGCTGGGCAGGGATCTAGTAAGATCCTAATGCTTAATTCAGATGTAAGTCAGGATATTTTATATTCTTTTTGCTGTTGTTTATTTCCCTTTTATTTTTCATTAATATTTTGTAAAATATTTTAGAAAATTCAAATGAATAATATAGGACTTGGCATATAGCATTTGGGCAGTAGATGTTAGTTGAAGGAATGCTAGAGTGTGTCAGCAGTGCTAAGAACTAAGGGAAGGAAATTTTTTGTTGTTGTTTTTTCTGGTTTAGACCGTAACTTTCAGTGAATATCAGGGTGCCCTAATGGACCAGTGTAGGGATGAAGCAGCAGAGAAGATATAAAAACCCTAATAAGGAGGTGATACTGTGTGCATAGAGTCCAGTGTTTTTGGACAAATTATCCATTTTCATCAGTGAACTTAGAGGTTTTTTGTTTCATTTTTACGAAGGCATTTGATTCCTTATAATGATGTTGATGAAATGGTTCAGGAAACTAAATGTCATGTCAGTGATCTCATAATCTATTAGAGAGTTCTGTTGTTTTAGAGACTTTAGTTCAGGTTTTGAATTTGCTACAGGATAGTGAAGTTTTGATTGCCAATTTTTGAAAAGGCTTCATGGCTGCCCAGGTTTTGTTTTTGTTTTTGTTTTTATTTTCAGTTTCCATGTTGATTAGTCAGTCACTGGATACAGAACTGCTAAAGAATTAGATTTCTGTTACAGATTTTGGCATTATAAAACTCTTTGGTTTGTGTAACTTGGAACTTAACCTTAATTGTTCTTGGTTCTTTGTATTTTGCTTAGTGTGTGAACTGTTTCAGGATCTTTTCATTTGGGTGCTTCACTGGGACGTCAATCTGAAGTAACTACCTTTAAGATTTTTGTTTGTTTTTGTTTTTGCTTGTTGTCTGTGTTGGAAGAGTTTTATAGAAGTTAGGAAAGATATTCGGGAACATTTTTAGGTCATGTGATTCTTAAGCCTGATCTGAAAGGATTAAATAGATGCCTTAGTATGAAGCATACAGATTGGATTGCCATGTTCAGCTGCTGTGACTAAACGTCTCATCAAGCAGTAGTAGGTTTATATTTTTTATGGTATGCATCCAGACTTGATTAACAGTTGACAGATTTTAGGTTTCCTACTATTATGGCTGTTTGTAAAAATCCCTGAAAATCTGTATATCTATAGCTTTATTACCATGTAGTTTTGTTTTTAAACCAGTCTTCTACCTAATATTTTGTTTCATGTTGATTGTATTACCTAGCAAGCATGTCTGTGATTATAAAAACAATATAGTAAAAAGAAAGCCCCAGGTTATTGATGTGCTATATTTGTGTGTGTCCTTTAAGCAGACCTAGTTTTACTTTTATGTGGAATAATCAGGAAAGTGTGTATAACAGTTCAACAGTGAAATGAATCTTAACAGTTACAATATCAATACAGAGATTCAAGTTTTTCCTCTGCTTAAATATCTACTGTACTGTATGATGTCAAATCCAAACTGTGATTCCTAAAAATGCATAACTGATGACATTTTAAAGTAGAGCAAACATTTTGTTCAGAAGCTTAGTGGCAGGGAGAGGCGGAGATGCCTTGATATTTATCTAGTCAGCTTCCTTGCTTTTCGTCTGTAAGGTGATAAACACTAGTGATGTCTTTGAAATCCTGAAGCATTGTTTTTGTGTTCCTTTTGTTGAAATTTTATGCAAACATTTAAACAGAAGCTAATAGTAAAACTTGAAAAGCCTAGCCTGAATGCTGTTTTAGCACCTGAAGCTTTAGTGTTCTGAAAGATTCTGACAGCAGTAGTATGACTTTCTCAGAAGTTGTAGCAAAGGCCATATCATTATTTTGGTAGGCTGTGATACAGATTTTAAATTATGATACAAAGAGTCAGCAAACCAAGGGAAGACCATTCAGAATGAATACTCTGTTACATTTATCACCAATGCATGGTAGTGGTGACAGTGTGGAGGTAGGATTGGTAGTACTTCTAGGGCCAAAGAAGGCTTTTAATTTAGGGAAATTCTGGAACTGAGAATGGTGGTTGTTACCAGAGTTTATAAAAGAAGTAAAAATCTGGATGGGCTCTGAGCCCAGAAGTACAATCTGAGCTGTATTATTCGTGTTTTTTATTTTCTATATTTTATGATGCTTTGACATCTTGGGGCCTTGCTGGCTTGAGGGCAGACTACTCCTCCAGGGCTGGAAAATTCCCAGAGATAGCAAATGACTCTCCTGTGAGCATTTTCATATGTAAAACAGCCAGTCTAGAGCCCATACTGCCAACCACCTCCTTTATTGAGCTTTCACAGATTGAGCCATTATCCCCCTACCCTAACTTACACCCCAGGGCCAGGTAACAGGCAGCTAGGGATGGTTCTTACACTCTGGAGCCCACTGAAATTACTCAAACCAGCCAGTTCTAAACTGTTTACCATGCCCTGCATTGGCCTTTTCTGCTGAAAACCATAATAAAAGCTTGTGCCATGCTTTCCCCTCTCTCATTCTGCCTCCTGACTGACCCTGGTACCTTCCCATATGGACCTGTGCTTCATGGCATGCCTCCTCCTTCTAGAATTGCGAGTAATAAACTCTTCTTCCCAAGGCAGTTGTCTCTGTGCCTGTCATTTTATCACACTCAAAGAAAACAAAACCTGGGTACATTTTAAGACATGAGCCAGCCTCCTTCTGGAGTACCCTTTGCTGTCTCTGGCTAAGCCTCAATTCAAGCTCATAATCAAGATGGATAGAAATCTTGGGCAACCACAGTGATTCCACTGTCACAGTAATTTCTGAGTATCCACACCATGTTATGGATATTAAGAAGCCCATACAGGACATCTCTTTTGAGAAGTAACAGGTTTGGCTGGATGAAGTTAATCATCAGCCCTCTCCTTTTTCAGGATTGGCTTTAGCTCTTGAAGGAAGCAGGGACTGGTGTGGGGAAAGGTCAAACAGTGGTGGCTGTAAGTCCTGGAGAAGGGGAGCTGGATAACCTCAGTAGGAAGTACATCAGCAGCTGCTCATGGCTGCAGCAGGCGTGGAGCCTTCTGCTGCTTATGATTTGAAAACATCCCATGAATTTCTGTAGCAGGAGTTTATTGTCATACTTTGTGTTGAAACCTGTGGCAACCTCATCTGGATCCTAATGCATAAACAAGGATGTTTCAGTAGAAACATTTTAGGAGGCTGGACACAGTGGCTCATGCCTGTAATCTAGCACTTTGGGAGGCTGAGGCGGGTGGATCACGAGGTCAGGAGATGGAGACTACGGCGAAACCCTGTCTCTACTAAAAATACAAAAAACTTAGCCGGGCGCGGCGGTGGGCACCTGTAGTCCCAGCTACTGGGGAGGCTGAGGCAGGAGAATGACGTGAACCCAGGAGGCGGAGCTTGCAGTGAGCCGAGATCGTGCCATGTCACTCCAGCCTGGGTGACAGAGCGAGACTCCGTCTCAAAAAAAAAAAAAAAGAAACAGACAAACTCCCACAGATTTAGTGTTCGTTAAATATTAGTTATATTTTAAGTGAGATATTTATGTAAGAGGTTCATAGCAATATCTGGGTTAGAAATGTCCTTAGAAATTTACATTACAATTTCTGTGGTCCAAACTGCTTTTCTTGGTTAAGGAAGTTACAGACTTACTTGCAGTGGCATTACTTGTAGCTAAATATCATGGAAGACCCTTATCAGTGCATTTCTTACTTAGATTTCCCCAGGGATATAGTCTCATTGAATATTGATAAATCAACACTCTGTTTTCAGATGTGGCACTCCTGGGAATAACTGAAATGCGAAACTTACAGTCTTATCTTACTTGTGTTAATAAATTTAACTAATGTAGAACAGTATCAGTTCAGAGCTTTCTCAGTGAAGCTGGTGAAGCCCTCAGCCCCCACCAACTTCCTACATCTCTTAAGTCTCAGTCATGTTCCTTTGAATGTAGGGATGTTTTTTTCATTAGGTTTCCCGCCTCAGCTGCTTGACCTCTGCTCCCGGTAGGAGGTTGATTGGTAACTGCTGGATAACCTCTGACATGAGCTAGCCTACTTTGCCTGCTTTCAAAACTACTAGATCTTTCTCTGTTTTCTTTTTCTTATCACTATTATCTGCTATTTTTCTCAGCATTTGTATGAGTTTTTCTTTGCTAGCAGTCACTTTGGGTCTACTCATTCCTCTTAGCCCTCTGAATCCTATCTCTGTGGTACATTGTTTATATTATAGCTACAGTGAAAAACCCTGATAGTTTCCTCCTCCATCTTCCTTCTTATGTCAATCCCTAAAACATATTTCCCTGCGCATAATGTGTTGCTATGAGCTTCTTTCCCTACTTTTTAAAGAAATATTATTTCTTGTTATTTGCTTAGAAGTCTGGAAGAGTATTAAGGTCTATGATTAAGAAGAAAAAAGTCTTATAAATAAATGATGAAAAACCACACCTAGCATCTAATGGCGGTACGAGAGAGTTCCCAGGGCTTACAAGGTTAGAACTGAAGTCTGAAGAGGCACCAGCATGCTTCAGTTACATATTGACAACATTTGTTTTACGTGGAGAGACCACAACTATGTATGCTCCATTGATTGGTTCTGGTACCTTTTAGGTAGGCTTTGTGAATTGTTTAGGTGCACGTTTTATGTCTTATGGCTGGAGAGATAAAATGCCAGAAAACTCTTCTTAGGGAGTATGTAGAATGAAAAAAAGTATTGAAAATGTAAGTAGAATCATGAAGCTTATTTGGCTGGGGACAGATGGATTGAAGCAGCAAAAAAGGTTAATATAAGCTGGTAGAAAGTCTTGAACAAATGTACGGTAAGTTAAATTTTGTGGGGAATTGGATTTTCATATATTACGCTTATTTAAAATGGGTAGGAAGGAAGACATGACAGTATTATTTAATTATTTAAATGTCATGTATTTGATCCCTGGGGTCTGAATTGCCAAGAGGTAGGTTAATGGGTCTGGAATTTGATTTAACTCTATAAGTAAACATTTACTATTTCTTAGATGCTTCTACATGTCATGTAGAGGGCATGAGACTTCTAGGTCAGAGGCAAAGGACCTTATTACTCATGGCATAGAAACAGCATGAGCATTAGCATATTTTCTTCAGTTCTCCTTGCCTCCAAGTTTTATGGGGATGATAGAATATGTTACGGATAGATGCTGTACATATAGTGAGTTGGTGCTGAGGAGCTCTGGGCGTGGAGGATCCATTGCTTTTATAGTAAGCAAGGCTGCTCTTTGTCCTGGAGGGTGACTACCTCATTTTTCAAAGTTGTTCACAGCAGACACAACCCTGACAAACGGCCCTGGTAACAAGTGGTCAGGATCTTGCATTCTGGCCATACCCAGCAATATGTACAGGATTGGGAGAAGATCCATTGAAGAATGTCTTCCAACAGGTTATATTAATATTAAGAATCAATCAATATTCTTGTATTTTCTTACGTTTTAAAACTATGAATATTGTATTTAAAGAACAATTAACTAAAGGAAATTTTAAAATGAAAAATTCTTCTAGTGAGGTTTAAGCCATGTGTTTCCTTAATTGTACAAAAATTACAAAACATCAGCCTCACCTGTCTTTTCAAAGCGATACACACATACTTGATGCTTTCCTTTCTTAAAAATGATCTGCACTTTAAATGTGTCACATCACTTTTGAGTTTAGTTTATACTAAACTTCATAATAGCCATGTACTTACAATAAGGCATTATGTTAGGTAGTCATGATGCAAGTAGTTTTGGGATGCTTAGTATTTCATAGACCCTGAGGTTGAAGAAGTGATGCTGGAGGATAAAGTGGAGTATTAAGGAGTTTTAAAAGAGTACTTAAGGACATCAGAAAAGGTTAATGATAGAATGTTAATTGAAAAAAAGGTTATGTAATTTGCATATTCAGCATGAACCCTGAGTTTAAAAAAATTATATACACAAATGTGTGTGTATGGCAAAAATTCAAAGGCAATGCTGTAATATATTAATAATAGTTTTACCTGGATGGCAAACTTTCTTAATTCTTTGTTTCTTTGTGTAGTTTGCAAATTATGTAAGCATGCATTAATGTTATAATTAGGAAATTTTAAAATTTTGATATAATTTTATCAGCATTTTATACACATTTTATCAGTGTTTTACAAGCACATTGTTTAAAGAGTACTAGTCAGATAGTTCTATGAGGCTTGTAATGGAGGACGACAGTGGCTACTATTTTTTTTTTTAATTTTTTTTATTATACTTTAAGTTCTAGGGTACATGTGCATAACGTGCAGGTTTGTTACATATGTATACTTGTGCCATGTTGGTGTGCTGCACCCATCAACTCGTCAGCACCCATCAATTCATCATTTATATCAGGTATAACTCCCAATGCAATCCCTCCCCCCCCCCATGATAGGCCCCGATGTGTGATGTTCCCCTTCCCGAGTCCAAGTGATGTCATTGTTCAGTTCCCACCTATGAGTGAGAACATGCGGTGTTTGGTTTTCTGTTCTTGTGATAGTTGGCTAAGAATGATGGTTTCCAGCTGCATCCATGTCCCTACAAAGGACGCAGACTCATCCTTTTTTATGGCTGCATAATATTCCATGGATTTATATGTGCCACATTTTCTTAATCCAGTCTGTCACAGATGGACATTTGGGTTGATTCCAAGTCTTTACTATTGTGAATAGTGCCGCAATAAACATACGTGTGCATGTGTCTTTATAGCAGCATGATTTATAATCCTTTGGGTATATACCCAGTAGTGGGATGGCTGGGTCATATAGTACATCTAGTTCTAGATCCTTGAGGAATCGCCATACTGTTTTCCATAATGGTTGAACTAGTTTACAATCCCACCAACAGTGTAAAAGTGTTCCTATTTCTCCACATCCTCTCCAGCACCTGTTGTTTCCTGACTTTTGAATGATTGCCATTCTAACTGGTGTGAGATGGTATCTCATTGTGGTTTTGATTTGCATTTCTTTGCTGGCCAGTGATGATGAGCATTTTTTCATGTGTCTGTTGGCTGTATGAATGTCTTCTTTTGAGAAATGTCTGTTCATATCCTTTGCCCACTTTTTGATGGGGTTGTTTGTTTTTTTCTTGTAAATTTGTTTGAGTTCTTTGTAGATTCTGGATATTAGCCCTTTGTCAGATGAGTAGATTGCAAAAATTTTCTCCCATTCTGTAGGTTGCCTGTTCACTCTGATGGTAGTTTCTTTTGCTGTGCAGAAGCTCTTTAGTTTAATTAGATCCCATTTGTCAATTTTGGCTTTTGCTGCCGTTGCTTTTGGTGTTTTAGACATGAAGTCCTTGCCCATGCCTATGTCCTGAATGGTACTACCTAGGTTTTCTTCTAGGATTTTTATGGTATTAGATCTAACATTTAAGTCTCTAATCCATCTTGAATTAATTTTCGTGTAAGGAGTAAGGAAAGGATCCAGTTTCAGCTTTCTACTTATGGCTAGCCAATTTTCCCAGCACCATTTATTAAATAGGGAGTCCTTTCCCCATTTCTTGTTTCTCTCAGGTTTGTCAAAGATCAGATGGCTGTAGATGTGTGGTATTATTTCTGAGGCCTCTGTTCTGTTCCATTGGTCTATATCTCTGTTTTGGTACCAGTACCATGCTGTTTTGGTTACTATAGCCTTGTAGTATAGTTTGAAGTCAGGTAGCGTGATGCCTCCAGCTTTGTTCTTTTGACTTAGGATTGTCTTGGCAATGCGGGCTCTTTTTGGTTCCATATGAACTTTAAAGCAGTTTTTTCCAATTCTGTGAAGAAACTCATTGGTAGCTTGATGGGGATGGCATTGAATCTATAAATAACGTTGGGCAGTATGGCCATTTTCACGATATTGCTTCTTCCTATCCATGAGCATGGTATATTCTTCCATTTGTTAGTGTCCTCTTTTATTTCACTGAGCAGTGGTTTGTAGTTCTCCTTGAAGAGGTCCTTGACATCCCTTGTAAGTTGGATTCCTAGGTATTTGATTCTCTTTGAAGCAATTGTGAATGGAAGTTCATTCATGATTTGGCTCTCTGTTTGTCTGTTACTGGTGTATAAGAATGCTTGTGATTTTTGCACATTAATTTTGTATCCTGAGACTTTGCTGAAGTTGCTTATCAGCTTAAGGAGATTTTGGATTGAGACAATGGGGTTTTCTAAATATACAATCATGTCATCTGCAAACAGGGACAATTTGACTTCTTCTTTTCCTAACTGGATACCCTTGATTTCTTTCTCTTGCCTGATTGCCCTAGCCAGAACTTCCAAGACTATGTTGAATAGGAGTGGTGAGAGAGGGCATCCCTGTCTTGTGCCAGTTTTCAAAGGGAATTTTTCCAGTTTTTGCCCATTCAGTATGATATTGGCTGTGGGTTTGTCATAAATAGCTCTTATTATTTTGAGGTACATTCCATCAATACCGAATTTATTGAGCGTTTTTAGCATGAAGGGCTGTTGAATTTTGTCAAAAGCCTTTTCTGCATGTATTGAGATAATCATGTGGTTCTTGTCTTTGGTTACGTTTATTGATTTGCGAATGTTGAACCAGCCTTGCATCCCAGGGATGAAGCCCACTTGATCATGGTGGATAAGCTTTTTGATGTGCTGCTGAATCCAGTTTGCCAGTATTTTATTGAGGATTTTTGCATCGATGTTCATCAGGGATATTGGTCTAAAATTTTCTTTTTTTGTTGTGTCTCTGCCAGGCTTTGGTATCAGGATGATGTTGGCCTCATTAAATGAGTTAGGGAGGATTCCCTCTTTTACTATTGATTGGAATAGTTTCAGAAGGAATGGTACCAGCTCCTCCTTGTACCTCTGGTAGAATTCAGCTGTGAATCCATCTGGTCCTGGACTTTTTTTGGTTGGTAGGCTATTAATTATTGCCTCAATTTCAGAGCCTGCTATTGGTCTATTCAGGGATTCAACTTCTTCCTGGTTTAGTCTTGGAAGAGTGTAAGTGTCCAGGAAATTATCCATTTCTTCTAGATTTTCTAGTTTATTTGCATAGAGGTGTTTATAGTATTCTCTGATGGTAGTTTGTATTTGTGTGGGGTCCGTGATGATATCCCCTTTATCAATTTTTATTGCGTCTATTTGAATCTTCTCTCTTTTCTTCTTTATTAGTCTTGCTAGCAGTCTGTCAACTTTGTTGATTTTTTCAAAAAACCAACTCCTGGATTCATTGATTTTTTGGAGGGTTTTTTGTGTCTCTATCTCCTTCAGTTCTGCTCTGATCTTACTTATTTCTTGCCTTCTGCTAGCTTTTGAATGTGTTTGCTCTTGCTTCTCCAGTTCTTTTAATTGTGATGTTAGAGTGTCAGTTTTAGATCTTTCCAGCTTTCTCTTGTGGGCATTTAGTGCTATAAATTTCCCTCTACACACTGCTTTAAATGTGTCCCAGAGATTCTGGTATGTTGTATCTTTGTTCTTGTTGGTTTCAAAGAACATCTTTATTTCTGCCTTCATTTCGTTATGTACCCAGTAGTCATTCAGGAGCAGGTTGTTCAGTTTCCATGTAGTTGAGCGGTTTTGATTGAGTTTCTTAGTCCTGAGATCTAGTGTGATTGCACTGTGGTCTGAGAGACAGTTTGTTATAATTTCTGTTCTTTTACATTTGCTAAGGAGTGCTTTACTTCCAATTATGTGGTCAATTTTGGAATAAGTGCGATGTGGTGCTGAGAAGAATGTATATTCTGTTGATTGGGGTGGAGAGTTCTATAGATGTCTATTAGGTCCGCTTGGTGCAGAGATGAGTTCAATTCCTGGATATCCTTGTTAACTTTGTGTCTCGTTGATCTGTCTAATGTTGACAGTGGAGTGTTGAAGTCTCCCATTATTATTGTATGGGAGTCTAAGTCTCTTTGTAAGTCTCTAAGGACTTGCTTTATGAATCTGGGTGCTCCTGTATTGGGTGCATATATATTTAGGAGAGTTAGCTCTTCCTGTTGAATTGATCCCTTTACCATTATGTAATGGCCTTCTTTGTCTCTTTTGATCTTTGATGGTTTAAAGTCTATTTTATCAGAGACTAGGATTGTAACCCCTGCTTTTTTTTGTTCTCCATTTTCTTGGTAGATCTTCCTCCATCTCTTTATTTTGAGCCTATGTATGTCTCTGCATGTGAGATGGGTCTCCTGAATACAGCAGACTGATGGGTCTTGACTCTATCCAGTTTGCCAGTGTGTGTCTCTTAATTGGAGCATTTAGTCCATTAACATTTAAGGTTAATATAGTTATGTGTGAACTTGATCCTGCCATTATGATATTAACTGGATATTTTGCTCATTAGTTGATGCAGTTTCTTCCTAGCCTCGATGGTCTTTACATTTTGGCATGTTTTTGCAATGGCTGGTACCGGTTGTTCCTTTCCATGTTTAGGGCTTCCTTCAGAGTCTCTTGTAAGGCAGGCCTGGTGGTGACAAAATCTCTAAGCATTTGCTTATCTGTAAAGGATTTTATTTCTCCTTCACTTATGAAACTTAGTTTGGCTGGATATGAAATTCTGGGTTTAAAATTCTTTTCTTTAAGAATGTTGAATATTGGCCCCCACTCTCTTCTGGCTTGTAGAGTTTCTGCCGAGAGGTCTGCTGTTAGTCTGATGGGTTTCCCTTTGTGGGTAACCCGACCTTTCTCTCTGGCTGCCCTTAAGCTTTTTTCCTTCATTTCAACTTTGGTGAATCTGGCAATTATGTGTCTTGGAGTTGCTCTTCTGGAGGAGTATCTTTGTGGCGTTCTCTGTATTTCCTGAATTTGAATGTTGGCCTGCCCTACTAGGTTGGGGAAGTTCTCCTGGATGATATCCTGAAGAGTGTTTTCCAACTTGGTTCCATTTTCCCCCTCACTTTCAGGCACCCCATTCAGACGTAGATTTGGTGTTTTTACATAATCCCATACTTCTTGCAGGCTTTGTTCATTTCTTTTTCTTCTTTTTCCTTTTGGTTTCTCTTCTCGCTTCATTTCATTCATTTGATCCTCAATCGCTGATACTCTTTCTTCCAGTTGATCGAGTTGGTTACTGAAGCTTGTGGATGTGTCACATATTTCTCGTGTCATGGTTTTCATCTCTGTCATTTCATTTATGACCTTCTCTGCATTAATTATTCTAGCTATCAATTCTTCCACTGTTTTTTCAAGATTTTTAGTTTCTTTGCACTGGGTATGTAATTCCTCCTTTAGCTCTGAGAAGTTTGATGGACTGAAGCCTTCTTCTCTTATCTCGTCAAAGTCATTCTCTGACCAGCTTTGATCCATTGCTGGCGATGAGCTGCGCTCCTTTGCAGGCGGAGATGTGCTCTTATTTTTTGAATTTCCAGCTTTTCTGCCCTGCTTCTTCCCCATCTTTGTGGTTTTATCTGCCTCTGGTCTTTGATGATGGTGACGTACTGATGGGTGTTGGTAGAGGTGTTCTTCCTGTTTGATAGTTTTCCTTCTAATAGTCAGGGCCCGCAGCTGTAGGTCTGTTGGAGATTGCTTGAGGTCCACTCCAGACCCTGTTTGCCTGGGTATCAGCAGCAGAGGTTGCAGAAGATAGAATATTGCTGAACAGCGAGTGTACCTGTCTGATTCTTCCTTTGGAAGCTTCCTCTCAGGGGTGTACTCCACCCTGTGAGGTGTGGGGTGTCAGACTACCCCTAGTGGGGGATGTCTCCCAGTTAGGCTACTCAGGGGTCAGGGACCCACTTGAGCAGGCAGTCTGTCCGTTCTCAGATCTCAACCTCCGTGTTGGGAGATCCACTGCTCTCTTCAAAGCTGTCAGACAGAGTCGTTCACGTCTGCACAGGTCTCTGCTGCTTCCCCTGTTGTTATTTAGCTGTGCCCTGTCCCCAGAGGTGGAGTCTACAGAGACAGGCAGGTTTCCTTGAGCCTGCTGTGAGCTCCACCCAGTTCGAGCTTCCCAGCGGCTTTGTTTACCTACTTAAGCCTCAGCAATGGTGGGCGCCCCTCCCCCAGCCTCGTTGCTGCCGTTTCGGTTAGATCGCAGACTGCTGTGCTAGCAATGAGGGAGGCTCCATGGCCGTGACACCCTACCGGCCAGGTGTGGGTATAATCTCCTGGTTTGCCCGTTTGCTTAAAGCGCAGTATTGGGGTGAGAATTACCCGATTTTCCAGGTGTTGTGTGTCTCAGTTCCCCTGGCTAGGAAAAGGGATTCCCTTCCCCCTTGAGCTTCCCAGGTGAGGCAATGCCTCGCCCTGCTTCAGCTCTCGCTGGTCGGGCTGCAGCAGCTGACCAGCACCGATTGTCCGGCACTCCCCAGTGAGATGACCCCAGTACCTCAGTTGAAAATGCAGAAATCACCGGTCTTCTGTGTCGCTCGCACCGGGAGTTGGGAGACTGGAGCTGTTCCTATTCGGCCATCTTGCTCCGCCCCCGACAGTGGCTACTATTACCCTTATCTCATTTCCTGCTTCTTATAGACAAACAACGTCAACACTTTTAGCTGATTTTTTTGGTATCTATTGTCATAAATCCAAGTAAGTTTATATTGCTGCTACTTAATTTTTTTTTTTTACACTACCTGTGACTTCCCACAGTGGAAGATAAGAACTCTATCCTCTTACCTGTCCTGTTTTTTGTTGTTGTTGTTGTTTTGTTTTGTTTTTGAGACAGGGTCTCACTCTGTCACCCAGGCTGAAGTGCAGCGGTATGATCATAGCTCACGCAACCTCTGCCTCCTGGGCCCAGTGATCCTCCCACCTCAGCCTCCCAAGTACCTGGGACTACAGTCTCACACTGCCATGTTCAGCTGATTTTTAAATTTTTTGTAGAGACAAGATCTCAGTATATTGCTTAGGCTGGTCTTGAACTCCTGGGCTCAAGTGATCCTCTTGCCTCGGCCTTCCTAAGAGTTGTGATTACAGGTATGAGCTACACTACACCTGGCCATCTGTCTTGTTAATGCAGTCACATACACATTTCTTGTCTTCCCATCCTCCCAGTACAGTTATTCTAATTTTGATTATATCAGTATTTAATGTTTTCATCATTATGACTAAATGCTATTTATAGTTTTGCCATGTAGTAGTATTCTGTGGTTACTTTTTCTTTCTTGTACACAGTTTTATTTTCAATGGAATATATATACTTGTTAAAAGGTAGGTTTGTTTTCTATGAACATATCATTGGTTTATCTCCAAACTCTATTCTGTTTGTAAATACCCTCTTAACTATTCTATTAATTTCATGTTCTTAATGATGTACTCTCAGATTCTTCTGACTTGTTCTAATCTGTACTGGTTGTTTACCTGGTTTTGGCATAGTTGTTTTCTTGGACTCTTTTTTTTTCCTTAGTATCCTCATCATCTTCAGAATTTCTTTCTTGTGTTGGACCCCCTGTTGCTTGCTTTCCTTTTTGTTAGGTCCTTATTTTGGTGTAGCACACTCTCAAGTAGCAGCCTGAGTACTTGGTGGCTTCTTTTGACCTAGAAAATCCTACTGGGTTCTGGCAATTTTATCGAGTTAGTTGTTTTGATTTTGTCTCTCCCCGTCTCCCCACCCGCTCCTCTCTGTCTCTCTCTATGGGTGTGTGGGTGTTTTCGAATCCCCATTTTCTTTGATGTAGTAGGAATATGGACTGGCCCTCTATTATCTTTTTTCTTAAGTGTTTTCTACATCTTTCCTTTTGGTTTTCCTTTATTGGGAGATTTCCTCAGTTTTATCTTCCAACCCTCCATAGATTGAAACAATTCTCTTGTTACTGGACCCCCTACTTTAAAAAAAAAAATCCAGTTCTTTTGCTGTGCAGAAGCTCTTTAGTTTAATTAGATCCCACTTGTCAATTTTGGCTTTTGTTGCCATTACTTTACAGGCAACCTACAGAATGGGAGAAAATTTTTGCAATCTATCCATCTGACAAAGCACTAATATCCAGAATCTACAAAGAACTTAAACAAATTTACAGGAAAAAATAAGCCCATCAAAAAGTGGTTGAAGCATATTAACAGACATTTCTTAAAAGAAGACATTTATGCAGCTGACAAACATGAAAAAAAGCTTATCATCACTGGTCATTAGAGAAATGCAAATCAAAACCACAATGAGATACTATCTCACGCCAGTTAGAATGGCAATCATTAAAAAGTCAGGAAACAACAGATGCTGGAGAGGATGTGGAGAAATAGAAATGCTTTTACATTGTTGATGGGAGTGTAAATTAGTTCAACCATTGTGGAAGACAGTGTGGTGATTCCTCAAGGGTCTGGAACCAGAAATACCATTTGACCCAGTAATCCCATTACTGGGTATTTACCCAAAGAATTATAAATCATTCTACTATAAAGACACATGCACACGTATGTTTATTGCAGCACTATTCACAATGGCAAATACTTGAATCAACTCAAATGCCATCAGTGATAGACTGGATAAAGAAAATGTGGCACATATATACCGTGGAATACTATGCAGCCATAAAAAAGGATGAGTTCATGTCCTTTGCAGGGACATGGATGCAGCTGGAAACCATCATTCTCAGCAAACTAACACAGGAACAGAAAACCAAATACCTCATATTCTCACTTATAAGTGGAAGTTGAACAATGAGAACATATGGGCACAGGGAGGGAAACATCACACACCGGGGCCTGTTGCAGGATGGGGGCCTAGGGGAGGGATAGCATTAGGAGAAGTACCTAATGTGATGAGGGGGTTGATGAGTGCAGCAAACCACCATGGCACGTGCATACCTATCTAACAAACCTGCATATTCTGTACCTGTATCTCAGAACTTAAAGTATAATAATAATAATAATCCAGTTTTTGTTTCGTGGTTGCTTATACTCTTTTATCTCTTTGAAGGTTATTAAGAATAGTTTTTGGAAATTTTCTTCTCTTTACCTATTATTTGTTTCTTCCAAGTTACTCTTTTTTTGTTTGCTTGCTTGCTCGCTTTGGTCTCTGTCTTTCCTGTTTCAGGTTCTCCTTATATGTGTGGTGGTGGTTGTTCACTGATGCATTCTAAAAAAAGTTCTAAAGAGTGGAGTAGTAGTTCTGTGCCTCTGGATAGGGCTTGTCAACTTACGGGTTTCTGTTTAGGATAACCTGGTAGGCTGTTTCATTGGCGATGTACATCTTTTAAGTGTCTTATTTTAGGCTGGTCAGATTCCTTAGAGAAGACTCTTAACGTGGCTGGAGGGTATAAGCCTGCAGTGCTTTGGAATCCAATCAGGGGCAGAAACACATAAACTTTGTCTTTATTTTCTTTTTTAGTGTGGTATGTCTGTTCTAAACTTGCCTTATGTTTTTTAGTAATAATAAGACCATTAAAAACATTTCCACCCAGAGAATAAATCTCGTCTTTTGCTGGGGTGAGGGAGGGGTGTGAAGGGGTGGAATGGGGAGTTGGGAAGCTTACACATTTTTAAACAGATTTTTTTTTTTAATCCTCTTTTTAAACCTTTTCTCTACTTCCAGAGGTACCTGGTACTGCCATTTTAGCCATTTGAAGATTCTATTGTGTAACCCTAACCCTGTTTTCTCTTTTGTCTGTTTAGTATTCAGATTTCTCAGGTTTGAAAAGTGGTTTACCATAATTTTGTTATTGTTGTTTCATCTTGTGGACTCTTCATCCTTGCGAATGTAAGCCTTAAAAGGACATCCCATTAGGCAAGGTGTGGTGGCTCACCCCTGTAATCTCAGTAATTTGGGAGGCTGAGGTGGGTGGATAGCTTGAGCCCAGAAGTTCAGGATCAGCCTGTGCAAGGTGGTGAAACTCCATCTCTACAAAAAAATACAAAAAAATTTGCCGGGCATGATGGCGCATACCTGTAGTCCCAGCTACTCCAGAGGCTAAGGTAGGAAGATTGTTTGAGCCCAGGAGATCAAGGCTGCAGTGAGCCATGATTGCACCATTGCACTCCATCCTGGGTTACACAGTGAGACCCTGTCTCAAAAAACAAAAACAAAAAATTCCTTTACTTTTCATTTTGGTGGGACAGTGTGCCTGTAAATGTAAGTTCAACCTACCATCCTTAGCCAGAAATCTGTAATCTTTTTTTTTTTAAAGACATGATCCTTTCCCTTTTCTAACATATAGTTGATGACAAAGGCATATTCCTAACTGTTATGTGGCTGGAGGGTATAAGCCAGCAGTGCTTTGGAATCCAAACAGGAGCAGAAACACATAAACTTTTCTTAATTTTTGCCCATTTATTAGAAGGTTTTGTGAATATCCATCTGTAATATGCAAGCTCTGTTTCAGGTTAGATCTCTTACGACTTACTTAGACCGTAATTTTTGATATTTTAACTGAAGAGCTAGTGGTTAATAGTAGCTACAATAGGTAGTTCAAAGAAATGTCTGAAGATTCAGTATGGTGTTTAAACTATAATAATAGCAACAGTAATAATAAAAATAGCTTAAATAGCTTATACTTGTGCACTAAGTGCTAGGCCTGTATTAATTTTTAAAATTTCACACAAATTTTGTGGAATAGGAACTCTTATTTTCCTCCCTTTACAGATGAGGAAACTGAGGCACAGAAAGATTATGTAGTTTTCCATAGTCAGCATGGCTAAACTAGGAAGTGGAGGAGTAAGAATATAAATCTCCGTAGTCTGGCTCCAGAACCCACACTGTTAACCATTATGCTAATCTACCTCCGTATACTGTTGGGATTATTTTGGATGAGATAAAGTTTTAAATTTTTTTTATCATGTAGAATGATCAATTTTGTTTACTACAATTTATTATCTCTTTAAGCATTATTTATCATAAATAGTATGCAGACTTACTATTGGTGATATATCTGAAGATAAGTTGTTACCTTAGACTTTTCTGGCATGTCCTAAAAGGCTCAACTTTCTTTCCCCCTTATACAATGGATATGTTTCTGATAATTCTCTCCTATTGAACTGTCATCGATTCATACTTTTCAAAGATTGCCTCCTGCTTTTTTATGCTTTTATTTAAGCATATGGTAAATTTCTGGCAAAGTGATGAGCTGTAGGAAAATGTTTCTTTTTTAGATAAAATCAAATACTAATTATTTTGAAGGTGAATTGTTATATTTTAGTATATTTGGAATAGATATTTCATTGATAACTTATTGAGCAGAATCAACTAGCTGAGTTTAATCTTTAAAAATGTAAAAGCCTATTGTTTCTTTTGTTTTAGTTCTAAGAAAGATGCTCTCTCTTTTTTTTTTTTGAGATGGAGTCCCGCTCTGTCGCCCAGGCTGGAGTGCAGTGGCCGGATCTCAGCTCACTGCAAGCTCCGCCTCCCGGGTTCACGCCATTCTCCTGCCTCAGACTCCCCAGTAGCTGGGACTACAGGAGCCCGCCACCTCGCCTGGCTAGTTTTTTGTATTTTTTAGTAGAGACGGGGTTTCACCGTGTTAGCCAGGATGATCTCGATCTCCTGACCTCGTGATCCGCCCGTCTCGGCCTCCCAAAGTGCTGGGATTACAGGCTTGAGCCACTGCGCCCGGCAGAAAGATGCTCTTAAAGACAAGCACCTGATTATTTAATTCCCTTCCTGCATCAAGATACGAATAAACTACTAATGTTATAGAATTAAACTTGCCCTACTTTAGGCTTTTATACCCTTTTGACTATTTAAGTTTATGCCTGAAAGGAAAGAATCAGATTTGTTATTTTTATTGTTATTAAATGAACTTTAAGAGCATTAGATACAGTAGTTATATTCCAATGTAGACACAAACATATATTTCCTTGCCTGGTTCTTTAGGATTTATTTATGGTGATATGTTAAAGGTGCTAAAAATAATTACATGTTTATATTAACAAATCTTGGAAAAAGATGTACTTTTTAAACTTGATTTGCAGATTTCTCTTTATTCGTGCTTCCATGACTGTAATGTTCTTTCCTTCCTGCCAGTGTTCGCCTGTTCCCTATATTAAAACATATTCTCTCACTTCTTTTTAGAATTCGTCTGTGCCTTATTCCAATTCACTCTTGTAAGGGTGATGCTTGGAATCCCCTCAGCCCTCATGTATTCATTCATATTATATTGGAGGTAGTGTTTTGTTTCTATGGAAATGTGCTTTTTAGTTTCCTATTTGTAGGTTTGCACTTGTCAATTAAGAATAAGTTATTTTCAGTTGAAGTCCTCTAGTTATTTCTACCTGTCAGCCCCTCATATTATACTTTGGCTTCTAAAAGACTAGTATATATTGGACACAGGAATTCCATAGAAAAAGGTGACTAAATATTGTAACTATATAGGTCCTTATGACATTTAAAAATTCATCATCTGCCCATTTCTAACCAAGAGGAACACTACCAAAGCTACTCTTGATCACGAGATTCCTTCTTTGGGATTCATTTGGAAGCTAAAACTGACACAAGATACAAAAGCATATTTATATTAGGATAGAACATCAGAAAGCACTGCCTTTGTGAAGAAGCCACATTTTTCTTCCGAGGTATCTATTAGACAGTCCTCATTTATTTACTACCATTACTTAATTTACCCTTTACACTCATTATAATTGGACCATAGTTACCATTGTGTCCTGTAAGCTTGCCAGTTCATGGCAGTGGGATCAAGTGAAGTTTTATCAACAGTTTGAGTTTTTAAAATAGAGTTCGGTGTCTTGATTTTTTTTCTTTTCTAATTTAATAAGCAGTAAGTTTGCTGAATTTGAGGACACTGTGCAAGAACCATCTGTAGTTGAATATTTGAGTTGTTAAGTATAAAATTCAGATATTCAAAAGTATTGAAAATAATTTGCTTATTTTTCTTCTCCTCATATACTTTTAATTTTTTAAATTTAAAATATTGAATTGAGGGAAGACTGCATCCCAGACAAACTGACTTCTAAATAGCATGCAGAGGAATAGTTCTCCAAATGTTACACATCTGCTATGATGGCTTTTATATATTTATTTTCATTGGACTTTTAAAGTGTTTTTCTTTTCAAAATAAAGGTTTATAAAGAAACTGTCTAATACAAAAATTGATATATTTTTAAAATTCCCCTTTTTAAATTAAAAGGGAAAAATCTCAAGTTCTTAGAGATGACTGATTATTTAGAAGTCTGTTTTTTTCTTTCTATACATATGATTCTTTAAATTCTTGGAGCTCAAATTAGACATGAGTATTTCAGGTGTCTAGGCTTTCTCTTTTTCCTTCTTGGTCACACTTTTATGTGTTTGTGTCTTTTATGAGATGTGAGCTAGATTAAGATTTGTTGATATGCTATGAGTTGTGATTAAGATATTATTCAGGAATTATTAGGAACTACATATAGGTAGAGAAGATGGAAAAAGCTATGTATTTGCTTAATGACATAGAAGAGAAAGCGGGAAAGGGGAAGGGGTAAAATATGGAAAAGAAAGGTGAAATAGATCAGAAGAAAATGGAAAAAGAATTATTTGCATAGCTATAGTGGGTTATATATTGACGTCTGTTTCCATTTATTTATTTTTACTTGTTCTTTTCTCATTGAGTTTTAAAATTCTAGAAATGGAGGCCATTACATCTGCTGCCTTTAAAACTCCCAGACTTTAATAGTGTCAACTCAATTATCCATTGAGAGATTATCTGCTTTGTGTTTTAGCCTTTGCAAATACAGCTTTCAAGCTCTTACTGGCATAAGTAAACAAAGGATGATAAAGACTTTTTGAGTCATTTCACTATTTCATGCTTACTTTTATGCTTCTGTGTAGCCTGATTCTTCCATCAAACTACTTTCAGTGAACCTTTACCCTATATTCAACATAGATCAGTTATCTCAGATATTTTTTCTTATAAAAAATGTAATCACAGTGTTTTTCTAGTGGATTTAATTGTCTTTAAATTGACTTTTACTATCCCCCTCCCACCTCTCCCTGTGTCTTCTACCTTGGGAGTAAAGATCAACCCACTATACTGTTTCTTCTGTATTTAGCGTTAGAGTACCGTACCTGAATCATTGATACTCAGCTCACTCCTAAAGACTTGGAAAAGTCTTTAGCCAAAAAAGACAGCTTTAATTGGGATACATTGCCCATACATACAGACTAAAGAAGAAAGGGTACATTTTAGAAGGATTTTCAGGGAGAGTTGCAACATTAATTTTCTGGTTGTCTCTGATGAAAATAAAAATCCAGCTAGCTAGCCTTAATTGTATTTTTCTTCTCCCACACAAGGGAATGATAAATGATAAAATACAAATGTAATGAATTTAAAAAACACAAAACAATTTTTGTTTAAGCTTGCTTTAAAAAAAACCTGAGAGATGAAGTTCTCTCTCTCTGACATGGCGTATTGGTCAGCAAAGAGTTGATAAGGAAAATTGAACAACTTTTCAATTAACTCATTAAAGTGTTTCTATAGTATATTGTTTAATGCTTTATCAATTCCAGAGAATTTAAACATTATTCAAACATATATATTAGGATTTAATCTAAAGTCAACTCTATTCCAGTACAAAGATAGGTATCTGCTCTATTGTACTATATGCATAACTTTTCCATAGCTTATGTGAATCTATTTAATCAATTCCTATTTCCTTTTCTGCAGAGACAGCTCCTTGAAGGCAGAGACCCTGTCTTTGAGCTCTGTATCTTTTAGATTTAGCCAGTTTCTGGAATATAAAGTATTGGCTGAATTAATTATTATGTAAGCTATCAGTAATAGCTATTTTTTAGCGGGGGGTTGTAGTTTTAAAAATTAACAGATAAGTAAATATTGACCATAAGGTGCTTTAACTTCTATGTGTATTTAGTGTTTAACATCTGGTCATTAGCTCTTCTTTTTGAGGAAAAACATGAGGATCACTTATATCTTTTCTGTACTCTTTGCTCTTTTTCTTAAAGTGTGTTAAGTATATTGCAAATCTTTGGTGATAATATGTTCTATTTGCTTAATATTTTGTATTTTTCCAAGCACTTTCCCACACATTATTAAGTTCTATCCTCACAACAACCTGGAAGAGGTATGGTTAAGGAAACTGGGGAAGAGATTTGTGCCAAAGGTTATGAGTTTAAAGCCTAGAATCTAGGACTTTTGAATTTCTAGTTCAGTTCTGTTTTGTGTTTACCTTACAGCCACTTTTAAAGTCATTTCTTATTGCCTATTGTATTAGTTTGCAAGGGCTGCTGTAACAAAGTACCACAAAGTAGGTGGCTTAAACAACATAAATTTATTGACTCATGATTCTGGAGGTGAGAAGTCTAAAATCAAGGTGTTGGTGGGATTGGTTCCTCCTGAGGACTGTGAGGGAAGGGTCTGTTCCGGGTGTCTTTCCTTGCCTTATAGATGAACTGACGAACTTCACCATGTGTCTCTTCGTGTCACCTTCCCTCTATAAGTATCTTTGTGTCCAAATTTCTCCCTTTTATAAAGACATCAGTCATATTTGATTAGAGGTCAATCCTACTCCAGTATGACTTCGTCTTAACTGATCATATCTTCAGTGACCTTATTTCCAAATTAGGTCACATTCTGAGGTACTAGGGGCTAGGACTCTAACATATCTTTCTGGGGATGGGGGGCAGGAACACACACAATTTTACCTATAACATTTACCTTTTAGTAAACGAAGCCTTACTGGAGATGTTGACTTGTCTTTCCAAGAACTTAATAGAAACTTCTCATTTGATCCTTGCTGCTCTGTTACCTCTCAGAGGAAATTAATTTAATACCCATGAAAGGCATTTTTGGCAGAATCATTCCTGTTCTGGTCCTCAGGGCCATAGAGTTATCTAATGATTAGTTTGTGGAAATAACCCGTATTTATAATTTTATTTCCCTGAAATTTTCTTAAGTGAGAATACATAAGATTAACTGAGAACTAAGCTCTTCTCTTGGGGCTAATCTCTTAAAGTAAGTCTGTGTGTCACCTCATGCTCCAGCTGTTTTCTGTGCATCTAAATGGCCCACTTCCCTAGAGGACTTCAGCAGATGATAGAAGAGTCTCTGAAGGAAAGTTGAGATTAATCAGACTATCAAGTACCTAGCTCTGTTTTGTTTTGAGCATAGTCCGTAAACAAATAGTGAGAAGATTTCCTTAACAGTAAGATTCAGAGGGAAACAAGGAACTCGTTACTGTTATTTAGATTAAATTCTGTTGGATAACTGGCCATTTTTACTGAATTTTCCTTTTTGTATCATACTTTAAACGGAAGAAATAACTTGTACAAAATAGTTTTTTCTGGTTCAGTAGGCATTTAACCAGATCACTTATATGTCATATGTATCACCAGGATAGGACAGTGATTAATATTGAAGAAAACAGTAATTTTAAAAAATAAAACTTTTATTTTAGGTTTGAGGGTACACGTACAGGTTTGTTGCATGGATATATTATGTGATGCTGAGGTTTGGGCAGTGACTGAACCTGTCACCCAGGAAGTGAGCATAGTACCTAACACTTTTTCATCCCTTTCACCTATCCTTCCCTCTCCTCTCTAGAAGTCCCCAGTGCCTATTTTTGCTATCTTTGTGACTGTGAGTACCCAGTGTTTAGCTCCCACTTCTAAATGAGAATATGCAGCATTTGGTTTTCTGTTCCTGTGTTAATTTGCTTAGGATAATGGCCTCCAGCTGCATCCATGTTGCTGCAAAGGACTTGATTTCATTCTTTTTTTATGGCTGTGTAGTATTCCATGGTATATATTTACCACAGTTTCTTTATCCCAGTCCACTGTTCATGGGCACCTAGATTGATTCCATGTCTTTGCTATTGTGAATAGTACTGTGATCAACATTTAAGTGCAGGTGTATTTTTGGTAGAATGATTTATTGTCTTTTGGATATATATCCAGTAATTTGATTGCTGGGTCGATTGGTAATTGTGTTTTGAGTTATTTGAGAAATCTTCAAACTGCTTTCCACAGTGACTGAGCTAAGTTACATTCTCACCAACAGTGTGTATGTGTTCTCTTTTCTCCATAGTCTTGCCACAGCATCTGTTGCTTTTTGACTTTTTAATAAAACATACTCAGGGTGGGTATGTTTGGTTTCCAACCTGTCCCATTTAAAGTGTTTTACTATTTTAAGTTTTACTTGATACCAGTATTCATAGTCAAATAATTTTAGATTTTTCCTAGAGTTTGTGATATAAAAAGTCAGGAATAAGATGAGGGAGCTAAAGGAAGGACTTGACTTCCAAAAATTCTGAAATACAAGAGAAAGGCTTAAAATAATTAGTTTTTTACAATTACTGATTAGTTGACATCTAATTACGATATATTTAATTGGCTTGGTGTGTTTATGGCTCTTAATCCTAAAGTATATATTTAAGTACCTAAAAGGATCAGTTAATTATTTTTTGAGTCGTTTCTGGAAAATCGTGTAGAATAAAAATAACTCAAAATATATGTGTCCTTTAATATTAAAGCACTTTTGTAAAGTATATAACATTTCCTTGGTTTGCTACTTACCACTTTTTAAGGGGGATTTGTTGGTTTCCATTAATAGATTTTTAAGAATTATACTATATTAATTGGCTTTTAAAAACTCTAACATTTTATTTGCAGATTAATAAGAGGAGGATAGAAAAATTTGTTAAACATATTTTCAGATTTTTTCCTGTCCCCTATCACTAGGCACAAGAATGTTCACATATATAGGCACTATATATACTATTTGTTGGATGACTGACGGAATGGGTAAGTGGATGAGTAAATAATATATTCAGATTTGTTGTATATTATATACACATAATATACATAAAAGCAAATATGTATATATTTTGTGTGTTTTGAATACTTTGGTTAAGTGGTTTCCCAAGTATGTGCTATAAAAACGTTCTGCACAAAAAGGTCTCCATAGCCAAATAGATTTGGAAATGTGATATATTATTTTTATGTCAAGAAATTCTTAATATAGATTAGCACATTAAATATTCTGAATGGTCTGGAAATAAACTCATTTAAACTTAGCCTAGTATTTCAATAACTAATGTGAATAGGGAATGCATTTTTTTTTTTTTTTTGAGATGGAATCATGCTCTGTCGGCCAGGCTGGAGTGCAGTGGCATGATCTCGGCTCACTGCAGCCTCCGCTTCCCGAGTTCAAGTGGTTCTCCTGCCTCAGCTTTCCAAGCAGCTGGGACTAAAGGTGCATGCTACCACACCCAGCTAATTTTTGTATTTTTAGTAGAGATGGGCTTTCACCATGTAGGCCAGGCTGGTCTCGAACTCCTGACCTGGTGATCCACCTGCCTCGGCCTCCCAAAGTGCTGGGATTACAGGCTGAGCCACCATGCCTGGCCAGGGAATGCTTTTTAAATCCCTGAACAATTGTGTATATTGTGTATTTGCGTGCGAACATGTGGGCCTGTATGCATATGTACATTCAAAACTTGGGAATGAATGGGTTTTTATATAATGTAAGAGGTAGAACTGAACAGATGTTGGTGGTATGTCAGAGAAATGGGAGCCAGTGATGGTATTTCATAAGACTCATAGGTAACTTGGAAAGCATACGTAAAATTAGAGTTTTTATATTAGTTAGTGAAGTAGAGATAGTGAAAGCCTGCCATACTCCTCACAATCGTAATCATGCCATCATTAATTATATGCCTCGGTGAAAGGATTGAGAAAAGAGGATAAAAGAGCATCACATAACTAAGAAGAATCCCCAACCCTCTACCTCATTGGTTGGGTAATACAAATACCAGTGGAACTCTGGACAGTAACGATCATGTGACTGTTCCATATGGCTCAGCTTGGCCAATTTCCTCAGCTCCTGGTTTTCTGTGGTCATGTCCAAGGGACTAAAGCAGCAGTAAAGCTTCATAGTCAGATGTCTTTGACTTACCCATTTTAGGTAGCAAGTATCTTCAGCTCTGCCTCTTTCTATTTACTATACAACAAAATACAGTAAGGAAACAACCTAGAATTTGTTAGTGGGTACAATGAAGAAGTAGTCACCATATTTTGGATCTGTGAATTAAAAAAAAAGGAAAACACTAGTTTAAAATAAACTGAAAGATAATGTAAAATAAATTGACTTTATTAGGCTTCTTTTTGGCATTTCTCTTTCAAGGGAAATCATTAGTGAACAATAATAAATACAATGTTATCAGGAAAATAAACACAAATATTTAAACTCAATAAATTAAGTGAAAGACGAATTGAATAAACTTCTAATAGCTAAGTTTAAAAAAGTTATTTTGACTTTTTTTCTTGAAAACATATATTGTATTTCCCTCTGGACCTCCTTGGATAACCTGATGTGCTTTTCCTGTCTCAGGGAATCACTATTCCAATGCCCAGTTTTGAGTGTCCATCTAACAAGCACTGCAAACTATAGCTCAGGCTGCCTGAGCTCTGGAGATTTTCCTGGGTTGCTGGCACTATCTGTATGTTCTGCAATACCATGACTGACATACGTTGTGTTCATGGCTGAATATCTTCAAAATAACTTGTGTATTCTCAAAGCTCACTTTAAAATCTAATTTTTAAATTTCTATTAAGTTATTTAATTAATTAGAAAAGGCTATGTAAACACGAAAGGTTTTTATAATTTAATAGGCAAACTGCTTTACCATTTAATCCTTAATTAAATATTGAACCACTTTAACAAAGTAGCCACCACACAAAGAATACTGAATATGTGTAAAAAGGAATAAAAAGAATAAAACAGACAAAAATCCCACCTTAAAATGACCAACTTGTCTGTTGTGGATAGTGGGGAGTGTGTGTAATATCTGCTCTTCTTCCCAGTTGTTGGAGCTTGGGTACATTAAGATTCAGCCACAGCGTAAGAAATCAGAGTTCTTTCACTGTGCTATAGTTCAATATAAGGCTTGATTGGCAACTTAGTGTAGGTCACAGATCTCTTAGTTGGCTAAAGGCATTGAAGATACTATGTAGCTCTTCAGGGGGACATAGTGGAAAGTGGCAAAAATAAATCTCGATTTTATCCCCCTAAAATAAAATGACAGAAAATGTAGGGACCCAGTTTAAACTGGCATTCGGATTCTCTGACGTAGGGATTCTTTCTGTTGGGATTGAGCATTAGCGGAGAGCTCACGCTCAAATGTCTGGGTGAAAGTGTAAAATTGAGAAGTTCAGTTTCAAAACAAATTAGCATTCCTGCATTTTTTCAGAACTTATGGCATTGTGTTTCATATACTTTGTATTTTCAAATGCCTATTTTGGAGCTTCTGTTATTGTGCTTCTGTTGCTTTGCATGAGAGCCCCTATATAAGTGAGATTGAGTGGTAGGCAGATTCTATCTATAGCTTTTGTCCTCTTCTAAATATTACAGAATTTTTTTGGTTTTTTTTTGAGGTGGGAGTGTCACTCTGTTGCCAGGCTGGAGTGCAGTGGCACCATCTTGGCTCACGGCAACCTCCGACTCCTGGGTTCAAGCGATTACCCTGCCTCAGCCTCCTGAGGAGCGGGGACTAAGGTGTGTGCCACCACGCCCAGCTAAGTTTTTGTATTTTAGTAGAGACGTGGTTTCACCATGTTGGCCAGGATGATCTCGATCTCCTGACCTCGTGATCTGCCCACCTTGGCCTCCCAAAGTGCTGGGATGACAGGCGTGAGCTGAATCTTTTTTTTAATTAAAAAAATTACAATAGTGATTTCTTTCAATGTATACCTTATTAGTCCCATATAACTTTGTTTCAGATAATCCCTACTAATGATACAGTTAAAATACATTTTAATAATCTGTGAAAACATTAATGCAATAGTTTCTAAGCTTTTCATTAACTACTATATATTAATAAATTGGCATTGTTGTTTGGCAGAGTTCTGAGGTCGGATAGGGTTATGGTATGGTGCGCACTTATATCTCTTCTTAGAGATTTATAATGTGCATTATAATATCAAATACTTAGAGTTGATGAAGTAAATAATTATGTTCAGTCCAGGAGTTTCTTTGGGTGCCAAGGATAGAATAAAGTGACAAAGATGTCTATTCCTTTAGTGCTTTTGTATTTTGGAGGGCATGTTTTGGTATAACTAAAATAAAAGGCCTTATAAAATTAGCCTACTCAAAATGTTCTCACTTTATTTGAGACATCTTTAATGGGATAATTTAGCACAGTGCTTGGCACATAGTACAGGTGCACCTTGTTTTATTGTGCTCCACTTTATTATACTCAGTGGACAATGTGTTTTTTACAAATTGAAGGTTTGTGGCCACCCTGTATAGAGCAAGTGTGTTGGTGTTATTTTACCAAGGGCATGGACTCACTTTGTGTCTCCACATCACATTTTGGTAATTCTTCTATTTCAAACTTTTTATTATTATTGTATCTGTTGCAAGGTTCTGTGATCAGTGATCTTTGATGCTACTATTGTAATTGTTTTGGGATGCCACGAACCTCACCCATAGGAGATGGAGAATATAATTGATAAATGTGGTATATGTTCTCACTGCTTGACCAAACAGCTGTTTCCCATCTCTATTTCTGTCTGAGACATGAAAGTATTACAGTTAGGCCAATTAATAACCTACAATGGCCTCTAAGTGTTCAAGTTAAAGGAGTCACATGTCTTTCTCTTTAAATCAAAAGCTAGAAATGATTAAGCCTAATGAAGAAGGCATGATAGCCAAGATATCATGAAAGCAAAGATAGACTGAAAGCCAGGCCCCTTGTGCCAAACAGCCAAGTTGAATGCAAAGAAAAACTTCTTAAAGGAAATTAAAAGGGCTACTCCAGTGAACACACAAATGACAAGAAAGTGGAATAGCTTTATGGTCAATATGGAGAAAGTTTGAGTGGTTTGGGTAGAAGATATGGCCACAACATTTCCTTAAACCAAAGCTGAATCCAGAGGTAGACCCTAACTCTTGAATTTTATGAAGACTAAGAGGCAAGGAAGTTGCAGAAGAAAAATCTGAAGCTAGCAGAGGTTGGTTCATGAGTTGTAAGGAAAGAACCCGTCTCCATAACAAAAGTGCAAAGTGAAGAAGCAAGTGCTGATGATATATAAGCTGCAGCACATTATCCAGAAGATCTAAGATCATTGATGAGTGAGGCTACCCTAAACAAGAGATTTTCAATGTAGTTGAAACAGCTGTCTATTGGAAGAATATGCTATGTAGGGCTTCACAGCTAGAGAAAGTAGCCAATGCCTGGCTTCAAAGGACAGGCTGACTTGTTAGAAGTTAATGCAGCTGGTGACTTTAAGCTGAAGTCAGTGCTTATTCTGAAAATCCAAGGAACCTTAAGAATTATGCCAAATCTACTCTGCCTGTGCACTATAAATGGAACAACAAAGCCTGGAAGATAGTACATCTATTTATAGCATGGTTTACTGGACATTTTAAGCCCACTGTTGAGACTTACTGCTCAGGAAAAACTATTCCTTTCTTTTTCACTGCTCCTTGACAGTGCACCTGGTCACCCAAGAGTGTTCTGATGGAGATGTACAAAGAGATTGATATTGTTTCCCTGCCTGCTAACACAACATCCCTTCTGTAACCTATGGATTAAAGAGTAATTTTGACTTTCAGGTCTTATTATTTAAGAAATACAGTTCATGGCCAGGCACAGTGGCTCACACCTGTAATCCTAGCACTTTGGGAGCCAAGGTAGGAGGATTACTTGAGTCCAGGAGTTTGAAAGCAGCTTGGGCAACATGGCGAAACCCCATCTCTGCAAAAAATATAAGAAAATTTAGACAAGTGTGATGGCAGGTGCCTGTAGCCACCTCAGGTGGAAAGATTATCTGAGCCTGGGAGGTTGAGGCTGAAGCAAACCCTGATGGTGCCACTGTACTCCAGCCTGGGTGACAGAGCAGACCATGTCTCAACAAAAAAAAAAAAAAAAAAAAAGAAAGAAAGAAACATGTTTTCTAAGGCTATCTGTCATAAATAGTGATTCCTGTGTTGGATTTGGGCAGAGTAAATTAAACATTTTCTGGAAGGATTTACCATTCTAGTTGTCATTAGGAACATTTGTGACAAATGGGAGGAAGTAAAAATATCAACATGAATAGGAGTTTGGAAGAAGTTGATTCCAGCCCTCATGGATGACTTTGAGGGTTTCAAGACTGGAGTTGAGGAAGTCACTGCAGATGTGGTAGAAATAGCAAGAGAACCAGAATTAGAAGTGGAGCCTGAAGATGTGACTGAATTGCTGCAATCTCATGATACAACTTAAATGGATGAGGACTTGTTTCTTATGGATGAGCAAGGAAAGTGGTAGTTCTGGTGAAGATGCTTTGAGCATTGTTGAAATGACAACAAAGGATTTAGAACATTACATAAACTTAGTTGATAAAGCAGTGGCAGGATTTAAGAGCATTGACTGCAATTTTGAAAGAAGTTCTACTGTGGGTCAAACAGCATAGCATGCTACAGAGAAATCTTTCCTGCAAGGAAGAGTCAATCGGTGCAGCAGACTTCCTTGTCTTATTTGCCACAGCCACCCCTGCCTTCAGCAACTGCCACCCTGAACAGCCCATAGCCATCAACATCAAAGCAATACCCTACACAGGCAAAGGATTCCTACTTGCTGAATGCGTGGATGATCATTAGCGTTTTTAGCAATAAAATATTTTAAAATAAGGTATGTACATTTTTTAGACATAATGCTATTACACACTTAGACTACAGTATAGTGTAAACATAGCTTTTATGTGCTTCGCGAAGCTAAAAAATTAATGTGACTCACTTTATTGCAGTATTCACTTCACTGCAGTGGTCTGGAACTGAACCCACAGTATCCGTGAGGTATGCCTGTAGTTGCTTAATAAAGAAATCTTTCTTTAGATTTTGTTCAGATTGATCAAGGATGGGCAGTGAAATACAAAAACTTTAGAATTAGATTTATTGGAACCTGGCAAATGCACGCAGTTTATTTTTTGTTTTTTTATTTTTTGAGACGGAGTCCTGTTCTGTCGCCCAGGCTAGAGTATGGTGGTGCGATCTTGGGTCACTGGAACTTCCCCCTCCTGGTTTCAAGCAATTCTCCTGCCTCAGCCTCCTGAGTAGCTGGGATTACAGGCATGCACCAGCACGGTTAAGTTTTATATTTTTAGTAGAGACAGGGTTTTACCATGTTGGCCACACTGGTCTCGAACTTCTGACCTCAAGTGATCTGCCTACCTCAGCCTCCCAAAGCGCTAGGATTATAGGTGTGAGCCACCACGCGTGGCCTACATGCAGTTTAAAATCAATGCTTCTTTACCCATCTCTTTGCTATCCCTTAACCTGTCTTTATTGCTGAAAATGGGTTATTTGTTAAAAATAGGAAAACTTTTGGTGTTCATCCTCTTACCTTTTTGTTTTGTGCTAAATTGTGCCATTTTTTGAAACTGGTATAAATTAAGAAATGTGAAAATAGGTAGTACATTCAGATAAAAATGATTTATTAAATCCATGTAGTACACATAGCATCACAGTCTACGTTAGGTTGCCTCTTTTATTGTTTACACATAATGTAGAAGAATTAAGCTTGATATGCCAAAAAATCTTAAAATTTTTTTTACTGTAATCTGATTTTATGGTTGGTACATTTTATATTACAAATCTTTTACTTTCAGTGTATTTTCTTTGTAGTTCATTTATATTCTATGTTAGTCATAGTCTGATTATTTTAAATGGTCACATAAATTTCCCAGTATCATCTATAACATTTGAGGAGATAGTGTCTTAAAAAAAGAAATTGAATATAAAATTAGTTGGGATATAAAACACAGTGTAAAGAAGTTATTTTTCAAAAGAATATGTAGATGAGATTTTAGATTATTTTACCATAGAGGCAGATAATTATACTTATATTTTCATAAAGTCAATATTTGTTCAGTTGATATGTTTCTTCTTTTGAGCATCATTTGGATATTTGAGTAATTATTACTGGATTTAGGGGCTTAGTACTTACAACAATAAAATATTTACTCAGTGTTTTACCTTGCCTATTTGGAGAACATTATTCCTTTTTAAAGAGCATTTTTTTTTGTGGTCTCCAGAAAATTAGATAGTAGAGCTGAAAGCCCAGGTCCTGTTTACTTTGTTCTTCAAAATTTTGTCCTAAGCAGTTCTAGAGAAAAATAAGATTAAGAATATTTGAGCTGGTAATCTAGTAGTTAACTATTATATTTGCCTTTTTATGCTTTATTTCTTGAAACAATGGTTTTATTTCTGTTGATGTTAATCTGGTTAAAATAGAACATTGGGTAAGGAATATTAATGAAGCATTCCATATAAATAAATACTAGGTTATAAGTTCCAATACAAGCAATCATAGACTATTGTGATAAAAACATACTTAAGAATATGTCTATTTAAGTGATTAAAATAATCCACCAACTAAAAACAACCAATCTAGACAATTCAGTCTGAAAGCATTTCTACTAGAGTGAGTCTTCCTTTCCCTGCTCTGCAGTTTCATACAGAAAAAAGGTCCTTAGCCCTCCGTTTTATTTTTCTAGCTGGTTAAGTCGAAAGCATTTATCACTTTAAATTATCTTATGGTGAAACCAGTGAAAGATGATGTAACATTTCAAGCTTCAACTGGACAGCCTAATTTTTGACAGCCTGTCTTGGGTAGATAAGATTTTTGGCCATTGATAAATTAAAATAATTGTAAAAGAAAATCCCACTCATCTCATATTACTTGAAGGATAAAGAAGGCACTTTTCTTTCTGACCTCTGAAATGCCCTGTATTCTTTCTTAACTAATGACAGGTACATGTGCATCGTGGATGGGGATTCTTGGAGATGTTGGACTTCTCCCTGTGCCCAACCTCCATCCACTTTCTTTCCACAGATATTTGTCAAGTGCTTAAAGTGTGCCAGATGCCAGGTGAGGAATACAGTGCTGCACAAGGCATGCAAGGTTCCTGCTGCGTAGCAGTGTATAATTTCATCTCCTCATACTTTCTGTTTCTTAGTGTAGGAAATATGAATTAATCACGCTGTATGCTGCCCCCCTCTGCCCACCCAGTGTGTAAATAGGTTGCCTTTCAAAGGTGGTATGTAAATTAGCTTGTTTGGTACATACAGGGAACATATCCCTGGCAGATAACATATTATGAATTGTATTTACATTCCCAGATGGTACCCATAATATAGTTGAACTCCAGAACTAACAACTATGGTTTCCCATTGTCTTTCAGAATGAGTTTCAACTGTAAATCTAAAATATAGAGAATATACTTAGTTTTACAGGCAAGTCCAATGCCTAGAAGAGTTTTCTTTCTCCCACCCCCAACTTCCATTACCCCTTGAGGAGCAGGGATTTTTTCCATTTCTTCTTCCAACTCATTGGCAGTAAGAGGGAATTTCTTCCTTCACCTATTATGGTAGTGGCAAGGACAAGAGAGAAATGAGTGTCCTCTGCATCTGTGACAGGAAGAAGATACAGGATCTTGGTAGTTAAAGAAATGGATTGAAGTAGTTATACTTGGAGACAGGTATATATAAAAGCTCATTCTGGGCATGGAGAATCCTTCACGTCTAGAAAAGGAACGATTGGAGTTCAGGGGAAATGGAATAGTATTGGGGTGGAGTCAGGAGTAGGGAAGAGTAGGTTGGAACTAGAGGGGAATGTTTAACCAGAGTGGCATGTAGGGAACAGGAATCTTTGCAGTCAGCCTAACCAGGGCCTTGAGTTTCTCAGATGCTGCAGATGTGCAGGATGGATATTTGCAAGTCAGGTTCTGCCTGTACTCTGTTTCCTTATATTAACATTTCCTTTTTATCAATAATACTATTAGGAAATATTTGTCTATAGAGCACATGGACCAGTTTTTAAAATACTACTTTTATGCATTTTATTAAATTTTATATGAAGTATTAGAATCTTTGAAATCTTTTCAAGATAAAAATTATATTATTTAGCAGAATTTAAAATCAATGTAAAATAAAATTCCTTAAAGAGAGAAGACGCAATTAAATAAAATCTGCTCATTAAACCTCATTTAGTCAAAGCAAAAAGAGAAGTTCCTAGCAATAATAATCTAAAAAGGAAACAAGATTTACTTATGGATTACAAGCAAATATAGAAAAGTGACATTAGTAATATCTAAGTTTTCAAAGTTTATTTTCAACGTAAAATGTAGATATTTAAAAGTAATCCTTGAGGACAGAAAACCAAACACTGCATGTTCTCACTCATAGGTGGGAACTGAACAATGATAACACTTGGACACAGGGCAGGGAACATCACACATTGGGGCCTGTCATGGGGTCGGGGGAGGGGGCTGGGGGGAAGGATGGCATAAGAGAAATTCCTAATGTAAATGACCAGTTGATGGGTGCAGCACACCAACATGGCACATGTATACAAATGTAACAAACCTGCACGTTGTGCACATGCACCCTAGAACTTAAAGTATAATAATAATTAAAAAAAATCCTTGAAAGACTAAACCAGAATAATTCTTAATCACTTTTTGGTGCAATTTATCTTGCATTTACTATGTAATTACTGGTTTCCTAATCTGGGATATATTGTAAAAATACAACATTAGAATAAAAAAGTTTTAAGTATAAACATTGCAGATACTTTTTCTCAGTTTTAGTAAGTGGTTTTAGATACATAATTTTATCCTTTCTTATAGTTGGTTTATACATATATACTCAAGAATGAAATCTGTTACAGTGGCATGTTATCAATATTTTCCTAATTATTCAAAATATGTTCCTTTGAACATTCTCTGTAATTGAAGCTACATTGCAAGGTTTACAACTGGTGATTTGAGTTTTGTTTCTTTGTTTCTTTTAGGGGCAGAGTCTTGTTCTGTCGCCCATGCTGGAATTCAGTGGTGTGGTCATAGCTCACTGCAGTTTTCAGCGCCTGGGCTCAAACAAATCCTCCTGCCTTAGCTTCCCGAGTAGCTGGAAGTACAGGAACATTCCCTGTACTTCTAGTGGTACAGGAATGTACCATGCCCGGCTAGTTAAAAAAAATTTTTTTGTAGAGATGGAGTCTTACTATGTTGCCCAGGCTGGTTTTGAACTGCTGGCCTCAAGTGATCCTCCCACCTTGGACTCCCAAAGCATTAGGATTACAGGCATGAGCCACTACGCCAAGCCTTCTTTGAATTTTGAAAGGGTAGAGACTGAATGAGGGTCAGGGAAAAGGGACAGAGGTTTTTAAAAAATTGAAATAGAAAGTACTTTTATTGCAGATAGAAAAAAAAAAAAAAACTCTAATGCCAGATTAATGAGGATGACTTATCTGGAAAAGTCAGTCCCCAAATTTACTTAGTCAGTATTTCTAATTGTTAATTTTTGTGGGTACATAGCAGGTGTATATACTTGAGATAATGTGACACAAGCATACAATGCATAATAATCCCAGGGTAAATGGGGGTATCCATTACCTCAAACATTTATTCTTTTATTTTGTTGCACACAATACAATTCTACTTTTTTAGTTGTTTTAAAATGTACAATAAATTGTTGTTGACCGCAGGTACCCTGTTGTACTATCAAATGCTAGGTCTTACTCATTCTTTCTAACTCTATTTTTGTACCCACTAACCATCCTTACTTTCCCTCGCCCCAGTACCCTTTAGAGTCTAATAACTATCATTCTGCTTTCTATCTCCATGAGTTCAATTGTTTAAATTTTTAGCTCCCACAAATACCTGAGAACATGCAAAGTTTGTTTTTCTGTGCCTGGCTTATTTCACTTAACATAGTGTCCTCCAGTTCTGTGCATGTTGTTGAAATAACAGAATCTCATTCTTTTTTTTATGGCCTACTTCATTCTGTATATGTACCCTGTTTTCTTTATCCATTTGTGTGTTGATGGACGCTAAGATTGCTTCCAAATCTTGGCTATTGTGAGTGGTACTGCAATAAATATGGGAGTGCAGGTATCTCTTCAATATATGGATTTTCTTTCTTTTGGGTGTATACCTAGCAGTGGGATTGCAGGATCATATGGTAGTTTTAGTTTTTTGAGTTTTTTTAGTTTTTTGAGGAACTTCCAAACTATTCTCTATAGTGGTTGTACTAATTTACATTCCCACAAACAGTGTATGAGGGTTTCCTTTTCTCCACATCCTCTCCAGCATTTGTTATTGCCTGTCTTTTGGACAAAAGCCATTTTAACTGAGGTAAAGTGATACCTCATTGAACTTTTGTTTGGTTTTTCTCTGACGATCAGTGATGTTGAACACCTTTTCATATGCCTGTTTGCCATTTGTTTCTTTTGAGAAATGTCTATTCAGATCTTTTGCCCATTTTATAATCACATTATTAGATTATTTTTCTATAGAGCTGTTTGAGCTCCTTATATATGCTGGTTATTGATCCCTGTTAGGTGGATAGTTTGCAGACATTTTCTCCCATTCTGTGGATTGTCTCTTTTAACTTTGTTCAATGTTTCCTTTGCCATGAAGAAACTTTTTAACTTGATGTAATTCCATTTGACCGTTTTTGCTTTGATTGCCTGTGCTTGTAGGGTATTACTCAATAAACCTTTGCTGAGTCCAGTGTCCTGGAGAGTTTCCTCAATATTTTCTTTCCTTTTTTTTTTTTTTCTGAGACAGAATCTTGCTCCGTTGCCAGGCTGGAGTGCAGTGGCACGATCTCGGCTCACCGCAACCTCCACCTCCCAGGTTCAAGTGATTCTCCTGCTTCAGCCTTCTGAGTAGCTGGGACTACAGGTGTGCACCACCACGCCTGGATAATTTTTTTTGTATATTAGTAGAGACAGGGTTTCACTGTGTTGGCCAGGATGGTCTCCATCTCCTGACCTCGTGATCCGCCTGCCTTGGCCTCCCAAAGTGCTGGGATTACAGGTGTGAGCCACTGCACCTGGACTCCTCAATATTTTCTTTTAAGAGTTTTATAGTTTGAGATCTTAGATTTAAGTCTGTAAAGTCTGTAATTCATTTTGATTTGGTTTTTGTATATGGTGAGAGATAGGGGTCTTGTTTCATTCTTCTGCATATGAATATCCAGTTTTCCCAGCGCCATTTATTGAAGAGATTTTCCTTTCTCTGGTGTATATCCTTGGCATATTTGTCAAAAATGAGTTCACTGTAGTTGTATAGATTTGCTTCTGTGTTCTCTTTTCTGTTTCATTGGTCTGTGTGTCTGTTTTTATGCCAGTACCATGCTATTTGGGTTACTACAGCTGTGTAGTATAATTTGAAGTCAGGTAATGTGATTCCCCCAGCTTTGTTCTCTTTGCTCAGGATAGCTTTGCCTATTCTGAATCTTTTGTGGTTCTATATAAATATTAGGAATTTTTTCTATTTCTGTGAAAAATGCCATTGGTATTTTAATATGGATTGCATTGAATCTGTAGATTGCTTTGGGGAGTATGGACATTTTTAGCAATATTGATTCTTCCAGTTCATCAACATGGAATATCTTTCCATTTTTTTTGTTGTCCTCTTCAATTTCTTTCATCAGTGTTTTATAGTTTTTATTGCAGAGATCTTTCACTTCTTTGGTTAATTCCTGGGTATATTATTTTATTTGTAGGTATTATAAATGGGATTACTCTCTTGATTTCTTTTTCTGATTGTTCATTGTTGACATATAGAAATGCTTCTGATTTTTGTATGTTGATTTTGTATCCTGGAGCTTTCCCAAATTTGTTTGTCAGTTCTAATAGTTTTTTGGCAGAGTCTTTGAGTTTTACCAAATATAATATAAAGTCATCTGCAGACAAGGATAATTTGATTTATTCCTTTCCAGTTTGGATGCCTTTATTTCTTTCTCTTGTCTGATTGCTCTAGCTGGGACTTCCAGTACTGAGTTGAATAACAGTGGTGAAAGTGGGCATCCTTGTTGATTGCCAGATTTTAGAGGAAAGGCACATTGATTGATTTGCATCTGTTGAACCATCCTTGCACCCCTGAAACAAATCTTTCTTGGTTATGATGAATGATGTTTTTAATGTGTTGTTGAATTTGGTTGCTAGTATTTTGTTGAAGATTTTTGCATCAATGTTCATTAGGGATATTGGCTTGTAGTTTTCTTTTTTTGATGTGTCTTTGTCTGGTTTTGGTATCAGAGTAATACCAGTTTTCTAAAATGAGTAAGTATTCCCTCCTCCTCTGTATTTCAGAATAATTTGAGTAGAGTTGGTATTAGTTCTTCTTTAAATGTTTGATAGAATTCAGCAGTGAAGTTATTGGGTCCCAGGCTTTTCTTTGCTGGCAGTTTCTTTTTTTTTAAATTACAGCTTTAATTTCATTACTTGTTACTGGTCTGTTCAGGTTTTGGATATCATCATGGTTCAGTCTTGGTAGTTTGTATGTATCTAGGGGAATTTGGCCATTTCTTTTAGGTTTTCCAATTTGTTGGTATATAGTTGCTCATAGTAGCCACTAATAATCCTTTATGTTTCTGTAGTATCGATTGTAATGTCTCCTTTTTCATCTCTGATTTCATTTATTTGGGTCTCCTCTCTTTTTTTCTTAGTCTGGCTAAAGGTTTATTGATTTTGTTTATCTTTGAAAAGAACAACTTTTTGTTTCATTGATCTTTTGTATTTGTTTCAATTTTATTTATTTCTGCTTTGATCTTTATTATTTCTTCTACTAATTTTGGGCTTTGTTTGCTCTGCTTTTCTAATTCTTTAAGATGCATTGTTAGATTGTTTATTTGAAGTTTTTCTGCTGTTTTGATGTAGGTGTTTATAGCTGTAAACTTTCCTCTTGGAATGGCTTTTGCTGTATCCCACAGGTTTTGGTATGTTGAGTCCCATTATCATTTGTTTCAATAAATTTTAAAATTTTCTTCTTAATTTCTTCATTGACCCCATTGGTCATTTAGGAGGACATTTGTTTAATTTTCATGTGTTTGTATAGTTCCCAGACTCCTCTTGTTACTGAGTTCTCGTTTTATTTCATTGTAGTCAAATAAGTTATTTGATATAATTTCAGATTTTCCGGAATGTGTTAAGACTTGTTTTGTGGCCTAACATATGGTCTATTTTGAGAATGATCCATTTGGGGAGAAGAATGTGTATTCTGCAGCTATTGGATGAACTATTCTGTAAATATCTATTAGGTCCATTTGGCCTATAGTGAAGATTTGGCCTTTGTTGACGTTTTTTGTCTGAACAATCTGTCAAATGCTGAAAGTGGGTTGTTGAAGTCTCCAGCTATTATTGTACTGGGGTTTATTTCTCTCTTTAACTCTAATAGTTGCTTTATATATTTGGGTGCTCCAGTGTTGTATGCATATATATTTATATATATTTGCAATTGTTATATTCTTTGCTGAATTGATCACTTTATTATTATATAATGGCCTTCTTTGGCTTGAAATCTGTTTTGTCTGATATAAGTATAGTTACTCCTGTTAAACTTTTTTGGTTTCTATTTGCATAGAATATCTTTCTTAATCCCTTTATTTTCAGTCTGTGTGTCTCTTTAGGTGAAGTGTGTTTATTGTAGGCAACAGATCATTGGATCTTGTTTTTATATCCATTCAGCCACACTATGACTTTTGACTGGAGAGTTTAGTCCGTTTACATTCAGTATTATTATTGATAAGTTAAGTACTTACTCCTGCCACTTTGTTACTTGTTTTCTGGTTGTCTCATGGTCTTCTCTTTCTTCTTTTCTTCCTTCCTGTCTTCCTTTTAGTGAAGGTGATTTTCTCTGGTATTATGTTTTAATTTCTTGCTTTTTATTTTATGTTTATCTGTTGTATGTTTTTTGATTTGAGGTTATCAGAAGTCTTGAAAATAATATCTTATAACCCATTATTTTTAAACTAATGAAACTTAACACTGATTGCATAAACAGAGAGAAAACTGGTTAAAACTCTACATTTACTTCATCTCCTGCTTTTAAACTTTTTCTTGTTTCTATTTATATGTTATTGTACTGTCTATATCTTGAGAAGTTGTAGTTCTTATTTTTGATCAGTTTATCTTTTAGTTTTTCTACTCAAGATATGAATGGTTTAAACACCACAATTACAGTGTTACAATATTCTATGTTTTTCTGTGTACTTACGATTAGCAGTAAGTTTTATACCTTTAAATGATTTTATGTTGCTCACTAATGTTCTTTTCTTTTATATTAAAGAACTCCCTTTAGCATTTCTTGTAGGGCAGGTCTGGTGTTGATGAAATTACTCAACATTTTTGGGAAAGTTTTTATTTCTTCTTCATGTTTGAAGGATATTTTTGCTGAATATATTATTCTAGAATATAAGTTTTTTTTGTCTTTAGCACTTTAGGTGCTCTCTCCTGGACTGTAAGGTTTCAGCTGAGAAATCTGCCGTCAGATGTATTAGAGCTTTATTGTATGTTATTTGTTTCTCTTTTGCTGCTTGTAGGATTCTTTCTTTATCCTTGACCTTTGGGAGTTGACTATTAAATGCCTTGAGATAATCTTATTTGGGTTAAATATGCTTGGTGTTCTATAACTTTCTTGTACTTAAATGTTAATACCTTTCTCTAGGTTTGAGAAGTTCTCTGTTATTATTCCTTTGAATAGTCTCTACCCTTATCTTTTTCTACCACCTCTTTACAGCCAGTAACTCTTAGATTTGCCCTTCGAGGCTATTTCCTAGATCTTGTAGGCATACTTTATTCTTTTTTCTTTTTTCTCCTCTGATTGTGTACTGTCAAATAGCTTGTCTTCAGGCTCACTAATTGGTTCTTCTGCTTGATCAATTCTGGTGTTAAGAGACTCTGATACATTCTTCAGTTTGTCAGTTGCGTTTTTCAACTTCAGAATTTCTGCTTGATTCTTTTTATTAACATTTCAATCTCTGTTAAATTTATCTGATAACATTCTGAGTTCCTTCTCTGTGGTATCTTTCATTTTGCTGAGTTTCCTAAAAAATAGCTATTTTAAATTCTGTCTGGAAGTGCACATTATCTCCTTCTCTCCAGGATTGGTCTCTGGAGGCTTATTTAGTTTGTTTATTGAGGTTGTGTTTTCCTGGATGATCTTGATGCATGTAGTTGTTCATCAGTGTTTGACCATTGAAGAGTTAGGCCTTTATTATAGTCTTTGCGATTTGGGCTTGTTTGTGCCTTTCCTTATTGGGAAGGCTTTTCAGGTATTTGAAGGGACTTGAGCCCCAAACCCAATAAAACTGTGGTTCTTGCAGATTTGTAGAGGTACTGCCTTGTTGGTCTTAGATAAGATCTGGAAGCTTTCCCTGGATTACCTGGTAGAAACTCTTATTCTTTTTCTTTACTTTCTTCCAAACAAACAGAGTCTTTCTCTCTGTGCAGAGCTGCCTGGAGCTGGGTGAGGGGTGACACAAGCACCCCTGTGGCTATCACCACTGGGTCAGACCTGAAGCTAGTCCAGCACTGGGTCACACCCAAGGCCTGTGGTAACCACTGTCTGGCTACCACCTATGGTCGCTTAAGACCCTAGGGCTCTATAATCAGCAGATGGCGAAGCCAGCCATGCTGGTGTTCTTTGTTTCAGGGTGGCAAGTTTCCTCTGGTCCTGGGCAGATCCAGTGATGCCATCCAGCAGCCAGGGCCTGGAGTCAGAAACTTTAGGAATCTACCTGGTCTTCTATTTTGTGCCTGAGCTGGCACCCAAACCATAAGACAAAATCCTTCTCAGTCTTCCCTCCCCTTTCCTTGAGCAGAGGAAACTCATCATGTGGCTCCTATTACCCCAGGCCTGCAGTGAGTACTGCCTGGCTACTGCTCCCTTCAGGACAGTGGGCTTCCTTCCGGGCCGGGACAGGTCCAGAAATGCTATTCAAGAGCTAAAGCCTGGACCCGGGGCCAAGTACGTACCCTACTGTGGCCAAGCTGGTACCTAAGCTACAAGACAAAGACCCTTTAGTCTTCCTTCTCCTTTTCTCAACCAGAAGGAGTTCCTCCTTGTAGCAACTACAGCTGGGAATGTGCTGGGTTGCACCTGAAACCAGCACATCTCTGAGTCTTATCCAAGACCCATAGCAAGTACTGCCTGGCTATCACTGCTGATTATTCAGGCCCCAAGGGCTCTTTAGTCAGAAGGTGATGAATCCTGCCAAGACTGGGTTCTTCCCTTCAAGGCAGGGGGTTCCCTTCAGGCTCAGGATGTGTCTAGAAATGTCTTTCAGGAGCTAGGGTCTGGAATGGTGACTTCACGACTCTGCCCAGTGCCCTATCCTACTGTGGCTGAGCTGGTTTTCAAGTTGCAAAACAAAGCCTTCTTTACTCTTCCCTCTCTTCTCCTCAAGTGGAAGGAAGGAGTATCTCCTATAGCTTTGAGCTGTGCTGCCTGAGGTTGAGGGAGGAGTGGTACAAGTACTCCCTTGGCCACCCTGGCTGCTGTTTCACTGGGTCATATGCCCTGCACATTCACTGGTTTTGAGTCCAGCACAGCATCAGGACTTGCCCAGGAATTGTAGTACTTGTATTCTAGATTGTATTTCATGTTTATTTAGCACCCAACACTTTAGCCGTGGTGGTAAAGCTTGCCAGAACTCAGGTTCTGGCCACTGGGCTGGGGGATTCCCCTTTGGCTAGGGCTGGTCCATATGCTTCCTCCATGAATGCCAACTGAGTTCTGCCCAGTGTTGCTTTCTGCTGTGACATGCAGCACTGAGTTCCAATGCGAAGTCCCATAGTCACTGTACTCTCCCTCCCACAATTGCACAGATTCTCTGTACCATGTGGCCGCTGCCGGGTGATGGGGGAGGGTGACATCAGTAATTCAAAACTGTCTTTTCTACTCTCTTCAGTACTGCTTTCAGTGATCCGAAGTTAAAACCAGGTACTGTTATGACTCGTCTGATTTTTGGTTTGTAGGAAGGTCCTTTTTTGTGTGAATAGTCATTCAATTTGGTGTTCTTGCTGGGAGGATGATGGGTGGATGCTTCTATTTGGCCATCTTTCTCCACCTCCCATTTTGTCACTTTTTTTTTTTTTTTTTTTTGAGATGGAGTCTCGCTCTGTTGCCTAGGCTGGAGTGCAGTGGCATGATTTTGGCTCACTGCAACCTCCACCTCCTGAGTTCAAGAGATTCTCCTGCCTCAGCCTCCCAAGTAGCTAGGACTATAGGCGTGTGCCACTACGCCCAGGTAATTTTTGTATTTTTAGTAGAGATGGGATTTCACCATACTGGCCAGGCTGGTTTTGAACTCCTGGCCTCATGATCTGCCTGCCTCAGCCTCCCAAAGTGCTGAGATTACAGGCATGAGCTACCGTGCCTGGCCCCATTTTGTCACTTTTTTTAGTGACTTGTTCTGCACTTACTAAATACAGTAATTACTGGCTTTTTAAATTCACTATGTCTTATGAAACTATAACCTCAGAATAAATAATTCTTAATATAAAAAATACATTTCGTAAGGTTTTGCAAGTTGATTTTAGGTATTTAAGTACTTTCTTTCTTAGATTTGTTTATAAAGTGAAAAGCCATATACATGTTAAAGGGCCCTTAATTTAGTAAATATTACATTTTATTTAGTAAATTTACAATATGAATTTGATTTACGTTAAAAATATCCAACAGGTCTTCACTTGAGATCATTGTAACTAGGATTGATTTTCATTTCATCTGTAAGGCATATATATTTCAATATGAGATGATCATTTTGGTGACATTTAATGGGAATTTGGCTGATAAATGTGACTCTTTATTTTAAAGGAATAACTAGTTCAGTGAAATAGTGAGGCTTTCTGGATTCAATTAAAAATTAACCTAAATGGATTAAGTTGATTTCTTCTTTTGTTGAAGTTGATTCCTACCTTTCTTACTGTATAACCTTTTGGGAAATTTTTTGAGAAAAATGTCAAGGCTTAATCCCGTGTGCTTTGAAGAATTTTATTTACATAGTGATCTGAAGAAGATTCCAGTTAATGTACTTTTGGGTATTCCTGGGGAATTATTTACAAAGCAAATAATGATATTCTTTCTGCATTCTTTCTAAAATAAATGGAAGGTTTTCTAGGTTTAGATTAGGCAGATTAAATGTGATTTGGATAGTCTGTTTTGTGGACCACCCAGTGGCTAAAAGTGCCCTTGGCTGTTTATTGCTTAGGTATCTAGAACCCCATCTGTTGGGGTTTTGGAATTGGCTGTCTATTCAGTAAAGTTGGAACCTCTTTCCATTAAGTGGTGAAAACACCTGTTCTTCCTACTTGAAGAACAAAAGAAGTTAATATAGCCCACCTACAAGTGCTACAAGTATTAACAGATAAGCCTCCCCTTCTCTAGTTCTGTAAATAGGGCAACTTCTTTTAAATTAATAAAATTTAGTTTTTAGTGCAGTTTAAAGTTCAGAGCAAAATTGAGTGGGAAGCACCGAGAGTTCCTATATACACCTTCTTTCCCTTCACACAACCTACCTGATTATCCATATCCTACATGTGCCACTGTGGTACATTTGTTACAATTGCTGAATACATTAAGACATCGTTATCATATATAGTTCAAATTAGGTTTCATTCTTATATATCCTATCAGTTTTGACAAATGTATCATATATTAACCATTGTAGTATCATACTGTATTAGTCTATTCTTATACTGCTCTAAAGAACTACATGAGACTGGGTAATTTATGAAGAAAAGAGGTTTAACTGACTCACAGTTCTGCAGACTTAACGGGAAGCATGACTGGGAGGCCTCAAGAAACTTAAAATCATGGCAGAAGGTGAAGGGGAAGCAAGCACCTTCTTCACATGTGGCAGGAGAGAAAGAGAGAGAGCAAAGGGGGAATTGCCACACACTTTTAAACTATCAGATCTCGTAGGAACTCACTATCACAAGAACAGCAAGGGGGAGATCCAGCCCCATTATCCAATCACTTCCCACCAGGCCTCTCCTCCAATTCCCCATATCATTCTGCCCCTGGCCCCTCTCAAATCTTATGTCCTTCTCACATTGCTAAACACAATTACCCCTTCTCGATAGTCCCCCCCAGTCTTAACTCATTTCAGCATTAACTCAAAAGTCTACAGTCCAAAGTCTCATCTGAGACAAAGTAAGTCCCTTCTGCCCATGAGCCTGTGAAATAAAAAACAAGTTAGTTACTCCAAGATGCAATGGGGGTACAAGCATCAGATAAATGCTCCTGTTCTAAATGGGAGAAGGTGGCCAAAACAAAAGGACTATAGGCCCCATGTATGTATAAAACCGAGCAGGGCAGTCATTAAATCTTAAAGCTCCAAAATAACCTCCTTTGACTCCATGTCTCACAACCAGGGCACACTGATGCAAGAGGTGGGTCCCAAGGCCTTGGACACATACAGAATAGTTTTACTACCCTAAAAATACCCTATGTTCTGCGCATTCATCCCTTTGTCTCTCTGAATCCCTGGCAACCACTAATCTTTTTACTGTATCCATAGTTTTGCCTTTTCCAGATTATTATATAATTTGAAGCATGTGGTTCATAGCCTTTTCAGATTGGCTTCTTTCACTTAGTAATAGGTGTTTAAGCTTCCTCCATGTCTTTACAGGACTAACTCATTTCTTTCTAGTGTTGAATAATATTTCATTGTCTGGATGCACTACAATTTATTTCTTCATTTACCTACCGAAGATCATCTTGGTTGCTTCTGTGTATTGGCAATTGTAGGTAAAGCTACCATAAACATTGGTGTGCATTGTTTTCATGAGGAAATAAGTTTTCAGTTTTTTGAGTAAGTATTAAGGAGACGAATTGCTGGATTATATGTTAAGAATGTGTTTAGCTTTGTAAGAAGCTACCAAATTGTCCTCCAAAGTGACTGTCCCAGTTTGCATTTCCACCAGCAATGAATGAAAATTCTTGTTTGCTTCACATTTTTGTCAGCATTTGGTGGTGCCAGTGTTTTGAATTTTGGCCATTCAAATATTTGTATTGTGGTATTTAGATACAACTTGAAATTCCCTAATGACGTATGATATTGAGCATCTTTTTGTGTGCTTACTTGCCATCTGTATATCTTCATTGGTGAAAGACTTTTCTGTTCATTTTTTAATCAGATTGTTCTTTTTCTTATTGTTGTTTTAAGAGTTCTTTGCTTATTTTGGATCAACAGTCCTTTATCAGGTATGTTTTTTGCAAAAATTTCCCCTCACTCTGTGGCTTGTCTTCTCATTCTCTTGACAGTGCCTTTCACACAGTTTTTCATTTTAATGAAGCCAAACTTATCAGTTATTTCTATCATGAATCATGCTTTTTGTGTTGAATCTAAAAAGTCATCGCCGTATCCAAGGTCAGTTAAATTTTCTCCTGTGTTATCTTCTAGGAGTTTTATTGTTTTACATTTTCATATGGGTATAAGATCCATTTTTTAAAATTATACTTTATGTTCTAGAGTACATGTGCACAACGTGCAGATTTGTTACATATGTATACATGTGCCATGTTGGTGTGCTGTACCCATTAACTCATCATTTACATTAGGTGTATCTCCTAATGCTGTCCCTCCCCCCTACTCCCACCCCACAATAGGCCCTGGTGTGTGATGTTCCCCTTCCTGTGTCCAGGTGATCTCATTGTTCAGTTCCCACCTATGAGTGAGAATATGTGGTGTTTGGTTTTCTCTTCCTGTGATAGTATGCTGAGAATGATAGTTTCCAGCTACATCCGTGTCCCTACAAAGGACACGAACTCATCCTTTTTTATGGCTGCATAGTATTCCATGGTGTATGTGTGCCACATTTTCTTAATCCAGTCTGTCATCGATGGACATTTGGGTTGGTTCCTAGTCTTTGCTGTTGTGAATAGAGCGGCATTAAACATACGTGTGCTTGTGTCATTATAGCTGCATGATTTATAATCCTTTGGGTATATCCCCAGTAATGGGATCGCTGGGTCAAATGGTATTTCTAGTTCTAGATCCTTGAGGAATTGCCACGCTGTCTTCCACAATGGTCAAACTAGTTTACAGTCCCCCCAACAGTGTAAAAGTGTTCCTATTTCTCCACATCCTCTCCAGCACTTGTTGTTTCCTGACTTTTTAGTGATTGCCATTCTAACTGGTGTGAGATAGTATCTCATTGTGGTTTTGATTTGCATTTCTCTGATGGCAAGTGATGATGAGCATTTTTTCATGTGTCTGTTGGCTGCCTAAATGTCTTCTTTTGGGAAGTGTCTGTTCATATCCTTTGTCCACTTTTTGATGAGGTTGTTTTTTTCTTGTAAATTTGTTTGAGTTCTTTGTAGGTTCTGGATATTAGCCCTTTGTCAGATGGATAGATTGCAAAAATTTTCTCCCATTCTGTAGGTTACCTGTTCACTCTGATGGTAGTTTCTTTTGCTGTGCAGAAGCTCTTTAATTAGATCCCATTTTTCAATTTTGGCTTTTGTTGCCGTTGCTTTTGGTGTTTTAGACATGAAGTCCTTGTCCATGTCTATATCCTGAATGGTATTGCCTAGGTTTTCTTCTAGGGTTTTTATGGTTTTAGGTCTAACATTTAAGTCTCTGATCCATCTTGAATTAATTTTTGTATAAGGTGTAAGAAAGGGATCCAGTTTCAGCTTTCTACTTATGGCTAGCCAGTTTTCCCAGCACTATTTATTAAATAGGGAATCCTTTCCCCATTTCTTGTTTTTGTGAGGTTTGTCAAAGATCAGATGGTGGTAGATGTGTGGTATTATTTCTGAGGACTCTGTTTTGTTCCATTGGTCTATATCTCTGTTTTGGTACCAGTACCATGCTGTTTTGGTTACTGTAGCCTTGTAGTATAGTTTGAAGTCAGGTAGCGTGATGCCTCCAGCTTTGTTCTTTTGACTTAGGATTGTCTTGGCAATGCAGGCTCTTTTTTGGTTCCATATGAACTTTAAAGCAATTTTTTCCAGTTCTGTGAAGAAAGTCATTGATAGCTTAACGGGGATGGTATTGAATCTATAAATAACCTTGGGCAGTATGGCCATTTTCATGATACTGATTCTTCCTATCCATGAGCATGTAATGTTCTTCCATTTGTTTGTGTCCTCTTTTATTTCATTGAGCAGTGGTTTGTAGTTCTCCTTGAAGAGGTCCTTGACATCCCTTGTAAGTTGGATTCCTAGGTATTTTATTCTCTTTGAAGCAATTGTGAATGGGAATTCACTCATGATTTGGCTCTCTGTTATTGGTATATAAGAGTGCTTGTGATTTTGGCACATTGATTTTGTATCCTGAGACTTTGCTGAAGTTGCTTATCAGCTTAAGGAGATTTTGGATTGAGATGATGGAGTTTTCTAAACATACAATCATGTCATCTGCAAACAGGGACAATTTGACTTCTTCTTTTCCTAATTGAATACCCTTTATTTCTTTCTCTTGCCTAATTACCCTGGCCAGAACTTCCAACACTATGTTGAATAGGAGTGGTGAGAGAGGGCATCCCTGTCTTGTGCCAGTTTTTAAGGGCAATGCTTACAGTTTTTGTCCATTCAGTATGATATTGGCTGTGGGTTTGTCATAAATAGCTCTTATTATTTTGAGGTACGTTCCCTCAATACCGAATTTATTGAGAGTTTTTAGCATGAAGGGCTATTGAATTTTGTCAAAGGCCTTTTCTGCATCTATTGAGATAATCATGTGGTTTTTGTCTTTGGTTCTGTTTATATGCTGGATTACGTTTATTGATTTGCATATGTTGAACCAGCCTTGCATCCCAGGGATGAAGCCCACTTGATGATGGTGGATAAGCTTTTTGATGTGCTGCTGGATTCGGTTTGCTAGTATTTTATTGAGTATTTTTGCATCGATGTTCATCAGGGATATTGGTCTAAAATTCTGTTTTTTTTGTTGTGTCTCTGCCAGGCTTTGGTATCAGGATGATTTTGGCCTCATAAAATGAGTTAGGGAGGATTCCCTCTTTTTCTGTTGATTGGAATAGTTTCAGAAGGAATGGTACCAGTTCCTCCTTGTACCTCTGGTAGAATTCGGCTGTGAGTTCATCTGGTCCTGGACATTTTTTGGTTCGTAGGCTATTAATTATTGCCTTAATTTCAGAGCCTGCTATTGGTCTATTCAGGGATTCAACTTCTTCCTGGTTTAGGCTTGGGAGAGTGTATGTGTCCAGGAATTGGTCTGTTTCTTCTAGGTTTTCTAGTTTATTTGCGTAGAGGTGTTTATAGTATTCTCTGATGGTAGTTTGTATTTCTGTGGGAGCAGTGATGATATCCCCTTTATCATTTTTTATTGTGTCTATTTGATTCTTCTCTATTAGTCTTGCTAGCAGTCTATCAATTTTGTTGATTGTTTCAAAAAACCAGCTCCTGGATTCATTTATTTTTTTGAAGGGTTTTTTGTGTCTCTATCTCCTTCAGTTCTACTCTGATCTTAGTTATTTCTTGCCTTCTGCTAGCTTTTGAATGTGTTTGCTCTTGCTTCTCTACTTCTTTTAATTGTGATATTAGGGTGTCAATTTTAGATCTTTCCTGCTTTCTCTTGTGGGCATTTAGTGCCATACATTTCCCTCTACACACTGCTTTAAATGTGTCCCAGAGATTCTGGTGTGTTGTATCTTTGTTCTCATTGGTTTCAAAGAACATCTTTATCTCTGCCTTCATTTCGCTATGTACCCAGTAGTCATTCAGAGCATGTTGTTCAGTTTCCATGTAGTTGAGCGGTTTTAAGTGAGTTTCTTAGTGCTGAGTTCTAGTTTGATTGCACTGTGGTCTGAGAGACAGTTTGTTATAATTTCTGTTCTTTTACATTTGCTGAGGAGTGCTTTACTTCCAACTATGTGGTCAATTTTGGAATAAGTGTGATGCAGTGCTGAGAAGAATGTATATTCTGTTGATTTGGGGTGGAGAGTTCTGTAGATGTCTATTAGGTCTGTTTGGTGCAGAGTTGAGTTCAATTTCTGGATATCTTTGTTAACTTTCTGTCTTGTTGATCTGTCTAATGTTGACAGTGGGGTGTTAAAGTCTCCCATTATTATTGTGTGGGAGTCTAAGTCTCTTTGTAAGTCTCTAAGGACTTGCTTTATGAATCTGGGTGCTTCTGTATTGGATTCATATATATTTGGGATAGTTAGCTCTTCTTGTTGAATTGATCCCTTTACCATTATGTAATGGCCTTCTTTGTCTCTTTTGATCTTTGATGGTTTAAAGTCTGTTTTATCAGAGAGTAGGATTGCAACCCCAGCCTTTTTTTGTTTTCCATTTTCTTGGTAGATCTTCCTCCATCCCTTTATTTTGAGCCTATCTGTGTCTCTGCACATGAGATGGGTCTTCTAAATACAGCAAACGGATGGGTCTTGACTTTTTATCCAGTTTGCCAGTCTGTGTCTTTTAATTGGGGTCTTTAGCCCATTTACATTTAAGGTTAATATTGTTATGTGTGAATTTGATCCTGTCATTATGATGTTAGCTGGTTATTTTGCTCGTTAGTTGATGCAGTTTCTTCCTAGCATCGATGGTCTTTACATTTTGGCATGTTTTTGCAATGGCTGGTACCTGTTGTTCCTTTCCATGTTTAGTGCTTCCTTCAGGATCTCTTGTAGGGCAGGCCTGGTAGTGACAAAAATCTCTCAGCATTTTCTTGTGTGTAAAGGATTTTATTTCTCCTTCACTTATGAAACTTAGTTAGGCTGGATATGAAATTCTGGGTTTAAAATTCTTTTCTTTAAGAATGTTGAATATTGGCCCCCACTCTCTTCTGGCTTGTAGAGTTTCTGCCGAGAGATCTGCTGTTAGTCTGATGGGCTTCCCTTTGTGGGTAACCCGACCTTTCTCTCTGGCTGTCCTTAATATTTTTTCCTTCATTTCAACTTTGGTCGATCTGACAATTATGTGTCTTGGAGTTGCTCTTCTTGAGGAGCATCTTTGTGGCGTTCTCTGTATTTCCTGAATTTGAATGTTCGCCTGCCTTGCTAGGTTGGGGAAGTTCTCCTGGATAATATCTTGCAGAGTGTTTTCCAATTTGGTTCCATTCTCCCCGTCACTTTCAGGTACACCAATCAGGCGTAGATTTGGTCTTTTCACATAGTCCCATATTTCTTGGAGGTTTTGTTCATTTCTTTTTACTCTTTTTTCTTTAAACTTCTCTTCTCACTTTATTTCATTCATTTGATCTTCAATCACTGATACGCTTTCTTCCAGTTGATCGAGTTGTTACTGAAGCTTGTGCATTTGTCACGTAGTTTTTGTGTCACGGTTTTCATCTCTATCAGCTCGTTTATGGACTTCTCTGCATTGGTTATTCTAGTTATCCATTCGTCAAATCTTTTTTCAAGGTTTTTAGTTTCTTTGTGCTGGGTTCGCAGTTCCTCCTTTAGCTCTGAGAAGTTTGGTCAACTGAAGCCGCCTTCTCTCAACTCCTCAAAGTCATTCTCCATCTAGCTTTGTTCCGTTGCTGGTGAGGAGCTGCGTTGCTTTGGAGGGGGAGAGGCGCTCTGATTTTTTGAATTTTCAGCTTTTCTGCACTGCTTTTTCCCCTTCTTTGTGGTTTTATCTACCTTTAGTCTTTGATGATAGTGACGTACAGATGGGGTTTTGCTGTGAATGTCCCTTCTGTTTGTTAGTTTTCCTTCTAATAGTCAGGACCCTCAGCTGTAGGTCTGTTGGAGTTTTCTTGAGGTCCACTCTAGACCCTGTTTGCCTGGGTATCAGCAGCGGAAACTGCAGAAGAGAGAATTGCTGAACAGCAAGTGTTGCTGTCTGATTGTTCCTCTAGAAGGTTCGTCTCAGAGGTGTACCCGCTGTGTGAGGTGTGAGGTGTCAGTCTGCCCCTAAGTGGGGGATGTCTCCCAGTTAGGCTACTCGGGGGTCAGGGACCCACTTGAGTAGGCATTCTGTCCATTCTCAGATCTCAGCCTCCATGCTGGGAGAATCACTACTCTGTTCAAAGCTGTCAGAGAGGGACATTTACATCTGCAGAGGTTTCTGCTGCTTTTTGTTCAGCTATGCCCTGTGCCCAGAAGTGGAGTCTACAGAGGCAGGCAGGCCTCCTTAAGCTGCGGTGGGCTCCACCCAGTTCGAGCTTCCTGGCTGCTTTGTTTACCTACTTAAGCCTCAGCAATGGTGGGTGCCCCTCCCCGAACCTCGCTGCCACCGTGCAGTTTAGATCTCAGCCTGCTGTGCTAGCAATGAGGGAGGCTCCATGGGTGTGGGACTCTCCGAGCCAGTTGCAGGATATAATCTCCTGGTGTGCCGTTTGCTAAGACCCTTGGTAAAGTGCAGTATTAGGGTGGGAGTGATCCAATTTTCCAGGTGTTGTGTGTCACCATTTCCCTTGAGTAGGAAAAGGAATTCTCTTCCCCCTTGCACTTCCCAGTGAGGTGATGCCTTGCCCTGCTTTGGCTCTCGCTCCTTGGGCTGCACCCACTGTCCTGCACCGACTGTCTGGCATGCCCCAGTGAGATGAACCTGGTACCTCAGTTGGAAATGCGGAAATCACCCATCTTTGTTGCTCACGCTGGAAGCTGGAGGCTGGAGCTCTTCGTGTTCGGCCATCTTGGTGCCCCACCCTGTTCCTGTCTATTTCTAGGTTACTCAGAGTTTTTATCATGAATGGGTGTTGGATTTTTATCAAATGCTACATGTATTGATATAATCGTAATTTTTTTCTTCAGCCTGTTGATGTGACCACTTCTACTATTTGATTTTTGAATGTTGAACAAGCTTTGCATACCTGGAATAAATCTCAGTTGGTTCTGTGCTGTGTAGTTCCTCCTATACATTGTTGAATATTTTGTTGAGGATTTTTGCATCTATGTTCATGAGAGAGATTGGTCTGTTGTTTTCTTTTCTTGTAATGTCTTTGTCCAGTTTTGGCATTAGAGTAATGCTGGACTGATAGAATTAGTTAAAAGGTATTCCTGTGGCTTCTATTTTATGAGAGATACAAAAAATTGTTATAATTTCTTCCTTAAATATTTGGGAAAATTCACCAGTCCACACATCTGGGCCTGGCTCTTTCTGTTTTGGAACATTATTAATTATTGATTCAATTTTTCTAATACAGGTATAGGCCTATTTAGATGGTCTGTTTCTTCTTGTGTGAGTTTGGTATATTATCACTTTCAAGGAATTGGTCTATTTCATCTAGGTTATCAAATTTGTGAGTATAGAAGTGTTCATAGTATTTATTTTTCTTTTCATATCCATGGGATCTCTAGTGATGTCTTATCTTTCATTTCAGGTATTAGTAATTTGTCTTCTCTTTTTTTGTCAGTTAGCTTGCTAGAGGCTTATCAATTTTATTTATGTTTTTAAACAACCAGCCTTTGGCTTTGTTGATTTTCTCTGTTGGTTTCATTTTCATCAATTTCATTGATTTCTACTCACATTTTTTTCTCTGGCTTATTTTGGATTTAATTTGCCCTTGTTTTCCTTAGTTTCCTAAGGTGAAAGCTAAGATTATTGATTTGAAAAGTTTCTTATTTTCTAATATTTTCATTTAATGCTATAACATTCTCTCTAGGCACTGCTTTTGCTACATTTCACAAATTTGGGTAAGTTGTTTTTTTTTTTTTTTTTTGAGGTGGAACCTGACTCTGTTGCCTAGGCTGGAGTGCAATGGTATGATCTTGGCTTGCTGCAACCTCTGCCTGCTGTGTTCAAGCAATTATCCTGTCTCAGCCTCCCAAGTAGCTGAGATTACAAGTGCTCGCCACCACACCCGGCTAATTTTTCCATTTTTAGTAGAGATGGAGTTTTGCCATGTTGACCAGGCTGGTCTTGAACTCCTGACCTCAGGTGATCTGCCTGCCTCGGCCTCCCAAATTGCCGTCACAGTCATGAGGCACTGCACCTGGCCATATTTTCATTTATTTTAGTTCAAAATATTTATAAATGTATCTTTAGATTTCTTCTTTGACTTCTGTGTATGTTTAGAAGTGCATTGTTTAACCTCCAAATATTTTTGGATTTTCCAGTTATCTTTATGGTATTGATTTCTAGTTTAATTCTTTTGTGTCTAAGAGCAGATACTGTATGATTTCTATTCTTTTAAATTTGCTAAGGTGTGTTTTATGGCCCCAAATGTGGTTTGTCTTAGTGAATGTTCCATATGAGCTTGAAAAGAATGTGTGATCTGTTGTTTTTGGAAGAAGTAGCCTATAGATGTCAATTATATCCAGTTTATTGATGGTGCTGTTGAGTTCCAGTAGGTCCTTATGGATTTTCTGCCTGCTGGAACCATCCATTTCTCATAGAAGAGTGTTAAAGTCTCCAACTGTAATACAATAGTTGATTCATCTATTTCTCCTTGTAGTTCTATCAGTTTTTACCTCATGTATTTTGTCACTCTGTTGTTAAGTGCATACACATTAAAGTTTTTTATGTCTTCTTGGAGTAATGATCCTTTACCATTACAAAATGTCCCTCTTATTCCAGATAGCTCTCCTTACTCTGAAGTCTGCTTTGTCTGAAATTAATATAGCTACTGTGGCTTTCTTTTGATTAGCATTAGCATGATATATCTTTCTCCATCCATTTACTTTTAAACTATGAGTGTCTTTTATGTAAGATGTGTATCTTGTAGACAACATACAGTTGAGCCTTGTTTTTTTGATCCACTCTGACAATCTCTTTTAATTGGTGTAGGTACACCATTGACGTTTAATGTGATTGTATTACTTTGAGTTCTCCAAGAAACAGAACCTATAGGTTATATGTAATTATATAGATTGTGTTATGTTATAGATAATATAAATTATATATAACATAATTATATATTACGTATACTATATACACACACACACACATATATGCATATTTATTATGAGGGATTGGCTCATATGATTATGGAGGCTAACTCCCACAATCCTTCATCTGCAATCTGGAGGCCCAGGAAAGCTGGTGATACAGTTCTAGTCCAAACTCAGAGGCCTGAAAACCGTGAGAGCTAATGGTGTAAGTCCCAGTTTGAGTCTAAAGGCCCAAGAACAGGGTGGGGTGGGCAGGGCCGGGTGTTGGGGACAGATTGATGGTGTAAGTCTCTGTTTGAATTCAATGTCCAGAGAACTGAAACAGCAGTGTCTGAGGACAGAAGGTAGATGGCCCACCTCAAGCAGAGAGAGAAAATGTGCTCTTTTATTTATTTATTTTTCCACCTTTTTGTTCTGTTGAGGCCTTCACCAGATTGGATGATGCTCATTCATATTAGTGAGGGCAATTTTTTTACTCACTCTACCAATTCAAATGCAAATCTCTCCCAGACACACTACCATAGACATAACCAGAAATGTATGATGTTTTACCGCCTATCTGGAATCCCTTACCCCAGACCTGTAAGACTTAACCATCACAGTGATTATTGATGTAGTTGGATTAATATTTACCATATTCGTTACTGTTTTCTATTTGTTGCACTTGTTCTGTGTTCTTATTTTTGCCTCACCCACTTGTTTGCCTTTTGTAGTTAAGCATTGTACATGATTCCATTTTTCTCCTTTTTTAGCATATCAATTATGCTTATAGTGGTTGCTCTAAAGTTAGCAACATATATTTTTATAACTAACCCAAATTCACTTTCAGATAACACTATACTACTATATGGTTAGTGTAAGTACCCTATAATAACGAAATATTACTAATTCCTTCCTCTCATTCTTTTTATCATTGCTATCATTCATTGTACTTATACATAAAGATATGTATATAAGCATACATAATCAAATACATTGTTAATATTTTACTTTGAACCAACTATCTGTTAGGTCAATTAAGAATAAGAAAAGTAGTCACAGTGGCTCACGCCTGTAATCCCAGCACTTTGGGAGGCCAAGGTGGCTGGATCACTTGAGACGAGGAGTTTGAGACTAGCCTGGCCTACATGGTGAAACCCTGTCTCTACTAAAAATACAAAAATTAACTGGGTGTGGTGGTGTGTGCCTATAATCCCACCTACTCTGGAGGGTGAGGCAGAGAATCGCTTGAACCTGGGAGGTGGAGGCTGCAGTGAGGTGAGATTGTGCCCCTGTACTTCAACCTGGGCGACAGAGTGAGACTCCCATCTCAAAAAAAAAAAAAAAGAAGAATAAGAAAAATAAAAAATTTTATTTTACCTTTACTTATTCATTCCATAATGTTCTTCCTTTTTTAAAAATGTAGACCCAAGTCTGACTGATATTAATTTACCTCTGAAAAACTTATTTTAAAATATCTTTCAAAGTAGTCTGCCGGCAACAAATTTCCTCAATTTTTATAGGTCTTTATTTCACTTTTGAAAGATAATTTCACAGGATATAGAATTATAGGTTTGGTGTTCTTTTATTTTTTTTCCTCTCAACTCTACTTTCTTCCTGCATACATAGTTTCTGAGGATAAGTCAGATATAATTCTTATCTTAGCTCTTCTATAGGTAAAGTGTTTTATTCCTTTGGCTTTTTTCAAGATTTTTTTCTTTATCTTTGATTTTCTGAAGTTTGAATATGATATGCCTAGGTGTAGGTTTTTTGTCCTTTGTCATGCTTGGTGTTCTTTGAGCTTTATAGATTTGTGGTTTGGTGTTTGACGTTAATTTGGATAAATTCAGTTATTATTGCTCAGATATTACTTCTGTTCCTTTTTCTCTTTCCTCTCCTTCTGGTTTTTTCATTACATGTATGTTAAAGTTTTTATAGTTGTCCCACAGTTCTTGGATATTCTATTCTTTTTTTTTTTTTTTTTTTTGCAGTCTTTTTTTCCTTCTGCTTTTCAGTTGGGACTGTTCTTGTTGAGATACCCTCAAGTTTAGAAATTCTTCCTTCACCCACATCTAGTGTACTAATAGACCTATTAAAGACATTCCACATTTTTTTTTACAGTGTTTGTGGTCTCTAGAATTTCTTTTTGATTCATTCATAGAATTTCCATCTCTCCCTACATTATCCATTATCCATCTGTCCTTGCATATTGTCTCCTTTTTTCACTGAAGCCTTAGCATATGAATCATAGTTTTAAGAAAATTCCTGATTGGATAATTCTAACATTCCTGCCATATCAGACCCTGGTTCTGATTCTTGTTCAGTCTCTTCATACTGTACATTTTGCCTTTTCATATGCCATATAATGTTTTCTTAAAGCCGGACATGATGTGCTGGGTAAAAACAATTGCTGTAAATAGGCCTTTTATAGTTTAGTGGTATTGTGTTGGGGGAGGGAAAGCCTTTTGTAGTCCTATGATAAGGTCTCAGTCTTTTGGTGAGCTGGTGCCCCTGGACTGAGCTTCATTAGTGCTTTTTTTTTTTTTTTTTCTCCTTAAGGTGGGACAGGATGTCTGGAGGGGGCTACAATTGGTATTTCCTTTTCCTCAGGTCAGTTAGGTTCGGCCGTATTAAAACCCAGCGGATTATGCTGTGGGAAAATAGTTCTTCCTGAGAGCAGACCTGGTTACGAACAGAATACACTGGTGTATTTAAAAATGGTTTTTTCATTCCTCCCCTTGATAGAGGTATTAGGGTATTCTTCTCTGATACTTAGTGTGAGAACCAGATTGGGTTCTTAGAAATAAAACTTACAAAAGTGTGGAGGCCTCTCCAATAACTGGTTCCCCCTGGAGTTTTTTCACTCTTAGACTTGTCCACTGAGCCTCCAGCAATTTATCAATTACAGATTAGATTTTCCTACCCTGGCACTGATTCCTGCAGAGATTTCTGCTCAGGGCTTTTTGTTTGTTTGTTTCCTATAGTAAGCTGTGATTCTCTATATCTGCCTGTCTCTTCAGTTTTGGAGGGCAGTGGTTTGCCCTGTGACCTCACTTATTTTATGGAGCTAAGAATAGCTGTTGATTTTTCTGTTTGTTCAGCTTTTTACTTGTTGTTGGGATAGATTGGTGACTTCTAAGCTTCTTATATGCTGGACTAGAAACTGGATGTCCAACAGGCAACTTTTTATGCTTTGGGGCACACTAGTTTTGTAAATAATTTTTCTGCCACTCTTAAAGAGAAGAGTATTGAAATCTGGGGGAAAAGGAGAGTAGGCCTTAAAGGAATATCATTTTCTGAGACTAAAGTAAATTTGAGAAACAGATGGAAGATCATAACACTTTACCCTGCATATTAATTACTGCGTGACCTTGAATAAATTTTGAAATCTTCCTGGCTCTTAATTTTTCTGATAGAGTTATGAGGACTAAAGAGCCAGGCTCTCCTCTTTTCCTTTTATTTCCTTTCTCTTTCTCTTTTTCTTTCCTTTCCCCTTTCTTCCCTTCCTTTCTTCTTTCCACTAACATCTACCAGGTGTCAAAGAATTGCTAGGGATGCAAAGATGATTAATATTTTTTTCTAGTATTAAATTTGAAAATAAGAACTAGCTACTATACTCAGTCATAATTATTTATTTGCATAATTCCTATAACAAATATACAGTAGTTCTACAAAGAGGGAGGGAGGGGGTAAGAGAGGATGGTAGTTAGGAAAGGCTTCACAGTTAAGAAATACTGGATTAGGCTCTTCAAGAAGGAGGAGCCACTTTCCTGGTTTAGCAGGAGGGGAAATTCTAGGCAGCAGCATCTGTAAAGGTAATTAGCTGTGAAAAGATGCTCTTCATTTGGGGGACTGTTCAGTGTGGTTTCAACATGAGTGTGTTACGTGGGTTGAGATAGGGAATGAGATTGTAGAAAGAGCCATCGCCAAATCTAGGAAGACCGTGCTTGCATATTTACATATCTGGCCCCTCTCCTGTAGATATGAAGGTCTACTGATGACGGGGAGGCAACTTGAAGAGAATAATACTTTTGCATGATGTTTTGACTTCACTATGGAAAGGAGCAGGAATAGGAGAAAAGAAGACCAATTCAAATACTATTGTAATAGTGACAGTGAGTACATTGCCAAATAAGATGGTTATGAGCCATAGACTATAAAATTCAAAATACTTAGTGACTGGTTGGATATCAGTTAAGAGTAAGAAATTGAGCGTAACTATCAGGTTTTTGGTTTGGGCAGCTGAGTGGATATGGGGTCATTAACTAAGAGGCAGAACAGAGAAGAGGATGGCATTTAAGTTGCCTAAGGGACTTCCAGGTGAATATACTCAGTAAACAGTTTAATAAATAGATCTGCAGCTTTTAGCAAATTGAGTTGAGCAGAGGTTAGTAGTGTAAAGATTGACTGTTTTCTATTGACTGACGTAGTGGGTCTGAGGAAAATGTGTGGAATAAGACCATGAGGTAACCTTAGGGAATGTTGATATTTTAGGTCTACGTGGAGGAGAAAAGCATGTAGGAAAAACAAAGGAATGATTTAAGATATGGGGGAGAACAAGTAGGGAGTGATTTGATGTTTTAACTCTGCGGAAGTCATAATGATAAATGCCCTAAAGAAGTAAACTAAGACAAGGATTGCACATCTGTCAGTTTGGGTAGAATTGTGTGAAACTTATATTATGGGAAGGCTAGCAAGTACCCCTGATTTACCAGCACATTTACTAGTTATAATTTGATTTGGTTGCATATAACAAAAAACTTAAAAAGTAATAGGATTGCAGTTGATTTCCTCTTAAATAAATGAAGTTTGAAGGTTGAGAATCCAGAGATAAGCTGGCAGTTTCATGAAGCTGTCTAGGTGTCTGTTCCACTTGTACTTTTTTATTTTGGCATCCCTAAAATGGTATATTCCTGTATCCAAGATGGAGGCTGAAACTCTAGCCATCACACCTGTCTTACAGACTGGTAGCTGGATGAAGGAATGTAGAAGAGTATACCCCCTGTTTAAGTCTTCCCACTTCCATCTACAACTCTTTGGCCAAACTTCAGGCAAGTGAACATATCCAGCTTTAAGGGAGATGGGGGAATGTTATTTTTTAGCTGGTGAACAAAGTATCTAGGTAAAAATACGGTTTCTTACCACTCAGTGGAGAGACCCTGGAGGCAACTTCTAGTTTCTGCAATAGAAGGGACTAAAATTGTGTGTACATGCATGCATGTGTATATGTTTGTGCTCAGTATGTGTGTTTGGGGAAGAGAATACCTTATTAAGGCTCTGTGCGTTTGATTAATCTGCTCTTTTGGAGCTTCTGTGGTATTTCTCTTGGAAATTACTGTGAATAATCAAAAGGGAACTGTTAAAAGATATAGGAATAGATTCTGCACACAACAGTGCTTTGATCTGCAATCTATTCTGCTTTCAAATACATTTAATTTTGCAAATATTTAGGGCAGTCAATTAAGAAAAGTAGGCCTTTACTAAAATATTTTACTTACAGTCTATAAATTACATTTTGATATGCCAAGAAAACACTGAAATGGCATAGTAATCTGATTTAGTACCATGAGCCTATTATAACACATTTTCTATTTAGATGACTTTGTAATTGTCAATATTAGTGTAATTTATCCCCTTCAACCGTTTTGGAATAAAAGTATGTTTTTTTAAATTATAGGGTAGATTAGGTTAAAAGGATTCCATTAGTATAAAATGTAGAAATTATCTGCTCTTTGAAAAGCTAACATCTGGGAGAATTAGGAAGGAATAAATATGTTTAGAAATTGCATAATATTTTAGAGAAAAGTTTTATACTGATATACCTCTTACTGTTTAATGATTCTAACTCTAGTTGCTCCGAATTTGCTCGTTTAACCAACTGTCATTCAGTCAATTGAATAAGCTTTGACTGGTAGGACCACATATTTCCCACAGGTATAAATTAACTTGGAAACTTTGGAACATTGGTCCACAGTGAGCCATGGGAAACCACACAGACTTACATTGTGAAGAAATAGAGTTTATCTTCTTAATATTTGAGTGGAGGGGTCGGTGGTGAGAGTGAGCGGTTGTGCTAGCAGTTTGCCTTAGGTTTAACTTTGTTGTGTGAGCTTGCCACTTTTTGGTCCTTTACTTGGTCCCAAAGTGAGATTTCCTGGGCAATATAATTTCTTTGAGGGAAAATACTGAATCCTCATGTTTTGTAGTATTTTTCTAGATATAGTAGACTAAGCTTCAGGAATTTATATATCCTTAACTCTTCTACTCACTAGTTCTGTTAGTCTTGAAATCATGTATTCCCTTTGGTCCAAATTTTAGTAATGATAGGATTAAATAATCTTGTACTTAGGAGGTACTTTAAAGGTCATCTGGTTCAAACTTCTATTCAGTGGATATAAAGCTCCTGCAATCTGCTTGGCTTCAAACTGTATCTTTACTCTTTCAGTGATTGGACACTTCTATATCCCAACTCCCAAATGGTTCATTTCTCAGTCTGTAACATTTTTGAATAGCTCTAATGGTTACAGAGAAGGTCTTTGGTATGTAGTATTGAGTTAAAATTTGCCTTCTTATCATTTTAATTCATTGATTTAGTTCCAACATCTTTAGCCATGTGAAATAAGACCAAGCCCTCTAATACCTGACAACCTATTAAGTATTTGGGCCTTTTCTTTTGGCAGGCTATGCATCACTGACACTTTCAGCCATTGCTCATGACTTGTCTCTTTTCACCTCATCTTTGTAGGACTATTATCTCTTTTTTTTCTGGTTCTTATAGTCTATTAATGCATTTTAAGATAAAATTAGCTCTTTTGGCAGGGCAAATACACAATTAATTCATCTTGAATTTGCAGGCAACTAAAACCTGTCTTTTCATATGGGCTGTTGTTAAGTCATATTTGTCATCCTGTACAAGTTTTTGATTCAAGCACAAGATTTTACATTGATTTTTGTTAAGTTAGTCTTAACAGATTTAGTGCAGTATTTCAGAGTTCCCTATTGTTTTGGGATCCTAATTCAGGAATAGAAATATATTAGCTCCTTAGTTTTATTTTCAAATTTGGTGATTATGCTGTGATTGCTTATCCAAAATCAAAGAGTTAGTCTGATTATTTCCATCTGGACTTAGGGAAGTCAAGACCTCTTAGCTTACTGTCTTTTTATTTGGTCACCCATGGGTGCTAAATGCTTCTTAGTGCAAGTGATTAGAAAGTAAATATCTGGGCCAGGCGTGGTGGCTCACACCTGTAATTCCAGCACCTTGGGAGACTGAGGATGGCAGATCACTACCTGAGGTCAAAAGTTTGAGGTCAGCTTGGCCAACATGGGAAAACCCTGTCTCTACTAAAAATACCAAAATTAGCCATCATGGTGGTAAGGCGCCTGTAAGTCCTAGCTACTCAGGAGGTTGAGGCATGAGAATTGCTTGAGCCTGGGAGGCAGAGGTTGCCTGAGGGATAGCGCACAAGACTCTTAAAAAAAAAAAAAAAAAAAAAAAACACCAAAAAACAAAACACAAAAAAAGAGAGGCCAGGTGCGGTGGCTTATGCCTGTAATCCCAGCACTTTGGGAGGCCGAGGCGGGCAGATCACCTGAGGTCAGGAGTTTGAGATGAGCCTGGTCAACATGGTGAAATCCCATCTCTACTAAAAATACAAAATTTAGCTGGGCATGGTGGCAGCCACCTGTAATCCCAGCTACTCAGGAGGCTGAGGCAGGAGAATCAATTGTACCTGGGAGGCAGAGGTTGCAGTGAGCCAAGATCGAGCCATTGCACTCCAGCCTGGACAACAAGAGTGAAACTCCATCTCAAAAAAAAAGAAAAAAGAAAAAAGAGAACGAGAGAAAGAAAGTATCTGGAGATTAATTTAGTTGAAGCATATGTTGTGTTTAACCTTTTCTTCCCTTGTCTATTTTTCTCTTTTATCTATTGATTATTTTGGCTTCATATGTGGAGATCATTTAAAACATTTATTTTAGACAAAAATAGTGAAAGAATCAGAATAATTTTATCTAAATTTGAAAAACATGCAGTCTATTTTCTTGTATTTAAAATTTTTCTGGGCCAGGTGTGGTGGCTGACGCCTGTAATCCCAGCACTTTGGGAGGCCGCATGGATCATGAGGTCAGGAGATGGAGACCATCCTGGCGAACACGGTGAAACCCTGTGTCTACTAAAAATACAAAAAAATTAGCCGGGCATGGTGGTGGGCGCCTGTAGTCCCAGCTTCTAGGGAGGCTGAGGCAGGAGAATGGTGTGAACCCAGGAGGCGGCAGAGCTTGCAGTGAGCAGAGATCGCACCACTGCACTCCGGCCTGGGTGACAGAGCGAGGCTCCGTCTCAAAAAAAAAAAAAAAAAAAAAAGTTCTGGGTATTTGCTTATGATTTTGGCCACTAAATAAGTTTTTGTGTTCCAGCAGTTTTCATAGTAACCTAAATTTTAATTAGGAAATGCCATGTAGATGAGTATCTTTTCAATTATAAGTGCATAGAAGGCTTAATTTAAGTTGAAAAATAAGAGAACTATATGAAAAATTCCTAGTAAGCTGCTACTAATTAATAATTTCATATGTGAAAGCGTTATATAAGCTATAAAACACTGTAAATATAAGTTGCTATTACTGTTTTGTAGTAAAAATAATATAATGGAGTAAAATCTTTCTTTTGCATATTGATAGTGTAGAAATGTGGCTCGATAGTAGAATATTTTATGAAACCATTTTATTACTTTCAAATACATAGAGAATTTTGTTTTGGCAACCACTCTCACATATAGTGTAGATAATTATTTCATGCTATTATTCTTTCCTTAAAAATCCCCTTTTCTCTCTGCTTATCCCATTTCCCTTAATTCCTGTTAAAGCCCTTTTGTGAAGAACCTCTTCCGTGGTTTCTTCCTATTCAAAATTCTTGATTTTTTATTGCCTGTACACCTATCACATGCTACTTTGTATTATTGATCTTAATTTTAATTATATGTCTTGTCCCATTAGCAAATCTGAAAATTACTTAAGGGCAAGATTTGTATCTTCATTTTTTTTTTTCTTAAGTGCTGGAACATTAATAGAAGCTTACTAAACCGTTGATGGTGGTTAGCATAGTAAGTGTATATTTGTTAACTTTCTCAGGATGTTTGAATATAGTTTTTGTTTCTAACATTGGATGTTTAGAATTACCCTTTTTTTTTTTTTTTTGAGACGGAGTCTCGCTTTGTCGCCCAGGCTGGAGTGCAGTGGCACGATCTTGGCTCACTGCCAGCTCCGCCTCCCGGGTTCACGCCATTCTCCTGCCTCAGCCTCCGAGTAGCTGGGACTACAGGTGCGCACCACCACGCCCGGCTAATTTTTTTGTATTTTTAGTAGAGACGGGGTTTCACCGTGTTAGCCAGGATGGTCTCGATCTCCTGACCTCGTGATCCTCCCGCCTCGGCCTCCCAAAGTGCTGGGATTACAGGCGTGAGCCACCGCGCCCGGCTAGAATTACCCTTATGCTACTGAATTGTTAAACTCTTTCTTGGAGTAATGATGCATTCCCTGACCATATTGCCACAAATTCTGAATTAGTGGGTCTTATATTAATTACATTTCATTGGTTCTCAGTACTTTACACAAAGTAGATGCTTAAGAGTTGACTAATGAAGAGATGAATAAATAGCCTCAGAGCGCAAATGTTGTTGATATCTTAATATATTGAACTAGGGCTAAGAAGTGGCTTAATGCCCAGAGGAAAAAAAAAATATCCTGTGATTCTGATTATTTTATTTGGAGCCTTTGAAAAATGCTTCCAAATAATGTTTTTTAAAAATGATTACCATACATTTATATCCTCTAAAATCAGAGGAAAAAGAGTATCCTGGGTTTTTCATGAGTTGGGATTTTCCTTTAACCACCTGCCCACTTCCTTCAGTGGCATTAGATTTGTGGACCCTGGTGTCTATAGGTGTATTTGTCCGAAGCATTTCTTTTCTGTTTTACTTGTGTCCTAAGGAGTACAGATCAGATATATTGCTGAAATTTGCAATGAGAAAAACTCAGAATTCATTTGGAGAAAGTGGAAAATGTATTATAAGCACTGGTATCACTTAATGGTGAATATTAATGTGCATACTTAAATATGACAATGATGAAGTAGGTATAACTAAAGATATCACCAAATGTGTCGCAGCTAGATGAGCATAGAGATTTGGTTAGAATTAAGGAAGGAATAGGGGAAACATTAAAAAAGAAGGTAAAGTAGATGGGAAAGGAAAGCAGATGTAAAGTAAAATAGATGTAAGTGCCAAAATGGCATATATAAAGATCACAAAAGAGAATTAACAGGGGGAATTAAGAAAAAAATAGTGATAAAGTGAGGAAGAAATTATAAATAAGTTATTTTCAGTGCTTTTCCTTGTCAGAGGAAAAAAACTTTAGAAAGCTTTAAAGTATTTTCTTGGGATATAAAATTTACATTATTTAGAAGGAAGATATTTTCTTGGTTATAGTATGTTGACATAACTTATTGTTACAGTAAACTTGTTCATCTGTACTTGAGGAAAATGTTACTTGTAGATAATTTACAGTAAGATTGGAGATGGAGATAGGAACTTAACTAAGTTTATAAATTTTTTTCTTGATTACAGAAAAACTGCCAAATATAGAAAAGTAAAGAGGAGTAAGAAGCTTATTACCCATTGTAATAAGTTTTAAAATAAATTTTAACTTTTAGGTTCACAGCAAATTGAGTGGAAGATGTAGAGATTTCCCATATACCTCCTGCTGCCACACGTGCATTGCCTCCACATTGATCAACATCCCCCACCATAATGATCCTTTTGGTTATAATTGATGAACCTACATTGAAGCCTCATTATCACCTGAAGTCCATAGTTTACATTAGGGTTCTCTGTTGGTGGTGTGCATTCTGTGAGTTTCGGCAAACACATGATGGCATGTGTTTACCACTGCAGTAGCATACAAAGTAGTTTCACTAACCTAAAAATCCTGCATTCTGTGACTTTCATCCCTCTGACCCCCTAACTTCTGGCAACCACTTACCCTTTTACCATCTGTCTGTACTTCTGCCTTTTCCAGTATGTCATAAAGGTGGAATCATACAGTATGTAGCCTTTTCAGATTGGTTTCTTTCACTTAGTCATAAGCATTTAAGTTTCCTCTGTGTCTTTTCATAGCTTGATAGCTCTTTTTTTTTCTTTTCTGCCTTCTTTTCATCTTCGTTTCTTCTTAAAAAAAAAAAAAAGGATACATGTGCAGAACGTGCAGGTTTGTTACATAGGTATGCGTGTGCCATGGTGGTTTGCTGCACATATTGACCCGTCCTCTAAGTTCCCTCCCGTCAACCCTCATCCCCCACCCCTCAACAGGCCCTGGTGTGTGATGTTACCCACCATGTGTCCATGTGTGCTCAATGTTCAGCTCCCACTTATGAGTGAGAACATGTGGCGTTTGGTTTTCTGTTCCTGTGTTACTTTGCTGAGGATGATGGCTTCCAGCTTCATCCATGTCCCCTCATTTCTTTCTAGTACGGAATATTTCATTTTCTGGATGCACTACACTTTATTTCTCCATTCACCTACTGAAATCATCTTGCTTGATTCCAAGTGCTGCCAATTATGAATAAAGCTGCCAAAAACATCTGTGTGCAGGTTTTTGTGTAGACATACGTTTTCAGTTCATTTGGGTAAATACCAAGGAGTACAATTCCTGTTAAGAATATGTTTAGCTTTGTAAGAAGTTGCCAAACTGTCTTCCAAAGTGGCTGGACCATTTTGCATTCCCACCAGCAATGAAGGCAAGTCTCTGTTACTCTACATCATTGCCAGAATTTAGTGTTGTCAGGGTTTGTTGTAATTACTTTGCAAAGTTTTATTCTATATACTTTCATTAGTTTTTACACATATGCAAAATAGTGTACCATAACTTAATGATTTCTATTTAGTTGAACATAGAGGCTACTTCCATTTTGTCTTTTACTGTCAGTAAAATCCTATCATAAAAATCTTTTATATAAGCCGTTTTATATACTTTTTTCTTTAGAATAAATTCCAGAGGTAGAACTGTACCGAGATGGTAGAGACATAGTTTTTAAGTTTCAAAATTTTAAGAACACTTTGAACTTGGCTGAAATTATTCCTTTGGGAAGTAATTTGTAAAGATAATTTTGTTTTCTGTCTTTAAATTTTCTGTACACATGATGAGGACCTTTACTAAATATAATGTAAAATGTAACAAGACCTTTATTAAAGACATTAATTTCAAATGAATATTCCAAAATTTTTGTAAAAAGATTTAATATTATTGACTGATTTTAGTAAACTTTATGCTTTATTTACCTATTGCCTGGTGGTACTGCTGTTACACAATTAAATTGAGGAAAGGCCATTTAAGTAGTAATTCAACTGGTTAAAAATAACCAGCACTGAATATTAAACGTGAAATAAATTGTTTATAAATTAAAACATGGGCTTAACATGGTTAATTTCAGAAGTGAAAATGCAGTTTTATAATTACATTTAGTTTCTTTTTTTAAGGAAAATTTACTTTGGATTAAGATAAGTAGGCTGGCTAAAATCTTACAGCCGAGTCATTTTTAAGCTACTTATGAATATTTGATTAGAGTCACTGTGTTTTGGCTGTTCGTGTTTGAATGCACGAAGAGATGTTAATTCTGTGTTAAAACTGAAAAATTAAAATTTATTCAAAAAAACTTTCTTTTCCTTTTTCCTGTTTTTTTTTCTTTTTCTTTTTTAACCTCCATATAATCTCTGTCTTTAAATCTACTGGGTAGTGCTGAATTGATGGATTATATTTATTGGTTTGCATTTAGCTCCCAGGAAATTTCTATCAACCGTAACTGTATCTTAGTTAAGTATTGATACCCACTATGTCCTCCCAGCATGAAGCAGTACTAATTTTCTCAATTTGGGAAAGGTAACTCATTACCTGTTACATTATTCTCTCAGGTGGGAAAAGTTATGGTTGTCTGATTGACTCCAAATATAACTACAGTATCCTTTGATTGATGAAAGTAAGTGTTCTAGGACATTTTGCCATCAGTTGAATTCTATAAGTCAATCCTTTCCCTTTCCATTGATCCTACTTCAAAATTAGAGCTATAACCTGCTAGAAAACTGTGAACTCTTCATTGTGTCACAGAATAAAAATGCTTAATAAGAAAATATGGAAACAAAATATTTGTTATTATATTGTTTTTTCTTTGGGCTTCATATTGTTTTCTCTGTAGAGGTAACAATTCAATACAAATTAGGAATTTTGTCAAGTCTTTCACCCACTTATAAGTTATACTTCATTCCTAGTATCACCTTTTTTTGAGGGAGGTAACTTATCTTTATGGTAATGGTACTGTAAAGTATCTTTAAGCTACTTTCTAGCCACATTAGTCTGGCTATAGTTATATGTTGTTAAAAGCTTCGTTTGAGTTGTTAAAATTACCCATAATTGTTACAGTGAGTCTATATAATAGCTTTACTTTAGTACTAAGTTAGCCCTACCTCTGAAGTATGAACCCACTGGTCTCTACTGAATGCTTTTGGTGTTCAGTCAGGTCTTTCTACTGAGTAGTCAGTGGTTTTCCAGCCCTGTGGGAGTATTGGTTCTTTGGCTGCTATAGTAAAGGGACCCCTTTATGGATTGTTGGAGCGTGTGTGTGTGTGTGTGTGTGTGTGTGTGTGTGTGTGTCTGTGTGTCCCTTTTGTCTGGTACTCTGCCTCATAAATTCCAGCTGCCTCAACCTCCTCCAAATATTATCTCTTGGTCTCAACTGAAGAGATTGTTGTTCTGTATTTGGGTTTCTCCATCCTTGTACTGTGTTCTGCAGTTTGCCTTGAGGCAGAAAGCTAGGATGATGATAGGACTCCACCTATTTTTTCCCCTTTTATCAGGTATTGCAGGGATGCATTGCCTTTTGTCCAGTGTCTAGAAACAGTTGTTTCATATATCCAGTTTTTAGTTGTTTACAGCAAGAGGTCAAATCCCACATTCTTCTCCTTGGCATGAGTGGAAGTCTGGTGTCTGGTGTTAATTTTTATGTGAAAACATTGAAATAGAGTACAGCAAGACTTCCAAGGTTAGTCAACAAGTATTAAGAAGCTACCCGTGTCTTGGGAGGATATAAAGGACAATATGCTGTCTGTGAGGATAACACAGACAGAAAGTAAAGATTATGACAATCTGTGTATATCAAGATTCCATAGAAAGTGGGAGCCTGAGTATAAAGGATAATCTTCAAATTGGATTGAAGTAGAGCAAATCTTATTAACATGTGCATCGAGCACAGTAATACCAATGTATACTGCTAAGCAAGATTGGATGGAAATTCTTACTAAACTCTATAAATAATTATTTATAATATAATGTTGACTTAATTAGTTTTTAAAAATTTACATTTTTATACCTTTGCTCTTTTCAGTTTTCCAAAGTTGATAGTAGTCATTTTAATTTTGAAATTGGCTTTCTATATGAGGCAGGTGTTTACATTTCTGGCCACACCAAATTATTTAATCCCAAACCTACGTGCTCAGTATTGCTTGTTTATAATATATAATATATGATATCAGTAATATCAGCAAAGTAGTACTTTTTTATGCCCAACTATCCATCTAGTTGTTAAATCTTTCATTGATATCTGTGTGTTAACTAATGCAATTATTCCTGTTCTAGAACATTACTAACGCTCAGTTCAGTATCTTCAGTATCTGTATGTAGTATATCAGTTACCTATTTCTCTAAAACTGATATTGAAAATATAAAGAATACATGTTATAAGTATATTTAAAACAAAGGCTGGGTATTTGTGTTATTATATACCCACAATTAAACAAACCAATTTATTTCTTTCTAAAAAATTCCTCTTTGTGTATAGAAATTAGAAATCAGTGTGAAGGAATTGTTTAGTAACTTTCATGTTGTCAGAGATTTTGACACTCTGAATATGTTTTTTAGCTTAACTGTTAATAATGAGGAACTTAAAAAAGACAATGTTAAAAACAGATTTCTAATTTTTCACACTCCTTAACAGCAGGTTGCAAGCACGTTGAACATTTGATCAGGCTGATCCTGTTTCACTGCTAATAACTACTCACACAGTCTTACGAGCAGTCTTTCAAAGGCTGCCAAATGCTCCTTACTGCTCTTCAGCTGGCTGTGATCCAGCTAACTGTTGGCATTTTGTCACCTAGGAATCACATTTGGACATTGATAAGTATCATTGGTCCACACTGGAATTATACAGGAATAAGAGAGGTTCTTTTCTAGATCTAAAATGGCTCCGAGGCTGGGCGCGGTAGCTCACGCCTGTAATCCCAGCACTTTGGGAGGCCAAAGCAGGTAGATCACCTGAGGTCAGGAGTTCAAGACCAGCCTGGCCAACATAGTAAAACTCTGTCTCTACTACTACTACTACTAATAAAAAAATTAGCCAGGCATGGTGACTGGCATCTGTAATCCTAGCTACTCAGGTGGCTGAAGCAGGCGAATTGCTTGAACCTGGGAGCAGAGGTTGCAGTGAGCCAAGATTGTGCCACTGCACTCCATCATGGGCGACAGAGTGAGACTCTGTCTCAATTAAAAAGAAAGACTCTGGAAGATCTTTAGGAAAACCTAATCTATTCTACATTGTCTATATATGAGGCTTCTCTAGTGACTGATATTAGAATTTAAGGGTGTAGGATAAGAAGTGGAATTCAGATGCAGGATTTTAGATACATCCATCTATCAGTGCTGTGTGGCAGCAGATAGACCATTCTTTCTAAAATACCCCTTGCATAGCCCTCTACCTTCCTTTTAGTATTTATTCTCTAACCTTACTTACATGGAAAACTACAAACCAGTGCTCAAAGAAGTCAGAGATGACAAAAACAAGTGGAACAACATTCTATGCTCATAGATAGGAAGAATCAGTATCATTAAAATGGCCATACTGCCCTAAGCAATTTTATTGACATTCTTTACAGAACTAGAGAAAACTATTTTAAAATTCATACGGAATCAAAAAAGAACACAAATAGCCATGGCAATCCTAAGCAAAAAACAAAGCTGGAGCCATCAAGCTACTTGACATCAAACTATACTACAAGGCTACAGTAACCAAAACAGCATGGCACTGGTACAAAAGAGACACGTAGACCAGTGGAACAGAACAGAGAATCCTGAAATAAGACTGCTACAAGTATCTGATCTTTGACAGACTTCCTTTATTTCCTTTTAAAAGGAAATAAGGAGGAAAGATGCTTTTGAGGATCTTTTTAGTAAAATAACAAACCACCAAAAATCTGTCACCCACAATTAAACAAACCAATTTATTTCTTTCTAAAAAATTCCTCTTTGTGTATAGAAATTAGAAATCAGTGTGAAGGAATTGTTTAGTAACTTTCATGTTGTCAAACAGTATGGTATTTAGTTGACAGGCTGAATCATAAGGATACTGAGAGGATGCTGTGCTAAGATAGGTATCTAAGGGGAGATCTTAAACTTTTTCCTCGAATGCCTTGAATAGAAGAAACCAAAAGATTCTACAAATGCCTTATGTGTGGTCTGAGAGAGTCATTAATGCATTCAAAAATATTTATTAGTTACCTACTATTTTAGGAGCTGAAGATACAGAGATTAACAAGACCAAAAAGGGTGCGGTGGCTCATGCCTGTAATCCCAGCACTTTGGGAGGCTAAGGCAGGAGTTCAAGACCAGCCTGGCCAACATGGTGAAACCCCATCTCTATTCAAAATACAAAAATACAAAAAAATTAGCCAGGCATGGTGGCATATGCCTGTAGTCCCAGCTACTCGGGAGGCTGAAGCATGAGAATCACTGGAACCTAGGAGGCAGAGGTTGCAGTGAGCAAAGATGCTGCCGCTGCACTCCAGCCTGGGCAACAGAGTGAGATTCTGTCTCAACAAAAACAAAAACAAAAAACAAAAAAACTAAAGTTAAAATTTAAAAAGTATATGCAGAGATAAACAAGACAGAAAATGTATATTGTAGTTTAATTTCAAGAGAAACTAGGAAGAGCCATTTTTTGCACATATAGTGAATTAACTCAAAGAATTTTAAAATTACAAATGGGGATGCATTAATTTGCATGCCTTATTTTTATTTGAATCTTTTTACTTGCTAAATGTTAGAAAATGGCAAAATACCAGCAAAATCATTTGTCATTGCTAAAGTTGGATGTTTTCCAATATTAAATGGCTACTTTTCAGTTTCAACCTTACATTTTTTTTGAATATTAAAAGGATAGGTTGCAGAAGACAGGTTCTTTAATAGGTAATAGACAGACCTAAGTAGAAAAGTAGATATAGGATATTATGGTCAGGTTGACAGATGTGGCCATTTATTGGTAGTTGGACTTCTCATTGTATAGGCACTTGTCTAATGATACTTATGCATAGTTCATAACTCTGTGTACCTCAATATTGTGAGGCATAATCAAATGTTGTCTACAACTGGCACACATTATATATAGTACATTATCTGAAAAGTTTTGTGGACATTAATTTAATATGATTTATTATGATTTTATAACCAACACATATAATGTAAAGGAAACACTTGATGAATCCTGTTCATAAAAGTTGAAAAATCCTTTCTATGATACAAAGTCATATCTACTTTAACTGTTCTATAAATTGGGATTTTAAAATTAGGTCATTTTATTAGCTGAATTCTGTTAAATAATGATTTGTTATATATAGTTGTATTATACATATATACATACATACGGACATGTATATATGTAGAAAGAGAGGAATTAGCTGTGAGCTAATAGGTAATTAAAAAGCAGTATTTACCTTTTATTTATGTGTTTCTTGATAAACTTGTTTGCGAATCAACCATACTGTCTTAGAAAACTTACCTTTAATATCTTGCCTATCTTTCTTATTTTCTACCAATTCTAAATTTTAGAGCGTTGTATTTAACCTCAAATTAGATAACTAGACCATAGAAAGAATTGAGTGAAGTAAGATCTTTACTCCTTTCCCAGATTGTACATTCATTCGTTTATAAGAATGGTTCAGAATCTGTAATTAGACACTTAAGTAACAGTCTCTGTTGTAGATACCTAATTAGTTAAATAGTTCATCTGTCCTAGTACTGTTAGATGATACCTATTGGCAAGCATGTAATGGATTTTGTTCATATGAATGGAAAGAATTCAGGTTTCTTTCTTAAAAGTTATAATTTTCTTTTTTTTCGTTTTGTTTTTGTTTTTGAGATCGAGTCTTGCTCTGTTGCCCAGGCTGGAGTGCAATGGCTCAATCTTGGCTTACTGCAACCTCCACCTCCGGGGTTCAAGCAGTTCTCTGCCTCAGCCTCCTGAGTAGATGAGATTACAGGCATCTACCACCATGCCCAGCTAATTTTTGTATTTTTAGTAGAGACGGGGTTTCACCATCTTGACCAGGCTGGTCTTGAACTCCTGACCTTGTGATTCACCCACCTCAGCCTCCCAAAGTGTTGGGATTACAGGTGTGAGCCACTGCACTGGGGCAGAAGTTGTAATTTTCATAAGGTAAATTGGAAATAATTTTTTTGTTGTTGTTTTTGAGACGAAGTTTTGCTCTTGTTGCCCAAGCTGGAGTGTGGTGGCCCTATATCAGCTCATTGCAACCTCTGCCTCCCAGGTTCAAGCGATTCTTCTGCCTCAGCCTCCCAAGAAGCTGGGATTACAGGCGTCTGCCACCACACCTGGCTACTTTTTTGTCTTTTTAGTTGATACAGGGTTTCACCATGTTGGTCAGGCTGGTCTCGAAATCGTGACCTCAGGTGATTGACCCACCTCAGCCTCCCAAAGGGTTGAGATTAGAGGCATGAGCTACCGTACCTGGCCAGTTGGAAATAATTTTATTTGTTAGTATGGCAATGACATTTTCTCAGATTTTAAAATTCATGTATTAGGCAGAGAGAAGTCACTTAAGTGCTTTTTGAATGAATATATCTAAGTTCTGTATTGTATTTGCATGCAGAATGAAATTAGACCCTCATCTCATACCACAGACAAAAATCAAACTCAAAATAGACTGAAGACTTAAACGTAAGACTTGAAACCATAGAGCTACTAGAAGAAAACATAGGTGAAAAGCTTCATGACATTGCTTTTAGCAATGATTTCATGGATATGACCCCAAAAGCATAGCCAACAAAGTCAAAAGTAGGTAAATGGGATAATATCAAACTAAAAAGCTTCTGCAAAAGAAATAATCCCAGAGTGAAGAGACAACCTAGGGCATGGGGGAAAATACTTACAAACCAAACCTCTGATAAGGGGTTAATATCGAAAATATATAAAGGAACTCAGACAACTCAATAGCAAGAAAACAAATAACCCAGTTACAAAGTGGGCAAAGGACACGAATAGAAATTTCTCAAAACATACCAGTGGCCAACAAGTATATGAAAAAATGCTCAATGTCGCTAATTATCAGGGAAATGCAAATTAAAACCAAAATGAGGTATCACTTGACACCTGTTAGAATGGCTGTAATAAAAAAAAAAAAGAGATAAGTGTTGTTAAGAATGTGGATGAAAGGGAACCATTGTACACTGTTGGTGGGAATATAAATTAGTACAGCCATTATGGAAAACAGTATGGAGGTTTCTCAAAAAATTAAGCATAGAACTACCATATGATCTCGCCATCCCACTCTATATATCCACAGGGAATGAAATCAGTATGTCAAAGAGATATCTGCATTCCCGTATTCATTGCCGCATTAATCACAATAGACAAGATATGGAATCACCCTTAGTGTCCATCAACAGATGAAGGAAAACAGACTATATATACACAATTGAATACTATTCAACCTTTAACAGGAAGGAATTCCTGTCATTTAAAAAACAATTTTTTAAAATTTTACTTTAAGTTACAGGATACATGTGCAGAATGTGCAGATTTGTTACGTAGTATACATGTGCCACTGTGGTTTGCTGCACCTATCAATCTGTCATCTAGGTTTTAAGCCCCACATTCATTAGGTATTTGTCCTAGTGCTCTCCCTCCCCTGGTGCCCCAGCCCTCAACAGGCTCTGGTTTATGTTGTTCCCCTCCCTGTGTCCGTGTGTTCTCATTGTTCAGCTCCCGCTTATGACTGAGAACATGTGGTGTTTGGTTTTCTTTTCCTGTGTTAGTTTGCTGAGATTGATGGCTTCCAGCTTCATCCATGTCCCTACAGAGAACATGAATTCATTCTTTTTTATGACTGCATGTATTCCATGGTGTATATGTGCCACATTTTCTTGACCCATTGATGGTCATTTGGGTTGGTTCCAAGTCTTTGCTATTGTAAATAGTGCTGCAGTAAACATACATGTGCATATGTCTTTATAGTAGAATGATTTATAATTCTTTGGGTATATACCCAGTAATGGGATTGCTGGGTCAAATGGTATTTCTGGTTCTAGGTCCTTGAGGAATTGCCACACTGTCTTCCACAATGGTTGAACTAATTTACATTCCCATCAACAGTGTAAAAGCATTCCTATTTCTCCACGACCTCGCCAGCATCTATCTATTGTTTACTGATGTTTTAATAATTGCCATTCTGACTGGTGTGAAATGGTATATCATTGTGGTGATTTTTCTATAATGATCAGTGATGATGAGCTTTTTCTCATATGTTTGTTGACCACATAAATGTCTTTGAGAAGGGTGTGTTCATATACTTTGCCTACATTTTGATGGGGTTGTTCATTTTTTTTCTTACAAGAAATTTGTTTCAGTTTCTTGTAGATTCTGATAGACCTTTGTCAGATGGGTAGATTGCAAAAATTTTCTCCCTTTCTGTAGGTTGCCTGTTCACTCTGATGCTAGTTTCTTTTGCTGTGCAGAAGCTCTTTAGTTTAATTAGATCCCATTTGTCTATTTTGGCTTTTGTTGCCATTGCTTTTGGTGTTTTAGTCATGAAGTCTTTGCCTATGCCTATGTCCTGAATGGTATTGCCTAGGTTTTCTTCTAGTGTTTTTATGGTTTGGGGTGTTACATTTAAGTCTTTAATCCATCTTGAGTTAATTTTTGTGTAAGGTGTAAGGAAGGGGTCCAGTTTCAGATTTCTGCATATGGCTAGCCAGTTTTCCCAGCACCATTTATTAAATAGGGAATCCTTTCCCCATTTCTTGTTTTTGTTAGGTTTGTCAAAGATCAGATGGTTGTAGATGTTTGATGTTATTTCTGAGGCCTCTGTTCTGTTCCATTGGTCTATATATCTGTTTTGCTACCAGTACCATGCTGTTTTGGTTACTGTAGCCTTATAGTATAGTTTGAAGTCAGGTAGCATGATGCCTCCAGCTTTGTTCTTTTTGCTTAGGATTGTCTTGGTTATACGGGCTCTTTTTTGGTTCCTTATGCAATTTAAAGTAGTTTTTTCTAGTTCTGTGAAGAAAGTCAATGGTAGGTTGATCGGAATAGCACTGAATCTATACATTACTTAGGGCAGTATTGCTGTTTTCATGATAATGATTCTTCCTAGCCATAAGCATGGAATGTTTTTCCATTTGTTTGTGTCCTCTCATTTCCTTGAGTAGTGGTTTGTAGTTCTCCTTGAAGAGATCCTTCACATCTCTTGTAAGTTGTATTCCTAGGCATTTTATTCTCTTTGTAGCAATTGTGAATGGAAGTTTATTCATGAGTTGGCTCTCTTATTTGGCTTTTGTTGGTGTAGAGGAATGCTTGTGATGTTTGCACATTGATTTTGTATCCTGAGACTTTGCTGAAGGTACTTATCAGCTTAAGGATATATTGGGCTAAGACAGTGGAGTTTTCTAAATATAGAGTCATGTCATCTGCAAACAGAGACAATTTGACTTCCTGTCTTCCTATTTAAATACCCTTTATTTCCTTCTCTTGCCTGATTGCCCTGGCCAGAACTTCCAATAATATGTTGGATAGGAGTGGTGAGAGAGGGCATCCTTGTCTTGTGCCAGTTTTCAAAGGGTACGCCTCCAGCTTTTGCCCATTCAATATGATATTGGCTATGGGTTTGTCATAAATCATTCTTATTGTTTTGAAATATGTTCCATCAATACCTAGTTTATTGAGCGTTTTTAACATGAGGAGATGTTGAATTTTATCGAAGGCCTTTTCTGCATCTATTGAGATAATTGTGTGGCTTTTGTCATTGGTTCTGTTTATGTGATGGATTACGTTTATTGATTGGCGTTTATTGAACTAGCCTTGCATTAACAGTGATGAAGCCGACTTGATTGTGGTGGATAAGCTTTTTGATGTGCTGCTGGATTCAGTTTGCCAGTATTTTATTGAGGATTTTCGCATCAATGTTCATTAGGGAAATCCTGTCATTTTGACAACATGGATGAACCTGGTGGACATTATATTAAGTGAAATGAGTGAGGCAGAGAAAGACAAATACTGTATAATCTCACTTATACAGTCATCCCTTAGTATCTGTGGGTTCTGCATTCAAGGATAAAAAATATTTGGAAAAAATCATACAATAATAAAAAATAGCACAACATAAAAAATACAGTATAACTATGTAGCATTTACATTGTACTCGGTATTAGAGTAATCTAGAGATAATTTAACATGTACAGAAGAATGTGTATAGGATATATGTAGATACTATGCCATTTTGTATCAGGGACTTGAGCATCTGTGGATTTTGGTATCTGAGAGGGTATTGGAGTCAATCCCTGTGGATACTGGGGGATGCTTGTATTTTTGATCCCAGATTGGTTGAATCCAACCATGTGGAACCCACAGATAAGGAGGCTCGATTGTATGGAATCTAAAAACATTGAACCCATAGAAGCAGCATACAATGGTGGTCATCGGGTAGGCAGTAGGGAGGATTTGGGAGATGTTTGTCTAAAATAACAAAAGTTCAGCTAGATATTAAGAATACATCCAAGAGATCTATTGTACAATGTGGTAATGTGGTGACTGTAGTTATTATTAATAACAATGTTTTGTATATTTGAAAGTTGCTGAGAGAGTAGATTTTAAGTGTTCTCACCACACACAGAAAAGAGAAATATTTGAGGCAATGGATATGTTAATTAGCTTGATTTAGTCATTCCACAATATATAAATGTATCAAGACATCATGTTGTATATTACGAATATTTATATGACAAAACTTTATACAATTGTTATTTATCAAATTCAAAAATAAAGTTTTTGTTCTGTTGTCAAAATTTTATTTTAAATAGCTAAATCCTCCTTCCCTCCAAAAAACCTGACTAAAATTAAGTCAGAATTAATTGGGAAAATAATTTGCAGAAAATAAACCAGAGATTTAGTATTTTTATATAGCTGAATACCTTCGATATTTGTTTAGAGTGCCACAAAGTTTAATCTTTTACTGGAGACATAAAGCTACCATTATGATGGTTGATTAGAAGATAGTACTATAATAAGAGTTGCCCTCAGGCCTTCTGAGGGAGGCACAGGGATATTTGGCCCAACTCCAAGTTGGCCATACTAGTTTCACTGCTTTACTTAGTTTTTCTGCCCCATTCATACTAGTTGGACTTCATCTGTTACTTTTTATTTTTATTGTTTCTGCCAGTAGCCGTGACTCTTACTTCTTCTACCCTTTTTCTACATACATTGTATGTATTTGGGAGTTTTAAATTTTAACAATGAATTATGAGCATTTCTTAATATCATTAAACATTTAGCAAAAATATATTTCCCCATCACATGTATATATCATAATCTAATGATTTATTTTTTCTCAGATATTTAGATTGCCAGTTTTTCACTGCTATAATTTTGCCCCAGGCATCATTATAAATTGTTTGGCTTTCTGAATCTTTATTGTAGTATTTTAGAATAAAAATTGCTGGGAAATAAAAGGATATAAAGATTTAATATTTAATTTTTTATTGCTTATTTATTTCTTTCTAAATAGGAAATATAAGCTCAGGGGAAGTAATCAAACAGAAGAAAAGTTATGCGGTTAGAAAAGTCTCCCTCTTATTCCAGGCCCCCAGTCTCTAGGAAAAAAGGCCCGCAATAAAAGATACTGTTTGAACTCCAGTGATTCCATGAGCGTGGGAAGCATGGGAGCGACTTGTTCCAGTGCTTGTATGTACAGAGAATATTTCTGTGATACGGATGAGAGCATACTATACAAACTGTTCTGCACTTAAAAAAAAAAATGACTTTTTCATTTTGCCATGGTATTTTCCTGAAAAGTTGCACCATTTACACTTCCACATTTCACCCTTATAGGCATTGAATGCTTTAATGTTTTTAAAGTCTTTGCTACATTCATTAGTGAAATTTTGAAATACTTTTTATGATTAGGGGTTGAACAGTTTTTTTTGGAGTTACTGGCCATGTGTAGCTATTCTTCTTATTTGAATTTTCATTTTCTTACCTTGCTTATTTTTTTTTTTTTTTTTTTGAGGCAGAGTCTCGCTCTGTCGCCCAGACTGGAGTGCAGTGGTGCAATCTCGGCTCACTGCAAGCTCCGCCTCCCGGGTTCACGCCATTCTCCTGCCTCAGCCTCCCGAGTAGCTGGGACTACAGGCACCCGCCACCTTGCCCGGCTAGTTTTTTGTATTTTTAGTAGAGACGGGGTTTCACCATGTTAGCCAGGATGGTCTCGATCTCCTGACCTCGTGATCCGCCCGTCTCGGCCTCCCAAAGTGCTGGGATTACAGGCTTGAGCCACCGCGCCCGGCCTCTTACCTTGCTTATTATTTAAAAACTAAGATCTTCATAGGTCTTCATATTCTGACATGTCATTTTATTTGTGCTCTTTATATATTAAACGTATTAGCCTTGACATAAGGCTATATGTTATGTCACAAATCTCACAAATCACCACTAAAGAACTTACTCATGTAACCAAACACTGCCTGTTCCCCAAAACCTCTTTATATATTAAACATATTGACCTTGACATAAGGCTATATGTTATGTCAAGGCTAGAAATGTATAAAGAAAATACATTTAATGTATAAAGAAAATAGGATTACAGATGCTGTTTTCTCAGTCCTTTATTGTTTCTTAATTTAATTTTTGTAGGGACAGTCAACAGTTGAACACTTTTATCTATTTTTTAATTTTTATGTATCTGGCTGGACGTGATGGCTCACCCCTGTAATCCTAGCACTTTGGGAGGCTGAGGTGGGCGGATCACAAGGTCAAGAGATTGAGACCATCCTGGCCAACATGGTGAAACCCTGTCTCTACTAAAAGTACAAAAATTAGCTGGGCGTGGTGGCACCTGTAGTCCCAGCTATTCGGGAGGCTGAGGCAGGAGAATCACTTGAACCTGGGTGGCAGAGATTGCAGTGAGCCAAGATCATGCCACTGGCACTCCTGGCACAGCCTGGCGACAGAGCAAGACTCCATCTCAACAACAACAACAACAAAAATTATGTATCTTTAATTTCCTTCTAATTGTATAATTTTTAAATCAAAAAAACCCCCTTTGTTAGAAGCATATGCAAAATAAAGATTAAATGGGGTCCTCCCACTCTTAAAAAATAGATTAGAAGATTAAACCGAAGACCTGTTCTAATCCAAATTACTATAGATACTGAATTCATGAAGCCTAGCTGAAGAGATTTGACTGTCAGAGCCGGAGATCGATACAATTCCAATTATGGAATTTTATCACTGTTGGTTGATGTTTCCGATCTGCCTTCCACTGCAGTTGTGAGTACATGTGTGTGTAGTTGAGGGACAGTGAGTCTAGTGTCCATCACATGTGTAGGTGTTATCTAATGACCTCAGGCTTTGGCTCTTCTCTGTGTTCTTCTCATCTTAATCTCTACCTCTGTTATTATTTTTAAAGTTTAGGCGCCTGTAGTGACCAAGGAGTAAAGAAGGTGCTGAGCTGTACCAGATATATTTTGTATTTCCTGCTTTGGCTCCCTCTCTAGAATTGTTGGTCATCATTTTGATAACTTGGTCATTGATATTCAGTTTAAAATTAGAATGAAATGAAGATAATTTGAAGATATATGATCTATGAATCATTGATAGGCTTTTTAATTAATCAATGTTTTTTAAAGAAAGACTGGTTCTACTTTTTGCAGCTGACTCTTACTGTATTTGTTAATTTGTTTCTATGTATTTAGATCACATTAGCTACTCTGCTAAATAGCCACTCTGTATTTTTTTTTTTTTTTTTTTTTTTGAGACGGAGTCTCGCTCTGTCACCCAGGCTGGAGTGCAGTGGCCGGATCTCGGCTCACTGCAAGCTCCGCCTCCTGGGTTTAGGCCATTCTCCTGCCTCAGCCTCCCGAGTAGCTAGGACTACAGGCGCCCGCCGCCTCACCCGGCTAGTTTTTTGTATTTTTTAGTAGAGACGGGGTTTCACCGTGTTAGCCAGGATGGTCTCGATCTCCTGACCTCGTGATCCGCCCGTCTCGGCCTCCCAAAGTGCTGGGATTACAGGCTTGAGCCACCGCGCCCGGCCGCCACTCTGTGTTTTAATAAAGTACTTAAATTTCTTAACGATCATAAAAAGGAAAATGTTAATTCAAAAGTATTACTGTTCAAATATTTGTATATTCAATGTTTATCTTTAAATTTTCACTGTTGAGTAATCCAAATAAAATGTTGCCTTTTTCTTTTCTTTTTTTCTTTCTTCCTTCCTTTCCTTCTCTTTCTTTCTTCCTTTCTTTCCTTCCTTCCTTTCTCTCTATCTCTTTCTTTTCTTTTCTTTTCTTTTCTTTCTTCCTTCCTTCCTTTCTTCCTTTCTTTCTTGACATAAGATCTGACTTTGTTGTTCATACTGGAGGACAATGATGCGATCATAGCTCACTGCAGCCTTGAACTCCTGCACTCAGGTAATCCTCCTGCCTCAGCCTCCCAAATCAATGGGACTGCAGGTGTGAGCCATACAGGCTAATTTAAAAAAATATATAAATATATATATTTTTTGGAGATGGGGTTTTGCTGTGTTGCCCAGGCTGGTCTAAAACTCCAGGGCTCAAGCTATCCTCCTGCCTCAGCTTTCCACTTCTTGGGATTACTCCCAGGCGTGAGCCACTATGCCCTGCTCAAAATGTTGCTTTCTTAAGTTTGGTGATCTCACATTACTAGACATGGCACCAAGCTGTGATTTACCTGCATGGATGGACAATGTCACTCCCCTCTGCCGGAATCGTTTGTGTTCAAACAGTATCTTTTATTACAGGGCTTTCCCCCCAGAACTTTCTGGACATTCTTATTTCTGGTGGATCAGTGTCCTTTTGTGGGGAGCTAATGGGTAATACATAATCTGAAGCTACAGCAAATATTATAGCTCCTGCTCTTGCTGTGACTCCCGGTGGTTCCTCCAGAGCAGGAAGGAGGAAAGAAAGGAGTGGCAAATGTGGGAGAGATAGTGCCTTAGAATCCAATACATGATTTGATAATTGGCCAAAATTATAACAGTTGTTATTACTTACTGTTCTTTCTAATCCTTTTGACAATACAAGCAAAATATTATTCTTCCTATTTGACACATGAAAAAACTGACATTCAGAGAAATTGTGTTCCATTCAAGGTGAGCACGGGTACTATGAAAACAGAAGGAGAAGGTGAATTTAACTTTGGATGTGGTCAATTTAAGAGAGAAACATATTTTTAGAAACAATCTTGGACAGGTCCAGTCGCTCATGCCTGTAATCCCAGCACTTTGGGAAGCCTAGGCAGGAGGATCTCTTGAGTTCAGGAGTTCGGGACCAGCCTTGGCAAAATAGCAAGACCCTGTCTTTACCAAAAAACATTAAATATTAGTCAGATGTGGTGGTGTGTGCCTGTAGTCCAAGCTACTCGGGAGGCTGAGGCAGGCAGGATGATGGCTCTGATCACACCACTGCACTCCAGCCAGAATGATAGAGCAAGACCCCATCTCAAAAAAAAAAAAAACAAAACAATAAACACCAAACTTAAAACAGTAGTTTAGTTTGGAGAAGCAGGTTTGGAGCTTGGGACAGAGGATAGCACTACAGAGATAGGTTTGGAAAATCCTATACACGGCGGTGATAATTAAAATATTGGAGATTGTTTATATCCATCTGACAAAGGGCTAATATATAGAATCTACAAGGCACTTCAACAAATTTACAAGAAAAAAAAAACTCCATCAAAAAGTGGGTCTAGGATATGAACAGTTACTTCTCAAAAGAAGACATTTATGAGGCCAACAAACATGAAAAAAAACTCATTGTCACTGCTCATTAGAGAAATGCAAATCAAAACCACAGTGAGATACCATCTGATGCCAGTTGGAATGGCGATCATTAAAAAGTCAGGAAACAACAGATGCTGGAGAGGATGTGGAGAAATAGGAATGCTTTTACACTGTTGATGGTAATGTAAATTAGTTCAACCATTGTGGAAAACAGTGTGGCGATTCCTCAAGGATCTGGAACTAGAAACACCATTTGACCCAGCAATCCCATTACTGAGTATATACCCAAAGGATTATGAATCATTCTACTAAAAAGACACATGCACATGTATGTTTATTGCAGCATTATTCACAAAAGCAAAGACTTGGAACTAACCCAAATGCCCATCAATGATAGACTGGATAAAGAAAATATGGCACATATACCCCCATGGCATTCTATGCAGCCACAAAAAAGGATGAGTTCATGTCCTTTGCAGGGACATGGATGAAGCTGGAAGCCATCATTCTCAGTAAACTAACACAGGAACAGAAAACCAAACACCGCATGTTCTCAGTCATAAGTGTGAGTTGAACAATGAGAACACATGGACACAGGGAGGGGAACATCACACACTGGGACCTGTCGGTGGGTGAGGCAGTAGGGGAGGGATAGCATTAGGAGAAATACCTAATGTAGATGAGGGTTGATGAGTGCAGCAAACCACCATGGCACGTGTATACATGCCTATGTAACAAACCTGAAAATTCTGCACATGTATCCCAGAACTTAAAGTATTAAAAAAAAAAAAAAAAAAGAATGATACAATGAACTTTGGGGACTTGTGGGAAAGGGTGGGAGAAGGGTGAGTGATAAAAGACTACAAATTGGGTACAGTGTATACTGCTTGGGTGATGGGTGCACCAGAATCTCACAAATTACCACTAAAGAACTTACTCATGTGACCAAACACCACCCGTTCCCAAAAAACCTATGAAAAGAAAAAAGAAAAAAAAATTGGAGATTGCTGATCATGTATTATGGAGTCATCATGGCAGTAGACTTAATTAGTTGTTCACCAATGCATTGCTCCCTGACACCCTTTTTGGAGCATAGATTCTGATGGCCTGAGAACCGTTAATTTTGTTCAAAGGAGATTGCAGAACATGAATATATGAGGTAGCGTTATAGATAGGTTTTCTCAGGCCGATCCCACTTCATCACCCTGTTGGTAACAATGAGCTGCCACAGCAGATTCTAATAGTAGTAGGATGGGCTCACACCCTTGGAAGATACTTCAGAATCTCCAGTTGAAACCCTTACCTCCCATTATTCTAAGTCCCTTCCAATACATTTTTTAGAATCACTATTTTAGATTTACAGAGGGAGAAAGTGGGGACTATCACTTTTAATTTTACTTGTAAAGAGGTAAGCTTTTTGTTTCTTAGGTACTAAAGAAAACTTAGAAGAACTATATTATCCCCATTAATATGAAAAAGAAGACGTTACAAGGAGGTAACTCACTTAAGAATGGGGTTTACTGAAAGGACACAGCCTTGACTGTTCTGAGGTCTGTTCTCTTCATAACAAGTTCTCACCATAACATGGTGCCCCTGCTTTATTCACTCTCTGCTTCTCACTTTCAAATTCCCCAAGCTTCGTGGACCAGCTTTATTGTTCAGCCTTTTACTTAGGTGGGGATTTCTTTCCTATGCTAACCACTGGTTTGGCTCTAGGCCCAAGGTTTTACAAGCTGCATGGAATTACCTGAGTCTGTTTTTTTCAGGCAGTGGGGCAGGACTGCCACTGGCAGGCAATTTTGAGGTTCCAGAGCCTATCCAAGAAGATTTTACAAATATTATCCTTTTCCAAGGTACAATTTGCCATCATGGGCACTGAATCATGTGGTAGAGTTGAGAGTTACTAGTAGGGGGAAAAAGGTATGGGGTATGTGTTTGAAGAATATGTGATAAGAATCACCAGCAGGATTGTTTGTTTGAAACTACAGGAATATTCCAATTTCCCGTATCCCTTATGATATACTTTGGGTGATAAGCCACACTTCCACAGGGAGATACTGCTACTGAAGGGAGCATGCTATATAGCTTATTGTGTTAGGGTAGGAAAAGCAGTTGAGAAGCACTGATGTAGGAAGTGTCATTCAATTTGAATATGTTAGGAGATGTTTCTAAATTACATTCATCCTCACTGTCAATAACTTACTTTCTGTGAGTAACTTTAATAGGTCTACTCTCTCAAGGTGCTTAGTAGCTACAGTATTTGGCAGTTTTGGAATGGGGAAAGAATTAAATGGACAGAGCAACTGAATTTGTACCAGCTTTTTTTTCATGAAAATAAAGAAAATACTCATTTTTGTAAATGCCATCAATCTTTAAAAGTCGAAAATCTGCTTGGCAAGAGAAGTGGTACAACTATAACCACAGAACTGTGGTTATTGTTACATTGTATTGTTTACTGTAAACCTGGTTCAATATTGGTAAATATAGTGTAGCAGAAACTGAACTGTTGTGAGCTATCTGGGCATTGGGCCAAGATATCATTAAAAATACTGCCTCAGACTAATTTGGGTTTATGAATAATATTTTGTTAACAGCTCAACTGAAATTGAGCCACATGGTGTAGCTTGAAAATTCTGAATCCACAAGATAATGAGAGTAGTTTATGTATACAACACATTCAATATTCTATATTTGAGTGATAAATTTATACATAATTTTGTTAACCTTTAAACTGTAAGCTCCCATATGCTTAATATGATCTGATATCTTTAAAGTTTACATAATGCTGTAGTTTGCTGTGAATCTGAATGCCTTGTAAACTAAAGTATTATTGGTTTAACAATCAAATCTAAAGAATAAGGAGAAGTTGCTGAGCAAATATTAAAATGGATATTCAACACAGTGTTGGCATATGTTTCTACAAACAGCTAGAGTTTACATTAACATTCGCCAAAAAGATTGAAGGACATAAAGTGTTGGGAAAGTTCACTAACTTAATTCATTTCTTTTATTAATGAAAGGTTATTATGCCTTCAGATGGGATTTAGAGATTATTAATAGTAGATATAGCAGTGGGAATGAGCTTATGATAAGTGAGATGATTCCAGAAAAAAATCTGTATATATTTCTTGCCAAGAAAATATACATTTGTCTTTTTCTTCATGTACTACTTTTAATTACTTTAAGTTCTTTCTGGACATACATGTATTATTAATAATTCCTATTGAAATAGCATAGGAAGGGTTTATTTTTGGTCACTGTTAGTGTGTAAGATATTTCAGCAATGGAAAGATGTGCATTATTTAAAGAATGAATTTTAATATTCTTCTTCTCAATAAATGTTTTATTTGTTTTCCAGGTTAGCACTCTACGTATATGAATATCTGCTCCATGTAGGAGCTCAGAAATCAGCTCAAACATTTTTATCAGAGGTATGTTTTATAGATTTTCTGTATTGCATTTTGATCTTATATAAATGAATGGAAAACATACTATAACAATTATTTGAAGAAAGTTTGTTATGTATTATATAGTGAATTCTTAGTTATCAGTATACATAGTATAGTTTTTATAGATTATGTATAAGCATTTTTATCCCCATGCCACTTCTGTGCCACTCAATTTTCTAGTCACCTTTCCAGCCGTTTTCTCCTTTTAGAAATGGAAAGTAAGATTAGCATGGCAACAATAATCAAGAAAGCAAATTTTAAAAATTTGCTCTAAAAAATTTGTGAGTTATAAGCCCTCCACCATATCTCTCATTCTAACAATATAGTAATTTTGGAAAATGTGGATTTTGTTTTTATTTTGTATGGATGACTGCTGATTGATTTTAGTTAGAAAACATTTTGATAACCTTATTTCAAGTTCTTCTCTTTTTCTTCTCCACCTTCACTTTCTTTCTTTTTTTTAAATTTCAACTTTTATTTCAGATAAGGAGGTATATGTGCAGGTTTGTTACATGGGCATGTTACGTGATGCTGAGGTTTAGGGTGTAGATACTGTCACTAGGTAGTAAGCTAGCAGCCAATAGGTTGTTTTTCCATTCATGCTCCCCTCCCTCCCTCTCACCTCTAGTAGTCCATAGTGTCTAGTGTTCCCCTGTTTATGTGCATGTGTGCTCAGTGTTTAGCTCCCACTTATAAGTGAGAATGTGCAGTATTTGGTTGTTTAGTATTATGGCCTCCAGCTTGATCCATCTTGCCTAAAAGATATGATTTCATTCTTTTTTAGGCTGTGTAGTATTCCATGGTGTATATGTACCCCATCTTCATCTAATCCACCACTGATAGGCGCCTAGGTTGATTGGAATTTGACCTTTCTTACAGTGATGCTTATTTGTCTCCTATGTATATGAGGATGATGAGGATTTTATTGAGCTCTGTTATGTGCCAGGCATACAGTGTGCCAAGGTATTTTACATATATTATCTCTAATTCTTATAAGAAATTTGCAAAACAGGTTATATTATTTCTGTTTTACTGATGAGGACAACAAGGCTCAGAGTGTTTTTATAACTGGCTAATGGTCACAAAGCTTAGTGAGTTATGGAACTAGAATTCAGACTTAGGTCTATGTTAATCCCAATGCTTTTGGTCTTTCCTCTATATCTGTGCTGTCCAATATGGTAAACACCAGCCATATATAGATTTTTGAGCACTTGAAATGTGATCCAATTAAGAAGTGCTACATGTGTGAAGCACAGTATTTTAAAGACAGTGTGAACAAAAGAATATAAAATATCATTAATAATTTTAAAATTTTGGTCATACATTGAAGTGATAGTATTTTGCATATATTAGGTAAAATAAAACATATTACTAAAATTAATTTTAACTTTTCTTTAAATATGGCTATTAAAAGTTTTAAATTGGATAACACATATGCCTGTATCAAAATACCTTATGTACCCCATAAATATATATACTATTATGTACCCATGAAAATTAAAAATTAAAAAAATTTTAGCTGGGCGTGGTGGCTCATGCCTCCCTGCACTTTGGGAGGCCAAGACGGGTGGATCACAAGGTTAGGAGATGGACACCATCCTGGCTAACACGGTGAAACCCCGTCTCCATTAAAAACACAAAAAATTAGCCAGGCGTGGTGGTGGGCGCCTGTACTCCTAGCTACTCAGGAGGCTGAGGCAGGAGTGTGGCGTGAACCCGGGAGGCGGAGCTTGCGGTGAGCCGAGATCGCGCCACTGCACTCCAGCCTGGGCGACAGAGCGAGACTGCGTCTCAAAAAAATAAATACATAAATAAATAAATAAATAAATAAATTATACATGTGGTTCTTATTTGTGGCCCACGTTTCTATTTCTGTTAGACGGTGCTGCTTGAAATCATACTACCTCTGGTGAGCTCGCCAGTTTGGTCCCCAGCACATCGAGAGCACAACAGACAACTCATTGCCAGTAGTTCCCTGCCTGAGGTATAGCCTTCTTGAGATCCAGCTGCTCCTCGAAGTAAACAAATGCACACAACCCCTACTCTGATTTTTAATTAGCTAGTATATGTGAACTGGTAGGGCTTATTTGCAGATAAGGAATTTTAGAGGTTTGGTCAGAACATGTAAGAACTCAGTTGTTTTACTATAGAAGGAATATATGCAGTATAATAAAAATTTGATTTCAAAAGTTTATTCAAATCAAAACAAACATTTGGTGTATCTATGTTTCATTAAATCATTAATTAGAAGACTAAGGGCTATGACCTTTCTAAGTTGTAATCACTGATGTTATGGAAGAAGTGATTGAGATTGCAAGAAGGATGTCTTTTTGTATTCTTAACCACTGTCAACTTACAGTGTTTTAAAAGAACCTATATTGTACTCTGGAAATTTTAAATTTTTGTTTTAATGCAGTAGAAACTTAATGAAAAGATTCCTTAATGATCTCCTTCCTTGTATCAAGGACCATTTTGAACTAGCCCAATTCACTTAATCCTCGAGGGTTCCCAAAACTATATTTTCTTACCAACATTGTAAGATATTAGATACAGTGATTATTAAACCTCATCAAAAAAGAAAAATGTTGCTAACTTATTCAAGGAAGTTCAAGTATTTGGATTCAAATGGATTATGTGAATTGAGCAAATCACTAGATACTAGACTCCTAGGGTTTGAGCTCAGTGGAAAATGTATATACAGAATTTCTAGGACTGTTTGGTGGAAATGAAATTAGAATTTCAGAAGAGATTCACACATATTGACAAGTATTTATCATTATTTCGTTTTCTCTGGCTGCAGTTTGAATCCAAAAACTGAGGATTTCTCTTAATTATTAGTCTAACTCACTTTCACAAGATGCGTCAAACTGAAAACAAACTATTATCACCAAGAAGACACATTATTTCTCGACTTTGGAGATGAGTGTATGTGATTTTCAGAACTATTCTTCCCTATCTAGGTTGCCAAACTCTGAATGGTGCTGTAAAAATGCATTCTCAACACCTAAATAACCAATGTAGGGGAATAGCTAAATTAATTGAGCTGTAAGTTTTTTATAATGTAAAATAATAAGTTATATCTATTTGGACTTACGTAGATAGACTTCTATAACATTGTCTAGTAAAAGAAGAAAGCCGAAGTATGCCATGTATCTGGAAACCCTAGAACATAAAGTAATACTAGATATTTTTGTGGGTACATATTTATGAAGGTATAGTAAACATTCTGAAAGAATATACATGTCAGACTAGTTGTTTCTGGGAGTGGGGATATTAAAGGGTTCAAAGGGATTTTATCCTTAGTTATAGAATTCTTTTAAACAAGGAATACGTATATTATTTGTGCAGTTATTTAAAAATATAAATAAAGAGAGAAAATCCATTCTCTTAAATTATCTGAGCTTAAAAGATGGAAGCCTGGAGATAGATTTGTGATAAGCCATTGCTGAGTGCATCCTAAGAGTTCTTGATAATTTCAGTTGGTTAAATTACAATAGTTCGCTATTTCCTCCCTCACATTTTACATTCCACAGTATCTAGCTGCTTGGGTTTTCCTGTATACCTTGGGGCTTCTGTCATCTGGGCTTTACTCAGTGGCATATTCCCTCTGCCTAAACTCTCCTCCTCTCTCCACCTTAGAAGTAGCTTTTCCTAGAAAGGTTTTCCTGGGGTTTCACCTAAGGTGATATTACAATCCACAGGCACCTATACATGAAGACCTTTGCATCCATGCCAGGAAGTTGGACTTTATCTTTTGCAGAAGGGAGCCTTCGAAAGTTTTCAAGTAAAAACAAATATATAGATATAGATATAGATATAGATATAGATATAAAATATGTGACATCATTAGGTTTGTACTCTGGTGTCTTGGTTCCCTTTCCCCCTAACCACTCTGGTGGTAAAAAAGGAGAATATAATATTTTAGAGCTCTGTACCCTGTTGAGGGTTGCTTCCTTTCTGATTTTCTCTTGGATCAGGTGGAAAATTTAAGGCTGCTTATTTGAATGACTTCTTAACTAGTCTGAGTAGTAAAAAACCCTCCCTAGTCTACCCCCAGGTTTTTACCTAAATCAAAATAGTCCCATTGGAACGTAAAATAGGGAGACCTACTTATTTGAGTTGATTATTATAATAAAAAGGAAATGATTGAAATGCACCAATTGTTATCAATTATTGTAACGTTATCCAATGTTCTCACCCTGGTTCAAGGCAAAGTAGACTACTTCTTCCAAATTTGACATTCTCCCTCTGAATGGATGAGGCTAAGAATGACCATGATGTTAATGAGTTCTTCTGAATCAGGTTTTACTGTGCTGGTCACTTCTTTCATTAGTATGGGCTTGTTCTTTTGGGTGAAGTTGCGAGAAGGCCAACTAGAACTCCAGGCATTATCTGAACAAGCAAGATGTGTATCTCAGCTGCCCAATCTTGATTTTCTAAAAATGCCCTTGTCCTGGTCTATCAGAAATCGGACTGCTCTTGATGGCTTTTATTATCAGTCAGAAGAGTGGGGCACATTATTCTTAACCCAGTCATTTTTTTTTCTTAATTAAAAGAAAAAATGGACTAACAATAGAAATAAAAACATTTCTCTAACTAGGTTGTGCCAGCTAGCTCAGTGTTACCTCTGATTCATGATAGATTTTTAAACTACTGCCTGACTCTAAAGTGTAGTTTATGTGACTTTTCATTTTTTTACTCCCAAGGGGGAAAAACTGAATATTATTTAGAAATATTCTCAATACAAAGTCCTTCCTCTGCTCTTTGTTATTCTTCAACATTTAATAATTACAAACAGAATGCTAAGGAATCTTCTTTCCAATTCTACATTAACTTTTGTTACTTTAGGTTCATTAGAAGCCATCCTTTTTCTGGTAATATCATTTAGTTATACAAAGATAATGGCTGCTCTTCCTTGAAGTTTTGCATGGTATTCATGTCTCAGAATGAGGCTCAATCTCCTTAACAAATGAAATTAAGAATTAGAGTTTTGTAACAATTCTAGATATTTTCCCTTTCTTAACATTTTTGCATTGTTACTAGCCCTTATTTGTCATGTTAGCCAACAAGTTAGCCTGAAATATAAGTTTAAACACATCTAAGGGATTCCTTTTTCAGATTTTATTAGGATTGCTAAATTATTGAGCATCATAGACTCCAAAACTCTGTTCTGTTTGTCTTTTACGTATATGAGGAGAGAAAATATGAATTAGTATTTCCTAACCGGTCACTTGAACTTTAATTTTGAGGCAATATAGTATAGGAGCTAAAAGCAATTGCTTTGGTCCAGACATCCTGGGTTTAAATTATGTTCTACATCTTATTTACTTTCTCAGTTTCCTAGTTATAAGATGATGATAATTGTGACAATACTTTAGTTATGCTGTGGTTCAAATGAGTTAGTATATGTACATTGCTTATAATCGTGCCTGACATATAGTAAATGCTCAAAAGTGTCATTTTAAAAAGTGTTGACCAACTTTTTTCTATCTTGTATAGTTTCTTATTTAAAAAGAATAGAGACATAAATATATGCCTGATATGTACATGTGTGTTCCAAGTGTCTGTCACTTGGATGGCCTATAATCCTACTGTTTGGTGTTACCCTTTCTATGAAAATGGCTCCAGCTCTAATTCCTAATATTGTAGGTTGTCGTGAGTCTTCCCCAGTATCTGTGAGACTTTATTGGGTGCTTAGGGTTCTTGTGCTGTAGTTTCTTGCTCCTATTGAGTGATTATAGCCCCACTCTGGTTCTCCCTCTTACGGTCTATCCCTTTTTTATGCCTGAAGTTTTCTTTTTTTCTCATGGTTTCAGAGGTCCACTAATTCATTGCTCTTTTGTATGAAAGATTCTCATGTAAGGTTGAGGGATAACCAAAAAGATTAAGCATTGTACAGTATAGGCACCAACATTAACTTGAATACTAGACATAAGTTACCTTAAATTCTTTGGTCTCATTGCCACAGGGAATTTTTCACTAGCTGTTTTCCTCAGCATGCCTTTGCCTTCTATCTTGTTGACTTCTCATAACCTCTCTCATTTTTTCCTTTTCTGAATCCTTCCAGACCCCTGAGCTTCTTCGCAAGAGACCATTAGCAACTTCTTCAATTCTTGTTACATAGAAAGTGAACTATTTGTTTTCCTGTCTGCATTCTTCCTTTCACACCATTCCTAGTGGCCTCTGTCTTTCTGTATCAAAAAATAAAAACAAAAATAGAAAGGATCCATTAACGGGTTTTCCCAGTAAGAGGTGGTCCTCTTTAGGAATACTTCTTTCATTCTTCTAAGATAAAGTAGCACTGTTCAGTAAAACTTTCTGTGATTTTGGAAATGGTCTCTGATCTTTGCTGTCAAATAAGGTAGTCACTAATTATGTGTGACTATTGAGAACTTTAAACATGGCTAGTGCAACTGAGGAACATTCAGTTAACTTAATTTTAAACTGAAATAGCCACATGTGACTACTGGGTATCATGTTGAATAGCACAGTTTTAGATTATCTGCTTCAAAGTATAGTCAGCTTTTTTTTTTTTCCTGTTAAACATCTATTGCCTTTAATTTTTTGAATTAAAATGTAAAAATTTGGGCTGGGCATGGTGGCTTACGCCTGTAATCCCAGCACTTTGGAAGGCTGAGGTGGGCAAATTACATGAGGTCACGGGTTCGAGACCAGCCTGGCCAACATGGTGAAACCCCGTCTCTACTAAAAATGTGAAAATTAGCTGGGCGTGGTGGTGAGCTTCCGGAATCCCAGCTACTCAGGAGGCTGAGGCAGAAGAATCACTTGAGCCTGGGAAGTGGAGGTTGCAGTGAGCCCAGATCGTGCCATTGCACTCCAGCCTGGATGACGAGAAACTCCGTCTAAAAAAAAAGAAGGAAAGGAAAAATTTTTACTTCAATTTCAATATTTTTTACATGTAGTTTAGTGTATAGATATACTCATGCTTCTATACATGAGAGATTTTAGAAAATTGGTGGGAACAGTAGGTTATATCTCAATTAGAAGTCTCAGGAATTTAGTCTAGAAACAAACTTACACATAGGTATACAGGTTATTTTCTTAACACAGGAATTGGTTTTATTGTTTTATAGTATTAAAAGTTATTCTTTGGATATTTGTTTAAATTAAAAATTATGAAAGGATTTATGGGTACTATGAAAAGTTTGGAGCCCATGACCTTCAAACCTCCTGCTGCATTGTTGGAGATACTGTGGAAGTGGGTCTGGATCTGCTGAAGAGGTCCCACACTGACAAGACTAGAACCCCTAAAAGGGTACTGCTGACATCCAGAATTGTGCTACCCCAGCTTCACTTTTGGAGCCAGAGGCAGGAAGCTTCTCTTTTTCCTGTTTTTTGATCTCTTGCTAGTGTCTCATGATGGCAGAACTTGACAGGAAGCCAAATGGCAAGGAGGCTAGGAAATGTGATTTTCAGAGTCCCAGCCCCAAGTATAGAACGGAGTATAGAAGGGTGGGTGTAGGGCTGAGAGATAGTAGGTAAATGACCAGTATACCTTGCCAGAAGCAAATAAGTATGAAAAATTAAGCAAATGTGTGTGTGTATACCTGTATACATTTATGTATATATATCTATATCTTTTTTTCTTTTTTGTACAAATGTTAGCTTATACACCATTCTGTGCTTTAATTTTTGTTTCACTTGTTAGATTTTGGAAATTGTGTTATATTGGTTCATGAAATGTCATAATTCTTTTTATGGTTGTAGTATATTTCATTCTATGAAATGTGCCATGATATAGTTCACCAGCCCTGTACTGATGGACATTTAGGTGTTTCCAGTCTCTTTCAATTAAAACAATGCTTCAATGAAAATTGTTATATATATGTAAAATTTTGCACATGTGACCATCAGATAGTATATATTTCATAATTAAACCATAAGACATCTTTTTCCTATTGATAGACCTTTTGCTCATGATTCAATGTTTGGTTTTACATTTATGAAGAAATGCTGAAAATGTTAGATCATATGATAAAAACAGCGTATTCATAGACAAGGCCATCAAATGCAGAATATGGCATTAGGAATGGGCCTTGAGATTTACATGAAAGTTACAGGAGAATACAGCCCTAGCTGGTCAAATGACAGAAGGAAGTGAGGTAGATAATTAAGCTTCAAGCCTTAGGACTTGGCAGACACACACTGATGTTGGGATAATGGAAGAAGAAAAAACAGAATAAAGAGAAAATGTTATTGGCAAAGATGCTACCCAAAAACCTAAATAGGCCTGAAGCCCATAAAACTCAATACAACAGAAAATACCTCTTCCGAAACAGCAGAAAATTTGTTTTTAACATGACAGCTGACATTTAGGAATATTTTCTGGCCATTCCTTAACACCACCCATCATTAATTCATATTTGCTAAAAAACAAAATTAAACTACATATAATTTAAAATGAAAGTCCTCCTTTTCCCTATTACAGATAATAGTTGTAGGCTTGATGTGATTTTTAAAAATGGATACACACCTACAAGCACACATATGTATGTATACATACTTTTTTTTTGCAAGCAGAAAGGTTTTATGCTATACATAATGTTCTCCAACCTTCCAAATTTCCATCTTGAAAAACCAGTAGAGCATGATTCTCTTTCCAGGTAGCTGTATTTCATTCTTTTTAATGATAGCACACTGTTTCTAATTTTAATTTTTTTCTAACAATGCTACAGTGAATGTGGTTTAGTTTTCTACAGGTCAGGATTCTATTTCGGCTCTTCTTGAGCACCATTTTATGCTTTCTATAAGCAAGTAGTATCTAGAATAGTGATCCATTTGGACTTAGCAATATTCACTGTGTAAATACAGACCGTCTCTTCTGTGGACCTACCTAAAACACAGCTTTAAGTGTGGTTCATTCAATAACTATAAAAGAGTGGATTTTATGTTAACTTCAGTATGATGGACCGAAGTTTTACCTGCTTCTGGCACAGACTTGCAATTTGAGGACAGAAGGATGAATACTATGTAGTAAAAAATATTGTGAGCATAAAATGATGATATATGTGATGCTTTTTTAGTTTCTCTGAGGAATAATAAGATGTAAAACTGTTTAAAACACAAATGTATTACCTCAGGCTTCTTCTCATAAAAGACCGTATCAAATGTAAGCCATATAGGTAGTTTCCTATAGTCCTTTATCTCCCAAGATAGCTGAAAATGGACTGTGGAAGTTGTGGAAGTGCGTGAGGGGAAGCTGCTTAGTAAGGATGAGGGGCAGTGGGTCTCATAGACTGTGAGTCTAATCCTACCTGCAGCACACCTTAGCATTGAAACCTAGTCATACCATTTTCACTCCTCCATAAGTCATGTCACGTTCTTCTTTTAACTGAGTAGAGTAAAATCTGTTTATTTCACAGCCATATTATGTAAAGTCAGGATGAACTGCGATGAAACATAAGGACAGTACCTTGAAATTTTTGCTGGTCATATGATTATGATAGTTCTAGTGATTAGGAATATTAGTGTGTTTGGGTACATCGGTGAGGGTTTATTCTTATGTTCTTTCAAGAAGATACCAACTAGTGAAAAAGTGGTAAGAGAAAAGTTTGATAGAAGGGTGAGACATAGGTTTTTGACTAAATTATAATTTTAGCAGGACATCAGAGTTTTGTTTCTCATAAATCTCATTAAGTACTATTTCTTATTTTTTATGAACCAAGGTAATATAAAATGTTGATGAACTGAAATTATCAGATAAATGGTGGCATAGATATACAAATTATTTGTGTTACCACTTAGGATAATTAAAATTAGGATCTGGCTTACATTTATTTGATGTGTTCTGGTTCATTGTTCATAGGTAGTTTTTCTAACTTCAAGTTCATTAATTCCTGGAATTTTTCCTTTTAGTGCTTCAAAATGGCTATTACATTATTATCATTATTATTATTAACTTTTTTTTTCTTTTTTTTTTAAGACAGTCTCACTCTGTCGCCCAGGCTGGAGTGCCGTGGTGCTATCTCGGCTCACTGCAATCTGTGCCTCCCGGGTTCAAGTGATTCTTCTGCCTCTGCCTCCTGAGTAGCTGGGACTACAGGCACACACCACCATGCCTGGCTAATTTTTGTATTTTTAGTAGATGTGGGGTTTCACCATGTTGGCCAGGCTGGGTCTCGAACTCCTGACCTCAAGTGATCCACCCACCTTGGCCTCCCAGAGTGCTGGGATTACAGGTATGAGCTAATGTCCTGGCTACATTACTAATCTTCAAAAAATTTCTCTTTATTTTTTGAGAACAAATTACTTGTTTTACTTCAAGGTTCCCATTTATTTATACTTTATGTACTTAAGAACTCTAAAACTCCAACCAATTTCAGTGATTTTAATGGCACTTAACTTTTTTCATCTTTTTATTAAAGAAGATTTTTGGTTGTTTCTATATTTAGGACTACTTTCCGAGTTCCTGTTTTAAAACTTCTTTAAAAAGTCCTTTTGGGATAAGAATTCCTAACTTCTTACATAGTAGATGATGGAAAGAATTCCTTGAATTTTTTTGAAATCTGTAATTACAGTTGTTCATTTCTTAGTAGTATAAAGGGCCTCTGGGCATATTTTACTGATTGGGGTATTGTTACATAATTTTTATTATTTAAGCTAAAAAAAAAAACTAAGGCATTTAGTTATACACAGAGGTTTTTTTTTGAGGTCTTTCTGGATCTCCTTATTTAAAGTTGTAATTACACTTCATTGTTTTCCTGCTCTTTCTATCCCCCTTCTCTGCTTAGTTTTCCTTCACTGCATTTGTCACCTTCTCATATAAACACAATTTACTTTTTTGTTTGTTTCTTTGTTCATGGTCTATCTTCCTTATTAAGGTGTAATCTCCCTGAAGGAAGGGATTTCTGTCTTTTGTGTTTACTGCTATCCAGTGCTTAGAAAAGGCACTGTATGAATACTTAACCAGATACCCATCCAAAAGTATTTAGTCAGAACTTTTACTTTTTTAGAGATATTGATCTTGTTTTAAATTTTTATTATAGTAAACTCTAACTTAGCTGAAATGGAAACAATTAGAAAGTTAATGTCAGCATCTTTTAAAAACTCTTATTTTATGAGAGACCTATGTTGTCTTCTGCCTACACCCTCAAATCAGGAATGTATTTAAAAACTCAACCCTTAAGATATAATTTGAAGTCAACATATTAAGCATAATCTCTTGCAAGTTTCTGGGTGAGTGGTGATAACTGATGTTCCTATTTAATAATGGTGGTTTTGATGTGCCTTAAGATCCTGAAATACCTTCTGATTCAATAAAAGAAACAAAGAAAGAAAAGAAAAACCTCAAAAATTGAGTTATCTTCATTATGGGATTTTAATGGTGATCTGAATTTGGTATACATGATAACTCAGTGTAACAGGACACTAATTCTGAAATGACTTTAAATAGATGCTGAATTTTCTGTTTAAATGATTCATTTTTACTTTTTCCATTTATGCTAGGAGCATAGACAATTGTTCCTTAGTTGCAACTCTGATTGTTCCTTTTTCCTAGTTACATGTATGGTTTCCAGCAAGATGAAAACTATTCTGATTAGTAAGTTAAAATTGCTTGGCACAACCCTAAATACTTTGAATATTTTTATATGGAATATCACTGTAATTTTGTGGGTGCTGGTGACAGTGATGATGTAATTAAGTTTTACAGGAATACCCTCCTAGGTAAAAGAAAAAAAATATTAGCACCTTACAGTTACCAGGCACTTCCTGCATGTCAGTTACTCTTTCTTCCGACTCTCCACGCCCCGACCCCTTGCCGCCCTAAGACGGAATTTTGCTCTGTCAGGCTGGAGTACAGTGGTGCAATCTCAGCTCACTGCAACCTCTGCCTCCCAGGTTCAAGTGATTCTCCCACCTCAGTTTCTGGAGTAGCTGGGCCACTGAGCCCGGCCTGTCAGTTACTCTTTTAAGTGATTTTCATGTACTAACCAGTTTTTTCCTCACAACAACCTTGTGATATAGGTGACTATTACTAACCATATTTTATAGATGAGGAAACTGAGGCACAGAAGACTTAAGTAACTCTCCTAACTTCACACAGCTAGTATGTTAGAAAGTTAAAGTTTATGCCCATGTCCCATTCTGCTTAAAATTAAGATTTTTTTTATTATTTTTACCTTATGAGAGGGCATTTGAAGTGATGTATCAATCAGAATACAGCCACACCAATTAAAAGCATACTGAGCATTTCAACAGGGAATGTAATATGTGGAAATAGCTAAACAGATTTAAAAGAAAGCCACAACAGTGCACAGAAGTTACATAAAATCAATAATTGCAGTGAGCAATCACTAGGACTGAGGCACCGAAAGGAAGAGCTTGCGGTTATCAAAAAAATTCAAAAACCTCAGAGCTGAATCTTAGACCTCTCAGGAGAGGGAGGTGTGGGACTGCTGGTACTTGAAGAGCTGAAATTTACCTTTAACTTCTGAAGAGAGATATTGCCCAGCTGTGCTGATACTTCTGAGCGGCACAGAGAGACTGGTTCTGGTTGTGTGGGATAAAGCTAGAATGGAACCAGCTATTGTCAGAGCTATTATCACTGGATGAACTGCCACTGGGGTCACCCTGACAGGAATAGTAAGCTAACAGGAAACAAATCCATTCTCCCCTCTTCTTACTTCCAGGCTCTGTCTAGAGCCTCTCTTAGTTTATGGGACCTAACAGGAAGCCGTTTAATGAAGGACAAAGGTAGTGTATGGATCTCCAGTCTCAGCATCTGAAAGACCACAAAAAGATGAATTTGAAACTGAAAGACTGGAGTTTATAACTGGCACAGTATGAAGCAAATTCAGGAAAATAATGGTGACATCTCTCTGAGACTAATCCAGTCAACAACTCACTATGTAAAATGAGTACTTGGAAAACTTGGGTAAAAAATAATATGAAAATGATGAAAAATTCAAATATTACCATAGTATTTTAAATGGAAATATTACTTTGTAATATGTGTGGAAAAAAGTATTATTAGGAAAGTAATATCTCTTTTATTCATTTTAGATAAGATGGGAAAAAAACATCACATTGGGGGAACCACCAGGATTCTTACATTCTTGGTGGTGGTAAGTATCCTTTATTCCATTTTTACTGGCTTGATGATGCATTTCAATAGGCCTGTTTGTGGTTTCATGCTTCCTTTTTATTTTTTCATTTTCTAAAATTTTCTGGAAGGTAGCACTTTTTAAAAGACCCTTAAAAACCAGCACTAGTGTAATTTAACTTAAATATACTACTGTTGAGTTCAACTGGAATTGGAACCAGTGTGTGGAATCTCCAACTGTAAGTACGATTCTATAATGGCTTGGGATGCCATAACAAAATACCATAGAATAGGTGGCTTAAATAGCAGAATTTTATTTTTCACAATTCTGGAGGCTAGAAGTACGAGATAAGTACCATGCATGATCAGTTTCTGGTGAGGGCTGTCTTCCTGACTTGTAGACAGTCACCTTTTCGCTGTGTCCTTACATATTGGGGAGAGCAAGCTGTTTGTGTCTCTGCTTACAAGGGAACTAGTCCCATCATGAGGGTCCCACTTTCATGATCTCATCTAAACCTAAGGATTTCCCAAAGACCCCATCTCCAACTACCATCACATTGGTAATGCCCACCCCTCAAATCAGGAATTTATTTAAAAACCCAACCCTTCATTTCAATATATGAATTTGGGAGAGGGCTGGGTGTGGTAGCTCACCCCAGGTAGCCTGTAATCTGAGCACTTTGGGAGGACAAGGCAGGTGGATCACCTGAGATCAGGAGTTCGAGACAAGCCTGACCAACATGGTGAAACCCCATCTCTACTAAAAATACAAAAATTAACCAGGCGTGGTGACACATGCCTATAATCCCAGCTACTTGGGAGGTTAAGGCAGGAGAATTTCTTGAACCTGGGAGGCAGAGGTTGCAGTGAGCCAAGACCGGGCCATTGTGCTCCAGTTTGGGCAATAAGAGCAAAACTCCATCTCAAAAAAAAAAAAAAAAAAAAAAAAAAATTTAGGAGAGGATACGATTCATTCATAGCAGATAATTTTCTCGTCTTGAAGTGGCCAATGAGGTTGGCACTTTTTCTTGACTCTCTGATTGTCGAACTAGTTATAAGGTTGCTTTCTACAAAGTGGGCTATCAAGTTGTCAATGTTAGACTACCATATAGGTAATTATAAGCGTTGGCATGCCATTATAGCTTCTTCAAACCCTCACTTCTCCTCTTGAAGGGATTGGGAATGGGAGATAATAATCTGATTGGCATCTTTTATGTAATAGGTCAATCTTGTAATAGGTCAATTTTGTTCCAGAATAACAGCTACTCATCAAACTCAAATCTCCCAAGAACAAGAGGGGAATAAGTTACAAATAAGCAGTTAGTGAAATAAGTTTATCTTCATTTTCTTGTGCTGGAAAAGCATATTCATGAGAAACAGTGACCTGATACAGTGCTCAACAGATACTGAACTAATCAAATAGATTTTTTTTTTTTTTTTTGCCTGGAAGAAGTAACGTTCATATGTTTATATTCCTTTGTATTTCTACCACATTGTGGTATCTTTTAAAGTTTCATTTATTCATAGGCTTTGAGCATGTTTCTCCATGCAAACCTAGTAAAGTTTATTGCATTATCTCAATAAATACTTACTGAGTGTCTTGTATGGGCCAGATACTATGCTTGATACTATGGACACACCAGTGAATAAAACACACACACATCCCTATCCTCTTGCTGATAACAGTCTATGGGGAAAACAAATAATGAAGTAAGCAGTGAGAAAGAAGTATTTGAAGGGGATATGCCGAGTCCCATATAGGCACATGCCAAATACATTTCACCTGGAAGAACTGATACCTAAGCCAAGGCATTAAGTAGATATAAGAGTTGGCCAGAAAGGCATGGAGAGATAGAGAAGGGGGATGTTTTGGATCAACCATACCATTTGCGGTGACCTAGAGGTGAAAGACAGAGAGAGTATAGCACATGGGAAGAAAAGAAATTCATTATGTTGGAAATTGGGGTGATAGAGTGATTAGAGATGAGGCTAGATTTGTAAACTGTGAATTTGAATTTAATTATAAAGAGAATACAATGCAGTTAAATTTTTAAGCAGGAGAGTAATACTGTTTATTTATATCTTGTCAAAGAAAAGAGTAAAACTCTAAAAAATTAGAAAAGATTTATTCTGAGCCAAATATAAGTGACCATGGCCCTTGACACAGCCTTCGGGAAGTCCTGAGAACACGTTCCCAGGGTGGTCAGGTTGCAGCTCGGTTTTATACATCTTAGGGAGACACGAGACTTCAATTAAATACATGTAAGAAATACATTGGTTCAGTCTAGATAGACAAGACTACTCAAAGCGGGGGCTTCCAGATTATAGATGCATTTTAAAATTTTCTGATTGGCAGTTGGTTGACTTTATCTAAAGACCTGGGATCAATAGAAAAGAACTGTCTGGATTAAGATAAGTAATTATGGAAAGCAAATTTCTTATTATGCAGATGAAGCCTGTAACAGGCTTCAGAGAGAATAGATTGTAAATGCTTCTTATCAGATTTAAGTACTGTGTTGATGTTAACACTGGAGAGTATAATGAGGCAAGTCCCACTCCCACTTCCTGTCATGGCCTGAAGCAGTCTTTCAGGTTAAATTTTAAGAGTGCCCTGGCCAAGGAGGAAGTCCATTCCGATGGTTGGGGGACCTTAGAATTTTATTTTAGGTTTACAACCGTAGCCATATCACTCTAGTTCTATAGAATAGATAATGGATGAAACAGGAATAAGTCCAGAAATAGAGGAGCACTTAGAAGGCTCTTGCGGTAAGGAGTAGAGAATGGTTACTTGAACTAGTGTATAATCAGTGGGGAGGAAGAGAAGCGGAAGGATTTGAGGGATATAAGCTTGAAGTAGAAAGGGTAGGATTTGGTGAAGAGTTCAGCTGTTTAGGTGTGCTGAAACTGAAATACATGCCATCCAAGTGGAGATGTTGAGCAGGCAGCTTGTTACATGGATCTGATGTTTAAATGAGAGAGAGATGAAGCTGGGTGTAGTGGTGCATGTCTATAGTAACAACTACTCAGGAGGCTGAGGTGGGAGGATCACTTGAACTCAGGTGTTTGAACCCAGCCTGAGCAACATAGTGAGACCTCATCTCTAAAAAAAGAAAAAGAGAAAGAGAGAGAGAGAGATAGTTGAATGGTATTACCCAAGAGTGGGGAGGAAAATGAGCCTTGTACAGAAACCTTGCCATATTAACATCCAAGGAATAAGGAGGAAGAAGAGGCTGTAAAGGAGAAAGAAAGTGGCCAGGCATGGTGGTTCATGCCTATAATCCCAGCACTGTGGGGGGCTGAGGCGGGTGGATCACTTGAGGTCAGGAGTTTGAGACCAGCCTGGGCAACATGATGAAACCCTGTCTCTACTAAAAATACAAAATAAGCCAGGCATTGGTGGTAGGCACCTGTAATCCCAGCTACTCAGGAGGCTGAGGCAGATGAATCACTTGAACTTGGGAGACAGAGGTTGCAGTGAGCCAAGATCATGCCACTGTACTCCAGCCTGGGTGACAGAGTGAGACTCTGTCTCAAAAACAAAGCAAAAAAAAAAAAAAAAGAGAGACACAGGCTCACCTAAAAAGGTAGGAGGAAAATCAGGAGAGTGTAGCATAATAGAAAACAAGAAATAAGTGAGGGTTTTGAGAAGGAAGAAGAAAGGTCAGTAGTGACAATGGTGACTGCAAGGTAAAGTAATCAGAACGCATATGTCCTTTTAGGATTAAGGGAAAGGCCATCAATGACTTATAAAGCTGAGTAATGGGCTAGGAAGCAAGAATGTTTCAGATCGAGAAGTGACTTTGAAGGTAGGAAATGGGAAATGGTATATAGTCATTTCTTTAAAATGGTTCATCTGTGATGAGAAATGATACCTGGAGGAATAGTATAGATTAGAGAGAGAAGTTTTTCATTTTAGATGGGAGAGACATTTGCATGTTTAGTGTTTAAGAGAAGGAGACAGTAGAGGGGCAGAGTCTGAAGATACAAGGGGAGAGGAGATGTTTAGTGGTTTAAAACCCCACACAAGGCCTGAGAGAAGGAGGTCCAAAGCACAAATGCTGGGAAGTGAGAGGGAAGAGGACCATCTCTACCCTTGTGGCAAGAGGAGATGCAGGGACGTTTGTAGGTTTGGTATCAAGAAGTTCATTTCTTCTATTCCTAATAAAATACTGTTCCTTATATGTCCCTGCCTCCTGCCAATCTGGAATGTTTGCATAGGGCTTTCCTTCTGAATTTAACAATTTCTGGAACCTAGATTAATGTCCTTACCCCCTAATATCGTAGCTTCCTCAATCCTGCCACTGTCTAAATGCATGAGGAATTTCCCATGGAGTATTTTGCATTTGACTAGAAGAGAGTTTGGAATAGAAGACAGAATAGAAACGAAAGAAAAGTTTAGGTAATGTGCAAATAAAAGGAAGGGTTATAAAAATTATAGTACATTTGTTCTTGGGCTGTTATTACACATTTAATAATGATGAACACTATATAATGACAAAAGAAATGTTTAAGACATTTTAACAAAGCAGGACATAGTTACATGTACAGTGTAGCATAAATGGGCATTAAGAGTAACAACAAAGAAAAATAATTTTGTTTTAATATGATGGGATTACAGATGAAATTTTTTTTCCTGCAAGTATTTCTATTACTTGTAAGTAGAGCTTTCCCTTCTATCTTCCCAATTTTCTTCAATATGTTCATGGTGTTTGTGGAGATGCAGGATAAGGCAAGGAGAAAGGAAAACATGTGGATTCAGTATCTCAGCTCCATTACTTATCATTTCTGCAAGATTTTGTTGTTTTCAGTCTGTTTTACCATCTGTAAAATGATGATGAGTCAAATTGATCTAGGGTTCAAAAAAATTAGTTCTTATTCTGATAGCTTTTTTTTTCTTCTGCAAAATAGGACATGAGGGTACTCAGAGTGGTGGTGGTGGTGATGATGGTAATGATGAATTTTTAAGAGAGTGAAGGATAGTCTTTAAAGAAAAGTTTGAAATAATTCTAAATAGACCCAGAGAAATAACTGAGTAGGAGCACACACAAAATATTGCCAGGCAGTGTTTAAATCCTAGTTAATATTGTAGCTTATAAATGCATTGTGACGTCAGTATGCCCAGGAATGTGACTTTTCTGCAGCAGCAATTGGTAGTCCATGTATTTGCGTGGACAAGTTAGGTGGGTTTTTTTTTTTTTTTCTATTTCTCCTATTAAAGAATTTCTTACTCAATACCATATACACTCTTCTCTTAGCATCTTTAAAAGAAAAAAGCTCTCTTTGAGTGCCGTGCACGTGGTTTCCTTGGAACGTTATTTAATGCCGTCGTGTTTTTAATCTTTCTCCTGAAAGCATGCCGTACTAGAAGTCCCATGGTGAGTGGAACCCACACTTGGTCAGTTGTGGTTGTGGGTTTCCCCTGTTTGTCTCATGTATGTAGGGCAGGAACAGGTGCGGTCTTTTGGTTCAGAGTTGTTCCAACGGTTCACTACAGTTAAGCACCATCATTGTGCTGTTTTCCTGGGGTGTAAGACTGGCATTTTGTATAATAGTATAAAAGTCAAATTTTCTTTTTATACAGTATTTATGATATCCAAATCTAGCCAGTCAATACTTAACTTTTTTTCCAAATGTAATTGAGTCTCCTCACCTGTTGACACCTTTTCATTTTGTGTGTTTCCAATGAAGTCTACAAATGGCATAAGAGACCGTTTTAGGAGTCTGACGCTCTTGGATCAGTGGATTAACAAAGTGAGGATTTTAAGAGTTTTCTATTACAGCATTAATTTTTGTTTCTTGCACCTCTTTCTCTTTTACATGCTTTCTCATGAATTTAACTTATTCTTACGCTGTAGATGTTTTATAATAACTTAATACTTTGGCTTTTTGCTTCTGTAGCTTTTTTTTTTTTTTACCTCAGCTGTCAGATGGTGCAGCTTTTAAATGTGCCATTTTTTTTTTTTTTCCTTTTTCTGTGTCTGTTAGATTCAGGGGATCCCTTCTTTCATGGCGTTGGTATTTTAAGTAACCTAATTTGTACTTAGCCGGAGATATCAAATAAATAAGTAATGGGCACATAAGTATTTTTAGATTATATTTGTTCAATTTAAATCTAGTACATACAAAATATATAGGTATAGTTTTTTAATGTTTTATATTTTTTCCCCTAAAGCTACTGACATAGTCTTTGAGGTGCCTCCTTCATCTATATAAATCAATGATTCTGAATAGTTTTGGTCATGGGGTCCTCTGAGAACTGATGAGAGCTATGGATCTCATCTTTCAGAAAAATGCCCAGATCTTAAGCTTCCCTGATTATTGTGTTTAGCTAGCCATTACCATAGGCTTTAAATCCAGCAGATGCCTGACCTTCTTATCCTTAACTCTTTTGACCTGGACTTCATAATCTGTGCTCTAGGTTAGGGATTCAGGACTATAATAATTGTTGCCTTTTTAAGTTGCCCAGGAAAGCTGTTGCTGCTCTTGAGGTCTACGTGATTAGGATGACATGTATTCTTCAAGAACTTACTGCTTGCTCATTTGCTCAACCTAAGAGTCCCTGCTGGATGGACCAGTTGTTAATTTTATGACTTCTTCTCATTTCCATTTTTTAATAGAATATTTTAAATTAGAATTGTTCTGTTGTTTAAGCCTTTTCACCAAATATTTAAGAATGCAAAACCGTGTTGCCCTCAAGGAAATAAATAGTAGGAAAGATAAACAATTTAGAAGTATTAAAGCAGAAATAGCTATTGGTTTAATAATAATGTATTATAGACTTGATATTTGCTAAAAGAGTAGATCTTAAGTGTTCTTACCAGACACACACACAGACACACAAATTATGTGTGAGAGATGATGAATATGTTAATTAGCTTGATTTTGGTAATCATTTTCCAAAGTATATGTATATCAAAACTTCACATTGTACACCTTAAATATATATAATTTTTATTTGTCAATCATACCTCTATAAAGCTGGAAATAAACTTAAAAAAGAAATATGTACTGGTTATAATAGCAACACAGGAGCAATACTCACTTCAGCTTGGGAGAATTAGAAAAGGCATCGTAGAGAAAGTGAATCTGAGCTGAGCTGAAAGTTGAGTGAGAGAAGGGTAATTGGGGCGAGGAATCATGTGAAATCTCAAAAGGGATGATCATACACTCAAGTAATGACAGGTAGTTTGGTATGGACCAGTTCATCTGTAGGTCCAGTATTAGGAAGTGATAAAATATAAAGAGACAAAAGCAGGGGACAGATTATGAAGTCCTGCATATATTAAGGATTTGGGACTATAGCCCAAAGATTTTAAACGCGGGCCCTGATGTGATCAGATTTGTGCCTTTAGACACTCACTTGGCATCAACATAAAGATGGATTAAAGAGGGGCCGGGCGTGGTGGCTCATGCCTGTAATTCCAGCACTTTGGGAGGCCAAGGCGGGTGGATCACCTGAGGTCAGCAGTTCGAGACCAGCGTGGGCAACATGGTGAAACCCCATCTACTAAAAATGCAAAAATTAGCTGGGTGTGTGGTGGTGTGCCCCTCTAATCCCAGCTACTTGGGAGGCTGAGGTGGGTGAATTGCTTGAACCTGGGAGGCGGAGGCTGCAGTGAGCCGAGATTGCACCGCTGCATTCCAGCCTGGGGGACAAAGCAAGACCTTGTCTCAAAAAAAAAAAAAAAAGATGGATTAAAGAGGGTTGAGAAAAGAGGCGGAGACTAGTAGACTTGGGGGAAAAGTTGGCAAAGAGTGGGAGTGTTTGAAGATGTATGAAAAAGAGATACATATGACCTATGCAAAATAAGCAGAATAAAGTACCAGTGAGACGAGGGACAAAGACCTCAGAATGGAAGAGGGGAATTTTTGCCTTTAATATAGGATAGAGAAATTTATGTGATTTACTTTGTGGAGCTTTTTTCCCTTATTTCTAATGTGATTTCCCTAATCACTTTCTTTTCCTTTTTAGTTTACCCCATGCACAGTACCCCAGTTTATAATACATTTAACTGAATCACATCCCCTTTGAAAACTTAGTTCTTGTTTGTACTTTTTGTTAAACATTCCCAACTCTTACATTAGTTCCAGAAACAAAAATGCCAATAAGCTTCTTCTTTCTGATGTTAATATGTTTTTTTACTTGTGCAATTTTAAAACATAGGCTTTTAAAAACTTTCTATTTAAAGTTTTAATTGCAGAAACTGTAACTCTTGATATGATGCCTTTTATAACTCTCATATCTCTTGATATAGTTTGACTGTGTCCCCACCCAAATCTTATCTTGAATTGCAGTTCCCATAATCCCCACGTGTGGTGGGAGGGATTTGGTGGGAGGTAATTGAATCATGAGGGTGATTTCCCCCATGCTATTCTAGAAATAGTAAGTTCTCACACAATCTGGTGGTTTTATAAGGGGCTTCTCCCTTTCCTTAGCTTTCATTCTTCTCCATGCTGTCACCGTGTGAATCTGCCATGATTATAAGTTTCCTGAGGCCTCCCCAGCCATGCAGAACTGTGAGTCAATTAAACCTCATTCCTTTATAGATTACCCAGTCTCAGGTATATCTTTTTAGCAGCTTGAAAGCAGACAAATACACCTTTTTTTTTTTTTTTTTTTTTGAGACAGGGTCACCCAGGCTAGGTGCAGTGGCACAAACATAGCTCACTGCAGCCTCCATCTCCTGGGCTTAAGTGATCCTCCTGCCTCAGCCTCCTGAGTAACTGGGACTACAGGAGCATACCACCATGCCCAGCTACTTTAATGTATTTTTTTGTAGAGATGAGGTTTTGCTGTTGTTGCCCAGGCTGGTCTCAAACTCCTGGGATCGAGATCCACCTGCCTCTGCTTCTGCCTGCCGAAGTGCTGGAATTACAGGCATGAGCCACTGCAACCAGCGTATGCCAGCTGATACCTCATTTTTATTTAATGAAATAAAAATATAAAGCACCTTTTAAAGTGACTTTGGTCCCCTGTATTTATATCTTGAAATCAAATATATGTAACATTGTAGAGAAAATAAATTAAAATGTAAGATTATCCTAAGAATTCTGTTTTTTTCACCTGGCAGTGGAAAGTTGAATCTTGTAGTATGCTAGCACTCTAGTTTTTTAGAACCTAATGAATAATATCAGGTATAGCTAAGAATAACCAAATACCCACAGGAAAACAAGTGCAATGGCATTAGTTAGCTTACTAGAATGGTATAATATTTATAATTGGCTTACTGGTTTTTACCCATCTGCTATGTCTTTCCTATAACAGGCAAGGTATAACCTGTTTAAGTTGAGGTAAACCAAGCATCATGTAAGACTCTGTAGGTAACAATGGGGCTAAGGAGGAGGCTGATAAGAGTGAGAAGGGAGGAAAAATATTAGCAAGAGAGAAGGCGAAAAACATAGGCCATAGAGAATAAAACTAAAATTCAGCGTGGAAGAAGAGGAAGGCATGTGGAAAACAGAGGAAAATTTGGTGGGGAGAGAGCATTGTAAAAAACTGAGGGAATCTTCATTTAATGTGAAGGACTCGAAAGAAAAATGAGGCAAATGTTACTCAAGTTAATTAGAAAACTTCTTTTTATTTCGCTATACTAGCTATATGAGACTTTTTCTGTAATATTTTTAGTACCTTTAAGTTTCTTTTAAAATTACTTTTGTGTATGTCATGTCTTTGTCTCTGTATAAAACACTGTAAAATACATAACATTTATTTTCTCTTTTTACATAAATCAAAAACTATTTGCCCAAGGTCACATTTCGAGTTAGAATTCAAGTTCCTGAATTGTAACCAGTGCTCATCTCAGTAACAGATATTTCTTAATCACAGAGCAGAATTCAGTGTCCCACTATTAATAAGTCATTAATTACATTTCCCATTTGAGCATTGTGAGTGGCTAATTCGAGGCAGTGTATATAAATGGGACTCAAAAGTTTTCTTTTCTGAGTCATGTCTATATTGAGGCATCCACGAATCCCTGGCAGCTGCATGTAGGGTAAGGGGGTGGTTGCCATAGGATAGTCAGGAAATGAGTTGGGGCATGGGGTCAAAGGTAGGCTAACAATGTGCTCACTGTCTTATCTGGGACAGGTATCCACCCCACACTTGTAACAGCTGATGCTGCTCAGACTGCCACAACTGTAGAAACCTGCCCACAATCAGAATAAGGAGTCTTGCATTAAGAACTCTTAAAACCACACTCACGTTAGAAGCAAAATACTGTAATAATTAAAAGGCTCAAGCCCAGCTCTGCCACTGTGTGACTTTAGGCAAATTATTTAATCTAATTTAACCTAAGCTTCAATTCCTTCATCTACAAAGTGGGGATAATAGTTAGAAGGATTAGATGCTGAATATGTGATACTTTGTGTACGATGCTTGAATATAGTACTTACTCAATAATGGTAACTATCTTTATTATATTTTAAAATAGAAATTTATTTCTAATCCAGGAGTATTGTGAGAATTTTATAAAAATGAAGCAAAATTTAATACTTCAATTTTTAAAGTTATTATAATATTAATACAAGTTATACATTTGGGGAGGTTCTAAGATGAAGAACAGGTACATACACATTTCATGTGAAACTGTTTTTGGTCTTGTGAATGGATAGTTTTCTTTAATAGAGATTGTCAGTAACATTCATTGATATATTTTTGGGACAAAGACAAATGACTTCCTTAGTTATTAAGACTTGAACTTGTAACAGCATGGCTTGTTCCTCAGAAAAATTGTTTTCCATGGCATTTTATTGTTTTATTTTGTCTTTTAAAAAATTTTTGTTTTCAGGTAGTCCTAGATCTGGCCAGTGGCATAAGTTGTATAATTATGTTAGCATTCCATCTTCTGGGACACATCTGGCATGTTTATTCACCCTTGTAGACTTCTCTGACAACCATTTCACTTTCTATGTTCCCTTGAGATATTAACAAGCTACCTAAGTCATTTCAACTCACATCCTCAGGAATAGAAGGAGATACAGTGTTTGGATGAGAATCTTCAGCTTGGGAATGCAGTATTTTCCCTTGATTTATGCGGGGAAGATTTTAATGATAATAAATGATATAAGATCAAAGATTTCAATACTTTGTAAGTTTTGCTTTCTGTGTTCAGTCTCTGTCTTCATTTGTAAAATATAAAATTTTCACTTGTTTCTGCTTAGGAATAAAGAGACTGTATAAAACTCTGCAGTATTATTCATGATGATGAACCCAATACATTTCAAGGATAATATTTGCTTTCATGTTTTGTTTTGGTTTTTGAGACGGAGTCTCCCTCTGTCCCCCAGGCTGGAGTGCAGTGGGGGGATCTCAGCTCACTGCAAGCTCCGCCTCCCGGGTTTACGCCATTCTCCTGCCTCAGCCTCCCGAGTAGCTGGGACTACAGGTGCCCGCCACCTCGCCTGGCTTGTTTTTTGTATTTTTTAGTAGAGACGGGGTTTCACCATGTTAGCCAGGATGGTCTCGATCTCCTGACCTTGTGATCCGCCTGTCTCGGCCTCCCAAAGTGCTGGGATTACAGGCTTGAGCCACCGTGCCCGGCCTGCTTTCATGTTTAATAGTTGTAGGATTAGAGGAACTGAGAAACTCCTTAGTCACCAGCATCTCAGGTTGTAGAGGGGCAAAGTCTGCATCTTTGGAGGTTCAAAATTTTCTGACCTTGGCCCTCTTAGAGATCAAGGAACAAGTACAGGGGATCATCAGAATAGCTTACTAAAGTACATCAGTAAAATCCTTCGACGTAAGCACAAATCAAGTATTGCTATGAAACTTACCTAAACTAAAAGGCCTACTTCTTTCTCTAGGAGATAAGTCTACATTTTTGTATACTAATCATCACATTGTCATGATATCAGCTAAAAGCATTTGTTAAAAATATTAGTGAAATTTTTATATATGCTATATAACTTCTACATCTAGGTGAAGTGAGCAGTTTCGGGCAAGTGCGCAAGCAATTTTGAATTCATCACTAGTTTTGGACCGGCAGTCACATTTGTGCCATGGATTACGTATCTTTTTATTTTCTCGGGTAGTGTATGGCAGCATATTATATAGACCAGGTATTTAATGCATATTTGAATATTACTAGAAGAATATAGTTTTTACAATTTTTATTCATGAAGGGTTTATAGAAATCTTCTGATTTTAACCTCATTATTTTCTAAATAAGGCTATAACATTATAATTAAGTGATTTGTCTACTAGCTCACAAAACCAAGTATGGATTAATTGCAGAATGTGGACTAAAATCATGTGTTTTGGTCTTACTACAGCCTTTGTTGTTGACGTTATGTTATGGCCAATTGTTCTCAAATATTAGGGTGGTATTATACCACACAATATAGGTTGAGCATCCCTAGTCTGAAAACCTGAGATCTAAAATCTAGAACTTTTGAGTGCCAACATGAAACTCAAAGGAAATGCTTATTAGAGCCTTTTGGAATTTGGATTTTCAGATTTGGGATGCTCAACCACTAAGTATAAGTATAATTAAATATTTCAAAATCAAAAAAAAAAAAATTAAATCTGAAGCACTTCTGGTCCTTATCTAGAATGTCAGATAAGGGATTCTCAACCTTGTTTTATAAATAGGCAAAATATAATTGAACTTTCTAAAATGGGTGAAATTTTGAAATGTCTTTCCTACCTGTGATTCTTAGAAGGCAGAATATACATATGCTTAATAAAATAGATGGGGCATGTGTTAAAACTTGAATATCATAGCACTAAAACTAAATTTGTATTTAATTTTTAATTTTATCATTTAAATTTCATAACATATCCTAGATTATAATAGACTTAATTATGAAACTTTGCTGATGAGTGAGGCTTTTTTAAAATTGAAGATTTACTGATCTTTAAAATGATAGAATAGACATTGTAAATGTATGGAAAAGAATACACACTTGTCCTAGATACTAAAATATGGGACCTACCTAGCACAAGGCTTGCCATGAGACATATTTTTAAAGGAGCTATTTCTTTGCCTATGTAAAACAAGATCATGTATAAGCAATACAGGATTCTCAGAAACACCACCTATAAAATTATCCTGTTTTAGTCACTTGTTTTATAATCTCTAAGCTTGATCTTACAAACATTTGACCTTCCACTAAATCCATAAAGGCAAACATAAAAATAGAAGTAGAACAATGTTACTATTATAAGATAAATATTTAATTTAACTATATATTTAGAAATAATTATTTCTGATGTTTATTTAATAACTCTTAGGGTATACTCCAACAATAAATCAATAAATTATTTTCCCTCAGTCCATTGTGTGAGATAATCTTTTAAAAGTACTACAATGGAATTATAAAAGTAATGTAATTGGAATAATTTTCAAGAGAGGTCTTCTGTTACTTGAGTGGAAATTAGGGAAATTAGGAAAGAAGCAGAGATACTATATTGTTTGTCATGTAATACTGCATATAATATTCTTTGATTAAATACAGTTTAAAGACCACATTACAAAACTTTGGTTTTAAGATCTTTGAAGTTCTTTAAGAACATGATTGCAATACATTGTAATGCATAACACACCTGATCTAGGTGAAAAACGTTTAGCTGTATCCTTGTTTATCTATGGTTCTGATTATTCCCAGTAGGACTGCAAGGATTTCAGTTATAACTTTCACTACTTTCACTCTCCTGAAAATACTGAAATTTACTTAATTTTATTTTTATTATTTTCTCTTATTTATTGCTTACTATAGAAACTGAAAAGGAAATAATGTCGATACTCAGTTTTTCACATTTTTCCCCGCTGAGCGTAATCTTACTTTACTGAATTATGAACTTAACTTTGCATTGTAAGGCTTGCAGAATGTTTTCTCCTAGCTGAGAAGAGAGAGAGATCCAGACTACATGAATCTTTGAAGGTCGAAACAAAAAGTCTGGCTTCAATTTACCAAGTTTTGTTGTATCCTCATCGTGTGTGCCCTCACCACAGTGACCTGCCTTAAAAATATATATGCATTTTAAGCTTTTATGCAAACTAATTATAGTGTTGATATTATTGATAATATGCTTGTTATATGTCAGACACTGTGCATATATGGCATAATTTCATCTTCTCAAAAACCCCATTTTATAGAGGAGGAAATTGTGTTTCCTTAAGCAACTTGCTTAAGGGCTGTCACAGCTGGTAATCAGCAGGTCCGACTCTGTCTCAGATATGTCCTGCTCCAGTGCCTGTGCTCTTAACTACTTGTCTTAATCTACCTTCCACTTTTATAGAGTGGGAAATGTGGAATAAAAAAATAATTCTATTGATAATTATAATTGCCTTTATTTATAACCAACACTTTAAAACATTTGCTTTTCTGATTTTAGAATCCTTGCTTATGCTCATTATTAATTTAGTAATGGAAGGATGACCAGAGCCATATGTTTTGTAAGGAGCATAATTTTCCCCCCCATAGTTTGCTTCACTTCCCACTGTTCTTGAATAGGAGAAAAAAAGAGGTATTAGGATGTCTTTTCAAAGTTACTAAACTATTTTGGTAATTGCAGGGAAATGTACCATTTTTAAGAAAATATATTTGCTTAAACAATGTAATTTAATGGTCAAGGTATTGGCCTATGAGTTGGATAACAAAATTATCTTAAAAACATCAATGGACCACTTTATTCCTTAATTATTAAATTGGGATATTATTTACTGTTTCTATTCTTCATGGGAAAATAGTGGAAAGTATTACAGCTACTCCAATCAAGTGTTTTATATCACATAAACAGCCAATTATAAGAATGACAATTTTTAAATTATTGCTATAAAATTATTTTTTTAGGAAAGTCTTACTTAGCATTTCTGAAAGATGACTAGATGGTAACACTGTTATTGCATGAAGAGACTTGCCTGCATTTAAGTCTTTCAAATAAATATCTGTTCTGAAGATGAAACATTTTGTATAAAGAGAAACATGTCTTCTACTTTTGGAATTGTGATTTCTCATATTGGTGTTGTATGGTTTTCTTAATGTTACCATGATTACTTTTTTAGTGTATTTTGGGATCTCTACTGTGCAGCTCCAGAGAGACGTGAAACATGTGAACACTCAAGTGAAGCAAAAGCCTTCCATGATTATGTAAGTTAACATATAATTTTACAAAGTTATACTGTCATTTTTCTTTGTAACCACTGCTCTTAAAAAATACACTGGCTCATCTGTTGTTTTGGTACTTAAGAAATTGGTTAGTCTTTTTTTTCCTTGAAAAGTAGGCTCATAACTTTCTATTGAAAGGGACATTTGAGTCTTGTTAAAGCTTAGGATAAAGTGTAGGCCTAATTCTAAGCTATTAAAGAAATTTATCATCTTTAAGCATGTCTGATTTGGGAAATTTCAGATTTTATGAAAATTAAATATATAGTAATTTTTTTATTCTATGAAAACATTCATTATAAAATTTCTGTAAATGATAAATTCCTCCCTGACACATAAGATTTTTGATTAAATATAGAAATACTCTGTTATTCTCCGTTTGTAACTTTTGGTTGTATATCATAAGGCTAAATATCTTCCCTACTGAATTCACTTCCCCAAATAAAACTTACTGTGGATTAAAGGAAGTACCAGACAAGAGAGTAGAAGATTCTGTACAAAAATGAAAATGTAATTTTTTTTTTTTTTAATTCTTAAGGAACAGCAGTGGAGTGTCTCTGGCTTAAGCATTGTTTTTAGAAGAACTGCAAATCTGATTTTAGAGAGCTGATAGTATCAGAAAGTAGAACTGTGAAAAGAAAAAAAAACAGTAAAGATAAGAATGAGTAGATGGTATTATGAAGGGGCTGGGAAAACATGTTTGCAGAACTAACCATAAAAGAGTGACAGATTGAGTTTAAGATGGACGAAATCCAGTTTTCCTGGTTAAGAGGAAGTGAACTGGGGCTGGAGCCTGAGGAAACAACTGATAGTAAGTACCTAAAACTTAACCATAGGGATACTTGTCAAGTTTGTAGAGGCTAGCATCATTCTGTGTAAAAAGCCTTAAAAACCAGAACCAGCACTCAAAAGGGAAAAAAGACGTTGTTCCTCCAAGGAAAATAATTCAGCCTTAGACTGAAGAGTAGAAATGGCCAGAAGAATTATACCCTCCAAAATAGCATGAGGAAGAGCATGCAGACTTGTGGGAAGTGAAAATCTTGGTTATCTGGCAGGGACTGTGCAATTTTTTAAATGTATACTAACCTTATTCAAGTGAGAGTGCTTGTGATTACCTCATCTGACATTGATTGTACTCATAAAGCTTGATAGGCACTGAACAATAGCTCTTGGGAACAATGTGAGTGAAAGGGATGCTACTGCAAATAAAAAGTAGAGAAAAAGTAGTTAAGGCAGGGCCCAGGACATAGGATTTATCTGAACAACCTCATTTTCTTTTTTTACCGTTGATTGACAGAAGAAATAAAGTAGAGATCCACCCATGAAGAATATGAGGTATTGGATAGAGTGGGGTACCCCATCTCATCTATTCCTTACACTAAGAGATGCATGCCTTGATTTGGCCTGTCAGTTACGGGAGATGTTGTCTCCACTAATTTTGATGGCATTAGAGAGTGCTATAGGAGATACAATATGTGATAGCCTACATTTTAAGAAATTAATCATATAAATACTTTTCCAAAATTACATTCTGTAGAAAGATGTGCCCTACTGTTCAACATGGAGATCTTAAGGGGAAAAGTGAACTGATTTAGCAGCTCTTTCTAAAAGCATTAGATAAATGATCATCATTGTTGTCATAGTCACTTTCATCATCATCATCATTTTGCATTCACGAGACACTTTGAAAATTTCAAAGTATTCACATTTATTTCCTTTAGAAATACATTTAAATAAGTTTTGGAAATGAACATTAGCCAGAGGTAGGAGTAAAATTCGAGTAGATTTTAAAGGAGGAACAACCCCTTACCATGTAATTTGGTCCTTAGAAAATATAGTTTAGAAAAAAATCAGTATTTGAATTTTATAACTCATCATGAATATTAGCACATTGTATCAGATGTTTAATTTTAATTTAAATATTTTAAGAGATTTGATTTATTCTTGGATGCCATTTTTATTACATCTTAAAACCAATTTCTTTTCGTGGTAATACATCTCCGATTTGTTTTTTAATTGCAGGTTGGTGAAAAGATAGAGTTTGACCTACATGATTTTATATTACAATTGGATTTTTAAAAAATACATTAATTTCTTCTATGGTAATTTTCATGAATAGGATTTCCTAAATTCTTAATAGTAGATAATTTGTGAAAATGATTAACAAATTTATTTCTAACATGTAAATATAATAGTTTGAAAGACTTGGGGAAGAAAATGGAAAACACAGGAACAAACAATAAGATTCTGGTAAAATTCTAGAATGTTATATTCTGCATTTGAATTTATTACAGAATTACTTCTAAAATGGTAATATGTTTACCTCCTGAATTTTAAAATACTTTAATAATTTAACATAAAGTACTCAAGGAAGCATTCTAAAAAATACTTTCTGCAGTAGCTGCATTTTTAGCAGAATGTTCACTTGCATGTATAAATGTTTAAAATTAGTCTTATTATTTTATAGTTACTTCCTATCTATAAGATTGAATGAATATTGACAAACTACTTTTTAAAAGAATTACTGGAGGCATAATGAGGTAAATAATAAATAATTATGTTAATTTGAAATAGGCCAAAATGCTAAAATGACTATCTTTTGATATTGGGATACATGATTTTTATTTTTGTCTGTATATATTACTGTATTTTCCAAATATCTGCAATTATTAATTATTTCATTTTCAGGAAAGTTACTTTAAAACAGATGAAATTTCATCTTTCAGTGAGTTCTAATCACTCTTCTGAGATTGGAAACTAAAAACTTAATGAAATAAAATTTAAATTTACCATGTTACACGCACAGGCATTTAGCATTTCTTATGAAAGACATCTGTTGTTTTTTATATGTGCACATATTGAGAGACATCCATAAACTGAATAGTTGTAATTTTGAGCCATTCTAAAATTTATTTTTAACCACGTTACTGAGGTATGATTGACATACAAAAAACTGTACATATGTAATGTGTAAACTTGATGTGTTTGGAGATTAGTATGCACCCATGAAACCATCATCACAACAAATGCCATAAACTTATCTGTCACCTCCAAAAGTTCTTCTCCCCTTTTTGCTTTATTTTTTCCCTTTTGTGGTAAGAGTACTTAACATAAGATATACCCTCTTACGAAATTTTTAAGTATACAATATAGTATTGTTAATCATATGCCCTATGTTGTACAATGGATTTCCAGAATTTATTTATATTGTAAGACTAGAATTTTATATAGATATGGATTTCTGAAATCCATAAAGAAATAAATGAAGAAACTAATGTGGAAAAGAGAGAAACAGAACAGATGACTTTATTTAAAATTCATTTTATTGTAAAAATAATATTTTTTTTCAAAGTATGTATTTTAAACAAACATCATAAGCCCCTTTCTCTCACTGAAATATTTTAAAATTATAATCTAGTTTCTGGTAAATGTGAAAAGATGATAATGGAAAGATCTTTATTCCTTACTATTTTCATGCTGATGTTACACTGCCTGTGATTGCTGCCAATAGTACCAAAAAATTTAAAAAACATGATATTCTTTCAAAAATAGCATGCATTTTTAACTTATAATTGGAGATGTAAGATTCATAAAATTTATAACTTACTATGGAAAATGTAGAAATCATAGAAAATAAGTTAAAGCTTTTTTTAAGTAAAAATGTATCTAAATACCTTAGATTTGTAGAGCCACATTTTTATAGCCACTTCTTTACTTTTTACTTTTTATCCAGCTTCATTCAAAATGATTGTATTTTGGGCAACTTGGAAAAGTGAATATATCTCTTGCTTTTATTCTTTTCCCTTGGGTATGAAGGAAAGAAACAAAATATCATTAGCAAAACTCACCTTTCACTTACCCCAAACTATAGATTTGAATTATTGTGTTCTCTTGTTTTTGGTGGGGGTTGGCAACTGAGATTAGAGGTTTATATCTTTTTTAAATAAACAAAAGCCTCACAATTTCAAGTATTGTGTCTTTGATGGAATGTATACTATGAGATAAGTAATAGTTACTTAGCCAGAAATAATGGATAGAGCTATAATGATGTGACACTCTATTTTGTACTAACAAGAATAGGTTATCTGTGTGTGTGTGTGTGTGTGTGTGTGTGTGTGTGTGTGTGTTTGAGATGGAGTTTTGCTCTTGTTGCCCAGGCTGGAGTGCAATGGCATGATCTCAGCTCACCACAACCTTTGCCTCCCGGGTTCAAGTGATTCTCCTGCCTTAGCCTCCCGAGTAGCTGGGATTACAGGCCTGTGCCACCACGCCTGGCTAATTTTTGTATTTTTAGTAGAGATGGCATTTCTCCATGTTGGTCAGGCTGGTCTCGAATTCCCAACATCAGGTGATCTGCACGCTTTGGCCTCCCAAAGTGCTGGGATTACAGGTGTGAGCCATCACGCCCAGCTTAGGTTATTTATTTTCAGACTTCATGAAATGTCTATAAATTTTGTTACATTTATTTTTAGTGGTAATTTCTTTTATTCTACATATATGTCATATGCTTTCCATTGTCTCTTGGGTTTAAAATCACAAACAACTACTCTTATAATACAAGGAATTTTTGGCAGCCAGCCACAGTAGATAGATATTATCAGTTCCCGAAGATCAGGTGCTTTAAACTCTCTAGAAGGAAAGTCTCAGAATCTCTTGTAAAAGAAGGTACAGATATTTTCAAGGTGGTTTTAAAGTTTTTCTTATCAAAGTCAAACTTAACCTTAAAAATGTATACATTTGTTAATATCTTTTTAAAGAAGACAAGGGCACAACTACTAACAAATGTAACTATGCTGTGGGGAGGATTATCCTTGAGGGAAGTGATTTTGGTAGACATAATTTAGGATCATTCTTCTGACACAGATTTTCCTCAGTCACTTTGCAAGCTGGGAACCTCTGGCTGGTGATGCCACCTCCCCGCCAGGTCTTGCTCGACCATGCTGCCTGCCGCAGGAAGTGGTCCACCCACTCGGCCTGCCTGCACACCAGCTCAGTCTGTGGCTGGTCTGGGCATGTCCCAGCCCAACTGTGTTATAGCTTGTACCTGCATTTGGTAGTTCCTGAGTTCTTGTCCCACATCCAAGAAGAATGATAATACACTGACAATTGAAGGGTGAGAAGGGCAGAGAAGAATTTTGTTGAGCAATGAAACAGTTCTCAGTGGAGAGAGTATGCAAGGGTGGTTGAACACTTGCAATGAGGTGGTTTCTCTCCCAGTGTGGCTGAGCCCAGGGCTTTTATGGGCTCAGAATAGGGGAATGCATTCTGATTGGTTTGTGAGTATGCAAAAAAGGTTAAAGATGCCACTCAAGGAGGGGCACAACAGTGTAAAAAACCAATTCAGGTAGGGTAGGTGTATGTAAAATAATTGAATGCTGGGAATCAAGCAGAGAAAAATGTACCAAATGGGAAGACAGATTCTCAATCTAGTCTGTGGGTTTGACCTTTAGCTTGGCTTTCAGGCTTTAAACTGTCTTTGTCTTGGAGGTGGGGTTTCACCAGGGATGCACCAGGGAGGAGACATTTGTCTGCCTCCTCCCACTGTCACTTCTATCATTTGTTTATTAACTTTTTTTTGAAAACCTATTTATGTGCAAATTACTTGGATTGAAGCTACGGGAGGTGCAAAGATTTATAAAAATTTCCCCCTTGAGGGATTCATAATCTGTTTGGAAACGCACACGAGCTGTGTACATGAAGAGTTAACTGCTATGAGTGTAAACAGATAATAACCCTACACTATATAGGTTTAAATGCTGCAAATGTGCACTGGCTTTTGAATGATGACTAGGATTTGGATAAGAGAAGTACTGGGGAAGGTGTATCAGAGAGACTGGATGAAGTTGGAAAAATATAAGGTATATTTAAGGAACACTAAGCTGAGCTGTTTAACTAGAGTAGAAAAATCAAACACAGGATCAGTTCTTAGCTAACAGATGGTAGAATTTTAAAACCGTAAGGAGATTGTGAAATTATCCCACTTAAAAGTGGTTTCATGCTGAAGTCCCTGAATCCCTGGAGTATTGTGGAAGGGCCATAGATGGTGCTTAGGAATGAGAGAACACCCAATCATAGAGGTTCTTGGCTTCCTTCTCTTTTAACCAAAGCATTTCAGTTCTCCCCTGTCCAAATTCCTTCTATTTTCTCTTTCTAATTAAATTGAATCTCCATATAATCAGTTACCCATGACATAAATGACTCTTCTTTTTATCCTCTGTATTGTTGTTCTTTACCTCCATCTAGTTATCAAAACTTCCAAATCATTGCCTGAACACTGTCTTTTCCTCTGTAATCCCACTTTGGATGCCTTAGGTAACGTCTTCATCGTTTCCAAAAGCATTACAATAGCTATTTCTGCATCTGACTCAAACCCCCACCCCCATTCTAGAATTAAGGGTTCTTGGTAAACTCTTGAGTAATAATTTTCATTTAAAAAAATCTCTTTTATTCATTTACAACATCTCAATCCATTACAGTTCAAAAACTTTAAATAAAAAAGTTTGAAAACTGCTTATTTTAGTCATTTGAATAGATAAGAAATCTGGTACCTGGAGGGGTTAAGGACATGTCATTATTTAAAGACTGAGTGTGGTTTAACCACAAAAATTCAGGTTTTCCAATTTTTCATCTAGTACTTTTCCAACTACACTGGATGAAACTTTCGCTCCGTCTGCCATAGTCATTTTTTTAGCATATTCAAAAAATAGCAAATTATATTTTAGGATCATGAATCTGAGGGCATGATGAAGCCTGAAGAAAGACAAGGACTAAAGGCCAACGCAGTGAGGAGGCTATTCTAATAGTGTTGATATACGCTGAAAATTCAGCCCCTGAATTAAAGTGGTGACAGATAAAATGGAAAATAATGAATGAAAATTAAGAAGAAAAGAGATTGTCTAGTTGTAAGTACTGAGGAAGAGAGAAAGATTAAAAATAATTTGTAATTAATGTGGCTGATGATATGGACTTGTGATATGCTTAGCAGAAATCTGAAATTAGGGAGGAAGAACATAGAGAAAGTGGAATAAGGGATAAGAGTGGGTTAAATTAATGAAGTAGTAAAGGTAAAATAAGAATTGAGGCCTGGGGATAGAAAGGTGCGAAAAAGGCTCACATTTAAGGGGTGATAGGAAGGAAGAGACTAGCATGAAAACAAGGGAAAATGCAACTCAGTGAGAGGTAAATACTTACCACACTAGGTAGACTGACGTAGATAGCGTAACTGTTATGTTCTGTAACCCAGTACATTTCCCAAAGCTGTTCACTGTTTCAGAATGCTTCCAGCTTGAACTCTGCATCCCAGGGCAACTAATTTGTTTGGTGTGAACATACTATTTTGAGTACCTAAGATATTTAAAAGCTGTTTGTGGTTGTTGAAGCAAGACTTGAAACTCAAACTATGTCAATGGCTGAATGATTTTTATAGGGCACAACTTCATTTTAGAAGGTAGTCAAGTATTGTATAAGGGGGACAATTGGATTCAAATTTAGGAAAAAAATTAAATGGACTTAAATGATTCATGGCTTCTTCCAGAAGTTTTGGAAACTTAAATTAATAGGTAGGGAAATCTCTCAATGTATTAGCCCTTTCTTCATTGTAGCTGTATTTTAGCAAGCATGTATTGAATTACCAGTTAAGTAAAGAGCAGTGTAAAAATTCTCATACCTTAGGGAGGTAAGCATATTTAAAGACTGTAAAAATACATCATGTTCAATTTGATAGCCTAGTGGTTTGTACTTAGTTGGCACTCAATAAATATTTGATGAAAGAATGGCTGGATAAATGAAAGAATATACATTCTTCAGGCATACTATTTCTGAATGAGGTGCCCCCAATTCTGCGGGAACATTGTACCACTCTTATGTGATTCTTTCAGTATTACTTCTTGCTTTCCTTTGATTGTTGTCTTGTCCTGCTTATCACCTTAGCTCAGCCCTCATTCTCATCATTATCCTATTTTTGCCATCCCTAAGAGAGATATGAGAAGGGAAAATAAAGGAAAATACCTTAGAAATGAGGTCATATTATAGTTTTTATTATGGACAAAAGCCCAAATACATAAAGGAAATAGAAAGTCTTCAGGTATCACAAAATGACGTCTGTCTTCTTTACAATAGTACGCCTTAATTCAGTGTGTATATTAGAAACTATGAGGATATTTTCCATATGCAAATCTTATCACAGCCATAATACACAAGGCTGGCTTTTTACTTTTTTCTTTAGCCTGGAATATTCTTGTGAAACAACATTGGGAGCTTGCTGTAAGTTAAATCTGTGGGACCTATTTCATCATAGGCCACCTACCTATATAGCCTTATCTTTTCCAGACCAGTAATATAACCAGTGATCTTTTCTTTCCATTGTCAGTTTTTCCTCTCAGAGGCCTATGCTTTTCTTTATGTGTAGGATTCTAACTTCATTCACTACAGAGAAATACAAGAGGTAACAATAACACTGGGAAGGCTAAAGAGGATTGGGAAGCTCAACAAGATTTTACATTTGGAATGTAAATGGAAGCTACCTGTTTTTGTTTTCACATTCACATTCTTATTTATTTAGGAAGTTATGGGGAGAGTCAAATGGGTGGGACATTGTAAGTTCCCAAATCATTGTAAGAATGATTTAGAATACCTTCTTGCTTAATTTCTATCTTGTCTGGATGAGAGTTCAGACATCTTTGAGTTCAGACCACGATAGGATTGACCTGGCACCACTGCTATGTCTGGTAAAACTTGTGGTGTCCTTGGAGCCCTCTCACTTTTTAAATGGTCTCTCTGGGAGGTCACAATGAATGGGAGGGCACTTTCCTAGCTGGCCTCAGAAGTTCTCCCAGCTATTCAGCTGCCTTTTACTGCTTAGTTTTCATCAGCTTTTCACTTGCTGGGACTTTCAGACTAATTCTGCCTTTGAGAGAAACTAGGCTTTTGTGTTATTGAATGTTTGGGTTTAGTTTCTTCAGTGCCTCTGAGGTTTTAATAGCAGGTGTTACTTAGGGAACTTTCTTGCTTTTTAATACTAGTTTCCTTCAGTTATTCTTAGTCAGCTGCTAGATTCTCCTGAGTCAAAATTGTGCATCTAGTTGGGTGAATTTCTCTTTCTTATCTGAGAGATGCTCATTTCCAGAATAAAATGATTTGTGCCTTTGCTCAGGGACCAACCTGTTTGGATCTGTTTCCCAGATACTCTTTGAATCTGTTCTCAACCTTTTTTCCCCCATTTAAATTCTATTAAACAGTAGTCAACTTTGACAGTTTCCACCAGGGAGAAAAGTTAGGTTTTCTTCTAATATTTCTGCTTCTGCCTCTGAGAGCTCTCCCGTCATTCAGGGGAAAAACCAAGCTCTGCCTCTTAGTGAGTACTATCCCAGTGAAATTGTGAGACTGGCTTTCAGTGCTTTGCCTGGTATGCTTTTCATTCAAACTACTAAGTTAAAATGTTTTTCCCTTCTTTTTTCTTAATTTTCAAAGTGTTAAAGTAATAGCAAGACTAAATTGAAACAAATAAATTATCTCAGTAAATTACTCTGAAGTTAAAAAATCCTAGTAGGATTTTTCCCCTTATTTTAGGAAGTTTATGAAGTGATAATTGCATATAGTAATTCAAACATATGTATAGTTCTTATAGGTTTTTAGCCCCTGTCTGGTGCAAAGGGCAGCAGTTGCTTACCTCACTCATTGAAAGACTAGAATAGTAATAAAGGGAGATGGTTAGGGAACTAGAATTGATTTATTTAATTTAGATTGTTAAAAGAAAGACATTTAGGACTTTTAAAGTTGAACTGCAATTCCTGTGAAGCCCTTTTAATTTTTTTGTACTGACAATGGAAGTTAATTAGAAATCTAAAGAAGGAATAATTTATCATGTCATTAAATATTTCTAGAGAAAAAATTTGTGCATATTTTTTCTTGTGTAAAGTATAAGAAGATAGACTCTGTACTTATTTTACTATAGTAGGGCTGTCAAGAATAAGAACATAAGAACTCTGTTGAGGGAGTCAGTGAATTGAATCAGTTAAAACAGATTTATAAGGGTAAACAGTGATTCAGTTTAAGGTTTTAATTTTTGTAATTTAGATATTCTAAGCTAGTAGGGAAAAATACTTTTCAATTAAACTGGTCCAAAATATTTAAAAATAAGCAAAAAGTAAATTTTTGTGAAATTTGAAATCTTTGGGGAGTTTCATTTAACAAATTTCTCAAGTAGTATTTTCAGTTTCAATGGAAAATACACTATCTTATAACATGTTACATGTTCAATAACATCTAAAATTATCCCTTAGTGCCTCTAAAACATATGAAACATTTAAGTTTTAAAGAAAGTAACATTTTGTTTTGTATTATGAATTGAAACACTTAATTTTTAAGGTCTTTGCTGCCACTTTATCTGGAAGTGACATCATGGTAGCCTTGTGGCCAAATTGAACTTATTCTGGATATTAAAAATGTAAGCAAGACATGCAAGCTGATGCATCATGTTTATATTTGACAGATAATTAGTTCATACAGTTTAAATTACCATACCTATCTTCTTTCTTTTTCTCTAGGGGGAATGAAAGATTTCTTTTTGTCTTAGATCAGCTAAAAATTTTTAGAATGCAGAAGGATAAATTGGAACTTGCTCCCTACTAGTCGTGTCCTCAGTCCACGAAAAGAAAAGAAAAACTTTTTCTTTTAATAAGAAAAAGTACCTCAGTCCCATTTCCTTATTAAAGTTGATTTTCTCATGGGTTTTCCTACCATTACTGTGATGTGGTCAGTACAAAGCACACCACTTTTTGGCTAATTTAGTTAATGATGATTTGATAAGAGTGAGTGTAAACATTTAAGAATTTCTTTTCAGGTTACATGGCAAGTGATTTGCTAGGAAAAATCTTGTTCTTTTTTGCTGTATAAAGAGCATAGGACCACTGTAGGAAAAAAAAAAAAAAAAAAGAAAAGTCATGAGGCCATCACTATAGCTATGCCAGCAGGCCTGAAAACCTTTTATCTCGTGTAAATGAGATTGCTAAAGAACTTTACAATGATCCACTTCCCCTTAATGCATAGTAAATATATAATTTTTTCTTTATGATTTTCTTAATAACATTTTCTTTTCACAGCCTGTATTTTTCTAAGTAGCCTGCTCACCTGTTACACTTCTTGGAATGTCAGTAGTACAGAGTAACATGTATTTTTTCCCTCAGTGCAATGTGGTCAATTATTTTCAATGATGGTTTGCATATATTTTGTTTTGTTTTGTTTGAGACGGAGTCTCGCTCTGTTGCCCAGGCTGGAGTGCAGTGGCTGGATCTCAGCTCACTGCAAGCTCCGCCTCCCGGGTTCACGCCATTCTCCTGCCTCAGCCTCCCGAGTAGCTGGGACTACAGGCGCCCGCCATCTCGCCCAGCTAGTTTTTTGTATTTTTTAGTAGAGACGGGGGTATCACCGTGTTAGCCAGGATGGTCTTGATCTCCTGACCTCGTGATCCGCCCGTCTCGGCCTCCCAAAGTGCTGGGATTACAGGCTTGAGCCACCGCACCCGGCCGTCATAATTTTCTAGTATCTTTTGAGAAATGATTTTAATACATTATTTTTATGTTATGTATTACTGTCACTTTAGAATAGTTGTCATTAGTTTAAGCCTCAACAGTTTTTACCTTGAGCCTGATCAATATTTTCATATCCATTGTGGCTTTTTATCTTTTCCAAAGATGGTGAGAGTACTTGCCATGCAACATGCTCCTCTGCAATGTGATCATGCCAGTCTGCTGAATCTAGACTGGTCTTAATGACTTGCTTGTAATAGAATGGAGTGGAAGTGATGGTATGTAACTTCTGAGGCTGGGTCAGAAGAAGCCTTGAGGCTTTTTCTTTGGTCTCTTGGAATGCTTTCTGGCTGTGCCTTCTTGCTGTGTCTTAAAACCATGTCACCATTCTGTGGTAAGTCCAGTCCCAAATAAACAGTTTAAGCCTTCCAGTAACATGAGCCTAGCCTTCTAATCATCTGAGCCTGGGCACTAGCCACCTGAGTGGAGAAACCCCTTGCATCTTCACAAATGAGCAGACATTATGGAGTCTGCAGAGACAGTCATTATTATCTCCGTTCACTGTCCAGTGTCCTAAACTGGAGAACCCATGAGCATAATAAAAGGTTATTTTTTTCTACCACTAAGTTTGGGATGGTTTGTTATACAGCAATAGATAATCATAACAGAATTTAATATTGGAAGTGGGGTGTTGCTGTAACAAAACCTAAAGTGCATGGGACCAGCTGGTGGGTGGAAAGACTGTTCGTGAAGCTTGGAAGGGACTCGTGGAGACTGATGGTGAGGGATTGAAAGACAGTAATGACAGTGTTACTTGATACTGGAAGAAGATCTCTGTTATCTAGTGGTAGCAAATTTTGCAAAACCGTCACTCAGGGTAACATGGAAAATAGAAAATGAACCAGTGGACCACTAATGAAATTATGGATTTGCAAAGGAGATTCCCAGGCAGAATATCTAAAGTGTCAGCTGTTTCTTTTAGTCTTGTCTCATGATACATGGATAGAGAAAACTGAACTACAAACAGAATTCTTGTTTTCAAACAAAGGATTCTAAAACAAAAAAGGGCCTCAGAACAAAGGTCAAATGCAGAGCAGAGTTAGGAAAATGTGGTCTCAGGGCAGAGAAGAAACTAAGGTGTAACTATAAAACCTTTAAGTCCTCAGAGATGTGAGGTGGTGCCTCATAGAACCTTTCAGACACACAAAAGGCCATCCAAGTATCTTTAGGGCATGCCTCCTAGTTCCTCTCTGTTAAGCAAAAGGGCTTCTAATAATCTTAAGGGCTTTATTCCACAGCAGCCTCACAGGGAGCCCAAGGTAGAGAAGGACTTTGGCCTGAATGAGTGGATTTATAAATTGATGCATAGAAACATATAAAGTTTTAAAAATAATTATAAGTTGAGGCATAGAAACCTATAAAGTTTTTTAAAAGAATTATATTAGCCTGGACTAAGAGGGACCAAGACTACACAAATTGAAAAGAGGCTCTTGGATACCCAAACTTCTATAAGCAGAAAACAAGCTGAGAAACTCAGTCGCAAACATGGGCTACTTTTTTTATGGAAAAGGAAGCATGACTCAGAAGAACACAGAGAAGTACTTTCACTGAGTAGGACTGGGCTCTGATCAAGGTACTGGTTACATGTGTCCTTCTGTATATCAGAATTATTATAAACTGGTAACATTGACATGCTTCCTGTTTCCTCCTATGCACCAGTCACCTTTTTGAAAGGGAGTTTCTATTGAAATTATCTTGTCCCTGAATAAGTAGGTGTTTTGGATGTGTGGGAGGCAGAGAATTTGTCTCTTTAGTTCACTGGTCTTCAGATTGAGAGGAATGGTACTTCACGTGCAGTACCCAAGAACTTCATTTGCATCTTAACCTGATTTAGGTGATTAGATCCTGGACTTTGAACTAATGCTGTAATTAGGAAGATGCTTAGGTGATTATGGGGACGGGGCGAGTATATTTTATATTGGGAGGGTTGTGAATTATTGTGGTCACAGAGCAAATTGTGCCAAATTGACATGTTTTATTAAACTTTTTACTTTGAGATAATTGTAGATTCACATGCAGTTGTAAGAAATAATACAGAGAGATCTCATGTACCTTTTCCCTAGTTCCCCTAATGGTAAAATATTGCAAAACTCCAGTACAATAACTGTACCAGGATATTGACCTTTATGTAATCTACTGATCTTACTCATATTTTCCCAGTTTTACTTGTACTTGCGTGTGTGTATTTAGTTTTGTGTGATTTTTATCATATATGTAGGTTTATAAATCCCCTACCTCAGTCAAGATACAAAACCACAAGGATCCTCCTGTTTTTTTTATATTCACAGCCGCCTTACCAACTTGTTCCTAACCCCTACCTGATTGATTTTTATTACAGCGTTAGCTCACATTATAAATGTAGATACACTTAGAAAAAATGGAATGTATGTTATATACAGGAGTGTGTTATTAAATTGAGTCATGTAAATTACCAAAAAGGCCTTCCATTTAGAGATATGTAATGGTTGACTTTTCCAAATTGAGAATTTATCTGTTAGTAAACAACTAGTATATTGGTAAAGACTAATTAAGCTTACTATTTTTTGCTGCTGTTCAGGATGGTTTAAAGCACTGATATAAGTACTTCATGTCAGTTGTATAGGTAGATTGGGTAATAGTGTAATGCCTTTTGCTTTCATATATAAGACTATACCCTAAATGATGAAATCTTTATTCTATATTGTTTAGCATATTCAGTCAAAGGTAACCAACTCTGAAAAGTTATAAAGAAGGCATTTCTAAAGGAAAGAATTGCCTTTCTGTATTACTTTAATATTTATTCTACTCTGTTATTTTGTTGCTATAGTAAGAAAAATAGATAAAAATCACTTGTAAGGAATTTAGTGTTATTTCTTTAGATGGTTTTTATTTTAAAATTTTTATCAAATTATTTCTGGCTTCTCCTTTCCTTTTTTCATTTATCTTAGGTATTCAGTTGTTCTTTACAATTTTTTCCTGTGATTCTGAATTATTTATCACAATGCCAGAATTTTTATGGAACATCAGTGTGAATTTTCTTTTCTTTCTTTTTGGAGACAGAGTCTTGCTCTGTCGCAAAGGCTGGAGTGCAGTGGCATGATCTCAGCTTACTGCAACCTCTGTCTCCTGGGTTCAAGCGATTCTTCTGCCTCAGCCTCCTGAGTTAGCTGGAACTACAGGTGCATGCCACCACACCCAGCTAATTTTTGTATTTTTAGTAGAGACAGAGTTTTACCATATTGGCCAGGCTGGTCTCGAACTCCTGACCTCATGATCCGCCCGCCTTGGCCTCCCAAAGTGCTGGGATTACAGGCGTGAGCCACCACGCCCGGCCTTATTTTCTAACTAAAATGTGTGTAGGATCTTTAGCTTTGTAAAGCTTTAGCATGTTGTTTGCATTATTTGTGATCCACAGGTAGAAATATCTAAAAATTATTATTATATGTTATTTATCTTATTTCTAGCATTTAATCTACATCTTCTGTTACATTTAACAAGGCAGTTAGATCTTCTTAACCACCCTCTTTTAAAAATTTGCTTTTTCTTTAATTAAAAAAATAACATTTATTGGCATTGCTGGGCACAAGCCTAGGTGTCAAAGAGACAGAAATAAAACAGAGTCCAGACTTTGACAAGACTCTAATAAGGGAGACAAGTCAACAGATAATTACAATAAAATGTGCCCTAACAGAAAAACACAGCATATTATGGAAACATTTGTTGAGGGTGAACTTTAGTTAAATTTAGCCTACAGAGGTGAAGGAAGGCTTCCAGGAGGAGCTTAGGGGGAGTTCAGAATTTGTTAAGCTTCATGAATGCAGAAAAATTGAGGCCTCATTCCCCTCTGCATCCACACTACCTTCTATGATGGCCAGAATATAGTGGGCCCTTGATACATATTTAATGATTATTTGAAAAGCAGAGATGTCAGAGCTGAATTTTGAAGGAAGGTTTTGGAGTCAGTTGAGTGAAAGAACGCTGTTTTAGACAGAGGGATCAGCGGGTGCAAAAGGCACGTGTCTTTGGTAAAATCCCTTCCTGAGCCTAAGACCCTCAGACTTTACCAAGGACAATCAATCTCAATCAGTTTCTCCCTCTTTCTCTCTAGGATCAGCAGACTGTGACTACTGTCTGTTGTTTCCAAGCAAATTGCTGCAAGGATTTCTGTGGCTCCTCCCAGAAGCTAGATAATAAAACATATAGTATTTTTAAAAATATCTGTGAAAAGACTCCCTTGGGCTAAAAATATTGCTTATTTCTTTTGTTAAAATGTTTTTATCAAAGAATAGGGGAAAAATAGAAACTTGCTCTTTTCAGAGCTGAAGAGCCTAAGAATGATATAATTGGATTCACCATTGACTCTTAATTAATGATATGTGAGTATTGTGATTGGCTAACAAGCTTAGCTTACAATTTCTGGCCTGGGAAAAAAAGAGGTTGGGTATTCGTCATCCTTCCCAGTGGTCCCACTGGCAGAGGCTCAGTTTCAGTTATTGGGTAGTCCTTTTGTTATACATCCCCAAATGCCAGTTCCACTGTGGGGTTCAGCGCCCTTAGATGATTTAAGACTATTATTCTTCTCAGAATTATAAAAGCAGCAATGGTAATACTAGGTTAGTCTTCATGCTGCACTAAAGAATAAAGACAGAGTCAGATTTTTTGCATTTTTCACAGGAGAGGAGTTAGTTTTTTTAAATTAAGAATCAAAGTAGGGTCTAGCCCAGAGGAAAGCATATCTAGTTTTGGTAATTCATAAACCATTATAGAATGAAGAATAAGTATGCCATTTTAAGGGTTTTCTTGCTACTTGACATGGCTAGAACAAAAGGTATGAGGGAGAATGCTGTGAGATAAGACTGGATAAACAGGCAGAGCCTGGATCAGAGAGGATTTGAGGACCCAATTAAGAAGTTTTGATTTTCCTTGATGGCAAATGGGAACAGATAAGGATTTTGACTTCACAGAGGGAGCAACATGATCAGATTTGTGCTTTATAAAAATTTAGTACTTCAAAGGTATCACTCCATTGTGTTCTGTATGGCAAATTTTATAAGAAGTTTGTGGTAATTCCTATCATTGTTCCTCTGTATGTAATATGTCTTTTTGAAAAATTTTCTGACTAATAAGATTTTCTTTTTGTCTTGGGGGATTTTAATATGAAATATCTAGGTGTGATTTTGTTCCCTGCTTGATATTTTCTGAGTAAGTTGAATCTGTGGTTTATCATCTTTTATTAATTTTGGAAAATTCTCGGCTATTATGTCTTCAAATATTTTTTCTGTCCTCTTGTTTCTATTTAGTTGTTGTTGTTTATAGTTATGTTAGTCTGTTTGCTGTTGTCCTGTAACTCTTGAATGATCTGTGCCCTTTTTTAATTCTCACTTTTTTTCCTCTGTGTTTCAGTTTGAGTACTTTTTATCAACCTATTTCCAGAGTCACTGATGTTTTCCTCACTCTGTTGAGTTTACTAATGAGTTTGTCAAAGGCAGTCTTCATCTTTGTTACTGTATTTTTTATTTCTATCATTTCATTTTATTTTCTTTTACAGTTTCTCTCTGTGGAAGTTTCCCATTTATTCATGCTTGTGGTCCACCTTTTCTATGAGAATCTTCAATGTATTAGTCGTAAATATTTTAAGCCTCCTATCTGATAGTTCCAATAACTTTGATAACTTTGTCATATCAGTGTTTATATGTATTTGTCTGTTGACAGTGTGTGGTTTTTATTTCGTGCTTTCTTGGTATGTCTTGTACTTTTTGGTTGAAAGATTAACATCTTCTATATAGCAGTAGAAACTAAGGTAAATTTTATTATGCCTAGAAATTGGCATGCCTCCTCTTTTTCTGGTTCTTTAACGTGTGAGGAGAGCAGTTAAATTAATCTAGTCAAGGGCTGAGCTGGGCTTGGGTTTTGTTGTTGCTTTAATATCAGTGTACCACAAGTTTCAAATTTCTCTAGCATTATCTTGTGTTTAGATGGAGGCTGGTTTCCTAGAGGGTTTTACTCAATCTGTGATCTGCCTTCAACTCCGGCTTCTTGATTTGCTTCTGAAGAGGGTCTCTTCACTATCTTGCCCCTCTGTCTGAAGCTGAATACATTATTTTTTACTGGATGCTTACTAGCCTGGTAGCATAGGACACTACATTCTCTGTTGCTCTGATTCAGCCTCAGTCTTAGGCAAGGATTGTTTCCCTGGGTCTCAGGGGTGTCACATTCTTAGTAATACTGTCCTATCCCAGCGTTAGGGGATGTCCTGGTTTAGAATGTTTTCCTACTTCTTCCCCAGGGCTGGAGGTTTTTCTACTCTCTTCCCCCAGCTGTATTGGGTCTTAACCTATATACCTTTAGGGCTACCACGCTTTTTGCTCTTCCTTTAGTGGTTTAAGGTTTCTTGCTTCTCGGGAGAGAGGGGACCCAAAAGAGCTTTGTGCTTTTGTCAAAGTAGCTGTTTGTCATGTCCTTGACGGAGACTCTCCAGCCTCTTGTTGTCCAGTAGTTTTTCTTATGAGCACCTTGTGAAGTATGTGGAAAACAGCCTGTGAATGGATGAGCATTCCCCCAGCGTTTCTGGCTCTCAGGGGTTTTGTATTCTCATGCTAGTTTCAGTTTGTTAACAATTTTAGTGGAGTTCCTACCAGTTTGTATTCAGTCTAGCATCTGCTTCAGATAATCAAGTGCTCATGTCCTGTTTGTCCTTGATGAGCTCTCTGATAGAGTTAAAGAAAATATGGGATTTTTTACATAAGCTGCCTTTTTGTTGTTGTAGTAAGCTTGAGAGTGATGCTGTTTCCAGCCTTCTACCTCTTACTTGGAAAGTATTTGAACAGGCTCCTCAATACATAATCACACTATTAAACTGTGTTGCATATGTTACTTACTGGGTTATACATTTGATCTGAAAGGTCCACAATTCCCACTTTGGTTTTCTTTATAATTTTTTTTTAAATCTATGACTTGAGTCTCATAATTTTACTTTCCAACACACCCCTCCCCACTTCAAACATCTCTAAGGTAACTTGTGAGCAAGACAGTTTGAAATCATTGATGGGGAAAGGAAACTCCATTTTTCAGAAGTAGAAAAATCTAGGTCCTCGTGTGGTATGATTTGATGTATCCCCTAAAAAGTATGTGTTGGAAACTTAATCTTCAATGCAACAGTGTTGGGAGATGGGGAGGAGGTGTTTAGATCACGAGAGTCCACCCTCATGAATGGATTAATGCTAACCATAAAGGGGGCTAAAGGGGGCTGTGAGTTTGAGCTCGCGCTCCCTCTCTCGCTGTCTCACCCATGTGATGCCTTCTGCCACGTTATGTTGCAGCAAGGAGGCCCTTACCAGGTATAGCCCCTCAATTTTGTACTTTCCAGCCTCCAGAGCCATGAACCAAAATACATATCTCTTATTTATAAAATACTGTCTCGTGTTCTGTTACGGCAACACAAAGTGAACTAAGATATAGTGTTCGCTCTTCTTTTATTATTGATTCATCTAGAATGAACCACATATCTAGCTAAACCTTTTTTATTCATTTTTAAAAGGACATTTTAAGACCTTTACTCACAGAGTTGCTGAAAGACTCAGATGAGATACTGTATATAAACAATTTCTGAAAAATATAAAACTATACAAATTGTGATTTTTAAAAAGTATATTTTCACTGTATACTTTTTGGGTGAAAAGAGCATTTATTTTTACCAAGATTAAGTGGAGCAGCTGTAATCTGACTTCCTGTTTTTGATTTATTTAAAGCAATTTTTATTATTGGTTTTAAAGTCTCTTGGTAAGAGCTTTGTCTTTTGGTTTATCTAATTTCCAATGTGAACCTCTCATGTTGTACTTCATAGATTTCACTGCTTATCTTTTGTAGTCAGAACTGTCATATCTCAGAATATGTCTTTTACCCTTAAAGCTCTTTTACTTTATTAGTTGCCCATGTTAGTTTGATATTTTTTGAAGTCCTAACTTTTTGATACGTGACCTTCATTTTGTTTTTGTTTGTTTGTTTCTAGTAAGTTCATTGGAAAGTTTCCAGGCAGCTTGTCATTAATTGGTTTGTTTTTTGTTTGTTTGTTTTTGAGATAGGGTCTTACTCTTTTGCCCAGACTAAGTGCAGTGACACAGTCACAGCTCACTGCAGCCTCTACCTCCTGGGCTCAAGCAATGCTTCCACCTCAGCCTCCTGAGTAGCTGAGACTACAGGCATGTGCCAACACGCTCAGCTAATTTTCGTATTTTTTTGTAGAGAAAGGATTTTATCACATTGCCCAGGCTGGTCTCGAACTCCTGGGCTCAGGAGTTCCACCTGCCTCAGCCTCCCAAAGTGCTGGAATTGTAGGTATGGACCACTGCACTGGCCCATTAATGTTTTTTAAAAAGCCTTTCTTCAAAAAGCGTATCTCATTTATTTATAAGTTTTTGAAAATTGGTGACTCTATAGCTTTTTCATGAGAAAGTTGAGTTTGATGAAAAAGTATTTACTGAGCACTCACCCAATTTGTGCTTAACATTCATCTAGCTCTTTTATCAAATACACATAGAGATAAAGTTAACTTTCATAAGTTTCCAACCTGGTTGTATAGATATATTATATGGGAAATAGAAAAAAAAAGATAGTCTGAACATCTTGGCTGAGTTGTCAAAACCTCTGCCCCATACTGAGGCAGTATGGACTACTGGCAGGAACATATGCTTTAAAATCATAAAGACCTAGGTTCAGGTACCATCTCTACCATTTAGTAATAACTTCGGGTAAGTTACTTTCTGAGTTTGTATCCTAGGTAGGAAAATAATATCTCCCTACTAGAATCATTGTGATCTACGTCTTTATATATAAGATAATGTATATAAAGTGTCTGGTGCACATAATAGGATGTCAATAAATATCTTTCAGCCAGGCATGGTGGCTCATGCTTGTAATCCCAGCACTTTGGGAGGCCCAGGAGTTCGAGACCAGCCTAGGCGACATAGTGAGACCTCATCTCTACAATTTTTTTTTTTTTTTAATTAGCCAGGCATGGTCGCATACACTTGTAATCCCAGCACTTTGGGAGGCTGAGGTGGGAGAATCATTTGAGGCCCTGGAGGTTGAGACTGCAGTGAGCTGCGATTGTGCCACTGCACTCCAGCCTGGGCAACAGAATGAGATCCTGTCTCAAAAAATAATATTTGTCTTTCATAAGGCTTTAACAGCCAAGATGTTTTGTACCAATATAGTGGCAAGCCCAGAAAATGATTGGGCTCAGTGTCTCCATCTACCATCATCTTCACAGAAATGTTAGGTTTCACATTTCTTTCCTTTCTTGTATACCCTTTCCCTATCTTACATCTCAGTTTATTCTGTTTCAAGCATTTGTGTGCATGTGTGTGTATGTTTTGAGACAATCTAGCTCTGGCTTGATGCAGTGGCACAAACTTAGCTCACTGCAACCTCAACTTTCTGGGCTCAGGCAATTCCCCTGCCTCAGCCTCCCGTGTAGCTGGGATTACAGGTATACCCCAACACATCCAGCTAATTTGTGTATTTTCAGTAGAGATGAGGTTTCACCATGTTGGACAGGTTGATCTCGAACTCCTGGTCAAGTGAGCTGCCTGCCTTGGCCTCCCATAGTGTCGTGATTTCAGGCATGAGCCACCGTGCCCAACCCCAAGCATTAGTTTTTTTTTCCCCACATGTACACACTGATACCCTATTTAACTTCTTTTCTAAATTTGGCTTAGTTGTTATGGTAAAACCTTTCTTTTTTGTCCACCATTTTGCATACAAAGAACCTCAAACAACCCTAATCATAAATGAGAAAATTTAGTATACACTCATACTAGTTTACTTGTACAAAGGATGAAATATTCATACATTTAATGTAAATGAGACAAAATATAGTAACAGCTTGTGTCAGGGGTCTCCAAGATCACCCCCAGATTCAGTGATTTGCTAGAAGGACTCACAGTACTCAGAATATAGTGTGACTGTGAATAAATTCACTGTGATTTATTATAGTGAAACTTTATTAAGCAAAAGAAAATAAAAGGAAAGAACAAAGGGAAAAACTAGAGGAAAAGAGAAAAAGCTTATAAGGGAAAGTCTGAAGGAAACCAGATGCAAGCTTAGAAGAGTCCCTTCTTAGTGGAATAACACAGGATGTACTTAATTCCTTCAGAAAATACTTGCAATCATGTATGTGAAGTGTCCACTAGGGAAAGTCCCTAGAGACTCAGTGCCCAAGATTTTTACTGGGGCTAATCGTGTAGGCGCCCTCTACCTAGTATGTGCCAGAATTTTAGACTCCTAGAGGGAAGCAGGTGTTTAGCATAAACCATATTGTTTATAAAAACAGATCGGGTAGGCACAGTGAGCCACCTTTATCATTTTGTGAATGGCAGGAACCCTTCCTAAATCAAAGTTCCTCAAAGCCAGCCAAAGACCAACCTTGCATGCAAGGTTTTTTAAGGATAGCAATCTCATGCCTCCTATATTTACACTTTTTTTTTTTTTTGCATACTGCAGTTAGACTCTGAAGATCCTTATAGAAAACATCCAAAAGTTCTATTTAGACTCAGTACAGAACTGGAATGTTTCCTCATGTTCTGTTATGACATTTGTAATAAGCTATTCTTTTTTTTTTAGTTTACTTCCTTTTACTGATTGGCTTAATAATTAATATTATGAAATAATTTATTACCTTTCACTTCAAATAGTATTTCTACTATTGTTTGTTTAAAAGACTGTTGTGAAGAAATGCAAATTAAAACCACAATGAGATGTCACCTAACACCTATTAGAATGGCCATTATCAAAAAGACAATAGATAACAAATGTTGGCAAGGATGTGGAGTAAAGGGAACCCTTATACTGTACACTGTTGGTGAGAATGAAAATTAGTACAGTCATTATGGAAAACATTATAGAAGTTCCTTTAAAATTAAAAATAGAGCTACCATATAATCCAGAAATTCTAATTCTAGGTGTATGTCCAAAGGAAATGAAATAAGTATGCCAAAGAGATATTTGCATTCCCATGTTCATTGCAGCATTATTCACAGTAACCAAGACATAGGATCAACCTATGTATCCGTCAGTGGTTGAGTGGATAAAGAAAATGCAGATTATATACATAATGAAATACTATTCAGCCTTAAAAAGAAAGGAAATTGTGTCACTTGTGACAATGTGGATGAACCTGAAGGGTGTTATATTAAGTGAATTAAGCCAGGCACAGAAAGATAAATACCACATGACTTCATATCTAAAAAACTGAACTCATAGAAACGGAGAGTAGAATGGTGGTTACCAGAGGCTGGTGGGGAGGGATACTGGGGAGATGTTGGTCAAAAGATCTAAATTTTCAGCTAAACAGGAGAAGTAAATTCAGGAGATCCATTGTACAGCATAATGACTATAGTTAATAATGTATACTTGAAAATTGCTAAGAAAGTAGATTTTAAGTGTTCTTAACACCAAAATAATAAATATGTGAGGAAATAGATATGTTAATTAACTTGACTCAGCCATTCCATAGTGTATACATTTATCAAAATATGCTGTAAAACATACATATATACAATTTTTGTCAACTGCAAATTTTTTTAATACCTTTGTACCACAGGCTGGAAATGTGACAAAATTTTATAACATGCTTCCTTATGTAAAATTTCAAGTTTCAAACAACTGATTTGCAAATGAAATTTTAGAATAAGACCTAGATTTAGCTTATATCTTTTATCTAGGATTATCTTAAATTCAGTATGCAGAGAAGAAGGAAATGAGAATAGATTGAATTCACTTTGGAACGCTTTCAGGAGAAGACTGGAATTAAACTGAAGATAGGTAGTATAAGGAAAGGTAGAAAAAAGGACAAAGGATATGCTGGAGAGATGGAGTAATGTGAATAAGGGAGGACTGAGTATGGGGTGGGTTGGTGGGGAGAAATAATTGTACGTTATTACTCTGAAGCAAATATAAACTCACAATCACGTTTTTTCACCAGTATTGTTGAGATTCAGATTCCTGACCCATATATTTTCTGCTTTTGTGGATTCTAAAACTATTTATAGGAAGACCTACTTTTCTTACATAATAGTTTATATGAAATACAAGTATTATGTATTTCTCTTTTATTATTTCTTTATCTTAAACTATTTAACTCATAGAGTTGCTATGAAGGCTAAGTGAGAAAATATATGTTAATTTTTAAATGACAGCATTATATGCTATATAGAAGTATTTAAGGCCATGATTTTAAAAAATTGAAACTGTCTCATCCTAGTGAATTAGGAATATACTTAACATAATTTTTATCTTGTGTAGAATTTCTGCATATAGAAATATCATGTATCTTCCTCAGTTTGCTCTTATCTGTTCTTCTACTACCTTACTTACTATTCACAGGAGAGAGTCCTTTTGCTGCTAAACATTATAGTTCCTCTATTTTGTAGTTTAGACTTGGAGCATTTATATCCGTGCTGGGCTTGGTTTTCCTGTTTCCTTCATATCACATAGGATACTTGTTTGGCCTTTGTTTCCTGTGTTTTCCTCTAGCATACTACTGAACAATTTGGAGAGCAACTTTTATAAGAATGAATCTGATGTATTTTGTTCTCTTGCAACATTTTTGAAGGTTAAAATAGAATTTAAAATGTTGCCAGATTCAGGATAGCAAAGCTTTATAAATTGTTTCTTTGTACTGATAAGAGTTAAAAATTATGAATGCCTAGTACTTAGCCTAAAGGAGCCTAGCATATTGTAAGTATGCATAAGTATTTGCTTTAATGTGAAAAATTATGTGTATTCTCTAATTCTTTCAAATATAATGTGTATTACTAGGACTATTAAAAATTCAGCTAATCTATAATTATCTGATAATAGAATGAATTCTTGAAAAACATCTAGATGAAGCTTTAAAAATTTTAGGCCAAATATTTAAATATTTCACTGATCACTATTAAAAAAAACCGACTTACCTATTAATGAATAGCTCTATAATTGGCTTATTTTCTTCTCTCCAGATTTATGATGTGTGTAGAAACATCTTTAAAGTTTGTTAAGTAACACATATCAATGCTATATTTTCTAACTATATAATTCACCTGTATCAAACTAGTTTTTGAATATAGAAACTGTTGTAATATAGTCATTGTATTTTAACAATTCAACAATAGTGCTGTTACATTTAACATCTAGGGTATTAACACTAGTTAGAAAACTACATTTGATGAAGATATATTTGAAATAGGCTAGAAAATAATTATGGATGCATCTTTCTGGAATGATACAGGCATTTGATAGGTAAACATGAACAAAATTTTCATCTCTGTTTGAAAGCGAAGAAGCTTTTCTTTTTTGTTGTTTTTTTTTTGAGACAGAGTCTCGCTCTGTCGCCCGGGCTGGAGTGCAGTGGCCGGATCTCAGCTCACTGCAAGCTCCACCTCCCGGGTTTATGCCATTCTCCTGCCTCAGCCTCCCGAGTAGCTGGGACTACAGGCGCCCGCCACCTCGCCCGGCTAGTTTTTTTGTATTTTTTAGTAGAGACGGGGTTTCACCGTGTTAGCCAGGATGGTCTTGATCTCCTGACCTCGTGATCCGCCCGTCTCGGCCTCCCGAAGTGCTGGGATTACAGGCTTGAGCCACCGCGCCCGGTCACGAAGAAGCTTTTCATTAGAAATAACTTCTATATATGTCACCAGTGATCTAAAATATTCTAGTTGGGCAACTAGTGGGTCAACAATGGAAAGACACGTTTTGATGGGAAATGTGTCTCAATGGCACCTTTTTTTTTTTTTTTTCTGAGACGATGTCTCACTCTGTCGCCCAAGCTGGAGTGCAGTGGCACGAACCTGGCTCACTGCAGGCTCACTGCAAGCTCCCGCGTCCCGGGTTCACACCATTCTCCCGCCTCAGCCTCCCAAGTAGCTGGGACTACAGGCGCCTGCCACCACGCCTGGCTAATTTTTTTGCATTTTTAGTAGAGACAGGGTTTCACCGTGTTAGCCAGGATGGTCTCAATCTCCTGACCTCGTGATCCACTCACCTTGGCCTCCCAAAGTGTGGGGTTATAGGTGTGAGCCACCTTGCCCAGCCTCAATGGCTACTTTTGAAAATGAAGTAGAAGCATACATGTGGGTGGAATCTATTTTTTTATTTGATGTAATTACTTTTCAGAATAGTTCCTATACTGGCTTATTATTTATGTTTGATTTGATTTGATTTGATTTTTGAGACAGGATCTCACTCAGGATCACCCAGACTGGAGTGCAGTGGCATGATCATAGCTCACTGCAGCCTCCAACTCCTGGGATCAAAGGATCCTGCTACCTCAAGCTTCCCATGGTGGTGCATATCACCATGCCTGGCTAATTTTTGTTTTTATGTTATTTGTTAGATACCAGGTCTCACTGTGTTGCCTAGGCTGGTCTCAAATTCCAGGCCTTAAGTTATCTTCCTGCTTTGACCTCCCAAAGTGCTGGAATTACAGATGTGAGCCTCCATGCCTGGCCTGTTATTTATATTTTAGGAAATCTGTATGTTAAAGTAAGACAGTAAGGTCAGGTAGGGTTGCTCACACCTGTAATCCAGCACTTTGGGAGGCTGAGGTGGGTGGATCACCTGAGGTCAGGAGGTCGAGACCAGGACAACATGACGAAAGCCATCTCTACTAAAAATACAAAAATTAGCTGAGCATGGTGATGCGCGCCTGTAATCCCAGCTACTCGGGAGGCTGAGGCAAGAGAATTGCTTGAACTGGGGAGGTGGAGATTGTAGTGAGTCAAGATTGTGCCACTGCTCTCCATCCTGAGTGATGGAGCAAGACTCCATCTCAAAAAAAACAAAAGCAGACAGTAATCTCTCTGATTATAATATGTTTACTCTCAAATTTCAGCAATTATTGAAGATTTTTCTTCAGATTTTTATCATTAATATGTCTTCTATAAATGAAAAATACATATTATAAAGTTAATTTTACTGTGTAGTAGCAAATCTAATATAAAAATTGAGTACGTATGCATTAGGTTCAATATGAACTGTTTTCAGGAGAATGAATGCTTTCTTTTTGTGAGTTTATGAGAATAATTATTGAACTAGTACTTTTCTAAATTATTAAAATGGAAATCTGTCATCCTTTGTATCCTGAATTCTTAAAAGCATGAATTTCACAAAAATAAAGAAAGCATAGTCTTGTTAAATGCTTTATTTATTTTACTTTTAGTATTTCTTTCAAGTTTGTTAAAGGGAAAAATAACAGCAGCTCGTAGATGTCAACCCCAAACAAAGATAAATGCTTTTATTTTGTAAAGATGGCTTTTCTTAGACAAAACAACCAGAGCTTTAATCTAATACTTAGACAAACTGAGCTTCTATACCAAGGGAAAAGCTATTTACTTTAAGGCTCAGTTTGTTAAGAAGGCTTTTGAAAAACTGAGTGAAAGGAAAAAGACTTAGCTCAGATATAATTTGATTACTATCGATAAGGACATTTTTATATTTTTTAATATAGTAAGCTTTAAATCTAAATTTCTGAATGTTTTTATATTTTTAGTTAGAATTATGGTTAGAATTTATAGTTAGAATAAAGTTTAAACCAATCAAGACATTTCTTTTTGAAGCAATTATATGACCTTTTCATCTTTTAAATATAATTTTTCTGCACATATCCTTGCTTAAATTGAGACAGTCACGTGGGAAATTTTGAGGAGACAGAACACAGAGCCTCCATTAGGAAAACAAGACTGTTCTGCCTGTTTTTTTTCTGCACAATATAAAATATACTTTATCTCATAAACTCATATACTTTAAATAATCATTGTACTATGCTTAATTTTAAGCAATAAGGAGCTACAATGGATAGATTCTCCCAGCAAAAACATTTTCTTTTGTCTTCTATGAGAAACAGTTACCATTTTTTCTCTACTGTTTTTAAAAGCTTGAAATGGAATTTTTCAACTTAAGAGTTATTCTTGTTCTTATTGGATCTTTCCTCTTGGCTCTGCAGGTTTCCGTTAGCATGATACAGCCTTCACAAAATTGTAAGGTATAAAGTAACAGATTTTTAGAGCTAACAGTGACTTTTCGGATCACCTAGTCAAACACCTTCATTCTACATTTAACCCAAATGCCGCTCAAGCTCAAGCGTTCCATCCGTCCTGTCGCCTCTTTAGTATTCTACATGTCCTCAGGGATTATATGCTCATGGTTATTTCCAGTTTGGCATTTTTGGCCTTAAGGGATTTGATCTTACTTACAGCATACCTTGCCCACTGTTCTTCTTCTCTGTGTTCCTGGCAGAATAGGCAATAAAAGCTTGAATTGTAATTAATGGTTGCCTATCAGTTAGCAGACCACTAGTATGCCTATAGAACCAGAGTAGTGGACTGTTTATTTGACCTATGAAACCTGTGCTTTTACTTAACTTTATCTTGGATTCTTTGATGCTATCATTAGAAAAGCAGAATATTTTGTATTTGGCCTATATTTTTTCCTTCATTGTAGATCTGAGATTTTTCGTGGTCTAAAGACCTCCATAATGAACATAATTATATTGAAGATTATCTTTAATCATCTTATGCCTGAAGAATAAGGTACTGGGATCATAGTGGAACTAGAAGCTGAGCACTTTGAAATCAGCATTTGGTGTAACATATGGTGTCATTATATGTCCTTGCCTTCTATTAGCAAAGCTTTTTTTTTTTTTTTTTTTACCTACACTGAAATTTTTTAGGAATGTTGCAGTTAAAATGTTTTCCGTTATAAGTACCTTGACATTGAATAGATACATAGTTAATGTAGTGTACTAGGCCTGAGACTGTATGAGGACTGATAATAAGTTATGTGTCTTTCATAGAGAAATGATCTACTAGGGTCAAATAATAATTTTAACAGAAGGCAGATAAAAGCAATAAAAACCTGGGAATATAAACATTGGGGTTGGGTGACTTTTCCCAACCAAAATTAAGATTTATAGTTTAAACTTAGAACTAACATAGAAAACCAGTATTATTTTGATTCATATTGGATATCTTTTGGCTGAGTTGTCATTTGGTTGAGTTGAATTTGGAATTAACATGATTCTCCACTGTCAAGGATATAACCATTGTGATTCTGTTTCTTCTACCCACAAGTACAGGGGTACTACCCCTGTTTTTTTTTCTCAAACAGGTGAATACCATCTAATTGCTATACAGTTAGATTGATATCTCTTAAGGTTTTTTGAACAGTAGTTAAATAATTTCTATAGTTCTGCCTTAATAGTTTGCCTCTGAAAGACCATAATTTAATAGAAATACAGGAATTTTTTATCCTACAGGAAAGCCCTTTTTCCCAACCACTCCCATTCCTCACAATTCACATTTTCAAACCAGAAACCAGGAGATGGTAATTTTTGTTTTATGGAACCTTTCTGCAATGTCCATTGAAACAGTATGTTTCATTAATATATTAAATATTACCTATAGAACATTAACTCCTTAACAAATTGAGTACAATCAGAAATTAAGATAAAGCATCTCTTAAATTTTAAATTTATATTTACTGCAACTTTTTGTGAATACATATATGGTGCAAAGAGGTCTATTTGTAAAGCATGTTAGGTATGAATTTAATAACCATATGTTTTAATTAATTTGAAAACTGTCGTTGGCAATTGGTCCAGACAGGAACTGGCAAAAGTACTCATTCACTGGGTAGTATCTAGGGGCTCTTTGACAGCTTCAGTTTCCTATTGTGAAAGCTTTTATCTGATTACATGGTGTGTGCATGTGGAAGGGCTGAGTGCTGTGTTTACTGTCAGCTGTTTGAAATTATTCAGTAGAAACCATAGGTTTCACAACCAGAATATTTCCATTCTTGTTTCTGTAGTGGATGAGGACAGAAGCAGCTAAGATTAAGATTCATAATGAAGTAGTTCATCTTTAAATAATTCTGAATGAGGTCTGTACATTTGTGATGTGATCTGTCCTTTTTATTTTGTTAATGAACTCTTCTTAGACCTTAGCACTTAGAGGAGCCAGTGGCTAATTTTTCTCTTTTGCCCTCATAATTCACTTTCTCATTTTTACTGGGATGATTCCCCAGTTCCTTTCAAGCTTTAGCCTTGCTTCTCCAATTGATCTGTTGGACATTTGTACTTGGATGTCATTCTGCCACTTTAAATTCAATGTTTTGAAAATAAATCATTCCTCCCCAGCCAAATTTAAACAAAGAAAAACTTTACGAAAAAAACAATAAGAACTTGTTTTCTCCATGTGGGTTTCATAGTTCTATTCCTGATACCATTTTCCTTGTATTCTTCTATGACTTGCAATTTTGATGTTTGACTCAACCCCCTCTTGATCTGCCAGCATCTTCCAAACTATCTTTTGCCTCTTGCTACTCCCTATTGCCAGAGTAATAGTCCCTAAATGCTGCTTTTATCAAGCTGTACTCAGAAATGCCCAGTGATTTCCTAGTACTTTCAGGAAGAAATCCAGATTTCTTTACCTGCTAGGTTCTTTAATTTTAGTTTATGTACTCCAAAAAGAAAAAAAATTGTTAACAGAGAAGGATAGACTGTTACTTAGGGAATGTGGTATTTTGTTAGTATTTTCCCGTACTACAAAATAGCAAGCAGTATGTCTGAATAGCTACCAAAGAACAGAAGTCTAGAAAAAAATGAAGAGATCTATAGTAAATTGATAACTGCTTTTTTTCTCATTTTTGCTGCCAGTCTACTTTTTGTGAATTACCTTTACTAGTGTAAATTACTTTTATAAATTTATAACTTTTATAATTTACTTCTTTTAATCTTTCTCACTTTTAATCACTATCCTTTTCGCTTTTATCAATTTTCTTCTTTTTTCCTTTTCTGCATTCCCTCTTACTCATTTTTTTTCCTTTTTACTGCTTTTTGTTCCTTTGATACTTTTTAAAAATCTTTGACCCTTTCCCCTGTTCTTGTTAAATTGTATACATATTTTGAAATCCAGAAACAATTTAAATTCAATTATATGATGACTTTTTATAAGTAAAAATTTTTCCTAATTAACATAATAGGTCAGTCTGGTTTTTGTAGTGCCATTCTCTCCTTTCCAAGCACTGAAGTTCCCTGGGATTTTGGAATGGCAAGAAGGAACAATGAGAAGAGGGTATTTTACAGAAGTGCTGTCAGTATGGGACTTCAGTGGCTCTGTAATTCAAGTATACTCTGATTCTTACTTGGAAATAGTCACTAACATGATATTGTTGACTTGATATTTAATCCACACATGTGTAATTGCTGATTAAAAGAAAATATGAATCTGTGTGAATAATTATGGAATTATAACGTGCTCTTATGATATTTTTTAAAAGTTTGTGAGTGTGCTTTTGGTCTATCTACCTGGGTTTAAATTCCAGCTGAACCATTTATAAGCTGCTGATCTTGGGCAAATCACTTAATTCCTCTAAACCTTTTTTACTCTGTAAAATGTGATTAGTAATAATGTGTATCCAATAGAGGTGTTAGTAGAATTAAATATGATGATACATGTAATGTGTTTAGCACAATCTGGTATATAGTAAGCACTTAATAATGTTAACTGCTATGTCTACTATTGCTATTAATAACAAATGCTTCTACTATTTTCAGTAAGTTCTTGTATCACATTATGAAAGTTAATCTTGACATAGGGCAAAAGATGTAGAAAAAAGATGTAATGATTTATGTGATATAGGATTACCATAATTTTTTTTTTTTTTGCTTACCAAGTTATGTGGAAATTGTAATTTTTATATGGGAAAGTATAAATGAGTGTTATTGATTTTCAGGACAAATGACCTTGCTTTCTTTCTGATTTTGTACTTCTGCTTTCCTTTTTCTATTTGCAGTTTATTATACATCCTACATTCATTTTTTGCTTTGGAACACCATTTCCTTGTAATCCGTCCAGAAAACAGTTGCTTCCTAATGTATTCCTTTTTGCTCTGGCTTCATATTAAATAACAGGAAACATAGGGGACCTTTAGTAGTTTTAAAAGACCCAGAAAATGTTCTTCCTAACTCTCCACTTCCCTCACCAAGAGCTTACAAATCTACAGTGTTTCATATATCTCCAGGACAAGCCAGTCTTTCAGAAGGAAAGATTTATATTTTATTACTTACTTTGACTGACAGAGGCTTTGGAAAATTGATTATATAGAGCTGATTTTTATAACAAAAATACTGCCAACAGTACAATAAAAAGGCAAAATTAAAATACTGCCATTAAACTCTCACCGTATAAGATACATTATTATATTATAAAAAGACATAAATCTGTTCTGCACATTGATTATACATGGCTCTTATAACCTCTACATGTAAACATATAAAAATACATGTAGCATAATTTTATATGGTATATCATAAATGTGACCTAAACTAACATGCCATCTATAATATGCACTAAACATTTAATTAATAAGTTTGCTTGCCTTCCTGGAACTTAATTTAAGGAGGTTTGGCTTGTTTATTTGTTTTTGTAATGATGTAGATTCTCTTACTATCTTAAAACCCAGCCAAGGAAAGCTAAAACTATATAATTCTTTAAAATAGCTTTTTGAATACAATTATTTTATTGATTAGACAGCTGTACTTAATCACCTTGAACTTCTTCTGCCCTTTAGTTTGCACTTGATGCACTCTCTGAAAGGCACAGTATTCCTTTAATTTATCTAGAGTTAAGGATATAATTATACAATGAAGTTTTACTACTGGAAATCAGATTGAAAATTAAAGTAAGCTTTAGGTAATATTTGGTAAAGTTTCTCATTTCTGTTTTTGAGGAAGGAAATTTAGAAATGTGAAGGTCAGACATCTAGTTTGTGGTAGAACCCACCTACATCCCAGTCAAGAGCTTTTAGTTGGTTAAGTAAGTGCACAGACTCAAGCCTAGGTTTCAATTCTAGCCTTTTTATTATCTAGGCGATCTTGTTCCTGAATCTCTCTGTGCTTTGGTTTCTCCACTGATAAAATACGGATAATAATGATACTTACACTATTTTCTAGTTGAGAGAATTTAATGAGTTAATATAAGACACTTAGAATAGTGCCTAACATATAGTGTTATATGTAAGTTATGATATACTTTACATGTTGCTGTTTTAGCAGGTTAACCTCAGATATTTCACTTGCATATAAAATTAGTCCAGAAAACATAATGCATTTGAAGTTTTAAGTTTTGGGGAGTAGTAGTGAAAAAACTGACAATTATTCTTTAACAAGAAATGACAAAAAAAAAAAAAAAAGAAGGCTGATAGAGGAAGAAGGAGATGTAGACTGCGCAGCTTGGCACTGGGGAGTCTGAATGCTGCTATGAACTAAACTATTCATAAGCTAGCTAAGTAATCTGAAATTAGGCATATGATTATATCGCTGGACCTCAGTTATCTCTTCTTTTACATATGGGGAATTGAACTAAAGCATCTCTATAATCTAAAGTCTGATAATAAGATATGTGGTGAGTGCATTGAATTGACAATAATGTGAAGAAATAGAATTTTTGTGTAAATTCTCCTTTTATCTGCTTTCTCTCCCATCACATCTGTAGAACACTGTCACAGCATCCAACAGTTGTATTTTGCCTCAAAGTCTCCTTTGTCTGGTATTTCACCAACTTTCTTTTGGTTATATCTGCACAATATATATCTTGTTTTCTGTCCTTTTACTTTCAAATTTTCCACAGCCTCATATTTAAGGCTTTATCTAGTCTGATAATCTTTTGTTTTTAACAAAGTATTCGTTTTTACTTAATGTAATTACTGATAAATTTGGGTTTAAATCTACGGTTTTACTATTTTCTGTATATACTTCTCATTTTCTGTTACCTGTTCCTTCCTTGTTTTGTCTTATTTTAGTTTGAAGTTTTTCTTCCTACCATCCTTTTCCTACCTCCCACAATTAGCTTGTTTTTATTGTTCTTTTTATGGTTATCCCAGAGATTATATCATTTATCCTTGATTTATTAACATTTGATATAAAATAATACTATTACCATTTCCTGTGCTATGAAAGAACCTTGTACTTTAATGCATTTAACCTCCCCCAACTTAAATGTTATTGTTCTGTATTTTAATTTTATATGCATTTAAAACTCCATGAGGCATCATTATCACTATTTTTACAAAAAACATTTCTTTCTGCACCTCTGAACTTTTTTTTTTTGAGATAGAGGTTCATTTTCTCACCCAGGCTGGAGTGCACTGGCGCTATCTCAGCTCACTGCAACCTCTGCCTCCTGGCTTCAAGTGATTCTCCTGCTTCAGCCTCCCGAATAGCTGGGACTGCAGGTGTGCACCACCACGCCCAGCTAATTTTTGTATTTTTAGTAGAGACGGGGTTTCACCCACCATGTTGGCCAGGATGGTCTCGATCTCTTGACCTTGTGATCTGTCCACCTCCGCCTCCCAAAGTGCTGGGATTACAGGTATGAGCCACCGTGCCCGGCCTGAGCTTTCTTCTTCAAGTATTCTCTTTCCTCCTGCAGAATACACTTCAGTTAGCAGATGATAATGTATGTGGATCTGCTGATTATAAATTCTCATTTTTTGTTTGTTGGGAAAAATATTTTTATGTTGCCTTTTGAGGGAGGGGGATGTTTTTGCTGGATTTAAAATTCTAGGTTGACAATTTTTTTTTCAGTGTCTTGAAGATATCATTCCTGTGTATTCTGGCTTTTGCTCTTTCTATTTAGGTTCCAGCTGTCAGTCTTGTACATGCAGTTTTGTTTGTTTTATTTTTGGCTGGTATTAAGGTTGTGGGGTTTTTTCCCTTTGGTTTTCACCAGGTTTTACCTTTCTGTGACTAGGTATTGTTTTATTTGTAATTATCTTGGGTTTTGTAGTGCTTCTTAACTTCAGGGTTTTTAATCAGTTTTGGAAAATTTAATCAGTTTGGAAAGTTTTCAGCCATTATATCTTCAAATATTATACTTCTGCTTCTATTTTTTTTTAACTCCTTTTATTCTGGGATTTCAAAGACCTGTATCCTAGATATTTTTACCATATCCTATATATCATTTATGATCTTTTCTGTATTTTCCATCTTTTCTTTCCTCCATATTTTAATTTTTATATTTTCTTCTGACCTCTTAGCCCATTAATTTTTTTCAGTTGTGCTAATATTCTGTTAAATCCCTCCATTGAGTCTTAATTTCGGTGACTGTGTTTTTTAGTCCTAGAATTTCAATTTAAATGTTATTCCACCTTTTTGCTGATGTTCTCAGTGTTGATGCTTAATTAATTGGTCATATTAAGCATAATGATTTTTAAGCTCAGCTCTTACATCTCCATTATGTAAATCCACAGCGGGTCTGGTTTCTATTTCTTTTGTTTCTCTTTGTTTCCAGATGTATGGTATTATTATTTTCTTATATTCCTGGATTTTTTTTTATTGTGTCCCAAATGCTGTATATGCATGATAATAGAGATAATCTGACAATCTTAATAATATTCCAAAAAGGATTTGTATTTGCCCTGGCAGGCAGCAAGTCTAAGGGCACTAGCAATTTCAGATCATTGTAAACCAACCAAGGGAGTGAGATAGTGAGATGACTTAAAATGACCTTTATTTATATGAGTGATGTCTATGCCTGTTTTCATACTTAGTCCAAGACTATAACCCTTTGAGGTCCCAAACCACACTAGGTTTTATGTTCTCCTTGATGGGCTCTGAATGCTAATTTTTGCTCTGCATTATAAGTTTATTAAAAACCTCTGCTTCCCTTCTCAGCATCTCAGCCGTGCTTTCGACATTGGCAAAAGCCAGTAACAGACTTCCCTTCTGAGTTTATCTGTGTTTACAACCAGAGCATCTTTTCATTTCATTATCAAATTCACATGGAACCTTTAAGCCATTCCATGTACGTGTACCTCACATGTACATTAGCACAGAGTTTTTGAAACTGTTTCAGTATACAGAACCCTAATTGATTAGTTATTTTTTCATGGGGCCCCTCAGCAAAAATGTGTAAACAAACAAAACCCCAATAGATCTTTTTATTGAGCATGTAGGTCCAAACAACTAAAGTGTCCATGATATAACATTTAATGTCATTTGAAAAAACTACATATAAATTGAAAGATAAAAGATATTTCAGTATCCTTTTAAAGTAACCATATTAATTATAGGATATGAGCACTGTTGGACACTGCACATTTGCTCAGATCTTAGAATCAGACTGGACACCATGACCCTCATTTCCTATTTCACATTGATTAGATGCACACTTGAGCTGTAGTTCACATGATATTCAACATATGTTGAATCTTCTGTGTTTCCCTCAAAATTTTAAAATATCCTATAGCAACAATTTTGGGGTTGTGGCATGAACACATTTATCATCAGAAAGGATGTTTTAAAGATGCTAGAGATGAGGTAAGTTTAAAGAGGAAGAGTGCTGAAGTCAAATTTCCTGCTTATGGTCATACCCTTGGACAAATTACTTTACCTCTGTAAAATGAAGATTTTTCTACATACCTGTTTTATAATCTCTAAAGTTCTTTTTCCATTCCAAAACATATTAATTCTATGGCTCATCTAAAGCTTTTGCTATATTCGTAATATCAGTGGGCCATTCCTTTGCTGCTAGAATTTATTTGCAGATTGGTAAATGTAATGTAAATAAGTTACCTTCTTGATGACTATTTAAATCTTCCCTCTGGATTTATCCATGGAGTCAGAACGTTTATTGACATGCCTTTCCATGATGTAGTTCTCCGATAGGATAATTCCTGTGGTTTAAAAGTTGTCACAAAGGAATACTGTCATTAGAAACCAAAACAGATTTATTTCTCAATTCTTGTCTCAGAAGCTCTAATATTTTACTATAAACTCAAAACATTCTTACAATTACGCAGACTTATTTTCAGATTAATTGGCTTTTCAGTGTTTTTCAGGAAACCCATTAATTTATATTCTTTAGAAAGTACATATGTAGTAGGCCATCAAAATGCTGTGAAAGTAAAATTCCCTTTTCATTAAGAATCTGGTGTGGTACTAGAGTTAGAGACTTGTAGTTGATTTTTTCCAAATTGATCTGCTATTTCTTGGAGCTTTTTAATTTAAAAACATTTAATAACTTTTTTATTATGCAGCTAATCAATTTCACTGAGGTAGAAGAGTTGGAAGGCATGGAAAATATAAAACTTTATTTTGAATTAGTTGGATTACCATGGTTATTTAAAAACTAGGCCCACTTATTTTCTAAGGCACTTTTCATTTGTAATATCACTGAAATTGAAGTTCCTTTTGGTTTGTTAGAACTCTAATGGGAAAAGGCAGCCAGAAGAATAGGAAAATTTACTTTCAGGACTTTCTGCCAGATAATATTATTCAATATTTTAGTGTATTTTATTTGGTCTTAGAATCTTTATTCTGGTATTTTAAAAAGTAAGTGAATCTTTCACGTACCTCATTAATATTTTGTATCTGAATTTTATAATCTAGCCAGTTACATAAATAAAATCAATTCTATATTTGAGTTAAAAAATAAAACGTACAAATCTGGAGACCTGAAAAAACAGTGGCACTTTAGGGAAATTATAACGGGGAGTTTCAGGTCATTATAAGTTGAACATATTGTGCTACACAGTACTGTAAGAAGGAATAGTTCCACAGTAATATGTTTCTGTTTGTTTTGATTTCCTCTTGAACATAACCTTTTAAGGAGAATGTTGACTAGCTTAGATGCCATTAGAAGGCTGCAAAATGCATTTTTGCCCACTGCACTCTTACCTTCCAGTGTCTTGCTAAAGCCTTCAAAAAAATAAGGAAAAGAAAGAGAAAATCAAAAGGGAAAATCAGGAAAGCACATATTCAAAACCTACAAGCAGTTGTGCCAGTGTTTGATTTATGGATTTATGGCAGAACCTAGGTAAATGCTGTAATTTGAATAATTGGACAACTATTAGGGAGACAAAAATAGTGTCATATAAAAGCTAAGTAGAAACTGTATGTTTGCTCCACAAAAGAAACCAAGACAATTCCTCTAACCTGTCATATATAGGAATTCTGAAGTATCTACTGTCTAGAAATATATCATGTGATAATGAACTTATTTGCCATGGAGAAGAGGACAACATGTGATAGTTGTCTTCAAAAATCTTTTAGAGCTGTAATGTAGAAGAGCAGTAGGAGTAAAAGACAGAAGTTTCAGGCAGGCATAATTTGACTTGCTACCAAGAACTGCCTATATTGGAAGGACTCAAATATAGATTGGAAGGTTGTATTATGGACTTCACTAGGGGCATGTGGAGGGGTAATGACCTAAGATTAATTCTGATCTTGAGACTGAGATTTCCCTCTGGTAATTCTACATTGAGCTGCTTTAACAACGGGAAATATAATATTTTCCAGAAAAAAATTTAAGTATTTTATACTTTCTGTGGGTGACCCTGCAGGAATATGATTTAACTGGTGAAGTGGGCTCAAGTCCAGGCTCCTCTGCTTCCTCAGCCAGATGCCCCTGTTGGGGGAATGATGTGCTTACCTTGAACAGCCATACACAGCATCTCTGATTGGTGGTCACTGTACTTAGCGCATTTCTCTCCTGACTGATTTCAGGTGCAATGTGATCTTGTTACATATTTATGATTGCTCATTACTCATAGTTCTTTCCTCTGAATTAAGTGGAGTTCTTTTTAGCAAAAGTTCTATAATTTGTGTGATTTCAGATACCTCAAAGATTAAATTTTCAAGAATTCTGGCACTATTCCTATTACTAATAAACCAGAAAATATTAATTGAGCCACTGTGTTTGATTATAATATTTCTAAAATCAATTACATTAACATTAGAGGTAGCTGCAGGGACTTCTTCCTTCCACATATGTGTGGGGGACTATGTGTGTAGGTATATTATTTGTTAACTGTTGGCAAATGTTTTATAGTGTTTTACAGTTCTTGAGCAAAACTGTAAAGTTACCTAACTCTGAAAAGAAATTTATCTTGTCTTATTCCTCTGTTAGACAAGTAATATATCATTTAATTATAAGGATTTACTGTTAATTTATTATCCATTCATGAGATGTCTTTTTTTAAAATCAGAGTTCTAAATATTTGTAAGTTTTATCTTAAAGTAAGATAAAACTAGACAATCAAGGGTGATAAAATCAAAATTAATTCTGAAGACTCAGACTGTAGGTTTTTCAAAACCACTTTACACTACCATGATTATTACCATAACAAGCTTTAATTTGGTGTCACTTTGAATTTAGGCCATGATATCAAACTGTGCTAAAAGAAATTCTCTAGTGACTAGGACTATTCACCAACAGCTGTTGTTCTAGCTACCTGTGAGAAGATTTTTTTAAAACCTGCCAGCAAAAAGCAGTCTGATATGCCTTTTAAATTATTACTGTATTAGTTGCTGCTTATATAGGTAAAGATTGAATTTAGTTGTTTGTGGATTTTTAAAAAGGATATTGCTGATTTATTTCAGTGGAATGACATAGATTTGGCATGATGATACCAGCAGTGGAAGCTCAGCATAGGAGAGCATGAGGTGTTGAGGGAAAATCACTAGTCTGATTCTGTATTTTATTTTGCTTTGTAATATCATGGAGGCATGGAGTATTTATGCATCTATACGTGGTGATAGGAATACATACATATACTATGTGTATTATTTTTAAAAACTTCCCTAAAAGTAGTTAATTCCCCACTCCCTAGTCTACTTTTGTTAAACTGTTTCATTAACCCAAGGATAACCAAGCTTAAAGGTTATGTTGGAATAAGACTCATGGTGTAAAGGGTCAGCACAAGGGAATTTTGAGGTGGTAGAACTGTTTTATGTCTTGATTGTGGTGGTGGTTACACTATGCTTTTGTCAGAACTCGTAGAAATATATACAACAGAAGTGAATTTTACTGTATGTAATTTAAAAATAAGATGAAAATTTAAAAATATAACCATTCAGAAAATTCATTAGATATGATTAAAGATATTTGCTGCCCTTCTGACCTTCCTTTCTTTTGCTGTAAGACTCAAATTAGTAATGTCCAAGTGGAACCTTCACCCAGTTCTCTCTCTCTATGGACTTCAGAAAACTTTGATATTTCATTAAGACATTGAAAGAGCTCCACTCAAGGAATCCAACCAACTTCCCTCCCTCTCTCCCTTCCTTCCATTGTTCTTTACCATTCACATTTTTCTACGTACTTTTGTTTATGGTATTTTCACACATATATTTATATTTCTAACAGACTGTCCTACAAGCTAGATCTCATGATCATTTACACAAGATGAACACTGAACTTCAAATTTTGGCTTGTTACTTACAGAGAAAACTTCTGTCATATATGTACAAAGGGAACATTTTAAATATTTGTATTAAAAATATATATATGTGAGTGGCTCACTTTGTAAAAACCTTATGTTCTTTTTATAATGGTAGTGATATTTGTACAAAGACATCTACATTATTTCATTTATTCTTCCTTCTGAATAATAGCATACGTTTTTGGAGTAAACTATGGGACAGAGTAAAGTTGTCTTACTCTTATAAGGATTCAGTTTATAATCCAAACTGTATTAGTCCATTTTCACGCTGCTAATAACGACATACCCAAGACTGGGCAATTTACAAAAGAAAGAGGTTTAATTGGACTTAAAATTACACGTGACTGGGGAAGCCTCACAATCATGGTGGAAGGCGAGGAGGAGCAAGTCCTGTCTTGCATGGATGGCAGCAGGCAAAGAAAGAATGAGGAATATGCAAAAGCGGAAACCCCCAATAAAACCATCAGACCTTGTGAGGCTTATTCACTACTACGTGAACAGTTTGGGGGAAACTGCCCCCATGATTCAATTATCTCCCACCAAGTCCCTCACACAACACGTGGGAATTGTGGGAGTACAATTCAAATGAGATTTGGGTGGGGACACAGCCAAACCATATCATTCTGCCTCAGCCCCTCCCAAATCTCATATCTTCACATTTCAAAACCAATTATGCTTTCCCAACAGTCCCCCAAAGTCTTAACTCACTTCATCATTAACTCAAAAGTCCACAGTCCAAAGTCTCATCTGAGACAAGGCAAGTCCCTTCCTCGTATGAGCCTGTAAAATCAAAAGTAAGCTAGTTATTTCCTAGATACAGGGGTTATAGACATTGGGTAAATACAACCATTCCAAATGTGAGAAATTGACCAAAACAAAGGGGCTACAGGCCCCATGCAAGTCCAAAATTCAGCAGGGCAGTCAAATTTTGAAGCTCCAAAATGATGTCCTTTGACTCTGTGTCTCATATCCGGGTCACACTGATGCAAGAGGTGGGTTCCCATGATCTCGGGCAGCTCTGCCCCTGTGACTTTGCAGGGTACAATCTGCCTCCTTCCCTATTATGGGATAGGGAAACACTTTTAAAATACTAGAAAACTACACCTATAGTATTTATACATTTTGGCACTTCATAAAATCTTTGTGGAAACTTTGAAAATTTATCTTTTGATTTAAAAGTTCTAAGTGCACAGTGCAAGCTGTGGGTGGATCTACCATTCTGAGGTCTGGAGGATGGTGGCCTTCTTCTCACAGCTCCAGTAGGCAGTAACCCAGTAGAGACTATGTCTGGGGGCTCTGACCCAACATTTCCCTTCTGCAGTGCCCTGGCAGAGGTTCTCCATGAGAGCCCTGCCCCTGCAGCAAACTTCTGCCTAGGCATCCAAGAGTTTCCATACATCTTCTGAAATCTAGGCAGAGGTTCCCAAACCTCAATTCTTGACTTCTGTGCACCGGCAGGCTCAACACCATGGAAGCTGCCAAGGCTTGGGGCTTGCATAATCTGAAACCATGGTCTGAACTCTACATTAGTCCCTTTCAGCCATGGGTGGAGCGGCTGGGACACAGGCAACAAGTCCCTAGGCTGCACACAGCTCAGGGACCCTGGGCCCAGTCCATGGAACCACTTTTTCCTCCTAGGCCTCTGGGCGTATGATGGAAGGGGCTGCTGTGAAGACCTTTGACATGCCTTGGATACATTTTCCCCATTGTCTTGGGGATTAATATTTGGCTCCTCGTTACTTATGCAAATTTCTGCAGCCAGCTTTGAATTTCTCCTCAGAAAATAGGGTTTTCTTTTCTATTGCGTTGTCAGGCTGCGAATTTTCCAAACTTTTATGCTTTAAAACTGAATGCTTTTAAAACTGAATGCTTTTAACAGCACCCAAGTCACCTCTTGAATGCTTTGCTGCTTAGAAATTCCTTCTGCTGGATATACTAAATCATCTCTCTCAAGTTCAGAGTTCCAGAAATCTCTAGGGCAAAGGCAAAATGCTGCCAGTCTCTTTGCTAAAACATAAAAAGAGTCAGCTTTGCTCCAGTTCACAACAAGTTCCTCATCTCCATCTGAGACCACCTCAGCCTGGACTTTAATTGTTTATATCACTATAAGCATTTTTGTCAAAGCCATTCAGCAAGTCACTACGAAGTTTCAAATTTTTCCACTTTTTCCTGTATTTTTCTGAGTCCTCCAAACTCTTCCCAACCAAAGTCGCTTCCACATTTTGAATATCTTTTCAGTAGCTTCCCACTCTATTGGTACCAGTTTACTGTATTAGTTTTCAGGCTGCTGATAAAGACATACCCAAGACTGGACAGTTTACAAAAGAAAGAGATTTAATTGGACTTACATGTGGCCGAGGAAGCCTCATAATCATGGTGGAAGGCAAGGAGGAGCAAGTCCCATCTTACATGGATGGCAGCAGGCAAAGAGAGAATAAGGAAGATGCAAAAGCAGAAATCCCTGCTATTAAGTCATCAAGGAATTTTCCTTATCATGGTCTTCCCTGAGTCTGATATTTTGTCCTTTGAGTTCTTTCTACTAAGTGATTGATGAAATGAAAGTATTATTCTGAATTGAATATTTTTAAAGAATGAAAGTTGAGTTTTAAATTGAGGTCTCCATTTTAGCCAGATTAGGAGAAAATATGGTGACTAGAAACATTTCCTCTGTGAACATGTGAGAAGCTATAAATTTAAGGTTCAGCAGACCAAACTTGTTTAATCATTTTACTGATATTTCCAATGAAATGTGTATTTCTTTCAATTATCATTTTCTTTTAAAGTATCTACTCTGAAATAAGCATTATTTTAGGTTTGAGAACCCCAAAAATAAAAGATATGGTTGGTTATTTCTTGATGAGCTTATGATCTATGACAAGACAAACTCAATATAGTATGACTCGATAATTCTATAATGGAAGTATGTATATAGGATCTTGGGAACCCAGACAAACTTGTGGTTAGTGATAGATTTATATTATTATGGGACAGGGAAACACTTTTAAAATACTAGAAAACTACACCTATAGTATTTATATATTTTGGCACTTTATAAAATCTTTGTGGAAACTTTGAAAACTTATCTTTTGATCTTAAAAATTTTAGGTGAATGGTTTTAAGTATGTGAGGAAGTAAATTTATTACAGCTTAAAAAATTTTTTATGTTCTATATGTTTAAAATTATGTTTTTAAAACCCACTTTAAAACAGTCACTGTCACAAGATAATTCATAGGCATTAATTTCTAGTTAAGTGACTTTGTCTAGATGTTTTAAAGAGAGGTTCATTTCAGATATTGTGCTCCGTTATTGGACTGTTTGAGAAAAGCAGTCCCATTTTTTTTTTAATTTAGAAATATATTTCTAGGAGAAGCAGAAGAATTTAATAAAATTGCTTCTATTATAATGAATTATTAAGCATCATATATGAAAAGGGATGTTGAAAGGAAGAAGTACACAGAAAACTATGCATAAATGCTTTATCCTCTTGCAAACTATACTTCAATGGCGTGGGGGTGGGAATCATAGGAGTTGGTTCTTTGCAAGGTCATGGTATTGCTTTTGAATGTTAAGTGGACAGGGAACACAAAAATGTAAAGATAGAAAGTTGTGCTTCTTTAGCAGTAGCTGGCAAGCAGTTTTTAGAACTTACTTGCTTGAAGTGAAATGATCTGGTAAGGTGATGTTTGGTGTTAGAAGGAGCAGGAAACTGGGAGACAGCTTTTGAATACCAAAGCTTGTAAATGTCTGACTCATTCTTTAGTGCAGTTTTCTCTTGATTTCTGATACTTCATAACTTTATTTTGCATGGGACTTTGCCTAAGATGCTGACTACAAGACTAACCCGGCACGAATTTTTAGCTAAAACATCAGCCAGTGTCTGTATGAGAATGGGTAATTTGGTTCACAGTCCTGAGATAATCTGATAGGTAGGCTTATTTGGATAAGATGCTTCTTTTGGACTAATCAGCTATATTTAATCCTAGGGATGACCATTCTTGGAGAAAGTTCTTCTGAAAGTGGTTAAGGGTAGAATAGACAATGAAAATGTGTAATATGCCATTTTTAGAAGAAGGAATTTTATTACAAGTACTCAGAACTGAAACTGGAAAACTGTGAGATAATGAGGCAGCTCTAGGTTCTGGCTGCTTTTACAGCATCTTATCACCCAGTCATTTCAGTGAGGCACTCTCAAGGCAAACATATTCTTCCACTTTCCTTCCCTCCCTTTTTCCATTCTGTTGTGCAAGGGTTCCAGTTTCTCCCCATCCTCATCAACATTTTTGCTTTTTTAATAAAAGCCATCCTGACAAGTGTGAGGTGATAGCTCATTGTGGCGTTGATTTGTATTTTCCTGGTTAATGATGTATCTTTTTTCACGTATCTGTTGGCCATTTGTATATCTTGTTTGGAGAAATGTCTATTCAGTTTCTTAGCCCAAGTTTTAATTGGGTCATTCATTTTGTGTTTTTATTTTGCTATTGTGTTGTAGGGGTTCCTTATATATTTTGGGGATAAACCCATTATTAGATATTAGATATATGGTTTGCAAATATTTTCTTCCATTCCATGGGTTGCCTTTACACTCACTGATTGCTTCCTTTGCTATACATTTTAGTTTGATACAGTCTTACTTATTTTTGCTTTTGTTGCCTGTGTTTTTTGTGTCATGTCTGTGAAATCATTGCTAACCAATGTCATGAAGCTTTTCCTCATGTTTCTGTAGTAGTTTTATGGTTTCAGGTCTTATGTTTAAGTCTTTAATCCGTTTTTGAATTGATTTTTGTGTATGGCATAAGATAAGGGTCTAATTTCATTCTTTTTCCATTTCCTCAGCACCATTAATAGAGGACTCTTCTTTCCCTATTGTATATTCTTGGCACTCTTGATGAAGATCAGTTGACTGAATATGCTTATTTCTGGGCTTTCTATTCTGTTCCGTTAGTCTACATGTCTGTCTACAGTATAGTACTATACTGTTACAGTGTCCTTTAAAGAACAGAAGTTTTTACTTTTGATGAAGTTTCATTTATCAGTGTCTTTCTTTTGGTGGTGTATCTAAGGAGTTATTGTCTAAACCAAATCACAGATATTTTTTTCTTATATATTCTCTAGAACCTTTAGAATTTGTTTTTACATTTGTTCTGTGTGGTCTGCTTTGAGATTTATATATGGTCCAGAGTTTGGGTTAGGGATTTTCTTGTTTTATTTTGTATTTTGGCATATGGATATCCAATTCCAGCACTATTTATTGAAAGGACTCTCATTTCTCTTTTGGATTGTATTTGCATCTTTGTTTGAAAATCGCCATATATGTGTGGATTCTCTATTCTGTATCATTGAACTATTCTTTTTCCACTATCATGTTGTATTGATTGCTATGCTTTATAGTAAATCTTGAAATCAGGTAATGTGAAACCTTCAACTTTGCTGTTCTTTTTCAAAATTATTTTGGCTATTCGACTTCTTTTCTATTTCCAGTGTTTGATTTCTACAAAACAATCCTGTTGAGATATTAATTGGAATTGTGTTGAGTCTATAGATAGTTTGAAAGAATTGAAATAGTAATACTGAGTCTTTCCCTTCATGAAAGCTATATATCTCTCCTTTTATTTAAATTTTCATTAAGTTCTTTAATTAGTGATTCATAATTTTCAGCACACAGCTCATGCACATATTTTGTTAGCTCTACACCAAAACATTTTAATGATTTCTGTGATATAGTTAAATGGTACCTTTAAAATTTGAATATCCAATTATTCATTGCCCATATATGGAAATATTGGTTTTCTATCTTGTTAAATTAACTTTTAAACTGTGTTTGCTTTTTAATAAACTTTCTTTGGAGTTTATATGTAGACAATGATGTCCTTTAGGATTTCAAAAAAGAATACACTTTATTTTATTATACTCATGAGTTCCTTAGGACATGGTTTGCTCTTATATACATATCGTATGATTAGATGGTTCTTTTTTATATCATATTCACATTGTATAGATTGTTCTTACGGTTTGTTTTGATTTCCATTTGGTTGTTTTTAGTGCCAATAATTTGGCATCAGGACCAACTTAATTATCTCTTATAAAGTGCAATACTCTTGCATAGTTATGATATATGTTTCCATGAAAAATAGCACATGGGAAATGTTTATATTCCTCTCCCTCAATGGAATTTGAAAGAATGTATATCTTACTTATGGTAGGCAACTGAAATAAGTAATAACATTGGAAAATATCTTTTTCGAGAATTATATTTCTTTTTACACTGCTTAGTCATTACTGTTATATGAATATAAAAAGGTCTTGGCCAGGGGTGGTGGCTCACGCCTGTAATCCCAGCACTCTGGGAGGCCGAAGCTGGTGGATCACTTGAGGTCAGAAGTTCAAGACCAGGCTGGCTAACATGGCGAAACTCCATCTGTACTAAAAATACAACAACAACAAAAAATTAGCCATGTGTGGTGGCTCGTGCCTATAGTCCCAGCTACTTGGGAGGCTGAGGCAGGAGAATCGCTTGAACTCGGAGGTGGGGGTTGCAGTGAGCCAAGATCATGCCATTGTACTCCAGCGTGGGTGACAAGAGAGAAACTCCATCTCAAAAAAAAATAAAAAGGGTCTTAGCATTTTAATCATGTTTAAGGCTGCCTTCATGTTTTATGTGATTTTTTTTTTAAGTTGTGACATTGCTTTAGTGAGTTTTCAAGACCTTAAAAATGAATCTTTAATTTCAGCAGATTATGATGAATGAGAGGCATTTACAGTATACAATTGCTATCTTGATGCATTTCTACTCTGTGGGGCTTTATCGATTTCTTTCCTTTTTCATTGCCACAACTCAAGATTTCTTCTAAGTAATATAGGGTCACTGAAAACAAAGGTGATTCTAGCTCTGTTTTTTTCCTTTTGGTCTTAATCCCCAAATTGTCTTTTTAAAAATACTTGTCTACATTTAGTACTTAGTAGAAGAGAATTAATTGATAATTTTGCTTATCTATTTATTTGTTTATGGTACATATAACCTGAGGCACTGGTTTGGATTAGAAGTCATTAAATAGAATTTTTTTTTTTTTTTTTTTTTTTTTTTTTTTTGAGACGGAGTCTCGCTCTGTCGCCCAGACTGGAGTGCAGTGGCCGGATCTCAGCTCACTGCAAGCTCCGCCTCCCGGGTTCACGCCATTCTCCCGCCTCAGCCTCCCGAGTAGCTGGGACTACAGGCGCCTGCCACCACGCCCGGCTAGTTTTTTGTATTTTTTTAGTAGAGGCGGGGTTTCACCGTGTTAGCCAGGATGGTCTCGATCTCCTGACCTCGTGATCCGCCCGTCTCGGCCTCCCAAAGCACAGACTGTATTTTTTCAGACACTGCATTGCCATCTCTTCCATGAATGAGACACAATTTTTTAAGATACTTAATAGCCACATTTTAGAGATAAGCTCATTGTTGTTTTCTAAGTTTTAAAGGACCATTAGCAAAAATACTGTTTTCTTTTTCTATTCTCAGTCTCTTTGGCTATTATTTTCCTTGTTCAGTATCATAGGATGTTCCCATAATAAAACAAAAAAGAAACATTCTTGGGGAAGGATTTATCAGGGGATTACATTATTTTTTGTGATAGTTTATTCTAGTTTTTTAGACATTTATTTATTCAAGTAAATGAGAAAACTAATTTCTGAAAACGTTAATTACAGGGAAAGATTTCTGGTACTAGGAGAAACTCCTTTGATCATAGGATGGTGTTAAAGTCAGCAGCTGTAGGACATGAGCACTTTTTTCTTGAGTTCTATAGCAATTTTAGTGGTACTTAATAATCCTATACTTAAACATGACTATAATTAATTATTCTGTGTTGTATTCTTGAAATTTGCTAAGAGAATAGGTCTTAAATGTTCTCACCACAATGTGTATGTATATCAAAACATCACATGTTATTAAATATATACCTTAATATATACAATTTAATACCTTAAATATATACAATTTTTATTGTCAATTATACTTAAAGCTGGAAAAAATATTGTTATGAATTAGAATACTTAAGGAAAACTACTTAGACATGGAACATAGTTTCATAATTACATCTGTTAAAATGCACCTTTACAAAATCTAAGAATATTCTTAGGAATTCCAGAGCTGCTTCTCTCTGGATGGAGTCTGAAGAGAATAAGGGGTAGGAAAGAGTAGAGGTGGGAAAATAAGCACTTGAGGTGGCTTTCTATCCATGTCTGTCTGAAATAATACTGCTATGTGCATTGCTAAAACACCCACTTTCCCTATAAACTGATTCTGCGCTTCTTCCAAGGATTATTTTTCCTTATTTTGGCATGGAAAGCTAAAGCTATTACTACCTTTTCTTTTTTTTTCCTGCAACCCTTTGGCAGTACAGAGTTTATAGCCACAGGACTGTTCCTATCTAAATAGAGAGCAATGCAGTGAAATTTAAAAAAGACTTCTGATTGTTAGTTTGAAGGACTTGATATTTTAAGACCCGTGAAAGTTACCCACACTCTTGAAATCTGAACACAACATTTTTTGTAAAATTGGAAATGACATGAGAATCTAGCAGCCTCTTTTTTTCCTAATCAAATAAGAAGTGTTATACAATTAATTGTGGCACACAGTAAATAGCACACTTGATATTCTGTTGTATTCTGTTATTTAATATAGTTTATGTTAAAGTTTATTTTTCTGGGGAAGCAATCGTATTTTTCAGTTATTGATTGTGAAAATTATATTGTATATGTTGAAATTGCAAAATAATTGAAATTATATATTCAGTATAGTTTTGCTTAATAAGTAAATTAAAAGCTTATTTAATAATTTGAGATTAGTTATGGACAAATAAAACTAGACTTCTGATACCTAATGTAATAGTCTATCAGAATAGATTATATTTTGCAAAATCACTTTTTTTACGGTTTTTTGGCGTTTAGGATTTTGACGGTTTATGTAATGACATTGTTATTGAATAAAAATTGCTTAAATATATACAAGACCAAATTATTAGTATAGTCATTTGTATTGAAATGAAGGATATGTTTTAGAAATGTGGTTAAGTGATATTTTTATAAGAAGGAAAATTAATTATAAGTTCAATAACTCACAAAATTTAAGGTAGAAACCTACTAGTTTGCAGTTCGTTTCTATTATTTGTTTCTTATAATATTATAAATAATTTTTTTCCCTTTTTGAGACGGAGTCTCACTCTGTTGCCAGGCTGGAGTACGGTGGTGCAACTCAGCTCACTGCAACCTCCGCTTCCTGGGTTCAAGTGATTCTCCTGCCTCAGCCTCCCAAATAGCTCGGACTACAGGCAGGCGCCACCCAGCTAATTTTTTTTTTTTTTTTTTGAGATGGATCTCGCTCTGTCACCCAAGCTGGAGTGCAGTGGCACAATCTCGGCTTACTACAACTTCCGCTTCCTGGGTTCAAGCAATTCTCCTGCCTCAGCCTCCTGAGTAGCTGGGATTACAGGCATGCGCCACCACGCCTGGCTAATTTTTTTTGTATTTTTAGTAGAGACAGGTTTCACCATGTTGGTCAGGCTGGTCTCGAAATCCTGACCTCATGATACCCCTGCCTTGGTTGGCTTCCCAAAGTGCTGTGATTACAGGCGTGAGCCACAGCACCCAGCTAATTTTTGTATTTTTAGTAGAGATGGGATTTTGCCATGTTGGCCAGACTGGTCTCGATCTCTTGTTATCATGATCCACCCACCTTGGCCTCCCAAAGTGCTAGGATTACAGGTGTGAGCCACCACGCCCAGCCTATGAATAATTTTTAAAAACATCTTTCTAAGCATGCTGAGGAAGATATTTCTTAGATGTTCCTCTGATAATGCTAGGCATGATGACACTGTTTAAGAGATCAGATGTTCTATTCTGATAAACTGTAGTAAATACAGATAGTACTACTATTCCGCATAATAAATCTTTTTGCTTTGACCATTAATTTGTCCTGGATCTTTATGTCAAAGAGATAAGAAAGAAAGTAAAAAACATTTTAGAAGAGATAGAAAGCAAAATACAAGTTGAACCAAGCTTTTATATTCAAACATTCAGGTTGTTCTGATTTCCTAAAGAATAAAAGAATACCACTATGTTTAGACAAGTCATGTGAGTTAGAAAAAGCATAGTTCATCTTAAGGCATTGATGACACAACTTTGGTTTAGACATGCACAATTTTACATTTTGCCAACATTCATCTATTAATGTTCATATTTATTCAAGTAGCACCTACTGTGCCAGGACTGCACCAGGTGTTAGGAATATAAAATCTCTCTCTCTGTTCTCTGTCATATGAGGATACAATAGGAAGATAGCCATCTGCAAACCAGGAAGTGTGCCCTCACCAGACGCCATATCTGCCAGCACCTTGATCTTGGACATCATAGCCTCCAGAACTGACAGAAACAAATGTTTATTGTTTAAGCCACCCAGTTTTTATTAATTTGTGATAGCCACCCAGACTAAGACATGTAGCAACAGTATGGAGAAAGAGGTATATTTTGAGAAAACAACCAGATAATTGATTTCAATGAAGTATGAGAGGTGCTTTTATTTAGGGAAAGCGCAGGGTACTATAACAGTATATGGCAGAAGGAATGCAAAACCTCGTAATTTACAAGGTATTGGGTAGTATACTTAGAAGGGCCTTGCTACATGGAATACTTACTCCATGCTGCTTGAGTCCAACCTAAGATATCTTAAAAGCAAGATCCAAAAGGTTCCAACAATTTTTAAGTAATTTGGCTGTGTGCCAGAACAAAGCTCAAGAACATGAATAGAAACATGAATCCAGCACCCAACAAAGTAAAATTCATAATGTCTGGATTTCAATCAGACATTACCAGATGATGCACAGAAGCAGGAAAATATCCATAATGAGGAGAAAAACGAACCAAAACCGATCTATAACTGACATAGATTTTAGAACTAGAAAATATTTTAAAACAGTTGTTATAATGTTCCATATATTCAAAAAATTAGAGGAAAATGGAACATGTTAGGTAGAAATATGGAATATCAAGAAAGAACCAAATCCAACATCTAGAGATGGAAAATGCACTGGATGGGATTAATGGCTGATTAGACATTGCAGAAGCAAAGATTAGTAAACTTGAAGACATAGCAATAGAAACTGTCCAAAATGAAATACAGAGTGGAGGAAAAAAAGATTTAAAAGAAGTACAGAGAAGGGTAGAGCAGTAGTGAGCTCTGGGATATCCTCAAAAAGCCTAATATACTTAGAATCACCCAAAGGAGAGGAGAGAGACAAGGAGGACAGAAAAAATACTTACATAAATCACTTCCAGAAGTCTTCCAAATTTAAGGCAAACTATAGACTTAGAGATCCAAGATAGTCAAAGCTCAAGCACAAAAACATGAAGAAAAATACACCAAGGGGCGTGATAATCAGATTGTTCAAAACCAGTGGCAAAGAGGAAATCTGAAAAGCAGCCTGTAGGAAAGTCACATTATGTATAGAGGAAAAATGATGAAGATTTCAGCAAACTTTGTGTTGAAAGTAATGCAAATGAGAAGACAGTGGAACAACATCTTTAAAGTACAGAAGAAACAAACATCAACCTAGAATTGTCAAGAGTTAAATAGAGACTAGGCCTTAAAGGCTCTTTTTATCCACATTAAGGAGTACTGGAGTATGAAGGAAGAGGCACATGAAAGTGAGATTAGAAAGGATGAATCACAGAGGTAAGAGAAAAACCCAGAGACTGTGTCATCACAAAAGTTATGTACAGCTTTTTGTAGAGCTTATTATGGACTAGGTATTGGTACAAGCAGTTTTGCGTGTATTAATTTAACTTTCACAACAATCCTTTGGGCTAGATACCTGCAGAATTGTTATATAATAATGAAAAAATGAGGTATAGAGAAGTTAAGTGAGTTGCCCAAGAAAATACATAGCTAATAAGTGAACAGAATCAGGATTTGAACTCGTGCAATTTGATAATAGAATTTGTGCTCTTAACTAGTACATCATGCTGCCTTTTAAGCAAGGCAAGGAATGAAAATGGTGTTTGGATTTAACAATAAGGATTTCATGAAAAGGCAGTAGGGAATAGGATCCATAGTAAAAGTAAATAAAGGACCCTAGGAAGAGAAAGACCTCTATCATTGTCACAGTGTGGAAGGAGCAGAGCATGGATGTGCATGCATATAAACCTGAGGTTTCCTGCTAATTACAACTCCTTCAATATCAATTTCTCTTTCATGGATTCAAAACAGGGACTAAAATTGTCTGTGTTAGCAAGTTAACCTCATTTAACTTCAACTTTTCTTGGTGATAGGGGAGAAAGAAGAGAATCCTTCTTTCTTTGCTATTGAAATATAGGTTTCTAAGATACAGACTGAGCTGAGGAAGTCTTTCTGGTACCCATAAAACATGGAGAGTTTTTAACTGCTTTTGAAGATTCACATTTGCAATGACCACTGGAAATGAACATAGCCCTTGATATTGTGTGTTGGGGTAAATCTGTATTGATAGGAAAAGGTTGCTATATAAAGATAATATATAAAGATAATACATGCAATTTTCTGCAGGGATGATAGTAATTATGATATACAATATCTCTTTATAAGCAACTGTCTAGAATATGCGCCGGCCAACTCCTGCCAATTTTTGTAAATAAAGTTTTATTTGGAACATAGCCATGCCCATTCTTGACTTATGTCTGTGGCTACTTTTGTACTAGAATATCAGATCTAAATGGCTTCAGCAGAGACTATAAGGCCTGCGAAGCCTAATACATTTACTATGTGCTCATTTTCAGAAAAAGTTTGCTGACCTCTTTTCTAGAATAATAAAGCAGTAAAAACTTGGAAAAATGTTTTGAGAAAAAGAGAAAAATACCAAAAATGAGGAGACGTAGCAAACTAGAAGATACTAAGAATATATTTTTAAGGGAAAATCACTTTGCAAACTGATATAGATTGTACATTGATCTCATTTTTATTTAAATGATTTACATAAAATGTTAACAGCAATTGTCATATTTGATTTTTATTTTCTTACTGGTTCTGTGTGTTTTCTGATTTTTGTACAATGAACATGTATTATTGTGTTAGTAATAAAGCCAACTAATAGTAGACCAGGGTGACAACATAGAAGACAAAGCTAATTAGAATGTGAAGACAATTTGGCAGGGTCAGGCAAAGATGAGGCATCCTGGAAGGTGTATAGGAAAATGCTCAAGTTGCCAGAGAAGTTGGAAAATGTTTTTGATAATGCCACTAAGAACACATTCGGTTTCTTTAATTTTTATATTTAACCACAATTTACACAGGCTATGAGTATATGAGTAGTCTCTAAAAATGACTTCCCATAAAAAACAACCAAAATGAGTTATATAAATTATAAATCACATTTGGGAATATTTATAAATGTTCCTTATTTCCAAAGACACAGATTTTTAAAATTTAGTTTATATAGATGTTCTTAGTTTTGTGACTTACTGATAATGTTTTATATTAGTGATTTATTTTTAATTAGAAAAATTCAATTTATTTTGCTATAAATAAAGTCTGTACTTTATTATAGAAGTGGAGGACCTTGTTTTGTAAGAAATCACAATTATTTCTTTAAACAAGGCAAAGAAATTTTATTTGGTCAAAAATAATCAGAAATTACAGAAAGCGATCTTGAGTGAGGTACTGTTATTAACCAGATGAAACTTAAAGTAGTTTTACTGTGGTATTCTACTGCAACATCTGCACTGTGGCACTACCCAGATGCTCACTATAAAGTTCCTGACAAGCATTAAGTTCCTTTCAGTGGCTGTACTATGTTAGGAGTCATTGAAACAGAAGAGAAATCAGATTTTACCAAAGTTTATCTCTTAAGTCAACATATTTTTATTTAAATTATCATCATGAATGGTATTTATTATCTCTATAATGACCAAATCAGTTGTTGAGAGCTATCTGAATATAGAAGCTTAGGATACAAATTACTGGCTTGCCCATAAACTGTCATGCAAAACAAACAAACGGAAACTAAAGCAAATAACAGTTCTAAACCTCTTTTTCTATTTGTCCTTTAAATATGAGTCAAAAAGGCTAGTAGTTTATTAGCTATAACTAAAACATAATTTGTAGGAGGAATTTTTATGTAACCATTGTTAAAAACAAATTAATTCAATAGAGAATGCGCCTCAGAGCAAGACTATATGTGGATATACGTAGTGTTTTTATGTGAAATATAAAATTTGAGCCTTTGTGTTAATTAAATATATAATTATCTAAAATTAAATTAATATAATTATATATTTAAAATAGTATATGCTTGTGCATTATTTTATTCACCCATTCCACCAACCAGTATGACCACGAATAATGAAATGATTTTGAATGAAAGAATGTCAATAATAGGTATATTTACAAGAAATTTCATGTTAATTAAATCCATTATGTTATGGAATTTTTTAAGGAGAAGTGGTAGAAGTCCCACTTCTGATTGTTTAACAATGGACTGAAAAAGCCTACACACATTGTTGGGACCAAACATCACTGGCCATAGATGTGTCAGATGTCCTCATGGATCTTATTTATATCTAATTTTTATTATTCAAGTTCATTTTAATCATAATGTAGACCGGAATCTGTTTTTGTTACTTATGCAAGCACTCTCTCTTTTTTTAAATTAATTAATGGATTTCTCATTTATTCAGGAAGTCTCTAATGGCATTTGGGGGAGGGGAAGTTTATTAGTTCCTTCCTGAGTAATGCAGTTTTTATTTCTTGTTGAAACTGTGGTCTCAGCCAAAAACCAGTGTTGGGTGGAAGAAAGGATTAATAAAAAAGGGTAGGAGAGAAGCAGGGAAAGCAAGCAGGAAAGGATAGAGGGAGGAAAGGCTTGGAAGAAAAGAAGAGAAAGCAAAAAAGGAAAAGAAAGTTAACAATACAAACATTTAGTTCACTTGTATAAAAAGTAAATACATTGTAAATTGTTCTGCTAAAACAGCAACATCCTGTCCTTATCTCATTTCTACTCCCTGCTGCCTCTATTTCCTGCTGCCCTGATGATCATATTTTATTTATATATAAATATATAAAGCAATATGTTTATTTTGATGATATTTGTTACTGAATTTCTAAGTAATTGAAACATAAAGGAGAATTATTCTAGTTATAAATTTTTCTGAGTTTTTATATGATTATGGGAAAATAACCATTTCTATAACTTTGTAAGTTTACTTCAGTAATGATTTTTTTTTGATGCTATGAGTCAAGAAAATGTCCAGCCCAAGTCTGGGTTTTGGGGAGTGGCTAGTATGTAGCGTGTGGAGAGGTGCAGGGTGGAGTGTATCACAGTCTCGCTATTTCCCTTATAAAATAAACGCTTTCTGAAAGATTCTTATATTTGTAGAATTGATCTCTCAGCCTTTGAAATTTATATAAATATTTAACTTGTCTAGAGAAAGTAAGACATAAAAGGTAGTTACAGAGACCAGGGTCACGAGTGAAATAATAGGTTTTGCATGTACATTTCATGTTGGCTCCACTTAACCTTATAATCCATAGTGAGGAAGGTAAATTTCAGTGTTGCTGTTAAATCACTGAGCTTCAGTGACTCACCCAAGGCCTCATGGACAATAGGCGACTGCTAGGGTTGAATGAGAATTCATACCTCCTCTTCCGATTCTCAGCAGTCATGGAGTCTGATTATCATCATCATTTCCTGAACCGCTACTGTGCTGGAAGTACTCCTGACAGTTTGTATCCTCCGTCAGAAGCTGTGACCTATTTTTAATGTTGCTTTTTCAGGTAAAGAGATAATATTACATGCTGTGTAATATTATCCATTGCTGTATAAATGGATGAAGAAGAATTTATAAATTCCAGACCTTCTTAGCATTTTCATGCTCTTTATAATTACTAAAAGTCTATCACTATTTGAGTCACAGTTTAACTAAAAAAATTAAAGAATCCCAACTGTATTTTTGTTCTACTAATTCCTCTTCACATGCACACCTTTACATTATTTTCTGTAAATCCTGTTTTACTTTTTTTTTCTTTTTTCTTTCTTTCTTTCTTTCTTTTTTTTTTGAGATGTAGTCTTGCTCTGTTGCCCACGCTGGAGTGCAGTGGCATGATCGCAGCTTACTGTATCCTCTGCCTCCTAGGTTCAAGTGAGTCTTGTGCCTCAGCCTCCTGAGTAGCTGGGATTACGGGCATGTGTCACCACACCTAGCTAATTTTTGTGTTTTAGTAGAGACAGGGTTTCACCATGTTGGTCAGGCTGGTCTCAAATTCCTGTCCTCAAGTGATCCACCCACCTGAGCCTCCCAAAATTCTGGGATTACCAGACATGAGCCACTGTGCCCGACCTTTACTTTATTTTGACTCTGTAAATTTCTGGTTTCTTAATACAGTTTCTGATGATAATTAAATATTAGGTTCACTCTACTCTTAAGTATAGGTATTTATTCTAAATATATATTATAGGTACCCAGCTATGTAATATGGATTTGAGAACTAGCATTAAACATACTTTTGGCCCTTGTTTGCTTATGTATCTCTCTATACAAGAATTAGCACAAATATTGATATACTCATTTACCAAGATAATGTTATTAATTTTATGCTGCAAAGCAAAATAAGCCATATCCAATATTTTCCTAATGTCAAGTGAGTGTAACTAGAAAAGGAATGTAAGCGAGATCACAGTGTGTGAAGTGTGAGTTGATACACTGATACCTTTTATGATTCAATTAAATGTTTTCGGAAAATAGCCTCTTCAAATTCTTAGAAATTCCCTAAGAAATGTACAAGGAGCTTCAAAATGTATAATTACTTTAGATCTATTTAATAGTTGTCAACATTTTAAAACAACAGTCTTGTAGATATTTTTTAAGCACCAGGACAATGACATAAAAATAAGCATAAATTGTAATCATTTCTAGATTTAATAAAGTATTCATTTTTACATTCTACAAAACTTAATTGTTTTTAGCACTGAAATATAATTACTAAATGTCAGGTGACCAGCAAACAATTTAAATAAGATTTACGTTGAGAGCTTTACTGGAAGAAATGCAGTTACATTTCTTTATTTTGGTAAATAAGTAATAAATACTTTTATTTTAATAAATAACAGAATGCAAGTGGAAAATTCCCCCATGGAATCACTTGTTTTTCAAGCCTTCCCATTGAGAAAGACTGATTCTAGACTGACTGTCAGAATTTTAGAGATTAACGTTATATAAAAGTATTTGCATTTCTAAAACTTTAAAATCATGAGTATAATAAAATTCCAAAAATGGATACCTAAGGTGCTTCACTTGAAATACCATTAATTAGGAAAACTATGATTTTGCTTATGTTGAATATCCTCTGCAAATAAAATAATCAGATTTATTGTTATCAAGCAGATACATATACTTAAGAAAAATAAGGTCTTTTTTTCTAATTCTTAAAACCGAATGTATTTTTAGTGTAGTGAGATAATACAGGAAAAAATTTTAAAGGCCAAATAATTTGTTGTTTTAATAGTGAAAAGCAATTGATTCCTAGTTAGTTATAATAATAACATGAACATTCTTTGTCTATGATTTCTTTTTTTTTTTTTTGAGACGGAGTCTCTCTCTGTCGCCCAGGCTGGAGTGCAGTGGCCAGATCTCAGCTCACTGCAAGCTCTGCCTCCCGGGTTTACGCCATTCTCCTGCCTCAGCCTCCCGAGTAGCTGGGACTACAGGCACCCGCCATCTCGCCCGGCTAGTTTTTTGTATTTTTTAGTAGAGACGGGGTTTCACCGTGTTAGCCAGGATGGTCTCGATCTCCTGAGCTCGTGATCCGCCCGTCTCGGCCTCCCAAAGTGCTGGGATTACAGGCTTGAGCCACCGCGCCCGGCCTTTTTTTTTTTTTTTTTGAGACAGTCTTGCTCTGTTGCCCAGGCTGGAGTGCAGTGGTGTGATCTCTGTTCTGCTCACTGCAAGCTCCACCTCCCGGGTTCACGCCATTCTCCCGCCTCAGCCTCCCGAGTAGCTGGGACTACAGGTGCCTGCCAGCTGATTTTTTGTATTTTTAGTAGAGACGGGGTTTCACCATGTTAGCCAGGATGATCTTGATCTCCTGACCTCGTGATCCACCTGCCTTGGCCTCCCAGAGTGCTGGGATTATAGGTGTGAGCCACCGTGCCTGGCCAGTATTGTACATTTTTTAATATATTCCGTAGCCCATTTTAGTAAGTTCACTGGAGAATAGGTAGGATTTTTGAGTCATTTCACTTTAATTCATGCAAATGTCATGAAATACTACTTGGGCAGAAGTAATATACATTAGATCCATAGTTAGAATATTTTTCTTAAGAAATCAAGAACTGGTATAGTGCTGTCTGAACATATATTTCTTAAGTATATTTTATTATTAGAACAGTTCACAACACAATTGAGTAGAAAGTTCAGAGGTTTCCCATATACCCCTCTGCCTCTAACATACAACCTCTTTTATCAACATGCTGCACCCACAGTGGTACATTCGTTATGATCAATGAACCTGCATTGACACATTATCACCCAAAGTCCACAGTTTACATTAGGGTTCACTTTTGTTACTGTATATTCCATGGGTTTATATAGTAACATACAGAATAGTTTCACTGCCCTAAAAATCTTTGTGTCCTGTCTTTTCATTCCTCCCTTCCTCCAGCTGTTGGCATTTTTTCACTGTCTCCTTTTGCCTTTTCCAGAATATCATATAGTTGGAATCATACAGTATGTAGCCTTTTCAGATTAGTTTATTTCACTTAGTAATATGCATTTAAGTTTTCTCAGCTGGGCACAGTGGCTCATATGTGTAATTCCGGCATTTTGTGAGTCCAAGGCAGGAGGATCACTTGAACCCAGGAGTTTGAGACCAGCCTGGGCAACATAGCAAGACATCGTCTCTACAAAAAATAAAAACAAAAAAATTACCTAGACATGGTGGCACATTCTTGTAGTCCTAGCTACTTGGAAGGCTGAAGCGGGAAGATTGCTCAAGCCCAGGAGTTGAAGGTTGCAGTGAACTATGATTGTGCCACTGTACTCCAGCCTGGGCAACAGAATGAGGTCATGTCTCAAAGGAAAAAAAATGTTTTCTGCGTGTCTTTTCATGGCTTGATAGCTCATATCTTTTTAGCACTGAATAATATTCCATTGTCTGGATGTGATACAGTTTATTTCTCTATTCACCTACTGAAGAACATCTTGGTTGTTTCTAAGTGTTGGCAATTATAAATAAAGCTGCTACAAACATCTATGTGCAGATTTTTGTTTGGGATTAGGTTTCTAACTCCTTGGGTAAGTACCAAAGAGAGCAGTTGCTGGATCATATGGTAAAAGTATGTTTGGTTTTGTAAGAAACTGCCAAACTGTATTCCAAAGTGGCTGTGCCATTTTGCATTTCCACCAGCAATGGATGAGTTCCTGTTGCTTCAAATCCCCACCAGCATTTTATGGTGTTGTAAGTGTTGTAGATTTTGGCCTGAACATGTATTTCTTTTTTTTTGGCCAAGATTTGCCCTTTACTATAAAAGCCCAAACTATGAATGATTATCAGTCTTGGTGAAAACTTTTAACAATCATAAGATTGGCATTGTGTTAGAAGGCAGATTTCTTTTGAGAAGTCATTTTTTCTAGGAATCGTTGATCAATAAATTCACTGACTTTTCTGTTCTCCAGTAGCCTGTCCAAAAGTTATGGATTCATAATATTTTACTAAAATTAATGGAGAGGAAAACTGGAAGTGATAGTTGTTCTAAGAAAATTAGTATTTTAACCAGGCTAGTAATTTTATCTTTGGATATATGTGAACAGTTCTAATGAAAAATATTTTCCCTTTGACCTCAAAGATATAAGAGTAACTCAAGCCTAAAAAAGACTGAATCTCTTGAAAGTTAAAGTTGAAGACACCGAGAAAGTATTTATATGCCTTCTGGCAGCAGCATTTTTTGTTGTTGTTTGTCTAGTTAGTCCCCTGGCATAAAGAAAAAAATAGACATTTGCAAATTTCACCTAAAAATTACTCCTATAGCAGTAAACATTTTATTGGGTTGAAGTATAGAATAATCAGTCTGAAAGGGATCATTGTGCAATGTAAATTAACAATCAAGAATGCAAGCTTTGGAATTAGAACTGAATTTAAAATTGTGATTTTGCTACTTAGTAACACGTGACCTTGGACAAGTTGTGTAAAGTTATGTGTGGCATAGCTTCCTTATTTGTAAAGTAGGAAAGATAATGCTTATTCGTTGCTATTATAATGATTAAATGAGATTACGTAAAGTACTTGGTACAATGCCTAATGCTCAGTAGGTGATTAATAAATGGTAGCCATTGTTCTTGATCAGCCAGGCTTGTACTTAAACATTCCCTTTAAAACTATTAAAGGAAAAAAGAAGGAAGGGGAATTTCATCTGATCAACTAGCTTGTGCTTAAACAAAGGGAAAAGGAAGGGAAGGGAATTTCATCTAGCTCACCAAGAATGGAGTGGACATTGGATTCGGGGAGCAAAGGCCTATGACAAAGAAATTAAAACTAAAATACTCTGTCTTTTTATAAATCAGTTTTTCTCTTCATGCCACTTCTGTAACAACTTTTGTGATATCAGAATTAAAGATTGTTTATTAACACAGTTTTCCCTTTTAATTTGCCATATATTGTCTTTTGTATTATGCGAGGGTTAGCACTTGTCTAAGCTGACCTGCTACGCTCCTGAAAGCGCAAAATGTGTCTTGTTCATTGTATATATATCCCAGAGTATATCACACTTAATATGTAATCAACAAGTATATATGAATTCCATGAATCTCAGTTGTTGTGTGTACTGTGCTTGAGAGGCAGAAGAACTTGGTTTGTTATCAGCTTGACCAAAAATCAGCTATGTGGTGATATTTTCAGACTTTATTCACACAACTAATTATTTTTATTACTATTGTTAGTATTACTACTACTAACTTCTACTACTGTTCCTTAAAATAGTATTTTTATGTTTTTTATTAGTCAAGGTAGGGAAGTGGTTGTAAAAAAAATCCCAAATTTCAGTGCCTTAATACAATAAAAGTTTATTTCTTACCTTATGTCACAGTCTACTATGGGTAGGATTGCCAGATAAAATACAAGATGCCCAGTTAAATTTGAATTTCAAATAAGCAATAAACAATTTTTGTTGTAAGTATATTCTAAATATTGGATACATATATAGGTGTGTCTTTAATACTGCATAAGGCATATTTATACTAAAAAAGTATGTGTTTATCTGAAATTCAATTTCAGCTATGCTCTCTGTATATTTATTTGTTAAAGCTGGCCACCCTAAAGTATAGAGGAGTGATGATGGATAGAAGAGGTGGGTGGCTCTACTTTATACAGTCAGTGAGAGTCTCATACTCCTTCCCTCACATAGTCCTACCATATGTTGGGTCTTCTCCTCCTCTATGTTCAGTCCATGTGTGGAGAACAGCAGAGCATAATATATGGGGGATTGTGTGTGAGGTTTCATGGGCCAAACTTGGAAGCACCTTGTTATCATTTCCACCCACTTTGTACATATTTGCCATAATTCAGTCACATGACCTCTGCTCACATAAAGGAGGGCTGGGAAATGTAGTTTGGCTGTGAGTCCAAGAAGCAAAAACAGGTTTAGTGAGCATCCAGTCTCTACCATATTCCTTTCTTTGTTCACTAAATCAGTGGCATTAGTGTTACTGTTTTTATTTTTCTGTTTTTTTTTTTTCGTTTTGAACAATTAGGATATCAGCACATTTACTCTTAGTTTTGTTCTCCCCTGCAAAAACAAACAAAATCACAATGATTCCTTTTAAACTTTCCTTCTTATGTCTTTCTGTGGAATCATCAAAATGAGTGGTACTATTTCTCCAAAAAATACAAGTTAATACATGTTTAGGCAAAGTTCAAGAGACAGACCTGCTCATTTCTTGTCCTGAAGTATGTTATAGGGTGTCCGGTTATACAGCTGGTTAATGAAAACAGCCTGATTGCCTTCCAGAGTCAAAGAGGCTTCACTTGACAATAAGAAATAAAGGTGGGCTAGGCGCAGTGGCTCACACCTGTAATCCAAGCACTTTGGGAGGCCGAGGCAGGTGGATCACAAGGTCAGGAGTTCAAGACCAGCCTGGCCAAGATGGTGAAACCCCGCTCTACTAAAAATACAAAAATTAGCTGGGCGTGGTGGTGGGCGCCTGTAATCCCAGCTACTCGGGAGCCTGAGGCAGAGAATTGCTTGAACCCAGGAGGCGGAGGTTGCCTCTGAGCTGAGATCATACCACAGCACTCCAGTCTGGGCGACAGAGCAAGACTCCATAAAAAGAAAAGAAAGAGAGAGAGAGAGAGGAGAAAGGAAAGGAAGAGAGAGAAAGAAAGAAAGGTGGAAGTTTGGTGTCGAAGAGAAAGAATTGCATCATGAAAATAGAGTCAGTGAGCATATAAGTAGATTATTGTTTATAATTATATATTGTTTCAGTATTGCACAGCAAGCATATCCATTTTATTTATATTACATTGTTTTGGAAAACTCTAGATATACTTAGTAGTTATATTTGATTTAAAGGGTAGAAAAAAATTAGTAATTTGGATGTCTTGTTTTAAATGACATTTATTTGTTTCTTCATTCTTTCGTTTAGCAGATAATTATTGAATGCCTACTATTTGTAGGATATAGCATGTATAGTTGAAGCTGTACATGAGTATCCATAATCACTGTGATAGGAATTCTTTTTTTTTCAACTTTTATTTTAGATTCAGACGATACATGTGTAGGTTTGTTACCTGGGTATATTGCATGATGCTGAGGTTTAGGGTATGAATGATCTCATCACCCCGGTACTGAGCATAGTACCCAATAGTGAGTTTTTCAACCCTTGCTCCCTCTCTTTCTCCCCACTCTGGTAGTCTTCAGTGTCTATTGTTGGCATCGTTATGATCATGAGTACCCATTGTTTAGCGCCCACTTCTGAGTGAGAACATGTGGTATTTGGTTTTCTGTTCCTGAATTAATTTGCTTAAGATAATGGCCTCCAGCTGCATCCATGTTGCTGCAAAGGACACGTGTATTAGTCTGTTCTTACACTGCTATAGAGATACTACCTGAGACTGGGTAATTTATAAACAAAGGAGTTTTAATTGACTTACGTTCCGCATGGCTGGGGAGGACTCAGGAAGCTTTCAATCATGGTGAAAGGGGAAGCAGGCACCTTCTTCACGAGGCTGTAGGAGAGAGTATGAGCATGTTGGCCAGGCACAGTGGCTCACGCCTGTAATCCCAGCACTTTGGGAGGCTGAAGCAGGAGAATTGCTTGAGCCCGGGAGGCAGAGGTTGCCAGTGAGCTGAGATTGTGCCACTGCACTCCAGCCTGGCTGACAGAGCAAGACTGTGTCTCAAAAAAAAGAGGAACTGTCAAATACTTACAAAAACCATCAGATTTCATGAGAATTCATTATCACAAGAACAGCATGGGAGAAGCCACCCTCATGAGCCAATCACCTCCCACCCGGCCCTTCCCTCAACACGTGGGGATTATGAGGATTACAATTCCAGATGAGATATGGGTGAGGTCACAGCACCAAACCATATCAATGTGACTTTGTTCTTTTTTATGGATGCGTAGTATTCCATGGTGTATATGGAATATATACCATGTATATACACCATGGAATACTATGCATCTATTTTCTTTATCCAGTCTGCTGTTGATTGACACCTAGGTTGATACCATGTCATTGCTATTGTGAATAGTGGTGCTATGAACATATGAGTTTATGTGTTTTTTGGTAGAGTGATTTATTGACTTTTGGTTATATGCCAAGTAATGGGATTGCTGGGTTGAATGATAGTTCTGTTTTAAATTCTTTGAGAAATCTCTAAACTGCTTTCCACAGTGGCTTAACTAAATTACATTCCCACTAACAGTATATAAGCATTCTCTTTTCTTCATAGCCTCACCAACGTGTTTTTTTGTTGTTGTTTTTTTTTGACTTTTTATTAATTGTCATTCTCACTTGTATGAGATGGTGTCTCTTTGTGGTCTTGATTTGCATTTCTCTGATGATTAGTGATGTGGAGCATTTTTTCATGTGTTTGTTGACCGCTTGTGTGTCTTCTTTTGAGAAGTGTCTGTTCATGTCTTTTGCCCATATTTTAATGAGGCTATATGTTTTTTGCTTGTTCAATTAAGTTCCTTATTGATTCTGGATATTAGACCTTTGTTGGGTGCAGAGTTTGTGAATACTTTCTACCATTCTGTAGGTTGTTTGTTTACTCTGTTGAGAGTTTCTTTGCTGTGCAGAACTTCTTTAGTTGAATTAGGTTCCGCTTGTCAATTTTTGTTTTTGTTGCAATTGCTTTTGAGGACTTAGTCATAATTCTTTGCCACGGACAAAGTCCAGAATGGTGTTTCTTAGTGTTTTTTTTTTTTTTCCAGGATTCTTATAATTTGAGGTTTTACATTGAAAGCTATACTTTATTTTGAGTTATTTTTTGTATATGGTGAAAGGTAGGGGCCCAGTTTCATTCTTCCACATATGGCTAGCCAACTATCCCTGCACCATTTATTGAATAGGGAGTCCTTTTCCCATTTAGTATTTTTGTCTACTTTGTCAAAGATCACATGGCTGTAGGTGTGCAGCTTTATTTCTGGGTTCTCTATTCTGTTCCATTAGTCTATGTGTCCCTTTTTGGAGCAGTACCATGCTGTTTTGGGTTATTGTAGCCTTATAGTATAGTTTGAAGTCAGGTAATGTGATGTATCTGGCTTTGTTTTTTACACTTAGGATTGCTTTGGCTATTTGGACTCTTTTTTGGTTCTATATGAATTTTAGAATCATTTGTTCTAGTTCTGTGAAAAATGACGTTGGTAGTTTGGTATGAATAGCATTGAATCTATCGAGTGCCTTAGGCAGTATGACCATTTTAATGATACTGATTCTTCCAATCTACAAGCATGAGATGTTTTTACATTTGTTTGTGTCTTCTATGACTTCTGTTATCAGTGTTTTGTAGTTCTCCTTGTAGAGATCTTTCACCTACTTGGTTAGATATATTCCTAGGTATTTTATTTTTTTGTGTGGCTACAGTAAATGGGATTGCATTCTTGGTTTGGCTCTCAGCTTGAACATGATTGGTATATAGAAATGCTACTGATTTTTTTCCGTTGAATTTACGTCCTGAAACTGTACTGATGTGGTTTATCAGCTCCAGAAAACTTTTGGCAGGGTCTTTAAGGTTTTCTAGCTATAGAATCATGTTTGCATAGAGAGATAGTTGGACTTCTTTTCCTATTTGGATGCTTTTTTTTTTTTTTTTTTAACTTTCTGTTGCCCAATTGCTCTGGTTAGGACCTCCAGGAATTCTAATATTTAACCCTTAATATTGAATGGAGTTACATTTCATGTCATGCTTTTTGAGTGATTTGCAGGTGCATCTCAGAGATACTACAGTTTGGTTTCAGAGCACCACAGTAAAGTGAATATTGCCATAAACTGAGTCACGCACATATTTTGGTTTCTTTTATAGGGCATATAAAAGTTATGTTTACATTATACTGTAATCTATTAAGCATGCAATAGCATTATACCTAAAGAAACAATGTACATACCTTAGTTCCAGAATCTACAAGGAACTTAATCAAATTTACGAAAAAAAAAACACCACCATGAAAAAGTGGGCAAAGGACATGAATAGACATTTTTCAAAAGAAGACATTTATGCAGCCAACAAACACATGAAAAAAAGCTCATCATCACTGGTCGTTAGAGAAATGCAAATCAAAACCACAATGAGATACCATCTGATGCCAGTTAGAATGGCGATCGCTAAAAAGTCAGGAAACAACAGATGCTGGAGAGGATGTGGAGAAATAAGAACACTTTTACACTATTGGTAGGAGTATAAATTAGTTCAGCCACTGCGGAAGACAGTGTGGAGATTTCTCAAGGATCTGGAACCAGAAATACCATTTTTCCCAGTGATCCTATTACTGGGTATATACCCAAAAGATTATAAATCATGCTACTATAAAGACACATGCACACGTATGTTTATTGCGGCACTATTCACAATAGCAAAGACTTGGAACCAACCCAAATGTCCATCAATGATAGACTGGATAAAGAAAATGTGGCACATATATGCCATGGAATACTATGCAGCCATAAAAAAGGATGAGTTCATGTCCTTTGCAGGGACATGGATGAAGCTGGAAGCCATCATTCTCAGCAAACTAACACAGGAACAGAAAACCAAACGCCGCATGTTCTCAGTCATAAGTGAGAGTTGAACAATGAGAACACATGAACACAAGGAGGGGAACATCACACACTGGGGCCTGTCAGGGGGTGAGGGGCTAAGGGAGGGATAGCATTAGGAGAAATATCTAATGTAGAGGATGGGTTGATGGGTGCAGCAAACTACCATGGCACGTGTATACCTGTGTAACAAACCTGCACATTCTACACACGTATCCAAGAACTTAAAGTATAATAAAAAAATTATTGCTAAGAAATGCCAGCAATTCTCTGAGCCTTCAGTGAGTCATAATCTTGTTGCTATTGGAGGGTCTTGCCTTGATATTGATGGCAGCTGACTGATCAGAGTGGTAGTTGCTGAATGCTGGGGTGGCTGTGGCAGTTTCTTAAAATAAGACAGCAATGAAGTCTGCCACATTGAATGACTTTTCCTTTCACAAATGATTTCTCTATAGCATACACTACTGTTTGATGGCATTTGACCCACAGTAGAACTTCTTTCAAAATTGAAGTCAGTTTTAGTCTTAAACCTTGCCACTGCTTTATCAACTCAGTTTATGTAATATTCTAAATCTTTTGTAATCATTTCAGCAATGTTCACAGCATCTTCACCAGGAGTAGATTCTATCTCAAGAAACCACTCTCTTTGCTCATCCATAAGAAACACTCATCTGTCAAGTTTGATCATGAGACTGGCAGCAATTCAGTCACATCTTCAGGCTCCACTTCTAATTTTAGTTCTCCCTCTGTTTCCATCACATTTGCAGTGACTTCTTCCACTCAAGTCTTGAACCCCTTAAAGTCATCCACAAGGGTTGGAATCAACTACTTCCAAACTCTAGTTTATGTTACTATTTTAATCTCCTCCCATGAATCATGAATGTTCTTAATACCATCTAGAATAATGAATTATTTCCAGAAGGTTTTCTTTTTCCAGATCCATCAAAGGAATCACTATTTGTGGCAGCTAAAGCCTTATTAAATATATTTCTTAAATACTAAGTCTTGAAAGTCAAAGTTATGCCATGATCCATAGGCTGCAGAATGGATGTTGTGTTTGCAGTCAGGAGAACAACATCAGTCTCCTTGTATATCTTCATCAGAGCTCTTGTGTGATTAGATGCATTGTCAATGAACAGCAGAGGACTTCCGTGTAGCAGGTCTCAACAGTGGGCTTCAAATATTCAGTAAACCATGCTGTGAACAGATGTGCTGCCACCCAGGCTTTGTTGTCCATTTATAGAACACAGGCAGAGTAGATTTAGAGTAATTCTGAAGGGCCATAGGATTTTCAGAATGGTAAATGAGCATTGGCTTCAGCTTAAAGCCCCCAGCTACATTAGCTCCTAACAAGAGAATCAGCCTAACAAGAGAATCAGCCTTTGAATATTTGAAAGCATGCGCTGACTTCTGCTCTCTAGCTGTGAAAGTTCTAGATGCCATCATTCAATAGAAGGCTGTTTCATCTACATTGAAAATCTGTTGTTTGGTGTAACCACCATAATCAGTGATCTTAGCTAGATCTTCTGGATACGTGGGTACAGCTTCTACATCAGCACTTACTGTCTCACTGTGCACCGTTTGGTTCTGAAGACAGCTTCCTTCCTTAAACTTCGTGAACCAATTTCTGCCAATGTCAGACTTTGTCTGCTACTCTCTTACCTCTCAATTGAAGAGACTTAGGACCTTGCTCTGTATTCAGCTTTGTCTTAAGGAAATGTTGTGGCTGGTTTGATCTTCTATCCACATCACTAAAACTTTCTCCATATAAGCAGTAAGGCTGTTCTGCTTTCTGTTTTGCTTTTGTTTCACTGGAGTAGCACTTTTAATTTCCTTCAGGAACTTTCCCTTTGCATTCACAACTGGACTGTTTGGTATAAGAGGCCTAGCTTTCGGCCTCTGTTGGCTTTTGACATGCCTTACTCACTGAACTTGATCATTTTTAGCTTTTGATTTAAAGTGAGAGATGTGCAACTTTTTCCCTTTACTTGAAACACTTAGGGGCCATTATAGGGTTATTAAATGGCCTAATTTTAATATTATTGTCATTTTTAGCTTTTGACTTCAAATGGGAGATGTGCAACTTTTTCCTTTTACTTGAACACTTAGAGTCCGTTATAGGATTATTAGTTGGCCTAATTTCAATATTGTTGTGTCTCAGGGAATAGGGAAGCCTGAGGAGAGGGACAGAGACAGGGAACAGCCAGTAGGTAAAGCACTCAGAACACACCCATCTATGGATTACATTTGTCTTGTATGGGCATGGTTCACGGTGCCCTACAATAGTAACATCTCAGGTCACTGATAACAGATAATCATAACAGATATAATGATAATGAAAAAATATTACAAGAATTACCAAATGTGACAGAGACCTGAAGTGAGCACATGCTATTGGATAAATGATGAATGGAGACTTGCTCAAGGCATGGTTGCCACAAACCTTGAATTTGTAAAAACAAATAACAACAAAAACAACCACAATATCTGTGAAGTGCAATAAAGTGAGGTACGTCTCTATTCAGTGATGATGGACTTTTTAAATCCCAAAATAAGCTGTCTTCTGTTTCTCATGATGGTCACTGAAATTTCAAAATGTCTTTCTAGAGTTAAGGATGCCATCTGTGGGTTAGTTACAGAACGGGCAAATTCATATGAGAATTGTCTCAGATCTCATCAGCATTGTCTTCAGTCCAACTAAAAGCATCCCTCCCTCCCATAAGAAGAAAAATAGGTCATCAATAGTTAAGAAGATTTTTAGGTAAGTTAACCTTTAGCTGTTCATCATAGAAATCCCCCAATAAAATTTGGATTTTATTAAGCAATAAAGTCAGACAAGCCCAGTGAGATCAGAGCATGTTAAGGATATTAATCACAGTCCCTCACTTTTTTTTGAGAAAATCAACAAATGAAATTTTAAAATGTTTCAAAATTCCTTTTAGAAAATGAATCTAATCTTTCCTAAAATAGAAATCAAGTGCTACAATTTTCTTTTGTTTTGTTTTGAGAGAGTCTCGCTCTGTCCCCCAGGCTGGAGTGCAATGGCAGGATCTTGGCTCACTGCAACCTCCGCCTCCTGGGTTCAAGCTATTCTCCTGCCTCAGCCTCCCAAGTAGTTGGGATTACAGGCAAGCACCACCACGCCCTGCTCATTTTTTGTATTTTTAGTAGATATGGTGTTTCATCATGTTAGCCAGGATGTTCTCGATCTCCTGACCTCATGATCTGCCTGCCTCAGCCTCCCAAAGCACAATATTTTTACCATGTAGTAACACACACTGTTTCAGTACCACAATATCTGAAAATAAGGTAATTTTTCCTGTCCTGTGATAGAGTTAAGTGCATAGGTGAAGTTTTTAAAAAGATCTTGTTTACTTCCAAGTTTTGGCAATTGTGAATAAAGCTACTGTAAACATCTATGTGCAAGCTTTTGTATGGACACAGTTTTCAACTCCTTTGGCTAAATACCAAGAAGAGCAACTGCTGAATCTTATGATAAGAATATATTTAGTTTTTTAAGAAGTTACTGGGGCCTATCAGACGGGTGGAGGTTGGGAGGAGAAAGAGGATCTAATAGGTACTAGGCTTAATACCTGGGTGATGAAATAACCTGTACAATGAACCTCCATGACACAAGTTTAGCTATCTAACAAACCTGTATGTGTACCCCTGAGCTTAAAATAAAAGTTAAGAAGTTACCAGGTTTTCTTCCAAAGTGGTTGTATCATTTTGCATTTTGAAGGAGAGTTCCTGTTGCTCCATATCCTTACCAGCATTTTATGTTGTCATTGATCTACATATTGGCCATTCTAATATGCATGTAATGGAATCTCATTGTTTTAATTTGCATTTCCCCAATAACATATCATGTAGGATCTCTTTTCATATGCTCATTTGCCATCTGTATATCTCCTTTGCTGAGATGTCTGTTTGGGTCTTTGGTCCATTTTTATTGGGCTGTTTATTATTATTGCATTTTTTAAAGTTATTTGTATGTTTTTGTAACAGTTCTTTGTTAGATATGCCTTTTGCAAATATTTTCTCCCAGTTTGTGGCTTGTCTTCTCACTCTCTTGACAATGTCTTTTACAGAGCAGAAGTTTTTTAATTCTAATGAAGTCCATGTTACAATTTTTTTTTCATGGAATCATGCTTTTAGTATTGTTTCTTAAAGGTCATCTTGATTTTATTATATGTTATTATCTAGAAGTTTCATAGTTTTGCATTTTACATGTCTGTGGTCCATTTTGACGTAATTTTTCTAAAGGGTGTAAGGTCTGTGTTTAGATTCATTTTTCTTTTTTTGCATGTGGCTATCCCTGTTTTCTAGCAACACTTGTTGAAAAGACTGTCTTTTCTCCATTCTACTACCTTTGCTCTCTTGTCAAAATTCAGTTGACTATATTTATATGGGTCTCTCTCTCCTGTTCCATTGACCTAATTGTCTATTTTTTTCCTGCCAATACCATATTATCTTGATTACTGTTATAGTCCGTTCTTCAAATTTGTTCTCCTTTTTTATTGTGTTGGCTATTTTGGGTCTTTTACCTATTCATATAAACTTTACAATTTGTTCATCAATAGCCACGAAATAACTTGGTTGTATTTTTATTGGGATTGTGTTTTATCTATAGGTCACATTAGGAAGAACTGACATCTTGACAATATTGAGATATTGAGTCTTCCTATTCATGAACATAGAATATCTCTCCATTTATTTAGTTCTTTGATTTCTTTCACATCAGCGTTTTGTAGCTTTCCTCATGTAAAATTTTATACATAATTTTATTAGATTTATACCTAAGTATTTCATCTTTTGGGGCAATAATGTAAATAGTATTGTGTTTTTTATGTCAAATTTTGTTTGTTCTTTGGTGGTTTATAGAAAAGCAATTGGCTTTCGTGTATCAACCTTGTATCCTCACACCGTACTGTAATTACTTATCATCACTTTCTTCTTGATTGCATGGTTTCTGAGAATTCAGATGTAATTTTTAACTTTGTTTCTCCATCAGTAAGGTGTGTGTGTGTGTGTGTGCATATCTCTGGCTTCTTTCAGGATTTTTTCTTTATCTTCTATTTTCTGCAATATAATTATGACATGCCTAGATGGAATTTTGCTTTATTTTGAGCATTTATCCCACTTAATATTCTCTGTGTTTCCTGGTTCTGTGGCCTTGTGTCTGACATTAATTTGGAGAAATTTTTTTTTATTTTTTTTTATTATACTTTAAGTTCTAGGGTACATGTGCATAACGTGCAGGTTTGTTACATATGTATACTTATGCCATGTTGGTGTGCTGCACCCATCAACTCGTCAGCACCCATCAATTTATCATTTATATCATGTATAACTCCCCAATGCAATCCCTCCCTCCTCCCCCCTCCCCATGATAGGCCCCAGTGTGTGATGTTCCCCTTCCCGAGTCCAAGTGATCTCATTGTTCAGTTCCCACCTATGAGTGAGAACATGCGGTGTTTGGTTTTCTGTTCTTGTGATAGTTTGCTAAGAATGATGGTTTCCAGCTGCATCCATGTGCCTACAAAGGACGCAAACTCATCCTTTTTTATGGCTGCATAGTATTCCATGGTGTATATGTGCCACATTTTCTTAATCCAGTCTGTCACAGATGGACATTTGGGTTGATTCCAAGTCTTTGCTATTGTGAATAGTGCCGCATTCTCAGTCATTATTGCTCTGTTCCTTTCTCTCTTTATTCCTGTTGTATCTCCATTACACATATTTACACTTTTTGTAGTTGTTCCACAGTTCTTGGATATTCTGTTGTGTTTCTTAAGCCTTTTTTCTGTTGACTTTCCCGTTTTGAAATTTCTATTGCCATATCCTCAAGCTCAGAGGTTGTTTCTTCAGTCATGTCTCATCTAGTAATAAAATCATCAAAGGCATTCTTTATTTGTGTAACAGTGTTTTTGATCTCTAGCATTTCTTTTTTATTCTTTCTTAGAATTTTTATCTGTCTCCTTACATTGTCCATATGTTCTTGCAGTTTGTTTGTGTTATCCATTAGAGTTCTTTGCATATTAGTCATAATTGTTTTAAATTCCCAGTCTGATATTCCAACATCGCTGCCTTATCTGAGTCTGATTCTGGTGCTTGTTCTGTCTTTTAAAACGTGGTTTTTGCTTTTTAGTGTGCCTTATGATTCTTTCTTGATAGCTGGACATTATATCCTGGGTAAAAGGAACTGCTGTAAATAGGCTTTCAGTAATGTGGTGGTAACTTGTTCTTCATAGTCCTATGATTAGGACTCAGTGTTTTAGTGAGCCTGTGCCTGTGGACTGTGAAATTTACAAGTGCTTCTTTGTTGACTCCACAGGTGGGGAAGACTGGCTAGAGTGGACTGGATTTGAGTATTTTTGTTCCCTTAGGCAATTAGGCTCTGATAAAACCATAGCAGGTGAGGATCCGGTTAGTTTCTCTTGAGGGCAGGCCTTGTTAAGAATAGAATGCTCTGGGGCTGGGCGCGGTTGCTCACACCTGTAATCCCAGCTAATCTTAGGGAGGCAGAGGCGGGAGGATAGCTTGAGCCCAGGAGTTTGAGACCTGCCTGGGTAATAAAGTGCGACCCCGTTCTCCACAAAAAGGAAAAAAAAAAAAAAGACAAAAAAAAAAAAAAAAAGAATAGAATGCTCTGGAGTATTTCAGAATGGTTCTTTTTTTCCTTTTCCCTTGCTGGAAGCAAGGAGAGTATTCTCCAATATTTACTGTGAGAACCTTGTCAAGTCCCCAGAGACAAAACACAAGCATTTAGAGGTCCCCCTATGACTGAGTTACCCTGGAATTATTGACTCTCAGATTTGTCTACAATGAACCTCCAGCAGTTAATCGGTTACAGTTTAGGTTTTCCTAACCTAGCACTGGTTCCAGGGGATGTTCTCATGAGTTTTGCTCAGGTAAATTGCTTGTCTGTATCTGCCTGTTTGTCTCTCCAGTTGTGGGGGCAGTGGTTTGCCTTGTGACCTCATCTGTCCTCTGGATCTAAGACAGGATTATTGGGTTTTCAGTTTGTTCAGCTTTTTACTTTTTATTAGGTCAGAGTGGTGACTTCCAAGTACTTACATGGCATACCAGAACCCTGCTATCCTTCTTATTAAATATATGTTGTTGGATTCTAAATTCATATTGTGTTAAAGATATTTGTGTCTACATTTATGAGGGATGTTGATCTGTGTTTTCATTTCTTATATTTCCTTTTCTGATTTTACTGTCAGAGTAATACTCACTCTGCCAGGATTTAGCTTTACTCCACAAACTTTGATATATTTGCATTATTACTCATTGTAATTTTTTAAAATTTCCCTTGCAATTTTGTCTTTTACCTATATGTTATTTAGAAGAGTATTTTTTAATTCCAAATGATTGGAGATTTTTCAGGTGCATTATGTTTTTTATTACTAGTTTTATTTTATTATGGTCAGATAACATACTTTGTGTATTGTCTTTTAAAATTTATTGAGACTTGTTTTATAGCACAGCAAATGGTCTATTTTAGTGAATGCTTCAAGAATACACAATGAAAAGAATGTGTATTCTGCTATTTATGAGTGTAATATTTTGTAAATTTAACTAGATCTAGTTGATGTATAGATTGATTCTAGTGTTTTATATTCTTACTAATTTTATGTCTACTTCTATCAGTTATTGAGAGAGAAATGTTAAAATCTCTACCTATAATTGCAAACTTGTCTATTTCTTTTTTCAAGTCTGATAATCTTTGTTTCATGTACTTTAAACCTTATTAGATATAAAACATTTAATATTGTTATGTCATTTTGATCTGTTTACTCTCTTATTATTCTAAAACTGTCTTTATTTTTTTCTGTTATTCGTTGTCCTGAAGTCTAATTTATCTGATATTTATATAAGTACCCTGCTTCTTATGATAATATTTGCAGGTATATTCTTTTCTATGCCATTAATGTTAACTTTTATTTGTCTTTATACGTAAAATTGTTTCTTAGAGCAGCATATGTTGGATCTGGTTTTGTAACCCACTATGAATCTATGCATTTTGTTGCAGTGTTTAGACCACTTATATTTACTTTTTAAAAATCTTTATTTTTGAATTATCTTTCATTTTGTTTTCCATTTATTTATATTCTCTAATCTTTGTCCCTTTTAGTATTAATTTTTACTATTTCATTTTCTCTCTACTGTTAGGTATACTTCTTTATTATTTTTAGCAATTGCTCTAGAACTTAAATATCTGCAATATAATTTTCCTTGAAAACAACGTTCAGACTTAGAAAATTGTGGCTGATGTGGACTGTGTAGATAAATTGATTAATCAGTCACTGAATTTTGTAGTTTGAAGATGGTAGTTTTAAAACAAAAATTAATGAATACTGCTTTATAAAATAGTACTATATAAAGTATTAATTTTCACATCTGGCCTTTTTATTATCACTTCTTCCTCCACCCTAAGGAACATTTTTTCATCAAATACACTTTTTCCTTTAGGTGTACATTTCCAGCGTAAACTTGGCTCCGTATATGCCTTGACAGTACTGCTCTTCACTCATCAATTGGTAACTTTTCATAGCATCTGTTTCAAATATCTTCTTTCCAAATGCTCTCTATTCCATTTCCTCTCAATAACAGCTGATAACTTCATATCTCTTTTGACAGAGAAAACTGAGAACATTTGGAATGAGATGCATGATACACTGCTTTCACCTCAACTTATTTCTGCTTTCTTCTCCAATAGGTGATGATAATCTCATCCTCCTTGCTGTCTCAGAAGAGATGCCCTCTTCCTTTCCTAACATACCCCCTGCGCTATGCTCAGAATTTCATGTTTCTTAGGGACCCTGATCTCCTAATTTATCTTTCTCTTGCACTCTTTCCAAATCTGGACAAAACCTCCACTTTACTGTCTTGTTCATTTTAACTACCTTTTGATTTTTTTACTGTCTTTCTTATCTAGCATTTTAAAATGAATGGTCCATAGCCATTTCCTCTGTGTCCTTGGAATCTACTTTATTCTTCACATATTGTAATCTAGCTTTGACACTGAAGCCTCACAATAAGCATTCCACTTTTGCCTGGTTAATTCTTACCTTAAACACTAAGCTCTAGAATAATAATTTCCAAGAAGCATCCTTAAAACTTCCAGGATGGGCTTCTTGTGAATCTCTCTTTTGATTAGTTTATATACAGTTCCAGCTCTATATTAATTACTTTAGGACTATAATCTTGTCTTATTTATTTATATTCTGCCAGTGTCTGGTATATAAGCCCACAATTAATTTTTTTTAGTTTAACTGAAATTCATTATCTTTTCCTCTCTAAAAAATTTGATCAGTGTATCATTCAAGATTTTTAATCTTCCAGTTGAAATTATCTTCTTTCTTTTTTTTTTTTTTTTCCAGACAGGGTCTCACTCTGCCACTCAGGCAGAGTGCAGTGGCGCAGCCATGGCTCACTGACTGCAGTCTTGACCTCCTGGGCTCAAGTGATTCACCCACTTCAGCCTTCCTAGTAGCTGGGACTATAGGCATGCACCACCATGCCTACCTAATTTTTGTTTTGTTTTGTAGAAATAGGGTCTTACTATGTTTCTGAGGCTGAACTGGATGCAAGCAGTCCTCCCACCTGGGCCTCCCAAATTGCCAAATTACAGGCGTGAGCCACCATGCGCAGCCTGAAATTATATTCTTTCTTGACTTCTACACTTGTTTGGTTTATGTCCACAAACTCTTTTTGGAAAACCTACTTTTTGCAAGTGTTTGGCACCATAAAATTATGATTCTGTATGTTTATACAGCTTTCAGTGAATGCATCTATAACAGCTACTGTGCACTTAGGTGCAAGAGATTCCAGGAGGAATAAGGCACAGCTCTTTCACTTGAGAACTTCATTGACTCAAAAGAGAGAAGAACACTCAAAAGATTGTAATATGTACACTATACTATTCTGAATAGTTTGTGTTTTCTCCTATAGGAAGTAAGGTATCTTCATTTGTTTTAAAGTGTTCACTTGAAGAAGTGATTTGAATACATTTATGCTTATGAAAAGATAACTGTTGGCAGCCTGAAAGATAGATCTGAGGGAGAAGAAACAGGAGAAAAAAAACAAACGGGGTTGTGTAATGGTCATCAATAAGATGATGAAAAAACTTGATTTTGATAGTGGCAGTGGGCAAGGATGGCAAAAATACCAAAGATATTTATCCAGCCTTGTCTTTTCATCCATGTTTCAGTTGTATGTTTCTCACTGGTCTCTAAAGTACCTCTAATTATATATCAACTCAAATTCAACTAAGTAATGAAAATAATAGCCAATATTTATTGATACCTTACTTTGTGGTAGACATTGTTCTAATTGCTTTATCTATATTAACTCATTTAATCCCCCAGCAACTCTATAAGGCAGGTGCTGTTAATATACACATTATCTGAAGAAGGAACCATTGTAGAGTTTCAGTAACTGACCAGTGTCACACAGAACCCTTATTCTTCCTCTGTTTTTTAAAAAGCATAATGCTATATTGTCTGAAACCCGGCTTGATCATTTATCTTACCTTCTCTCCTATTTGCCTTCATTTCTCTGTATCGCTATCTCTACTGTCGACTTTTCTTCCTAACCTGGCAGTCTGCACCATTTTAAATGCTGGTTTCTCTGCTTTCAATTTTCCCTTATTCCTCTTCTTTTTACTGCCAGAGAAATACCACTATCATCGTGTTATTGAGTTGATTCATGTCTTGGAAAGATGTAATAATTCTCTATCACTCATTGAATCAAATATGTCATAGTATTCAAGAATTCCCAGTAATTGGGCTCATATCATGAATCCAACTCTACGTTCCCCAAATTACCAAGGAGAGAACAGTTTCCTTTTTTCTGTAGTTCCAAAATCATTGCTTCCTTTGTGCATATCTGTGTTGTTCTAAGTTGAATTGTTTTTTATTCTTTTCCATCACTTTAACTTTTATTCAAGATGTGGCTTAACCAAGACTGTCTTCCATGAAATTAAACCAGTGTGTGGTTGTTTCCCCCTTTCTGTGAATTCTTCACCACTTATAATAAGGTGTGTTCTGACCTATCTATGCCTTTAGTAGAGCACTAGTCTCCCAGGTAATATGAAGAGGGTTGAGCCTGCCCTCATGACCAGCTTAACTGACCTGAGCTGCATCAAGCTGTTAGTGTGTGGAGGATAGGTGGCAATGTCTCTGCTTAGGCATAAATATGCAAGTTTCTCACAAACATATAAAGAATATGTAATATTTTTACCAAGGCAATGAAATGTACTACAACTTATGATAACTTCGCCTCCAACCAGAATGTTATTTCCTTCAGAGAGATTTCTTTTTACTTTCCAATTAATGCAATTTAAGGAGTCAGAAAGACCATCATATGATTGATTTTACCCCATAGCTATGTTTTTACTACTCTATATTATACTTGATTCTACATATTACCTTACAGTGTTAAATAATAATTTCTTTCTTTTTCGGTACTACCAAAAATTTAGGAATAGTATCTTACATTCCACTCCACTCAACTTGGCACTTGCCAAGTCTCAGGTTAAAAGAGTGCTTGAAAAGAATGTGTATTTTTAATTTGTGAGTACGGGGCTTTATAAGTGTCCATTAAATGAAGCTTATTAATTGTGGGAAAATCTGATTTTCAGTCTATTTAATAAATCAGTTTCTAGGAGGTCTTCTAATCTCTTACTGTGGTTATTGATTTGTTCATTTCTCTTTGCAATTTTGTCAGGTTTGCTTGATGAATCTTGAAGTTATATTGCTGTATGGATTAAAGATTGTTATAACTTGCTTGTAAATTGTTCCTTTCATTATTGAGTAAAGACCTTCTTTGTATCTACTAATGCCTTTTGCCTTAAATTTTATTTTGTTAAACAGTGCATCTAATCTTATCTAATTAAGTACGCATCAGTAGTGGTTTCACAATGAAAGAAATGATTATTTTATGGCTCCATTTTCAAAATGGTGTTTAAAACCATGTTAACGTAATGGGTATATGTGATTGGCAACCATATATTAGAACTTGATCTTGAAAATGAATTATGTGGGCATCTTACAGTAGTCAAATTGCTATTCAGATGAAATGATATTAAAAACAGTTGACATTTCATATTTAATAGCACCATTGATTCATGTTCATCACTTAACATTGAATGTTAACATAAAGGTTGTGTAATTTATTCTAGTTTAATGTCCTTTTAAACTATCCAAGCCTGTTTAGAAGATAGTGAAGCAAGTATCAACTACATTGACTTCTGTCACTTTGTCTTCTGAGAACTTGATATACTTACTTGACATAAAATAGCACAAGCTACTTTAAAGACACTTAATAATTCTATAAATGACATACCATTTATTTTAGCCGGAAACAAAACATATCATCATAATAGATTAAGTTCAGCCAGCTTCTACTGATCTCATGTCAGGCACTGCTAAGCACTATATATACAAAGGAAGAAAGCGGGCCTGTCCCTTTAGTGTTATTTTCGGACTGAAAACAAAATCTCAATATAATATGGTAGGTAACACAATAGAATTTATGCAAGAGTTACAGAAACCATACATTCTTATTCATAGTTTACTAATGGTGCTGCTATAATTACATATCTAAGATGGTGGTCAATTGCTTTTTCTGTAATACAGAAAAAAATATAAAAGAGGGACTTAAATTAGAACACATGATTTTTTATTTTTTTTCCTACTTTAAGTTCTGGGATACATATGTAGAATGCGTAGGTTTATTACAGAGGTATACATGTGCCATGGTGGTTTGCTGCACCTACCAACCCATCATTTTAGCTTTTAAGCCCTGCATGCATTAGGTATTTGTCCTAACGTTCTCCTTCCCTCTTGTCCCCCACCCCCTGACAGGCCCCAGTGTGTGATGTTCCCCTCCCTGTGTCCATGTGTTCTCATTAGAACACATTAATTTAACACACAAAGTCAATAAAGCTATTAAACAAATTAGGGGGTGTGAAATTTCCTTTCTGGAAATACCTTCTAAAAATAGTTATTAGTAAATATTCTTGCGCAATGTTTTACATATTCTAAATTGAACTTATGCTTCTCCCATGCCTGTCTTTCACTCCTTCCCTCAAACTTGATTCATATCCTGTTACCTTTTCATTGCACTACTGCAGTGCTTACGCTAGAAATCCAGAAGCCTGCAATGCTTATGCTAGAATCCAGAAGCCATCCGTGATACATCCTGCTTCCTAACCCCCTTTTGATTGGCCTTCATCAAATCCTGGCAGTTTTTACTTTGAATACATTTTCAGTCCATCTGCATTTCTTCTCCACTACTGCCCAAGTTCCTCCACTTTTCACCTGTACTACTCCAGAAGGCATCTTCTCTTGCCTTATCTCTTATCTATTTCATTTTCTCAAAGAGCCACCAGAGTTATCTATTTAAAATTGTACATCTGATGATCATGTGCTTACTTTCTCAAAACTTTTTGATAACTTCATATTGATCCTATAATAAAATCATCTCAGGTCATGCTTTGAAATCCCTGTGATTTAGCCACATTGACTTTTCTTAATATATCTTGTATTGTGTCACTCCCCTCCCCACCCTATGCTCTTTACTTTTGAATTCTTTTAATTTGTAATACTTTTAATTCTGTTGCCTTACTTTTTCTTTCTTTGTTTTTTTGTTTTTTGTTTGTAGGTTTGTTTGTTTTTTTGGCCTCCTTATGACCAATTCTTCAGGTCTCAGCCTGAAGAATATTTGTTACTTAGAGGAAACCTTCTTTAACCCTCTAAAGAACACCCTTTTCTGATTTTTATCACACTGGCAAATATATATGTCATTGTCTTTTCCACCTCTAAGATTATAAGCGCCTGAGAACAAGAACAAGGTCTGCTCACCACAATGTCACATCTATAGTAGATGCAAATATTTGTTGGATTAAAAAACTTGCATTAATTAATGAAAATAATGAATTCAAAAGTTGATTTAAAAATATATAAAGACCTAAAACATCTTAATTATATAATTTTTAGTGCTATGATTTTTGAAATTAAATTCAAAGCCATTTTATATGAATAACTGTCATATTTAAATTTTTTACTTCAAAATATTTTATCCAGTCTTATTACTCAGTATTTCATAACACAATACCAAATGAATTTTGTCTGCTTCCAAAAAAATAAACTAACTCTTTTAGGATGAAGGTTTATTATTTTGAGAATATCCAAAAGAATGTACTGCAGTATGTGAAGGCGTATCACCCTAAAATAGTAAAATATTATGATATAGTGAAATAACTTAAAATTTGTGGTGAAACATATTAATATTTAACAATTTGTTCTAGATAAAATTTAAGAACTTTTTGAAATCTGTTAGATGCATACTGTTTCAGATCTGTGCTAACAATAGTGTTAAGGGAAAAAAACTGAATTTTTTGACTTTAAATTTCTTCTTATGGGTTTAATTTCTGTAAATTTCAGGAGAAAAAGGTGAAACAATGAAACAAATTGTTAAATATGCTTAAGCAGATATTTTAAGTTCTTTCAGAGGAGATGTACCTTTTTGTGTAAACTTTTTACTGACGTATAAGGGATATGATATTTTTAGAAGATGAGTATGTAATGATGACCTTCTTCCTGGAAAAATCAACACACAAACAAAAATTACAATGATTCATGCTATTGATGCAAAGCTGTACCTCCATGATTGTAATCTGTTCTGTAACAAAGATGTTTTAAAGAACTTTTTTTTTTTTTTTGGAGACGGAGTCTCGCTCTGTCGCCCGGGCTGGAGTGCAGTGGCCGGATCTCAGCTCACTGCAAGCTCCGCCTCCCGGATTTACGCCATTCTCCTGCCTCAGCCTCCCGAGTAGCTGGGACTACAGGCGCCCGCCACCTCGCCCGGCTAGTTTTTTTGTATTTTTTTTAGTAGAGACGGGGTTTCACTCTTAGCCAGGATGGTCTCGATCTCCTGACCTCGTGATCCACCCGTCTCGGCCTCCCAAAGTGCTGGGATTACAGGCTTGAGCCACCGCGCCCGGCCAAGAACTTCTTAAATAGAAGTTCTGTGCTTATGCAATCAGAACAAATGTGCTTTGGAGTCTAATATAGGGCCATTCTAGGATGACAGAGGAAGCAGTTGAGAGAGGTCCCACAGCAGAACATTGGCAAGAAGTAGATCTGCCTTGGAGAGCTTATAGACTGGTACAGGTAATAGGCAGAGGTATGTGTAAGTAGTCACCATTAGGATGGTATAAAATGAACAGTGGGAATGCTTTTACAGGTAGGAAAAACTATGCACCGGGAGTAGATGGCAATAAAAAAAAATGAGTGGTGATCTAGGCAGTTGAACCAACTATTGATATCGAGGGAATCCAACTGCAGGTAGTGCAGACTCAGCAGTGGAAATGAAAGTCCAGTGGCAGATACGGTCCCTTAGAATTAATATGAGGAAAGAACTCTCAAGAATGTTAGCTCTACTGAAGACCATTATCCTTAGCAAACTAATGCAGGAGCAGAAAACCGAATACCACATGTTCTCAGTTATAAGTGGGTACTAAATGATTAAAAGATGTGGACACAAAGAGGGGAACAACAGACACTGGGGCCTCCTTGAGGGTAGAGGGTGGGAGGAGGGAGATGATCAGAAAAAATAACTACTGGCTACTAGGCTTAGTACCTGAGTGATGAAATAATTTGTACAACAAACCCCTGTGACATGAAATTATCTATATAACAAACTTGGACATGTACCCCTGCACCTAAAAGTTTTTTTTTTTTTTTAATGTGAGCGCTAGTCTCTGAGACATTCAGATCTAGTTGAATGGGAACCGACTCAGGGAATCTAACAAATAAAAGAAAGAAATGGACCCTCTTTTGGCACAAGGATTAAAGCTAGATCCTGATTACTTTGAATTAGAGTACAAGGTCAAAATAGAGACCATCAGCAAGTTGATATGAATGATGAATCCTAAATTATGGTTTCAGTTGTATGTATATTTTCCCTGCCATAGGAACTGGCTTCGCTGCAGTCTAGATGGAATTGGTGGGAACTTGTCAACAATTAAAGAGTCATTCCTTTGTGAATGAGAGGAAGGCAGAGTTAGAGGCCTGGCTGGCAAAACAGCCAAAGAAAAGATGCAATATGTGCCATTCTTCTTCCCCTCCCTGTGCTTCCCTCCTCTTAACTGTGGAAGGGAAAAAACTGATTCATGCAAGGCACAATTCAAAGCCACTAAAAGAACCATGAGACCAGGGGAACCACAAAACTTAGCTTTGTAAAACCTGGGATTATTTTTAACCAGAAGGAGAGTTGATGTAATCAAAATGATAGAATTGGCAAGTACATACTCTTCAATAGGCCAAGTACAGTAACCTTTTAGGATCCATAGTTTCCTAGTTTCTAGATGCCTCATGAAAAAATATTATCCAAAATGAAATAGTCATTTAGGAGCAGGAGTGGGAGAATATTAGTTTTCAATTGCTGCCATAGCAGATTACCACAAATTTAGCAGCTTAAAACAATGAGTTTATTATCTCACAGTTTTGTAGGTCAGAAGTCTGGGTTTCCTGGGCTGATTTCTTTGCTCCAAGTTTCACAAGGTTGAAATCAAGGTATGGGCCTGCCAGCCTCTTACCTAGAGGCTCTGAGAAGAATTCTCTTTCAAGCTTATTTATTTATTGTAGGCAAAATTCAGTTTCTTGTAGTTGTAGAAATCAGTGGGGGCTGCCCTAAGCTTCACAGGCTTAGGGGATTTAGAAGCCCCACATTCACAGGCTAGGGGATTTAGAAGCCCCACGAGCCTAAGAATAGTAAGAACTGTACCTAGACTCTCAAATAGAAGCCCTGGGATTTTTACAATGAATCAAATTGTTTATTGGAAAGAGATAAAGGCTTCCATTTTTTAGGTCAAAAAGGAGAAAGTAGGGAAAGACCAGAATATGTAATGGTTTACAACTTGTGAAAGTGGAGACAATGTTAATATTTCTAACACCTTTTCCTTGTGTTTCTCTTTAAACTGTGGTATTTTGAAATGCTCTTTAAGGTTATTTTATTAAGTATTTGGTTAAATGTTATTTGTCTGTGTGTGGGCGGTAGGGAGTGTTTAATGGAAAAGCTCACATATAGACCTAGAGTTTGATCATGTGGCTATAACGCTGATTTATTGCTCTAGTAAAAATTTACCCAACCTCTGAAATTCATATGAAGATAATAAGTGCTTCTTGAGAGCTGAATATATAACATGAATGTGAAAATATCTCAATTATATTTCATTTTTCAACAAAGTTTTATATGTTATTTAACTTTTTTAATAACTCATTTTGAGAGGTAATTGCACTAAATTCTGAATTTTGTGCGATAATGAATCATTACGTCTTAGCCTCAGGCACATAGAAGGCACCTACTCTTTGGGTTGCATGTACAAATGTGAATATATCACACAGATTTTTTTTTCTCGAAACAAATTGCTAATGTTACACTCTTTCTTGTTATCTGCCTTTTCTGATTAAGCTGAATACAGAATGCAAAAAGCCCAGGTTCTGCACCATGAAATATGGCTGCTTATTCTGAAAATTAACACTGAAAATCAAAGGCCACCTCCTACAGTGTTTTCATTCTTTTAATAAAATTTTAATTGTTTTTATCAGAGTCCTGGTGCCTTTCTCTTGCCATTAAAACATTTATTTGGCAAGAGTGGTTGCTTCTCTTATCTATCAGACTTCCCATGCTTCATGGCTTCCATATGAAAAGTTTGCATTTTGTAGAAATCACCAGCCAATCAGAGCATTCTTTTTTTCTTCTGCATGGCAAATATCAGCAATAATATTTAGGTCACGAAATCTTTGGCCCTTTACATGTTTTTAGATGCCCAGGATCTACTTCTTCATGGAATATTTTGGTATTGTTTATTTGATTTTGTTTTTGATGTTATTTCTGGGTCTCTCTTGCTCTTTTGGAAGCCTAAGGGATTGAATACTATTCTGTGGATACTTTGTGAAAATAACATGTAAAATATTTTTGTGATCTAAAAACAGACCAAAAAAAGTAGCACAGTCAATGATGCTGATTCTCCAGACTGTGAGTGGGTGACTAAGTGAGGTGGCCCAGGGTAGAGTATGTGGTGCTAAAAATAAACTTGTGTCCCTGTGCAAACAAATGCCCAGGAATAATGTAAATGATTTCTAGGTTATTTCTAGTACCTAACTTTCCAAAATAGAAAAACTTGTTTTTCATAGTCTGAAAATTAAAATGCTTCAAATCTTACTTTATTGAAATGAGTTATTTTAAAGTTAGAAATATCGGCATTTTATTTAACCTTAAATTTTAGGGATTGGGTTTATTTGAAGTAAAGTTAATATGTGGTCATATTTTCTAGCTCTTGACAAAACTGGGTTTGTGGGTGTATGTGAGTAAACAATCATTTTCATTTATGTTAGAAATAAGACATTCCAGAAAGTTTATTAAAATTGTATTTTAAAAATCACTCAGGTACATTACTCTAAGCTAATACTATGTATTCACTCTTTTATATATTACCTTTTATCATTTGCATAATTAAAATCATGTTACACTCAATTCTGTGTTTGGTGTGCTTCCCACGGCATTGTATCACCAACGGGTTCCCACATCTCTCAAATAATGCCATTTGTAACCATTATTTGTAATGGTTAAATCATGTTCCATAATTTAGATGTACTTCAATTTAAGCGTTGTATTACTACTGAATTTTTGGGTTACTTTGAATGTTTCTTACTGTAAATATATCACAACATATTTTATGTATACTGTTTTTCTTATAGTTCAGAATTTATATTTGGATAGTATCGGAAAGGAAGGGGGTCACTTAGTCTAATTTATTAATATTTTATAGCACATTATATATATATATATATATATATATGTAATGTGATTTCTATCTACAAGTGTACTAGTTTCCCATGATACCAATAACCTGTAAAAATCCTTCTGGCAAAATTCTTAAGCATATTTCCCCAGTCATCAATAACATTGCAACTGTTTATCTAGTTGTTAATAACATTTGCAAAAGATGACCCTTCTGAGGTTTACCAGATCTTTGCTTTACACCTATTAACTAAAAAGATTTTCCCCCAACTTTCCAACATTACAACAAAAAGGAAACTAAGTATCAACACTGGAAAAGTTCACCTTATTCCAGGCAAATAATTTAAAGAGACCAATACCTAGAAACAGAATTGAAACATTTGAGAATTAAAAGTATCAAGAAAATATCCTTCAAATCTTTAGAAGATAAAAACAGATTATATCCCAAGGAACGAAAATCAAGATGGTATCAGACTTCTCTGTACCACTAAGGACTAGACAACAGTAGTTAACTATAGTGTTGATGAAAGTCGTCAAAGACACTTGCCTGCATATAAGGATTTGGAAAACAACATCCATATACTCTCTGTCCAACTAAGAAATGTATAAAAATGAAAACTCAAGCATAGTGAAGTTACGTTATTAAAAAATTAGATAAAATTGAAGTTATTATTTTGGATGCTAAGAGTATGGTTACAAAACTGAAGGTAAAAGTTAAAAATTATTAATGAAGAAGAGATGATAAAAACAAAACTGTATGCCTAAAACACCAGATGTTTATAATAAGGATTGGGAAGCGGAACAGGGAGATGCAGAATAGGAAAAATAAGCTAGCTTCTTCGTTTTTCATAGGGAAAGGCATACAATATTGTTTGTCTTAACTTTAATACCTTTAAAGCTTGGATAAAGAAAGGGTTTTTTTTCTAATTTTAAAGGACATCTCATTAGATGTATTTTAGAAACTTTTCTACTAAGAAGTAAAACAGTTAAATAAAATATAGCCATAAAGTTTAAAAATAAATGGATAGGAGATGATTTATTATGCAAACACAAAAGGAAAGCTGAGCTTGCAATATTAATTTTGGACAAAATAGATTCAAGGCAGTGATTACTAAACATGAAAAAGAAAGTGACTTTTAATAAAGGATAGAATCCACAGTAAAGATAAACATTGTGCTAATGAACACAGAATTAAAATATGTAAGGCAAACATTGGTAGAAGCACAAGGAGAAATGGACAGACAACAATGTGGGCATTGTATATATATTTGAAAGAGCAAGGGACAAAAATTAGAGGCAATATGAAGATATTAAGCCAATAGATAAAAATGTAGACAGAGAATAAGGATATTTACTAAGTATCCATGGGAAATTATAACAATCATTGATTAGACCACAAAAATTGTTCAATACATTTCTAAATACAAAAATTGCATAATACGTCTTACCTGGCCACAACTGGAAAACTAGGAAAAAGCAAATTAAAAAATAAAACCTCCAACTATTTGTGAATTAAAGTGCATCTTTTATTACATCTGCAAACTTGATATTGGTGTTCTCATTTTTTTCGTAAATCATTGAATTACGGTAATATCCATTGCTAGTTGCATTCAATAACTATTTGGCAAATAAATTATAATCATTAGATGGCTTAAGAAAAAAATTGTGAACACCAATGTCAAACTTTGCAGATGCAACCAAGGGTAGATCCAGAGCCAAATTTGTAGTTTTATTTTCTTTGGATTTTAAAAAGAGGGGAAAATAGAGCAGCGTGGTGGCTCACGCCTATAATCCCAGCACTTTGGGATGCTAAGGTGGGTGGATCACTTGAGGTTAGGAGTTCGAGACCAGCCTGGCCAACATGGTGAAACCCTGTCTCTACTAAAAATACAAAAAATAGCTGGTGTGGTGGCAGGTGCCTGTAGTCCCAGCTAATTGGGAGGCTGAGACAGGAGAATTACTTGAACCTGGGAGGCAGAGGTTGCAGTGAGCCAAGACAGCACCACTGCACCCCAGCCTGGGCAACAGAGTGAGACTCCATCTCAAAAAAAGAAAAAAAAGAGGAGGGAAAATAGCTACTAATTTAATAAAGATGTTTGAAAATAAATAATGAAACCTTAAAAAGGCAGGAGAATGCAAATAATTTGTTAAAGAGAAGTAAACATGTTAATGAAACAGAAAAAAAGTAAATTAATAGACCAATTCCTGGCAAAGATGATGAGAATGCTAATTCAGTTTAGGAGGGAGAAAATAAATAATCATTTCTGGGGGCCTACAATTCAGAAAGACAGTCCAGGGCAGGTGGGCAGACTCTGCTCCACGAAGTCACCCAGAGATTGAAACTAACGGGTGCTCTGCCATTGTATAAGGCATCTTTTTTTTTGGTCTGCGTGGCAGAAATTAGATCTCTGAAACATTTGTGTTCCAGACAATAGGAAGAGAAGGAAAGGAGGGAGCATTACAAACCAGATCTTACGACCAAAGTTCTAGAAGTGACATGTGTCTCTCCTGCTTATATTCCATCAGTAAGAACCCGGTATTTGGTGAGAACACAGGGGACTGAGAAATGTAATACAGCTGGGATGCCATGTGCCTGACTGGTAGAAGAAAGGAAAAACATATTTTTGTGGTCTACTTAGCAGTGTCTCTCACACCTGCTACAGAGGGCTTTTATAAATTATGTAAAAGTAGTGTATATATGGATAAAATAAATATTTCAATGAAATGAAGTGTTCTGAGAAAATGTAAATGAACCAAAATGAAGAAAAGAGAGGTAGAAAATATAAAAAGATAATAATTCTTTCCAAAATTGCCTTTGTCTTAGGCAGTTTTACTGCTTTACTGCTGTGTCTTTTAACTTTCAATAAGTAGATAAATACCATATTATATAAACTTCTTCAAAGCATTATAAAAAATAATTTGCCATCAATTCTTTTGAAAAGGTAGAATAATTCTGATGCTCAAGCTTGAAAAATATAATACATCAAAGGACATTCTAGACCCGTCTCATTGAGAATAGAGATGTAAAACTCCTACATAAAATGTTACCAAATATAATTCAGTAGCCTATTAAATGCATCATGCATGATGATCAAGCATGACTTATCTCAGAAATACAATGATGATTTAAGAAAACTATCAATATATGATTACTTATCTCATGCTTCCCAAAAGAAACACTAAATAATACTACTCAAAAAATGAAAAGGCAAAAGCATCTTTTCTTATTCCTGGTTTCTTTGAAAATTGTTTTTTATAGTACTGGGCAAAGGATGATTTTTTAGTATGATAAATAATATGTCCTCAACCAATAGCCAAAATATTTTACTGTGCTTTACACTAAAGTTGCCAACATACAATACCTACTATCATTATTTTAAATGTTTCTCAAAAAGTACCTACCGATGGCTTATGTCTTAGCTCATTCTGTGCTACTCTAACAGAATACCCGAGACTGGGTAGTTTATAAAGAACATAAACTTACTTCTCGTAGTTGTGGAGGCAGGGAAGTCCAAGATTAAGGCACCAGCATCTGGATCTGGTGAGGGCTTTCTTGCAGCATCCTCACGTGGCAGAGGGAAAGTACAATGAACTCCTTCCATCAAGCAAGCCCTTTTGTAAGGACACCTAATATCATTCACAAGGGTGGAACCCACAAGACCTATTCACCTCCTAAAGGGCCCACCTCATAATACTATCACACAGGCAACACCTGAATTTTGGAGGGGACACATTCGTACCATAGCAGCTTAAAAACAGTACAGATGGCGAAATAAGGAAAATCTGTAATCCCCTGCTCAGCCTCTTCCTACTCACCCCTCCCTTTAATCCCCTTTCCAGTTTCTAATAATCATAGCACTATTTTAATTCCTCTATTATCTTCATATATATGTGAATAATAATATATTATTATCTTCATATATGTGAATAATAATATATTCTTATCTTCATGTACTTAAAATGCTTTTCATACACATAAAATTATTTTTCCTATTTTACCAAATATAGACTGTCTTGATTCTTCACTGTATAATTAGGCAAACAGTTCTCTAGCATTCTTAGTAAATAAATTGTTATTCAATGTGTAGAATCTTGATAAATGCTAATTGTGTTTAGTAATAAATTGCATCCTAATTTTATTTTTAAACAAATTTGTATTTAATGCCTGTTGCTTTGAAACTTTCACACAGAGTATATACAACTTTTTTCCCTACCAGAAATCAACAGTGATAATAACTGAATTTAAAATAAGAAAGTTTTTAACTTTTATTTCAAGTTTTTATTTAACAGGAGAAAAATATAAAATAAGAGTATATTTCTCTGTTCTTGAAATTCAGAAAATAGGGAATTAGAATAAAATATTTTTAAAAATCAGTCATATAATAGCATTTCAGAGAAACAGGAAAATGGGAAATGATGAAATAAATAACATAAACATATTGACTTATGCCTTCTTAGAGGGTAGAATGATGTAAGTGCCAAAAGTTCCAGAGAAGAAGATGATCACACAAACGGAACAAAATGTAACTACATAGAAACATGAAGAAAGATATGAACTTTCATAACTCTGTAAGTTCATTTTAATATTTCCTTGAGAAAACAATAAGAAAACAAGTAATTGTTCCATACTTTAGTTGATTTGAGAACACCAAATTTAAAATATTGGATTTATAAAAAGTCAGTAAAATTATATTTGTGATTTGGGAAAATGGAAAAGCAATAAAAACGTTGTCACAAAAAAAAAGAAACTTGAAATTTAGGACAGATGGCTAAGTAAATGCTTCAAGAGCAGTTAGAAAATACATTATATGGCAGTGCATGATAAAAGCATGCAAATTGATCTGTTAGAAGAAACAAAACACTTTTAATGATAATATTGTTATATCTGCACTGAAGTCTTATATATTCAGTTTAGTTAGAGGAAATATTGTAAACCCATATTATTTGTATGTTTTTCTCTTTTAAGAGAGAGCTATGATGAAAACTCAATCCTAAGTAGTCATGGATATATTATATAGTAAAGGATTTTCTATGCTACTCCAATGGGAATTCACATAAATTCAGTGAAACTAATGCTTTCTAGTAGTTCTTAACTATAATTAAACTGTTTGCTCTCCTTTTGTGATTTTGTCACAACATCTTAGAGTAATAATACATGCTTTATGATTCAGGCCCAACAACAATTTTCTGTGGATCACGCACAAATTTGACTCACGAGTTGGAAGTAAACTTGAGAGAAGTCTCAGAAATTTCAGCAATATAACCCAAGAAATGTGGTACTTCTCCCATCTAAATAAATTTCTAATTCCAAAAACTTCTTATTTACCTTACAATTTCAAAGCATGCATTATTTATTTGCTACTGTATATAAATTAGCAACTTAGGCAGTTTGAGAAATATATTCTTTTACAATGCTGAGAGCACCATTTAGTGTACCTCTATGGTGTTTATTATCAGCACATGTTAATGATCAACAAAGTGTGCCAACCAAATGGTACCCTAAGCTGAGTCCGCATAATACAGTAAAGAGGGAATTATCTTTTGCCAATAAATCCCAGCAGAGTGAATGGATAATTTAGCTTTTTAAAAAAATGTGGTCCAAAAAGTGAAGTTTGGGCCAAAATGCTGTGGACTAGTGCTTTGTACTGGGTATACTGGATAATTACCTGCATTCAGCACACTTCACTTTGTGTCCTTAGGTCAAGGCTAGAAGTTACTATCACATCAGATAACTCATCATGTTGTATACGATGAATCATCTAGCTATAAAAATCCTTATTTTCAAGACACTTCTATTGTTGTGCCTAAAGTATGAATATTAAGAAAGAGGAACTTCCACAAAATTATCGTGCCGCTGTGAAGGAATAGGTGCAAACTGTAAAAATGTGGTACATCTTGAAATGTAGGAAGGGAAATCAGTTAGTAGTCACTGTAACTGGATTCGTTCATTTGTTTGATTTGTTGATTGCTTGACTATCCTATTTAAAATTACAGTCCTTGCCTATTTTACTGGGAATTCTCTATTCCCCATCCTTTTTTCTTCTTAGATCGTGGATAAATATATTTAGTTTGTTTTACTGATTGTCTTTCTTCCCTCACTAGAATGCTGACTTTATGAGGGCAAAGATTTTTTTTCCTACTACATTAACTACTATATTACAAAACTTTAAAATCCTTGACTACATGTAAGAAGAGAGAATAAATTCAGTATTCTTACTGAATTTATTAAATATGTTTAAAGGCATAAGATGAAAATTCAGAAGCCATTTTAAAGGTTTAACTTGCTTAAATCTTCATCCAAATGATTTATTTTATTTTGCTTTTACATAATAGCAAGAAAAAAACCCAGGAAACATATATAATTAAGAACTTTGAAGAAAACCCTACCTACCTAGCATATGATATATCTTTAAACAATGTAGCCTGCCAAAAAAGAAAAAAATAAATAAGCAATCAGTCAAATATTTAACTGTGAATTTTACATGTTTCTTTACCAGCATCCTTACCTGTTGAATTTTAGTTCAGCACAAATGAATACAAATGCCTATTCCTTTGAATAGAGAAAAAAACATATTTTATGTACTTCTTAGGCAACTGGAATTGAGGGAGAAATTATATCTCTGAACTACACTAAAAAGTTTTAGTAACTCAGTAAATTCTGTTTTGTCACTTTGTATACATGCTCAGTGTTATAGTATACATTTGAAAGTACAGGTGAGTGTGATTTCCGAATTTGTCTTTTTTAATATGTCTTTTTATTGTAAAACAATTTTCTATTCTGCAGTTAATTATAACAATAGTGATAGGCTATGTCTGGCTTTTCATACTAAGAGCAACTTCTACATGACAGTAATTTCAGTCACAAAGATACAGATCAAATCTTTCTTCCTACATCTGGCTGTAATGATATTTATTTAAACTGAAAGAGGTTGTGTTCGATGACTTTTTCCTTCTTACCCTAACATTGTTGTATTAAAATTTTACACAAATTTAGTTAAAATGAAAAAAGCAATTTGCTTCTCATTTTTTTAAAACATGAGTGTTGCTATATAAAGCTCAATAGAGCAATAACTGACAAATGGTAGGTATTCCATTAATGTGCACTAATTGAAATTGCATATTTTTTTTTAGAATAATAGACTCATGTTTCATCTTAAAATCTAAGAAATACTATTTCTTCTTTTATATTCATATGCCTTATCAGAAGTTTAAAATTTTGACATTCATAGGTAAGCAACATTTCAGATAATCACATTTAAATCTAGACTTCGTCAGGAAATACTAAAATCATTGGCCTTAATTATTAACAACTGTCAGTACTATAAAATAAACATATTTAGTATTTTTTATCAATTTATATACTGGGAAATGAGTGCTACAAACATACTGAGATTTTACATCTTATAATGGAATATTAATGCATGAATGAATACACTGAAATATAGGTGAAGATAGTGCAAGAGATACCCTAGATACAAGTTTTGCTTTGATTTCTCTTCATAGCAGAACTGTTCAATTCAAACTGATCTATCTTCAGCATATTTCTGATCCTTTCTTGACTGTTTTTAGTATTTGTAATATGTCTGATCAGGTTGAGGGATGAAATCTATGATTGTAGAACAGTTGTATGTGTAACTTCCCTATGTAAGTATTAAATCTATAATGTTGATTTTATTACAAAGAGTCTAACCCAAAGTTTTTCATACTCCTATTTTATAAAATGCCAGGATTCTATGAAATAATTTGCAAGTGAAGCAGACTTTGAATTTTTCAATTTGATTTTTTTCATAATTTGTATGAGACTATTCTCTCCAAATCTAATTTTTTTCTCCTATTCAATCCTTTATTTACTTTTTTGTCCTCACCACCCTATATATTTTGGCTACCAGTTACAGTATATCAGAAAGTGAATAATGTGAGTGTTGCCACCTATAGGCAGGAAATTTAATTATACTTGTTTATGACATAAAAGCATAATCTTAAAAAAAGAGAATTATTTTTGTCAACTCCTACAATCCACCTCACCATCTGCAAACTTTTTACCAATTTATTCACCTATTTGTTTTTGATGTTGCCATTTCAGATGCCTGTGCCTTAAAATAAAGTATTAAAGCATTTACTAAGGCTTTTATTATTTTGTCATAGTACTATTTGCATTTACTATATCATCAAAATATCCATTATTAAAGTTATTTGACGTCACAAAGTTTAAAGAGACTTGTTAAAACCAACTAATTAAACCAGTCATATACTAAACTATTGTATCTTAGTTTACTTCTAGGATGGGGAAAATTACCAGTATTTGTTCCCAGGCATGAAAGAGCATCCCGTCCTGCAATCTATTATCATTAGTCTTTGGTTTTGTGCCTTCTCTGTAATGATATAGGTTTGTTTCTCCTTTATTCTTTGCAGAGTGCTGCAGCAGCTCCCAGTCCAGTGCTAGGAAACATTCCCCCAGGAGATGGCATGCCAGTAGGTCCTGTGCCACCAGGGTTCTTTCAGGTACTCAGAGAAACTCTGACTAGGAATGTTAAGGCATAGGAACTCCTGTTTGATTTTATTAAAGATATGAAGGAAGATAAGGCTATTTTAATTCTTAAGGTAAACAATAATGTGTAGCCAACTCTTGATTATTCAGACTGGTTATCAATTATATCCCTTTCTTCTTATGTTTTATATGTTGTTAGATTTTGTATTTATTTACTTAGTCATTTTGTTGTTAATTAAGAAAGAAAAGGAGTTGAGAAATACAAATTAGCACATTAAATTAACTGTGGTAAATATTTTGTGGGAGAACAGACTAAATATGAGGTTCTGAAAAGAAACGGATATTAACTATACAAGCTATTCATATCTCCATAGACAAGATAATTAAGATTTGGCTGTACTTTCAAAATATAACTAAATTATAACATTAATTTATCAAGAATTACAGGCTATATCAAAATATGTTTGAGAATTATCTTTGGGGCTTTTAAGCTGGAATTTTTATTAATATTATATAACATTTTAAGATCAGATTTCAAATATATGTGAGTATTCTTAAATTTCAACAAGACCACTTATTTTAGCAATGATGATAACAATTTTATAATGACAATACAGTATTTAACTTTTTAAAATTTCACAGCATCCACTTCTTAAATCTGACAGTTTTCTAACTCAAACCAACATAAATTCCAAAATTTATTTTTAAATTAATTATAGTTAATTTTATAATACCCTTTAAGAAAATTAAGAACTTAGGAACTAAGAACTAGAGCTGAAAGGCATTACAGGACCTAAGGTAATATGCTGTATTGTTAATGAATTACATTAAGTACTTATAAACTAATTTGTCGGCTCAGTTTTGTATTTTCAGAGTTCTTCATAATCATTGGTTAGCTAATTCACACCATCATTGCAGGGTCATCAATGTACTTATAAATGTGAAAATAAAGAAATACAATTATAAATAATTTTCCAAAATATATCAATTGAATAAAAGGTCTTAATTAAAACAGAGTTCCAGCTGTAGTCCTTTAGAACATGCTTATTTATTCAACTACTCTGTATTAATACCCAAGTAGTCCAGAAAAGTCTTCTTAGAGCTCACATTCTGTCATGGGGGCCCTATCTTATAATCTAGGAATAGACTATAACTCTTGATTATTAATTAAACCACCACCATTTCAGATATTGATAATAAAACTAACACTTAACAACTGCTAACTACATGCCATGCTTCATTCTAAATGCTTTACATATATAAACTCTAATCCTCAAAATATCCCTAGATGTAAAATATGTATTACTATCATTCCCACTGTACAGATAGAGAAACCAAGGCATTGATAGCTAAGTGATTTATACAAAGTCAGAAAGTTACAGGGCTTGCATTCAAATCAAAGTAGTTTGGACTTTTGCCATTGAATTTATCTTCTAAGTCTCATAGTTGATTGTTATTCATGAAATATTTCCAGTTCATTTTATTTTTTCCTCATCCCCTTATTTCTCTTGCCAAAGATGGGTAGGAGTTAACAGAGTAAATCAGAATAATGTATATTTGAGAGTTACTGAAAGTCTCTAAGAGGCACTTTTAAAAGAGGGAGCAGGTTGGGGAGGAAGCCACGTTCTTTCATTCTAGGGTTAAGCGAAGATGTATAAATCCATACATTTTCATTTTCACATTTTGTAGAATGAACTGTTCTCCCTTTCCCTATCTTTTGTCACAGTCTCGGTAAGGGTAATTGAAACAGTTAGCTTTTAGTTTTTCCAATGTGATAAATATTTGAGTACTGCTGTATTCCAGGCACTGTAGTAGGCATCTAAAAAACGAGCAGGTGTAGTGTGTACCTTTCTGAAGTTTATTGTATAGTCCATGAGGCATTATTAAAAATAAATAACTATAATACAGTGAAATATGTGTTTTAACAGAGTAAAGTTTAAAGTTCTGTGATGACCTGGATGAGAGAGCCATTAAATCTACCTGAGTTGGAGATAAGAGTAGTATGGAAAACATTGTCCACCAAAATAAGCAGGGGAATTACATTTCAGAAAGTCAGAAGAGTATAAGCAAAAGTATGACTGCATCAAAATGATCTGTGCAGAGGTGTTCAGAGTAATACATACAGAAGGTAGTGGGGAGGGTAGGCAGGAGTTCCAAGACATAAAATTGGAAAGATATGCTCTAGCATGCCACATGTTAAGAACTTGAGTCTTTATTCAGTAGGAGCCATCAGAGATCTTTAGGAAGGGCAATGACCTGAATTCATACTAAATGGTAGATTCAGGCTCTCGTAGGCACCTGTGAGAGAGTTGTATCCAAAATCCCTGCCCTCAAGAAGCCCTACAATGTGATGAATGAGAGAAGAGGCCATTACAGCATAGAAAGAAAATGGCTGTAGTGTTCTCTTAGAGCAAATCAGAAGGCCACCAAACCAAATCTTGGGAGATGCGTAAAAATATTGTCAAAATAGTAAAGGAAATCCAATTTGGCACTTAAGGATGACTTATGAGTTAGGCAAAGGAAAAGAGGGGAAGAACTTTCTAGGAAGAGGGAAAATAATTTACAAAGATCCAGGGGGAAAAGGAGAGAGAGAGAGACCAAGGAAAACTGGAGCTTAATTAGCTAAAGGGAGAGTAGCTGGTGATGAAGCTTGAGAGGGACTGTAGGGCCCTTGTAGGTTAGTAGAGTTTGAACTTGATCCTAAAGGCAGTACTAAACTACTGGAGGATTTTAAGCAGGAGACAAACATGTTCATATTTGCATTTTTAGAAAAATCAGTCCAGCTACATTGTGTAGCCAGAATTGCAGAGGAACAAGTCTGAAGATAGGGAGAGAATGTAGGAGTCTTTTACAGTACTGCAAGTGAAACGTAATGGTGGCCTTAACTAAGATAGTGGTAGTAAGTATGGGGAGATATGAAATAGATTTGAGAGACAGAAATAAATGCAGGATAATGCAAAATAAGGGAATTCAAGGATAATAATTCTGGTTTCTGGCTCTAATCTGGGCAGATGTAGGTACCATTTTCTGAGCTACAGACTACAGAATGGGGAATACGTTTGAGGTGTACAGATGAGGTTCCATGAGTCCTCGAATTAGACATATCTATTAAGCTGATAGACCTGTCCTAGGTTTGAGTTCTAGGACGGTAATCTAAACTAGAGATAAAAATTGCAGGGCCATATCATATTAAGGGTACTTGAATCCTCAGGGGTGGATGAATTGTCTGGGGAGAAAGTACAGAATGAGAGGGTAAGAGAATATACAACTGAACTACCAAAAACACTAATATTTAAAAAGAAGAATCCATTACAGCTGCAGCCCTGTTAGTAGGTTGGCTATGATAGCAGCTCAAGGAAGAGACTTTCTGAACTGATTCAAGATCATTGGCAGTAGAATTAGAAAGGAATAAACAGTTCATAGTTATGTTTGATAGGCCTTAATTAACTAAAATTGGGGTAGAAGAGAAAGAGAAGAATCAAGGATGATTCTGAGATTTCTACTTTGGGTCTCTGGATAAGTTTAGTGTCTTTATCTGAGTAATGAAAGACAGGAGATTGGAAAAGTTTCAGATATATTTGAATTTGATACACAAGCCCTTTCTCTTTCTCTAGGCAGACTATTTCAGCTAATCCCAAGTACTTTTTTCCTCTATTCAACATTTAAATATGTCTCCCTATAAATGCCTCTTTAAAGTATTAACTCAAAATACCAAAAATTTAGAAAAGACATATGATATTATTATCTTTTGGTACATATAATGATGGGATCAAATGACTCAAGTATGTCCTAAATATCCACTGGTTTCCTGCAGTTGCTGAACTACAGTGTGATTCTGGCCGTAGTGTCAAAATACATATAGTTAGTGAGGAGTAGCTGCCTTCCGTGAATAGAAATAGCAGCAGACAATCATAATTCAAGCTCAGACCCCCGTTTCTAATCTAATTCCAAAGAGATGTTGATCTCCAAGAATGATCCAAATCTGGAGAACCTGTAATGGAGTATCAGTTCATAGTTCATAAACTCTAATACCCAAGATCAGGCACAATCCTGATTATTAGTTCAGGACAAGGCAAAGAGGAATAGAAGCAACTGGAAGAGCTGGGTGTGGCTCCTTCAAGTGACAAGGTCCAGAAGGCTGGCTAGGATAAAGACTCAGATTCTCCAAAAAGCCAGACTTGGATATCAGGGAATTCCTGGTTCAAAAGAAACTTAGTCAAAATGGTGTTAAATAGTTTTTCCAGCCTCTCCTCGTTGCAGTTAGAAATTATGAAGGGTGGTTACCTCCTATTGCCTTTGACTTTTAGATAATGATAATATTTTGTAACTTATATTCTTAGTAAATGCAAAGCTTATTTGGAGATAGCTTGAATGGACTAGACCGAAAAAGAATTTAGCCTGTTAGAATTAGTGAATAAATGAAAGTAAAGAAGAAGAATTTATAATTAGCAAATGAAGTCCCACCTAAGTATTTCCGAGCTCTCCTTATTTTGTGATCGTACTGTAAAAATTACATTGAAACATTTCTCCTAAATAGACAAACATACTCCCTTTTATCCTGTTTACATTACAGAACAAGCTCCCTCTTTGACTGTAAGTATAGACTTAAATTCATTACCAAGTAGAATGATCACAAACTCTGAACTTGTGAATCCATAACAACTACATTTGAAAAATACAATGAATTAAACTCTAAAATAAATAATTATGATATGACTTCATACACTTAATAAGTCCATTCTGAAAGGCAGTCTTTAGTGTCTTTCTATTTGTGACATTGTTCATACTTAAACTTTGATGTTTTTATTGAAATGAGAGAGCCTCTGTTGCTGAGCAGGAAACCAATTAAGTAAAATCAGTGGGACTAGTCAGACATGCAAAAGGAGGTATAAAGTTAGTAAAATAAAGCCATTTAAAGTATGACATGTAGTTATTTACTTGGAGTCTGTTTTCAAATGAATAATTTGTATAAGAAACCCTGTAAATCCTCAGAGTGACACCATGGAACAGATGAATGACTTTAGAGCAGCTTTCTTAAATTGGGAAGTCCTGCTTTTTGGGATCCAGAGGGAAGAGAGTAGACATGGCCATTGATCTAACTAAAAGTTTGGCAGTTTTTGTGGAATCAAGTATCTTGATATGGTGTGACTACACATCCATTGTAGGCACCCAGAACTGAGTTTGTACTCTTTTATATCCCTGTCTTATTCAAAGATTTCATAGTATGCTAAGAAATTTGAGTTATGTATTAAAAGCATTGATCTGCTATTTATTCATTCTCATGGCATTCATACAAAAGGACAGGCAAAGGACTTTGAGTCCTGTAATATAAATAGGTAGCAGCCTTCCTTATACCAAGTGGATTTTCTTCTCACTTGTGTATAATGATCAAAATAATTTACTACTAATAAAATGCATTAAATAACACAAAAGTACTAATTCTTTTCTTTAAAAAATTAGAGTATTAACTCTGTTACCTTGTAAAGTTCTATAATTTTATGGATGAGTAAGTAACAAGGAAGCTTCTCTCGTGAATTTACTATAACTTATAGAACATTAATGCAATGGACATTTCTTATTTTAACCAAAAAAATATTGAGGCGGGTAAAAATGCTTTTTCCTACTTTATGTTCTTTACTACAAGAAAACTTTTAAGAAGGAAACTATAACTTCTTTATCACTCATAACTAAATATATTCATATCCTTTATATAAAAACACAACATAATCTTTTAATAGGTGCTAATGTGGATAATATCTTTGAGTCTGTAACTAATCTGGGATACACCCATAAATACGTAATTTTGAACTCTGTATAGACCTTTGTTCTCTTTTATCATGTATTTTGATTTTTATCTTGGCTATATTTACTATATTTTAGTCACTAGATCTTTAGTTTTATTAGCTGAAACTGTTGAAAAACTGATAATATGTTGATGTTGGGTTGTAAATTTAAGACTTTGACGTGGATAAGATTATAAATACATGTTAATGATAAAGGATACCAAGTAATTTAGTTTCAGACCAAGGTGATCATTCATATTTTAAAATCTAAGTAGAATGAAACTCGGATATAGTAGAAAATATGTGACAGCAGGTTTTAAGTCACATTTTGTTTGCAGGCCTAAGATTGGCAGTGGTAAAGCTGCCTTGCCATCTAGTGGTAGTTTGCAGATATCTCCACTTGTTCAGGGCCTTTTTCCAGAATTTCTATTTTTAGCAAGGCTGCACTGTAGCAAGCTGACCTAATGCTTTGACATAGTAATAACGCAATAAGAAAAAAAAATAGTAAGAAATTTCCTCTTTTCTCCGTGGTGGTATTATTGACTAGGAAAGGCTCAATATAAACGACATTCATAAAGCAACAAGGACAAAAAGCTCATAGTGTACAATATTTTTGATATTTTAAAAGAAAAAGAATCAAAAATGAGAAAAATAATTATTTAATATAATACTCGAAACTGAAAAAGAAAACCAGTAATATATGGTTTTACAAGTCCTAGTTAAATGTTTTTGGGAGATAGATGTTTAATTTATTTCTGAAAATAAATTCTGCATTTTGAAGATACCTTAGTATCTATATTCATCTACTCTGCTATTCCTATTCAGACTTTGTAAATCCAGCCATTTATATACATATAGTTACATAATCTACATGCTTTCTCAATTTCCTTCTGTTATTAGTCTTGGCATTACCTTCACTTCCAGTGGTTTGCCTTTCCTCTTATCTTTCCTCACTATGGCTGTTTCAGAAATTAGTCTCAGAAAGTACTCTGAGCCAGGAGAAACTCCCTTTCCCTCTCAGGAAGTTATAGATACCATCTTAGATCTTAGATAAATGAACCAAAAGATTACTTGTTATATCCTTCTTAGTTTGAATAAGTAGGGTACTGAAAATCTAAAGTAGAATTAATTTATTAGACTAGAATATCTAACAGCATTAATATATATAGTTCGAAAAATTCAGACATTAGAAATAGTATTTCTCAGAATTAAATACACCCAGGGTTTAGATAGTGGAGGTGAGGAAGTTGGCTTATTTATCAAACCTCAAGAAATAAAAACTAAGTTTAATTTTCTTAAAAATGTAATTTTGAATCTTTAAAGAACAGAGATTCTAAATGTTGAAAATCGAGCAAATCTTTCCCTGTTATGAAGATAAAAGCAACTAAAAAAATAAAGGTGCCTAACAGCTGCTGGCTTTGATAATGCTGTCCTGCAGTTGTGGTAATAGTTTTTCTGGCCTCAACTATTAGAACACATTAAAACTGCTCAGCTTGAGTAACTAAGTAAGCTTTTTAAAAAATTGCAGTTCAGGCAACTAAAGACCCTACAGCAGTAACTGGATGGACAGAGAGCAAAGAAGGGAGTGTCAGTTATTCAGAGTCTTTACTTGGGTTTTCCGGTTAGAATCAAATGAAACACTTTCCTATTAGAAACCCAATTTTTTATTTTTTATTTGTTTGCCATACCGAGTATTTAGGAGAAACGTAGGTTGGTCATTCTAGACCAGTATTAGGTTTTCCTTTCACTTTCATGCTACTCCTGCAAGCCAAAGATGTCCAGGACATTTAGTGTGAAACAATAAAGCATCATAGTTTAAAATCACATCTAAGAGCTTAGCTGTTGTTCAGATCATTTGAAATTATAGTTTTTCTTTTGAAAATATTATTGAAAATTCTTCCCAGAGTGCTGTAGTTTTTATTGAAGTTTCTTGATTTAAAAAAAAATGTATATAGAGAGCAAATTGTAAATATGCAAAGGCTATTTATAACACAATTTAGTTTAGGTTTTATTTTAGTATTGGTTACAGCAACAAAAATGCTCCACATTCTTTGGGGAATTAAAGATAAGGAACAGGTTATTAACTATATTATTAATTACCTATTTAGGGGGAATAGATTTGTCTTAAGCATATATTAGAAACACATTAGCTTTTTAAAAGAATAACTTATTACTAGGTAGTGTTCAGGAACAATTTGTCTTATGTTCTATGTCAGGGGTCAACAAAATTTTTCTATGAAAGGCCAGATAGAAAATATTGTAGGCTTTGCAGGTCACCCGGTTTCTCACAACCACTCAGCTCGGTTGTAGCATAAAAGCAACCAAAGACATTATGTAAATTAAAGAGCATGGCTGTGTGTTAGTAAAACTTCACTTACAAAAAAAAAGCAGGTTGTGGGCAATATTTGGCCTGTGAGCCATAATTTGCCTACTTCTGTTCTACATGAATGTGATAAAAGGTAGCCTATGAGAGATCCAAAGGGTAAGGACCAGAGTTTCTCTAAGGGGGTTCTGTGGAATACTAATACGAGAGTCCTAGGAGCCACCCAACTCTTAGGGGACTAGAATTCTTGGGGGTAGGGAGGATGGGGCCACAAATCCTTTGGTTTTTGTTATGGTTTTGTTGTTTGTTTGTTTTGAGATGGAGTCTCACTCTGTCGCCCCGGCTGGAGTGCATTGGCGTGATCTCGGCTCACTGCAACCTCCCCCTCCTGGGTTCAAGCGATTCTCCTGCCTCAGCCTCCCAAGTAGCTGAGATTACAGACATGCACCACCACACCCGGCTAATTTTTTGTATTTTTAATAGACATGGGGTTTCACCGTGTTAACCAGGATGATCATGAGGTCTCCTGACCTCATGATCCGCCTGCCTCAGCCTCCAAAAGTGCTGGGATTACAGGCATGAGCCACCGCGCCCAGCTGCATCTGTTATTTTTTGACATTTTAATAGTAGCCATTCTGACTGGTGTGAGATGGTATCTCATTGTGGTTTTGACTTGCATTTCTGTAATGATCAGTGATGAGCCTTTTTTTCATATGCTTGCTGGCCACATGTATGTCTTCTTCTGAAAAGTGTCTGTCTATGTCCTTTGCCCACTTTTTAATGGGGTTGTTTGTTTTTCCTTGTAATCTTGTATAAATGCCATATATTAATAGATGCTGGTGGATATTAGACCTTTGTCAGATGCATAGTTTGCAAATATTTTCTCCCATTCTATAGGTTGTCTGTTTACTCTTTTGATAGTTTCTTCTGCTGTGCAGAAGCTCTTACGTTGAATTAGATGCCATTTGTCAATTTTGATCCAACAGATTTTTATGATAGTTTGGATATGTGTTGGCGAGATAAAAAGACAAGTCAAGGATGAATGCAAGGCTTTTGTCCTATGCAGCTGGAAAAATGGAGTTGTTTACTGATGTGCATAAAACTTCAAGAGGAGGTGTGAGATGGACTATTAGAAGCTTGATTGTGAACTTGTTAAAATTGAGACGGCTGTTAGACATGCAAGAGGTTTTGAGTAGGGAACAAGATGTGAGAGGCTGGACTTTTATGTTTGAGGCTTGAGCTAGAGATATAACTCTGAGAGTCACTAGCATATGGATTATATTTGAAGCTATGAGCCTGGATGACATCAACAAGATAGTGAGCATAGATGGAACAAGAAGCTGTGCAATGATGGATCCCAGGACACTCGAATGTTAAGAAATTAGGAAAATGAAGAGGAACCAGCCAAAAATAGCAACCCTTAAGACAGGAAGATAACCAGGCAAGGAAGTATGCTGGAAGTCAAATGAGGAAAATGCTTTGAGGAGAAGAATGATCAGCTGTGTCCAGTACTGCTGATAGGTCAGATGAGTCAGTGACTCACAGTTGACCATTGGATTTAACAATAAGGAAGTCATTAGTGGCCTTGTTCAGTGCAGTGCTGGGGGTGAAAGCCTCATAAAAGTGCATCTAGGTTAAGCTGAGAAGAGAGAAATTGGAGGCAATGAGTATGGCCAATTCAAGTTTTGCTTTAAAGGAAAGTGAGACATGAGGCAGTAGCTGGAGGGAGAAGTCAAGGGAGATCAGAGAAATGCTGCTAGGAGTGAAATGTTGGCTCTTATAAACTATATTGAGGAACAGAGAAAAACAGCCCTGTTGGCAACTGTGGGAAAAGAGTATCTGCTATTCCCATCCTCCCAAGCAATCGCGTACCATTTTCAGTATAAGAAACAGTGCTAGGGAGCCGTGCGCAGTCGCTCACGCCTGTAATCCCAGCACTTTGGGAGACTGAGGCAGATGGATCACGAGGTCAGGAGATCGAGACCATCCTGGCTAACACGGTGAAACCCTGTCGCTATTAAAAATACAAAAAATTAGCCGGGTGTGGTGGTGGGCACCTGTAGTCCCAGCTACTCGGGAGGCTGAGGCAGGAGAATGGCGTGAACCCAGGAGGCGGAGCTTGCAATGAGCAGAGATCGCGCCACTGCACTCCAGCCTAGGCAACAGAGCGAGACAACATCTCAAAAAAAAAAAAAAAAAAAAAAGGGAAAAGAAACAACACCAGGGAAAAGAGAATAGAGTAATTGAATACCCTTTGTACACAGTAAGATGCTTATCAAAAGAGAGTACCCGGCCGGGCGCGATGGCTCAAGCCTGTAATCCCAGCACTTTGGGAGGCCGAGACGGGCGGATCACGAGGTCAGGAGATCGAGACCATCCTGACTAACACGATGAAACCCCGTCTCTACTAAAAAAAAAAAACGAAAAAAAACTAGCCGGGCGAGGTGGCGGGCGCCTGTAGTCCCAGCTACTCGGGAGGCTGAGGCAGAAGAATGGCGTAAACCCGGGAGGCGGAGCTTGCAGTGAGCTGAGATCCAGCCACTGCACTCCAGCCTGGGTGACAGAGTGAGACTCCGTCTCAAAAAAAAAAGAAAAAAGAGTAAAGTATAATTACTTAGAATGCCTGCAAATGTGAATACTACCTTCTCTATGTCATTTTTGTATTCTATAAATAATCTCTAATATCACAAATACCTTTGACATCCATTGGATTTTTATCAACTATTGTGTATATGTATTTAAGATGCATATATTTCAAAATGTATGCGTGTGTGTGTATGTGTATATATTTATATATGTATATATTTATATTTTTATATATTATATTTATACATATTTTATATATATTTATACCTATTTTATATATTTTATATATTTGCATATATATTTATATATTTTAAATATATTTACATATCTATTTTTATATATTTATATATATATTTGAGATGGAGTCTCCCTCTGTCATCCAGACTGGAGTGCAGTGGCACGATCTCAGCTCAGTGCAACATATGCCTCCCGGATTCAAGCAATTCTCCTGCCTCAGCCTCCCAAGTAGCTGGGATTACAGGTGCCTGCCACCACACCCAGCTAATTTTTGTATTTTTACTAGAGATGGGGTTTCATCATGTTGGCCAGGCTGGTTTCAAACTCCTGACCTCAGGTGATCTCCCTGCCTTGGCCTCCCAAAATGCTGGGATTACAGACGTGAGCCACAGTGCCTGGCCTCAAGATGTGTGTTTTAAATGGGGATTCAGAAATAACTTTAATTTGTGCAATTTGAATTCTCATTTTGCTTATATTTATACTTTTAGCATTAGTCAAATTAGTAAGCTCTAGTTTCAAAACAGACTTCTTGGTGCTGTAATAATTTCTCAGTTCTATAAAATATAAAAATCTGTGCTGGGTGCAGTGACTCATGCCTATAATCCCAGCACTTTGGGAGGCTGAGGCGGGCGGATCACAAGGTCAAAAGATCAAGACCATCCTGGCCAACATGGTGAAACTCTGTCTCTACTAAAAATACAAAAATTAGATGGTATCTCATTGTGGTTTTGGTTTGCATTTCTCTGATGGCGAGTGATGATGAGCATTTTTTCATGTGTCTGTTGGCTGTATGAATGTCTTCTTTTGAGAAATGTCTGTTCATATCCTTTGCCCACTTTTTGATGGGGTTGTTTGTTTTTTTCTTGTATATTTGTTTGAGTTCTTTGTAGATTCTGGATATTAGCCCTTTGTCAGATGAGTAGATTGCAAAAATTTTCTCCCATTCTGTAGGTTGCCTGTTCACGCTGATGGTAGTTTCTTTTGCCGTGCAAAAGCTCTTTAGTTTAATTAGATCCCATTTGTCAATTTTGGCTTTTGCTGCCGTTGCTTTTGGTGTTTTAGACATGAAGTCCTTGCCCATGCCTATGTCCTGAATGGTACTACCTAGGTTTTCTTCTAGGGTTTTTATGGTATTAGGTCTAACATTTAGAATGGCAATCATTAAAAAGTCAGGAAACAACAGGTGTTGGAGAGGATGTGGAGAAATAGGAACACTTTTACACTGTTGGTGGGATTGTAAACTAGTTCAACCATTATGGAAAACAGTATGGCAATTCCTCAAGGATCTAGAACTAGATGTACCATATGACCCAGCCATCCCACTACTGGGTATATACCCAAAGGATTATAAATCATGCTGCTATAAAGACACATGCACACGTATGTTTATTGCGGCACTATTCACAATAGCAAAGACTTGGAATCAACCCAAATGTCCATCTGTGACAGACTGGATTAAGAAAATGTGGCACATATACACCATGGAATACTATGCAGCCATAAAAAAGGATGAGTTTGCGTCCTTTGTAGGGCCATGGATGCAGCTGGAGACCATCATTCTTAGCAAGCTATCACAAGAACAGAAAACCAAACACCGCATGTTCTCACTCATAGGTGGGAACTGAACAATGAGATCACTTGGACTCGAGAAGGGGGACATCACACACCGGGGCCTATCATGGGGAGGGGGAAGGGGGGAGGGACTGCATTGGGAGTTATACCTGTTATAAATGATGAATTGATGGGTGCTGAGGAGTTGATGGGTGCAGCACACCAACATGGCACAAGTATACATATGTAACAAACCTGCACGTTATGCACATGTACCCTAGAACTTAAAGTATAATTTAAAAAAAAATTTAAAAAAATACAAAAATCAGCTGGGCATGGTGGCGCACACCTGTAATCCCAGCTACTTGGGAGGCTGAGGCAGGAGAATCTCTTGAACCCAGGAGGCGGAGGTTGAAGTGAGCCGAGATTGCATCACTGTACTCCAGCCTGACAACAGAGTGAGACTCCGGTCCAGCACTTTGGGAGGCTGAGGTGGGAGGATCACAAAGTCAAGAGTTCAAGACCATCCTGGTCAATATGGTGAAACTCTGTCTCTACTAAAAATACAAAAATTAGTTGGGCGTGATGGCGGGTGCCTGTAGTCCCAGCTACTTGGGAGGCTGAGGCAGGAAAATCACTTGAACCGGGGTGGTGGAGGTTGTAGTGAGTGCCAGTGTACTCCAGTCTGGGCAACAAAGCAATACTTCATCTCAAAAAAAAAAAAAAACTGTTTTATAGAAATACCGTGTTACATAGTTCAGATATGAGTTGAGTGGCTTTAAGTATAAACGTCATGTCTGTAAGTAACCAAATGAATGTGAGAGTATTTTTTCATTACTAAATAAGTAAAAACATATATATAACCAGCCAGTTATATCAGAAGACCAAGCCCACAGGCCAGTTTCTATAACAAATGCTGTTATCTCTGCGTGGGAATTTGAAAGGACTACCACTTAATCAGTAGAAACTTCCTAAGCATATCAAGATATCAGAAACTTAAGAACAAAATGCTGTGCTTTTCTGCAGTGATACATTTAAATAAATTGAAGTATCTATCTTCCAGACTTCATCTGGAGCAAGTTTACATGAAAGTAGGAATATAAAGTAGGGAAAAGGGAGACAAGAGGAATAATTTTGCATTCTTTAATGAAAAGTTAAGGTGATTTTTAAGAATTAGTGTTTTAGCCTCTTTTTGATTAAGTCAGCCTGATATTTTATCCTAAGTTATAAATCTCAAATCCTTATTTTCTTACCCAAACTGGTATTTTTTTAAATATCGGTTAATCTGTCACTGTCATTTTAATCAGTAGTAGGAGGCAGCACAGGAGCACAGTAACTCCTGATACTTGCCTCACACCGAATTTTTCTGAATATAAATGGATTTAAACAATTTAAAATTGTTATAGAATATTATTAAACCATTCACAGTTTATTAGACCAGCAGACAGCTTAGTCTCCCATTCACAATCCTACTCTCTGTTGCTACACACCTTTATCAAATGAGTACATAGTAATGAAGACTTGAGAAAAAGTCTCATCTTCTTGAAAAGGCTCATAATGTCAGTGACCAATATTGATGCTTAGACTAAATCCATATAGAAGAATCCACTTGTTTGTAACTCTGCTCTGTTGGGTTAGCCTTGCCAAAATAACGTCAAGAAAACGATCTGTCATTGCTTTACAGTTATTTTATGTGAATTATTTTAATTAAGTGTTGATGATAGAATATCTAAGATGTATGGGAGATAAACTGCATACTTATGCTTATCAGCAGAATATGCCAGCACAAGTATGTCATCTTATGAGCTAAATTAGTTTAGTACTAGTTGGAATTAAAATGTGTTAATCAGGAATGTCTTATCCACTGGGGTGTCAGTAGTGTCTGATGGAGATGTTCATGAAAAACAGAAAGGAAACTAAACAAATTAAGATATATGAATTGTAAAGTAACTTTGACAAAATTCATTTGATGTATAATTTATGCATCATTACTTTTCTACAGAAAATGTATGAAGTATCTCATGGAATGATAAAACTAAAAATATGTGAACATTCTTTAATGAAAGATGGCTGAAATAAGGATGTCACAATACTCCAGTGATTTTTCAAAGTAATATTCTCAATATTGTTTATTTAATACTTATTGATAGCATATGACTTCAAGAGAGTTAACACATATAAGTTTAAAAAATGATTTGCTTGTAAGTAAAATATAGAATAGCAACATACAGAATAGAAATCTATATAGAGAAAATCATATACGGCAAAGATAATTTAACTAAAAAAGGGTACATCATGAATAATAAGTACTACCTTTTTAAAGAATGTTTATGCTTTTGGTTAAATCTTATAGCAAATGTATTTTTATTACTTTTGCAGAACTATGAATAAATAATTTTACAGTCATTTTTATCATTTTCTAAAATTATGTTTTAGATTCTAGAATAATTTTTATGTCATGGAATTCTGTCTTCAACAGAATTCAACACTGTTTCAAACAGTGCATAGAAAATACCAGAGGAAAGATTAAATCTGTCTAAAGCCATGTTTACACAAGTCCATGTAAGATAGATTTGGTGTTTATGTAGTTAATATAATTACTGAAGATAACCCGTATTTTTCCAGGCTGTATTTCACTTTATACCTTGTGTTTTTACCTAAATGTTGAGGGAAGAAAATTACTTTTTGGCAAATAACCATTTACTTACAGGTTTTTAATGTAAAGATGGATATGTGCTAAAGACAATATGGTATTAAGAAAGCAGAATGTTTTATGTTTTTACTCAAATGCTGAGCCTTTTCTTAATGGAAAGAAAATATTTCAACTAAAATATGTTGTTTCTCAGACCTGAAGATTATAGTTTTTAAAATATATTTCAACCTAAAACATTAGGATCCCATGTATAAACATGGCCTTATATAAGACACACCTGAGAGGCAAACTGCTATATAGAATTGTTAGCAGTTCTTGTGACTGGTGTATGCTTCAGAAAAAGATCAATAAGTTATCACACTTTTCTTACAAAATAGTATATAAATCAACCTTATATCCTTTTGTTCTAAATCATGGTTGCTAAATACTGCTATTCTGTAAAACTACCTAAGACTCATTATTTTCAACCCTGTCACCCCAGAAACAATAAGAGAAACCTGAAAGCAGGAGAGAATGAAGGGCCTTATTAGTCATCTAAATTGTAAGTTCTCTTGTATATTGTTCGTATGGATATTTGGGGTCCCCAGCTCTTTGTTTTTTACTTACTCTTATTAGGACCTCTGGAAGATATAATTTATCCTAGTTAAGCAAGCAGGATTTCCTCCTCTAGACATATGTTATAAGCATTTTCTCATCAGACAACCAGATATGTTATACCAATAGTCTGATTTACTCTTTACCACATCAACAGATACTGCCTATTTTTAACAAGACAAATAAATTGGTCAGGTGAGATTTTATACAGGAGGACCAAGCTTTATTATATCTTTTGCAGGCTTTTAGTCTTCCATTAGGGTTGTTGATCACTTGATCAATGGGCCAGCTACTGAACCAACCAAATGTTTACTGAATATTTGCTTCATACATTCTCTCTTCGAGTGTGCTGCTTTCTTCCATTCTTCATGAACTACATTATAATGAACAGCTTTGTTATAATGATAATACTTAATACCGTACCCATTTACCACCATTCTCTACTCATCCTCTACTATTCCCTTAAAAACACAAATAAGTGGACTAAAGACTGCATATATTGTCAAAACTCCACCAAAAATGTTCAAGAAAAGAGAGATAGAGCTTTTGAAATTTATTTTATTTCAGTTGTTGCATTTCTTTTTAGTCTGGTGAATCAAGAGCATATGCTAGTTAGTGCTTTATGTGCAAATTAGCTTGCTTTCCTGAAATGCCACTACTTTTTCTCCTTTCGTGTTTGAGTGGTAACTAAATAATTCCACATTAAGTATTTAATAAATGGTTGCACAGTTGCTGGGGGACTGAAAGTGCCAGATCAAGCAATTTATTTATGTACCACATACTTCTTATGACCAACTGACCATAAAATGTGCCCAGTACCTAATTGTGTACCTGCCATTATTCTAAAGGTATTCCTATAGCAGGGTGTTATAAAGAAAAGAAGACTAAAATGGCGGTTAAGAAATTTGGTCTTTGGTTTTCTTTTACATAAAATCAGGAGGATGATCTAGTAAACTTTAAAAAGTTAAACTTCTTTCTTGAACATGTTTCTAAAAGGCATATTCAAATAAAATTGCATAAATAGTATTTTATTATATATGTATAACACAGAACTTGCAAAACTTCAAATGAGTAATTTTGTGAAGAAGTCTTTTGTTAAGTAAATGGTCACTTGCTAAATTGTTTTGTAAGTTTATATTTTCTTAAACCTGGTAATTATATATTTCTTATAGTCATTTAAAAAGTTTTGGCCAGGTGCTGTGGCTCACACCTGTAATCCCAGTATTTTGGGAGGCCTAGGCAGGCGGATCACCTAAGGTCAGCAGTTCGAGACCAGCCTGGCCAACATGTTGAAACCTTGTCTCTACTAAAATTACAAAAATTAACTGGGCGTGGTGGCACATACCTGTAGTCCCAACTACTCGGGAGACTGAGGCAGGAGAATTGCTTGAACTCAGGAGGCGGAGGTTGCAGTGACTGAGATTGTGCCACTGCACTTCAGTCTGGGTGACAGAGTGAGACTCCGTCTCTCAAAAAAAAAAAAAAAGTTTTAAAACTTCTAGGTTTTCAAATTTAGAAGCTAATTCCACATGAATAATTTTATCCTCAAAAAAGTCCAAAGTTACTTTAAATTAGTTAAGTCCTGTATAATTGTGTGCTTTAGAATTGTACCTCAGACTTCTAAGTTTTCTGATGTGTAAGCTGTCTTAAATGTTAATTTGTTCATTCTAAAGAAATTAGTGTTACTCTTTTCTTCATCATTGATTGTTCCAAATTGTGCTCTAAAATAAAAGATAGAATATAGAAAATGCTTAGCGATTGACATTTTAGAGGGTTTTTTTTACTTTTTAATGATTTTTAATTTTTTTTATTATTAATTTATACTGAAAGATTAAGATTTAAAGAACTTTTAAAGCCAAGATGAGATATAATGAGATACAAGGTGAGATATAATGAGATATAAGGTAAGATATAATGAGATATAAGGTGATTTATATATTGCTACATCAATTTTAGGTATTCCAAGAAATGCTGGTCTTATTTTAAGAATTAATTATCTTGACATTAAGATAGTTGTTGCTCTGATAGTATTTTGTATTCTTTCCTCTAAAGTGTAGTGCCTTCATATCGGAGTATATGTTATACCACAGTGTACTAAATCCTCTATGATAAGTGGTATAAAGTGCTGAGGAAATAGGGGAAATGGAGCCTATAGAAATTATTTAAAGAGAAAGGGGTATTTCAAAACTGGCCCTTGGGGAATTAATTTACTTGGCAGAGAGAGGAGAGTACAGTGTAATCTCAAGGAAAAAAGAATATTCTGGTGTTGGAGAATCATATTTATATGGGATTTTCAGATTCTGTTGACAGTGTTAGAAAATATTAACAAAATTAACATTTGAGCAAGGTGTCATTTAAGATGTACAGTTTTATCATATATATCTAAAAAGCAGTTAGGGCTTAAAATAGTTTGTATCACCAGTAATTTCAGGTAAATAATTTATAAAACAGTTTCATTAAGGGGTCTGGGACCTTCAGAAGGAAAAGATTTGGACTGACGGATCTACCTTTAACTAATATGAGGATGAGAAAGAGCTGGTTCCTTCTAATTCATAGGGAATTGAGGTAAAAAGCTAAGGGCTTAATGAAAGTTCAAAATAAGGGGAGGGGAAACTACCGCTTTTGTGCTAGCAGAAAGGACAAGAAATAAAGGAAAATCTCTCTTTTAGGAAAATAGAAGTCTAAAATTCCATGAATGATTCTTGATGTAATAGAAAAATAATTATTTAAACCATAGTGGCATTTATTCTGAAGTAAATTATGATTCTAAGTGGTGTAATTTTTTTCTCCAAAAGACTACTTGGAGGAAATGAGCTGTTCTGAACATTTGGTTTGTGTTTCTATTGGAGAATTTTTTTTTTCATTTTGTCACCAAATATTTATTGATTTTCTTGGCTTGTATATACTTTTACTTCTTCTACTTTGGGTTATTCTGTTTATTTTAGACTGTTTTAGTTTGGGCTGCTATAATAAAATGCCATAGATGGGGAAGTTTAATCAACAGAAATGTATTCTTTGGAGTTCCGAAGGCTGGGAAGTCCAAGATCAAGGTGCCAGCCAATTTGACTCCTGGAGAGGACCCTCCTCCTGGCTGGCAGATGGCCATAATGCTCACATGGCGGAAAGAAAGAGATCATCTCTCTTGTGCCTCTTTTTATAGGAGTGCTAATCTCATTCATGAAGGCTCCACCCTCATGACTTAATTACCTCTCAAAGGTCCCCACCTCCAGATACCATCACTTTGGAGATTAGGATTTCAACATATGAACTTTACGGAGACATAAACATTCAGTCCATAGCATACACAGATCACTAGAACATGTAGAAATGAGAATTTATACCTATAAATGTAGTTTCCATATGTCAGAGTACTAACTATGCTACCCAATTTCTCTTATAAAGTAAATAAGCTTACCTTATGAGTTTTTCCTAATTTTGAAACTTTTTTAAAAGCATAGCCTTGATCTTCAGTATTCATAGCACTACATGTTCTATCAAATAGGGATGATGTAATATGACTTTTGAGGAAAGACACCAGATTGAAATATTATTTTCCCTAGGTTTTCATTGAATCTCGCCATTTGGTGAGGAGAACATTCTATTTGTCTCAGATTAGTGGACTGATGTAGAAAACAATTTTTATAGAAAATTGTTTCCTATTAATTATAAGACTATGAATCTTGAAAAATCCTAATCAGAGGGCAGTCATTTTTATCTGCCTTGTTCACTGATGTATCTAGCCACTTAGAACAGTGCCTTGTGGGTGTTTAATAAATATTTAATGAGCAGGACATGATGGTTCATGTCTGTAATTCCAGCATTTTGGGAGGTCAAGGCAGGAGAATCATTTGAGCCCAGGAGTTTCAGACCAGCCTGAGCAACAGAGCGAGACCCCATCTCTGCATTTTTTTTTTTTTTTTTTTTGAGACAGAGTCTCACCCTGTCACCCAGACTTGGAATGCAATGGCGTGGTCTTGGCTCACTGCAACCCCTGCCTCCCAGGTTCAAGCAATTCTCCTGCCTCAGCCTCCCAAGTAGCTGGGACTACAGGCATGTGCCACCACACCTGGCTGATTTTTTTGAATTTTTTACTAGAGATGGGGTTTCACTATGTTGGCCAGGATGGTCTTGAACTCCTGACCTCATGATCTGCGCATGGCGTGAGTCACCATGCCCGGCCAATAATTTTTTTTTTTAACACCCAGGTGTGAACTCCTGACCTCATGATCTGCCCATGGCGTGCATCACCATGCCCGGCCTACAATTTTTTTTTTTTTTTAATACCCAGGTGTGGTGTTGTGTACCACACCTGTAGTCCCAGCTACTCAGGAGGCTGAGGTGGGAGGATTGAGCCTGGGAGGTTGAGGCTGCAGGGAGCCATGATCATGGTACTGCACTCCAGCATGGACAATGGAGCAAGACTCTGTTAATCTATCTATCTATCTATCTATCTATCTATCTATCTATCTATCTGTTTTGTACATTCAAACATATATATATATTGTTTTTGAATGAACAAATTTCTACCATACTTTCTCATTGGTAAGTGTAGCTTTTTTATTCTCCTAATTGACCTTTAATCTGACACAACGAAGAGCACTGTTGTGTTTTGGGGTATTTAATCTTTTAAGTTTTTCTTTTTCTCTATGAAGCATGGTAATAATTTTCTTCAGCGCCTTGATGAAAATGGTTTGTGCCTTAGGAACATATGCCTTTATCCCTACTCCCTGCCTCACCCACACACACTTCAAATATTTATAGCTATCTACATTATACTAATCTTTATATTTAAATGTAATACTAAAAATAATTAACACAGAATCATGGGTCCCTTATTTTCAAAGGAACTTTAGAACTCACCTGGTTTAACTCTCTCATTTTAAGGTTGAGAAAACTAAAGCCCTGAAAGATGATTAGTTCAGGGACACTGTTAATTAATAGAGGTACGGAAACTAAAACCCAGGTATTTGACTCCCAGTCAAATGTTATTTCCACGCATGTTACAAATAATCCTTTCTGGGGAAGGCTTTTTTCCAGTTAAAACACTGATTCACCATCATGATACCTTCAGGCAAGTATTCGTTACTCAAACATAAAAAAAAAAAAAAGGAAAAAGAATATTGCCCCAAACATCAAGAGTAAACACATTTTAAGAGCCAAAGACTCTTTTCTGTCTATTTTTTTGTTTTGTTTTGTTTTGTTTTGAGAAAGAGTCTTGGTCTGTCACCCAGGCTGAAGTGCAGTGGTGCGATCTCGGCTCACTGCAACCTCTGCCTCCTGGGTTCAAGCAGTTCTCCTCCCTCAGCCTCCCAAGTAGCTGGGATTACAGGCACGTGCCACCAAGCCCAGCTAATTTTTTGTATTTTTAGTAGAGATAGGGTTTCATCATGTTGGCCAGGCTGGTTTCAAACTCCTGGCCTCAAGTTATCTGCCCACCTTGGCCTCCCAAAGTGCTGGGATTACAGGCATGAGCCACCTCGCCCAGCCCAAAGACTCTTAAAGAACCTGTTCTTCTCAGATTGCTAAAGCAGGGAATACTGACATGTCTGTCAATAGATATAATTTATATTAGCATAATCTCTTAGATTAGCATTTTACCATAAAATAATTAAAATTGGGGTTAACATTTTGAATTTCATTTGAAAGCAAATTGACTTCTGAATAGTGAAGTACAGATATTAGTGCAGATTATTCTCCGTTGCTAGTATGCAGACTCTTTTGGATTCTGTTGCTGTGTCTATACAAGCTAATTCACTAGGCAGTTAAGGACTTAGGTGGTTATCTAGATAAGGTAAGGATCAATCTGAATACTAAGCCGTATGTTATAATAGCACTAATTTTATATTAAAAATACTTTAACCATAGTAATCTTATATTTCAGGTAAAAGTAGTAGTTTTTAGCTATATTAACCGATTGTTTTGTCTTCTGGTGCTTTGTGTAAAGATTAGAGTTTATAAGCGGTTTTCTATTTCTGGTTTTTTTTTTTTTTTTTTGGCCTCCAAAAAAACATACAAATTTGAACTTCTTAAAGGAAGACATATAAGAGCAATAAATTGACTAAAAACAGAATCTTTTTCTCTCAATCTCGTTTTGTAGTAACCTGCAGGTTCCCAGCTAGCACATACACTGACTCTTCCTCACAGCAGCTCCTTCATAGGGCCTCAATTAGGTAGGAAGGTATAGACAGTTCCATTAACACACTCATTCACAATGCCATCCATTTGGGGAAAAAAAATTCTCCTTTCACATATTCCATTAAATAAACACTATATCATCTTCTTACATTCAGATCAACATGCAAATCTCAAGTGTTCTATTTTCAAGTGAGGCCCTTCTAAATATTTATCTCAACATTTGGTATTTAGTAATATTTTTCACATAATTTTACCTTGTATTCTACTTCAAAGCGGTTGTATTACAGACAAAAATTATTAGCAACCTATTTTTATGTCTCCATGTTTCAAAAACTAAATTGATACTATATTTTGAATTAATGACTATGTCATAAAACATCATTTTGTAAAAGAAAGACAGCCATTACAAAACCAATGACACGATATTTATTAAATTTTTTAAATGAGTCCAGAATTAAAAAGACAGCTTCATAGGTGAAATTAGGTGATTTATAAAGGAAAGAGAAAAAAACAGGGAGAGTGTGAATATTAGAATAAGCTTCTAGTTGACAGTACATAACTAACCAGTTTACGGTACAGTTTAAAATGATAGAGACAACTTTAATCAAATATGTGAAAACTAAACATTTTAAAAATCAACTTTGTTACAATTGGAAAATCTACTTAAGTTTTATCAGGTGGAGGTGACAGTACTACCTGAATAATCTGTTTCTGTCCATATAAAATGAACTGCTGGGAGCACATTTACGTATACGAACACAGTGAGCAAAAAGCAAAATTGCTCGCTTAATTGTGAAGTTCCTTTTGTTGGTTTGTCAGACTCCACAAAAGATACAATAGAAAAAATCTATACAGCATTAATTAGGATTTTATTTTTTAGAGGCTCCTTTTAAAATAGCTCTGGAAAACATGAGTAGCCATGTCCTCCAAGCCTAATTTCTAAAAATATTTGTAGAAAATACATTGTACATGTAGGATTTAATTCTGTAATGCACTATAAATGTGATTTCCCCAAATTTTTGTCTACTTGCTATATATTCTTAATTCATGTTAATTCATTCTTAATATCTTAATAACACTCAACCCTTTAGATTTGATATTTGCTTATATTACATGTAAGGAACATCTTACATTTAAGTAATTGTATGTTGAGACATAATTAAAATTATAATCTTTCTGTTGTTTCTAGAAAAATAAATAAATCAAATTTTAAATAATTTAATAAACTTATAAAATTTTGGTGCCTAAGTCTGGATGATCAAAATGGTCTGTTTTTACCTAAACATTTCACTACAATGTTGCTTTTAGGGTACTTTTCAGACAATTTCCAGACTGACAGATTCAGTACATCTTAGGAGCCTCTGACTCATCCAGCAACATAAATTAACTTGACTTTTAATATAAGACCATTTTTTTCTTGTGTTAAAAATATACACTTCATAATCAACTAGGGTCAAAATATGCAAAGAAATTTCAACTTTAAAATTTGTAGCCAATTTTTTTTTAAAGAAATGAAATCTGGCCGGGCGCGGTGGCTCAAGCCTGTAATCCCAGCACTTTGGGAGGCCGAGACGGGCGGATCACGAGGTCAGGAGATCAAGACCATCCTGGCTAACATGGTGAAACCCCGTCTCTACTAAAAAAAATACAAAAACTAGCCGGGCGAGGTGGCGGGCGCCTGTAGTCCCAGCTCCTCGGGAGGCTGAGGCAGGAGAATGGCGTAAACCCGGGAGGCGGAGCTTGCAGTGAGCTGAGATCCGGCCACTGCACTCCAGTCCGGGCGACAGAGCGAGACTCCGCCTCAGAAAAAAAAAAAAAAAAAAAAAGAAATGAAATCTTACTGTGTTGCCCAGCCTGGAGTGCAGTGGCTATTTACAGGCATGCTCATCATGCACCACAGCCTCTTAACTGTTGAGCTCAAGCAGTCCTTTGGCCTCAGCCTCCTGAGTAGGTGGGACTGTAGGTGTGTGCTGCCACACCCATAGAGTCCATTTTGAACTATAAGAAACCCATGATGAGGAAAAGCCAAAGCTTTTTTGACTACAAATGACCCTTGGAAAAGAAATTTATTTATCATTTTAAACAAAGATATAAAAGGTGAAATTTGGCAATTTTAAAATTATTAAAGGAATTGATAACTAAACCAAACAATTCAATCAGAAGTATCTATTTAGAACCTAATAACACAGGCAGTTAGCTGCATCCAGAGGTCCTTTTCAAGATTAAAATGCCTGCTTCTTAACTTTATATTTTGCCACTAGATATTATTGCCTTAATAATTCACATATTTAAAATATGTTGCTATAGTTACTTTAGTCAGCTTTTATGTTTTTACATTTTCTTTGGAAAATTTTCTAGATAATCTGCAAAATAAATAATGGGATAGTAATTTTTCTTAAAAGTATTTATTATACTGAAAGCAGCCCAAAGTACATTGATTTGTGATTTGATTAATTCTAAAATTTTTAAGTAGTTTATTTTCAGATCTGTATTTTACATTTTACTGTTTTTTGTTTTGTTTATTTGTTTGTTTTACTTCAATAGCCTTTTATGTCACCTCGGTACCCTGGAGGTCCAAGGCCCCCATTGAGGATACCTAATCAGGTAAGATTTATGTGCTATTTAAGTTTTTGTAAGACTCAAAGATCTTGAAAATGTCACATATGTTTATCATCCTATAAAAATACGAAATTTTCCTTTTTCTGTCCCATTTAATGCTATTTCTAGTCATATATATCATCTGCTTCAAGGGTTGGCAAACTACAGCTCATAAGCTAGCTATTTTTTGTAAATAAAGTTTTACTGAAAAACATCCACACAGATCCATTTATGTATTGTCTGTGACTACTTTTACACTACAATACAGATTTAAGTGGTCATGGCAGAGACCATATGTGGCCGGCAACCCTAAAATATTTACTATTTGGATCTTTACAGAAAAATGTTTGCCCATTCTTGGAGTCTACCTTACACTTTGAACCTAATTTTAAAAACTTGTACAGTTCTGGTAAATGCTGATTATCCTCCCATTTAAAGAATGGCAATAAAATTTTCCATGAACATACTTTTGTTTACTTTCATATAATATAGTTTCAATATCATGACTCTAGCATTCATAGAAATTTTACCCAATTATAATGGCAGATTAAGCAAATAATTAGCTGCTTCTGGAAGAGATAGATCTGTTAATAAATAAATATTTAACAATAAAAATCTTCCAACATTTTAATCTATAAGAGCTCTAAAATTTCATAATGTTTTGTTCTCAAATAGCTTTTTATTAATATCGTTAGTATTTATTTACTGAAGAGAATAAAATACAATTTTTACTCACAAAGAGTTTGTAGTTTAGTTTTAGGATATAGGCACTGTGCATGTATATAACCCGAGAAGAAATTAAATGCTTAACACTATGGAGTACTTGTGTCAAGATAATTGTCTTGTCACTTTCTCTGATTCTGTTATTTGTATACCTAGCTTTATCCTATGTTTAAAGTAAACCCTGTTATTACAGTAAGTTCTCTTTTTCATTCATATTCTCTTTCCATTTCCAATTTCTTCCCTACCAAAAATGGAACAAGAAAGTTAAAATTACTAATTTACTTGACGGCAGCAGAATTCTGCTTCTCCTCTCCTAACTCTTGCTGAAATTATGCTGTCTTTGAGGTGTCTCAATCTGCTGGTGCTCTCTGCTTGTAGTGCACAGCAGAAAGTGCCAGCATCCAGATTCACCCCCAGGGGAGAAATTTCAGTAGGAAGCAGTGCTGGGTCATCTCATGATGACAGTGCTTGGCAGTCCTCCTCACATTAGCAGCTGGAGCATTTTTCTCCTGTAGAGTGAATCTGCATTCAGTACCCCGGGCCAGGGGAAGATGGCATGAAATATGAGAGGGAAGTGCACAGATGCCAAGTGTTACAACATATGGGAATTTTATTTTCTCTGTGGGTAAACCTGTATATATTGACAGTCAGATCTACTTATATAGGTGCCTGAGTCTTTTAAATTTCTTTTTAAAGAAATGTGCATCTCTTATTGGAGGCTTCATGGCTTTTTAGACATTCGTCCATAGCTTTGTATATTATATAAGTCTAGGAAGTTCCTAAAAATCTGAATTAGGGAAATGTGAAATTGTAGTATAAGTGTGTTATTAGAATTTTCGACCTCATATATTGTGTATCAATGATGAAAATGTGATAAAATTATTGGAATTGCATTCAAGTGACATTATTGAAATGCCTGCCATATATAAGATACTATCCTAGGTTCCATATCCTAGGTTCCGTAGAGACTAACAAAATGAACACTTTCAGGATGAGGTTGGTGGTGGGAATGTGAAATTGTAAACCAATCTAGGTTGACAAATTTTAAGAACAGGTATTTAATGTCTAGAGACAATTAAAAAGTTAAAGATAGGCCAGGTGCGGTGGCTCACACCTGTAATCCCAGCACTTTGGGAAGCCGAGGCAGGCGGATCACGAGGTCAGGAGATAGAGACCATCCTGGCTAACATGGTGAAACCCCGTCTGTACTAAAAATACAAAAAATTAGCCCGGTGTGGTGGCAGGTACCTGTAGTCCCAGCTACTTGGGAGGCTGAGGCAGGAGAATGGCGTAAACCTGGGAGGCGGAGCTTGCAGTGAGCTGAGATCGTGCCATTGCACTCCAGTCTGGGCGACACAGCGAGACTCCGTCTCAAAAAAAAGAAAAAAAAAAAAAAAGTAGAAAAAAGTTAAAGATAATAGAAAGTTTTTGTATAGGCTCTCTTTCCTCAAGAATCGTAAGCAGTCTTTACCAAAATGTATTTTAAAACAATTGTACTCTTCTCTCAGGGATTCTTTTTGTCCATTCCCACCACCACTCCAATGCACACACATACATACACATTTAGTTAAGCTTCATTAATTCAAACAGCTATCATCCAAACTTATAATAATTTATCCTGTTTTTTAAAAAAAAGAGTTGTGTTAATAATATAAATAATATTGTTTTAGGAAATGTTTAACTTACTTAAGAGCATAAACTTTTCAAGCATAAAACATGGTTTCTCAATTTTGTTATGTAGTCATTAAGCTAGAATGGGCAAAACTGTTTTTGGTGATTAATTGGAATGATGTAGATAAAAACACAAATGTGGCCAGACATGGTAGCTCACATCTGTAATCCCAGCACTTCAGGAGGCTGAAGCAGGAGAATCACCTGAGCCCAGAAGGTTGAAATCAGCCTGGGCAACATAGGAAGACCTGGTCTCTAAAAAATAAACAAATAATAAAATTTTAAAATCCACAACTGTGTTTATTTTTTAATTTGGTTTTCATGTTAATGGGTCATAAACTAATGAAATTATGCTTTATTAAGAGTTTGTATCTAAGGAAACAGAAATAGTAACCTCTTCAGTAGTGTTGACTAATCATTTTGAATATGTAAAAGACATCTCTTTAATAAACGGATTTTATTTAACTTGTAATTACTAATGATTAGACTACAGATTTAAATTTGAGTTCCCCTGAAACCATTTTTATAGTTCTGGATTAAATCCATAAGGGTGTATATTCTTTGTATATGTATAGTACCGGGTATTGGAATATGGTATAATGTCATTATGTTGTAAAAATATAGGAAGAGGTAATAGTGTCTAAAATGATGAAAGGAAAATAAACTTACAAAACTGTGCATTGTAGCAGAGGATAAATATATGTGACAAAACATGAAACATAGAAGTTAAATCTATATTTGACTATACATTTTACATTGGAATTGGTTCAACTCACAGAAGGGGTCTTTGGTATTGAAGCATCTATAACCTGGAACAGAGCAAGTCTTTATCCTTCTCATGGATAATATATCCAATCAGAAAAATTCACAGTATTCATTCAACACTATCTTGAGGAAATCAAGACAGCCAGAAATACAGATAATGTTAATGATATGAGTGACACCAAAAATAATTTAACTATTGATCTATTGATCCTATAGGATTTAGAAACTTTATCCTCTGTTTCTTAAGATTCCTGAAACACTGTCAACAGATATATGGAATGAAAAACATTGTTAATTCTGTTGTCCATTTTGTACTCTAAAGCTAAATTTGGTGTTCTAAGAAAAGAACACACTACATCTGACCATTCTACTGCAATCTTCAGATATTTGTCCAATAATAGATGAGTGGTTAAATAAATTATGGTATACTGAAATGATGAAATATTTTGTACATATTAAAAATCATGTTATAGAGTTAAATTTATTGAGACGATAAAATGTTGTACCTGTTTAATATGTTAGTGATTAATGATTAAAGGCATAAAGTAGCCTCTTTGGCCGGTTTAGAATACTCCTTTCTATCATTGGGAGCTCCTTATTTTTTGTTTTTAATGATAATTACACTAATATATTTAAGTTATTATTTCAAATCCAACAAGGCAAGATTAAAATATATTATTTTCTTAATATAACTTTGAATTTTGAGTTTATCCTGAGATATATATCTTTTTCTAATTATGTTCTACCTTTGTAGGGAAAGAAAATTAACAAATTTATTCTCATCCTTCTCAAACCAAGAAAATTTTGCATAGTGAATCCTATTCAGTCTTACCCAATTTAAGTTACAGTTTTATGGAGGTTTTATGATACAATTAAGTTATAGTTTTATGGAGGTTTTTGATACAACGTTCACTTCTTTTGCCAAAACATACCTCATTATCTTATAGTCATTTCATCATAGATATACCCTTTTTGGGCAGGTCAATACATAGAATACATTGCCATGTATTTGGATAGAAACTTCACAGGGCTATCCAAAATCACTCTCCGAAATATTGAATCATTCAACAGATACTTGTTGAGGTTTACTGTGTCCCAGGTACCATTCTAGATGTGGGAGATACACTGGTGAACAAACTAATGAAAATCTCTCTTGTGGAACTGACATTCTAATGCAGCACTGCCCAATAGAACTTTCTGGGATAATGGAAATATTTTATACCTGCATTTATCATATGCAATAGTTTTAGTACTTTGAGCACTTGAGATAGGACTAGCATTAGTGAAGAACTAAATTTTTAATTAAATTAATTTTAATTAAATTTAAATAGCTGCGTGTGGTAAAGGGCTATTAATTTGAACAGCACAGTTGCAGTTGTTGAAATATAGAAAAAAGAAAGGTATAAATGTGTGTGTGTATATATATACACATATATATGTCAAATGGTGAGCTGTGTTATAGAGACAAACATCTTCCTACACTAAATTTAATATCTTTTGTGTTAATATTGTTGTTTTAGAGGAATAAAATGACAGTGGTGTTGAAAGGACCTAAATGTGTCCAGCATCTTAGGTTCAAAAAGTCAGCAATGTATAACTTTGAACAAGTCGCTTAGACTTTCTGGGTTTTGGTTTTCTTACCTGTAAAATGGGAGTGGATGTGGGTGTTTCTAAAGTCTTTTCTAGTTCTGATATTTATTGATTAAATGATTCTCCTCCATTTTATATCATCACGGGCCCATAAAGAATTTGTTACATCAAAATTGTTACTAAATTAAATCTTAAAGCTTTGAGAAATTCACCATTTTTTCATCATCAGTGAGCATTTAGTCTCCATGAGTAAACTATATAATGGTAGTCAAGGAGATACACAGGCATACCTCATTTTACTATGCTTCACAGATACGGTTTTTACAAATTAAGTTTTATGGCACCCCTGCATTGAGCAAGTCAGTAAGTGCCATTTAGCCAACAGCATGTGCTCACTTTGTATCTCTGTGTCACATTTTGGTAATTCTCATAATATTAAAATTTTTTCATTATATCTCTTAACAGTGATCACTGATTTTGATGTGACTATTGTGATTGTTTTGGGGTGCCACAAACCATGCCCATACAAGACAGTGAACTTAATTCATAATTCTGTATGTTCTGACTGCTCCACCGACCAACCACTCCCTGATCGCTATTCCTCTCCTTGACTTCCCTAATCCCTGAGACACAACAGTATTGAAATCAGGCCAACTGATAACCCTAAAATGGCCTCTAAGTGTTCAAGTGAAAAGAAGAGTCACACATCACTCACTTTAAATTAGAAGCTAAAAATGATTACATTTAGTGAGGAAGGCAGTCAAAAGCCGAGATAAGCCAAAAGCTAGGCCTCTTGTGCCAAACAGCCATGTTAGGAATGCAAAGGAAAAGTTCTTGCAAGAATGGAAAGTGCTACTTCAGTGAACACAGAAATGATAAGAAAGCAAAACAACCTTAGTGCTGAGAGAAGAAAGTTTTTATGGTCTGAATAGAAGATAAAACCAGCCACAATATTCCCTTAAGCCAAAGCCTAACCCAGAGTAAGGTCTTTAGTCTCTTCAGTTCTGTGAAGACTGAGAGAACTGAGAAAGCTGCAGAAGAAAAGCCTGAAGCCGGCAGGCTGAGATTTGTTCATGAAGTTTAGGAAAGAAGTTGTCTCCAGAACATATACATGCAAGGTGAAGCTGCAAGTGCTGATGATTCTACTGCAGAAAGTAACCCAGAAAATCTAGCTAAGATAATTGATGGAGATGACTACACTAAACTGTTGGAAGAAGATGCCATCTAGAACTTTCATAGCCATACTCAGTCAATGCCTTCCTTTAGGGCTTTAAAGGGCAGGTTGATTCTCTTATTAGGGGTTAATACAACTGCTAACTGTAAGTTGAAGCCAGTGCTCATGTACCATTCTGAAAAATCCTTGGTCCCTTAAAACTTAACTAAATCTGGCCAGGTGCAGTGGCTCACACCTGTAATCCCAGCACTCTGGGAGGCTGAGGCACATGGATAACTTGAGATCAAGAGTTCAAGACCAGCCTGGCCAACATGGTGAAACCCCATCTCTACCAAAAAATACAGAAGATTAGCTGGACTTGTTGGCACACACCTGTAGTCCCAGCTACTCAGGAGACTGAGGTGGGAGAATTGCTTGAACTCAGGAGGCAGAGGTTGCAGTGAGCCAAGATTGCACCATTGCACCCCAGCCTGGGCAACAGAGTGAGACCCTGTCTCAAAAAAAAAAATTATACTAAATCTACTCTGCCTGTCCTTTATAAATGGAACAACAAAGCCTGAATGATAGTGCATCTTTTTTACAGCATGATTTACTGACTATTTTAAGCCCAGTGTTGAGACCTACTACTCAGAGAAAAAGATTCCTTTCTTTTTTACTGTTCCTTGACAACACATCTTATACCCAAGAGCTCTGATGCAGTTGTCCAAGATTAATTTTGTTTTCATTAATGTTGTTTTCATTAATCTTGGACAACTGCATCAGAGTTCTCGGGTATAAGGCAACATAGCATCCATTCTGCAGCCCATGAATCAAGGAGTAATTTTATTTATTTATTTATTTATTTTTGAGATTTAGTTTTGCTCTTGTCACTCAGGCTGGAGTGCAGTGGTGCGATCTTGGCTCACTGCAACCTCCACCTCCCAGATTCAAGCGATTCTTCTGCCTTAGCCTCCCCAGTAGCTGGGATTACAAGCGCCCACCATCATGCCTGGCTAATTTTTGTATTTTTAGTAGAGACAGGGTTTCGTCGTGTTGGCCAGGCTCTTCTTGAACTCCTGACTTCAGGTGATCCACCTGCCTCGGTCTCCCAAAATGTTGGGATTACAGGCGTGAGCCACTGCACCCATCCAGTTCTTATTATTTAAGAAATATATTCCATAAAGCTGTAGTTGCCATCCGTAGTGATTTCTTTGATGAATCTGGGGAAAGTACATTGAAAACCTTCTGGAAATAATTCACCATTCTAAATGCCATTAAGTCCGTTTGTGATTCATGGAAAGAGGTCAAAATATCAGCATTAACAGGAGTTTGGAAGAAGCTGATTGAAACCCTTGTCGATGACTCTGAGAGGTTCAAGACCTGAGTGAAGGAAGTCACTACAGATGCGGTAAAAACAGAGGGAGAACTAGAATCAGAAGTGGAGCCTGAAGATGTGACTGAATTGCCACATTCTCGTAATGAAACTTTAACAGATAAGGAGTTACTTCCCATGGATGAGCAATAAAAATGATTTGTTGATATGCAATCTACTCTTTCCTGGTAAGGATGCTATGAACACTGCTGAAATGGCAACAAAGGATTTAGAATTTTACATAAACTTAGTTTACAAAACAGCTTCAAGGTTTGAGAGCATTGCCTCCAATTTTGAAAGAAGTTCTACCGTGGTATACAAACAGCATCACATGCTACAGAGAAATCATTTGTGAAAGGAAGAGTCCATCAATGCAATAAACATTGTTATCTATTATAAGAAATTGCCACAGCTGGCTGGGCACAGTGGCTCACACCTGTAATCCCAACACTTTGGGAGGCCGAGGCGGGTGGATTGCTTGAGTCCAGAAGTTTGAGACCAGCCTGGGCAACATGGTAAAACCGTCTCTATAAGAAATTACCGAGCTGGGCGCAGTGGCTCAAGCCTGTAATCCCAGCACTTTGGGAGGCCGAGACGGGCGGATCACAAGGTCAGGAGATCGAGACCATCCTGGCTTACCCGGTGAAACCCGTCTCTACTAAAAAAATACCAAAAAACTAGCCGGGCGAGGTGGCAGGCACCTGTAGTCCCAGCTACTGGGGAGGCTGAGGCAGGAGAATGGCGTGAACTCGAAAGGCGGAGCTTGCAGTGAGCTGAGATCTGGCCACTGCACTCCAGTTTGGGCGACAGAGCGAGACTCCATCTCAAAAAAAAAAAAAGAAATTACCATAGCCATCCCAGCCTTCAGCAAACACCTCCCCTATCAGTCAGCAGCCATCAAGACTTCTACAGGCCAAAAGATTACAGCTAACTGAAGGCCCCAGGTGATTATTAGCATTTTTTACCAATAAAATATTTTTAAATTCAGGTATATACATTGTGTTTTTAGACATAATGCTATTGTACACTTAATAGACTACGGTATAGTGTAAACAAAACATATTCACTGGGAAATCAAAAAATTTATATGACTCACTTAATGTGATACTCACTTTTATTGCAGTGGTCTTGAGCTAAACCAGCAATATCTCTGAGGTGTGCCTGTATATCAGTTCATAAGTGCCTAGAGGGTCTTGTCATTGAAGTTACGATAAATTCTTTTGAACTAAATAATTCTTTTATGAAGCAGGCAGTTCCCACATTTAATTATTTGTTTTAATAAATTTTTATATTATTTCATTTATTTTAAATCCTAGGATTTAAGGCACATCTTTCAGAACTTTTGCAATATGTTAATCCAGTCTTGAGCCCTGACACTGCTACTTGTGAATAGTATAACCATGGAAGACAGAAAATGGTGAAATTAGTGAAAATTAGTGAATGCCTAGGGCTGGTGAAGGGTACTGGTCATGGGGAATGGGAAATGACTGTAGGTGGGCAATGTTCTAACATTAGAAAATGGACAAATTTTGTGGTATGTAAATCATGCATCAATAAAACCTTTTTAAAAATAGCATAACCATGGACAAATTAACAAATTAGTGACATATGAAACCTCGATTTTTTATCATTAAAAAGGATGAATAATAATAACTTTATAAGATTGTTATAAACATTGAAAGAAATACTAAAGGACTTAGCACAATTCCTGGCGCAAATGCACTGGCTCACAAGTGTATATTACCATGTATATTTTGTTTGTTTTTATTAAGTACCCTCCTCATTAGTATTATTTTTTTCCTGTGTGTAGATCTTTTATAAAATAAAGAATGCAGCTGGGCACAGTGGCTCACACTTGTAATCCCAGCATTTTGGGGGGGTGCTGAGGTGGGTGGATCACTTGAGGTCAGGAGTTCAAGACCAGCCTGGTCCAAAATGGTGAAACACTATCTCTACTAAAAATACACAAATTAGCCGGGCGAGGTAGTGGATGCCTATAATCCCAGCTACTAAGGAGGCTGAGGCAGGAGAATCACTTGAACCTGGTAGGTACAGGTTGAAGCGAGTGAAGATCACACCACTGCACTCCAGCCTGGGCGACAGAGGGAGACACTGTCTCAAGAACAAAAGCAAAAACAAAGAATGCATGCCAAAATTTGTGACTAAACGAATCCGAGTGGAATACCTTTAACGTCATAAATATAGAAATAAGATGTCACAGATATATACATTTTTCTGATATTAAAGGTTTAAAGAATGCAGTGATTACATCACTATTGATGCACAAAGCTACTATCCGGTCATCCCAAGGCTGATAAAAATGTTTTAAACGTTAGAGATTTGACTTATTCTAAAAGACAAACAGTGATGAGTGAAGAGTTAAATTTAGATTAAAACACTCATTTTGAAAACCAATTTGATATTGGTTAAGACTTCTGTAAGATTATGTCATATTTTTAAGTGAGGAACAGAAATAAGAAAGGGTGGTCAATTGTTCTGATATTCCAAGATAAGCTAGAAACAGTAAAGTTTTGAAGAAAATGGTTGCTGCCAGTGATAAATCATTATTGTCTATAATGAGACAGAAGTGTCAAAGTTCAGAGTGTATAACTCTAACCATTTGGAGACTTAAAAAAAGCAAGAATCTGGCCAGGCATGGTGGTTTATACCTATAATCCCAGCACTTTGGGAGCCCAAGGCAGGACGATCGCTTGAGGCTAGGAGTTCTTCAAGACCAGCCTGAGCAACATAGTGAGACCCCATCTGCATAAAAAAATAAAAATAGGCTGGGTGCAGTGGTTTACGCCTGTAATCCCAACACTTTGGGAGGCTGAGACGGGCTGATCATGAGGTCAAGAGTTTGAGACCAGCCTGGCCAACATGGTGAAACCCCGTCTCTACTAAAAATACAAAAATTATCTGGGCGCAGTGGTGGGCGCCTATAATCACAGCTATTTGGGAGGCTGAGGCAAGAGAATCGCTTGAACCTGGCAGGTGGAAGTTGCGGTGAGCCGAGATTGCACCACTGCACTCCAGCCTGGGTGACAGAGCAAGACTCTGTCTTGGAATAAATAAATAAATAAAAATTAAAAATTAAACGGGTGTGGGGGCATGCATCTGTAGCTCCAGCTGCTCGGGAGGCTGCAGCAGAGGATAGCTTGAGCCCAGGAATTTGTGGCTGCAGTGACCTATGATCACACCACTGCACTGCAGCCTGGGCAGCTGAGGGAGACTTTTCCTCTGAAAAGTAAAAAAAAAAAAAAAAATTAATTTTTTTAGAAAGCAAGAACTTTAGGTTCACAATTGAATATAATATTGACTAGTCATACATTTTTAGTCCTCCTCCTACATCATTTATTTATAACTTTTGACAGTGTTGGCTACTTTTTCCTTTTTGAAACTCTCCTGGGGCATTCTGAGATGTTGGTCTTAGTCTCCTTGCTAATTTCATGCCTATTCAATTTCAGTTCCTTTTTTTACTTCTTCTTGGTATTTTCAAAGAATTAAATCTTTTATCTTCTCATTCTTTGAACTCTGTTTCATTCTTATGACTTTATCACTAATGATTCCTAAAATTGTCATTCTAAACCCTATTCCTTTTCTCTATTCCCTCAATACACATTTATTATTCTGTGACAGTAGGCACAGATAGGATCCCTACTTTTGCGGAGTTTATAGTCTGGAGATACAGAGAAGAAAACAAGTAATGGTAGTATTTAAGTTCTATGAAAGTGAGGTATATGATCCTATAAAAACACATAAAAAGCCCTTACCTTCTCTGCATTGCCAAGACATGGCAGGTGTGGGGGATAGGGCAGGGGGTAGCCATGCAGAGATGGCAAAATGAAGTGGCCAGTGTGGTTGAGAGACTGGTTATATTGAACAAATAAATACGCTGATTGAATAAATAAGTAATTGTATTGAGGGGTAATAAATAATTAACATAGGCCAGGTTTCCCACTGTTGAAGAAGAAAGTATCTACAAACCTAGAAAGGAAGAAGGCTAAAAATAATCCTGAAGTATCAGATTGGAGTTGTTGAATTGATGTTGGAAAGTATGCATTTATGGTAGATGTATATGCTATACACACACACATAGATATAGAATTAGTCACAGGTGCATGTGTGTGCATATATGCATGTACGTATACACCTGCACAGATTTTCAAGCTCGGTGTTTACTGAGAGAGCCTAAAAATGGTGCACCCAAGTAACAAGAACACCCTGAGATGCAAGATCTTTATACCTAAATGCTGTCCTCCACTAAAAGGAATTGGGGCCTTTTGGGGAAAGGGCTGATTCCAAGACTAGGTCAGAAGAAGTATGAGGTGAACCTGGAACATCTTATGCCATAAATTAAGGAAAGCTCAAAAATTGATGTGGGTATGTTATAACACACACACCACACACATCTGAAAGACTTCTCACTCGCCAAATCTGAGATAATTTGACTATTGAAATAAATGATGATAGTAATAGATTACAACCCATTGAACAATACAGAAATCTATGACTGAGTAAATAAGTGAATAAATAAGGAAAGCTTTTCCTTATAGTGAAACACCAACTAATAAATATAAAAAGAATGATGGACATGGAATATGTCTGTTTGACAACTATCATAGTGGTTAGTTGTTAGTGGAGGCTACAGCTGATGGGCTGATAAACGATTGATCAGGAATGGAATATTGACAATCTCAGAATAGCTCTTATACTAAAAGTAATCAATTACTGTGTAGAAACCTGCCGACAACAACACAATTCAGATGATCAAGGTTACCATCACCAGTAGTGGGATAGATCAACATCATTTGCCCTCTGATGTGATACACTGAGAAAGGCATAGCATCATTTCTCTGTTATTCCTGCTAAGAAAATACGACTTGAGTGTAGATCATAAACATCAGACACCGTGCTGTAGAATTTAAGACCTGTTCGCTTTAAAATAGTTGAGGACATGATAGGTAGGGATAGAACAGACATAGATAGCAACAATAGGAATTATTCCTGCTTAGAAGAACATGAAGAGACAGGACAGCTAAATTTAACATGTCTTCCATGATGTTCTGGTACCAGAAAGGAAAAAGAAACATTATTGAGACAAATGGCAAAATTAAATGAGGCCTTGGACTTGGAGGGTCGTGATTTCCTGACTTGAAAGGCTGTATGGTGGTTATGTAGGAAATATTATTCTTGGGGGAACTATACTTTGCAGTATTTAGGGGTAATGAGGTATCATGTCTTCAGCTTGCTATTAAGTAGTTCTGAAAAAGATTTATGATAATAGGTATATATTTATAGAGAGAAAGAAAGGGGAAAAGGCTGATAAGGCAAATGCAGTAAAAAATGTTAACAGTTGGCAATCTGAGTCAAGGTATTTGGAAATTTTTTGTGCAGTTTCTGGAAGTTTGAAATTATGCATGTGAAATTACACATGCATGCACACACACACGCATATGTATACACACATATATACACACACAATCTGGGATTATTTCTTTGTGTGTATGTGTATACACACACACTTATTCAATCAGCGTATTTATTTGTTCAATGTAACTTGCGTATGTATATATACAAACACACAAATGGAAGGAGGACTTATCCCAGATTGAGGCCACAGGGAATAATTTTGTTAGGAAGTGATCCCTCAACTGAGATCTAAACAATGTCAACAATAACTACTTAAGGGTCTGTAAGCTTCCTGAGAGGAGAGATGTTTTTCAGTTTAGTTTTTATTTTGTCTTGTTGTTAGTGGTTGGCATTTAAACATTGTTGACTGAATGCATGAATAGGAAAAAAGAAACTGAAAGAAGTTTGGTATGGCTGGAAGTTAGAACATGAGTGAGATAGTGGCAAGAAATTAGGCTGGAGAGGTAATTCGGGAACAGACAATGTAGTAGGATCTCAAGAAATATGTATTTGGTGTGCTTATAAACAAAAATTTTGAAAAATTACACAAATAGCTTGGGAAATGGAAGCTATCTACTTCATCCCAAGTGATAACAAGTTAGGAAACAGTTCTGATCTGGCCATGTAAATTAGTTAGTGTTAAATTTCTTTTGAAATAGTTGAATATGTTAACTAATTAGATAGAACTTTCATGCTTTAAGTTAAATTAGTGAATTTTTTTGGAAATTCTCACCAGTTGTCAGGATTTTTCATATATATATGTATGCTTATATACTTAAGATCAGTAGGTTTAAATCATTTATACCTTAATCCAGCTTTAAGTGCTGCTGAGACAACTGTTAGAAACTTATGGTTCAGTATATATTCCAGGAAACAAACCCTGTTAAGTTCATATCTACCTTTGTCGGTTCTACTTTCCTTTTTCCATATACCCAAATTGCTTAACTTATTTTTAAGTATTATTTCACTAAATAATTTCTTAGGGAAAATGTGACTACAAAACAATTTTCAATGGTCCCTTTGCATTTTCGTCCTGCTGCTATGTAATCTCAAGTGACTAAGATATTCTGTAGAAATAGGGAATTTACATATAAGAAGGAAAATTTAGTTATTCCAGTATTCTTAGTAAATTAATTTTTGGAAAAGGCATAATACTTCTCAGCAAGAAATAGGATAGTTTTTGCATAGATTTTTGCTCCCTCAAAATACTTATTTTGTTTGTCACAAAATTGGACAAAGTAGAATCTTTTTAGAATTAAGAACTTATTTAAGGTATATAAACCTGCAAAACTCATAAATGAATGTGAAATATAAGAAATCTTGAGAAATGCTCAAATGCATTCTTGTAATTATCATACAAGCATTTAAAAGGAAATTGTTAAAGCACTTATTTTATAAATACTTAAAATATTGCTCTTTATTTTTCTTAATAAATTGCTAGGCGCTTGGAGGTGTCCCAGGAAGTCAGCCATTACTCCCCAGTGGAATGGATCCAACTCGACAACAAGGTGACTACTCTAAAGTAAAAGGGAAATTGATGTGCAGAACCATGGAATTAAGGAAAATTGTATTTGTATAAGTAAATCTCCTATAGTTATACCAGTTGCATTTTTCTAGGTAACATGGCCAAATGATTTATATTTCCAGCTCACTTAATTATGCATGATAGTGAGGGTAGTGATAACATAAGAAAAAGAATACATGAAGATCCAAAAATCCATATTTTAATTAATAATTCTAAAACCTTTTATATAACATCTAACAAATAGGAAGCTAAGTGATAATATCACTTATTATTTCTTTTGCCTTTTTCAGATACAGGCTTTAGCCCATCTGAAAGATGAGCAGAAGGAAAGAAGGTGCTAAGCAGCAAGGGGCTTGATTAGTTTAACAGTCTTAATAATCAAATCCTTCCAGAGATACTTAGGAACCACAGATATGTAATGCTGTGTTGTACTGTTCCATGGAAAGAGGAGCAAATGGTGTTAGAGAATTGATTCACCACAGAATAGGGAGAAAATTTCAGTGAAGACATTAATAGAGAGTGTGGGTAGGTAGTGGTAAGAGGTGGAAAAGTGGTCTGGAATGCAAGGTAAGATGGTGTCAGTACTCAGACACTTGGTAAATGAGACAATAACACCCAGGAGGGAGGAAGCTGCTAGCCTCTGGTTTAGTAGTCATGCTCATTACTTGGCTAATATCTTCATACTTTTTTTAGGACATCCAAATATGGGTGGGCCAATGCAGAGAATGACTCCTCCAAGAGGAATGGTGCCCTTAGGACCACAGGTAAATAAGCAGTGCATATTTACAATAGCAAAGACATGGAACCAACCCAAATGCCCATCAATGATAGACTGGGTAAAGAAAATGTGGTACATATATACCATGGAATACCATGCAGCCATAAAAAGGAATGCGATTATGTCCTTTGCAGGGACATGGATGAAGCTGGAAGCCATCATCCTCAACAAACTAAAACAGAAACAGGAAACCAAGCACTGCACATTCTCACAACGAGAACACATGGACACAGGGAGGGGAACAACACACACCAGGGCCAGTCCGGAGGGTGGAAAGCAAGGGGAGGGAGTGTATTAGGACAAATCACTAATGCATGTGGGGCTTAAAACCTAGATGACAGGTTAATAGGTGCAGCAAACTACCGTGGTGTACGTATACCTATGTAACAAACCTACACGTTCTGCACTTGTATCCTGAAACTTAAAGTAAAATAAATAAATAAATAATAAAACTGAACACTGAAAAAAAAAAATTAGTGCAGAAACCTAGATGCTGAGCTTTTTGCCTCCTTCATATATATAAACAAACTATATTATTTGCTGGCTATGATAATATGCACTATAGGCTTCATATAACATAGTTGTTAGACTCATGAGGACATAACATTTGTGACATGCCAAATCGATATTACAGCAAACCATACTTTAACAGCGTGCTATCATTGAAGCCTTTAATTTATTTCAGAAAATACACTGTATGGAAATACATTATAATAATTACTATTCAAAAGGTAACTGTTACCCTTTTCTTGGTTATGCTGAGGAGATGGTCAAGTTAAATAAAACCCAATTGGCTGGGCGCAGTGGCTCACGCCTATAATCCCAGCACTTTGGGAGGCCAAGGCGGGCGGATCACTTGAGGTCAGGAGTTTGAGACCAGCCTGGCCAACATGGTGAAACCCTGTCTCTACTAAAAATGCAAAAAGTAAGCCAGGCGAGGTGGCAGGTGCCTGTAATCCCAGCTATTCGGGAGGCTGAGGCAGGAGAATCGCTTAAACCTGGGAGGCGGAGTTTGCAGTCATCAGAGATTGCGCCATTGCACTCCAGCCTGGGGAACAATAGCAAAAACTCCGTCTCAAAAAAATAATAATAAAAATAATACATAAATAAAACCCAGTTGATTGAAAATATTAAAGAGTAAGTATAAAATATATTTCCATAAATCTTAAAGATTGTCATTGACAATTTACTCTGTACAACCATTTCACTGTAGAATGGGAAAACAGTAGAAAACCACTTAGAAATAAACATTAAAATGAGTCTTACTGAACAAGCATAATACTCTCAGCATATATCAGATGTTAGATGACTTCTCTATAAAATTTCCCAGAAGTATACACTGAGGTTGAACCTGTTCTAGCTGTTGGTGACATTTTAAGTGTGCTGTTCCAGGATATCATACATTTTAGCCAAAACATCCTTTTGTCTCTCTTAGGAAAATTGCTTGGGGTAGAAATTAATTTTATAATGTCATTTTTCAAAGAAACTAATTTAAAATCCAGAATTTTAAATTTCTACCTCGTGGGTCAGAGATTAACATGTCATAAAGCTGGTTAAAAGAATGAACTTATTCATTTTTCCTTTCCAAGAAAGAGCATTATGAGCAGTACTTTGGAGCTTGTTTTGTATATCTACTTTTTATTTTTTTTTAATTTTTATATTTTGGAGACAGAGTCTTGCTGTGTTGCCCAGGCTGGAGGGCAGTGGCGTGATCTCAGCTCACTGCAAGCTCCGCCTCCCGGGTTCACACCATTCTCCTGCCTCAGCCTCCTGAGTAGCTGGGATTACAGGCGCCCGCCACCACGCCCAGCTAGTTTTTTGTACTTTTAGTAGAGACGGGGTTTCACCATGTTAGCCAGGATGGTCTCGATCTCCTGACCTGGTGATCCACCCGCCTTGGCCTCCCAAAGTGCTGGGATTACAGGCATGAGCCACTGCGCCCGGCCTATCTACTTTTTAAAAGTTAAGTTGATGTTTTGCTGTGCTCCCAACAGACTAAAAAAATTGAGAACTCAACACCCAGATAATGTGACTCAGACCTGCATACAATAGTACATGTTGTATTATGTGTTCGTATTGTATATATGTATTGTTTCTAACAACATATAATTATATATATTAACTATATTGAAACATGGGGTTAATTTAGTCAGACTTTTTGGAGATGCCATATTATATGAAAAAACCCCACTATATAAATATAGTTCCAAGGAAAGAGGAGCAAATGGTGTCACATAAATATATGTGGCAGCCTCAAAGCCAAAAGAAACCAATTTCTTTTATTTAGGCTCAGTTATTTTCAATGGATTTTCTTAAGAGCTAATGAAACTCTCATTTAGATATTTGAATTATTCTTACCTATTTCTCTTTTTTTTTTTTTTTTTTTTTTTTTTTTTTTGAGACGGAGTCTCACTCTGTCACCCGGCTGGAGTGCAGTGGCCGGATCTCAGCTCACTGCAAGCTCCGTCTCCCGGGTTCCCGCCATTCTCCTGCCTCAGCCTCCCGAGTAGCCGGGACTACAGGCGCCGCCACCTCGCCCGGCTAGTTTTTTTGTATTTTTTTAGTAGAGACGGGGTTTCACTGTGTTAGCCAGGATGGTCTCGATCTCCTGACCTCGTGATCCGCCCGTCTCGGCCTCCCAAAGTGCTGGGATTACAGGCTTGAGCCATATTCTTACCTATTGCTATTCATATTAGGAATGATGATACATGTTAACCAATCATCATTAAGCTATTAGTAATAAGAATTTATAAGTTCCATAGGCATTTTATTGGCTAAGTATACTTTTAGTCTTTAATAAACTAAGCCAACCAATCTGGCTGTTAAAGGATTTTTTTCCAAAAGATTTTCTTAATAAATACATTTAAATATACACAAAAACTTCATGCCTTTAATTTTGTTATTCTTTATTCACTTATTCTTCAGCTAGCTGCTCTTTAAATTGTTATCATACCTCTATTATTAGTATTAGGTTTTAATACTTCAAAAACTAGAGTCGGATTTAAAAATCAGTTTTACAGTATTTATAGCACAGTAAATTACAATAGAAAATAAGAAAGTTTCTATTTCTGGTAAGCTCTTATTGATGACAATTTTTTGGATTTTTAAAACCAGAGAGAGTGGTTTATTTCATGTGGATTGGCAGTGTTCTTACTATTTCTATATAATATGATGGAAATTAAGTGTTCTGGTATGAATTTACCTCAGAAATAAGAAATGCCTACAGTAACTTTTTAAAATCACAATACAAAAAGTATAAGGATTAAAGGAAATTATTTATACATACATATCATGTTTAAGTGAAAGCAGGAGTCATATTTATATGATGGTACAATAAAAAAGGGTCAGGTAAAATAATTTGGAATCAGGAGAATCTTATGACGTATTTATTTCGTAAGACCTGGTACATAAAACATGTAAACATATACATTATAAACTATGAAATTTGTAATAATGGTTAGCTGTGTTTCTTGAGAGATAATGGAAAAACAACTCTCATAACAGACATTTAATCATATCGATGCTGTCCAAGAGCAGAATATATCTGCCTTATTTTTAGTTGTATTGTAGAAAAAGTCTCTGAAATATTGTCTCTAGATTTATGCACAAACAAAATACACATTTCTTTTTTATCATAGATATTACTTCCATAACTTTTTGAACTTAAGATCAGTGTGGTACAGGGGAACAGTAGTTATCTATTAGAACAACTGAATTCCTAAAACAAAGAAATATGTAAATCTAATTATTCTTAGATTATGTTGATTTGAGCAAAGTGCATACATAGAATATAGTTAACATATGATTAATACTTATTGCATGTATGAAGAAAAAAAGGTTTGCTCCAAATCTAGGCATATTTTTCCCTACCCCTTAATCTGTTTTAAATCTAAATACAGTGGTGCAACATTATTTTTAAAGTGAAAGTATATTAGTATCCTTTCAATAAAAAAACAAAACTACCTATTTAATCAAGAAAAATATCTTTTCTAATGTCGTGTATGAAACCAGTGTTCTACTTGGTTTTGTAATAAGATGTACTTAGCTAACCTGTGTTCTTACGGGCAGTAAGTGCCGTGTGATTAACCAAAACTACCCAACTAGTTTTAGTTTCTCTAGAAATCTGAAGGATAAAGAAGTTATATACAACTAGGAACATATGATTTCCAAATAAGATACTTGGAGTGGAAAAATGGTGAGGTGGCAATATATGTATGATAGGCTCTCAGGTAAGGAGAGAGTAAACTGATTCTATATTTTCAGATCTATGATGGGCAGTAGAATTTAGCTCAGTACAGGGAAGAACTTTCTAGAAATTAAATTGCCCAACCATGGAAAGACTTCATAAACTTTCCAAGCAGAATCTGAATAGCCATTTTGTCAGGAACATTGCAGTGGGAGAGAGATTAGACCAGATGGAATTGTATAGTTGCCATCGGCTTTAAAATTCAGTGATTCTAAATTAGGTCTTCCCATTCTGCCTTTGTTGATAGCACTTGGAAAGCAAGTTGTTATTCTTTCTTTTCTTTCTTTTTGCTTTAGATTATTCACTAAATGAAAATATTTTGCAAATCTATCAAGCATATATTGAAAAATTTTTACTCATTTACTGGGACAATTCAGTTCAACTAGCTCATCATTCATGGAAGGCCTACTGTGTGCCAGGCACCATACTTGAACACTGGGTATACAAAGATGAGTAACTTAGATATGCTGCCTTCAAGGTACTTATTGTTTAGCAGGACGTGTAGATACACAAAGAAAAACTGTTACATAATGGGAAAAGTCTAGATAATAACTATACATACTTTTTGTGGAGCCATTACATAAAGAGGCAAGTAATTCTGTTAGAGTTGAGGGCTATGGAAGCTAGTGAAAAGAGGACTCATTTAAGTTGGTTTCCTATTAACAGTGGTAAAAGAAAAAAAGAATTAGCAGTTACAATTTTTGAGCACCAAATACCGTGCTTTTAATTCACTAAGTACTATGACAGGTGCTTTATATTTCATTTTATTCTCCAACAAGCCTATAAGGGAGATAATACTATCACTTTACAAATAAGGAAATTAAGATTAGGAAATCATTGGGAGAATCATTTGTCCAAGATCACACACATAGAGAGAGAGGTGCAGAGGAAATGGGGCAGTGGCAACAGAGATTCAAACTATTATCTACCTGTGTCCAGAGCTATAAGGAAAATTAACGTTTTCCTTGATAAAATAAAACGGAGATCTTCTAAGATCAAAAATGAGGGGAAATAAAACAGAGATATTCTAAGACCAAAAAAAGAGGGGAGACTTTCCTTGTGAAGCATTTCTATTATATTTTACCATTCAGATTTTGTTTCCAATGACTAACCTTTATCTCAGAGACCCCTTGCTCGTACTGCTGCTGCCACCACCATGCCTGATCCAGAAGTTAGGGAAAATAGCTATCCTTTTAACCAGTGTCTCAAGTGTGAATAGAAATCATTCTGTTGTCCCATAGCTCACAAATTTGGATATTTAAATAAGATTTCCTTAAAGTAAAAGTAAATAAATAATGAGAATAGCATGTAACTAGGTAATGTCATTTATCAATTGAGGCTTACACTCTGGAGTCAATAGACCTGCTCTCTTTGATTTATTTCCTTATCATCTGAGCACCTACTACTTAAAGGCCAGGGAAGATGAGTTAACATGAGTATACAAGTCTATTATGTGTTTCTGAACTTAAATCCAGTAGTCTGTAGGGTATGGTTGGGAGGAAGGAATAAAGGTGAAAATTATAGAAAATGAGAACAGGAAAGATAGGCTGGGGCTGAGCCTTGAATAACCTCATAGAGCCATGCTGAGAAGTTTAAATTTACTTGACAGGTAGTGTGGGTCATCACAGCTTCTAAGTGACTTGAAGAAGACTGAGTTTTAGAAAGATAGCTCTTGAGGCAGTTTGGAGAATAGATTGGGACCAGGAGAGACTAAATCAGAGAGACCAATTAAGACAGTGCAGTAGTCTCAGTAAGTGACAAAGATTAGTAACAAGAGGAGAGAACTATTTCAAGAGCTATTTCATAAATAGAATCAATGGACTTTGGTAACTGACTAGATACAGGAATTTGAAAGAAAAGGAAGAAACATCAAGGAGCTCCTGGAAATTCTTAGCTTGGGCTATTGTGTGGAAGGTGATAGCACAGAAGTGACTGAGGAAGGCAGTACAAAGAACTCAGTCATGAGAAGATAATGTTGAGTTTACTTTTAGATATGATGTGAGTAAGATGGTATCCAGTTGGAAACAAATCCTATGAAGTTCAATGTATGAGTTATCTGGGAGCTTAGGAAAGACAACATGATCAGATATAAAGATCTGAGATTCCTAACATATAAGTAGTTGTTGAACAAATGGTGGCAGATAAGATTACTCATAAATGTGTTTTATTAAAAAGAATGCTATAGCTAGAACTTGGAGAAAAGCAACATTTAAAGGGTTAGCAAAATAAAAAAGAGCTAGCAAAGGAAATTGAAGAAGAGTACTCAGAAGAGTTGGAGGAATATTGGTATCAGAAAGCCAAGTGTGAAAGTTGTTGATAATGTCAAAATACATTAAGATAATAATGATAAAATTAACCTTTTTGTCCCTATGGCAACTAAACTAATCTAATAAGATGTACATGTTAAAACATTAAAATGTTTTTATCTGTTGAATACACATGATAGATATTAACAGAAGCTGATTGAGTCATATAATTCATGCATACATATTTTGAGTATACATTAGTTTTTATACATTTTTGTGTATTTGTATATCAATGCATTTCTGTGTTGGACATGTTATTTTGTGAATAGAAGTTTGCATTTAACTCTTTTGTGTTGGGTTCACCTGTTTTGTTTTGTTTTCAGACTTTATGTCATTGTTCTGGGTCTGACAATTTCAAACATTGAATAAATCTTTTCTTTCAAAATTGAATTTTGGATTTATGATATTTTTCATTTGAAAATGTTTACTATTGTACATATCTTAGGATATTAATAAAATATATTGAAATATAATTGCAACTATACCTTAATCATTTAACATGCTCCAGTGGTCATACATATTCACATGATTTTAAAAAGACATAGACCAAAGTAATTGCTAAAATACAAGCAAAAATACAAGAGTGGACCCCTCAGAGAATGAATTACACAGGCCTTATCCAATTGGAGTTATGTAGGGAAATCATTAACGTGCTCTCCTTTCTTTCCCCCCTCCTCTTTGGTTTTGTTTTTTTGTTTTGTGGTAGTCTGACCCTTGGTTATCATTACAGAACTATGGAGGTGCAATGAGACCCCCACTGAATGCTTTAGGTGGCCCTGGAATGCCTGGAATGAACATGTAAGCAATGTTATATTATATATTACATTATTATGTAGATGATTTTTATATATATAAATAATACCATATTATTCTATTTAGTAAAGTGTTCTATTTTCTAACTTCTAAAATGACATTAATTTGTAAAACAATTTAGGCACCTCAGTCTCTGTGTGGTATAAAAATGAACTAAACATGAGCTGTAGTGTTTGCTTCATTTTCACAATAGAATCTCTTATGTTTTCTTTGTTCCCTTGCAACCTTTACTTTTTTTCGTCTCAAGTGCTATAAATAACAGCTTTTAGTCTATTTCATTTTGATAAGTACAGTCTCCATATATTATATAAAGTATGAAGAGATGCTGACACCAGGACTTTGACTTAACTCTGTAGAAGTAGATAATTGAATACCTACTGTTATCCTCATTTTTAACAGACACATAGTGATTCTATGAGTGGGGATTTTAACTCATATATATCTGTATCTATATCTATCTATCTATCTATCTATATATCTTTTGCTTTGTTGGGACTACTGTCAACACAGGAAGAATTCTCTCTGGTGATATACTATAATCTCTATTAAAGAACTTTCCATAGTATAGGATGAATTTTGTTTTGAAAAATTCCAGACACACTTAGATAAGGAGTAAACTAAAATATTTATTGGAATCATCTTTCCAACCCAAAGAGAGTAGTTTGTTTCTATCAGCCAATATAATGTAGTTTGTTAAGAAATTTTTATTTTTCATTCCAGCTTGCCCTCCAAGTCTTATATACACAAGGTGCTTGTTAGTGACTTTCATTAATTCACAAGAGGATCAGTTTCATGTTGTGGCCTAAAGAAAATTTACCAAAAATAAGGAAAGTGTTCCATATACGTTTGTGGGTGTCTCCTGAAATATGTTTCCATCAGTTCGTGTTCTGATTACTTATATATCAAATTAAACAACTCTGCCATCATTTAATGGCATTGAAGATATACTGTGAAATAAGCACTTTTGATCTATGTAGGATTTTTTTTAAGCTTCTGAAACCATTTTCATGGAAAGCAAATTTGCCTGAAATAGAAAATAGGTTAATAGGTGGGTACCAGCTAGGCTTAAAACTAACAGAACAGGGGGAAAGTAGGTCAGATTTTCCTATCACGTCTTTTTACTTTTAAAGTAAAAATGGATACACATGAAATCTGACTCTTCTTAAATTCCTCAAAGGCTTGGCCTTGTATTAATGGTTGCTTCAAAAAGAGTGAGTGGCATTTTCTGCTTATTATGTCAAAAGCTGAAGCTCTTACCAATAGGATGGAGATATATATAAAATGTACTCACTTGAGATTCTTACTTTAAAATGCAGATGTTAAGGGGTATAATATTGAATACTAGGTATAAATGTAAGGAGTATGTATTTTGAATACCATGATCACCCCAGAATGATCATTCAATAAGAATGTATCTAATATCATTTGTACATTACTCTGCATTATAATTGGTCATACAGCCAACTTTAAATCCACTTAGTTTTGCTTGTTCAGAGAAAAAAAATTGTTTTTATGTGACCATTGAGAGATTAAAATAACTGCTTCCAATTGTCTAGTTTCTTTCTCAGATATACTTAAGCATATACATGTACATGCATTTAATTTCCTAGACTATGGAGACTAAAAATATGGCCGAAATTTTTAATATGATTACTTTTTGTTGATATTTAGGTTTGGGTGTCTTATTTAAGTTTAATGCCCAGATACTTTTAAGTATTTTTGATTACATAATATTTTACTATTAATATAATATTTCTTTGTAAAGAACCTTTAAGCCTGGCAGACTCTGATCTCCATTTTTTGTTACTATTTTCTTTTATGTAAGGTTCTATATACCATTTTTAGTTTTCTATAAATCAGGATTCCTTCAAGGACAATGAAATGTGAATATTTACATTTTTACACTTGTAAATATTTTCCTCTAGTAGGGAAACTTCTCAAGCATGAACGCTCTATAAGAGTATAACTATTATATTGATATTGGCCCCAAAAAAGCAAAGGTTTGTTTAGAGACATAAAAAGTGAAACACATTATCTCCGTTGCACTCAATAGGGTAAGCTTTATTGAAATTCATTTTGTAATTTATTATCTTTAAAACAAAGTCTAACTGTAATGCATACACACAGTATTCCTAACGTATTTGTAGCTTCATGTCATTAAGGAATTTTGCATATTCCTTAAAAATTGAAGAAAAAGACATTAGAAGGGTGTTACCTTAAGCTCTGTCTTGAACTAACTAAACTATTTAAATAACAAAAATATGTATGTGTTAGGAGTTAGGAGGAACATACCAGAGACTCATATCTGGATAATTTTTCTTTAGCTTGTCATTTTTTCTCATTTGCCGTAAGAGTAGGATGACAATAAAAAATTCCCAACCCTGGTCACTAAAGTAATTAAATACTATATTCTAACTGACAGCTGTTTTTGTTTATTGCAGAATAAATCATTTGGAACTAAATTTGGTAACTTTATTGTTTAAAAAACTTTGTTTTCATGCTCTAAACTTAGGATAAATTATATTGTGTCACTTAAAAACTTACTTTCTATGTTTCTGTAACTAGTATCTTAGAAGCAAAAGCTAAATTTAAGTAATTTAAAGTAGCATTTATAAGTTATGACCAAAATATAAATTTTTAATGCATTGTAGATAATTGTTTAAAGGAAATTTGAATAATCATGTAGTTCTAAATTAAATACATTTTTACAAGTTGCCAAAGAAGTTAGGATTTAGTATTAAAGCACCCCGAACTCAACTTTGTATACGTTTCTATTAAGCAATACTAAGAAGCCAAAAGGATTTCAGAGGATCTTCTTGTTCTATATTATATCCTACAGAATTATGAAGTTTGTGTAGTTATCATTTTGAAATAAAATGATAATGAATAACAGAAGAAAGAGGATTTTTCAGGCCAGGCATGGTGGCTCATGCCTGTAATCCGAGCACTTTGGGAGGTCAAGACAGGCGGATCACTTGAGGTCAGGAGTTTGAGACCAGCCTGGGCAACATATATGGAGACCCCATCTCTACTAAAAATACAAAAATGAGCCAGGCATGTTGACAGGTGTCTGTAATCCCAGCTTCTTGAGAGGCTGAGGCACGAGAATAGCTTGAGCCCGGGAGGTGGAGGCTGTAGTGAGCCGAGATCCTGTCACTGCACTCCAGCCTAGGTGAAAGAACCCAAACCAAAAACAAAAAAAAAAAGAGAGAATTTTTCTCTTTGGTAATAGTGATTGATTTGGTTTCATCAAAATCAACCTGCTTACCAAAAAATTCAGGCTTCTCCACCCAGGTCGGAGTGCTGTAGCACGATCTCAGCTCACTGCAACTTCTGCCTGTCCAGTTCAAGCAATTCTCCTGCCTCAGCCTCCTGAGTGGCTGGGAGCACAGGCATGCACCACCATGCCCGGCTAATTTTTGTATTTTTGTATAGATGGAGTTTTGACATGTTGCTCAGAATGGTCTTGAACTCCTGAGCTCAAGTGATCCACCCGCCTCGGCCTCCCAAAGCTTTGGGATTACATACATAAACTACCATGTCCAGCCTCTCTTCATTTTTAAATGAGGCTAACATGATTCTACTTCAAACCATACTTATATAGAAATTTTCATTCAAAATGATTCCTATGTTATAGTTTATAAATTACTTTCTTAATAATACTGAGGGCCCTCAAAAGGAGTGGGAATTACTGAGCTTAAGTAGTTGTTCTAATAGAACTGCTCCCTACTGTAACCCTCACTTTATATAAAACACTTGTGAAACTTAAAGTATTTTCAAACACAATGATAATGTTAGGAGAAATTTAACTTATCCATGTGAATTATTAATACTTAATAGTAAAATGAAATTTATTATGAAATACATAGTATGTTGGAACTAGATTGGTATTTATCAAATTGAAATATATAATGTTATGACATAAATGTAACATTTAATTTAATACAATTAAATTAAATATTTAATATTTTAACATTTAGGTTAGCATGTTTAACGTTAGACAAATTTGAAAATAAAAATACTTTATTATATTTATGCATTTTATTCATACAGTACTTGTTTGATTATGATATTTCAAAATTATAAGGTTATCTACATAACATTATTACATATAAATTTTGCCAGGATCTGCATATGGTGTACTTTTATGTTGTTTTAAGATAAATGTTCTCAAGTTTTTTTTACTGTGTTTTATTTAACATTAAAGAAATCATATGAATGTACCTTACTACCCAAATGTTTTACTTGGTCAACACATATCTTATGTTTTACCTTAGATTCTATCCATTGGGACACTGAATCCTATAAGTAAAATCATTTTTCTAAAGTGTTCCAGTAATTAATTGTAAAGTCATCATCATCATCATCATCATCTTGGAGAGGCAACAATTTCCAAAAAAAATCAATACAAATGCCCCTCACCTTCTTTATCCCTATGCACAACATTTTATCAAGTCCCCACTGGTATCTTCTATACCTTAAACTGAATTGGGAAAAAATTCCACTTGGGCTTTCCTAATAGAGCCCAGGGACAGGACTCATTCCCTTCCCTGCTGCTCACACCCCTAGGGAATCTCAAAACGAAACTAAAAATAGTTCTAAATATTCCATGCAAATATGGGTAATATAATAACTAACTTGCACAGCCTCTTTATCTAACATTTAGAACTAGCTTGTCCAACCCGTGGCCTGTGGGCCGCATATGGCCCAGGATGGCTTTGAATGTGACCCGACACAAATTTTTAAACTTTCCTAAAACATTACGAGATTTTATTTGTGATTCTTTTTTTTTTATTAGCTCATCAGCTGTCATTAGTGTTAGTGTATTTTGTGTGTAACCCAAGACAATTCTTCTTCCAGTGTGGCCCAAGGAAGCCAAAAGATTGGACACTCCTGATTTAGAATTTTAGGTTTAAAGTCTCTAGAATCAAGGGATTTTTTAATTAAAAATTTTCATTGTCATAGTGATTCAAAGGAAGGGGAATTTTAAATGACCCTAATTAGAGGAGACTGACAGTAGTCTGCTTTTCATAAAACAGTATTTATTCAGGTACACAACTTAGTACTAAAGCATCAGGACAAGAGACCTTTTTGATTTAACTAATTGGGCATTAATTTTGCTTCAAAAGCTCTGTGTCCTTATAAGCTGTGGAATACAGAACATTCTTCTTTACTCTAAAATGAAGTAATATATTGGCGTAGATTATCTCCCATTTTTTCTAGGATTTACTCTGGCCACTATCTGGACTGAAATTATGAGAACAAGAAATGGGATTTCCCGTTTAATAGTAACTAAATCATCAGTAGCATTGAAAGATAGATTAATAAATATATAAAGTAATCTGTGATACTCTGTGGTTTTTTAAAAGGTGTCAACTTTAGATACCTTTTATGTATCTTTATTTGCTTATCGCTTAATAAGAGCAATCATTTCACATATATTGATGTTTTACAAATTTTATTTTGAATGAGATACAGGAAGCTCTTATATTGATATCACAAGATTATAGTTTATATTTGGTTCATAACACTTTTCACTGCAGAAGTGTGTTTTATAATTTCAATATATGTATATATTTACTCCTATGAGTGATTACCATCTTTATAACAATAACCATTTAATATTAACATAAGACTGGGCTTTCTAAAAGCAGTTCAATTTGGGAAGAAAACTTTTCCATGGGAGGATAAAATTGGGGGACTTAATTAATATAAAAAGGTATTAAAATAAATATAAAGAGAGTAATTTCAGTGCCAAACTAGAACTGTATGGTAACCGAATTGTAAATGTTAATATTTTATGATTTGTCATTGATTATTGTGAAACATTCAAAGCATAGGTTAAAATTTCATTTATCAAATTGTTTTGTAGGGGTCCAGGTGGTGGTAGACCTTGGCCAAACCCAACAAATGCCAATTCAGTGAGTATATATATATATTTTTTTAAAGTATTTTGCATTTTGTAACATTTAACAAAAATCACAAAAACATTTTGCTTTTTGAAAACCTTGCAGGTGGTTGTAGTAACCTTTTTTTAAGTAATCATTCAAAAAGAAGTTTAATATATATTTTAGAAAAAGATGCATAATTTTTTGAAATTACATAATTTTCTTTCATTTCAAGGTCTAATATAAACATGCATTCTGTTGTCAACAAGCCTTTCAAAAATAAAAATTGAAATAGTGTGACTTAAGTATATACTACAATAGCCTATAAATAGCGATCTGTGTCACAAAATGGTTTCATCTCCTAAAATAACTATTAATAATCACTAAGTTGCCAAATACTATCAACTTCTGTTAGAAGAAGTCAAATTATTATGATTTCATTTGCTATATCAGTTACATCTAGGTTTACTTCCTTGTTGCCCCAGAAAGCATTCCCACATTTACCTTGTACCTGTTAGCTAAATTGCCATCCTTGTACATCTCTATGTATACCTGATATCTTGGGAATTTTCTTTATATATTTGTTGCAGTGGTTTGATGGCACAAATAGTTATCTATCTTAATAATGTCACAGAAATATATGCACAGGTTGAAAATTAAGCTATCGGTCTTAAAATTAATATGATTTTAATGTTGTGATCCTGGAGATGTTTTCCTCCTTGTCTTTAAACCTTGAGTTCTTCGATATGTGAGAGAAGCCTGCCATGTACATCTGTGTAGTATGTGCACTGCACAAAGGTTCCTGGGTCAAGGGAGTCAGTAGGAGAATGAAATACAACCTGTGATCCCCTTGTGAAGTCAGTGGTCATCTACCCAAAGAGGATGCCTTTTGCTAATATGTACAAAGGTATCTTCATTGGCTAGCAGTGGCCTTAATGTTAAATGAATATCAAACTGATCCAATGTTTAAGGTTAGGGTATAGGAAGAATCATCCTAAATCCATTACTATTTTAAAGCGGGAATCACTTTCAGCTCAAATAAATAACTGTCATATATTTTTTTAAATGTTAATTTATGTTCTCTGCTTTTCTCTTAATTTTAATAGCTGTGATGTTTGCTAAGTAACTGAAATTATTTGAAGTGAAAAGAATGATGTTGCTTCCATTTGAGTCTTCAGTGTACTATTTAATTTCAACAAACCTTTCTTCTAAAATAGTGTCCTGCCAGATTGTGTTGGAATAGAATACCTTTACACCTTCAAAATTCTTTTAGTTTGCTTATATGCTTTAGAAGAGTTTGCTTCTTACTATCTGTTAGCTTCTTACTATTTGACTTAACGAATTCATTCAAGATTTCACTTTAAAATGAAAAGTGTCTAGCAGGTCAAGATAATTTATTTTAACTTCGTATTTAAATACCCATAATCAGAATGCAAGAAAATCTTTTTTGTAACACAGAAAGCTCCAACAGTCTTCCCAGTGCCAGAATCTGGAAAGAATATCCATTATCTGCATGTCTTATGAAGCTAGATGGAAAAGCACAACCAGTGGCTCACCTTAACTATGTAAACCTTCCCACCTAGAAGCACAAAAACCCTTCTCATATTCCTCATTGTCAGATCAGCCAGTCATCGCTTTACTGCTCATTGCAGGCAACCAGAGTACAAATCACACCCACCACTACCCACCTCTATAAGTACTTTCTTTTACATACTCATCCAAAGATTATATCTCCCACAAGGCACCTAGGAAGGTAGACAGGGTTTGAGCAGTTGATATTGACAAGGATGTTGCATCGTACCAATGGGGTATATTATCCAAGTAAACAGTATAAATGAGAAGAGAGCTCTGTGTTCTGATGACTTTTAGTTTTTTAGGTACTCCATCTCTTTAGGATTTCATAGCGCTGGGCACTGTGAGGAGGAGAATGCGCTGTAACACATTAGCAGTTCTGCATTATTTTAGACCCTGAGAAACATTAGCAATTAGGGTAAAAGCTGTACACATCCACCTGCTGTCCACCAGTCTGAAATGGGCATTTGATCAGCACACGTGTAGGCAAGTAATGGAGCTGAAAGCAGTCTCCTCCATGAATATATATCAATTGTGCAAACATCTACCCTTACTCAAAGTATGTGAATAGGGAAAAGAAGTGGAGGAAGCCTATCGTTTTCTTTTAGAAAGAGAAAGTAGTCATCATTCTGAGCATGCAAAGGAAAAGTATGCCTCTGAAAATGACCATTATAAGAACAAGGAAAAAAAAATCATAGATAACGGATGACTTTCTAGCAAAGACATAGGGCTTCTATGAAACAGAAGCAAAAAGTATTAAGGAGGTATTTTTCCCCCAAAACCATTGATCATTTTGTGGTGACAACTTATCCAAATTATGTTGAATTCCAAGTTTCTTAGACTTCCTGCCCATATTTAATATTAAGACACTTTTCAGTTTGTATCACTACAGTTAGTCTCTGACTCCTCAAGGCAGCATATTAAAGTAGTTGTTTTGTTTTTGCTGTTTTCAAATGTTCTGTTTACTATTTTTTCTTTTAAATGTTTATTTTGAAATAACTTCAGATTTAAACATTGCAAGAGTACTACAAAGAATTTCCATATGCCCTTCACCCAGATTCCCAATTGTTAATGTCTTACCATATTTGCTTTATGATTTTCTCTCTTTACATAAACATATTTTTAAACTGTTTAAATTTCCTGAAACATTATCCCTAAATGCTTGCATGTATATTTCCTAAAAAACTAACATATAATTTTTATAACCCCAGTAAAATGATCAAAATCAGGAAATCAACTTTTTTTTTTTTTTTGAGGCGGAGTCTCGCTTTGTCGCCCATGCTGGAGTGCAGTGGCGAGATCTCGGCTCACTCACTGCAAGCTTCGCCTCCCGCGTTCACGCCATTCTCCTGCCTCAGCCTCCCAGCCAGGCGCGCACCGCCACGCCCGGCTAATTTTTTGCATTTTTAGTAGGGACGGAGTTTCACCGTGTTAGCCAGGAGGGTCTCCATCTCCTGACCTCGTGATCCGCCCGCCTCAGCCTCCCAAAGTGCTGGGATTACAGGCATGAGCCACCGCGCCCGGCCAGGAAATCAACTTTGATGTAATGCTATTTTCTAATCTATAGATCTTATTCAGATTTCACTAATTGGCCCAATAATCTTTTCTAACAAAAGAAAATCTGAATTTACTTGTTACATTCATCCTTCATGTCTCTTTGTCTCCTTTAACTTGGAGCAGTTTCTCAGCTTGTTTTTGTTTGGGGCGGGAGGTTTGTTTGTTTTCGTCTTTCTTAACCTTAGAGTTAAAAAACTCCAAGCAAGATTATTTAGAATGTCTATAATTTGGTTTTATGTATTTCCTCCTGATTAGATTTAGTTTATACATATTTGTCAGGGATACTACAGAAGTAATTTTGTAGTTTTTGGCCAGGCGCAGTGGCTCACACCTGTAATCCCAGCACTTTGGGAGGCAGAGGCAGGTGGATCACCTGACGTCAGAAGTTCGAGACCAGCCTGGCCAACATGGTGAAACCCCATCTCTACTAAAAATACACCGGGTGTGGTAGCAGGCGCCTGTAATTCCAGCTACTCTGGAGACTGAGGCAGGAGAATCACTTGAACCCAGGAGGCAGAGGTTACAGTGAGCCGAGATTTTGCCATTGCATTCCAGCCTGGGCAACAAGAGTGAAATTCCGTCTCCAACAAAAAAAAAGAAAAAAAATGTGTTTTTCTCATCATTTCAGGAGACACATGATGATTTGTCCCATTATTGTTCATCTTAATTTTGATCATTTAGTTAAGGCGGTGCTTGTCAGGCTTCTCCACTATAAAATCACTATTTTATTTTTCCTCTTGTACTTATTAACTTAGAGACACACTTTGAATGTATAGTAAGTCTCCTCTTCCTCCTTATACTTTGGACATCTATTGATGTCCATCTGCTGTTTTGGACATCTATTGATGATTCTTGCCTGAATCACTTTTTTACTTCGTTGATTGTCAAATGGATATTTTGAATTCTGTCTTTTCTTCTCCATTTATTAGTTAGCTAACTATAACAGTTGTTTTTTCTTTTCCATTCATATTCATTTATGTATATAAGATATATTCATGAATTATTTTATTCTCTGTGTTTAGGATGCTAAAATTGTTCCAAGTTTTCCCTTTTAAGCTGGATCACTTAACCTTCTAACATGTCCCTATTATTTTCTGAGCACTTTGAAGCTCTTTTTATATTTTCCCACTTTTAGCCCTGGAAACAGCCACTTCTTTAAGGAGCTTGGGGTTCTTTCAGTGGATATTGGTATTTAGAACCCACTAGAGTAATACAACTTTTAGACCCTCTCAACTAACAGAACTAGGAAATATATCTATGTGTATACACATAGCCACACATATCTATACCTTTACCTCATGTGCATGAGTGCACACTGATGCTTCCATTTCAGTCCATCCCTACAGGGTTCAGTCTAGCCTTTCTACTTTCCATGTTTGTAAGTCACTTCTCTGAAAGTATGAAACCTGTTTGTCATTATCCATAATATATGTGTTTATTGCCTAATCTTTGTCCACAATTTTGTCATATAAAAGTGTTTTGGTCAAAAATATTTGTGGCAGTCTTTTATATGACAGCAGGAAAAACATTTTTAAGGGCAAACTCATATTTTTAATTCCGAATAAAAGTTATGATTTTTATTTTTAATTTTCTTACCTCTGAGCATTATAGTCAGTATTGGTCTCAGATTCTTACTTAGAGGTTTATTTATAAACTCCCTAATTATAACTTTTCATTTTTCATCTTTATTACAAAGGATTGTGATCTTTGGTTTGGCTAAGCAGCAGGTTCTGATCATTATCAAGCATTTTATTGAAAATAGACACTTTTTGATTACAAGGTCCAGAAAACCAACCAAACTAGACTTGTACTGAAAAAGAGTATTACTGGATCATATCTCTGAAAAGTCCAGGTATATTTTTGGTTTTGAGCACATTTGGTTCCAGAAGTTTAAATAATGTCATCCTGAGTCCCATCCAAGCCACATGGAGAAAAAATAAGGCAGAAATAGTTCACCAAAGAAAATTAAAGGAATGGATAGTAAAAGAGGGGATAGGCAGAAACAACAAATGTTCAGTGTAGCATTGTATTCATTAATTCGCTTACTTGTCAGAGGAAAAAGAGAAATTCCTTTAAGGAAAATATAAGAATCTATTAATAGTGATTAAGCCTAAAGGAAATATGAACACATTACTCCAAATAGGCTCTGCTCTATACAAATAGGTGCTCATTTTTTTAAAAAAGCACTAAAATGTAGTAGAATTTTTTAATTTCATGTGGCACAGATAATGTCTTGATATTATCTTCCCTTATTTCTAGTAAACCAGTGCTTGTAAGATAGCTTTAAACTTCACAGTTGAAGAAAGGCACTTATCTAAAATGTTACAGATCATTTAACAAAATGAAAGCCCTCTGCCCTCTACCAGAGCACCACAATTATGGGTATTGGGACTCAGAACATTTCAGAATATTTGGATTCTCATCACAGCTTTTGAGTGATCTGTCTAGATTAGCCAGACAGTATGTGTGGCCCTTAATTTTATTCTCTGTCAAATAATAAGTTCTTCAAATTCTGTGTTTCTGACTTTCTAGTCCTCTATTTTTGCTTATCTTCTACATCTTCATTTTTACCTTTCACTTCATCTTAATAGGTATTTGATATAAAGTATAGGGTAGGGTTAGAAGGAGGATTTAGGATAAAGAGAAGGAAAGAGTTGAAGGTGATTTCAACTCTTTGAATCCAGGTAGCTGGGAGAATGGGAATAACACAACTGAGCTAGGATCATAGGAAAAGCAGCAGGTGTAGAGGTAGGCAATGAGGTTTGGGGGCTTTGGTTTTTGTTTTTTTGAACGTTAAATTTGAAGTATTTGTGGGACACCTTTGCTTCTTCTACAATGTCTAATGCGTATTTCTTTCCTTATGCTTGACACGTTATAATTAGGATCTGTGATGTTCAACCTCAGCCAGGTCCTCCCTGATGCTTTACCAGCAGTTTGTTTTTTTCACTCTTCCTTAGCTACTTTTCTTGTCCTCCTCAGTGAATACTATTGCAATTCTTTATTCTCATTCTGCACCTACATTATGTTTGGCCCCTTCTCTATAGGCTAAAATTGTGTCATATTTTACAGAGGAGAAGAAGAGACCATTAGATCCACATTTCTTCAGATTCTGCCCCTTACTTCCAATGTTATCAGACCTTTAGTCACCCTTCTTTCTTCTTACCTCCGAAATAGAAATATATATATATTTTTTCAATTCTGACCCTTCTATCTGTTCTCTCTCTCTCATTTATTTATTTATTTTTAGATGTAATTTTGCTCATGTCACCCAGACTGAAGTGCAGTGGCACAATCTCGGCTCACCGCAACCTCCACCTCCCAGGTTCAAACGATTCTCTTGCCTCAGCCTCCCGAGTAGCTAGGATTATAGGCACCAACCTCCATGCCCAGTTAAGTTTTGTATTCTTAGTAGAGACAAGGTTTCACCATGTTGGCCAGGCTGGTCTCAAACTCCTGACCTCAGGTGATCCACCCACCTCAGCCTCCCGAAGTGCTGGGATTACAGATGTGAGCCACTACGCCTGTCCCTATCTATTCTCTTTATTCTATTTCTTGTTACTTCTTTGCATATCCTACTCATTCACTCTTTCAGATGAGTCTTTATATTCCTTTCCATTGACTGGAACTTTCCTCTAGTGCCGTGCCGTGAACAAAATCCCAAGACAACCTGAAAGCCCTAGTTCTCCACTCCTCTAGAGTTGGGAGGGGTTACCACTACAAAACTTCTCTCAACCCTTCCTCAGTCTCCAGCCACCATCCCATGTCTCCCACACTTCCACTCCCTCACCACCTTCTCCTAGATAATTAATTTCTTGGCCTTTCTGTCTTTTTCATCACCATGTGGCAATGAAGTGCCTGAAACATAACAGGTAATGAATGGAAGTTTATTGAATTTACTTCTCAACCCATTTCAATTCCCATGAAAGTCCTATTCTGAAGGTTATTAGTGACTTTCTACTTCCCAACCAAACACAGTGACTTACTTTCTGTCCTCATCGTACCGAACTTTTGAGATATTTGACTCCTTGGTTTTGTCTTAGTATCTTTTCTTTTTTCAGTTTAATAATGTTTCTTTAGTTTTCCATATATTTATTACTTTTTTATTATTTACTTTTAGGTGTACCACAGAAATGTAAAAAGCTTAAAAGCCTGTTAGCGTTCAAGAATAAACCCAGTTTAGATATTTCCTAATCACTGCATCCACCTCCTTCTTAAAAAATCTAGCTTGCTTGACTTTTTATATTTCTCCTGATTTTCATGCAGTCACATATCCACCATTCTCTCTCTCTCTCTTTTTTTTGAGGGAGTGGGTCAGGACAGGGTCTCACTCTGTTGCCCAGGCTGGAGTGCAGTGGTACAAGTGGTGCAGTCTCAGCTTACTGCAACCTCCACCTCCTGGGCTTAAGCAATCCTCCCACCTCAGCCTCCTGAGTAGCTGGGACTAGAGGCACATGCCACCATGGTTGGCTAATTTTTGTTTTGTTTTGTTTTTTTGCAGAGACAAGGTTTTGCCATATTGCCCAGGCTGGTCTCAAACTCCTGGGCTCAGGTAATCCTCCCGCCTCAGCTCCCAAAGTACTGGGATTACATGTGTGAACTGCCATGCCTGGTCTCCACCCATTCTTAATTGGCAATGTTTTCTAATTATATTTCTTGGCTGCCTTTTTTTTTTTTTTTTTTAAATGTTACCATGTTGTTTCAACTACCAAAAATCTAGTTGAATCCTAGATCAAGTATCTTGTCCAGCACAAAGTAGAAATTTATTCAGTTGAAGCTGTATCCTTAGCCCTGGTCTCTGGTATGTTCTAGACCTGTGTTTCTAAAAGTTTGTTTATCATATCTACCTCAGTGTCTACTGGTGCCTTCAAATCCAATAATCAGACATTTCCCCAAACCTGCCCCAGTTCCTGAATTCCCTATGTATAAATGAGTAGCACCATCATCTACCCAGTCACCAAGTTGAAAACCTAGGAATTATCTTAACTTCTTCCTTTCTTTGTCTGCCATACCCAGTCTGTCACCAAGCTCTGCCAAGTACTTTGTGAAATGACCCTCAGATTCTCCTACTCCTGCTTATCTTCATCAGCACTGCCTATCACTCTTTATCATCTCTTGCCTGGATTTTTTCCAATGGTCTTCTAACTTGTATTCATATTCCATGATGCCTCTAGATTTATTTCTCCAAAACATAAATTTAGGGCCAGGTGTGGTGGGTCATGCCTATAATCCCAGCACTTCAGGAAGCTGAGTCAGGAGGATATCTTGAGGCCAAGAGTTTGAGTCCAGCTTGGACAACAAAATGAGGCTCTGTCTGTACAAAATATTTAAAAATAAAAAAAGATGTTAAAAACATACATTTGAACGTGTCTCTATAAAACCCATGACTCCTTACTTCCTACAGCATAAATTCATTCATAGTCTGACTGTGCAGCCTCACCCTTTACCACAACCCCCTATAAGCCCCACACTATAGCAGCTATACACCATAGCATAGCATTTTCCGAATAAACCATGATTTCTTTTCTTTCTTTCTTTGTTTTTTATAGCAGTTCTTCTCTTTGTCTTTCTGATGGGCATCTACTCTCTGTAAGTCCCAGCTGTCCAGCTCAAATATGTCTTCTGTACCCACATGGTACTTCTACCTATATTGTTATATTTTACATCCTTTACACTACTAGTCCTAGGGCTAGGAGCCCAAATGCTGATTTTTAATAAAGACATCAAAGACTATGAAATAGAAACAGCATATGCCAAAATTAAAGAGCTTGACAGGGCAAAAAATTGAAAAAAATTGAACAACTAGTTGAGATAACATTTTAAAAAGTATTTTTAAATGTTTATTATATTTAACTGTTTGAAGGAATCATGAAGAAGGAGAAATTAAAAATATAAAAGGAGGACAGGTGCAGTGGCTCATGCCTGTAAATCCCAACACTTCGGGAGGCCAAGGCAGGTGGATCACCTGAGGTCAGGAGTTCAAGACCTCAACCTGGCCAACATGGTGAAACCCCATCTCTACTAAAAATACAAAAATTAGCTGGGCATGATAGCATACACCTGTAATCCCAACTACTTGGGAGGCTGAGCCTGGACAATTGCTTGAACCCAGGAGGCAGAGGTTACAGTGAGCCAAGATTGCGCCACTTCACTCCAGCCTGGGCAACAAGAGCGAAATTCCATCTCAAAAAATAAATAAAAAGAATAAAATAAATAATATAAAAGGAGCAAGGACTTAAGAAGGAAATACTTGGGAAAAAGCTACCTTTGGAAATAAATAGAAAGTTTGCTTTTTCCTATCTGGGATGAATACTTGAAAATTTAAATCTGTAAATAATGGAATGTTGAGCTGAAAATGAAGGTAAAGCAAGAGCGCGATAGTTTCAATGTATGACAGGAAGACAGAATATTTACTCAGGATGGTGTCATCACCATGAGTGCCAGCTCACAAGAGTCCATTGTTAAATATTCAGGAATTTCATGAGCTGTTTGTTAAACCACTGTTAGCTTAAAATCTGCCATGTGGAAATATTTATACCACAGTAACTGGCAAATACTATAAATCAGGGCTTTTTGTCCCCCATGAAGTTTACTGGGTTTACTGACACATTACCAGTAAGCTTCAAGGCTTTCATAAAGGCTGAGCCAAAAATGCTTCCAGATATTAGTTAAGATGAGGTGGAAGTTGGAGAGCACGATTACATTTTGGATCTTGTCAACCTTGTTCTGTGTTTCTCTCCAGGAAATCTGTGCTTTAAAACAGAAAGATTGGCTGGCTAGAGGGTGATCAAAGAAATGGAAATTAACAAAGTAGGCTTTATGATATAAATTTAAGACATTGGAGCGAGAAATAAAATGTTGACAGTGCCACAAAGCAGGGGCAGAGGCTATTTAGTCATAAACTAATAGAGAAATAATGTACTAAGTAAACATGGTGGAATTGTGATCCTAGAAAACCCTGGTTGGAATATAGAGTAATTTTTGTAAGTGTCATGAGAAATAAGAAAGATGTCAGGCAAGGGAGTTAGTTGTTCAGTAAAGAGTCCTAGGATATGACCATACTCATAAATGGAGGAGAGGGGAGTATACTGTAAAGTAAAGGAAGGTAGTGAACTGTAAATTCCAAAGATCTAAAGGCTAATTAGATTGTATCTTAAAGTTGCTTAAGAACGATGATAGGCAATGTAGAGTGACAGAAGAACATGAGCCAAGTGCTAAAAACAGAGAGAGATGAAATTGGTCCCAAGAGCCAATAGATAAATTGGTGATTTGGAAAAGGCAGATTCACATGTAAATAAGGAGAAGTAGGCCCGGCACAGCGGCTCACACCTATAATCCTGACACTTTGGGAGGTCAAGGCAGGTGAATCGTTTGGCTCAGGAGTTTGAGACCAGCGTGGGCAACATAGAAAAACTGCATCTCTACAAAAAATTAAAAATTAGCCAGGCGCGGTGGAGCACGCCTTAGTCCCAACTACTTGTGGGGCCAAAGTAGGAGGATTTCTTGAGCTCAGGAAGTCGAGACTGCATTGAGCCGTGTTTGTCCCATTGCACTCCAGCCTGGGTGACAAAAAAGACCTTGTCCCCTCCCAAAAAAATAAGAAGCAGAGGATGAATGGTAGGTAGATAATGAACTGAAGGGGACCCAAGAGAGCAAAGTTGTATTCATTCACTAAATGAAGTAAACGTTTACTGCCTTAAAAAAATCTCGGTACTCAGCAGAATTAATTCTCATCCCTAGTAATGCTGGGCATTCTATCAGTGGCCATCTGCAGTGCTGAATTACTCATAGGCAGACCAAGCAGGGCCTCGGGGATATGTGTTCTGTGCTTAAGGCAAAGCAGGAACACCAAATACGGAGGAGAAAAGCTTTTAAAATAACTTAATATTAAATATTTCCAAAAAATCAAGTAATTATTTATCAAGAGGAAATCACAACTTGGTTGTACTTCCTTATACTTACTTTATGGTTTCATATTATTTTTATGTTTAATTATATGGCAGGTATTGGGATAGAGGGTTTAGAATAGTACAAGCACTAATCTTTTCACTACTCTAAGGGTCCTGTTCTGGCCCTGGCCGTCTGACTTCAAGTAGAGAGTAATCTATTGGTGTTCTTCAGAATAAGACAAAAATATCTGTTATAGATGTACAGCATCTTCATGCAAGTGAGTTAGTAAGCTTGTGTGAAAAAAGAAAATATTTGGATTTAACTTTCACTATTAATATACACACTCAAGGGCTTACTTTTAAACATAGGTTTTCTGGTTTTTCATTTCTTAAATTATCACAGCAATGTGGTATTAATACCTTATCATCTCTAGAAAAGAGCTTGGTGAAAAGCTTGATTTGAAGAGAAAGAGGGAGTTCGTTACCCACATCTGATCCCCACAAATTAATAGTCTTTGGAGACTCGTATTAACAAACTTTTTTTTTGCATTTATTATATTGTTTTCTAGTATCTAATTAGAAAAGGATGGAGAAGTGGTAAGGGCTGTTTATCAAGTATTGACCCATACTGCATGAATGTAGTAGCCTGAACTTGTCTTAAAAAAAAAAAAAAAAAAGTACATAGCTTAGAAATTGTGTGTGTAAAGACTACTGATTTGAAAAATTCTGGTTTCCCATTTTTTATGTACACAAATATATATATATATTTCTACTTACAGAATAAGTAATTAGTATCATGCAATGTGTACAACTTACCTGAAACCAATGTAACTTAAAGCAGTTATTGTGTCTAAAATCCTCTTGACTAAAATCTATCTTCTTTTGTGTAAATCCAAGTTATTATTATTCAGTTTTCCAGTACTTAAACAGATATAAATTTTTTTATCCTTTACTATGCTTTGTGATACATTTTAAAACTTGACAAAAAAATCATGAAATAAATTCATTTTAGGTCAGTGTCCATATTGCTACATGAATCAAAAATTTTTTTGTCCTATTCGTGTTCCAGATACCATACTCCTCAGCATCTCCTGGGAATTACGTAGTAAGTACATTTGGGTTTGTTTGCTCATAAGAATTGATGTTACATTTTATTTGGGCAATGAAATAGTTGTCCAGATGTTAAGAAGACCCCTGTGTATTGGCCAAGAAGTGAACATCTTGAGTTGTTTCATCTGCCAACCTCAGTACATATGTTGATGTTCATTAGTGAAACAGTTATCAATCTGGCCAGAATTGCCCTGAGTACTGTGTTTTACTTCAGCATATGTTTCTGAAAACCAGTACAATACACTCTGTCCAATCATGAAGAGAGTAATCCCCAGTTACACAATAATATGCTTGAAATTGCAGTTCTCCTGGAGAATAATCTACACCCCCATGCAACCCTATGCACCACACATAGTGTCTAAGACATTAAACTTTCCCCCAATCACAAATGAATTAGACGGCAGAATAGTGACTAATAATTTAGAGGAATCATTTCATTTTTTGGTCATTCTTTGAAATTGAGAACACTTATTTTTATCATTATTACTATTTAGTACACATTAAAAGTTTCCAAAAATTCATATCAGTGTGAAGCCAAATTAACAAGTTTTGTATGGCCTCCTGAGCTTACAAGTGACCTTTTAATCATCATCACATTATGATCCTAGCCACATCTCAAGGTCAACATAGAGGAAAATATGTTACACCATTTAGAGGGAAACGCCTAACAGGGAAACAAGGATAAAATGATAACAAGGGAAATCTTTCCTACAGAAATGTTCAGAAGTGGTGGCTAGGTGGAGGGGAAAAAAGGAATTCATAAGAAGAAAATCAGTGAGCATTTCACTCTCCATGGAAATAGTGTTTTATTAACATAGTGAAAAGCACACACTGCTTTGGACCTGTGAACTTAGTGTTCAGTGTTCATGTAAGCTATAAAATTAAGCAAGTCTTTCTTTGCATTTTCTATGAAATAAAAATGAAAGTAAGAAAATTTGTATAAAACCTATTTTTTCTTAAAGTCACTAATGAATAAGGCTGATACATCATTTTATGAAATTATAGACATTTATTTAAAATAAATTTTAAGTTGTGCAAATACAGATATTATTTGAAATAATCGGCAGATCTATAGCCATACCACCCTGAATGTGCCCAATCACATCTGAAATAATTGGCAGGCTGTATCTGTTCCTTCAGAATGAAGTTAAAATTTTGCCATTTAAAAGTTAATTTGATTGCTGTATATAGAGCATCTGAAAAAGCCTAAAACCCATTGCCTGACTTATCTATTTTGGTTATGTGAAATTATTGAATTAACTTTAGAATTACCTAATCTCCATTTCAGTTTGATTGTGTAGCTACAGCCTCAGTAACCCACAGCATTAGTCAACTTTGCCTTTCATTTCTAATTGATGTGATAGTGGAAGGTACAGTGCTCCAGAAACATTGCAATTGATGCTGACAGAAGAAAGAAATGACATCTGTGCATTTTTTTAAAAATATGAATCAATAAGCAGATATCTTCATTTTTAAAGATATTTTCTAAGTCAATATCATTTTAGTTTCCTATAAAACTAAAAATACATATGAATTATTTCTGTTGTATGGATTTTTAAAGGCCCTGTTGAATGGTTTCTTCTTAACTTCATTGTAACTGATATAATTAAGTCATGAATAATGAATTAATGTTACAGGCTCATTGTTTTTGGAAATTTGTCAAAACAATCTCAACATATTTAAGCTAAATTATGTTTTGTAGAATATTTAAATGATTGTGCATTCAAAGAAAATAAATTATAGAGAAAATGTACTTCTGTTCTTATTTTCAAATTGGATTATTATAGATATAAGTCTAACTTCTGTTTTTTCTTATGCAATGCCTTATTTTTACTGAAATTTTGTGTAATTATTTAGGGTCCTCCAGGAGGTGGAGGGCCACCAGGAACACCCATCATGCCTAGTCCAGCAGGTATTGTAATCAAACTAGCCACATGGGTATTTGATTATTAGAATAAAATCACAGACTATAGAAATTGTGCATGAAATAAAGGTAGTAGTAGTCATGTTGTCATGATGGTTAAAGGAGTAGAGGCAGCAGGGTAGGAAGAAATATAGTGTTATTTTAAATAACTATTATCCAGTTAAGCATTTAGAAAATTCCTATGGTGTGTGGGTGTCAGATTTAATCAGGATGAAAACTGCTGATCTATACAAATTGCCCAAAAATGTGTCAAACTTAAAGATTTATTGAGACTGAGAAAACTATCCAAATATTCTAGAATTTAGAAAATTTCTGAATAAATAAAACATTAAATACATGGATTCATTAGGTTTCAAATGCCAAATCAGAGTCATGAGATCTATTATCTTACTAAGATGAAAGAAGGATGAAGACGTACTTACAGTATTATTTACCCTACATGTCTATAAGTATTTATTAGTCAGCTAGTAAATTCACTGTGTAATAATAAAAGTTTTTTAGCTTCTAAACTGAAACATCAATGTTTTCATAATCATTTTATATAATTAAATAATTTTATCCTTTATTTTTGAGACTTTAACACAGACTATTAAATGTGTCTTGAGGTTGTTAACAGTAGAAGACTAAATTGGCACACCTCTCTTAGAAAGTGCTATGATAAAATGTGTCAAGAGCCATGAAAAGGTTCATACCATGTGACTCCATAATTCTAATACTACAAATTAGACAGAGATACAACCCAAGATTTATGTAGAAGAATGTTTATTTGTTATACTCAAGAATAAAACAGTAGACACAAACTTCATGCCTAATTCAATTTTAGTGGAACTATTAAATTAATGTTTAAGGTGTAAGATGGAGTATAATAGAGCCATTATTATTATTATCAAAAATTTGTAATGACATGGAAAAATAAAATCTCATGATTCAGCAATATAATCACAGTTTCATTTGAAACTATAACACAAATCTATAAAGTAGAAAACAAAGAAATAGGCTAAAACTCTATCAGTTATTATTTGGGATGATTAAGTAGATGGGGAATATTAATAATTATAAAATATGTTCGATTATGATGTTTTACTGTTAAACTCATATGTTTTTAACTGGCTTGTTGAAATTAAGATGGAAGCTTGAAATTCAGTATCATTGATCATACCAATAAAAATTTTTAATTTTGAGCCCTTTTAATTTAGAAAAATCATGAACTTGATAATTAATACAAAATTTTACTTTGCTTCACTAACTCCTTGGATGTTTAATGGTCTGTGTCCTGATGGCATCTTCTTGAAAATGATACAATTCATTGAAGATAGAATTATATCACCTGATCATTTTGCCCATATTTACATTCTTACATGGTGAAGTTAATGTTTAATTTATGAAGGTAGCATGTGAATAATAAATGCTTCACTACAAGACTAAAAAAATGTTTTTGGAGCAACACTGAACATTGCAGGCAATAAGTAATCTTACTACATCTTCCTTTCAAACCAGAAATTGCCACAAGTACATGTCCCTAGTCTTTTTGCGTACTCTTTTATGTGTTCATCCTGTGTCACAGTCACTCCTATAATACTCAGCCAGCACCCCACCCACAAGAAAAGAGGTCCCAGGAGGTCCACTTTATTGTAAAGTTTTTCTGTACATAAAAAGAAGTCAGACATTTTCCAGTAAATATATATACACACATACATACATATATATACACACACACACATATATATATATATACACACACATATTTTTTTCTTTGTTGAGACAGAGTCTCTGTCACTCAGGCTGGAGTGCAGTGGAACAATCTCAGCTCACTGTAACCTCAGCCTCCCGGATTCAAGCGATTCTCCTGCTGCAGCCTCCCGAGTAGCTGGGATTACAGGCGTGTACCACCATACCTGGCTAATTTTTGTATTTTTAGTAGAGACAGGGTTTCACCATGTTGGCCAGGCTGGTCTGGAACTCCCAACTTCAAGTGATTCAACCTGCCTTGGCTTCCCAAAGTGCTGGGATTACAGGTGTGAGCCACCTCGCCCGGCCATAAATGCCAATCTTATCCCTCTCAAATTTTTTCTGTAGCAGATGAAATTATATTCTTGATTAGTCTTTAAAATGATAAATTTCTTTTCTTTCTGCATATTTAAAATACATAACCCATCTTCCTTTCACCAAGAGTAAGGCCAATACAGTTGAAAACCCATTTGAAGATTTCCTATGTTTAAAAAGCAATCCAAGATTTTTTTAAGTTAACCGTGTGTGTGATCCAACAGTTAAATTTAAGTTAGCAGTACTTACTGTCTTTAGTACACAAGATGAGTAAGGCATGGTCCCTTTCCTTCTCTCTATGAGCTTATTATATCCTAGTTGGAAGCAGGAGGAAAGAATAAAGCAGTAAAATATTCCTATAATGGAAGGCAGAACTCAGTGGGAGGGGAGCACTCATGCACTTGCAACTACCAGGAAAAAAACCTCACAGAACATATAACATTTGAGATAGCCCTTCAGCAGTGAGTAGAATTGCAGTGTGTAGAGACTGGGCTGTTTGGAGGAAGAAAGAACAAAATCATGGAGGTGGAAAGGTTGGTCACCTGCAGGAAAAAACCAGTAGCCTGGGTTGACAGGAATACAGCACACACAAGGATGTAAAAACAGTTAAGGCCACAAAAGTAGGTTGGGAACTTCCTTAGAATAAACAAATAGGGTCAACCTGAGGTGGGCACTCCAACTTTTTCAACATTATGTTGTATTCAAATAGAAGTAAAATACAGTATTTAGATTTATGGGTCATTGTTGACAGCCAACCAATAAATGACATGAGACCTACTCTGTAAGTAGTGCACACTAAAATAATAAACTTATTAATGTCTAATGAGTAATCACACAGTAAAAGGAAAAGTAATTGCCACTCTATGGTTACTGCCATGAGAAAGTAAATGCTACTTACCTTCTGTCTCGAATCAGCACAAAAATTTTAAACACATCTTTTTCTCAAAATGGGCCTACTGGCCAGGCGCAGTGGCCCATGCCTGTAATCCCAGCACTTTGGGAGGCCGAGATGGACAGATCACAGGGTCAGGAGACCAAGACCCTCCTAGCTAACACAGTGAAACCCCGTCTCTACTAAAAGTACAAAAAATCAGCCGGATGTGGTGGCACGCACCTGTAGTCCCAGCTACATGGGAGGCTGAGGCAAGAGAATCGCTTGAACCCGGGAGGCAGAGGTTGCAGTGAGCCAAGATCATGCCACTGCACTCCAGCCTGGGCAATAGAGCAAAACTCCCTCTAAAAAACAAAATAAAATAGGCCTACTACATTATATTTAAGAAAATTATATAATATGGAAACATAGAACACCATAATGTATCATTTATATTTTCTCAGTGTAAAATATTTAGCCTTTCACTCTAGGTTTTATATTATAAAAACATGTGTGCTCAGAGACTTAATTAGAATTAGCTAACAGGCATGAAAAATAAATTTTTTAAATACTGCACAATGTTACATATATTTATATGGATATGTAGTACAGATATTTTTACTACAATAAATCAAAAATAAAGTGAGTGAAAACATTTCATCAGAAATTTTGCTGGAAGAAGCTGGCTTTTAGTTCAAGCAAGAGAATTACATTATTCTAATTGTATATGCTTACTCTAATCTTTTTCTTTTGGAATTAAGCCACGATAGTCCACCAGTTTTCACTAATTATTAAGTAAAAAAGCTGTTTTTTAAATTTGTATATAGGAAACTTAAGGAAATAAAACTGAAAAGCGACTGAATCTGAATTTTAAGAGATATTATATATTATATATACACACATACACACACATATAATTGCTTGAAGTGAAGAAGTATCTTTTTTTAAAAGAAAAACTTTACTGTAATTTTTAAAATTTCTAATATTCCTTTTACATTAATTATTGAAGTGATTATTCCTCATACCTAATTTATGGCCTCAGAATGATAATTTTGGGGTCAGAAAATGACTGGGTGTTTGTTTTTAGTAATGACAGTTTCAAGTGTTGCAGCTTATATAGAGAGGTGTATGTATGCAAACCATCTTTGATCGTTACTTTGTGATGAATTGGGTATAGATTCTGAAGAAATATTTTAATTAAGTAATATTTTGTTTCAGATTCAACCAACTCTGGCGATAACATGTATACTTTAATGAATGCAGTACCTCCTGGACCTAACAGACCTAATGTAAATATGAATTTTTTAAATTTTTGGAATATATTTGAAGACTTTCAAACTCTGAGTGCATTCCATGTCCTGTATGTTGTTTAAACTTTATATTTTATTATCCAAGAGCTTATTAGATATTCAAAAAGTCAAATTCTTTTCTCTGAGCTGGGTTAAAAAAATAGTACACATATATAACAGAGACTTTATATCAATATAATTTAAAAGTAATTATACGTTAGTTTCATCTTATTTTATTGTAAATAATGATATATACTACTTGAAAATGACAGGTTATATATAATCATTTATATTAACCTCATTTTTAGCATCACTAAGCTTTTTCATTGTGATCTTTTTTGTCCTGATAAACTTGAAAATAAAGGAGGAAATTGGTTATGCTTGTTTTTTTAAGAATATGAAATCTAGAGTTTAAATATGGAGCTAAAGCAGTTATTACAGGAAGAACTTGGGTGTTCTTAATAAAGCGTATGGTTGTGATTTTTCCACAGAAGCTCACAGGAAAACATTTTATTTATCTATAAGGCCTACATGTTTACAAAAATATTTATAACAGATTATAGTTAATACACATATACATGTGTATATAGGGTAGCAGAAATCAAAGAAAAATCAGAAGATATATATGTTATATGCTAAACTGACCAAATATATATACCTATAGTTTTAGCATCTTTTAGAACACTGTAGGAGCCAGATAAAAGTTCGCAGTCTACTAGGCCTACCAGCACCAGTTTCTCAACCCATATCTAAACTATGCTTTTGATAAAAGCTAAATAATAGCAATAAGTTTAAATCAATTTATTTGGCTTATATATGTCTTACATCAGTGAGGCATACATATTCCAATTTGTTTACTGAACACCAGCCTGTGTGCTTTTAGATACTCAATTTTACCAAGCAAAATTGGCATTCTCTTGGGGAATGTTATAAGCATGTGGTTTGTATTGCCCACAGTGATAGAAGGCCATTTTATTCCCACACGGAGGTGGTGAAGTACAGGGTTGCCTGCCAAAGGCAGTTATTTCTCCCTAAAAGCCTTCATGATTACTCACCACCACCACTCCATCCACACACCATAGTCAATATTCTGCACCATACAACATGGTAAAAATGCTTTTGGCATGGGAAATTTGAAGAGAAAGTGTTTTCAGTGGGCTGTCTTACCTGTAAGTGTAAGGTAATCATAGGTAACTTGTCTTTGAACTGGGCTCCAGGTTTCCTCAGTGTTCTAAAGAGATGAGAGGAAGACTGAGTGGGCGGGCCGTGGGTTCTCTATCACCAACCCCATCATAGCACACCTGTTTTGTACTAGGCTTCTAATGTAAGATTTCACCTGAAAAGAAAGGAAAGAAGAAAAGAATTCCACTACTTTAAAAAATGTGAAGCAGAATTGCCGTGGAACGTCTGAGTGTCATTGAAGTAACATGGTTGAGACTGCCAAGAAGAATTAGCTATATTCAGCCATCCCCAAGGAGTGAAATGTATTTAACCTATAAGATGAAATTATTTATTATGTCCATTTAAACAAAGACAGATTGCCTGCTAAGAAAAATGTTAATGTTGTCATAATGACATTGAATTTTTCTTATTAATAAGCCAATATCCTTAACAGCTTCTTAAGAACCACTTTTGGTTTTCAATAGAAAATTTGTCAATATCATAGAGGAAAATGCTTATCTTCTGCTTTGCACTGGAATTTATACAGTTTCTGAGTATATCTGAAGAAGAAAAATTTGGAGACGATTGAGGATTAAGCTAAACATCTATATGTGGAACACAGAGAAAATGATATGAGAGAGGTGAACAGTCCAGTTAGAGAATCCACAAGGCTGAAAAACATCAAGTAAAAGATCTCCATAGCTTGAAAGTAAAAATAAGTTGTGGCAGTGTCTTGTAATGTTAAATATATTGTAAAATTGAGATAAGCCATTGTTTTCAATGTGATTACAGTGATTTTCTTCATTTTTAAAATAGTTTCCAATGGGCCCTGGGTCAGATGGTCCCATGGGTGGATTAGGAGGAATGGAGTCACATCACATGAATGGCTCTTTAGGTAAGGCTTTTCAATTTGATGTTTAGAATAAATTCAGAAGAAAACCTTAATTCTACATAGTGGATATTACAGTTTCCAAAGTTCTTCCATAGCCAGATACTCATTTTTAAACACTTCAGCTTTTACCTCAAACAGATAGTTTAATCAACATTTTATTGGTTATAACTATAGATCACTTGAAGATCAGAAGTGTGAGAATTGTTCTAGTTCATAATCACAGTTATTTACTTTAACCTATAGAAATCTCATGTCTCACCATAAAAGGAGACATTGCTGCTGTGGGCACGTGTCATGCTTGCCCAACCCAGAAGGCTGCAGTATTCTTGCAGCTGTTTTGTTGTTGTTGTTGTTGTTGTTGTTGTTGTTGTTGTTGTTGTTTTGTCTCTAGAGTTCTATGGACACAGTCTCAGAAGAACTTCAGTTCTCTCCAAGAATTTCTTAATTTTGTTTTTGAATTTTTATGTTTGCCTCCTTTTTAACATAAAATTGTTATTCATATTCTGGATAATTTCAATGATTCTCTTTTAAGAGAACACTGCCTACATTGTCTTCGTGGTAAAGACCATTTCAAGTATGTGACTGATGGTTGAAAACATACTTTATAGGCCAGGCGCCATGGCTCACATCTGTAATCCCAGCACTTTGGGAGGCCGAGACGGGCGGATCACGAGGTCAGGAGATGGAGACCATCCTGGCTAACACGGTGAAACCCCGTCTCTACTAAAAATACAAAAAATTAGCCAGGCACAGTAGTGAGTGCCTGTAGTCCCAGCTACTCAGGAGGCTGAGGCAGGAGAATGGTGTGAACCCGGGAGGCAGAGCTTGCAGTGAGCCGAGATCGCACCACTGCAGTCCCGCCTGGGTGATAGAGCAAGACTCTGTCTCAAAAAGAAAAAAAAAAAAAAAAAATTAGCTGGACAGGATGCCGGGTGCGTGTAATCCCAGTTACTCGAGAGGGTAAGGTGGAGAATCGCTTGAACCCAGGAGGCGGAGGTTGCAGTGAACCGAGATTGCTCCATTGCACTCCAGCCTGGGTGACAAGAGCAAAACTCCGTCTCAAAAAGAAAAAGAAAACATACTTTATAAATGATGCCTTCTTACCATGTGAATCTAAATAGCTACAAGGTGAATGAAAACTCTAACACTAGTGAGAAATACAGACAAGTGTTGCAAAATTGACTGGGTCATACCACACACTATAGTTATATTTGTTTTGCATTCACATAAGTTAAATGCAAAACAAACCAAAAAAAAAACACTTTTTATGTTCGTATATGTTTAAGTAACATGACCATAAACTAATTTAAAAGTTGACAATGGGGGTGAGAGTTATGATTTTTTTTTCTTTTGGAAAACGTTCATCTTTTACTTGAGTTGGAAAAAATATGTTCATGAGTAATTTAGGTTATATACAGATTTCGCTTCCCCACCTAAGGTCAGGAAATGCCTCCCTCTGATACTTGGAAAATCAATAATCAAGAAATTATTTGCAGTACACTAAGAGACTTTTGAGCTTTTAAGAATTCGTACTTATTTTGCCTAGATTGCAAAGTCTTGATTTGCACTGTCCAATTGCATTAGCCACTAGCCATGTGTGACTATTTGATTTTAAATTAAGAAAATTTTAAAATTCAGTTCTTCATTTGCACTGCCACATATCAGGTACACAGCAGCCACTTGTAGCTAATAACTACCTTAATGAACATCACAGAGAAACATTTCCGTTATTGCACAAAATTCTGTTGGACAGCACCATTCTTGGATTTTATTTTCCAATTTATTGCAAAATAATTCACTTTGCAATATTGTTATTTGTAGAACTATTCACAAAAAGATATTTGGTATAGTTAAAAGGCTCTCGTTATCTTAGTCACCAGAATATAATTTTCAGAATATTTTTACCTATGCTTGGCAACTGGCTCATTGCTTTCTATAATGAACATTACTGTACATATTATATATACACATATATATGATTGCATATATGCATTCAGTATTTAATCATTTATTATGTCTGTTTATTTGCAACTTAGGTTAATAAGGCCTAGCTTTATTAGTAATGCTGACTGATGCTGTGCCACTAAAATGTTATATTATTTTTATGCTAGGAAAATTGTCAGAAGTAAAATTGTTTAAAATAAAGTTAATATTGTGGCAAAGATCTGATTATTGTTCTGTTACCTAATGTATGATTCTATTTCTCTTTTTTATTTTTTTTGAGACAGTCTCATTCTGTCACGTACACTGAAGTGCAGTGGCGTGATCTCGGCTCACTGCAACTTCCGCCTCCCAGGTTCAAATGAATTTCCCGCCTCAACCTCCCGAGTAGCTGGGACTACAGGGGCCCGCCACCATGCCCAGCTAATTTTTGTATTTTTAGTAGAGGTGCGGTTTCACCATGTTTGGCCAGGGTCATTTCGAACTCCGGACCTCAAATGATCCACCCACCTTGGCCTCCCAAAGTGCTAGGATTACAGACCTGAGCCACTGTGCCCAGTCTCTATTTCTTACATAAGAAAAGAAAATAATATTGATTGTTTTATTTCTTCCAAGGATCAAAATAAAAATATAATATTTAAAGACTTTTTTTTTTTTTTTTTTTTTTTTGAGACGGAGTCTCGCTCTGTCGCCCAGGCTGGAGTGCAGTGGCCGGATCTCAGCTGACTGCAAGCTCCGCCTCCCGGGTTCCCGCCATTCTCCTGCCTCAGCCTCCTGAGTAGCTGGGACTACAGGCGCCTGCCACCGCGCCCGGCTAGTTTTTTTTCGTATTTTTTTTAGTAGAGACGGGGTTTCACCGTGTTAGCCAGGATGGTCTCGATCTCCTGACCTCGTGATCCGCCCGTCTCGGCCTCCCAAAGTGCTGGGATTACAGGCTTGAGCCACCGCGCCCGGCCTTAAAGACATTTTTAATTTTGAAGAATTGTCATGAATATTCATTGCTATCAACTTTTTAATATTAATACTTAGCTTTTGGTTATTATAGTAAAGTATGGTTTAAAATATTGTCAAACATTGTTGCAAGTGTTCATTTTATATTTTATCAGATTTACAGCATCATTTTCAAAAAATATATGTAGATATCTATATGTTATATATACATTTTATATTTTTAATTGGGTAGGGTATATAAATGGTCTTTCTAGAATTTCACATTCAGGTTCTATGATAACAACAGTTTTCTTCATGCTTCCATAAAAAAAATGATTGGGAACTAAAGAAAGAACTCCTTGCATTTTCCATCAGATGGTACTGATTCACTATACTGCATAAAAAAAGAGGAATTTTTTCAGATTTAAAAACTCAGGAGCTATACACTAGAAAATACATATAATATACTTCACTTATTTAAATTAAAGGAGTGTTTAATTTATAAATGAAATCCTACCTAATAAAGGCTTTATTTTTATATTTTGTTTCAGGCTCAGGAGATATGGACAGTATTTCCAAGGTGAGTGCTGTATATTCTGTGTTGTTTTTAATCAGATTTTGTTCTTGAACAATAGTTTGAAAGTAGAAGACCAGGTATAATTAATTGGAAGTTAAGAATACTAATGCATATTTTCTGCAGGAAAGGGTAAAATAAGTCTTTTAAGAATATTTCTAACTATACTAAGATTAATTAACAGGACATACTATACATTATTAATTGACACTCAAGTAATAACAGATTTAATCACATTAAGATGTTACTTATTTGTAAAGCAAACTTAACAGAATTTAGATAATCTTTTGAAAATGTAAAGATGTCTAAAGAAATGTGAGGAGAGATAAATTTGAAAAAGTGGTTATTATATATCATAAGGACATTGCATTTACATATCCAGTTCATCTTGCAAACCTTCTTTAGGAAATGCTGATTTCCACAATAATTGTTCTAGTTCCCAAAATAGAGTAAGAAAGTGATTAGAGGAAAATTATATTAGTACAAGCAGGAAAGTGAGCCTTCCATTAGTATGTGTTTGCATTTTCCCTCTTTCAATAGTTTATCTAAAGTGAATCCTTTACTAAAATGCCTTATATTTTTGAAGAATAGTATCTAAATACTATTTAAGTCATGATGAATTTAAAATAGTTCTCAGTGAGTCAAATATATCTAGAATTACTGATGAGAACTAATTATTTGCTACCACCAGAATGACTCTCTTAGAAGTCTGCTCTATATCAATAAATAGAGAAATTCATTAAGGGATGACTTTATATTTATGTGTAATAGTGTAAAATTCCTGCTGCCAAGAAAAATAAAATAAGATTGATTGAGCTAAAAAACATTTTAAATTAAGACTTCAAGTTTTAAAAAATATTTAATTGGGATTCTGGCATTATAACTCTGTTGCCTGGCTGCTTTGCCTCACAAGCTCCACATGTATTTTGGATGTCTATGTTTAGAAGCAATCATGTTTAGAAAAAATCAGAAAGGTCTTTTTCTTTTCTAAAAATAGATAAATATTTATAATGAATACTAGCTTACCTCTGTGAGAAATGGTATTTATGAAGCCGGTTTTCAAAACAAAATTCCCTATGTAACTTTATTAGAGCCTTCTCTCTGGACCTTGCAAGTCAGATTACCATGAATGTGTTGGCTCTCAGATACTTCTTTTATTTTTTTTTATTTTTTAATTTTAATTTTATTTTATTTTATTTTGAGGAGTCTTGCTCTGTCGTCGCCCACGCTAGAGTGCAGTGGTGCAATCTAGGCTCACTGCAACCTCCCCTTTCCGGATTCAAGCAATTCTCCTGTCTCAGCCTCCTGAGTAGCTGGGACTAAAGGCTCATACCACCAAGCCTAGCTAATTTTCGTATTTTTAGTAGAAATGGTGTTTCACCATATTGGTCAGGCTGGTCTCGAACTCCTGACCTCAGGTACTCTACCTGTCTCGGCCTCCCAAAGTGCTGGGATTACAGGCATGACCCACTGCACCCAGCATCTCAGGTATTTCCAACAATTTAATTAGCCGAATTGTGCTTTGTGGTCACCAGTGAAATTTCTGATGCCATATTTGAGAAGCATATTCTTGTATCTACAGATGGATTCTTAATTACAGAAAAATAGGATCATCCAGTTAGTTTTAGGCCATCTTCCTAAAATTTTTACTAACTACCTAAAACCTTTTACATAAGATAGATATGAACAAAATTCTATATGGGAAAGTACTTTATAATTTGTAAAAGTTTAAAAAATTTTTAAAGTCATAATGGTGAATTAAATGTCGTCTTCCAATCTGCCCTCATATCAGATCGGTTGCTATTCCTTCTGTGCTTACTTTCCCATGCTTGTTTTTGGATACAAGTTTTTCCACCATACCGTGCCCAGTCCTCATAACACTCTCTTACCTAATGATACATTGCTTGTGCTCTAAGCAGTAACTGACCATCCAATGTGTACCTGTGTGTGCTGGGTGCTGCCTTCTGCACTATGGGGACATAGAAAAGACTTCTTTAACAACAAACACGATCTCTATGCTCAGGTGGTTTATTCTTAGGCAGGAGTTCCTTCATTCAGTAAATGTTGATGCACTGAGGCATTATGCTGGGCTCTAAAAGTCCAAAGATAAACAAGATATGTTCTCTGCCCTCAAGAAGTTCAGTTTAACAGAGGAACTCGAACAAATAGGATAAATAAAAACTTTTATAAAGCAAAGTTAATATGCATTTAAATTAACATAAGATTTATCCCCCAGTAATAAACATGCCACTTAACAATGTGCTAGAATTGACTAGTTAAATCTGCCTTCAAATGAGTTCCTACGCATCTCATTTCTGCACCACATCTGCTCCAGGTTCATTGGCTCTGGGCTCTAAGCTGGCCGACCCTGGGTGATGGTACCATTAGTGCCTGTTGCACCATAGTCATTTTTTCTCTTAAGATGCATTGGCAGCATCGTGCACATTGTATATACCCGCTGCCCCAGATTCTTTCTCTCCCTGCCTCTTTCCACTCCCAGCCTAATTTTTTCAGTCTTTGACTCTGAGGTATGCACAGTCACAGTCTAACTCTGCTTTTCCCACATTTCTTCCTTTTCCAACACATGTTCACCCATCTCAAGAAGCTTTCTTCTTCCTTTTGTTTTCCTGGCATCATTCATTATCGTTCATTTCCATCCTGTTTTTTTCTAGTAATTTTATTTGTGAATCAAAAAGACAGCCTTGACCATTATTGCTTAGTAATTTTTTTTTTTTTGAGTTGGAGTTTTGCTCTTGTTGCCCAGGCTGGAGTGCAATGGCACCATCTCAGCTTACCGCAACCTCCACCTCCCGGGTTCAAGTGATTCTCCTGCCTCAGCCTCCCAAGTAGCTGGGATTATAGGCATGTGCCTGTAGAGATGGGGTTTCTCCATGTTGGTCAGGCCGGTCTGAAACTCCTGACCTTGGGTGATCCACCCACCTCGGCCTCCCAAAGTGCTGGGATTACAGATGTGAGCCACCCCGCCCAGCCATCACTTAGTAATTTTTAAAGTCCCTCTTAGGTCTCTAGTCACAGCTCTGTAGTTCTACAGTTAAATCTATATTTTGTCAGCACCAGTATCACATATTTTTTTAAAAATTTTTACTCCATTTTAAATGTTGTGTATAAGTACTACTTCAATTGTTTTTCTACTTTTTATTGCATAGATACTCTATTTTATCCACTTTGTATTGTAAGATAGAGTACTGAATTGAGAATCAGAAAGCCTGATGCTACTACAGTACTTACAAGTTGCAGGAACACGTTACTTAATCTCTCATAGGCATAGTTTGCTTAGCTGTAACATAAAACTTGTAGTTCATTCCCTGCCTGCTTCATAAAATTGTTGAGAATCGAGTGTGAACATATGTTAAGGGCTATGAAGTGCTATACAGACATTGAATATCTTTCTTCTCATTAGCTATACAATCTTTTGTGGACAAGGCTAGGAACTCACACTATCAATTGTACTTTGATGGCACTGTTTCAGTAAGCAAAATGAATTCAAAGCTTCCAATGAAGTTTCAAAATTATTTCTTGCTCAGTTGAGCATTACCTAGTAAAACTCATGTGCCTCTTTCTGAGAACGCAGAATTTATCTTTAATTTAGAAGACTTTTAAAGATGATATATGAAATTCCTTTCATGCCTTTAATAACTGAGGGGTCACCCATTTAATCAATGAAACAAAAAATCTTTTTCCTTGGGGTTGAGGGTAGAGAGAAGTATATGGTTTGTTTTCTTTTTTTTTTTTTTTTTTATTTGACTCAGAGTCTCACTCTGTAGCCCAGGCTGGAGTACAGTGGCACAATCTCGGCTCACTGCAACCTCTGCCTTCCAGGTTCAAGCAACTCTCCTGCCTCAGCCTCCTGAGTAGCTGGGATTACAGGCATGCACCACCATGCCTGGCTAATTTTTGTATTTTTAGTAGAGACAGGGTTTCACCAGGCTGGCCAGGCTAGTCTCGAACTCCTGACATCGTGATCCACCTGCCTCTGCCTTCCAAAGTGCTAAGATTACAGGCATGAGCCACCGTACCCAGCCGGTTAGTTTTTTTTAGAAGAAAAGCAGCTAAAGAAATTCTGCAGTTCACATTAACATATCTCACATTTATATTTTTGAGTTTGAAAAAAACATGTATGTGAGAAGACAAGCTCTGATCATATCATATTTAATAAATTATCAAGAAAGTATTTTCAACCTGAAGCATTCTGACCTCAAGAACTTTGGTTCCAGTTAGAGATCCTACGCCATTCAAAAGGGAGCTGGTAGATGACTAGAGATCTATACCATCATCTCAGGTGTACTGACCTGAGTTCTAGCTCAGTTGTACTCACAGGGAGAATGACTGACAGTTTATTCTTTGAGGGAGCTAGCAGAGTCAAAACAACACTCTAGAAAACTCACTGTTGGCAGCCTGTGAGAAAGCAGTTCAAAATCCACTACTTAGAATAATGTCATTATTGTTTTATTCTAATTATAGGCAGAGCCACAGTTTCTATAAATGTTCACTTTTTAAATTTGAAAATGGAAAAATTTAGAATTTTAAAAAGTTTTAAAAGGTTTGGAACAATTTTTAAGGATGGGAGAAGGGATAATAACTTACTAATTAAGAGAAGATATGAGCTGGGCACAGTGGTCCACACCTGTAATCCCAGCACTTTGGAAGGTCAAATGGGGAGGATTGCTTGAGTCCAGGAATTCATGACCAGCCTGAGCAACATAGTGAGATCTCGTCTCTGCAGAACATTTTAAAAATTAGCCAGATGTGGTGGCAAACATCTGCAGTCCTAGTTACCCAGGAGGCTGAGGCAGAAGCATCACTTGAGCCCAAGAGTCCAAGGCTGCAGTGAGCTATGATCTCACCACTGTATTTCAGCCTAGGTGACAGAGACCATGTCTCAAAAAAAAAAAAGAAAAGAAGATATGAAATACCTGCTAGATGAAATCAGACCAGGAAGTCTAACAGGGTTAAACATGGCAGTCAGAGGAAATTGTGTTTGCAGTGTATTATGTGTGTATGTGTGTGCATATGTGTGTGTGTGTGTGTAATTCATGTATGACATCATAGCTTAAGAGAAATAATTTCCAGCTTGAAGAAATGATAAATGAGAATGTAATAAAATGTCTTGAAGTTGGAATCAGTATAATCCTAACCATATTTTTTCAAGCAAAACTCTTAAAGTAGGGAATAAAGTACACATTCATTGAAATAACTGTAACCGATGAGCCTAATGTATCTAAAAGTAATCTTGTTACTCTTTTGTGCTGAAGCAAGTAGAGTGACTTTTTGACCAACCTAAGTCCTTTTTGTACATCATATTCTTGCCTTGTTGATGAAACCTACTGGACATATTACACAAATACAGCTACAGTTAAATGAAGCATACACACAATTCATTGCCACCCACCCTCCTAACCTGTTCTGGGATGGTTTTTGGTACCACTATCTTAGCTGTCCCTCAGATGCCAATATTGAACGTGCCCTTTAGCCCGTATCATCATGTCACTCAGTGATTACGGACAGCACAGTTTTCTTAAGACTTCCCACTGAGGAGCTTCTGTTGTTTTCCAATTTTGCAAAGATTACTCTAGTTAAAAACAAACAAACCAAAAAAACCCGATTGTCCTGTCACTTCAAGCTTTTCAAATATGGTCCAGTAGGCTGAATAGGAATAGGTTTCAGAGATCTGATTTTATCTCAGTTTTGTATGTTGAATGTATCCTTTTAATGTTCCTCTCAGTGTCCTTAAATACCCATCCCCACCCCCCGCCACACACACACACAGAAAAGAGTATAATGCTGAGCCACCATGCTATGAAGAGGTTGCATGTAAAACGGAAATAATAACATTGGAAGTATTTTGTATGTATTTAAATATTAGCAATGCAATGTTACTTTCAAATTCTAAATATTTAAAAATCAACACTTTGAGTTAGGAATCAGGTTTGAAGTTAGCCAAACTTTCAGAATTATAAATCAAGAAATGATACATGGCAAATATGCAGCAAAGATTTAAAGCACCCTGAGTCTGAGATATGCTGCTTCTCTCGTGGCACCTTGTATACCACAGGGGGTATGAATGTTACACAAGCATAAGAGGGTTCATTTCACTCTTCTGTTTGACTGTGTAAAATATGCGGCTTCCGACTGCATCCTTGAGTTTTCTTATATATATGTATATATATATTAGATTGTATTTTATTGTAATATTACCAGTTTCTCCATTATATATAAAATGACAGAAATCCAAAAGAATTTATAAATTATGAGTAAATCTTATAATATTTTTTATAAATTCAGTTTCCTTTTTGAGCTGAGTAAGCATTATCATTCCTATTTTCAAGGTACAGTTTATTTAACTAGTAACTTTAATAATTAATGATTTCTAAAATAATGCAGTTAGTTAAATTTTACTTAATTTTTTTCCCAGGAAATCAAGATATTCAGATTCATTTCAACCTATAGTTGCTTTTCTATATACTTGGGTAACTAACATTTTCAGAGAAAAATTTATCAAAAAAAACAGAATCCTCTTTATGCTATTAAAGTATGTTTCCCAAGTCCTTGGGGTTTCTTGACATAGAGAACTCCAATGGACTTCAGAGGATCCTTGTTCTCAGATCCTCCCTGCGGGGTACACAGCAAGATAAGACACAGTGCATTTCTACCAGCTCATCTACCTGTCTCTGCTTTACATTTTAACCATTTTCTTCTGGGAATAGCTCATTCATGAAATGTTAATTTTTATGATACAAATTATTGTGGTTAAGACAAAATTCTCTGAGCAAATTTCTTTAAAACAAAAAATCTAAAAACTAATTCTGAAACAATATAAATAGGAATAGCTTAGGAAAAAGTATCTGAACTCTTTCTTCCATCTGAAATAACAAATAAAAATGTTTAACTCTGAAGCTTTTTTTTTACAAGTTAATAAATTGGACCTTGAAAGAATTACAGTTATACTACTGTGTAAACATGGTTTATAATCCAATGTCATTCTATATTTCCTGTTGATGTGGAGTATCAGGTATCCTGCCATGGCTAAAATTGTGTGGTAGTAGTGAGACTAGCAAATTTAAATAGAATATGAAGCAATGCACTGCTAACTTGGTGTTTGATTAGATTGCTAATAGCAGTCATTTTATCTTCAAGGAAAGTTCCAAAGTAAATCTACTCTTAAACTAATGATAGGAAAATGTTCTAAAGCAGTTTTGTTTTGAGCCCCCTTTTCCTCTAAAAGTACATAATAAATTTTCAAGTCCTAAGGTGTCTCTTGTTCTTAACTACAGTTGTTAGCTATCTTTCTCTTTTCCTTAAAGTTCATGTAAAAATGGTTGAAATAGTGTTATCTGTATACTGCATGTAGAATTAAAAGGAAATGTTTATTAAAACAGTGACCTTTCAAAGTTTGGTTAGTGAAATGACTAAGGGAGTTATTGTTCCATCTTGTCTTATCAGTGGGTAGGATCTCTTCATCATGCCCCTGCTGGGAATGTTTTAAACTCTCCGGAGTTTTAGGAACTCTATAAGCTGAGGGTGGGAAATTGAATAAATATTGATTCTGAACCTAAGAAAATAGTTGTGGTAGGTTATTGGGGTTTTTTTGTTTGTTTTTTAGATTTTCATTTGGGAAGGCATTAGTACTTGTCAAAGTGCAAAGAATGAAATAGAATACGTGGTAGAAGTCTAAGATTAAAATTATAAGTATGATTTGTCCTTAGGGATGCTGCTATAGATTCAATATCCGAAACAGTACAATGCAAGAGGGAAATTAAAATCTTCAACAATGCCTTGTTTTCTAAATCTTGTTTACAGAATTCTCCCAATAATATGAGCCTGAGTAATCAACCGGGCACTCCAAGGGATGATGGCGAAATGGGGGGAAATTTCTTAAATCCTTTTCAGAGTGAGAGTGTAAGTATTCCCTTGACTATATTATACCCAGATTTTATTTCTGAAGCTCTTCTGCTAGAATAAATGCATAAAGCCACTTTTACTGCTGTTTATCTAGAGTTCAACAGGTTTATCTTTTAGAAGTCAGGAGAACCTTTAAGTGGAATATCTTTGAAAATAATTTTTAAAACAAACTTTTTTACTTCTATTTTGTGTACATAGTTAGAAAAACCATAATAACAATTTTCTCATTGAGAACCTCCACTGTAAAGGAACAAACTGGAAACGGGTTGCCTATTTGATACTTTTTATAAGTTTTCATGCTACTAAAGTGTCTCAGGTTGCTGCAAAACTAGGTCTGTTTCAGCGCTGTCCTCAAAGTCTAAAAAGTCTGTTCTTTATATAGTAGACCTCACTGGACTGAGGGCCAAATTGGCGGTCTGTTAACCTGAGCTAAATACCCAAGTCACTGCTTGCGTGTGATTGTACTATTACACAAAAGTTCATTCCATTTCTCCATAGAAGTAGACAGAACCAAAAAGAGAAGCAATAAAATTCATTCATTTAACAAGCAATTACTGAGCACTTACCACATGCCAAGGCAATACGCTTAGGTATTGCAGAGACCAAAAAGACAAAATGGTGCCTTTTCTCAAGGAGTTCTACATAATGTAATGATTTTTTTACATTAATATTTCACATTAGAAACCCCAGAGGAATTTTTTAAAATACAGTTTCCCAGAACTCTCCCTAGACTTAGTGAATCAGAATTTCCAGGAGTGGGGCTGGGCACACTTGAATGTGGAAAAGCTTTGTTACTGATGCTGGTGTACATTCTCTGCTAAGAACCACTGAATTGGAATGTAGCATAAAAGATTTCGAAACCCAAATGAATTTCATCTTCATAGGATTCATGCCATCCTTAAAATTTATGGGGGAGAACCTACCAAACTGCAGTCAGAATCAGAAGAGAGACTACCCTCATTTTGCCTAACTCAGCATTTACCAGAGGTTATACCATCAGAATTTAAAACACTGGCTAATAGCACATCTACATTTATACAGAGTGGCTGCTTTATACAGAGTAACTGTTCCATTCCCAAAACAGAACACAAGATTGAGTGCTCTGTGGATTCTTTTAGTTCTGATATCCACATAGGACCTTTGCTGGGGACAAGGCTTCCCCTGTTTTTAGACTTCATCTCTGTTAAAATTATGCTGATCTGTAGTTTGTTTTACTTGCAGGCTATATATGATTAGTGAGGACAAATAATTTTTTTATGTGTAACAATTTACAGTAAAAAAAAATTTAGTCTGTCAGTGATAAGGAAAAACATGAGAAGCTGCATAATTTAAGTCATAATGCTTAAGATTATGGGAATTATTTTTTAGATCCTGGTTCTTTGAGTGGTTTGCTTCAAAACTATGGACAAATTAATTTTCCTATGTTCACTTTTATCTAATTAAAGCCATTGATTTCCTTTTCAAGTAATTTTACCAGCAATAAAATGGCATAATTCAGTGAGGTATTTGATAATTCAATTCAGTTTAACATTTATTGAGCCTATTATATGCAAAGCATCAGGTTAAGACCAAGGTATTCTGAAATAAATATAACACCTACTTTCAAAGAATGCAACCCAATAGGAAAAACAGATGTTTATATAACTAACACATGTCAGATTAATGAGTGCTATAATGTACATATAAGCCAGGTATTTTAAAAGTCAGAGGAAATGATTAATTTGGAGTTGAAAAAAAACTTTTTAAAAAAGATTCCACATGACTTTCACTTATGGGCAGTGAAAAGAGGAACTCTCCCCTCTCCTTCCTTCCCAAATTTGTCATTAGTGACTGCTGTCTTGTTTAACAGTTGAAAGAGGGGTGCCAATTCAGAACTGGCATCAGAAAACTCACTGAGGCAAAGAATCAGATATGACAGGATGTGGAGAACTTCCTCACACAAAATAAGCACCAGCTTCTCCCTTCAATCCCTAATGAACTATGCACATGGCAGACAACAGATTCTTGTGACTATGTGTATTTAGAAACGAGAACAGCTGGAACAGGGCTTCTTCCACCCCTAACTTCTGGCCCACCCACCCTGCCCCTGAACCTAAGTGGGTTCAATGCTAGACTGCCAGCAGAGTTAGCGGCAAACAGAAGTTCCCTGCTTTCTCTTCCCTCCTTGTCTCCGGTCCCCACCAGAAACGTTGTAAAAGGAAAAATAATTTATGGTGGACTGAGAAACTGCACCACCACCCTGGAAGGTAGTCCAGCCTTGGAAGCAGGTCCACACTGGCTTCTCCGTTCTTCTGTATCCTGAGAAGAAGGGACTTGTTATGAATGATATCATTGTTATCTGTGGCTTTCTCTGTCATACTACCATACATTTTTGTTTAGACCTTTTTATAAAGTCAAGCAATAAGAGGAGAGAGGAAGAAAGGCAAAAGAGATTTGGTGCTGACAAATGTAAGGCTTTGAAGAAGTAAATAATCTTGTTATCCCCAATAAGTTAGCTTTGCTATAATCAAGGAAAAGCAGAACCCTTAATGAATTCAGAAAGAAAACATTTTTCAATAAATGAACATGCAAGTTCTAGTGTTTAATACACATAAGTCTGAAAGCACATATTTTTGAGCAGTCTGCCTTTTAAGGATCTGTCGGGTTTTATCTTGAAGTTAAATCACAGAAGGAGGCCTGAGAAGGGAGCAAATATCTATTGAGTACTCTTTATGTACTAGATACTATCCTACACTCTTCACACTCACACATGCTGCTTCATTCAATTAATATAGAAACAAAAATGCCCAGCCCAAAGTCATAAACCTTGCGGCGCCAACATGCTTGACAAACAAAATGCAAATCAAAAAATATTTCACTGCTTAGTTTTTTTTTCTTTTAAATCACAACCAAGACCCTTTATTTCAAGAAACAAAGATGCCCCCTAGTGTTCAAACTGTAAAATGTTTGTTTTGGAAAGTACAGACTACAAAAAACCTTAGTTCAAAAAAATAGTTTTTCATGCTTCTCAAGTGAAGAAAGTAGTTGATCTTATTTCCTGAATTAATTTAACAAAGTATTTTCCCATGGCACTGAAATATAATCAATTGAGTAAACATGATGTTAAAATAATGGCATCAAATAGGAATTACAAACAAGATGGTAGATTATCTCTTGTTCCCTTACCCTCCCTTTGCCATTTTCTGCTATTGTAAAGAAATCACATCAGCCCCAATTTTTGTACGTAATCATATAAATACTAAATTTATTTCACTTTTGTTTAGCTCAGGGTAGAGGAACTGTTCTTTATTTCTCTCTCATTAAGAAAATAAAGTATCATACAGATGCTTAAACAGAAATATAGTAAGAATTAAAGTGTTCTTGACATGTATAAACAGAAATGTATACACATTGTTCAAAGACTTCATGGAAATCTCTGGATTTTATGGTACATGAACTTGGCATAATAAGGAAAAAATCACAAGTTCACAGCAAGGCATGCTATCTCATTTCACATTAAAAGATAAAATAAGTTGATGTACATTTAAAATAATATCTTCAAGGGTTACATTTTTAACTAAATCAAACTGTAATGCTGTTGACTGCTTTGTAAGAGCCATTTTACCATCTGGTTAAGGAGAGCCAGACTCAGAATAGTTTTGAAACAGGGCAACCTGATATCACAGCATTTTGGCATAAACATTACAATATGTCATCACATATTGATGCAGCGGTACAATAGAAACATTGAAGTGTGGTCTCAGTACAGTACACCATGAATATTTTATGTCTCTAAATATGATACTACATTTAACACCTACTCTTCCTTTACTTCTGGAAAATTGTAAGCCACTTTTCTACTACTTTGAGGAATAGTAATCTATAGCAAAATTCCTTTTTACTTGCCCATTCTATGAGTTTTCCTAGAAACTTTGTTATTTCCCCTTATTTCATTTTTTGAAGTAGTTTCAGTAATGGCGGCCGAAGATGAGCAGTTTACAGCCTTAGGAGTGTAAATAGCACTTTGCATATATAGACACCCAGGCATAAATACAAACTATTTTACTGTACTAAATACGTTTAGCATACCATCTTATAGTTATTTGTACTACTCAAAAATTAGACTTTATTAGATGATTGCTCATTTTTCCTTTCTTTTTGAGACCGGAGTCTCACTCTCTCGCCCAGGCTGGAGTGCAATGGTACAATCTCGGCTCACTGCAACCTCCACCTCCCAGGTTCAAGCAGTTCTCCCAACTCAGCCTCCTGAGTAGCTGGGATTACAAGTGTGTGCCACCACGCCTGGCTAATTTTTGTATTTTTGGTAGAGACGGAGTTTCACCATGTTGGTCAGGCTTGTCTCGAACTCCTGACCTCGTGATCCACCCACCTCAGCCTCCCAAAGTGCTGGGATTACAGGCGTGAGCCACCGTGCCCGGCCAGTTGCTCCTTTTTCTGAGTTGTATTGCGTGGAGCTGATGCTTCCATTTTGACTGAATTGGGCCCTCATTTTCTCTATTTTTTCACTCAGTTTCCTCCGTGGGGCAACCTTGCTCTTTAACTTCCCAACAAATCAGTAACAAAGTAACATTTTTCTGTAAGATTGACTTAAAACATTTGAAATATCACAGATAAAGAATGTTAACAGTTGCCAGTGTTGAGATGATAACAACAAATAAAAATGCTTGATAATAGAGTATATGCATATGTATAGCTTTACATATATACACACTCTTAACAATGTATAGTAGAATGAAGGCTATTCTATATTTTCAATGCTATTTCCTAACATTACCTGACATATGAATTAACTGGAATAATTTTTTGTGTTTTTTTTTTGAGACAGAGTCTTGCTCTGTCGCCCAGGCTGGAGTGCAGTGGCGCCATCTTGGCTCACTGCAACCTCTACCTCCGGGTTCGTGCCTCTCGAGTAGCTGGGACTATAGGCATCCACCACCATGCCCGGCTAATTTTTTGTATTTTTAGTAGAGATGGGGTTTCACCGGGTTAGCCAGGATGGTCTCAATCTCCTGACCTCATGATCCATCTGCCTTGGCCTCCCAAAGTGCTGGGATTACAGGCATGAGCCACCGCGCCTGGCCCCAGAAACTTTTTTAAAAAGCATTTCCTTTGAGGTCCTTTCTGAAATGCTTAGTATCTTTTACTGTTTTATATTATTGACACAGTATACTCAAAAAAATCCTTTGTTTTAAAAGAATGATTATCTTTATTATCTGCCCTATTAAATTAACTAAAATTACATACAACAAAAATTTCAGTTCCTGAGTTGTACTAGCTACATTTCATGGACTCAGTAGCAACGTGTGGCCAATGGCTGTTGCACTAAACAGCACAGAATTAGAACATCATCATCACAGAAAGTTATATTAGACAGTGCTGATGGAATCACCAGTATTTATTGTAAGTAACAGTAGCTGCAGAAAGCATAGATTAAATTGATCTGTGCCCATTTTGCCATATTATCTGATTTTTTCTACTTTAATAAAACCTTGCTATCCACTTATTTTCTTTTTATTTATTCTTGCCTCTAAACTTTTAAATACCAAAATATAGTTCTGTTTAGCCACAGGCTCTAGATAGTTGAAGCATGCTGTCATTGTTTATAATGTGAGACGTGGAATCACATTATGTGCATGGGATCAATTGAGTAAACATATTAAATGGTATGATGTTTGTGATGATGAAATGGTAGGATGAAATGTGATGTGATGAAATGGTAGTAAGTTCCCCTCTGACACAGGGTCAAGGATCAGTTCCATGTCATCAGCATTTGTCTATAACTGGGGGGTTTGCTTTGCTTTGCTTTTCTGCTGCTATGATCAAGGGGAAAGATTGTCTAAACTGAATCTCTTTTCTTGTTTCTGGCAGCCTCCCTCTTTTTTTTGTTCTCCTGTGATCTGTCTAAAAGTCTCCCCTTCTAATCACCATATACTCACTATAATCCTACCTACGGGATCAGTTGAAGTATGTAATTTCACTTTCCTGTACTGAAACACCGTAGGCTGTGAAGTGATTAACAAGTATTAATAGATTTTCCTTGATGTAATGCATGTTTAAAGGATTAAACAATCCTCTTCCTATAGTCCAGTGACCCTTTTCCAGGCCTAATCACCCACCTTTCCTCAGGAACAGTGCATGCTTTTGGTTTGAGCCCTAATGACATCTGGCCCACACATGTGCTGAGCCATTGCCCCTCTGTGCTTTTCCTTGGGGAGTCCTGCTTCCACACTATAATCCGTCCTTACATCAGTATACACCTATATGTCCTTTCTGATTTCTGCAGCCGGTCTCAGCTTGTCTAGAATTCACTTCATTTTATTGTCTTTCTGCCAACTTTCTGAAAAATTTGTGCTCCCCTACCCAGGATTATCACAGCTTCTGGTTAGGTTCCTGGAGCCTGGGACCAGTCCCTTTGCCTTTATCTGTCTTTTTCCAGGAGGCACAATTGTTATTAGCATGTTGAAAGGAATTGCCTTTTACCCTGATCCTCATGAGTTTCCAATAAAACATTTAAAACATTTCGCATTTCAGGGTCCACATTTATATTTTAATTTAGAAACTGTCTTCATCCAAAGAGTCTTCAATCCCACATGTGGGATTAGATGCCTCTCCCCACAGCTCAGATAGTCTAGAGCTGTGTTGTTCAAAATGTAACCACTAGCCACATGTGGATGCTCAAACTTAAATAAATTAAAAGTAAATAACATTAAACATTTACTGTCTTGACTGCACTAATCACATGGCATGTGCTCAGTAGGCACATATGGCTAGTGACCTCCGAGTTGAACGGCACAGACCACAGAACAGATATGTCGTTGAAGAAAGTTCTCTTGCATGGTGCTGCTGTAGAACTGTTCTGTCACAGTCTATTCCCCAAGAATATAAGGGTACAGTGGCACAATTAGCAAAATAATTGCTCTTTATTTCTCTCTAAATCATTTTTGAAACCATTTTTTCCCAAACCTCTGAAACCCTCACCTTTTATCATTTGTCAGCCTCATCAAACTGACAAGTCAGCATGTAACAATGATGTTCCTACTCACGTGCAAAAATGACTGGATTACAGTTAGAGTCACGAGCACAGGGGCTCACGCCTGTAATCTCAGCACTTTGGGGAGGCCAAGGCGAGCAGAATGCTCGAGCCTAGGAGTTTGAGACCAGCCTGGGCAACATGGTGAAACCCCATCTCTACAAAAAATACAAAAATTAGCCACGTGTGGTGGCTTGTGCCTGTACTGCCAGCTACTAGGGAGGCTGAGGTGGGGGGATCACCTGAGCCCAGGGAAGTCAAGGTTGCAGTGAGCTGAGATCACTGCACTCCAGCCTGAGTGACAGAGTGAGACCCTGTTTCAGACAAAAAAGATTATAGTCACAGATTATGGGCAAGATGCTTAAATGCTGCAGTATAAATTAGTTTCTTAAGTATTTTCAGTGCTTTAATGAGAGCTTCCCAGGGCCAGCTTGCAGTTGTTTTTGTTTTGTTTCCCTACAGTATTAACCTAACACTTGCTGAGCACTTTCTATGTATTCAGTAAATACTTGGTTTAGGGATTTTATATCTCATCTTCCCCAAGCCCCTTTACAGACAGGGAAACTGAAGTCAAGACAGGTTAGGTAGCCTCCTCAGTTTACAACCTAGTAGGTAGCAAAGACTAGTCCTCATACTTAGTTATGATCCAGCCTTGGACTAAATTTACCCAAGGTTTTTACAAGTGCCTGCAAAACATAAATCTGTCTGGAGGGAGGAGGCAGAGGGACTGGGTAATGATCAGCCTTCTGGGTTCAGGGAGAGAATAGGACTTGATGCTTTCCAGGGGAAATATTTAAAATTTCAGTATTAGGTTAAGTCTGTATCAGTTTACTTTTTTTATAGTTTCTTATTTTATGTTGTATGAGATGAAAAGCTTGCACATAAAAGATGATAAGAAATTAGAATTCTTCGTTTCTGTTGTACCAAGAAGAACCTTAGTGATCTCTAAAAGAATTGTTGTTAAAATATGGATTCTTCTTTCCTTCTAGTACTCCCCTAGCATGACAATGAGCGTGTGATCCATTACCAAGTCTCCTCATGAAAACCACAGTGAGTCAGCCCTTCACAGAACTACTACGGAAGAAAATTATTCATCACAGTGTACAGTTAAACAAAGGAATCTCAGTCACACCAAACCAACCTTTTTATTTCCTGCTCTCTCCCCTCTTTTGTGAAGAAAGCGGGTCCAAACGTGATTCAAACAACTGTACGGAGTGGCATATTAGAATTGCCCTAAACTGAACTGCAAATAATTATGTGTGTATGTATATGTGTGGGAAAGAGAATGTACTGTATATGTGTATGTTATACAGACATATACACATACATACATTGACCCACAGGACATTGTAAAATATTATCACATGACATCTTAAGTAGAAATAAGTAGGGACTTTTATTCCATCCTTTTTTTCACGTTTACATTTTAATTATTACAAGTTGCTCCTGCCCCCTCCCTGAACTATTTTGTGCTGTGTATATCACTGCTTTATATAAGTTATTTTTTAAGGTGAACTCAGATGTTATGGTTTTGTAAATGTCTGCAATCATGGATAGGAATAAAATCGCTTATTTGAGAGCTTTCATTAAATTGCGTCTGATGCAAGTTATCCTGTGAATCACAAAGTGTACTGTCTCAAAAAATAGAAGAAAATGTGTCTGCGTCTTTATGTTGAATCAAACAATTTCTCAGTTACCTTCAGTGAAAAGTATTTTTTTAATTTTTATTTGAGAAAAACACTTCAAATCAGTAAAAGCTTAACTGGGGCCTCACACAGTATTTCTGCAATAACTGCTTTAAACGAGTTCTTGATTTGTTTGTCTTAGATGATACAGAAATCACTAAATAGCCCAAATCACTTAGACCATAGCAATAAAGTGACAGGGGTTGTCGTATTTTTAGCAACATCTTTTCTCTTTAACATGATGAAGCCCCAAAGTGATAACAAAACCATTTGCTTGAATTTGTCACTTCTCACCAGGAATACTAGAGGTAAAATTTTAATAACATACTAATGTTAAATGGTATCTGGTTTTTATTCAGACTTTTTGTGAGCATATTCATGTAGACACTAGAAGTAAATACATTGAATGAGACTTTGAGCACAAGGGAGAAGAGAGTTGTTAGCACTCCTGAGGCCTCTGGAGTGCTACTTTTCTATCCAGGTATCTTGCTTGCTACCAGCAGAATTGACTGGTATTGGTTCTCACTGGCCAGGGAGCGCCTGCTCTGTTCCTGGGATATAAGGCTTTTATTCAGAAGCAAATCATTGATAGTAACTTTGCTTTATCTAGCCACTGACTTCAGCAGGCTAAAACTACATTGTGGAACTGCCTGTTCAAAAAAGAATGAGTAAATGTTTTAATAAAAAAAAGAAATCTACTTCCCTTATGAAAGCACCTTGCTCTATGGCACTTTCCAGATTTTTTGGGGTTTTGTGCTTAATAATACATACATACACCAAAATCACAATAGAAAGATATGAAGACTTTAATTTTAGACTCTGAAAGATAACTGGGTGATCCTTTATGTTAAAATTGTGATACAAGCAACCATTGATAAATACCAACTATGAATCCAAACTCCAGCGACTGAAAAGCATTGTTTAATCGGAGGTAAGAGACTTTCTCTTTCCTTTTGGCTTATAGTCTCTAAAGTGAAAATTTGGCAGTATATAGTCTCTAAAGTGAAAATTTGGCAGTATGTAGCTCATAATGACATTTCAATCAACCACAGAATGCATATACAACAGTGGTCCTATAAGATGATAATACCATATTTTTACTGTATCTTTTCTATGCTTAGAAACACAAATACCATTGTATTACAGTTGCCTTCAGTATTGAGTACAGTAACATGCTGTACAGGTTTGTAGTCTGGGAGCACTAGTTTATATTATATAGCCTAGGTGTGTAGGAGCCTATACCATCTGGGATTGTGTAAGTACACTCTGTGATGTTTGGACAAGGAAAATACTGCCTGACAGTGCATTTCTCAGAATGTATACTTGTCATTAAGTAACACATGACTGTATTTGCTAGTTCCTGATGACTTATTTCTCTCAAATTCATAATGATTTAGTCCTTGTAAAAATAAAGATTTTGCCTGTGCCTAACAGGGATACTAGGCAGAACTGTTGAGAAAACAAAAAAAGCTGAATTGAATGTATGTTGCAGATTTAAACTATAATAAAATGAGCCTCAGTTAATCACACACAGCATTCAGATGCCTAGGAGTGCACACCGGAGAAGAGCCTCATGCTGTCAACCTGCAGAAACCTTTCATGCAAATTCAGATGAAAAGGTCTTTACCTCAAGCGAAGGTAACCTGAATGAAGGTGACAGTTTGTGCAGACACCTGACTTTACCAAGAAGAATTTTAACTTTCATTTTTTATGACAATCGTATAAAAATTGACAGTCCTTTGATTATTAAGTTTAATCTTATAATGCTAGAATTTTCAAACATTTTGTTAACTCTTCTCCATTATTACTGATCTTGAAGTTCTTTTCTTTGCCTTCTGAGAAGGTATTATTTCTTATCACAAAGAAGGATGAATCTGATTTTATCTGCCCTTATTTTGGGGGTAATACTAGAATATGAATTGCATCATGATCCCCATTATTTGTAACCTAAAAGTAAAATTCGTTTTTTTTTTTTTTCAAGGCAGAGCAGTCAATTCATTGTAAGTATTTATTTCTTTTTTCTTCTTGGAGCCCAGATTAAAAAGAGTTATTTTAGATTTAAAATTTTCCTGGAATAGTTGAAAAATTATTTTTGAGGAGAAAATTGTATCCAAGAAACCCAGAATGTAAGGATACTTGATTTTTAGAACCAGATAATTCTTTCATGCACTGAATGGAGGACAGTATATCTGTATATTAATTTTTGTTTAGATTTTGAATCATTTAACCCTTGTCCTTTTTTCTTGTAATAAGACTATTTAATGTTTTTCTCTTGTGTTTTCCATCTTTATCAATGTATTTGTGTTGGTCTTGATGTATACTACCTGTTCCTAGGGGTTTTTTTTACATATGTCACCTCACAGTAATAATATCAGCAATTCTTGCTACATTGAACATATTAAATACACATGTAAAAGGCAAAAGTAAGCAGTAGGTAAAAACATTAACTCTTGCTACTCTGCTTTGCATTCTGCCTAACTCACTGCATTTGAAAATACATGTCAAATTCTTTCTTAGGTATTTTTGATCCTTAACTACGTGTCTTACAGCAAGGTTGCCCATGGGAACAAAAGCTATAGGGTGTCACTGATCTTGTAATGCACCACATATTTGATGGGTGAATCTTACTAGTACTCCTTTGAATATGTTCCAGTGTGGACTCAGTTGCTGATGAAGAGGAAGTTCACAGGTAGGAATCCGAGGTTAAGATTTCTCAATTGCCAGCTGGGCACTCACGCCTATAATCCCAGCACTTGGGAGGCCAAGGTGGGCAGATCACCTGAGATTAGGAGTTCAAGACCAGCCTGGCCAACATGGTGAAACCCCCATCTCTACTAAAAATACAAAAATTAGCCAGGCGTGGTGGTGGGTGCCTGTAATCCCACCTACTCAGGAGGCTGAGGCAGGAGAATCACTTGAACCCAGGAGATGGAGGTTGCAGTGAGCCGAGATTGTGCCACTGCACTCCAGCCTGGGTGATGGAGCAAGACTCCATTTCAAAATAAAAAAGATTTCTCAATTGCCAAAAGATTAACAAGTAAATCAGTTCTGCTCCTCCAGCCATGAAAAGTGCCCAAAACAGCCCTTTCCCTCCAGAATAAAATAAAGAAAACTTCTATTTCTATTTTTATGATTCTCTAAGATATCTGAACTCCATTGCATTTCATAGGGTTATTCAGTTAGCACTTCTGTGGTTTAAAAGACAACAAATGAAAATAAGTTCAGTTTGGGGCATGAAGAAGTCCCACATCTGTCTATATCTTTTCTTCATCATATTGTCCTAGGAATGTATAGCAAAGCATTCAGAACTGCTCCCTTGGCTGGGGAAGTTTTCCACCGTCCTTAATACTATGAAGTCTTGATTACTTCTTCCGTGGCTTTATCCTTGCCTCCCTCCCAATCCCTGCATCTTCCAGGAGAAATAAATACCAACTGAACACTGTTACCTTCTCAGCCGTTACCATTTTCATCTGCATATAGTGCATAGTAGTAAGAGTGGTTTTCCCAGGAGAAATAATTGCAATTTTCATTTCTTGATTATCACTGCTAATTCGAAGGAGTGCCACAAATCATAGCCACTTGATTTGGAATGCATTTTAGTGTTTTGACACTGGTTTTCCTTTTTTTTTTTTTTTTTTTTTTTTTGAGACAGTCTTGCTCTGTCACCCAGGCTGGAGTGCAGTGGCACAATCCTGCAGTCTCCGCCTCCCAGGTTCCAGCGATTCTCCTGCCTCAGCCTCCAGAGTAGCTGGATTACAGGCATGCATCACAGGCTAATTTTCGTATTTTTAGTAGAGACAGGGTTTCACCATGTTGGCCAGGCTGGTCTGGAACTCCTGACCTCAAGTGACCTGCCCGCCTCAGCCCCCCAAGGTGCTGGGATTACAGGCGTGAGCCGCTATGCCTGATCAAGTTTTCCTCTTTTTTTTTTTTTTTTTTTTTTGAGACGGAGTCTCACTCTGTCACCCAGGCTCTAGTGCAGTGGTGTGATCTTAGCTCACTGCAACCTCCACCTCCCGGGTTCATGCAATTCTCCTGCCTCAGCGTCCTGAGTGGCTGGGACTACAGGTGCATGCACAGCTAATTTTTTGTATTTTTAGGAGAGAGGGGTTTCACCGTGTTAGCCAGGATGGTCTTAATCTCCTGACCTCGTGATCCATCTGCCTCGGCCTCCCAAAGTGTTGGGATTACAGGCGTGAGCCACTGCACCCAGCCCAAGTTTTCCTTTCTTTTTTTTTATGTCTTCTGTACAATAGAGTCTACCCTCCATATCCGCAGGTTCCACATCCCCAATTCAATCAACTCCTGGTCAGAAATATTGGAAAAAATTTAAAAACATAAAAACCAATATACAACAATAATTACAAATAATACATTATAACAACTATTTCCATGGCATTTATAATACATTGTATTAGGTATTATAAGTAATCTAGAGATGATTTAAAGTATATTGGAGGATGTGCATAGGTTATACTATGTCATTTTATGTAAGGGACTTAAGCATCTGTGGATCTTGGCATGTGCAGCGGTCCTGGAACCGGTCTCCCTTGGATGCGGAGGGACGACTATAGTTCTCTTTGAAAACACTAATCAATACAAGTGGCCAGTGAATGTATAGTATGGGAGGGAGAAATCCAATGTTGGGGACAAGGTTGCCATATATTTGCCAAAAGTAAATCTTATTTCTATTTTTCCCTCCTGGTGGAATACGTTTATTGTTTGCTATGTAGAGCCAGAGTCTGTGTTTGTTTAAAGCAATGGTACCCAATCTTAAGCATGTGTAAGGGTCTCCCTGGGTCTGTGAACCATACCTTGAGAAATAACTAGAAAAGTGAAAAAATGGCGAACCGCTATTAATAATACTTGCATTTTGCGTACTAAATATGTTGTGTGTACCTGTGTGTGTGTGTGTGTTGGGAATAGTAATATGAAGTTTGCTCACAAAACACTCCCACTGTGATTCACATTATCTTGTAGCACAACCAATAATGATTAAATATAATGATTTCCTTTGACTGCTTTTCATTTCAGTGATAAAACAGCTGATGAAAGTTATTTGGGATGGAAAGAGTAATACAAGACATAAGCAGATGGAGTCTCCTATGCCTAGGTTTAGCACACCCATGTTAGCTTGTCCACATTAGGCCTTCTTTTGAAGGTTCTGTATCTAAAGATAAGGGCATAAATGATCATTTAATTCTCAGCCACTTCACTGATACTACTAGGAGTTACACAGTAATTATGGTGGTTTGATATAGACATTTGTTTACAAGAAACTGAATTGGCATTATTAACTTATTACAAAAAAATAAGTTAGCTTTACCCATGAACTGTAATTCAGATTGATAAGGTGACCTACCCATGAAAAAGACACTTGAGGCCCGTTTACTTTTTTAAACTATGAAGTGAAATCCTCAGTTAAATAAGTGTCCCAAGGAGAATTTCCTCTGTTAAATTTTCCCTGTTAACTTAGTATAATTGGTTTTCTTGAATAGAAGAATAATGATTTCTGTAAGATATTTTAATGTGAATATTTTTGATGTCTTCATCTTTAAAAATTACAGTACTTTATATAGATATTAAAATTTTTAAGTGGGACTAGGTGTTTTTTATGTATACAATTACAGTTTTTCTCTTCTCTGCACATTTACTGGCTATCAGCAGAACAAAGGTTGGACTCATTTTGCTTATCTCAGTCATTAAAATGTTATGATCTGTTTCTAACATATTTAGCATTTCATTTTTAAAATGAAATGTGCCATTATCATAACAAAGGTAACTATTAATGTTCCCAGAAACAGTGATGTAAAGGACTTATTCCCAGTCAATATTAACACTTAATCCCACTTTCTTTTTTCCACCAAATGGCCTCAGTACATTGCCAAGAGAGTGAAATTTGGATTCCTCACAGTACTCTCAGAACACAATATGATATTTGTCAGCTAACTTTCCATCATGTCCTGGTAAAATTGCTCAGTTAAATGTAATTGGCCATCTACTTATTAAAAAAGAACAATTCAAATAATCTGTACAGTTACCATAATTTGACAACAAATTACTTTAAATTTAGCACCACCTTAGAAATTTTCGTAATATAAACTACTGATTGAAATGTGTTTATACTTTCTATCATATTTCAAAATGTTTTACTTTCCTTGCATTAAGGCAATTAAAAACACAAACTACATGTTAGGATGAATAATTTAAAGGACATCCTGTTGTTTCAACATAAAAAATGGAAAAGTCTTTATAAATAGAATACTTATGATAGCCATCTACATATTGAATTGTTTAATTTACCTAATTGTGATTTTCCGAATTTAAGATGTTTTCTTACTACATGTGTTAAATTGTTACCTATAATATCTTCCTGGAAAAATAGAAGTATTTGTAAGGTTTTTATAAATGCACAATTTATGTATAAATATAATCGGAATCTGGGATGACTCTTAGTAATCTACTATTCTTAATTCAGTGATGGCCACCAGCTACCTGCCACATTTTGTAAATTTAGTATCTGTGTATGTGTGTTCGTGTATGTGTGTGTGCGTGCATATGCACATTACTGCATTTATTCTCAGATGGATTTATAATTTAGTGCTTTTGTACAAGTACTTGAACTATTCATGTAATGGGATAAGTTGCCATAAAGATGTACATAAATGACCCTTAATTTGGCACGTTTACACATTTAATTTTTTTAAATACAGCTTTTCATACACAGTTTCTACCCTTTCATTTCTAGTCTGTACTTCATTACTTATTGAAAAAGTCAAGTTTGTATGAAGCCAGTATAAACATCAAAATATAAAGTCAAAATATAACTAACGTGGACATCTGCGTATATATTGAATTAGACATTATGCCTTATATAAAATTCAGGGGGCTCTAACATCAAAGGATGTATATGCATTGAAGAAGAGGCTACAATGTATATATGAATGGCTGGCTCTATGTGGTCAGATAACTAAACATGGAATGCCAAAAAAATTACTAATGTTATTGGCAAATAGATATGTTAATGAATTAAACTTTGGTATTTTACTCCACATATTACTATAACTATACATAATGTGGTTATCTGAAGCAGTTATCCAGGTAATTCATACAAAACTATGCTTCTCGTCAATTACGTTCATCTTTCCTATGAACTATACAGATGATTGCCTCAGTTCACCATGAACATTTGCCCAAATTAAGATTCTGAAGTAAGTGCTGCATGCTAGTATATAGATAAATGCAAATATAGGAGGAGGAGGGTCTACAATTGAGATTAGTGATTCATCCTTAGATATCAATGGAAACAAATCACCTTTTCAACCAGTTTTTAAATAATGGTTCCACATTATTATGGCTTTGATCCAAGTGGAATCTTCTAGTCCAATAACACAGCACATTTGTACATAATGATTAGAAACAAAAATTTATAAATTCCATTGGCCAGACAGTTTGAGCCAGATTACCTCAAATAACTTGCCAGGCAATTTTCGCAAGGTATCTGGATTACTGGGGATAGAGGGTAGATAGCAAGGCAGCTGATAAGTCCCTGACCTTAAAACAGGTAGAAGTCATATAACTAAGAACTTTGCTGGAACTTACTTATTATTTAAATTATTTCTAATTGTGCAAAAATGACTCTTAGTGGTGGTAGCATTATGTAGGTTCAGGGCAGGAGTAGCATACATAAATAAAAGCCAACAGAATTGGTTTAATCCCTGTGAGCTCCTCTTGGTGAATGAGATAACAAAGAGTGAAAGATTCCAAAATGAAGGGAAAAAGAGATGAGAGTGTCTGCAGACCCAGCCCCCAAGCAATCTGAGTAATCAAGGGTTTGTTCTCATAGCTCAGTGTATCCTTAAAAGTGAAGAAACTCTTAATGTCAAAGAGTCATAAAAATTAAATGAATGTTTTAACATTCATTTAATGTTTAAACATCATCATTAAATGATGTTTTATTCCCTACACAAATTGTCTGTTGAGATATGGTGCAGCCTTGTAGAAAATTCTGTATTAAGTTAACATTGTTTTTTGGGGTTTTTTTGTTTTTTTGTTTTTGTTTGTTTTTGTTTGTTTTTAGATGGAGTTTCGCTTTTGTTGCCCAGGCTGGAATGCAATGGCACGATCTCGGCTCAGCACAACTTTCTCCTCCCAGGTTCAAGCGATTCTCCTGCCTCAGCCTCCCGAGTAGCTGGGATTACAGGCATGCGCCAACACGCCTGGCTAATTTTGTATTTTTAGTGGAGACAGGGTTTCTCCATGTTGGTCAGGCTGGTCTCAAACTCCCGACCTCCGGTGATCTGCCCACCTCGGCCTCCCAAAGTGCTGGGATTACAGGCATGAGCCACCGCGCCCTGCCGAGTCAACATTGTAAATGTTTAGTTGTCACATTCAGTTTGGGAAGCTTCCCTTGAAGTAATATTGGGCGCTGCTTGGCTGTAGCTGCGTTTCTCAGTGAATAACCTCAAATTTTCTCACAAAATTGCTTTTGCATCCTACAACTCACAATTCTTGATGGGAATAGGGATGGAACTCTTGATATTTAGTCACGTCCCATGGAAAACATTGCTAATTTTAAATGTGCTTTCAATAAAATACCAGTAATCATGTGTATTATGTAAATTAGTATTCATTATATTAAGGAATTCAGCATTACTTATGTACGTATTTGTTGCAGAGAAAGAAATGGTTTATGAATTGAAAAGTCAAATGTATTCTTTATATAGTCTTTTATATTACAGTGCTACTGTTTTGTCATAGGTTAGCCATTATTCACTTCTGACTGAAGGGATATTATACAGACGTAATGGTCTCAAAATTGCTTCAACAGAACACACCTATCATTGAAAGTAATATTAATTTAGAGAACTCAGCATACTATTACAAGTAGTTACTAGTCACTTTTATACACAGTATTTACTTAATATTTATTTGAGAAGTACTTACCTAGGCATATTTTTTGATTCAATGAAAAACCCAGAGAGCTGAACTTTAATCCATTTGCAAAAAGATAAATCACTTAACACTTTTTTTTTTTTTTTTTTGAGACAGAGTCTGCTTTGTTGCCCAGCTGGAGTGCAGTGGTGCAATCTCGGCTCACGCAAGCTCCGCCTCCCGGGTTCACAACATCTCCTGCCTCAGCCTCCCGAGTAGCTAGGACTGCAGGCACCCGCCACAACGCCCAGCTAATTTTTTCTATTTTTAGTAGAACAGGGTTTCAGCATGTTAGCCAGGATGGTCTTGATCTCCTGATCTCGTGATTCACCTGCCTCGGCCTCCCAAAGTGCTGGGATTACAGGCGTGAGCCACCACGCCCGGCCAACACTTTTAAAAATATATAAAACATGGCTCGGTTCGGTGGCTCACACCTGTAATCTCAGCACTTTGGGAGGTCGGGCAGGAGGATTGCTTGAAGCCAGGAGTTCAAGACCAGCCCAGACAACATAGGGAGCCCCCACCCTGGTCACATCCCCCCCCGCCCTCCAAAGTTTTTTTAAAAGGCAGCCAGGCATAGTGGCCTGTGCCTGTAGTAGTAGCTACTAGGGAGGCTGAGACAGGAAGATCACTTGAGCCCACTGAGTTCAAGGTTACAGTGAACTATGATTGTGCCACTGCACTCCAGCCTGGGCGACAGAGCAAGACCCTCTGTCATAGAAAACATGAACATTTGATAAAAAACATAACATCTCATAAAAAACAACACTTTTATATGTGGCATATACATACATAAAATATGTATGTATGTATATGCCACATATAAAGTGTTAATGAAAATAGAAGCACTAGCTATTGCAAGAGATCCCTCTCATACAAAAGTTTTCAAAGTAATGCCCAAATTCAAATTAAAATGCTCAGTATGACAGGTACTTATAAAAGAAATCTACTGAACCAAATAACCAAAACCAAAACTAACATAAGGCCATATCTAATTTACAACAAAGGTGAATTAGTAAACCCACTGCCAGTATCTCTAAGTTAGTTATCTCTGAAAAATCAGACTATAATGAAATTCTCAGTACTGCATCCTAAGAGTTTAAAATTCCATCCATTTAGCAAAAATACCATTTCAAATAGGCAGTACAATAACCTCAGGCTCTTCTCAGAAATTGTCATCTTGCCAGAAGATATCTGGTTGCAGAATTACATGGTCATAGGAAGCTCAGTGTAGAATATAAAGCATTCAAAGTCCAAATCTCTGTAGAACTTGAATGTCATGAGTATCTCTAAAATCAGCCTCTTAAATCATTTCAGATGGGAAGTGGTCCAGGGTGAATAGAAATCTGACAAGCTATCTCTGGTTACTTCATTTCCCAGATTATTTAAAACCTTGTTTGGAAAGGTATTTAACTACTGTATTTTCAAGTTGTAAAAAGATTTGCCTGTTATTTATGTGCAAGAGAGTTACTGAACTATGCACTTGCAAAAATGAGTAACTAATGTGAAATTTTTTCCTTCAAGTAACCAGAAGTGTTTTGCTGTTTTGCCCTGGAAACAGGCACTTTAGAAGACATGAAATACAGATTGCAAAGGTATATGTTTCAGAAAACTTTCACATTCATTTGACTATCTTTCTGGTTTATTTGGCAGTATTGATTCTCATCAAGTTCACTATAACTTGAGCGCTTACATCAGGCCTCAAAATATGAGGTTCTGTTCACCCCACTTGTAAATTAAAGCGGCACTGGAAATATGTGAACTTATCCAATTGAAGAGGAGCTTTGGAGCAGACAAGTGATTAAATCAGAAATCATTTCCATCCTAATGCGTAGAAATTGACATTTGCCAAGATTAATGATTAATCACTGAACTGCCACATAAATTGCCAGTTCAGAAGTTAAATGCATGCAGTAAATTCCTAACCTACTTTGGGGGATTTCTTCCTGCTGAAGATAAAAATGTATGCTGTAGGCTTTATATTATAGATCCCTTTGTGGTCATCTTGATTCTGCTTGCCAAAAATAAGCTATATGATTCCAACCATTTTCAGATACAAATGACAACTAAAACACTTCAAATATATTTCTGGCAGAAAAAAACTGTACACAAAAGGTATAAGAGTTGAGAACGTAGGGACTTCACCAAAAGAGTTGCAAAGAAAAAAAAAACTCAGTAATTTTGGGTTTGGAGAGACAGTATGTATGTGCACTGATTGATTAATATATTTCAATTTTCAAACTCTTGAGTAAATAGTTTCTTATTTTGCAAATTGAATTTATATTTTCTCATTTGTTTAAATGATAATTAAATATTCAGAATGTGCTTAGCGTTCAAGACATTCATTAGTTACTTGGCTACAGATTTTTATTCTCAGTGATTGTATTAAAAGCATATTTAAAATATTCAGACTTAATTATAAGACAGATCAGAGAGGTAAAAGAACTTGCTTCCGAGGATGTTTGTATGTAGAGCTGTTTCAACTGGAAAACAGTCTGCACGATTCTGGAATGCAAGCCCAGAATTATAAAATTGCTTTCCCATTAGGGTATCTTTATTCTCCTGAGACATTTAGCCAGGCCACTGATATATGAAAGTGGCTGTGTGAAGCTTCCTCTGACCTTTAAATTCAGAAAGGATGAGGCCAGAAGAGGAATCTTGCTGCAAAGGACCATTTATTTGCAGGGCTGGTTCCTCTGTCTTCCTTTGCAAGAATTCTATTTGCTTACCCAACGTAAGCACAACACTCCTTTTCCTGCAGCTGTAAGTTTGACAACCTGCATCACAACAAGGACTCATTTCTTAAGCCATGTTTAAGGCAAAAGAACTTCAATTATCATGGGAAGACAGGATGAAAACTTCAAAAAAGGGACCAAAAAAGGCCCATTTTCGTTTCACAATGAAAAGAGTACATGGAAAATACTCTTAGAAGTCAGTGAAGAAATTAGCCAATCATGCATTATCTTGATTAACTGAAACAACACGCTCAATAAGAAATTTCCATAATTTTTGTGAGTGCAAATTCATTCTCTCCCTTTCCCTCCTCCTCCTCCCCCACTCTTCTCCTCCTCCTCCCCCATTCTTCTCCTCCCCCACTCTCCTCCTCCTCCTCCCCTTCCCCCTCCCCCTCCCCCTCCCCTTCCCCTACTCCTTCTCCTCCTCCTCCCTTTCTTTCTCTCTCTCTCTGATGTGGTTCAGCTGTGTCTCTACCCAAATCTCATCTTGAATTGTAATCCTCATAATCCCCACGTGTCATGGGAGGGACCTGGTGGGAGGTGATTGGATCATGGGAGCAGTTTCCCCCATGCTGCTCTGGTGATAGTGAGTGAGTTCTCAGGAGATCCAGTGGTTTTATAAGCTTCTGTCATTTCGCCTGCTAATGCGCATTCTCCTGCCACCCTGTGAAGAGGTACCTTCCACCATGATTGGAAGTTTCCTGAGGCCTCTCCAGCCATGAAGAACTGTGAGTCAATTAAGCTTCTTTTCTTTATAATTTCCCAATCTCAGATATTTCCTTAGAGCAATATAACATTCTCTCATAGTTATGGTACTATATAGAATTATTGAAGACTTAATTCACCTTCATAAGCAGCTATTAGCTTAAAAACAATTAATGTGGCTCTTGAAACACCTACTTTATTCGTTAAGGAGTAACTTACGCACTGGTTAAGAACAGAGTCCAATTGTCTTTGGAACATTATTAAGACAAAAAGACTCCAGGAAAACATAGGTAACTAAAAGCCAAGTCAATACATAGCTTAAACTACTGTAGCAAGTGGTAATGGCATCTCACAATTACTGTAATCTTTCCTGTAATGAATGATTACATTTGATAAGAAAGAATTCTATTTTTCCATTAAACAATCTTATAATTTGCTTTAGGGTAACCATATTCCTCATTTCTACCATAAGACCTGTTGTTCGCATTCAAGACAATTGGCCGCAATCTTTCTCAATCTCTTCCTTCTCCTATCTCTCCCCATTGGTCCGTGGAATCCTTTTACAGGAGCAATGTTAGTAAACACTTATCACTGAATAGGCAACAGGTGGTTCCTCAAGTCAATATAGCACGCAGTAGCAGTTAGAATGAAAGAAGGAACCACCACGGTGGCTCCCCTGCAGCAATCCCCTTGCCTCTGTTGGTTTCTATAGAGACCCATGAAACTTTTAGCTATTGCAAATTTTACCTTCAACTTCTAATTCTTTATCAACGTATTAGAAATTTTATAGTTTGTGTTCTCAGCTTTTCTTTAAAATTTTTTACTTCGCGGCAGGGCACTGTGGCTCAGGCCTGTAATCCTAGCACTTTGGGAGGCCGAGGTGGGTGGATCAGGAGGTCAGGTTTCAAGACCAACCTGACCAACATAGTGAAACCCCGTTTCTACTAAAAATACAAAAAATTAGCCAGGCATGGTGGCGGGCGCCTGTAATCCCAGCTACTCGGGAGGCTGAGGCAGGAGAATCGCTTGAACCTGGAAGGCGGAGGTTGCGGCGAGCCGAGATCGCACCATTGCACTCCAGCCCAGGCGACAGAGCCAGACTCCGTCTCAAAATAAAATAAAATAAAAAAGGCCGAGCGCAGTGTCTCATGCCTGTAATCCCAGCACTTTGGGAGGCCGAGGCGGGCGGATCACGAGGTCAGGAGATCGAGACCATCCTGGCTAATACGGTGAAACCCCATCTCTACTAAAAAATAAAAAATTAGCCCGGTGTGGTGGCGGGCATGTGTAGTCCCAGCTACTCGAGAGGCTGAGGCAGGAGAATGGTGTGAACCCAGGAGGCGGAGCTTGCAGTGAGCCGAGATCGAGGCACTGCACTCTAGCCTGGGCTACAGAGACTCTGTCTCAAAAAAAAAAAAAAAAAAAAAATTTTTTTTTTATTTGTCTGAGTTTTAGCAGTTTTTAAAGGAAGAAACAAGAAAGTGTTCAATGACTGATAGAAAATGATAGTTCAAAAACAAGCTGATTATTTTTATTAAACATAATAACTGGCTTCTGATAAATGTTAGGCATGTCATATTAGGTAGACATTTGATCGTGTTAGATCTTGAGTTTGCTCAGCTTTTTTATGCTGCAGCTTTTTTATGCTATAATACCATAACAAATGTCTATTAATATTTTATATATTATCTTTAATGGAATATTATAAATGTATAGTGACATTTTTAGTCAAGTGCTTTTCAATATTTAATGTTTGGTAACAATAGGGGAAAGCAGAGGAGGAAGAGAACATGCCCCTTCATCCTTAATTACTGGTCCTTTGCATGCAGGAAATATGACTTGATTGTTTTACTGTCCACCTCTTCAATCAACAGTTCTTAAATACAGTGCACAGTAAATGTATCTAGGCTTCTAAGACTTGCACAAATCTGTAAACATAAGCAATATAAATCTATGTTAGCTTGCATGCTCATTCCATCTATTTTACCATTTCTGTGAACTTGATTCTTCCAAACATGCCACCACAGTATTTCTTCATCCAAACACATTTATCCCATTATTTCAGCATCTGATGCAGGCGCTGGGGGTCATGGATTAGTGGAAAGTCGCTCATACCCAGTTATAACTGATTAGTTTTATGGCCTTCAAAAATTAAAATACTGGAAAATAAAATTGAGGAAAAGAATTAAATCATAGTCCAACATATTTAAGAAACCTGCGAATTTGATGGGTCCCTTACAATAATTAACAGCTCAGAGCTCTGAAATAAGACCTGCTTCTTTGCAAGGAGGCAAGTAAAATTGACCAGTGAGTATGCTGATGAAATACTGTGTTTCCACTCTGTGTCCCAAGTGATTTATGTATACGTAAACGCAAAAACTAAGACTGAAGGGTGAGGCAGAAGGGGACCAGGTTAGCAGGCTGGGCTGTGCCGCGGGGCAGCAGAATTAATAGATGCACATTGTTCTCTGGAGTGAGCCTTCCTTTCCCTGAAGCTGAGAGTCTGTAGGAGCCTAAGGGGCTCCATAAATCTCAGCACTAGTATATTCCCAGGGGATGATCAGCATCAGCATTAACAGCTCTGTTTAGCCTTTATGCCATACTATATCTTCATTCATCCTCCAGATTCAAATACTGAAACAAAACATTCAAATGTGATTCACTCCAAACAGAAAGATAGAAATGTATTCCTAATAAGAAATATGTGTAACATCTAGCAAAAAGAAAAAAAAAAAACCCACGAGATTTGTTTTCAACATATTAATTTTGCTTAAGATATATTTATACTCTTAAAAATTAAGAAATAAAAAGGCTTTTATTAGAAGCAGTGTAGTGTCACAGAATGGCAAAGCACAGTATCAGCAGACAGAAAATGTGGGTTCTAATCTTGCTTTCCCTACATAACTCTCAACTGGTTGTTTAGGTTCTCAATAAAGTAGAATGATGAAATATGTCTTCTTAATGCTATCGTATTTTGTTATTATCTAACACTGTTGATATCAAGATGAGATCTTATAAGTAGCTGGAAAACTATCAGTGTAGAGAAAGAATCTGAAAAAATAATTGTTAATCTATTTTCTGCTGATACAAGCAAGTTAAGGGGTCTAATTTACTATTTTTGAGCTCACTTTCCTTTATTAATAGTCTATTCTCACTGAAATGCCAGAGAAATAGTCGAATAATGTCAGTCTTTTCAGACAACTCCAGGATCCTAAAGAAAAAAGCAACTAAGGAATGATGACAGGCGTAATGTGAAAAAATACGTCATCTGCCCAGTGAATTTATCCCATTCACGTACTAACTAACAAGAATATTTTTTATGGGAGGCTGAGGCAGGAGAATTGCTTGAACCCAGGAGGTAGAGGTTGCAGTGAGCCGGGATCACGCCACTGCACTCCAGCCTAGGCAACAGAGCAAGACACTGGCTCAAAAAAAAAAAAAAAAAGGTTTTTTTAATGCGTAGTCTACAGGACTTTTGTCCCCTTGATTGCATTCTGAGCTTTACTTTGTCTAAGCTCTAAGACTCTGACCCGGTGAGTTGCTAGTAGTATTTCAAGAACAGAGGTATTGAAATATCAGAACATATTCATATGAACTCATTCTTGTGGAGATTATTTGCCATTCTTCTTCATTTCTTTGAAGAGAACTTTAAATGTCCACTTAAAGGAAGAAAGCTACCATAATAATGCCATTGATGTAGTATTGAGGTTTTAGTTCCTCAAATGTTTAGAATATGAATTTAGAAAAAGAAGAAAAAAGATGTCACAGACAAGTGAATTTCACAAAAATATCTTAATTAAAATGTCCAAAGCCTAATTATGGTTTAGCATCAAACGTCACAGAATCTGATTTATTTTAGAGGTAGGGGAAAAAGAGGACAAGGGGGCAGTTGCCAGATCACACAGGAGATTTTGGGGAAAAAATCCTTTGAAAATCTTTTTATAAGGATGTCTATAAAAAAGACATTTTATAAAATCTTTGTTAGTCTATGGTTCATTATGGACATTTTTGCTTAATTGGTGGGCAAGGACTTGAAAAGGTGAAGCTTGTTGGTGGCTGACCAACCTGCCTGATTTGAGGACACACTGATGAGTCTGCAGGTTTCTGCATCTTTAGCACAGTCATGTATAGCTATTATACATATATATGTATATATGTGTGCATGTACGTATATGTACATACATATGTGTGTATATATATACACATATATATTTTATATTTGAATTCAGTTTCAAATAGTTTTGTATTTTACATTAGGTATGTTTGGAGAATTATGCTACAACTAATATATATAAATTATTTGGAAACAAATAGCTTTAAATTGGGTTTTCTTAATGAAGGCTCTTTAAAAAGAATAACATTATATTCTGTATGTTTCACCATTCTATATAATAAACCTTTACCTGTTTCAATGGTACTTGTGTCTTACAATTTTGGATACATTTTAGAATAAAGTTCCATTTTACAAAAAATATTTTGATAAACTATGCTGAATTTCTGCACTTAAAATTACCTAAAAACAACTCTTAAGCATAAACAAATTTCAGATTAATTACGGAAACAAGAATGTGGCAGGGCCTGGTGGCCTACACAAGCAGTCCTAATACTTTAGGAGGCCAAGGTAGAAGGATTGCTTCAGCCCAGAAGTTCAAGACCAGCCTGGGCAACACAGTGAGAGCTAGTCTCTACAAAAACAATTTTAAAAATTAGCCTACATGGTACAAACATCATTATAATAGTATACTACCTATCTGAGATAAATGACTTGAAAATGTGATATTATCAGCTGGATCAGTCATCTGATATGAGCTATAAATGTGCAGCACAAATGTCACTCAGAGACTGAAAAATGAGTAAAAATCAATTTCATAGGAAATTAAAAAAAAGACTGCCTAGAATCTCATTAAAAAACATTCTGGGGATCTATCAGTTAGAAATATTTTAGTTACACTGACAGATAACCAAATTCAAATGGGCTTAGAGCAAAAAATGGGAGGGCATAGGGGATGCTTACTTGTTCACATAACTGGAAAGCTCCAAAGTCAGTTAGTTTCAGGTAAGGCTTGATCCACCAGTTCAGCAATATTACCAACAACTTGCCTTTACCCATATTCTTCGCCATGCCTGAATGTCCAGGTAAGAGTCATTGGTCATTGTAAAGATTTGTCCAGCTTCCATTCTTCATTCCTAATCTGAGTTTATTTTCCTTTTGGAGAACAACTCACTACTGTGTTTAATCTTAGTAAGAAGTTAATTATTCCAGGCACCAGTCTCATCTCTACTGAAAGCGAAAGAAACAGATTTCACCTCTCCCTTTGCCCTTCCCTTCCCTCCCCCATCCCTAAGCTTATGAGCAGACATATGACTTAAGCTTGGTCAGGTAGATGCTGTCTTCCGGACTTTGGATCTTGTCAGAGTTCCACAGGATGTAAGGAACAGGGGCAGCCCTGCAGCATAGCCTTTGCTCCTCCCCACTATCAAGCCTGCTGTCCATATCTAATCACTCCTGGAAGTCCTACAAGCATTTTCCTTTGCTTAGATTGTCTATGTCCTGCTGTTTGATTTATAGAGCAACAGAGCCTTTCCAGGAAAGCCTGTGCAAAGGAGAGCCTCCCACCTTGTGTACCCAGGGCACTAAGTATCATATCTTTTGATGTGCCCATATCGATAAACATTATACTACTGACTTAGCAATCTGTGTTCCCCAGCCTACTGAGCTCTCTAAAAACAGGGTACTTAGCTTATGCTTAGCTCAGTGTCTGGGCAATATTAGATATTTAGAAAAATCTGTGTGAATGAATGAATGAATGAGTGAATCACTTTAGGGAGAACGTACACGCTTGTATTAAACAATTCTTAAATTTAACTCAGTACATTATCAAGCACAAATAATAAGGGCTCTTTACAAAGTATCTAACTGCCATAAGGAATATTTTTAGGCTGTTTTATGAGGACTTATTCTTTGAGGATCTATATACCTGTCAGGATGAATCTTGCTTCATCCCTGAAATTTAATCTGAAGGCTTCTTCAGTGCAGATTGCTTCCTTTCTAGTAGGGGAAAATATCCATTATGCCACCAGGAAATGCCTGACGTTTAGGTGCATGCCTCATCCTAAATGAAATGAAGGATCTCAATTCTCCCCGGTTTGCCTACAGCACAACTTGTGGGAACCAAGCCCTGGCCTGGCTGATGACACCACATGTGTAGAAAGACACACTGGGTTTTGCAGGTGCATCACGACGCTCTGAGGAGGAGAGGGTAAGACAGTGACATGCACTCCTGCCACTCTCTCACTGAAGCCTGAGCCCTGCCACTGCATGATCACATACAGGCTCCCCCTCCTGCAGGGGCACCCGCATTCCAGCCTGGCATGATGGACCTGGTACCTCCCAGGGGAGCAGGGCAGTGTCCCAAGAGTCGAGGTGCTCCAGGAAGGGTGAGCATAAACTAGGGCTGGTCTTCCTCTACCCTTCTCCTTCCCTGCCCCTCTGAGTAATGCGTGTCTAGCCATTAGGTAAGACAGAGGATATGAGTGTGTGCCCAGAGCAGGACACTGCCCTGAGTCCAGTGGGTAGGTCGGGAGGGACCCCCTCAGGGGTAAGGGTGGCAGAGGAGCTGGGAGTTCACTGTCATATGGGGTACTGACCAAAGAAGTCAATCTATTAAGCATCACAGAAGCCAGGTTTCTTGTCAGAAAACAGAGTTAAAAATATGGGGAGGGAGAAAACTAGAATGACCCCTACAGATGGAGCTGGTATCTGACCCACCCATCTGAACTGGTGGTTTTCTAGGTAGATGGTATGTTCATTTCCTATGGCTGCTGTAACAAATTGCCACAGACTGTGGGGCTTAAGACAAAAATTGATTCTCTCACAGTTCCAGAGCCCAGATGTCTGAACTCAAGGTGTTGGCAGGGCCATAATCCCCGAAAGTTCTAGGGGAGAATCCTTCCCTGCCCCTTTCAGCTTCCAGTGGCTCCACAACACTGAGTCCTCACATGATGACCTCGAGAGAAAGGCTAAAAAAAAAAAAAATGGCAAAGAGGGCCTACTAGATAGTACTCTCCAGCCCTGTTACAAGGGCACTCACTAATCCATTCATGAGGGCAGAGCCATCAGGACTTTCCACTTCCCCAAAGGCCCCACATCTTAAAACTATCACATTGGGTCTTAGGTTCCAACAGATGAATTTTGGAGGGACACGTACATTCAAACCATAGCAGGCTCTGAGGATTCATGTTAGCTTCCTCATGTTGATGGTGTGTTATGGTTCAGTAGGAGAAAGTCCTGTTTATAGAAAATTCACACTGAAGTACTTGGGGCTAAGCATCAGGTTGGCAACTTACTTTCAAATGGCTCAGAGAAAAATATGTTCTTCATACAGGACTTCCAAATTTTCTGTAAGTTGGTGATTGTTTTAAAAAACAGACCCAACTCAGCACCGATCTCAAGTCTAGTAGACGGTCAAGAGCAGGTTTTACTTTGAGGAGCAGCACACAGCCATCAGCCAGTTTCCATACATGCTTATCACTCCATTTCATCCTCATTAGAATAGTCAACATTATTTTGTAGCCATTTCCCATGTTATCTTTAAACTATAAATTCTATAAAGTTCCAAGGACCAATCTATTTTACTCACCAGCATTTATCCAATGACCAGAACAGTCCTTGTGACAAAGTAGGCACTCAATAAGTATGTGTTGATTGAATGAATGAAGGTGACTTGAAATAGAGGCACCAGCATGGCCTTTGGAGCTAGAACTGGGCACCACTCCCATCTCTCCCACTTCCCATGTGTCCTCTGCACCACATGCATCAACTTCTTAGCCCAGCTGAAGAAGAGCCAGACTTTCTAGATTTGAATCCTGACTCGACTGCTTCCCAGTTATGTGGTCTTGGGCGAGTTCCTTCAGTTTCCTCATCTATAAAATGGGAATTGTAATAGTTTGTATACTTCATAGGGATGTGTGGCATGTTGTAAGTGCTTATGAATTATCTGGGCTTGATTTCCCAGCTCTTTAAAGAGAATATTACTTGCAAGGTTGTTGTGAGACTTAAAGGACCCTCCATAAATAGCGGTTATCATGATTCCATTTAATGATAATTTCTATGATCTAATTACAACTTTATGAAGTAGGGAAAACATCCCTATTTTGTTAAAAATGCGTAAATTGAGTGATACATTCAAGTTCAACACTAGCAAGGAGAGGGTCTAACTCAGACACAAACACATGTCTCTAGAACCAAGACTCAAGACTGTGGCCCTTTTCCCCATATCACAAATTCCCTTACAGGTCTGAAAAGGCTCCCTGTTAAACTGAAGATGTTCTTGGGAAGGACTGCACTGAAAGCTTTCTTTCCTTAATGAAAGACACCACACGGCAGTAGTTTTTAACGTAGTGTGCAGCAGAAGCACATGGAAGAATTGTTTTTGTTTTTTTTTTTTTGAGACGGAGTCTCGCTCTGTCACCCAGGCTGGAGTGCAGTGGCGCGATCTCGGCTCACTGCAAGCTCCGCCCCGCGGGTTCACGCCATTCTCCTGCCTCAGCCTCCTGAGTAGCTGGGACTACAGGCGCCCGCCACCGTGCCCGGCTAATTTTTTTTGTATTTTTAGTAGAGACGGGGTTTCACGGTGTTAGCCAGGATGTTCTCGATCTCCTGACCTTGTGATCCGCCCGCCTCGGCCCCCCAAAGTGCTGGGATTACAGGCGTGAGCCACCGCGCCCGGCGGAAGAATTGTTAAAACACAGGTTATCAGCCAGGCGCGGTGGCTCATGCCTGTAATCTCAGCGCTTTGGGAAGCTGAGGCGGGTGGATCACGAGGTCAGGAGTTCGAGACCAGCCTGACCAACATGGTGAAACCCCATCTCTACTAAAAATACAAAAATTAGATGGATGTGGTGTCATGTGCCTGTAATCCCAGCTACTCAGGAGGCTGAGGCAGGAGAATCACTTGAACCCAGGTGGCAGAGTTTGCAGTGAGCCAAGGTTGCGCCATTGCACTTCAGCCTGGCTGACAGAGCAAGACTCCATCTCAAAAAAAAAAAAGAGAGAGAAAAAAAAGTTATTGGCCCTGCCTCCAGAATTTCAGATTCAGTTAAGTATGGGTTGAGCTGGAAAATCTTGAGAACCACTCCCCTAAGGGGAAGTAGCTGAAAGCTTAGAAAGCAGGAAACGGTACGGGCAGGAGACAGGAGAGATCTGGGGAAAGCCAGGGAGGCAGGAAGGGGCAGCTTGAAGAGTCAGCCAGAGAGGTGAGGCCTCTGCCAGATGGAAGAAAAAGTGCCAGATCAGACGGTAGCTCAATCTCAGTCTTTGGCAAATTACTTTTTCTGAGATAAAAAGGAGTAATTCTTTTAAAAACAGAAGCTACCACAGCTCACCCCATGTGAAATAATTTGAGTACCCCTGTAACTGTTTCAAAAATCGAATTAATGGCTGGGTGCGGTGGGTCACACCTGTAATCCCAGCACTTTGGGAGGCTGAGGCGGGTGGATCATGAGGTCAGGCGGTCAAGACCAGCCTAGCCAGCTTCGTGAAACCCCGTGTCTACTAAAAATACAAAAAATTAACCAGGTGTGGTGGCAGGCACCTGTAATCCCAACTACTTGGGAGGCTGAGACAGGAGAATTGCTTGAACCTGGGAGACGGAGGTTGCAGTGGGCCAAGATTGCGCCACTGCACTCTAGCCTGCGTTCCAGTGTGAGACTCTGTCTCAAAAAAAAAAAATTCATAATTTTAAAACTTCCAAAAAAAACTTCAGCGCCCAGATAGTTTCACTGGAGAATTCCACCAAAAGTGTAAAGAACACCAAATCTATACAGTCTTTTTCAGAATACACAGTAGGGGAACGTTTCCCGGTTCATTTTATGAACCCTGACACCAAAACCAGATGAAGACGGTTTTAAAGAAAGACAACTGCATACCAATATGTCCCAAAAATATAGACATAGAAATCCTTATTAAAATAATAGTAAATAGAAATGTGCAATATATAGAAAGAATTGTATACCATGAGCAGGTGGGATGTAGTATTTGAAAACAATGTGCTCCAACATTGACAGGCAGTGGTGGTGACCGCAGGGGGGCTCCACTGAGCAGTAATCAGTGACCTGGGATGAAAGTGGGGCCAAACAAATCTGGGGAAGCAGAAAAATTAGATTCTATACACATGGCTTTGGTTCAAACAAAATAAAGCTCTAGACTCCACACAAACGTGGTGGCTGTTAGGTTGTACACCTAATGCTTGACAGAAAGAAGTGGCCACCGGAAGTGCAGGGACAAACAGGAGCAAGGTTATCTTGAGGCTCCAGGTGCTAAGAGGGACAGTCCAAGCAGAAAACCCATTCCCCAAAGTCACTGTCATCCCTGGAGCAGGGTGCAGGGGCAGAGGACAGGAGACCCTCCAGTCAAGAAGTTGGCAGCCAAAAGCTGAGGAAACCCATCCTGGAAGTTTTGCTTAGGGGCTCTGAATTTAAACTTTGAACCACATCCTTATAAATTTGTATTTGAACTTGAAAACTAACCTGATGCCTTTTAAAACCTATACCAAAGGTGGGGATAGGGTTTGATGACTAATCAAGTTCATCTCTATGAAGCACTTGAACTAGCAAACCCTCTGTCCGCGACATATCTCCCGCAATGGAAAGGCTCATGGCTGCCTCTGCTGTTCAGACAGTAAGGATTTTGGTTTTCTGCCTTGCCCGCAGGGGCACAGCACTCACCATTCTGAGTCCTAGTCCAAGCTGACAGCGTCTTCCTGTCCTACTGAGATAAAGCTCCACCTGAAAGCTTGCTCTTGCTCTGAAATCTGCAGAAGTCCTGGGGAGTTCATCTCCTGAGACCAGCCCTTAGTCAATGAAGGATGCCAGTCAGAGGATAAAAACCCCAGGGTTCGTGCCAGTGGGAGGTATGGCTGGGGCTGTTCTTCACAAACTGTAACGTGCTCGTGAATCGCCTAGGAATCTTAATAAAATTCAGACTCTAATTCAGTAGGTCTGAGTTGGAGCCTGAAATTCTGCATTTATAATTCTTTTTCTTTTCTTTTTTTCTTTTTTGAGACGGGGTCTCACTCTGTCACTCGGGCTGAAGTGCAGTGGCCCAATCACAGCTCACTGCAGCCTTGACTTCCTGGGCTCGAGCAATCCTCCCACCTCAGTCTCCCAAGTAGCTGGGACTGCAGGCATGTGCTACCTTTCCCAGCTAATTTTTAAATTTTTTTTTCTTTTATAGAGACAGGGTCTCTCTATGTTACTCAGGCTGGTCTCAAACTCCTAGGATGAAGTGATCCTCCTGCCTCTGCCTCTCAGAGTGCTGGTATTACAAGCATGAGCCAACACCCCCAGCCTGAAATTCTGCATTTTTTAAAGAGGATTCCAGGTGAGGCTGAGGCTGCTTACCTGGGGACTAAACTTTGATGCCCCTACCGGTGCTTTCTGCAGTTTCCTCCCAAATAACCTGCCTGCTCTCAAATTCTTGTCAGAGGCTCTGTTTCTGGAGAAAGCATTTTTTTTCTACCTCTCTACTTATATTCCGGGCTCCTTGTTCTTAATTTTCACCAAGACCAGCCACTACCTTACAATGTGACCCAAGGAAATAACTTCATTTCCTCATCTCTACAATAAGAGTTTAGACTGTCCAGTTCCCCTTCCCACTCCAGCATTTTAAAGATTTTCTCATCATTCTAGTGATTATGGAATTTCCCACACTTTTTTGGATCAGCTTTCCAACTCCTGTGTACAAACTTTTAAAATCAGACTGGCTTCACATTCTACTCATCTTCAAAAAATGTCTCTAAACACAAATGAAATTCGAAGATCTTTATTCAAGCATAATAGTAAAAATCCTTGACATCAGAGAGAAACAGAGATAACAAATGTTCATGCATACAGATGACATTTTCATTGTAAAAGGAAGAAGGGGACCATTCAGAAAAACACAAGAATAGTAGTTCCAGCACAAGGCTATTAAAATTAGTATGAAACCAACAAAAGATATGAAACCATAATCTGAAGACATCTAGACAGGAGGTAATAAAGATAAGAAAACACAACAGTGAATATGTATACCATGTCTGCTTTTTAAGCAAACATCTCTAGACAAACATACAAACATACACATGCTGTCCCCTTCAAGAAAATCATTTTGGAAACCCACTGTCTCACACTTATGCTTAAACATTTTTGAAATTTCTTCTTTTTCTTTTTTTTCTTTTTTTTTTTTTTTTTTTGAGACTCAGCTCACTGCAACCTCTGCCTTTTTGGCTCACGTGATCCTCCTCCCTCAGCCTCCTGAATAGCTGGGACCACAGGCACACACTACCACATCCAACTAATTCTTTGTATTTTTGGTAGAGAGAGGGTTTCACCATGTTGCTCAGGCTGGTCTTGAACTCCTGAGCTCAAGCAATTTTACCTAACCTCAGCCTCCTAAAATGCTGGGATTATAGGCATGAGCCACTGCACCTGGCCTGAAATTTCTTTAGTTTATGAGAAACCAAGTATACAACCATATGCATAATTCAGTATCACCACTTTCATCACCACTTTTTTACCTAAAATAATACAACCAAGCCTAAATGCAAACTTCATTTCCAGTAATTTAATAAACTTCCCAAATATTAATATAGTTCATTCATGTAACTGTCAGCTATTGCTGCATAACAGACAACCCCCAAAATCACAGTGGCACACAAAAATAAGTAGTTATGTGTCATTCAAGAGTCTTCATGTCTGCTGGGTTGCTCTGCTTCAGGCTGTGAGTCCTTGGGTTGGCTGAGATGCCTCTGCAATACGTGAATTCAGTCTGGTACCCAGATGCTAATAGGCAGCTATATGACCTCACGGCAGAGGTCAGATGTTCCTGAGAACGGAAACACAGGGTGCTTCTAAAGGCAAGACTGGTGGTAGGTATACTGATATCTCTCCACATTCCATTCTAAAGCAAGTCACATAGCCAAGTCTAAGATCAATAAATGGCTCTCACAGAGTTATTGGTATATGGAGTGAATATATGATGAATAATCTATCAGTTCTTAAATTATGAAGATTTATCCATATGGAAGTCATTAAAGAGAAGGCATTTTCCAAGGAGGGGTGCCAAAAGCGATGTGAGTAATAACGTTATTGAAATAAGTGTATAGCTACATAATGGGACCATCTTGGATGCACAAATTTTTGTTTGTTTTTAAAAGTTGTTTTACTGCCTTTTATGTAAGTCAAACTTCATGCTTGCCTCAGTGAAAGCATTCAGTTCCTATTTATGATTGGATTGTCCTGAAACCTATACATGGAGGCTCCCAAAAGATATCTAGTCAGCATTTCCTTATTGCCCCTCTTTCATTTAAAAAGACAAAACAAAATATTTTTAAAAGGAAACAAAAATACCCCAATCTCCATTCTGATGTCGCCATGCTGAGGCTTGGCAAGTCAAAAGTGTTGGCAAGTCAAAAGTATAAGGATGAAAAGGCACCACTGGGCCGGGCGCGGTGGCTCAAGCCTGTAATCCCAGCACTTTGGGAGGCCGAGACGGGCGGATCACGAGGTCAGGAGATCGAGACCATCCTGGCTAACACAGTGAAACCCCGTCTCTACTAAAAATACAAAAACTAGCCGGGCGAGGTGGCGGGCGCCTGTAGTCCCAGCTACTCGGGAGGCTGAGGCAGGAGAATGGCGTAAACCCGGGAGGCGGAGCTTGCAGTGAGCTGAGATCCGGCCACTGCACTCCAGTCCGGGCGACAGAGCGAGACTCCGACTCAAAAAAAAAAAAAAAAAAGAAAAGGCACCACCAATTCGTGCAAGTCGGCTAGGCTTCTCGGTGCTATTCCAGATAGTCAGGAGCCCTGGCTTCCAGCCAAGGTGATCCAGGTCGCTTAGCGGCTCCTATCACCTCAGCTGCTTGCTCCACTTCTCCGGGTTTCCAGTTCTCCATCGTAAATGTGCTCCCTGGCACAGCCTCCCCTGACACTCAGACATCCACCAATCAGTTAGATGCTGGAGGTTTTCTGGAGACACTGTTTCCCTAATGAGGACTGCTTTGTACAGTCACAGATAGCAGCTCTAGAAAGTGTAACAGCTTTTTTATGTCAAAAGATGTTCCTCGCACTCTGGCCCTAGCTCGCCTTCCAGACCTGTCTACCTGGGAGCCCCGACCCCGCTCACTTCCCGGACTTCTCCCGAGACCCGAGAGCGCTAACTTTCCCCCACTCGCGATAGCCCTGGGGGTGACACTGAGGGCCCCCTCACTTGCAGCCCCCACCTCCCTGCGGCCGGAGGGTCAGAGGTTCGCGGCCCGGGCAGGCAGCGCCAGCGCCCTTTGGAGCTGGGCGGGGCGGGCAGAGCGGGCACGGCCGGGCGTCGGGGCCACAGGCATTGCACTCTAGCCCTGGCCATGGAGCGGCCTGCATCAGGCGAGGTGTTTATGAGCCAGGCCATCCAGCCAGCGCACGCCACTGCCCGCGGCGAGCTGAGCGCTGGGCAGCTGCTCAAGTGGATCGACACTACCGCCTGCCTGGCGGGTAGGCGGGCGCCCGGGCTGCGGGAGCGGCGGCGGCTGGGGGTGGTGGGGAGGAGGAAGGCTAGGAAGGTACTTGCGGACAGCTGAGCCCTGAGCAGCCAGGGGTAGGGGTGTTGCGACAGTGTGCCCGCGCTGGGCATGGCCGAGACCAACGGTTCCCAAATGTGTGGCTCTCAGGACTCCTTCATTCCATTAAATAAGTGACGAGCCTAGAGAGCTTTTGCGGGGTTGTTTGTTTGTTGTTGTTTTTGAGACAAGGTCTCACTCTTGCCCAGGCTGGAGTGCGGTGGTGCCATCAGAGCTCGCTGCAGCCTCAACATCTTGAGCTAAAGCAATCCTCCCACCTCAGCCTCCAGAGTAACTGGGACCACAGACACACGCCACCAGCCCCAGCTAATTTGGGGGTTTTTGTTTTGTTTTGCTTTTGTAGAGATGGGGGTCTCACTATGTTGCCCAGGCTGGTCTCAGACTCCTGGACTCAAGTGATCCCGAAGTGTTGGGATTACAGGTGTGAGCCACCGCAGCCAGCCAGCTTTTATGTAGGCTATTTATATCACATTTACTATAACAGAAATTTAAAAATTGTTAATTATTTTTAAAAAAGAAATGGACTACATGTTGACATAACATTTTTAATTAAAGAAATAACTATTTTCCACAAGAACAAAAGTGTAGCTAGAGGAGTGGTGATAGGTTACATCCTGGCCAGTCTCTCTAAAGTCTGGCTAACGGAGGATTGCTGACTTCTCATACCTGCTTCTGCATTCACCCTGCTGCTACCACACCCTTACCTAGTCTCTGGAAAACTCCACTGTGTTCTTGTTAGAGAATGACAGTAAAAATAGCAAAAACATTTATTAAGGACTGAATTATGCCCCCCATGCCACCCACCGAAATTTATACATTGAAGTCCTAACCCCTGGTGTGGCTCTATTTGGAGTGAAGAATTAAGGCTAATGAGGTCATAAGAGTGGAATTCTGGTCCCATACAATTAATGTCCTTATAAGAAGAGACACTGGAGAGCTGCATCTCTCTGCCATGTGAGGCCACAGCAGGAAGACAGCCATCCACAGGCCAGGAAGAGAGCCCTCGCTAGGACCTACACGGGCAAGCACCTCGATCTGGAACCTCCCTGCCTCCACAACTGTGAGAAATCAATGACTTGTTTAAGTCTTTTTTTTTTTTTTTAACAGGATTTGAGATTAGTTATATTAAGGTAACAATGGAAACATGAATACAAAATTAATCCACACGTAGGAAAAAGAAACAATACAGAAACCACTGAGGTTGCTAATAATAATGATGCCTATTTCCAAGGCAACTGAATACATTATGAGACCACTGAAGTGACTTTTAGTTACCTTGTTTAGTGCCTCTGTCTTGTGATGGAGAAACAGTGGCCCACCTGCAGTTGTCATCATTTCTATGACCTGACATCTTTCGAAACCATGGAAAGATTCAACTGACAATCAATTACTCTATACCTTAATACTTACATTACTATTAGTAGTATAATATTAATCACTGATAACATTAATATTACTAATATTAAGAAAACCTGTGTGATAAAGTTGGTTTGGGCAATATGAATAACGCCTGTGTTAAACACTCTGTGGTGACCCGAGGCACCACATAAACAGAGGACATTATTTAGCCAAGGTGTAACTGAATCTGTATAGTAATACAAAACTGATTTCTCTGGGATTTTCTCAGAGTTTTTTATAGGCCAGGATTATCTTTTTAGCCACATTACTGCAATCCCAGTCATGGCCCCAAGGCATTGCTATGACCCCTAGGCACTGCTGGATTCTAAAATGTCTTCTCAATATTTAAAGAAAGATGAAATATTCTCACTATCCTCACTTCTGTCTGTGGCCCCATTATTTTTCCAGTTCCTTAAGTCTTTTTTTTTTTTTTGAGATGGAGTTTCACTCTTGTTGCCCAGGCTGGAGTGCAATGGCACAATCTCGGCTCACCACAACCTCCACCTCCCAGGTTCAAGCAATTCTCCTGCCTCAGCCTCCCTAGTAGTTGGGATTATAGGCATGTGCCACCACGCCCAGCTAATTTTGTATTTTTAGTAGAGAAGGGGTTTCTCCATGTTGGTCAGGCTGGTCTTGAACTCCCAACCTCAGGTGATCCGCCCGCCTCGGCCTCCCAAAGTGCTGGGATTACAGGCGTGAGCCACTGCGCCCGGCCAGTTCCTTAAGTCTAAAGGCTTGAAGCCATCTGAGTAATCCTCTATCTCACACGTCCGTGTATTGTTTTGGAACATCTTACACACAGTTTTCTATTTGTGAATCTAGTGGCACCCAACTCCTCTAGTTGAGCAAGTCAAAAGTCTAGGAGTCATCCTTGATATCTCTCTCTCCACCTTACTTCTCCCTTCACATACTCTATGCATGGAGCAAGTCCTATCAATGTTACCCCCTAAAGGAATCTCTGAAATCCAAGCACTGTGCTGCACCCCCAAAGCGACCATCTAGTCCAAGCTCTCATCATCTTTCATTCAGACTTCAGCAGTGATTTCCAAAGCGGTCTCCATTCATTCTGGTCTCCTCTCCACACTGCTTCTAAAGTAACCTTTGAAGATGCTAATCTGATCATGTCATATGTTTTGTTCATTTTTCCCTTTCTTTTCTTCACCAAGGGCTTTAAGGATTTTTCTAACATGTTCAAGTGCTTCCTATTAAAAAATCTCCCACAGATAATAATTATAAACTCTGGGCAAAACACTAAATAAAAGAGACTTAAAGCAGGTGAAAAGCGAACAAAAGTAGGCTTAGAACACTTGAAAGTTAACACATGAAAGAACAAAATGGTGTTGGCTTTTTCTGTTTGTTTTTTAAATGACTTGAAGCCTGAAAGAAAATGCCAGTCTGCTCCCAGCTATGGTTCTGATGGTAAACCCATAGCCTTGCTGGTTTGAAGAGTTCAAAGACAGGGTTTGGGAAAAGTACAGCTACTGAAATACAAAAGGGAAAGTTCCAGAAAGGAAAGAGCCAGAGAGAGAGAGAGAGCCCTAAAATCTAACTATCATCTTTGTCCAGATATCTGGCAAATCTTGAATCATGTATACTAGGACGTACTCCAGACCTCCTGGTTGAGGCCAAAAGAACTAAAAATAGTTGTGTCCATCTCTAGGTAGACAGATTATAGTTTCAGTTTGGTCAGGTTAACTGCTTGCTTTAAAAAACAAAACCAAAAACAAAACCAACACTTTTCTGAGAAACACAGTTTCTACAATGGATCACTCACAATGGCTAGGATATTATTCAAAATTACTTGACATACAAAGGGAAACATGATTCATTCTTAAGAGAAAAGACAATCAATGGAGATTCATCCCTAGATGACCCTGATGCTGGAATTAAGCTTCAAGGATTTTAAAGCAACTAGTATAACTGGGCTCAAGAATATAATGAAAAATATGATAATAAAGATTGCTGTAATCCCAGCACTTTGGGAGGCTGAGGCGGTGGATCACTTGAGGTCAGGAGTTTGAGACCAGCCTGGTCAACATGATGAAACCCTGTCTCTACTAAAAACACAAAACTTAGCCATGTGTGGTGGCAGGCACCTGTAATCCCAGCTACTCGGGAGGCTGAGGCAGGAGAATCACTTGAATCTGGGAGGTGGTGATTGCAGTGAGCTGAGATTGTACCACTGCACTCCAGCCAGTGCAAAAGAGTGAGACTCCATCTCAAAAGAAAAAAAAAAAAAAAAAAACATTGAAAAGGCAGTACCTTTCTGCAGAGTAATAGAAACTATTTTTTGAAAGCCAAATGGTAATTCCAGAACTGAAAAATATAGTGTCTAAAATAACAAACTCAATGGCTAGGCTTAACAGCAGAATGGACATGACTGAGAAAAGAGTTAGTAAATGCAAAAATACATCACTAGAAATTATCCAATCTAAGAATAGAAAAAAATGAATTTTAAAAATAAACAAAGTGTGGCCAGGCACAATGGTTCATGCCTGTAATCCTAGCACTTTGGGAGGCTCAGGTAGGAGGATGGTTTGAACCCTGGAACTCAAGACCAGCCTGGGCAACATAGGGAGATCCTGTCTCTACCAAAAAAATAAAAAATAAAAAATGTTAAAATTAGCCAGGCATGGCACCATGTACCCGTAGTCCCAGCTACTCAGGAGGCTGAGGTGGGAGGATGACTTGAGCCTGGGAGGTCGAGGCTGCAGTGAGCCATGATTCCACCACTTTACTCCAGCCTGGGCAACAGGGCAAGACCCTGTCTCAAAAAAAAAAAAGACATAAATAAGATAAAGTATCAGAGATTTGTGGAAAAATAAAACGTAAATGTAATTAGAGTTCCAAATATGGTGAAAGACATACAATTACAGATTCAAGGTCATAGAACATCAAGAAAAACTAATACAGGCTGGACACGGTAGCTCACACCTATAATCCCAGCACTTTGGGAGGTCGAGGCAGGCAAATCACCTGAGGTCAGAAGTTCAAGACCAGCCTGGCCAACGTGGTGAAACCCCATCTCTACTAAAAATACAAAAATTAGTTGGGCATGGTGGGACACGCCTGTAATCCCAGCTACTCAGGAGGCTGAGGCAGGAGAATCGCTTGAACCCAGGAGGCAGAGGTTGCAGTGAGCCAAGACTGTGCCACCACACTCCAGCCTGGATGACAGAGCGAGACTCTGTCTCCAATTTAAAAAAGAAAGAAAGAAAGAAAAACGAATACAAAGAATATATCCAGGCATATGATAGTCAAAATGATTAAGAGAAAATCTTGAATGCAGCCAGACTGAAACACCATATATAGGAGAACAATAATTAGAATTACCACTGACCTCATCAGAAACAGTGGAGACCAGAAGGCAGTGCAACAATATATTGAGGAATAATAATTACAAAAACTTTCAACCAAGAGCTTCAAGGCACTGTGCATAGCCTATCCTCAGCCTTCACTCCAGCCTCATCTCACCCACTCTCCCTCCTACTCACTGCATGGTAGTCACTAGGACCTTTGTAATTACTGTTCCCTCTGCTCAGCAGGCCCTCCCCTCTGCTGCCCTCAAGCCTTCCTGGACACCCCACCTAGTGTATCATCTCAGTTACTGACTCTCATAAAATCCCTGTTTTCTTCAGAGCACTTAGTCCATTTTGTCCTTATATATTTGTATTAGTCCGTTTTCATGCTGCTGATAAAGACATACCTGAGACTGGGTAATTCATAAAGAAAAAGAGATTTAATGGACTCGCAGTTCCACGTGGGTGGGGAACCCTCACAATCATGGGAAAGGTGAAAGGCACTCATTACATGGTGGCGGCAGGAGAGAAAATGAGAACCAAGCAGAAGGGGTTTCCCCTTATAAAACCATCACATCTCATGAGGCTTATTCACCATCATGAAAATAGCACAGGAAAGATCCGCCCCCATGATTCAATTATCTCCCACCAGTTCCTTCCCACAACATGTGGGAATTATGGGAGCTACAGTTCAAGATGAGGTTTGGGTGGGGACTCAGCCAAACCATATCAATATCCATTTAATTAACCTCTGGCTCATCCACTAGACTCCATGAGAGCAGGGGTCCTGGCTGTTTCCCATTGCCAGCACCTTACACAGAGGCTGCCTTGCATAACACAGGTGCTCAATCAATATCTGCTGAAGCAAGGAAGGAATGAAGGAAGGTTACCACTATTTTTATCAGTCATCATTTCATACTTACTTTACAATCACTTAGCTTCTCTTAGTTTTCCCAGGAAATCAGAAACAGCTTTAGGGTTTTCCACTTCTGCTGGTACACTGTACGAAGGGCAATCAAAAATCAAGAACCAGAACAAGCCAGTCCTGTGAGTTCATGTCATCTAATTGACACTTGTTTAAAAACACAGCACGCACGTAATGACACGTGAAACCAGGACCCTATGGTGTTCCCCATATTTTTTTTTCTTTTAGTTTAATGACCCTTGAAAATCAATAGCATAAATCATGATTACTGAGCTCCTGAAACCCATATTGAGTCACATACTTCTCTGGTAGTGTTCTCCGGTTTGTCTAACCTCTTTCCTGAGAGTTCCTATTGCTTTTATAGTCAAAATCACTATTTAGGACAGTGCATTTAATCTTTCTAAATCTAAATGTTCTTATTTATAAAAGGGAGCTAACAATAGTACCAACTTCATGTAATTAACATGCTTAAATGACTAGTCCAGTGCCTGATCAATAATAAATGCTTAATAAAAAGTAACTGTCATGAGTTTATTACTTTTTGATCCCTTAAGAAACCTTGTGCTATATATACAGGATACCCAATATAAACAATAAAAGTTTAATTTTTTTTTTTTTTTTTACTGGTTACTGCATTTTAGTTATCATTTAAGTCATTCACAATTGATAACTCAGCCAGGCATGGTGGCTCACGCCTGTAATTCCAGTGCTTTGAGGGGTCAAGGCGGGAGCATCACTTGAGCCCAGGAGTTTGGGACCAGCTTGGGCCAAATCATGAGAACCTGTCTCTACAATAAATATTTTAAACAATTTTTTAAAAGTTAGCCAGCTGTGGTGGCACATGCCTATAGTCCTAGCTACTCAGGAGGCTGAGGCAAGATCACTTGAGCCCAGGAGTTCGAGGCTGGAGTGAGTTATGATCATGCCACTACACTCCAGCCTGGGTGATAGAGACCTCGTCTCTTAAAAAAAAAAAAGAAAAAAATATTCAAGATACTCATGTTGGTCTATATTATAACACTTTATTACTAAGAATTAATAACCTCAACATCCCATTCCCTCATGTCAAGTAACTGGAATGAGTGTTTATTAAGTATTCTTTAATCAATGATTTAAGCATGTATTTGCAAGGTTTCAGTAGTTCCCTGCAAAACTTAAGCTCTAAAAGGGTACTGACTATGGCTGGATCTCTAAGTGCCACGGAGTGGACTGCTTAAAAGACAGAGCTCATGCACTGGCACACGCCTGTAATCCCAGCACTTTGGGAGGCTGAGGTGGGCAGATCACAAGGTCAGGAGATTGAGACCATCCTGGCTAATATGGTGAAACCCTGTCTCTACTAAAAATACAAAAAATTAGCTGGGCATGGTGGTGCACGCCTGTAGTCCCAGCTACTCGGGAGGCTGAGGCAGAAGAATCACTTGAACCCGGGAAGCGGAGGTTGCAGTGAGCTAAGATCGCACCATTGCACTCCAGCCTGGGTGACAGAGTGAGACTCTGTCTGGAAAAAAAATAGTAATAACTCATTCAACTCAGTGTCTGGAAATCAGCAAGAACTTAACAAATGTTTGGTGCATTGAATTCAATTGAGTCCACCTTGAGCCTTCCTACAGTCCAATTCTTCCATATTCCCTTCCTTTCCCTGAACTAGTTGGAAGGACGGTTCCTTCCAACTAGTAACATTTGAATGTCCAATTTTCTGCAGAATTAGATCCTAGAAAGGAATGTGTTAAATACGTGCCCAGTGGAGTATCTCTCATGTCTTCTTACCTAGGACTATCAATTAATACATAGGTGGTTATAATGATCCAGTACACAAAAGGAAGACAAATTCAGTACAATTTACTCTTTTTTCTTAATCATGTGGCACCAGGACTGAAGTCTCCAAAACTAAAATGAGGTCAAAAGTTCTTATAAAGCCAATATAATCTGTATGGCTTTCAATTGACTGTTTCTCAAAATCAAATCTGGCAGAAGCACATGTCAAAATCTTTCCCACAGAGTATAAATTCTGGTATTTTTTTATGTAAAGCAAATCCAGCAATCAAAAAAAAAAATCTGAGCAAATTACATGCAGACATAGAACATGGAAATAACCAAGCTTCTTCCTGAACTCTCTCACCCTACTCAATACTCCTCCTTCAAGGTAATTAATGTATACTGAATTTGGCATAAATTTGGTAATAATAAAATAAATATTGACCAAATATCTACTGTGTGCCCATCTCTCTTTCTCTGATACCCAGAGAAGATCCTCTTTGATTTGGGATGACTCGGGGTTTTCCATACCACTGAGTGCTTACAGTGGTTAAATCATTCACATAGCCGGGCGCGGTGGCTCACGCCTGTAATCCCAGCACTTTGGGAGGCCGAGGCGGGCAGATCACAAGATCAGGAGATCAAGACCATCCTGGCTAACACAGTGAAACCCCGTCTCTACTAAAAATACAAAAAAATTAGCCGGGCGTGGTGGCGGGTGCCTGTAGTCCCGACTACTCGGGAAGCTGAGGCAGGAGAACGGTGTGAACCCGGGAGGCGGAGCTTGCAATGAGCCGAGATGGCGCCACTGCGCTCCAGCCTGGGCGACAGAGGGAGACTCCGTCAAAAAAAAAAAAATCATTTAACCTATGATGCCTTGATTTTAAAACAAGGATAGTACCTGCTAAAATATTTAAAGTCAGTACCAACTTACTAAAATTGCTATTTCAATAGCTAGATTTGTGGGATATTGGTATTAAATTTCAAATACAAGATCATGTAAGTTAAAATTTAGGATGAAGTGCAGTAATTACCATACAGTAGAAACATAACAGAGCAGAGTAGCTTGTAGGAGCCAGTTGATACACAAATTGTGGGCACAGTGGTGCTATAATGAATGAGGGATGGGTGACTAAGATCAATGCACTTACATTTCATTCCTTTCCCTTATACTGAAATATTCTAATATCACCACTAAAGCAGCACATTTTTACGTATTTTTTGAAGCTGAGAAACATGCTGGAGTTTCCTGTGTTACAGCCTCAGTGGATGACATACAGTTTGAGGAGACAGCTAGGTAAGTGACATTGCTCCATCACTCTTTTCTCCTAGGTTTGTTGGTTCATCTGGGACGTGTATTGGTGGCACCTAAGCTTATTCATTCAGAGATAGTGATCTTGTTTCTTAATAAAATAAGTAACATGTGACCCAATTTAAGTAAAAAAATAATTACAGAGCCTACTTATAAGAAACACTCCTAAGTGTAACTTCACAGTCTTAATTTTGTGGAGAAATAGTTCTCAGCCTTAGATGCATTGTAGCATAAGGCATAACAGCCAAACAGACTTTCTGCAGGCTCCTTTTTTTAACTGTCTCTCTCTGCTGCCCAGACTGGAGTGCAGTAATGCGATCTCGGCTCACTGCAACCTATTCCTCCTGGGCTCAAGTGATCCTCCTGTCTTAGCCTCCCAAGTAGCTGGGACTACAAGCACGTGCCACCATGCCCACCTGGCTAATTTTTTTTTTTTTTTTTTTTGTAGAGACAGGGTTTCATCATCTTGTCCAGGCTGATCTCAAACTCCTGGGCTCAAGCGGTCCACCCACTGGCTTCCCAAAGTGCCGGGATTACAGGCCTGAGCCACCATGCCTGGCCACTATAAGCTAATTATTAATGTCCCCTTCCTGTACTTGAAGAATAACTAATGATAATAAGTATCTTTATGATGGTGAATTTCATCATTTGGTTGTTAGGTAAACACTAATTCATCTAAGTAGAGAGAGTAAATTATGAAAAACATTTTACGTGTGAAAGTTCTTAACCATCTCTTATTGTAGAAAATTTCAAGATACACAAACATTTCAAAAGTACGTATTTAGGTTGGTAATTGCGAAAACCGCGGTTACTTTTGCACCAACCTATAAAACAAGAGAGGATAGTACAGTGTATCCCGAGGACCCCTCACCCCCAGCTATAGCAATTATCAACTCACAGACACTCTTGCTTTATCAATACCTCTCTATACTCCCCCATATGCCTGGATTGTTTTGAAGAAAATCCCAAGCATCATCTATCTACAGTCATGCATCACTTAATGATGGGATATGTTCTGAGAAATGCATTCCTAATGACTTAATCCTTGTATGAACATCATAGAGTGTACTTACACAACCTCAACAGTACAGCCTCTTACACACCTAGGGTATGTGGTATAGCCTATTGTTCCTAGGCTACAAACCTGTGCAGCCTGTTACTGTACTGAAAATTGTAGGCAATTGTAATACCGTGGTGACTATTTGTGTGTCTAAACATGGCTAAACATTAAAAAGATACAGTAAAATGCAGTATAAAAGATTAAAAAATGGTACATCTGGCCAGGCACGGTGGCTCACGCCTGTAATTCCAGCACTTTGGGAGGCCAAGGTGGATGGATCACCTGAGGTCAGGAGTTTAAAACCAGCCTGGCCAATGTGAAACCCCATCTCTACTAAAAGTACAAAAATTAGCCAGGTGTGGTGGCGGGCACCTTTAATCCCAGCTACTCAGGAGGCTGAGGCAGGAGAATAACTTGAACCCAGGAGGCAGAGGTTGCAGTGAGCCCAGATCACACCATTACACTCCAGCCTGTGTGACAAGAGCGAGACTCCGTCTCAAAAAAAAAAAAAAGGTACACCTGCATAGGACACTTACCATAAATGGAGCTTAGAAGGCTGAAAGTTGCTCTGCGTGAGTCAGTGAGTGAGTGCTGAGCAAATGTGAAGGCCCCAGACGTTACTGTACACTACCATATATTTATAAACACCGCGCACTTAGGCTACACCAAATTTATTTTTAAAAATTTCTTTCTTTAATTATAAATTAACTTTAGATTACTGTAATGTTTTTACTTTATAAACTTAAAAAAATTATTGATTCTTTTGTAATAATACTGAGCTTAAAACACAAGCCTTTTATAGAGCTGTACAAAAATATTTTTCTTTATGTCCTTACCTTATTCTATAAGCTATTTTCTATTTTTTAAATTTGTTATTAAAAACTGTGACACAAACACATACATTAGCTTAGGCCTACACAGGGTCGGGATCACCGATATCACTGTTCTGCTTCCACATCCTGTCTCACTAGAAGGTCTTATGGGATTTATTAAACCAGGATTCAGTATAGGTGATAGGTCTCTTAAGTGTCTTTTAACATAAAATTTTCCCTTCCTTCTTTTATCTTGCAATTTAATTTTTAAAGAAACCTGGTCATTTGTTTTATAGAATTTACACATTCTGTATTTGCTCACTGTAACCTTGATTAATGTGTTCTCCTGTCCTTTATATTTCTTGTAATCTGACAGTTACATCTAAAAATTGACACGATGAAAGTTTGATTTTGTTTTTTCTTTGAGATGGAGTCTTGCTCTGTCACCCAGGCTGGAGTGCAATGGCGCAATCTTGACTCATTACAACCCGGGTTCAAGCGATTCTCCTGCCTCAGCCTCCCAAGTAGCTGGGACTACAGGCCCCTGCTACCATGCCCTGATAATATTTGTATTTTTAGTAGAGATGGGGTTTTGCCATGTTGGCCAGGCTCAAACTCCTGACCTCAGGTGATCCACAGTGCTGGGATTACAGGCGCCTGCCACCACGCCCAGCTGATGAAGGTTTGATATTTTGGTAAAAATTTCTCATGTTAAGGCCATATAATATCTAATGATCATAGGCTACAACCATTCTGTCATTAGATATTGGTAACATGGTAATATGCTAATTCTACCATTTCTTCTTCATTTATTTTCTAAAATACTTCTCTAGAGGGAAACTCTCACTAATGACCTGAGTATCCTGAGGAAAAGTTTGTCCAGGAAAGGCTTGATTCTTTCCCTTTATTCATTAGGAACGTACAGATTTTCATGTACTTGATGTGTTACAATTCATCAATGTTATTATTCTTTTTTTTTTTTTTTTTTGAGACAGAGTTTCACTCTTGTCGCCCAGACTGGAGTTCAATGGCGCGATCTCGGCTCACTGCAACCTCTGCCTCCTAGGTTCAAGCAATTCTTCTGCCTCAGCCTCCCGAAGTAGCTGGGATTACAGGTGCCCACCACCAGGCCCAGCTAATTTTTTTGTATTTTTAGTAAAGATGTGGTTTCACCATGTTGGCCAGGCTGGTCTCAAACTCCTGACCTCAGGTGATCCGCCTGCCTCGGCCTCCCAAAGTGTTGGGATGACAGGCGTGAACCACTGGGCCTGTGCAATGTTGTTATTCTTACAGCAGCTCAGACTGCCGCATCTTTGCGCAGTGGGAGCTTCTTCAGTTTCATCCCTAAGTCCCTTGAACAACAGCCCAAAGTTAAAGATGTTTAATAACTCCTTGGCCTTCTGCTATAAAATGTTTCAGTCTCATCTTTTACATTTCCCCCCCATCCACAAACTTAGAATCCATTACTTCTCCAAGGAGTCCTGATTCCTTGCAGTAGAAATGAGAAGCAGAGACCACAACCTGGGCAGGAAAGGTGCTCCTCACATCAAAATGGGCATTAGTTCTCAGCCTTTTCAGTGGACAGAATTAGAAATTATGTATTTTTAAAGCATTTATATTAATAATCTGTAATAATTTAGGGTTATATGGTTTTACTTAATTTCTTTGATTTTATGTCTATCTCTGGTTTTAATTTTTTTTATGCTGAATGTCTTGATATTTAAAGACAAACTTATTTGATTCAAATTAATATGTATATACACATTAATTAGATTCAGAATAGCAGTACCAATATTATCACTAACAAATGAATAGAGAAAGTAGTTTAAGATATTTATGAAGTTTCTTTCTCAAACTATATCTCATCTGGTACAGTCAAGTCACTGTATTTTGAAGTCACTTGAAATAATCCTTTTCCATGTGGTTAAGCTGCTGACTTCATACATTCTGAAGTTCATTTGTTTAATTTGCTTTTTTATTTTGTAGGAATGACTTTTATTTTCATTTAATTTTATTTTATAGTTTAAAACATCTACAGGTACCAGAGCCCAATCTGGAAAATAGACCCATTTCACCCTGGGGAATCTGGCTTCTCCCTCCCTTCTATCTAGGCCCCTCCCTCTCTCTCTCTATGTAACCATTTTATTTATTTTGTGGCTTATCTTTCTTTTTTTAATGTAAAGAAATATTTATATGTATCCGTGTTACTTTAAAGATAAATTTCAACACACTATATATACTTTTCTCCACCTCACTTTTTTCACTTAAAATAAAAATGAGGTGGAAAAAAGTATATATAGTGATATATAGTATATAAAGTATACGCTGTAAAAGTATATAGTATTTCTATCTAGAAAATCACTCCATACCAATATGCAGTCATATGCTGCATAGCAGCATTTTGGTCAGTGACAGCGGTCCCATAAGATTTTAATACTGGTCATGTGTGGGAGCTCACGCCGGTAATCCTTGCACTTTGGAAGGCTGAGGTGGGTGGATCATCTGAGGTCAGGAGTTTGAGACCAGTGTGGCCAGCATGATTAAACCCCATCTCTACGAAAAATACAAAAAATTAGCTGGGTGTAATGGCACGCGCTTGTAATCCCAGCTACTCGGGAGGCTGAGGCAGGAGAATCACTTGAACCCAGGAGACGGAGGTCGCAGTGAGCCGAGATTGCACTACTGCACTCCAGCCTGGGCAACGAGAACAAAACTCCATCTCAAAAAAAAAAAAAAAAAAAGATTTTAATACTGCATTTTTACTGCATCTTTTCTACATTTAGCTATGTTTGGATACACGAATACTTACCATTGTTTACGGTTGCCGACAGTATTCAGCACAGTAACATCCTCTACAGGTTTGTAGCCTGGGAGCAATAGGCTAGACCATATAGCCTAGGTGTGTAGGAGGCTATACCATCTAGGTTAGTGTGGGTGCACTCTATGATGTTTCCACAACAACAGAATCACCTAATGAAGCATTTCTCAGAACACATCCCTGTCATTAAACTAGGCATAACTATAAGTAGATATTCATCATTCCTTTTAATATCTACATAGTACTCCATTGTGGAAGCACACTACATTATTCAACTGGTCCTCCACTGATGAACATTTAGATTATTTCCAGTCTTTTGCTATTACAAATAATATTTCAACTTGCAGTCTTGTGCAGATGTATGTTTGTATTTTTGCCAGTATATTTGTAGGATAGATTTCTTTCTTTCTTTTTTAAGACAGAGTCTCGCTCTGTCACCCAGGCTGGAGTGCAATGGCGTGATCTTGGCTCACTGTAGCCTCTGCCTCCCAGGTTCAAGGGATTCTCCTGCCTCAGCCTCCCTAGTAGCTGAGACTACGGGCACGTGCCAACACACCCAGCTAATTTTTGAATTTTTAGTAGAGACGGGGCTTTGCTATGTTGGCCAGGCTGGTCTTGAACTCCTGATCTCAGGTGATCCACCTGCCTCACCTTCCCAAAGTGCTGGGATTACAGGCATGAGCCACCATGCCTGGCCTTTGTGGGATAGATTTCTAGAAATTGGATTGCTGAGTCAAAGGGTAAATGAATATGTCATTTTACTAGACATTGCCAAATTCCTCTCCATAGCAGTTGTTATGTAGGTTTTATCAGTTTTCAAACTTGTAAAATTGAGGGTTAATAAAACTGTGCCAAAAATTTAAATTTGTTCAGATTTCTAATATAGAAATTAATTGCTTATATAAATATGCATATTTATGTATTATTAAACTCTTTACCTCCAGTTTTTCTGCCAAAAAATGCTACAGATTATGACAGGTATGTGGAGTAACAACATATGCTCAAAGGCTTTAGCCAGATGCGGTCACTCTTCTAGGTAAACCCAACTGGTTCATCTTATAGACTGTCTTTAATATATCTAGACCAGATGCAGTGGCTCATGCTGTATCCCAGCACTTTGGGAGTCCAATGCAGGAAGATCATTTGAGCTCAGGAATTTAAGTCTCCAGTGAACCATAATTAAACCACTGCACTCCAGCCTGGATGACAGAGTGAGAGGTTGTATCTGAACAAGCCTCTCTACTATGATTAAAATAGTGTGAATTGCAATTATTTACCAGAAGCCTGAATAGGGTAATGTTTCCAAGGCTGTGGAGCCAGATAAGACCAGGGTTTGAACTCTGATCCTGCCAGTTGCTATGTCACTTTCTAAGGCCATTTCTTGATGGGAATGAAATGGGAATGATAATGCCCACCTCCTGGGATTACTGCTTAGTGAATGGCATGTTGTTAGATTATGATACAAAGCATTTAGCATGGTGCTTGATTTTTATTATTATTATTATACTTTAAATTCTGGGGCACATGTGCAGAACATACAGGTTTGTTACATAGGTATACATGTGCCATGGTGGTTTGCTGCACCCATCAACCCGTCATCTACATTAGGTATTTCTCCTAATACTATCTCTCCCCTAGCCCCCCACCCCTTGACAGGCCCCAGTGTGTGATGTTCCCCTCCCTTTGTCCATGTGGTCTCTTTGTTCAACTCCTACTTATGAGTGAGAACATGCAGTGTTTGATTTTCCGTTCTTGTGTTAATTTGCTGAGAATGATGGTTTCCAGCTTCATCCATTTCCCTGCAAAGGACACAAACTCATCCTTTTTATGGCTGCCTAGTATTCCATGGTGTATGTGTGCCACATTTTCTTTATCCAGTCTATCACTGATGGACATTTGGGTTGCTTCCAAGTCTTTGCTATTGTGAACAGTGCTGCAATAAACATACGTGTGCATGTGTCTTTATAGTAGAATGATTTATAATCCTTTGGGTACATATCCAGTAATGGGATCGCTGGGTCAAATGGTATTTCTAGTTCTAGATCCTTGAGGAATCGCCATGCTCTCTTCCACAATGGTTGAAATAATTTACACTCCCACCAACAGTGTAAAAGCGTTCTTATTTCCCCACATACTCTCCAGCATCTGTTGTTTCCTGACTTTTTAATGATTGTCACGTAACTGGCATGAGATAGAATCTCACTGTGGTTTTGATTTGCATTTCTCTAATGACCAGTGATGGCGAGCTTTTTTTCTTAAGTTTGTTGTCCACGTAAATATCTTCTTTTGAAAAGTATCTGTTCATATCCTTTGCCCACTTTTTGATGGGGTTGTTTTTTCTTGTAAATTTAAGTTCTTTGTAGATTCTGGATATTAGCCCTTTGTCAGATAGATAGATTGCAGAAATTTTCTCCCATTCTGTAGGTTGCCTGTTCAGTCTGATGATAGTTTATTTTACTGGCAGAAGCTCTTTAGTTTAATTGAGCCCATTTGTCTATTTTGGCTTTTGTTGCCATTGCTTTTGGTGTTTTAGTCATGAAGTCTTTGCCCATGCCTGTGTCCTGAATGGTATTGCCTAGGTTTTTTTTTTTTTTTTTGTTAGGATTTTTATGGTTTTAGGTCTTATGTTTAAGTCTTTAATCCATCTTGAGTTAATTTTTGTATAAGGTGTAAGGAAGGGGTCCAGTTTCAGTTTTCCGCATATGGCTAGCCAGTTTTCCTAACACGATTTATTAAATAGGGAATCCTTTCTCCATTGCTTGTTTTTGTCAGGTTAGTCAAATATTAGATGGTTGGAGATGTATGGTGTTATTTCTGAAGCCTCTGTTCTGTTCCATTGGTCTATATATCTGTTTTGGTACCAGTACCATGCTGTTTTGGTTACTGGTAGTATAGTTTGAAGTCAGATAGCATGATGCCTCCAGCTTTGTTCTTTTTGCTTAAGATTGTCTTGGCTATTCAGGCTCTGTTTTGGTTCCACATAAAATTTAAAGTAGTTTATCCAATTCTGTGAAGAAAGTTAATGGTAGCTTGATGGGGATAGCACTGAATCTATAAATTACTTTGGGCAGTGTGGCCATTTTCACGATATTGATTCTTCCTATCCATGAGCGTGGAATATTTTCCCATTTGTTTGTGTCCTCTCTTATTTCCTTGAGCAGTGGTTTGTAGTTCTCCTTGAAGAGGTCCTTCACATCCCTTGTAAGTTGTATTCCTAGGTATTTTATCCTCTTTGTAGCAATTGTGAATGGGAGTTCATTCATGATTTGGCTCTCTGTTTGTCTGTTATTGGTGTATAGGAATGCTTGTGATTTTTGCAGATTGATTTTGTATCTTGAGACTTTGCTGAAGTTGCTTATCAGTTTAAGGACATTTTGGGCTGAGGTGATGGGATTTTCTAAATATACAATCATGTAATTTGCAAACAGAGACAATTTGACTTCCTCTTTTCCTATTTGAATGCCCTTTATTTCTTTCTCGTGCCTGATTGCCCTGGCCAGAACGTCCAATACTGTGTTGAAGAGGAGTGGTGAGAGAGGGCATCCTTGTCTTATGCCAGTTTTCAAAGGGAATGCTTCCAGCTTTTCCCCATTCAGTGTGATATTGGCTGTGGATTTGTCATAAATAGCTCTTATTATTTTGAAATATGTTCCATCAATATCTAGTTTATTGAGAGTTTTTAGCATGAATGGGTTGTTGAATTTTGTTGAAGGCCTTTTCTGCACCTATTGAGATACTTATGTGGTTTTTGTCATTGGTTCTGTTTATATGCTGGATTACGTTTATTGATATGTGTATATTGAACCAGCCTTGCATCCCAGGGATGAAGTTGACTTGATCATGGTGGATAAGCTTTTTGATGTGCTGCTGGATTCTGTTGCCAGTATTTTATTGAGGATTTTCACATCGATGTTCATCAGAGATATTGGCCTGAAATTTTCTTTTTTTGTTGTGTCTCTGCCAGGTTTTGGTATCAGGATGATGCTGGCCTCATAAAATGAGTTAGGGAGGAGTCCCTCTTTTTCTGTTGTTTGGAATAGTTTCAGAAGGAATGGTACCAGCTCCTCTTTGTACCTCTGGTAGAATTTGGCTGTGAATCCATCTGGGCCTGAACTTTTTTTGGTTGGTAGGCTATTAATTATTGCCTCAATTTCAGCCCTTGTCATTAGTCTATTCAGAGATTCGACTTCTTCCTGGTTTAGTCTTGGGAGGGTTTATGTGTCCAGGAATTTATCTATTTCTTCTAGATTTTTTAGTTTATTTGTGTAGAGGTGTTTGTAGTATTCTCTGATAGTAGTTTGTATTTCTGTGGGAGCAGTGGTGATATCCCCTTTATCATTTTTATTGTGTCTATTTGATTCTTCTCTCTTTTCTTCTTTATTAGTCTGGCTAGCGATCTATCTATTTTGTTGATGTTTTCAGAAAAACAGCTTCTGGATTCATTGATTTTTTTGAAGGGTTTTTCGTGTCTCTATCTCCTTCAGTTCTGCTCTGATCTTAATTATTTCTTGTCTTCTGCTCAGTTTTGAATTTTTTAGCTCTCGCTTCTCTCTTTCTTTTTATTGTGATGTTAGGGTGTCGATTTTAGATCTTTCCTGCTTTCTCTTCTGGGAATTTAGTGCTATAAATTTCTCTCTACACACTGCTTTAAATGTGTCTCAGAGATTCTGGTATGTTGTGTCTTTGTTCTCACTGGTTTCAAAGAACTTATTTATTTCTGCCGTCATTTTGTTATGTACCCAGTAGTCATTCAGGACCAGGTTGTTCAGTTTCCATGTAGTTGAGCGATTTTGAGTGAGTTTCTTAATCCTGAGTTCTAATTTGATTGCACTGTACACTGAGAGACTGTTTGTTATGATTTCCATTCTTTTGCATTTGCTGAGGAGTGTTTTACCTCCAATTATGTGGTCGATTTTAGAATAAGTGCTATGTCGTGCTGAGAAGAATGTATATTCTGTTCATTTGGGGTAGAGAGTTTTGTAGGTGTCTATTAAGTCTGCTTGGTCCAGAGCCGAGTTTAAGTTCTGAATATCCTTGTTAATTTTCTGTCTCATTGATCTGTCTAATATTGACAGTGGGGTTTTAAAGTCTCCCACTATTATTGTGTGGGAGTCTAAGTCTCTTTGTAAGTCTCTAAGAACTTTCTCTATGAATCTGGGTGCTCCTCTATTGGGTTCATATATATTTAGGATAGTTACTCTTCTTGTTGAATTGATTCCTTTACCAATATGTAATGTCCTTCTTTGTCTCTTTTGATCTTTGTTCATTTAAAGTCTGTTTTATCAGAGACTAGGATGCAACCCTTGTTTTCTTTTTTTTTTTGCTTTCCATTTGCTTGGTAAATATTCCTCCAGCCCTTTATTTTGAGCCTATGTGTGTCTTTGCACGTGAGATGGGTCTCCTGAATACAGCACACTGCTGGGTCTTGACTCTTTATCCAATTTGACAGTTTGTGTCTTTTAAGGGGAGCATTTAGCCCATTTACATATAAGGTTAATATTGTTAAGTGTGAATTTGATGCTGTCATTATGATGCTAGCTGATTCTTTTGCCTGTTAGTTGATGCAGTTTCTTCATAATGTTGATGGTCTTTATAATTTGATATGTTTTTGGAGTGGCTGGTACCGGTTGTTCCTTTCCATGTTTAGTGCTTCCTTCAGGAGCTCTTGTAAGGCAGCCCTGGTGGTGACAAAGTCTCTCAGCATTTGCTTGTCTGTAAAGGATTTTATTTCTCCTTCACTTATGAAGCTTAGTTTGGCTGGATATGAAATTCTGGGTTGAAAATTCTTTAAGAATGTTGAATATTGGCCCCCACTCTCTTCTGGCTTATAGGGTTTCTGCAGAGAGATCCGCTGTTATTCTGATGGGCTTCCCTTTGTGGGTAACCTGACCTTTCTCTCTGGCTATCCTTAACATTTTGTCCTTCATTTCAACCTTGGTGAATCTGACGATTATGTGTCTTAGGGTTGCTCTTCTCAAGGAGTACCTTTGTGGTGTTCTCTGTATTTCCTGAATTGGAATGTTGGGCTGTCTTGCTAGATTGGGGAAGTTCTCTTGGATAATATCCTGAAGAATGTTTTGCGACCTGGTTCCATTCTCCCTTTCACTTTCAGGTACACCAATCCAACGTAGATTTGGTCTTTTCACATAGTCCCATATTTCTTGAAGGCTTTGTTTGTTTATTTTCGTTCTTTTTTCTCTTATCTTGTCTTCTTGCTTTATTTTATTAAGTTGATCTTCAATCTCTGATATCCTTTCTTCTGCTTGATTGATTCAGCTATTGATACTTGTATATGCTTCACGAAGTTCTCATGCTGTGTTTTTCAGCTTCATCAGGTCATTTATGTTCTTCTCTAAACTAGTTATTCTAGTTAGCAATTCCTCTAACCTTTTTTCAAGGTTCTTAACTTCCTTGCCTTGGGTTAGAACATGCTCCTTTAGCCCGGAGGAGTTTGTTATTACCCACCTTCTGAAGCCTTCTTCTGTCAGTTCATCGAACTCATTCTCCATCCAGTTTTTTTCCCTTCCTGGCAAGAAGTTGTGATCCTTTTGTAGAGAAGAGGCATTTTGGTTGTTGGAATTTTCAGCCTTTTTACACTGTTTTCTCTCCATCTTCATGGGTTTATCTACCTTTGGTCTTTGATGATGGTGACCTTCAGATGAGGTATCTGAGTGGACATCCTTTTTGTTGATGTTGATGCTCTTCCTTTCTGTTTGTTAATTTTCCTTCTGACAGTCAGGCCCCTCTGCTGCAGGTCTGCTGGAGTTTGCTGGAGGTCCACTCAAGACCCTGTTTGCCTGAGTATTCCCAGCAGAGGCTGCAGAACAGTGAAGATTCCTTCCTGTTTCTTCCTCTGGAAGCTTTGTCCCATAGGGGCACCTGCCAGATGCCAGTCAGAGCTCTCCTGTATGAGGTGTCTGTCGGCCCCTACTGGGAGGTGTCTCCCAGTCAGGATATGTGGGGGTCTGGGACACACTTGAGGAGGCATTGTGTCCCTTATCAGAGCTCAAACGCTGTGCTGGGAGATCTGCTGCTCTCTCCAGAGCCATCAGGCATTTAAGTCTGCTGAAGCTGAGCCCACAACTGCCCCTTCCCCCAGGTGCTCTGTCCCAGGGAGATGGGAGTTTTATCTTTAAGTCCCTGACTGGGGCTGCTGCCTGTTTTTCAGAGATGCCCTGCCCAGAGAGGAGGAATCTAGAGAGGCAGTCTGGCCGGAGCAGCCTTGCTGAGCTGTGGTGGGCTCTGCTCACTTCGAACTTCGTGGTGGCTTTGTTTACACTGTAAGGGTAAAACTGCCTACTCAAGCCTCAGCAATAGTGGACGCCCCTCCCCTCACCAAGCTCGAGCGTCCCAGTTTGACCTCAGACTGCTGTGCTGGCAGCGAGAATTTCAAGCCAGTGGATCTTGGCTTGCTGGGCTCCATGAGCCTGGGACCTGCCAAGCCAGACCACTCAGCTCCCTGGCTTCAGCCCCCTTTCCAGGGGAATGAATGGTTTTGTCTTGCTGGTGTTCCAGGTACCACTGGGGTATGAAAAAAACACTCCTGCAGCTAGCTCGGTGTCTCCCCAAATGGCCACCCAGTTTTGTGCTTGAAACCCAGGGCCCTGATGGTGTAGACACCAGAGGGAATCTCCTGGTCTGGGGGTTGCAAAGACCATGTGAAAAGCTCAGTATCTGGGCCGGAGTGCACCGTTCTTCACAGCACAGTCCTTCACGGCTTCCCTTGGCTAGGGGAGGGAAATCCCCCGACCCCTTGCACTTCCCTGGTAAGGTGATGCCCCACCCTGCTTTGGCTCACCCTCCATGGGCTGCACCCACTGTCCAACCAATCTCAATGAGATGAACCAGGTACCTCAGTTGGAAATGCAGAAATCACCCCCTTCTGCATCGATCTCGCTGATAGCTGCAGACTGGAACTGCTCCTATTCGGCCATCTTGCCAGCAAATCCCATGGTGTCTGATTTGCACACAACATTCAATAAAGAGTAGTCATTGTTATTAGTATGGCCACACTGAGAAACATTAAACTTCATTTAATTAATGACAGGGATTTTTATTGTTAATGAATTGTTGATAATTCCTTGGTAATCTTTTGGACTTTATCTGTTTACATCCCAGCATCCCAAAGAAAAATTGGTCTCCTTGAAGTCAGCAGTTTTGTCTTATTAATCACTGTGTCCTTTGACCTGGCTTAATGCCAGGACTACTCAGTAAAATGCCAGTTAACTCAGTAAGCATTAGTGAAATGTATAAGTTAGAAAAATAAATGATGTTTTTAGGAAGTTTGAATATGAAGAAAAGAAAAACATCTTGAGATATAATAGGTTTGAGAGAAAGATTTTAGAAAGAAGAAGCCTTGAGCATTGTCACAGACTGATGGAGAATTGGGGAAGAGGCAAAGATTGAAGGCAGAAAAGAGGACAGAGTTGATGAAGCAGAGCCAACAAGGGAGAGGACAGGGCCACGGGAGGATGGGACCAATGGCACAGGTAAAGAATGAGAGTAGGTCTCAAGAGATTCCCTCTTTCCCTGAAAAGAAGAGCAAAGAGAAAGGTGCAAATGCAGTTTAACTTTGAAGTTAAGGCAGAAAAATCCAGGGGGCTTCTATTGGATAACCTCTTTCCTTCTGCTAAGGGGAAGGGATTAGAGCTGACTGAAGGGCCTGAACACAAACGTTTTGGAACAACGTCAGGTTACGTGATCAAAGTGAGTAGACCACCTGGCATCATTAAGGGCCCATACAAACCAGCTGAAGCTGATCAGTTTGCTTGCTTGCATTTTTGTATATTTGTCCATTTATGCATTAACTAACTTTTAAAAATAAATATCAGCTGTATAGATTTGCTGGTGTATTTGTCTTAACTTCTCTTGGGAAAACAGCTGCTGTATAGTGAGTATGTGCTGTAGATTTGGAGTCATGTCGCACACTATCTCTGCAGAGATTCTTTTCTGTTTAAATATTGGTGGTCCACTAACACCGTAAGTGTGGTTTACAGAAATCGGCCTTTGTTTTTAAGTGCTGTCTTTTTCCATTATCATTAACGTGAATTTCCCATGCATGAACATTATCAGCATGATAAGGTGGAACTGCTTTATGGCATGCATTTAAGTCATCTTTAAGTCTGATCTGAAATAAAATGTGCTAGAATTACTGAGTTTTTTTGTTTGTTTGTTTGTTTGTTTTTCCCTAGAGTTGGACAAGTTATAACCATCAGAGCAAAAGTTACTAGAGCATTCAGCACAAGCATGGAGGTAAGAGGCACCTTTTCAAAGGGCTACCAGTTGGTGCTCGTTTCTTCATTGTTTACAAAGGGTAGAGCAGGAGGCCTAGACTAATATTTGGAGTTAATGAGATTCTCTATTTCACAAGGCTCTGGAATGTATAGTCAGGTCACAGGTAAATAATAGGCAGCGGATGTTTCTGGTGTTTCCTAGCTAAAATTCAACATGGCCAGGTGTGGTGGCTCACACCTATAATCCCAGCAATTTGGGAGGCTGAGGCAGGAGGATCACTTGAGGCCAGGAGTTCGAGACCAGCCTGGGCAACATAGCAAGACCCAATCTTTAAGAAGAAAAAAAAATTAGCCAGCACAGTGGTAAGTGCCTGTAGCCCTGTCTACTTGGGAGGCGGAGGTGGGTGGATTGCTTGAGCCTAGGAGTTTGAGGCTACGGTGAGCTATGACTGTGCCACTACACTCCAGCCTGGGTGACATAGCAAGACTTTGTCTCTTAAAAAAAAAAAAAAACTCACATTTCAACATGGTACAATACAGTATTTCTACATAGAAGGATATACAGAAAATAAACCTGCAAGAGAAAAGGACACTCTTAATTCTTTATAAAATATAGATTTTATTTCTTAATCATGCTGACTCTACTATTATTCTATTTGCTCTCCATGCCCTCACCCTCTGATAGAAACTAGTCCCATGATTAACTAGTTTTTGAAAAGCAGGATAACTGGACTTTAGTAAGAAGGTAAATTTAGAAGATTTTTTTTCTGCATCCACTTGGTTTTCTTTTCTCTACCATTGTGAATACCGGATTCTCGGGAGCTCTTGAGATCTCTATTCAGGTTAAATTAGGAGGAAAGGCATTGCTGGATCTCATATTGCACCTTCCAGCTTGCTCAGGAGCCATCCTTCAATCTCTGGGCATGAAGACATGGAAGGGCTTGCATTCATTTGCTAGGGCTGCCGTAACAAAGCACCACAGACCGGATGGCCTAAACACAGAGAAGTATTGTCCCATGGTTCTGGGAGCTAGAAGTCCTACATCAATATATGGGCAGGGCTGGTTTCTCTGAGGGCTGGAGGGATAATCTGTTTGTGCTACTTTCCTGTTGTCCCATGGCTTTCTATAGTCTTTGGTATTTCTTGGCTTCTGCTGCATCACCCGACCTCTGCCTTCATCTTCACATGTGTTCTCCCTGTGTGGGTGTCTGCTTCCAAATTCCCCGTTTTTATAAAGATATCAGTCATATTGGATTAGGGGCCTGCCCCACTGCAGTCTGGCCTCATCTTAACTAATTACATCTGCAACAGCACTATTTCCACATTTACATTCAAAGGTACTGGGGGTTAGGACATAAGAATTTGGAAGGGGGAACACAGTTCAACTATAACAACTGTTTTGATAGTAACCATGCCCTTGGTGATGGCTTTACCCTGATGTGGTCACCTCTTTTTTTTATTTTTGTTTTTGTTTTTGAGATGGAGTCTCACTCTGTTGCCAGGCTGGAGTGCAATGGCAAGATCTCGGCTCACTGCGACCTCCGCCTCCCGGGTTCAAGCAATTCTCCTGCCTCAGCCTTCCGAGTAGCTGGGATTACAGGCACCTGCCACCACTAATTTTTGTATTTTTAGTAGAGACAGGGTTTCACCATGTTGGCCAGGATGGTCTCGATCTTCTGACCTTGTGATCCGCCCGCCTCAGCCTCCCAAAGTGCTAGGATTGATCACAGGCATGAGCCACTGCACCTGGCTGATATGGTCACTTTCTAGCAGTATCCAAATAAACAATAAAAAGCACTTGAAGAAAGCAGAAAGGAAACGCTTGTGAAAAAACAAGCTCTGTCAGCGAATGGTGTTTCTGGACGCTGTTTATTCAACTGCGGAGCTCTTAGCCTTTGCACACAGGAGCCTCTGGGCTTGGCCTGTCTCCTGAGGGCCACACATTCTCCTGATAGACAGTCCAAATATAGATAAAAGCTCCTTTTCATTTCTCCTTTACCTCCTCTTTCTGAGACAGGCTAGAATTTCTAAAGGAGGCTTATCTAAAAGCTAAGAAAAGAAAAATAAAACCCAGTGAGTTTGAAACCACAGATTTCTGATGCTAGGGAAAGTAAACCCTAGCCTCCACTGACTTTCCAGGCCCAATCTGCCATGCAGAATCTTGTTCTCTTTCATCCTCTGCAAATTATGACCAGGCAGCCTCTAGATTTTGTCGTACTTTCTACCACCTGGTAGAAATTTTTGGATTTTTTTTTCCCCTAACTCTAGATGCCAACTAAACATTTTTATTTTTACTTTTTCAAACTGGAAATGTCCTTTATGGTCATCCTATTCAATTTCAGTTTCCTGCCACAACTGAGGCCAGCCCTCTGCTAATTAGTTGAGCAGAAATAAATGACTGGCTTCCTCCTGAATCCACAGCAAGCAGGAATTCTGCTCTGTGCCAAACCCACTTCCAGGGGATTCTCAGACTCTATTGATCAGTCTCTTCCCTCTTCCCCGCTCTGGAAGGTGTGTGATGCGTTACTATTAATAGATTATATTGCCCCATTTGCACTAAAAGCACATTATATGAGGGTTTTTTTTTTTTTTTTTTTGGTCCTTAGAACATGTCTTTAAAAATCAGTTTTATTGAGACATAATTTACAACATTAAAATTCTCCCGTTTTAATTATACATTTTGCTGAGCTTTGACAAAGTTATACAGTTGGATCACCACCACTATAATATACAATGTTCCCATCACTACACGAAGCCCCCTATGCCCTTTGCAATCAGCTCCCTCACGTCCCAGCTTGTGACAACCACTCATTTACTTTAGGTCAGTACCCTTTTTTTTTTTTGCCCTTTACTATATTTTGTATAAATGGAATGATATAGCATATATATAATCATTTGTGTCTAGTTTATTTTACTTAGCATAATGTGTTTGATTTCTGCTATTGGTTATTATATTATTCTCATTCTATTAATTTTGGGTTTAATTTGCCTTTCTTTTTCTAGTGTCTTAAGATAGAATCTTGGGAAATTGATTGAACTTTTCTTTTTTTTCAAATATAAGCATTTAAAATTGTAAAATTTTCCTCAATGTATTGCTTTACCTGCATCAAAATATGTCTTTTCTTCTTGTAAATTCTTCCCTGACCTCTGGTGTGTCTAGATGTGTGTTGTTTAATTTCCAAATCTCTGATGATTTTTCCAGACATATCTTTGTTTTTGATTTCTAATTCCTTTGCAGAGAGAGACCATAATTTTTATAATTTCAATTATTTTAAATTTGTTTAGACTTTTTTTTAATGACCCAAAATATGGACTATTATGGTGAATGTTCTATATGTACTTGAAAAGAATGTGTTGCTTATAGTCAATGAAGTATTCTGCAGATGTCAGTTAGCCTAAATAGTTTCATAGCATTGTTCAAGTCTTCTGTATTATTATTATTATTATTATTTTGAGATGGAGTCTTGAACTGTCTCCCAGGCTGGAGTGCAGTGGTGCGATCTTGGCTCCCTGCAACTTCCGCCTCCCGGGTTCAAGTGATTCTCTTGCCTCAGCCTCCCGAATAGCTGGGATTACAAGTGTGCACCACCACACCCAGCTAATTTTTGTATTTTTAGTAGAGACGGGGTTTCACCATGTTCGCCAGGCTGGTCTTGAACTCCTGACCTCAGGTAATCCATTCACCTCAGCCTCCCAAAGTGCTGGGATTACAGGCGTGAGCCACTGTGCCCTGCCAGGATTCTTAACTCTTCCTAATGTTGTGATGCTTTTATCATTATGAAGTGTACCTTTTTATCTCTGGTTTTTGTTTTGAAATCTACTTTGTCTGATATTAATTTAGCCAGACAAGCTTTCTTTGGATTAGTGTTTTTCCCCCATCATTTCTCTTTTAACCTGTCTTATTTGTATATGTAAGTGGGTTTCTTATAAACAGAATATATTTGGATGCTATTTTTTTATTTATTCTAACAATCTCTGCCTCCTACCTGGAGTATTTAAACTGTTTACATTAGATTATCTATATGGCAGAGTTGAAATCTATCATCTGGCTATTTGTCTTCTATTTCTTTCATCTGTTCTTTGTTTCTTCCTGTCCCCATCTTTTCCTACATTTTTTAAAGTGGAGTAATTTTTAGTAATCCATTTTATCTCCACTGTTGGTGTTTTAACTATACACATTTGTTTTGATTTTAGTGTTTTTTCCCAGGTTTGCAATATGACTACTTAACTTATCTGAGACTACTTTCAAATAATATAATATCCCTTTGAGTATAGAGTAATACCCTTATAACAGTATACACACTTCCCTTCCCATGGCCCAGCCTTTGTGTCGTTATTGTCATACCTTTTACATGCACATATGTAGGAGGTAAACCCTACAATACATAGTTATTATGTATGTTTTAAACAGTCAATCATCTTTTTAAAAGAATAAAAATGAAAAGAATGTAATATATATATATACACCCACATATTTGCCATTTCTGGTGTTCTTTATTCTTTTGTGTATTGTGTATCTCCAGATTTCCCCCTAGTGTCATTTTCCTTCTGTCTGAAGATATTCCTTTAGCATTTCTTTTTTCAGCTTTTGTGTAAAAATGTCTTTGTTTCATCTTCATATTTAAAAGATGTTCATATTCGGTAGGTATAGAATTCTAGCCTGGCAGCAGAATTATGTAAATCATGATATGACTTGGGTTTTTTGAGCTACTGGATCTATGGATTTATAGTTTCAAAGAAATGTGGATATTTTTCAGCTATTTTATCTTCAAACTTTTTTCCTGTCTTTTGTGCGCTCTCTCCTTTTGGACTTTAGAGTTTCAGACATCTTGTTAATGTTCCACAGGTCCCTGATACTGTTCTTTTTTTTTTTTCTTTCAGTCTTCCTTTCTCTTCATGCTACATTCTGTGTAGCTTCTTTTGTCATCTTCAACTTCACTGACTTTTTCCCCTGCATTAACTAAACTGCTCTTAACCTTATCTGGTTTGTTTTTTATTTCAGATGTTATATATTTTTTATCTTAGAAAGTCCCACTTTGTTTTTTTATATTTTCCATTCTTTCCTTATTATTTTCATCTTTTTCTCTATATTGGAAGTCAGCAAACTATGGCCTATAGACCTGTTTTATGAATAAAATTTTTTTGGAGCACAGTTTTACCCATTCATTTATGTTTTGTCTGTGTTGCTATCACAGTACATTGGCAGAGTTGAGTAGTGGCAGTACAGTATGTGACCACAAAACTTAAAATATTTACTATCTGGCCTTATCCTTTAAGAAGATGTTGCTGACTCCTGTTCCAAATCTCTGAGTTCATGGTGCCTATATTTAATTGTTGTTTAATTGTAATCTTTAATTAATTGTAATTAATCTTTAATTTAATTGTAATCTTTAATTTAATTGTAATCTTTTGTTGTCATTCCATCATTTCTGTTATCTGTTGTTTTATTTATATTACCTTTCACCTAATAATTTTCTTGCATCTAATAATTTTTATTCGATGCAAGCATTGTGAATTTTATATTGTTTAGTGCCGGCTTTTGTTATATTTCTTTAAAAAGAGTGTCAGACTTTTCCTGGCAGGAAGATGTTGTTACTTGCAGATTGGTTTGAGCTTTTAAAGATCTGTTTTAGGGCCAGGCGCGGTGGCTCCAGCCTGTAATCCCAGCACTTCGGGAGGCCGAGACGGGCGGATCACGAGGTCAGGAGATCGAGACCATCCTGGCTAACACGGTGAAACCCCGTCTCTACTAAAAAGTATAAAAAAACTAGCCGGGCGAGGTGGCGGGCGCCTGTAGTCCCAGCTACTCGGGAGGCTGAGGCAGGAGAATGGCGTAAACCCGGGAGGCAGAGCTTGCAGTGAGCTGAGATCCGGCCACTGCACTCCAGCCTGGGCAACAGAGCAAGACTCCGTCTCAAAAAAAAAAAAGAAAGAAAAAAAAAGATCTGTTTTAAACTCTTCTATGGAAGATTTAGAATACTCTGCGGCTACTTTAGACCCTCTTCTAGGTTGGGATCTTCTGTTATCTCTATGAAGCTGTTCTATATTCAGTGAAATCTGGCTGGAGAGAACTCAAAAGATCCCCAGCTGTGTGTGAGTTCTTGGAATTGTCCATGTTACAGTTTCCCAGGAATTGCTTGTTCCTCAGAAGCTGTTCTTGTCTGGCCTTGTGGGGTTTCACCCTGTATATAGTCCAGTTAGTATCAACTCAAAGACTCACATTCATATTTCTGGAATTCTTTCTTTTCTTTAGCTTACTTCTCTGGTACTCTACCCCACAAATTTTAGCTCCATTCAATTGAGCAGAGTTAGGTTTTCCTTCCCTAACCTAACTGTAAATCACCTTTAGCCTGAGAACCTGGGAACACAGTGCTCCTCTCATTGTTTTTCCCGCCTTGGGGATCACAGTCCTGTGTTGCCTATTTTTGTAGGTGTGAAAATAGATGCTTCCTATATTTTGTCCAGTTTTCTAGTTGTTTTCACAGAATGTAATTCCAGTCTTACCTAATCTCTTATAACACAATGAAATTCTCCCTGGCATATGTTTTTGAAACATTTGGTTATCACATATAACTAAGTTAACTGTTCTAGTAGAAGATAGTGTTTAGAACTTATTTTAACACTCCAGAATTGTTGCTTTGTTTTTACTGTTAGATATTTTATTTTATTTTTCATTTGTCCATTTCTCTAAAAACAGAAAGCTGTATGGGATTGAGGGTTGAGAGAGTTGGGAATAGATAGTTTAATTTTGGCTAATCACCATCTAGTTAATTTAGGATTTACCATGTAAATACTAATTTGCATTTATGAGTTGAGTGACTTAAAATGAGTCATAGATTATTGATTATTCTTTTTACATGGTGTACATGGTAAAGATACAGATACAGATATTCTTCATTGTTGACAACACAGTGCTGAGCTGTGCCTGAGATCGCTCATTATTTTCAGAAGATAATATTATTCATCTGAAACATTTGGGAAAAGGTTTATTAGCCAGAATCTAAAGACAAGTCTCGGAGTTTACCAATACTTCTGCAAAGTGCAATCCTGAGGACCAAGCTTCAGAGCTCTTCACACAGGGGGAAATCTAGCCCATTGTAGTATCAACATAAAGTGTCTCAGCTACCTTCTTATTACTCCTGAACAATTAATCACAGAAACAAAGCTGTAAATACATGATGCAATTCTGTCCAGGTTAGCTTGGTCCTAGGAAACCCTGAGAGTATGCTGCCTAGAGACATTTTAGAAAAGAAAAAAAGCTCTGAGGGTAAAGGCTAAAAAAAGTTATGGTACATCTCTCTGGTGGTTTTATAAGGCAGTCACCAATATCTTGTTTTCAAAAGCATATTTAGTAATAATGAAGTTTAAAAGAGCTTATCATATAATGTCAAATTTTTAAAAACTGGAACAGGCCAGGTGCAATGACTCACCCCTGTAATCCCAGCACTTTGGGAGGCCGAGGTGGGTGGATCATAAGGTCAAGAGGTTGAGACCATCCTGGCCAACATGGTGAAATCTTGTCTCTACTAAAAATACAAAAAATTAGCTGGGTGTAGTGCCGCGTGCCTGTAGTCCCAGCTATGACAGAGGCTGGGGCAGGAGAATGGCTTGAACCCGGGAGGCGGAGCAGTGAGATCGTGCCACTGCACTCCAGCCTGGCGACAGAGCGAGACTCTGTCTCAAAACAAAACAAAACAAAATCAGAACATAAAACTGTAAATACATTACAATAATTGTATACACACACACATATTTCATGTCATATGTATATAAAATATTATGAAATGTGTGTATATATTATGTAATATATATGTGTATTATGTGATATGTATGTGTATATATTATATATCATATATAATATACATTTATATATCATATATGATATATAAATATAAAAAGCTAGAAGAAAATTCACCTAAAATTTAATAATTATTATCTCTGGGTGATGGGATTACTGATAATATATACTCTGGATAGTCAGATTCCACAAATTTTACATGATAAATAATTTTCATAATCAGAAAAAGTTAATTGTCCAATGTTATAGAACATCATTGAAAGAATTCTATTGCTTAAAAATAAATTAAAATTCTGGTTTCATTTTTAAAATGAAAGAGAGTGATGGTGCGTACATATGACTACATTTTGAATGCTGAAACCTGAACTGTTTCTGGATGGCCAAGAGTGTATTTATTTATCTTTTTTTTCATCGTAGATCAGTATCAAGGTCATGGTACAGGACATGCTCACTGGCATTGAGAAGCTTGTTAGTGTGGCTTTCTCCACATTTGTAGCCAAACCAGTTGGAAAAGAAAAGGTAAATTTTGTATGTGAAGATGTATCTAGCATGTAATTCAGGGACATAGTAACAATTGCATCAGAATGTTATAGAAAAAAATGACATTTCTTCTTTCCATGAGATATACTTTCCCAAGATTTATTATTCACCAATATTTATTGTAAAAGTTATCATTCTGTGGTAACATCAGAGGAACAGGAACTTTAGAGAAAAGTACCTTAGAGAAAAGACGATATAGAAAGTTTGTAAAATACAAAAAATATTCCACATTGTTTTAAATGATCTGAAGGTCATATCAGTTTCTTTAAAATACTGCCTACTGGTGTAGTGCTTTTCATTTGTGGCCATATAACTCAAAATTGAGTTAAAATAAAATCTTTTTTTAAAAAATCAAGAGCAATTTAGCAAGCAGTTGCATGTTATAGATTAACCATTGTTAATACCTGAAGGAAAATTGTCAACATTGCTGAGTTATTGAAGTTTAAAAATAAGCGTCTGGGCATGTGGGGTGAAAACACCCTCCGAAGCGATATTTTGGCCTGGTGAGTGTCCCTAGCCGGCTGCCCGGCCACGACCCAGATCCACTCATCTAGAGGCTGCTGGGGATTTGCTCCTTATAATTTCTTGGCTTTTTTTTTTTTTCAGTGTCAGGGTGCCTGGAGGAGGGTCCCGTTTAGTCTAAACACTGTGATAATTCAATCTAGAATATGAGTCTTTCACTCCAAGGATCATCCCAGAGCTAGACACAGTGGCTTCTCCTAGCCCTACTCTGAAGCAAGGAGAGGTCCTTCTCTGTCTCTTTGTCTGAAGCCTTCTTCAGACGGCCTCCCACTTTAAAGCCAGACAAATGTTTCCACTGTACCCAGGAGAGGTGGTGGCAGAACCGCACTCACCAGCTCCTCTTCCTCATGTGAGCCAGGAGGCATAGGGATGGGCTAGGGCTGAGTGGATCATCATAGTGCCAATGGCAGGTGTCCCTGCAGAGCTTTTTACCCTGGGGCACTTCTCCCACTCTTAGTCTTTTGCTTTTGAGCAGAGTCTCACTCTGTCACCCAGGCTGGAGTGCAGTGGCACAATCTCAGCTCACTGCAACCTCCACCTCCCAGGTTCAAGCGAGTCACCTGCCTCAGCCTCCCAAGTAGCTGGGATTACAGGCTCCCACCACCATGCCTGGCTAATTTTTCTTTTTCTTTTTTTGTATTTTTAGTAGAGATGGGGTTTCACCATGTTGGTCAGGCTGGTCTGCCCGCCTTGACCTCCCAAAGTTCTGAGGTGTGAGCCATGGCACCTGGCCTCCACTCTCAGTTAACATTAAACACGTTGCAAGGCAAATTCATATTGCCCAAGGGTGTTGTTTTTCAAGTGGAAGTTCATATCAGCTAATTCTATTTGTTTAAATGCAGTTTTCTGGGCCATATCATGGACCTACTGAATTAGAATCACTAGCGTGGAATCTTGGAATCTGTACTTTGCCAAAGCATCCCACAGAGCCTGTGTTCACTAAAATCTGAGACACTGAGATTGTCTTCCCAACCATTCTGTTTTTCCTGGCATCCCCACAAATCTCCAGACTTTTGGAAATGAGAGAATATGAGATGGGTGCAGATGCCCGTATCTGAGAGCAAGTGACAAAGGAACGCACCTTGCCATCCCATTCCTTTGCATGGAGCAGCAGAGGAAGACGGTCATTTTCCCCCTCCAGCCTCAGACTTCTCACTCCAACTTCATGGATGTGTGGAATAAGAATATAATAGTTGGCCGAGCATGGTAGCTCATGCCTGTAATCCCAGCACTTTGGGAGGCCGAGGCGGGTGGATCACCTAAGGTCAGGAGTTCAAGACCAGCCTGGCCAACATGCAGAAACCCCCCTCTCCAAAAATACAAAAATTAACTGGGCATGGTGGTGCATGCCTATAATTCCAGCTACTTGGGAGGCTGAGGCAGGAGAATTGCCAGAACCCAGGAGGCAGAGGTTGCAGTGAGCCGAGATCGCTCCATTACACTCCAGCCTGGGCAGCAAAAGCAAAACTCCGTCTCTAAAAAAAAAAAAGAATAGAATAGAATAGTAACACTTCAGTCCAATCTCTCTTGAGACTGGAGAACTGGTTTCTGAAAGTGGAAAGTCAGATCCATTATGGTACTAGCATAATTGATTGGTTCAGATAATCTTAATTGTAAAGCACCTTTCCAGACTAACTTATTTCCTAGTTGCTAATATGCTGGTTCAGTAGCTCATCACAAAGAGACCCATGAAAAATCAGTGGTTTGGTTTGAACCCATAGGACTACCTGAATCACTGTTCACAGTGAGTTTATTTTAGGATGAAATTGGTTCAAAGCATAATGTAGGCTGATTAAAAAACAAAGAAGAAATTGGCAATGATTAACCAGACTTAGTTTAACAATTGCACAGGACAGATCATTGAAGGGACGTGCAAGACTCCACAGGGTACACTCATGCAAAGCCTTACTAAGCTAAAGCAGATGGTGCAGTGGGAGAAAGCAAGCACAGGCCAGCCTCAGAGAGGGTTGAAGCCTCCAGGCACAGCCATGCCTCAGGGGCCTTAGTCACACAAGATGTACTTCTGCGGAGTAGGATCACCAAAACGTACGCAAGGTATCTTGGTTTCAGGAGAACCAACACACAAGTTTACCAAGCAGTCTTGTATACCCTGCTAGTCACACAACTAAAACAACACTGTAAAAATTGTTAAATCATGCTGGGTGCAGTGTCTCACACTTATAATTACAGTGCTTTGGGAGGCTGAGAAGGAAAGATTGCTTGAGGCCAGGAGTTTGAGACCAGCCTGGGCAACATAGTGAGCCCTCATCTCTACAAAAAATAAAAATAAAAATAAACTAGACAGGCACAGTGACGCTTGCCTGCAGTCCTACTGGGAGGATCCCTTGAGGTGGGATTTTGAGGTTACAGGAAGGTATGATTACACTACTATGCTCCAGATTACACACTGTGCAACAGAGTTTCAAAAATAAAGAAAAAAAAAGGAGTTAAACCAGTGCATGCCATCAATCTACACATTCCTAACCAAACTCCACAAGGTAGTCCAGGGGAGTTTTGGACTTTAAGCAGCATATTATAAATCACTAGCTTATTTCTTTTTCTTTTTTTTTTTTGAGATGGAGTCTCACTCTGTCTCCCAGGCTGGAGTGCAGTGGCATGATCTTGGCTCACTGCAACCTCCTTTTCCTGGGTTCAAGTGATTCTGTGCCTCAGCCTCCTAAGTAACTGGGATTACAGATGTGCTCCACTATACCCTGTTACTTTTTGTATTTTTAGTACAGACAGTGGTTCACCATGTTGTCCAGGTGCAGTGGCTCACACCTATAATCTTGAACACCTGATCTCAAGTGACTTGCCCGCCTCAGCCCCCCCAAAGTGCTGGGATAACAGGTGTGAGCCCCCACACCCAGGGATCACTAGCTTATTTCATCCTTATCTTGGTCAAGGGTCAATACCAGACTTTGAGAATCTTGGAAATAAGCATGGAGCTACCCCAGTCCAGCTTCAAGGTGACCCTTCCTTCTACATACAGGGTCAGCAGAGGACATTTATGTAAGAATTTGAGTTATTGGTTCTGTTGCCTCATATTTCCAGGTTTCTAGAGGTTGGTGAAAGCTTTATTCCCACATATTGATTCTTTTGTTTTGCTTGTTAGATAATGTTTTCACCATGTAATGAAATTTCCAAATTGGGAATACCTCATAGTATAAGATAGCTTTCTCTAGAACATCTTTATTCCCTCTCTTTGCTTTCTTAATTTTGCAAAAGACAGGAAACATTTAGATTTCAGTGGAGTCAAAGGCCCCCTCCTCATTCATCGATTTGAATAATTTCTTATTTTGTAGTTCTGTTGAAAAATTTTAAAATCAGGGAACATTAATCGAGAGAACATTTTAAAACACATATCTTATTGCCTGAAGAAATAATTAAGCCTGTGTTGATTTTTTTAGTTTAAAAATAATTTAAGAAAAAATTTAGTCATAACATGTTTAGTGAAAACACTCATAAAAGCTCTATTTACTTGAGTTAGAGAACCGTGTAGCATATCATTTGTTTTTGCAAAATTCATGCTGTGCTTTTATAATTTAACAAGGCAATAAAAGATAAATGCTTTTCTTTCTCTAGATTCATTTAAAACCAGTCACACTTCTAACTGAACAAGATCATGTGGAACATAATCTGGCTGCTGAGAGAAGGAAAGTTCGATTACAACATGAAGATACCTTTAACAATTTAATGAAGGAAAGTAGCAAGTTTGATGGTCAGTAAATCCACTTATAAGAACTTTAATTCTATGACTGTGACAGGCAAAGGAGTCTTTTGTTAGAGCACACTTATTTTCACCTTATTATCACCCTTCAATCCTGATGACACTAGGTATCTTTTCCAACAAACCTGGTGACTAGAGGAGGAAGGGCCTGGCCATTGAGAATGTAACTGCTGACAGCTAACGCCTCTTTAAATTGGAAGATCTCCAGGAGAGGAGATGGGGAAAAAGAGTGACAGGGACCAGGCAGTCATTAGTAAGCATGTGTTCGCTAATGATGGCTGAATGACGGGTGGATGACAATGCCATACTTTGACACGGTGCTTCGTGGCCTACTAAGCAGTTTCTCGTCCACAGTTTCATAGGAGCTGCATGTAATCTCAACAGAGCAGGAAGCTGCAACTCTGAGCAGGAAAGAAACTTGCTAAGGATCATATGGGATATGAGCGGAGGCTGTAAGATCCTGCTCCTGTTGCCTGGTGCTTTCCACAATCACCCTGTGTTTTATGAGCCATACTTCCTTAGTTCTCTGGTAGTGATTTCCTGGGGTCTTTGATGCCTCCTGGAGCCAGACTGGTGGGGAAAGGCAGAGCACCGCCCCTGCCCCTCCTCTGCCCTTTCTTTTTGTCTGACCCCATCTTCTGAAGCCCCAGGGGATGCCAGTGGAGAGCACAATGAGGGAGGGGAGGAAGTGGAGTGAGCCTGCCCAGGTCCCACAAGCTGACCACTGCCAGGAGGGCAGAAGGTTCAGCACCTCTTGGCTCCAAAGGAAGGCACAGGAAGAAGAGGGAGGAGAGGACAGGAACATGTCAGAATAAGGATGTCAAAAGAGAAGGAGAAAGAGTGCATAGAAATGCCAGAGGAAAGAGAGAGGTAGCAGCCAGTGTGGCAGAAGTGCAGAGCCTTTATTCTGCCCCAGGTGATATCCTGGGACCACCCCACAGAAGACTTCCGGGTTAAAAAAGAGATTTTTCAAAGGTTTCTACTCATTGCTGACCTTTCAAAGGTCAATACCCATTACCAACTTTGTTTGGTTTTTTGGATTTTTCTTTGAGACAGAGTTTCGCTCTTGTTGCCCAGGCTGGAGTGCAATGGTGCGAACTCGGCTCACTACAACTTCTGTCTCCCAGTTTCAAGCAATTTTCCTGCCTCAGCCTCCCTAGTAGCTGGGATTACAGGTGCCTGCCACCACGCCCAGCTAATTTTGTATTTTTAGTAGAGACAGGGTTTCGCCATGTTGACCAGGCTGGTCTTGAACTCCTGACCTCAGGTGATCCGCCCGCCTCAGCCTCCCAAAGCGCTGGGATTATAGGCATGAGCCACTGTGTCTAGCCCAGACCGAATTATTTTTAAGGAAATGAAGACTTCATCATTAAATGACAGTGTTAAGAAGAGCAAGTCTCTGTTTGTAAAGCTGGTCTCAGCACCAAAATACATTTCAAATGCATTTTGCTCAAGTAATGAAATAGCTGAACCGAGAGAACAACCCTAAGGCAGATGAGACAACCATGAATAAAAACCAAAACCTGCTGTCTCCTCATCCCTAAAATCCCAAGGAAGAATGAAATGACAGATAAAATACTTACTAATGGGCAAACCCATACTATGCATGACAAGTAAATCTCTTAGGACATCTTAGGAAAACTCAAGCATTTAACACAGTTTTTAATAAGTATATGCAGTTCCCCTAGTTTCACTGGTCTTCCTTTCTGCAGCTATGTCTTTTAAGAAAAGCTTTCTGTCCTCGTTGAAATCACACTACCTGAGTTCATCAGGAGAAAGTAGAAATAAGTCACTAAACAACCAGAAGTCTGACTGACAATGTCAAAATACAGTTCTTTTTTTTCTTTTTCCTTTTTTTTTTTTTTTTTTGAGATGGGGTCTCACTCTGTCACCCAGGCTGGAGTGCAGTGGCACAATCTCGGCTCACTGCAACCTCTGCCTCCCAGGTTCACGCGATTCTCCTGCCTCAGCCTCCAGAGTAGCTGGGATTACAGGCATGCACCACCACACCCAGCTAATTTTTGTGTTTTTAGTAGAGACGAGTTTTCACCACATTGGCCAGGCTGGTCTTGAGCTCCTGACCTCAGGTTTTCCACCTGCCTTGGCTTCCCAAAGTGCTGGGATTACAGGTGTGAGTCACCGCACCCGGCAAGAAACAGTTCTTTTGACATCTGTGCATGTTTATCCAGAGATTCTTACAAGAACTGCTTCCATCCTCTCCAAGTCATCCCTCATCTGAATCACATGTCTCAAGGTCATTCTCCACCTTTTACCAGAAACTCTCTAGATCAAGCTGCTCCCCACCAGGAACAGGGTGACCCTGTGATGCGCGAGGTGCTGGCCAGTCTGCCCCGGTGCCTGCTGGATGGAGTGTGTGTGTGTGCTTGTGGATAAACTCACTCACAGTCATTTAGGTGGAAGGACTCCTTTCCTCTCAGCAGAAAGGAAAGACTACCAACTGACTGGTAGTTCTTTCCAACAATTCTGTATGAAATGCCTGTCATGTGCCAGGAACCTGTTTGCCACTAGAGGTATAAAGATGAAAAATACAGGGTCTTTGCTCCTGAGAAACTTGTAGTTTAGTGCTGGAGACAGACATATTTAATAGTTTCTAAGTAATATAGTAAGTGAACAGAGAGCTGTAGACTCTAAGTAATGTGGGAGCCCAGAGGAAGTGCCCTTGGGTGTTCACGAGAGACTTGCTGGACGAGGGGCTATGAGAAGAAAGTTGGGAAGGCGAGGAAGCACGTAGCAGTGAGTGTGAAGATGCGGAGGCATGGACCAGGACGCTGTGTGCTGGGAAGCCACCAACACAAGAGTATTGCTAGAGAGAAAATGCAAGGTAGAGGGAGGCAGGAGAGGAAGAAAGTCGGATTGTGTCACAGAGGTTCCCTGGGCCATGCTGAGAAGCTTGTCCTTTCTTCTGTTCTTGATGGGAGCCATTGAAGGATTTTGAGCAGGGTTGGGGCATGACCGGGTTTGCACTTAATATGGTCACTCTGGCTAGAGGGAGAGAGACCAGGGGAGAGGTGAGGGGTGCCTAAGCCAGGCAGTAATAGTGGGGAGAGACAGGAGGGAAAGAGTTTAAAAATATACGCGAGGTCACACCAATAAAATAGGATCACTGATTGGCTGTGGGGAGAAGAGTGAGGAAGAAGGAGCATAGGCTGACTCCTGGGTGTCTGCTTGGAGCAGTTGGTTAGCAGTTGTGCCATGAACTGAGATCATGGATCTGAGGAGCAGGGAAGGGCAACTTTTAGGAGGTAGATGATGCGTTCAGTTTTAGGCATGTGGAGTCTGACGTGCCTGTGGACATCCAAAAGGAAGAGACCACAGCTGGGGAGATTCCATCTGAGAGACAGCCGCTTAAAGAAGTAGTTCAAATGAAGACAGCCTGCAGCGCACAGGGTGCTGGGCCAAGAATGGAACCTGCGGCGCATAGGCATCTAAGAGAGGATCCAGGAAGACAAACCTACCAAGGAGACCTGGAGGGATTAATCAGAGGGGTGCAGGGAGAGCTGGAGAGAGCGGTGTCACACGCCAAGGGAGTAGAGTTACAAGAAGAAATAGTGGTCAACTGCGTTCCAGGAAGTGAGGAATAAAACCTGTCTACTGGACTGGGAATCAGGAAGGCATTGGTGACATCGGCAAGTGTGGAGTTAGAAGAAGTGTGGGAGACATTTGGATATCCTTAATTATTTAGAGGAATAATGGGATGAGGGACAGTTTACCATAACCTTTATGTCTTATGCACAGGCCCAAGTAAACACTTCTGTCACCAGGCTTGTTAGAAGCACGTGTACAAGGATGCGGGGGGTGAGGAGGGAAGTAGAGCTGCGAGTCTCCTGGCCCCGACAGCCCGTGTGTCATCTGTTGCAGGACATGTGGACAGTGAGGGACACAGTGGACATCGCAGCTCTTAGAGCAGCTTGGCTAGCTCAGAGCCTTTGCTTTTGTGGAAAACTGATACATTGTGTCCCACAGCAGCACTAGCATGTGGCAGGACCTCACTTCCCTCAAGGTGTTTTCCTTCACTCTAGCCATCTGAGGTGGAGCTTGCTCCTCTCTGACCTCTGGACCCAGCCCCACAGGAAGCAGGAGGCTTCCATCGGCCCACTCACCCCAAACCATCCACCCTGGAGAGAGCCGCCTCCTTCCACCGGACTTACTCCTAAAGGCGAATTGCTAGGATCTGGGCCTATGCATTGCCTCATCTTTCTCTCATAGTCAGTGGTTGCCCCAGCACAAAGCTGCTCTTTTTATTTTCTTATCCAGTACTTTCCTTATCCAGGTCTGTAAGCAAGTCCTCTGACTTTGCAGAACCATCCTTCTGCTCTCTGTCTTCGTGAGTTCAATCATTTTGATTTTTAGATTCCACAAATAGGTGAGAACATGCGATGTTTGTCTTTCTGTGCCTCACTTCTTTTGCTTGACATAATGACCTCAGTTCCATCCATGTTGTTGCAAATGACAGGATCTCCTTCTGTGCTATGCTGAATAGTACTGTAACAGGTCTATAACCAAAACCTCTGACTTTGCTTTTCTCAGCTTGCTGAGGCAATGTAAATAATAAAAAAAAAGGAGAACTGTAAATGGGAATAATAAAGGTACTTACATAATGGGTTTATGGGAGCATTAAATGAGTTAATATAGAAAGTGTCAGGCATGCAGAAAGTGCTGTCATTTGTATTATTGTTTGAGAGGTCCCCACCACAGGAGGAATTAGGGCCAACAGGTAAAGACAGATACTTCACAGGAACTTTGCTGTGAAGGATGAAAGAAATAGCCTGGAGCTACAGGAGACCCTCAGAGTCAAGGGGCATTGTTTTTCAGGCTAGGAGAAATTTGGTCATGGTTCCAGGCTGATCAAGATGACTGATGAGGCCTGGCGGTGGCTCATGCCTATAATCTCAGCACTTTGGGAGGCCAAGGTAGACAGATCACTTGAGATCAGGAGTTTGAGACCATGGTGAAACCCTGTCTCTACTAAAAACACAAAACTTAGCTAGGCATGGTGGTGCACTCCTATAATCCCAGCTACTCAGGAGACTGAGGCAAGAGAATTGCTTGAACCCAAGAGGCGGAGTTTACAGTGAACCGAGATCGCACCACTGTAGTCCAGCCTAGGCCACAGAGCCAGATTCTGACTCAAAAAACAAACAACAACAACAACAAAACCCAGATAATTGATAATAATTCTTGAGGAAGAAGTTAATTATAAGAGGAAGAGATAATTCATGTCAAATCTGCACTTTAGACCCTGGGAAATTGTTATCATGTTTTTGTCTTGGAGGAATGGGGATCTCTGCTACCCTGAGCTCCCTTGCGAGGGTCCGTCTATTGGGAAGGGTTGCTAGGATGATGACTGAAGCTGTCTTCACACCCCCCTCAAGGTAACATGAGCCACGTAAACATAGGTGGCTACACTGGCTTCTTCTGGTATTATACAAGTTGCACTAATAAGTGAAATCAGCAGCAGGCAATTTGTCTGCACAACACTAACAGTACTTTGAGTACTGGAGATTGTCGAAATTAGTAACAGGCACACATGACAGGCATTCAAATACAGAGATAAAATGATTGCAATTGACTTGCGTTTCAGTGTGTTACAAAGTTGGCCAGATTAGATCTACATCTACATGTCTAGTTCAATTTCAAATTATAGATTTGTTTCAAAGTCTTCTTTTATTACCTGCTTTGTTTAATCTGCCCTAATTTAGATTATTCTACATCCTTTCACATAAAACAACTTTTAACCTAACTCCATTGATCTGATTTCATTTTGGAAAATTTTACTAACTTCCATGCCAGCAAAGGTGCCAGAGAACTTAAAAGCAAGTCATCTTAAAGAATGTAAGAGCCAGACTCTGACATTTAAAGCTGTTGTGTAGTGTGTGATTTCTCCAGCTGCTGCTCCTTAGATCTGATGGAGTTGGTTTTTGACAGGACAGTGTGTGTTCTAAAAGAAGAGAACCAGATCATCTCTGCTCTTGTACCATGTTTTTAGAAAACCAGGGGTTTGCATTGGTTATAAATATCAAACATAAAAGATTGGAATATTTTTCAAGATGTTGTACGATGGAAATGTATATTATTAGAACAGTGAGAACACTGAATCCAGATCATATCCTTTCAGAAGAAAATAAAATAGATGAGATTAGTTTTGTAAAAGCAGGATATTTCTGGGATGTGTGTAAGCACGCACATCTCAGAAATACTACTGGATCATTATTTGCAAGCTTGACATATAGGGGAAAAATTTAAAATTTGAAAGCATTTTAATTGTAATTTTTGAGTAAGGAAATCAGATCTTAAGAGCATTATCCTGGTTAATTTTCTGGATATGCAGAAAGAAAACTAGGGCTAGCATGACCTTAATTCAGGTCAAAGTTCCTGATCTACAAATGTAGACTGAATGTAAAGTTGTCAAAGCAGCATGATGACACAGTACTTTAAGAACATCCAAAGTACACGTATTAAACTTGATCACTCAAAGCCAGCAGAAAGGGTCAGGTCTGTTTACTTAGCCCAAACTGGAACTGTGAGCCTGAATTGCTCTCTGAACCTGGGAAAACCCTATTTTTTTTATTGGTTGTAAACTAACTCCAAATAAGCAAACTTCTGCACCAAAGCCATCTAACTCAATATATTTCTGCATACATATCATAGCTGATGCTGGTGCATGTATAACCTCACCTAGCACCTCCCTCTACAGGTTCCAGTATATACTGTATGTGTCTTCATATGAAGTATGTGGTTTCTCTTTAAAGTTATCCCTCAGAAAAGAAGGAGCTTCTTTATATTTGAGTCTTTACAATGTCTCTCATAAGGCCTTCTCTTAATTTTTTTAGGTTATAATTATTTAAAAACTATTTTTAAAGAGATAGTACATGCACAGGGTAAAAAATGCAAAATGCATAAGAAGGCATATAATTAAAAAGTAAGTCTGCCTACCATGTCACGTCCCACCTTCAGAGACCATCACTATCACAGTTCAGTTTTTGTGGGTACATAGTAGGTGTATATATTTATGGAATACATGAAATATTGTAATACAAGCATACAAATGTGCAATAATCACATCATGTAAAATGGAGTATCCACTCCTTCAAGTGTGACAAACAATTCAATGATACTCATTATTTTTAAATACATAATTAAATTATTATTGACTATAGTCACCCTGTTGTACTGTCAAATACTAGGTCTTATTCATTCTTTCTAACTACATTTTTATACCCATTAACCATCCCCACCCGCCCACAACCCTTCCTAGCCTCTCATAAGCATGCTTCTGCTATCTCCATGAGTTCAATTGTTTTGATTTTTAGCTCTCACAAATAAGTGAAAACATGCGATGTTTGTCTTTCTGTGCCTTATTTCACTTATACTGATCTCCAGTTCCATCCATGTTGTTGCAGATGACAGGATCTCGTTTTTTTTTATGGCTGAATAGTATTCTGTTGTGTATATGTATCACATTTTCTTTATTCATTCATCTGTTAATAGGCACTTAGGTTGCTTCCAAATTTTAGCTATTGTGAACAGGGCTGCAACAAACATGGACATGTATGTATCTCTTCAGTATTTCCTTTCCTGTGGTTGTGAACCCAGCAGTGGGATTGCTGGATCTGATGGTAGTTCTGTTTTTAGTTTTTTGAGAAACCTCCAAACTGTTCTTGATAGGGGTTGTACTAATTTACATTCCCATCAACAGTGTATGAAGGTTCCCTTTTCTCCACATCCTCTCCAGCACTGGTTATTGCCTGTCTTTGGGATAAAAGGCATTTTAACTGGGGTAAGATGATATCTCATTGTAGTTTTGCTTTGCATTTCTCTGATGATCAGTGATGTCGATACCTTTTTATATACCTGTTTGCCATTTGCATGTCTTCTTTTGAGAAATGTCTATTCAAATCTTTGGCCCATTTTTTAATCAGGTTATTAGATTTTTTCCTGTAGAGCTGTTTAAGCTCCTTATATATTCTGGTTATTAATTGCTTATCAGATGGATAGCTTTCAAATATTTTCTCCCATTCTGTGGGTTGTCTCTTCACTTTGTTAATTGTTTTCTTTGCTGTGCAGAAGCTTTTTAACTTGATGTGATTCCATTTGTTGATTTTTGCTTTGGTTGCCTGTGCTTGTGGGGTATTGCTCAATAAATTTTTGTCTAGATCAATGTCCTGGAGACTTTCCCCGATGTTTTCCTGTAATGGTTTTATAGTTTGAGGTCTTAGATTTGAGCCTTTAGTCAATTTTGATTTGATTTTTGTGTATCATAGGAGATAGTGGCCTAGTTTCATTCTTCTACATATGAGTATCCAGTTTTCCCAGCACCATTTATTGAAGAGATTGTCCTTTCCCCAGTGTATGTTCTTGGCACCTTTGTCAAATATGAGTTCACTGTGGGTGTGTGAATCTGTTTCTGGGTTCCCAGTTCTAGTTCTAGTTCCATTGGTCTATGTGTCTGTTTTTATGCCAGTGCCATGCTGTTTTGCTTATTATAGCTCTGTAGCATAATTTGAAGTCAGGTAATTGTATCAATTTATTTTAAACAAAAAATGTACCATTTGAGTAAGCAACATTAGCCTGAAAACAACCTCAATCAATACTAGTTTGGGGTATGTATAAAACATCTTCTAATAAAATCAATTTTAGACAGAGAAATGGGAAGGGACTAAGATTGCATATTTCTTTTAAATATCACTTTAGAAAGTGATTCAATTTTGATTCTAGCAAAATAGTGGATTCATTGTTGTGTAAAACCAAACATTTCTGGAAAAATATTTACAAACATCTTTGCAAGCACATCTCAGCCAGCAGAAAAATAAGAGAAAACTTTGAAGTCCAGAAATGGTGAGAAAGCACAAATGCAGCAGTGCAAGGAAGCATTGGGGCTGCATTTGTTCTGGAGAACCTAGCAGGTGCCTGAAGACATAGAACTTGTGTGTAATGGACCTGCTTGGGCTCAGGAGACAAAACCAGGGGCCCATGTGAGGGAGAAGGTTGGATCAGGGAACGTTCCTTGGTGCTGGAACCTCCTAAAGGTGATTCCCTCAGTGAGTCAACTAGAAAAATTCCACCCTCCAGAGAGCCTTAGCCTTAGGTAGAAAGGGGAAAAAAAATATTTCCCTTTGAGAATTCAATCACAAGTGCATCCTCATGCAGATTTGGATCCTCAGAAGTCACATGACCTGTCTGGGCTAAAACAGAACAAGGAAACTTTAGTGTACAGTGGTGCTGTGTTGTAGGACCCCAGGTGATCTGCAACTGCAAATGCAGCTCCTTTGTGAAGAAATGACTTTAAAGCCAGCTCTCAAGAATTTCCACAGAAAAAGATCCAAGCAATATGAGATCCTAGTGAAAAATCATAAGAGACAGAAATAAGCAAGGCACCAAGATCTGGAAGTGACACCAGACCCACAAAGTCTGAACGAGGCCCACAAAGACAGCAGATAATGAATTTATCAAGTAAGATGAAGTAAGACGCTTAATATGTTTTAAGAAATAAAAGAGTATCAAGAGTATAATGCAAGAACAAAAAAAGATAACCTAGAAGGTTTAACAAAGAAAGACAATTTCTATAAAAAAGAATATGTAATAATTAAAATTTGAAACTTAGTGAATGAATGAAACAGCAGAGAAGACAGGGAACTGGAAGATAGATCTGAAAGAGTTAACTAGAATGCAGCCCGATAGACAAAGAAATGGGAAATGTGTAAGGGAGGTTGGGAGATGTGGAGAATGGAGAGAAATGTCTAACATGCAAAAAAAATCTCCGGAAATGAGACAAGCAATATTTGAAGCAAATGATATAAAGACACATTTCATGAAGAGGTGACAAGAATGCTTAATATACATGTAAAAAGATGTTGGAACTCATTAGTAATCAGGAAAATGCAAATTATAACCAACATGAGATACTCTTCCACACCCACCAAACTGGAAATAGTTGAGTGTCTGATACTTCTAAGCAAAAATGGGGACCAGTGGGGACTCTCATCAACAGCAGACAGAAGTGTCAGTACAACTATTTTATTACCTAAAAATATTCTATTGAGATTAAGGACTATGAATGTTAAGGAAATCAGCTAAATTGTTTATTCATTCATTTCATTTAATAAATATTTATTGAGCACCTATGTTCAGAATTATATGAGAATTTTAAAAATCCATAGTCCCGGTCAGGAGATCGAGACCATCCTGGTTAACACAGTGAAACCCCGTCTCTACTGAAAAATACAAAAAACTAGTCGGGCGAGGTGGCAGGTGCCTGTAGTCCCAGCTACTCGGGAGGCTGAGGCAGGAGAATGGCGTGAACCCGGGAGGCGGAGCTTGCAGTGAGCTGAGATCCGGCCACTGCACTCCAGCCCGGGCGACAGAGCAAGACTCTGTCTCAAAATAAATAAATAAATAAATAAATAAATCCATAGTCCCTGCACCAAAAAGCTTAGGATCTAGTGGGTCACATAATAAAAGGGCACACAAATAACATAAAACTGTAGCCATGAAAGAAAGATCCTTCGAGAGACCCTGAAGGTGAGGCTGAGCTGTGGAGGTCAGAGAAGGCTCCCCTGAGGAAGTGATGACCAAGCAGGTGCCACAGAGTATGAGTGAAATTGAAGACACAGGTGGTGGTGGCCAGGGGGATTGCTGTAGACAGCAGGGATGTGACGAATGCCCTGTTGTTGAAGATAATACTTCCTCAGGAAGTGAAAAAAGACCAACGTGGCTGGAGCAAAGGGAGAGGGAGAGTGAGGCCAGACCAGGAAGGCAGGGCTTGCAGGCCATGGGAAGGATTTGGGGTTTTATACGAGAACAATGGGTACCTACTGACTTGTTTTAAGCTGGGGACTGAAATGATCAATGGAAATAAGAAAAAAGAGACCATCAATTAATGATAAATCTAAAAATTATATTAGGAAGTGGAGTTAAGGGTTTCTGTGACTACACTTCTGGATCACCAGCTGTGACTGTGCCGAGAGCACCAAAAGTTGCTGGGCGTATCTTCCCTCTCGCACTGCAAGCTCAGCTCTGCCTCTGACAGTACAGCCAGGATGGTGCCCCAAGTTGTAAATCCTTTCCCCCGGTCCCCAACAATAGCATGTGAGCTGGAAACCTAGCTGGTGGTTCACTTCATGATGCAAAAAGCATAATTGAATACATTTTACTGCTTTGCAGTCAGATTTCTCCATTGTTAAGAATAAAAACCAATTTGTTAGTAAATGGAGCAGATATGATTCAAAAGAAGCAGAAAGGCTAGGCACGGTGGCTCAGGCCTGTACTCCCAGCACTTTGGGAGGCCGAGGAGGGTGGATCACCTGAGGTCAGGAGTTCGAGACCAGCCTGGCCAACATGGTGAAAACCGTCTCTACTAAAAGTACAAAAATGAGCCAGGTATGCTGGTACGCGCCTGTAATCCCAGCTACTCAGGAGGCTGAGGCAGGAGAATCGCTTGAACCTGGGAGGCTAAGATTGCAGTGAACCGAGATTGCACCATTGCACTCCAGCCTAGATGACAGAGTGAGACTCCGTCTAAAAAAAAAAAAAAAAAACAAAAGCAGAAGGACATGAAGAAGTATAACAGATTATGTCTTTCCTGCTTGTGACTGCAATCATTACAAACAGTTTCCACAGGGGGCCATATTTCCATTCTAAAGGTAGTGTTTCAAGCTTCCTGGTGTCTCCGGTCCTTTGTAGCTCAGATTCCTTTATTTTTAACAACTTTATTGTGGTATAATTGACAAACAATGAATGGCCCATATTTAAAGCATACAATTTGGTAAGTTTTGACATAAGTTTACACCTGTGAAAACATCACCACAATTCCTGTCCTGATCTATCCCTACCCCACCACGAACAACTCAAGTTTCAATGTAACCATTCTTTCCATCAAAATTCCAGTAGACTTATTTTATAGGCTAGAAAACGATCTCTAAAAGGCCCTTTCTGATGTTATCTTAACCCAATTCACTGCAAATATTCACCATTAAGAGTCACTCTGTAGAACCTGTCAATTTGCTCAGTCTTAAGCCTTTGAGAACACTTTAATTTTTCTATAAATCCGAGTTGAATGTGCTGCCGGGAAGGAAAAGCTGGAGCCCCAGGGCCTATGGTTCACTCCACCATCATTAATATTTACATCCACTTTTCAGATCTCCTTTTTGATGAAGAGGAAGGAGCAGTTTCCACAAGGGGCACCTCTGTTCAGAGCATTGAACTGGTCCTCCCACCCCACGCAAACCATCACGGAAATACATTCGGTGGCCAGATTATGGCTTGGATGGAGACGGTGGCTACTATTTCTGCAAGGTTCTTGGTTTTGACCTTCAGCATATGATTTTGGGACCAGTGAGGAGAAAATAGAAAGGGACTGAGATCCAGTTCTTGGGCTACTCAAGAAGTCAAGGAAAAGACTGAGGAAAATGTTGCCTTTTATAATGATTTCTAAATCATTTACTTGCTTACTTTAGGATTAATCTGTCCTTTTGTTTGAAGGTGAATGTTTAAATATTTGGTTCAAAAATAAAAATGAAATGACAGTTTTAATACTTTATTCCAAATTATGAATATTGATCTTATGAAACTGCAACTCATTGTCTTGATAGCTTATGACAAAGTAAATGCAGAATAGAAATAGAAGACAGGCTTCACAGTTAAAAATAATCAGTCTAGGTTGGGCATGGTGGCTCACACCTATAATCCCAGCAGTTTGGGAGGCTGAGACAGGAAGATTGCTTGATGCCAGGAGTTCAAGACAAGCTTAGGCAACATAGCAAGACCCTGACACTACAAAAAAATGTGCTGGTGTGGTGGTGTGCACCTATAGTCCCAGCTAGTTGGGACGCAGAAGTGAGAGGATCACTTGAGCCCAGGGATTAAAAGCTGCAGTGAGCTATGATGACACCACTGCACTCCAGCCTCTCTATAAATAAATGAGTAAATAAATAAAGTCAGTCAGTTACAAACCTTTTCAAAGACAATTTACAGTTAGGTCTGACTTTTAAAGGTGCTGGTTAAAAATAATTATGGCCAAAGAATTAACTGAAAAATAGGAAAAGAAGGAAGAGAATATTTAGAATACTTTTTTGAGGGTTTTTTTGTGTTTTTTTGTTGTTGTTGTTTTTGAGATGGAGTCTCGCTCTGTCACCCAGGCTGAAGTGCAGTGGCGCGATCTCTGCTCACTGCAAGCTTCTCCCTCCTGGGTTCACGCCATTCTCTGGCCTCAGCCTCCCGAGTAGCTGGGACTACAGGCGCCCACCACCACGCCTGGCTAATTTTTTGTATTTTTAGTAGAGACGGGGTTTCACCCCGTCAGGAGGTCTCGATCTCCTGACCGCATGATCCGCCCACCTTGGCCTCCCAAAGTGCTGGGATTACAGGTGTGAGCCACTGTGCCCGGCCTAGAATACTTTTAAAGACTCCTTGATTTCAAAAAGGTTATTTTATTCTTAATGGAAAGATATAGGTAATTGAGCAACTTTAGGGAACACTCTGTACCCTGGAAATGCATTTGAATAGGATCTGCCCTTCTGACAATTTTCGTAACTGTTGAAAATTGCTAAGGTTGTATTTCCCTCAAATTAAAATAATTTTATTATTGATATGTCTATAGTTACGACTATAGTTAGAAACCTGTAGTTATCCTTTCTAAAAATCATGCACAAATAAGTGAGCTTGTTTTTAAAATGAGATTGTCATTCTTAATGACAGTAAAGCAATTGAACATGTTCTTTGTAAAGGCTTATAATATAACTATGGCAGCATCTGTTCACTTGGTGTTGGCACAGAGTAATTGAATGATGACAGTGGGAATCTAAAATGTAGAAAATTATGGAAGTAACTTTCTGAAATTAAATATTATATATAACTGTTTCAACATGTCATACACGCAAAAATTATAAAATGCATATCTCCTAGCCTTTCAGGCTTTATGTAGCAATCCAGGTAATTTTTCTGGGGGGAAAATCTTATCTTTTGATCTGCGGGTGAATTTGATTCACTGTGAAGCTGAGGAATTGTGTGAGGACACCTGCCTTCACTTGGGCCCCACTTCAACCCGGATCACAACTTCTTGAGACTACAGTCATGAGCTATCCAGATGACTATAATTCAAATTAGAACAAAAAGCATTGGTTTGTTGTTCCAAGGGACTTCCCTAGGAAACGAGACAAGAGTAGGACTGTTACGAGAGGCGTAGAAGCATCAACATCTGGGTAAAGACCCCACTACTCGGGGACCCAGTATTTCCCAAGATACTGGCAGGTAGCGTGCAGACCTACCCTCAACACACATAAGCCAGTTATTTATTTCAGTCAAGTTTAAAGAAATGCTTATTTAGAAAATAGGTTGAAGACTTATCTATGTATTTGTTCAATGAATGAATGAGTGATCGCTTTCTTCCCTCTCCCTCCCTTTGTCTCTCCAGTCGCCTGTGTTGGGCACATCCCTTTCTGAAGTCCATAGATATGTTTAAGTTCCGGGGGCCATCTACAGTTGGAGATCGTCTTGTCTTCACTGCCATTGTCAACAATACATTTCAGACCTGGTAAAGTGAGCCCTTAGACTGCTATGAAGAAATTTAAACTTGCACAAATGTAATTTTTAATTTCAGTCTGGAGGTGAGTATAGGAACTACTTTAACAAAATTCCATTTTTTTCATGCACTTTTCAAAATCCATGAACACGTTTAACCCTTTGTTCTGCTTGGAGCCTTCTCACAATTAGTAAATTGTGACAGACTGGTTTTTGTCTTATAAGCGTGACTGTATGTCCCAGTTGGCCCAAGTTGGACCTGGTTTGTACCTGTCATCCCTGCATAATTATTAACTTTTCCTTCCAGTCCCAGTGACTAGATGGTCAATCAACTCATAATGGACCTGGTATTACCACCATGAAATCCAAACCACTTCCCAGTTATTTTTATTATTCTTAGTACACAATGAAAAGATTTGATTTAGTATTTGTTTCTTTTTAAATGTAAAAAGAATATCTGTGTTTCCTGTCTAATTGCAGTGTTTATTTTTTAGTTACATAATTATTGTTTTTAGGGAAGAAAACTTAACTTTGGCACAATTTAAGCCCTCCCCTTCATTGCCAAAATATGTTCATGAATGTATATAAAGCCCTTCCTGGCCTTTTTCCCACTTGAAAGTGGGGAAGTAAAATGGAAATGCTCTTAGGGGCTTGTAAAAAGCAGCCCATTGACCTGAAAATGGATTTTAATAGTTGCACAGATTTGCTGATAACAAAGAAGATAACCCAGGCCCTTATCCTCCTGTTGCTTGGAGGAGGTGGCGGCAGTGGGCAAGGAGGGCCTACTGGGTCGAGATCCTCTTTGCCCACCACCCTGCGTCACCCTTCACAGTGTTGAAGTTGGAGTTCGCGTGGAGGCCTTTGACTGTCAGGAATGGGCTGAGGGCCGAGGGCGTCACATCAACAGTGCTTTTCTCATTTACAATGCTGCTGATGATAAGGAAAAGCTCATCACGTTTCCCAGAATTCAACCCATTTCAAAGGTCAGTTATTATCACACGAGGTTCAATAGCCAGACCTGTGAATAGAGAGCTCTACCCAGAATCTCCTCCCACCAGCAACGGCCTCTTTGGCTCTTTGCCTTTGGTTTTCTCTCTTTTCAGCATCACAAAGTGAAGTGGGCTTTTTTCTTTTCCTTTTCCCCCGGAGCACTCTGATCATTTGTTCAAATAATGGAAACCCTGAAGACTTCACCTCTACTGGGCCACACACGGCTGTGGGTAGGATGTCACCTTCTGTGCCCTATTTCAGGGTCTCTTCTCTCGCTTCCTTAACTCTAGCTCTTGATGCTGTGCCACGTTCATGGGAACCATATCTTTCCCTCATCCCGAAATTACCTGATCGCCAATGTTAATTTTTTCTAAAAACTCTGTAGTGAGAATTGAGTACAATTCTGGTCATAGAAATGTTAATAATCTCCACTTTTGAAAAAGGAAGAAAATAACTGGAAGGATTACACCTTTGTCAGTGCCACTGCCCTTTGTGGATTCAGCACAGAGGCTCTGACCTGATGAAGTCAGTTCATGGAGAGATGCCACATCCCAGTTAGCCCTTTTGACTGACTTAGGAGAAGGATACTTAAGGATTATAACACTAAGATAGTAGAGATTTTATTTTATTTTATTGATTTTATTTTGTTTTTGATTAAAGGATGATTTTAGACGCTATCGGGGAGCTATTGCACGCAAGAGAATTCGCCTAGGCAGGTAAGGAACATAAGGTGTAATGATTTTATGGAGTCTTCGCTAATCTGACAAATTATGTAAAAGCCCCTCCCTGCGTCTCTATCCCCACATAACAGAAAAAGAGAAGGTCTGATGTTTCCTGGCCGCAAAGGCTGATTATTGACTTATGGAAATAGTTCTGCCACATTGTTCCACTGATATCCATGGCTGATAGAAGTTCAAGAAAGTACTAAGGTTATTGTTGTGTGCTAAATGCAGAGAAAAAAATAACTCATTTAACATTTTAATTTTTTTTCCAGGAAATATGTTATTTCCCACAAAGAAGAGGTTCCACTTCGCATACACTGGGATATCAGCAAGCAGGTGACGTTTTATGATTTGAAGCTCTTCGTATAAAAGTCTTATCATTACAAAAATGGAAATCGCCTTGCCTAACTGGCTTAGGTTATGCCTACACAGGCTATGTGACAAGGTGGATTATATCAGCCAGTCATGTCAAAATGATACGAAACCAGGCTATCAGTTACTGCTTACCAGTCGGCAGCTGAGCCTTGTTTGACTTCTTACAGTTCCCAAACTGCAGACTCAGGATGCTCTGCTGTCAGGTATGTTCCAGAAGCATGGCACAGTCCCATCCGGCATCTCACTGTGACATGTGCCCATCAGCTTGCATTTTTATAAAAACAATAACAAAGTAGTATCATTTGAATATTTTTAGCCATTGAATGTAAAGAGAAATCCAAGTTTACTTATTATATGTTGATTATCAGTCATACTGAATGGTAGTCTGTCTCTGCTCAGGACACCAACTAAAATGATAGATACCCAGTTGTTAAGTATACAGTTACTTTGTCTGAATTCTAAATTAAGGGTTCAAGGTAAAAATTATATGTTAGCTGTAGCTTAGTTTTTTTGTTTTTTTGAGACAGAGTCTCACTCTGTCGCCCAGGCTGGAGTGCAGTGGCGCAATCTTCGCTCACTGCAACCTCTGCCTCCAGGTGGTGGGTTCAAGCGATTCTTCTGCCTCAGCCTCCAAGTAGCTGGGTTTACAGGTTTGCACTACAACACCTGGCTAATTTTTGTATTTTTAGTAGAGATGGGGTTTCACCGTGTTGGCCAGGCTGGTCTCGAACTCCTATCCTCAAGTGATCTGCGTGCCTTGGCCTCCCAAAGTGCTGGGACTACAGGCTTGAGCCACCTCACCTGGCCTGTAGTTTAGTTCTAAACTCAACATTATCACTGGGACTCAACACATACCTCCTCCAACAGTGTCCACTTTTTAAGCAGAAAATATATGATCACACATCCATGTATTGAACACATAGCTTTAAAAATATTTCTATTCTAGGCATCCCTGAGTGACAGCAATGTGGAGGCCCTCAAAAAACTGGCAGCCAAAAGGGGATGGGAGGTTACCAGTGCTGTGGAAAAGGTAGGACACCTCCAGGTATTTGCATAGTCCATTGCCCATCACAAATGAAAACTTTGGTGGTGGTGGTGGTTCTACTGCTTCTACTGCGGCTTTTAAGATAAAAAAAACCTTTTGAGGAAACTGTGTATAAGAGGCAACCATCTTTTCAGCCCTGTCTCTACAAGCTGGTTGATTTGGAGTCCTTCAAATATGCCCCACATGCTCCTATCTCTGAGCTTAGGTTCTCACATCCCATCTCTCCCTCCTTCTCTTCTCTATCTACCCAAATCCCACCTGATCTAGATCAGGACAGATGCTTCTCCATAAAGGCTCTCCTGCCACACTTGACTTATGAACTTCTTTTTCTAGTAACTCCTTTAGTCATGACTTCTTTAAAATTAATTTTTTTGACTGAGTGTCCTGGCTCACGTACTAATCCTAGTACTTTGGGAGGCCAAGGCAGGAGGATCCCTTGAGGCCAGGAGTTTGATACAAGCCCGGCCAAAATAATGAGACCCCATCTCTGCAAAAAAATTAAACATCAGCCAGCTGTGGTAGCAGACACTTGTAGTCTTAGCTGCCCAGGAGGTTGAGGTGGGAGGATCACTTGAACCCAGGCATTTCAGCCTCCAGTGAGCTATGATCACATCATTGCATTCCAGCCTGGGCAATAGAGCAAGACTCTGTCTCTAAAAATAATAAATAAATAAACAAACAATTTTTCAATAATTATACACTACCTTATGACATTTCTTCCCCAGCTACCTCAAATTAATATTTAAGCCTTACATGGAAATGTAACTTTTTACACATGCTTACACATGATCTTCTTTCCCTGAGTACATTATAAACCTCTTAAGAAAGAGGCTTTGTCTCGACTTCTTTGTATCTCTCTTAGGACCTGTTACAGTGTTTTGCATGCCATCAGGTTTAAAGAGACATACATCATTTGGATCTTAATTTTATTTAATTTCAGAGGTTTATGAGGAGACCCTCGGAAGCTCATGCCCACACTAACTAGACTGTAAGCTCTCTGAGGGCCAATCTGCTCACCACTACACCCAGACCACAGGAGCGCCTGGCACTTCAGAGATGCTCACTAATGCCAGCACTTTGGCTACGTTCATATTTCAGTATGCACTGATTTTCATCATCAGTGAAGCAGCAGCCTATGAAATAGGATGACCGTGTGTCCTGATTTTCTTGGGACAGTTCTGGCTTACACCTGTTGTCCCATCATAATTATTAACAGTGTCTTGGTGTTCCAGTTTGAATGATAAATTATATTGTTACTTTACCTTAAAATCTAAGTAAATTGAGATGCTACTTCACTGATTCTTTTCAACTCTGACTTTGATCTCTTCTGAATGTTTTGTTTTTGGTTGTTTCCTTTTATGATTTCTTTGTCCTCACTATTAAATCCTTTAAAGGTCTTCCTTATCCCATTTGGATCCAGTGAAGTTTCTGTCTTTGCCTGGTTCAGTGATGCAGAAACACAGGTTTAACTAATGCATTTAAGATGCATTAAGAAGCATAAAAGATGCTTCACTACTTTGTTTTCTTTCACTATTATAAAACCTGCTTCTTTCATCATTGCTGGGATCTGAGCATTCATGAGCAGCAGTGGAAAAAACAAATTCATGTCTGGAATGGAGTGAAAGAACATATTTAGTGAAGTCGTAGAATATATTATAACTTCAGTTCTCGGGAGGGTGTGGCCCAAAGCATACCCAAACAAATTTGCTAGTGTTGTGGAAGAGCTATCAATGATTAATTCTTAATTATTATGTAGATAGTTACTAGAGGATATTATATAGTTAAAGAAATATTCTTGCATTATTTCCATTGAATTTGAATTCAATGGAGATATACTCATGATGAAAACTGATTTTAAAAATCTGATAAAAAATGTTTTTGAAGAGTTATCCTCTTCTCTCCCACGTTTTACAGCTTATATGTTTTTAATTTCCAATATGACTCTAATTTTTTCTGTCACCTTTTAATTGAATAATTCTCACAACACAGTTGTCTGTTAAGAATTATACTTTTGGGCCAGGTGCAGTGTCTCATGCTTGTAATCCCAACACTTTGGGAGGCCGAGACAGGTGGATCATAAGGTCAGGGGTTCAAGACCAGCCTGGCCAAGATGCTGAAACCCCGTCTCTACTAAAACTACAAAAATTAGCCAGGAGCAGTGGCAGACGCCTGTAATCCCAGCTACTTGGGAGGCTGAGGCAGGAGAATTGCTTGAACCTGGGCCGCAGAGGTTGCAGTGGGCTGAGATCGTGCCACTGCACTCAAGCCTGGACAACAGAGTGAGACTCCATGTCAAAAAAACAAAACAAAACAAAAAACAATCATACTTTCTGGCCAGGCGCAGTGGCTCACACCTGTAATCCCAGCACTTTGGGAGGCCGAGGTGTGTGGATCGCTTGAAGTCAGGAGTTCAAGACCAGCCTGACCAACATGGTGAAACCCCATCTCTACTAAAAATAAAAAATTAGCTGGGTGTCATGGCGGGCACCTGTAATCTCAGCTGCTGGGGAGGCTTAGGCATGAGAATCATTTGAATCTGGGAGGCGGAGGTTGCAGTGTGCCGAGATTGTGCCACTGCACTCCAGCCTGAGCAACAGAGTGAGACCCTGTACCAAAAAAAAAAAAAAAACTCACACTTTCCTCAAAGCCGGATCTGACAGCATCCACCTGTAGTCCCAGCTACTTGGGAATCTGAGGTAGAAGGATTGCTTGAGCCTAGGAATTTGAGGCCAGCCTGGGCAACATAAAATGACCTCATCTCTAAAAAAAAAAAAAAAAATCATGTTTTTTCCAGGTTTTCAATATAAATTAGATGGTAAAAATCTAAGATTGTAGTATGTGTGATGAAATTGGATAGGGCTTATGGTTTTAATTCATTTCATGTTTCATGTATAATGATAGAATTAATTGTAGTAGTAATACAAGGAGCAAAATGTATATTTTGGAAACATCACAAAGGTACGTGAAACAGCTGAAGAATAATTATAAGGTTGTTTATTAACAAGTGAGAGATTATAGTGCTTAAACCATAAAAGTCAGCTCTTACAGGCAATTCCAAGTAAGAGAAGACAGTTATATAGGGAGAACTTCAGAGAGGAGGCCATTCTTACCTCCTTGAAGACAGTGTCAGGAGTGGATTGCTGAGGGAGAAATAGGGCTTTCTAGGCAGTAGGTAGTTTGCGCCAAGTTCTCCTGGTGGAAATTAGCATTGCGTAGGAGACTGGCCTGACAGGAGTAGCTTTTTATTTAAGGAAGACCTGGGGATGTACTGGGAAAATTATGGAGAAAGCCAGAATGACATGAACCACCTGAAAACCTTTACACAGGACAGATCCCTAGTATAGGAAACAGACCAGAGGGGAGCTAGTCCCATGGAGCTGGGGGAGGGGCTGGGCCCAGAGCTCTGCCTCTCCGACCCCCACCCACTTGGCCCCCGTGGTCATGTCCAGATACCTCCAAGGAAAGTGAAGGCTCTGTAAAAACCACTTTTGCCCTCTTTCCCACAGTGTAGTCTCCAAAACATATTTGTCAATAGATGGTACAAAAATTCTCAAATTTTTGGTTGTTTCCTCTTGTACTGTTTGTTTTTTTGAGACAGAGTCTCACTGTGTTGCCCAGGTTGGAGTGCAGTGGCGTGATCTCGGTTCACTGCAACTCCCCTTCCCAGGTTCAAGGGATTCTCATGCCTCAGCCTCCCAAGTAGCTGGGACTACAGGCATGTGCCACCACCCCTGGATAATTTTTGTATTTTCAGTAGAGACAGGGTATAACCATGTTGGCCAGGTGGGTCTCAAACTCCTGATCTCAGGTGATCTGCCAGCCTTGGCCTCCCAAAGTGTTGGGATTGAAAGCCCTCTTATACTATTTGTATAAGACATTCAAATTCAAATTCAAAAAGAATCTTATTAAAATGAAAAAAAAGATATCACTAATAAAATGTTAGCAAGCTCCAGCAGATTTTCAGCCTACTTGCTTTAAGCTTCATTTCATAGAATAAAATTCTCCAACCATCAAATGATAAAGAAAACATTTGAGTTGGTATATTAGTTCATCCTCACATTGCTATAAAGAACTACCTGAGGCTGGGTGATTGTTAAAGAAAAGAGATTTAATTGGCCCACGGTTCCACAGGCTGCACAGGAAGCATGGCTGAGGAGGCCTCAGGAAACTTCCAATCATGGCAGAAGGTAAAGAGGAAGCAGGCACATCCTACATGGCTAGAGCAGGAGGAAGAGAGAGGGTGAGGAGCCACACACTTTCAAACAAGCAGATCTCATGAGAACTCACTGTCACAAGAACAGCAAGGGGGAAGTCCACTCCCATGATCCAGTCACCTCCCACCAGGTCCCTGCTTCAGCACTGGGGATTACAATTTGACATGAGATTTGGTTGAAATCACAAATCCAAACCATATCAGTTGGTTACGAATAAATAAATAAATAAATTGAATCTCTATATTCCCAACTAGGAAAGGTAATTCATATCCTTGGAGAACTGTTCCTGGAAAATGTTTTCACTAAGCAAAAGCTGGTCTTTCTTAGCAGGGTTTAAAGAGAACCAAAACTAACTACTGCATTTCTTTGTCTGCTTTGTTTGCATCAATATCATTGATTTAGACAGTACAGCAATGGGGACTTTCTGCTTCCCTCACCTTCTAGGGGAAAGATCAAAATCGAATTTGCTCATCCAGTACTGTACCTGACATTGGATAAGTCGAGTGAGCTCTGTAAGGGCAGAATTCAGTGGTGGTGGTTACAACTTAGCTTGATGTTTGATTTGGCTCCATGATAGGAAACAGAAGCATGTGACTGCAGCCTGAGGAGCAGCCACCTAGGAAAGTGCTGTATTCGTTTCCTAGGGCTGCTATAACAGAGGACCACAAACTGGGTAGTGGACACAGTAGAAATCTATTGTCTCACAGTTCTGGAAGCTGGTAGCCTGAAACCAAGATGTCAACAGGGTTGCTTCTTTCTGAGCCTGTGAGGGACAATCTGTTCCATGCTTGTCTCCTAGCTGCTGGTGATTTTCTGGCAGTCTTCGGCACTCCTTGGCTTATAGAAACATTGCTGGATCTCTACCTTTGTCATCACATGTGTTCTCCTTGTAAGCATGTCTATGTCCAATGTCCCTTTTTAACAAGGGTGCCAGTCATATTGGATTAGGGGTCCATCCTACCACAGTACAACCTCATCTTGATTAATTACATCTGCAAGAACCCTATTTCCATATAAGGTCAGATTCTGAGGTAGAGGAAGTTGGGACTACAGCACATGAATTTGGGGGTGGAAGGGTAGAGACATAATTCAACTCTTAATAAGTGCTCAGCACAATATTGCATCCCACTCCATCTCGTTCCACCAGAATGGAGCATGGCTGACCCAAGGCCAGAATAGGACTGGCACTATGGAGTTCACCCTGGCAACTTGCCCTCAGCTCCTCTGAGATTGCAGAGCCCCAGCAGCCCATCCTAGAGCCACTTGCCCACCAAGCACTGATTGGATGACGGATAAATCTGATAATTTCTCTGGATATACACCAATGAACCTCCTTCAACTCCCCCTGTGCTGGGGGCAAAGTTAGGCATGCCCATGCTAAGTAGGGCGAGTCTCACCAGCCACCTGGAGCCCCATCTGTAGTTTTCTTGGTGTTTGATAAGTGCTGACAGCCTCGATCATGTCTTCCTTTGCAGGCTGGATTTAAAGGGAAGCTTGGAAGCAAGTTCAATTGGAGAGGTTAAATGATATAAGCAAATAATCACTTGTGTCTGAGCTGCTTGTAGTTAATTTCTCATTTCTTCCTTCTCTTATTGATAATATTTATATTTAAATAAAGGTTTCTCCTTTACAGCCTGATTTTTTTCCATCTGCTTGATTCCTGCAGTGAAGTCCTAACCCCATATTTGTTTGTTTTCTCACAGCTTGTTGCCATGGGAAATGGTTATAAGGTAGCAAATTTCAACACTAGCTTCAAAGTATCCTGAAAGAGAAAAGAAAATGAGAAGGATAGAAATGTTTTCTTAGCTGAACACACATCTCTGATTATTGTCAAAAACACAGTAGAAGAAAAGCTCAGAGTAGCACGGGATGCATTCATGCTTAAGTATATGTCAAATGGCTCCCCAAGGCATGCCTCCTCTTACCTAAGGAATAATGTGCATTAGGAAACCAGGAACTGGCCCTTCAGAAGGATGATCCAGCCACAGTGATTCAGAAACGAAAGGATGCTTCGTGCTGAGGAAATATGGTGCTCCAGGGGCCCTGCTGAGAGGCTGAGATGGTTCTAGAGGTGGTTGACTCAGTTCCTGGATCCCCTCAGCCCACTTGAAGACATGCCTGACATCCTGGGAAAGTGTCCTAAGCTATAGCCTTGACTGCGCTCTTTTGAGGGAGATGAGGTGCTGACCTGCCTGGCAGTCTGGTGATATTTTCTTTTTTTGCCTCAGTAGAGGCAGGGAAACATCACAAAGAGACAAGGAGAGAAAGGTCTAGGTTTTTACATTTTTCATGAGAAAAAAAAAACTGTTGTGCAATAATTAAATAGCCCACCCTCAAGTCACACATTGTTTAGAGGACACGGGACTACAGCATCCTGGACAGACTTCTAGACATCCCAGTATTTGAAGAGAAATTGCCATGCGGCTTCAATTTCATCCAGGAAATAAGATGCCTTAGTTACTGCAATTGGTCTTTGACTACATATATATGCATATGGTTTCTAAAGTAAAAGCATCCGTTTTCTTTTGTAATGTAATTTTTTTTGTTGTCTTTTAGATAAAAATATATACTCTGGAAGAGCATGATGTTTTATCTGTTTGGGTTGAAAAGCACGTGGGAAGTCCAGCACATTTGGCTTATCGTCTCTTGTCTGACTTTACAAAGCGACCTTTGTGGGACCCCCATTATGTGTAAGAACAAACTTAAAAATTTTTCTCAATCAACCTTGACATCATGTAAAAGATCATCTCCATATTGCAGTCCGTCTCCACCGTCCAGCATGTGACCCATTGTTTAAAGAGTATTTTTAAAAGTTTGGCCGGGCACGGTGGCTCAAGCCTGTAATCCCAGCACTTTGGGAGGCCGAGACGGGCGGATCACAAGGTCAGGAGATCGAGACCATCCTGGCTAACACGGTGAAACCCCGTCTCTACTAAAAAATACAAAAAAAAAAACTAGCCGGGCGAGGTGGCGGGCGCCTGTAGTCCCAGCTACTCGGAGGCTGAGGCAGGAGAATGGCATAAACCCGGGAGGCAGAGCTTGCAGTGAGCTGAGAACCGGCCACTGCACTCCAGCCCGGGCGACAGAGCAAGACTCCGTCTCAAAAAAAATAAAATAAAACAAAAGTTTGGCCGGGCATAGCACTTTGGGAGGCTGAGGCAGGTGGATAGTTGAGCCCAGGAGTTCAAGACCAGCCTGGGCAACATGGTGAAAGCCTCTCTGTAAAATACACAAAAATTAGCTGGACATGGTGGCGCATGCTTGTAGTCCTAGCTACTCGGGAGGCCCAGGTGGGAGGATTGCATGAGTCTTGGAGGTCAAAGCTGCAGTGAGCCAAGATCACACGACTGCACTGTAGCCTGGGTGACACAGGAGACCCTGTCAAAAATTAAAATAAAAATAAAGTTTGCTCTGGACAGAATACTGCATCAGGTGATATTGAGAGACACAAAACAAAAATTATGCTCACTTATCATCTATATTGAGTTGACCTGCTTTACCCACATCTATTGTAATTCTACCAGTAACTTCAAGGTCGATATTATTTCCATTTAAGAGGTTCTGAGACTTGCCAAGATTGCACAGACAATAAAGTGATGGAACCCATATTGGAACCCAAGTCTGTCATGCTCTGAATTTTACACTCTTCTACTTTAATATGCAACCTCATTGCTCTTGAGGAAGTGATTATCCACTTGTCCTGCCTACTCTCAATATTTCATTGGCAGTTCCTTACTTCTCTGTGAAGCAACCCTCCCTGGTGAGAAGCTAAGACAGCAAGCTGTGCAAGCCCCGAGGTGAAAAGCATGCCTTCCTGCTCCCCCTCCTGATGATGTCCCTGCTGGTGTTAGCCTACATCTCCTACTCCTGCTACTCCCTGTCTCCCACATCCCTAATCCAATCTCCTCCACTCCCCGGCCCTTTCCTGGAACACAGTACAGCGCTGTGCACCCTGCCAACTGCACTGATGGGGACCAGCTGCACTGAGGCCCAGCCACCTTGGCTATAGCACCCCACAGGGCTTCATGGCCACCTTGTTGACATGGAAGGGTTGGTGAGATGGGCTTCCTATTATGTTAAGTGTTTCCTAATCTTGACAAGATAGAGGCTCATCTTTAAATTTTCTAAAACTCACTGTGATGGAGATTTAGAAATACCATTAATAGATGATTTAATACCACTAAAGTGAAACATCTCTAAGGTCATGTGTTACATTTGCACAGATGCTAGAGTTTAAATGGGAGGAGTTCCCTTATCCTCCTGGTAGGGCCTGCGAGAGGGGTGTGGCTTGTTTCTTCATGCTGCTCAAACCCCTAGAGGGATCATGCAGACACTTAAGTCGTGGGGAGCGTTTTTTGGGCTCCGACCCCATGGCAGCATCTAGGGTTGAGTGTTTATGGCTCCGGAAGCCCCAGTGGGTGTGTGTTGTGATGTGCTCTTTCAGTTTTGCTGTCTGCAGACAGCTTGTGTTAATCAGCTCAGTTAGACCCTCTGCCTTATCGCAAGGACAGAGGGCTTTCTGTATCCTGGATTCTTGCCTTAGTGTACTGGGAAAAACGGCTCACACGTGGCCTTGGAGGATGGGTGCAAGGTTTTGACTGGTGGAAGTTGCTCTTAGCAAGATGGATGGGGAGCCAGAAGGAGGATAGAGTTGGAAGGTGGTGTTCTTCTGGAGTCAGGCTGCCCAGCCACCAGACTCTATCCCTGACTGCCACCACCCCTGACCAAATTCCATGTCTTTCCACCATCGATGGCCTGCCAGCATCTGCTGGTGTGCTCTTCTGTTCCTCTCAACATCCAGCCCGCTAGGCTGGATATGCCCGCTAGGGTCTCGGGTTTTTTATGGGCACAGGATGTAGGGTGTGGTGGGCCAAAAGGTAACTTTTGGGGTGTGAAAACAGAAATGCCTGTCCTCATTTAGGTCTGTGGGCACAGGCCCGAGGGTGGAGCCCTCACCAGTGACCCTTCCCTTCTCTATCCAACACTTCCCTGCCCACCTCCCATATCAGAATGATACGTCATGGTTAATGTTATCACAATAAATCATTCTGAGAGAAGGGGAACACTTCTCAATTTTCTTGCATCAGTTTAGTAGATACTCTACTAGTACAAAGCTTTTAGGAATAACAATGCCTAAACTTTGCTGTTAATGCTTTAAAAATGTTTCTCCCACTATTCTCTGTCACTTGACATTCTGGCCAAATTGAAGTTGAACAAATGGGAGAATGAATGAATGAATTCTTATTCAACTAACTTTTCTTATACATCTACTATGATTCAGGTGTTTTAGCTGAATCCTTGCAATAACCCCACGTATCATTATCTACATTTTATAGATGAAAAAATAAATTGACTTGCCTAACACAACTTATGTAGCGAGTAAGTGGCAATCTGGGAGTCAAAAGAGAGTTGTGTGACTCCAAAGCTAGTGCTGTTTCCAGTACGCTACATTTCTTTATCTATATAAACAATCCTTCTTGGACTGACTATATGATTTACGAGTCCTCACAATGTTTTTACTTGATCCTAGCGAAAAATAATTTTGTGCAAAACAGCTCAATGCCTTTCACTGAAGTATCGAGAATTATGAACTTGAAGTCAGATGGCCACCATCCTCTATCACTTGCAGAATTATTCCTTCTAATCAAAGAGCTCTTGTGTTTTTTGTTTGTTTGTTGTGGCTTTTTTTTTCTTTTTTTTTTTGAGATAGGATCTCATTGTGTCACCCAAGTTGGAGTGCAGTGGCACAATCATGGATCACTGCAACCTCAAGCTCTCAGGCTCAAGTGATATTCCCACCTCAACCCCTGGAGTAGCTGGGACTACAGGCATGCACCATCACACCCAGCTAATTTTAAAAAATGTTTTTTGTAAAGATAAGGTTTTGCAAGTTTGCCCAGGCTGGTCCTGAACTCCTGGCCTCAAGTGATCCTCCCACCTCGACCTCCCAAGGTGTTAGGATTACAGACATGCCACTGTGCCCAGCCTCAAAGAGCTCTTCTAAAGACAGACTTGAGCAATAATGCTGGCTTTTAGGGGGATGATTAGGTGAGCTGAAGGGGCAAATAAGGATACCAATAATGAGATTATATAAGCAAATAAAGGAAGTGAATGCCTTACCAGGTAGAAAGTATAGCTGCTTTTCACTGTTCTGTATACACAGGTCCTGTGAAGTCATAGACTGGGTGAGTGAAGATGATCAGCTGTGTCACATCACCTGTCCTATGCTGAATGATGACAAACCCAAAGACTTGGTAGTACTCATATCACGAAGAAAACCTCTCAAAGATGGGTGAGTATATGCAGTTCAAGCGTTCTATCACTATTTCATAGTATAGAATAGAAATTAAAAGTTGATGTGAAAGCCTGTAATCCCAGCACTTTCGGAGGCTGAAGCGGGTGGATCACGAGGTCAGGAGATTGAGACCATCCTGGCTAACACGGTGAAACCCCATCTCTACTAAAAATACAAAAAATCAGCTGGGCGTGGTGGCGGGTGCCTGTAGTCCCAGCTACTTGGGAGGCTGAGGCAGGAGAATGGCGTGAACCCGGAAGGCAGAGCTTGCAGTGAGCCGAGATGGCGCCACTGCACTCCAGCCTGGGTGACAGAGCTAGACTCCGTCTCAAAAAAAAAAAATTTGGTGTGAAAATAAGGAAGTCTGTGTAGATATTTCTGCTCTTGAATTATGTTCATTTGAATTATACCTAGATGAATCTTTAGCTATTATTTTAAAAATTAACAGTCATCTATTAAGTGCCAGCTGTTTGCAAAGTACAATGCAAGAATCCTGAAGTAGTTCCTTTTCCTATGTAGATGTAAAACTGGTATTCAGTAAACCTTTGAAACTGGTATTCAGTAAACCTTTGAAACATACCATGATTAGTAAAAAATGCAGTGAAAGCCAAATAAGACACCGGGAATTGGTTTAGAATTCACCAAGGCTTGATTGTGCTAGACATCCACTATGGCTGGCTGTCAGCTTGGGGCTGTTGATCAGAGGACCCAGACATGGTTTTTCCATGTACACTGAACTGCTCAGAGCATGGCAGCTAGCTTCTAAGAGGAAGTGTCCCAAATAATCCCACACACATGTGAGTATTAACAGATGTTCAGTGTCATATCATTTATTATGTCAAAAGATACTAGAAACAAATGGAAAATCCATCTTATAAATTATGGTAGATCCATACTACAAAGTATTGTACCATCATTAAAAAGGATGAAGCAGCTATAATGGGACTGATAGAGAAACACCTCCAAAGATTTATTGCTAGATGAAAAATCAAATTGTAGTCGATATTTGTAAAATGATATTTATGTAAAAAATTTTGTGTGCATTTGTTTATATAAATATTCTTATACATTTATTTTTATACAATAAAATGTTAAGAGTGGTCACTTCTAGGGTGGAGAATAGCATGGGAGTGCAGTTGGACTGGAGGAAGATTTTTATTTTGTAGCCTACAGAGTTCTCTATTGTTGAGAGTTTTTCTTTTAACAACGATGGGTATTGTTTTTATTATTATTATTATTTTAGATGGTGTTTTGCTCTTGTTGCCCAGGCTAGAGTGCAATGGCACAATCTCAGCTCAGTGTAACCTCTGCCTCCTAGGTTCAAACGATTCTTCTGCCTCAGCCTTCCAAGTAGCTGGGATTACAGGCATGCGCCACCATGCTCAGCTAATTTTATATTTTTAGTAGAGATGGGATTTCTCCATGTTGGTCAGGCTGGTCTCGAACTCCCACCCTCAGGTGATCTGCCGGCCTCAGCCTCCCAAAGTGCTGGGATTACAGGCGTGAACCACTGCACCCGGCCTGTTTTTTTAATTTAAAAAGGAAAGGAGGCCGGGCGCGGTGGCTCAAGCCTGTAATCCCAGCACTTTGGGAGGCCGAGACGGGTGGGTCACGAGGTCAGGAGATCGAGACCATCCCGGCTAACATGGTGAAACCCCGTCTCTACTAAAAAACACAAAAAACTGGCTGAGCGAGATGGTGGGCGCCTGTAGTCCCAGCTACTCGGGAGGCTGAGGCAGGAGAATGGCGTAAACCCGGGAGGCGGAGCTTGCAGTGAGCTGAGATCGGGCCACTGCGCTCCAGCCCGGGCGACAGAGCGAGACTCAGTCTCAAAAAAAAAAAAAAAAAAGGAAAGGAGGCTGAAATTACAACCCTGTAGGGCACAATAAAACTGCAGTTGGTGGTTGACTCCAGCTTCTCGTAGTTTCACTTCTACCTGTATAAATAAATTGGGTTAACTATAGGGATTTATTTTCTAACAACTATTCTTTATTTCTCACAAGAGCTTAGAAAATGTCTTCTTTCAGTAACACTTACACAGTGGCAGTGAAGTCGGTCATTTTGCCATCGGTCCCCCCATCTCCACAGTACATCAGAAGTGAAATCATATGTGCTGGATTTCTCATCCATGCTATTGACAGCAATTCATGCATTGTAAGTTTGATGAAACATCTGTGATTAACTGGCTCTGCAAGATAGAGAAAAATCCCTTAATTTACCCAGATGTCCTAATTAATTGTAATCTTGTAATTTGTGTCCACACTATGGGAATCCTAAGATCATCCTTTCAGATCATCTATTCCAGAAGGTACCCCAGAAGATTAGGGTCTTAGTCTCCCCTACACCAGCAAGACTCAGATCCTTGCTTGAAAAAGCTCCAAGTCAATAAGAAATTAAAATATTGTACTTTCTTTTTGAAACAGGTAAATTACTTTAACCATATTTCTGCTAGCATCCTTCCTTACTTTGCTGGAAATCTTGGTGGCTGGTCGAAATCCATTGAAGAAACAGCAGCCTCTTGTATACAGTTCTTAGAGAATCCTCCTGATGATGGGTTTATAAGCACATTTTAAATGGTCAACTTTCAGTTACCGGTAATTTAATTTCCCACTTTTAATTCCAGACACACTTAACCCTGACATTTGTCAAGCTTTTGGGCCACAAAATAATTAATATAAGCCTAAGCAAAATGCAGTGAAAAAGTTAAAAGACAAAATGCATCTTAAGTCAAATACCAGTGATTTGGATTAGCATTAAAAGAGCTTTAAAATTCTGTTTTAAGTCATCTGTGGCTCTGCCTCTTCCAGGGGCACAGATAGTGGAAAATTGCCTGTATGCAATACTATGTGTTCTATAAAATGGCATGAATTTAGTTTAAATTAGCATAAATATTTTTAGGTTACAGAGTGAAACGTGTGTTCTGTGTGAAATTCCAAAAAAAAATTATAAAATCTAAAATGATGATTTGCTAAGTTGACTTGTTGATTAATGTATGGCATTCTTCCTTGTGCAGCAGGTATCTATATGTCAGGAGCGTTTGACAAGATGTATTACATAGTCTAGAGATTTAAATTGGGGAGACATTAAAACATAATGGAATCCAACCAATTTTAGTAATAAGAACAACTTTACTAGTGTCATTTAACATATATTCCAGGTGGCTGACCAATTTAGTGTCTATTGCTCTATATACACACACAAGGTACCTGCAAAATGTAATATTACAGAGAAAGAGAATATTGACTGAGATCTCTTTCATAACCGTTACATTTGCACTTTATTCTGTAGACTTCAACATTCATTATTCTCCTCTGTCTGTGATTTGTCTTAACTCATGAGACAAGCCAGAATATGGCAAGCTAGCCTCCTCTGAAGGACATGTTTTAAAAGTTGAAGGAGTCTCCATTATTGGTGGGCACACTTAACAGGTTAGATGCATCCTGCTGTTAGTTTGCTAAAGTTCTACCTCTGCTCCCCCTACCCACCCTCACCCATCTCTTCACACAAGGTAAGCCTGGTTATAATTATTTGTATTTTTCCTGTGCCAGCAAGTTTTCATTTACATGAACTTTGGACTGTTCTGCAATTTTATACATTAACATTTATATACATAAGAAGAGTGGATATGTGGATTAAAATAATTACATATTACAGAAGTAGAAATGGTTTTGAGAATATTTTTACATTTTGAAAAAGTCAACAAAATTAGTAATGAAGAGGTTACGTTAAACTAAAATTTCAGACCTCACCTACAATTGAGACACTTCCAAATGCCGTCTGCCTAGCCTAAGTCTTTGCATTTACATTTTTTGAAATGTTTTCCTGACTGGTAATGGAAACATTGTGAAGTTAAAGGAGTAGAGTGATGATAGCTGGATCACTCTGAGACGTAAAGATGTTGCCCACTCTAATTTACAACAGAGGCATAGTCTATTCCTGCATTACCCAATATGTGTCATTAAATAGCACTAGCCACATGTGCTATTTAATTAAAATTAAATAAATTTCAAAAATAAATTCTCCCACCATACTAGCCCCAATACAAGTATTATTAGTCACCTGTGGTTAGTGGCTATCATATTGGACTATACAGATATAGAATATTTCCATAATCACAGAAGATTTTTAGTGCTGTTCTATTCAGTTTATCCCAGTCTTAACAATAATGCAGACAGGTCCTGTTTTCCCATTTTCACCTATCTTAGTGCCAAACAATCCCTTCTACCCCCCCCTTTTTTTTTTAAATATATTTCACTTTTATGTTTCTGAACAAAAACACAGGACTCATCCACCTGGCTCTTTCTTGGATCATTTGGCATATCCTGAATTGAAGAGCTCATTTTCAGGACCACTAGACTTTAGAGATACTAAATGAGCATGGCGAGAAGATAAGATAGCAATGCATTTAGGCTCTCCTTAGGGCATTTCCAAAAGTTTGAAATCTATTGTCTGAAACAATGACGAAATTAACTAAGGTGTTCCAGTTGTAAAATGTAATAACAGCTCTTAAGCTTGCATTTTCTTTTTTATTAGGAATATGCTCACTCTTTCATTCATTCAGATATTTACTGAGAACTTACTTTGTGCTAGACACATCTTAGGCACTGCGGGTTCAGCAAGAAACAGAAGCATACTCTGTTCACATCATAAATAAAATTAATATAGAATATTAGAAGATACGTTATAAGGAAAAATTAAGCAGGGTAAAGAGGAAGAGTGCCGGGGAAGGGTTGGGGGTGGTGGTTGATATTTTAAGTAGGGTGGTCCACGTAGGCTTCCTTGAGGGACATTTAAGCAAAAGCCTGCAGGCAGAGAGGGAGTGAGCTGAGGATCTCTGGATGCAGCATGCTTCCTACTGAGGGACTAGCCAAGGCAAAGTCCCTAAGCAGGGAGTGTTTCTGGCACATTGTAGGAAAGAAAAGAACCTGGTGAGACTTCAACAGAGCGAGAGACAATTAAAGACAGCTGAATTAAAGATCATCTTCCCCTACTCTCTTTGATGTCCAGGCTTGAAGCAAACGCGTTTGCTCTAAGGGTAAGCAGCTAAGTTAGTTCATCAGCAGTCAGCCCCCTGGAGACTCAGGACAGAGGAAACCTAAAAAAATGTAGTCACACTGATTTTTTTCCTTTGGAGTGTCAAAGTATCCTTAAGGGATACTCAAAATTTCATGCTGTTTTTTGATAGTAAGGGTTTTCAAGTGCTTCTAACAGGACCGAAAGCTTTTTGATTAAGAAAGGAAACTCAGCCGGCTGCGGTGGCTCATGCCTGTAATCCCAGCACTTTGGGAGGCCGAGGTGGGTAGATCACCTGAGGTCAGGAGTTTGAGACCAGCCTGGGCAACATGGTGAAACCCCGTCTCTACTGAAAATACAAAAATTCGCTGCATGTGGTAGTGCCCACCTGTAATCCCAGCTACTCAGGAGGCTGAGGCAGGAGAATTGCTTGAACCTGGGAGGTGAAGTTTGTAGTTTGCAGAGATTGTGCCACTGCACTCCGGCCTGGGCAACAGAGCGAGACTCTGTCTCAACAAAAGAAAAAGGAAGCTCATTCCTATTCTTCCTAGTTTCAATGCAATCTAGTTACTAATCTGCATTCAGTTTCTCTATTTTTGTTTTAGGAAAAAAATCCAGTGAAAAAAATGGGAAAATGGATCAGAATATAGTTTACCCTGTACTCAAACATCTTTAGGAAATGAACAATTTTAATAAATAATGGAAATAAACCAGTATATACGTGTGTATGTATATATATACACACACACACGCACACGCACATATATATAATCATGTGGTTTTGTTTATATTTCTTATTAAACATTTCAGAAATAAGCTTAGACATTTTTACTGGCATAGTTATAAGGATAGTCTTGAAAATATATGTTGATACTATCATATTTGGGATTAAGTTAAAAAAAAGAAAATATATGTTGAAAAATACATATAAAGGAATAAGTCTTGTGGTTTAGAGTAAATTATTAAAATAAGAACTATTAAGTTTGTTCATAATTTATTTCCCCTTTCCAAAGTATTAAAACTATGGGGACAGGCAGCTCCCCATGAGCCCTGGGTGGTCTTGCACATTCTTGCTGAGTATGCCAGGCCATAGGACTCATCTGTCTCCCAATTCTGAGCAATTTCTGTAGCTAGTCCCATAGACAACTAAGTAGGTTAAGGTGACCACAGCATGACTTCAGTGTAACTGCTCACTCTCTGGGCAGAGGAGGCCTGGCTTGTTTGCTGCCTGCTGCAGTGCTTGCTACTTGCTCGAAAAGTTATGGGCCTTTGGTTCCTCAGCTGTGACACAAGCCCAATATGTCTGCAGCATTCACTATGCCCATCTTGTCACTTCTGTGGGACTTGGAGGGAAAAGAAAGCAACACAAATATGCTAATACTTATGCTGCTTGCTGTGTCATGAGTAATACAGTCCTTCATCTCTGAACCAAAAGTCTTGTGTCTTTTGTCTACATCCACAAAACAATAAGAGATTAACTGAGAGTCTTAAGACTCAGCCGGGCGTGGTGGCTCACCCATGTAATCCCAGCACTTTGGCAGGGCGAGGCGGGCGGATCACCTGAGGTGAGGAGCTTGAGACCAGCCTGACCAACATGGAGAAACCCCATCTCTACTAAAAATACAAAGTTAGCCAGATGTGGTGGTACACGCCTGTAATCCCAGCTACTCAGGAGGCTGAGGCAGAAGAATGTTTGAACCCAGGAGGTGGAGGTTACAGTGAGCCGAGATCGTGCCAATGCACTCCAGCTTGGCAACAGGGTGAGACTCCGTCTCAAAAAAAAAAAAAGGAATCTCAGGGTCGGGTGTACAGTGGCTCATGCCTATAATCCAAGCACTTTTGGAGGCTGAGGCACGAGGATCACTTGAGCCCAGTTTGAGACCAGCCTGGGCAACATAGCAAGACTCCATCTCTATGAAAAATGAAAAAATCAACCAGGCATGGTGGTGCATGCGTGTAGTCCCAGCCACTTGGGAGGCTGAGGTGGGAGGATTGCTTGAGCCCCGGAGTCATGGCTGCAGTGAGCCATGATCATGCCCCTACACTCCAGCCTGGGAGACAGAGTGAGACACTGTGAAACACTGTCTCTAAAAAGAGAAAGCAAGACTCTCAAACCCTTCACAGTTATTGACAGTAAACCATCTCCAGATTCAAAAGTCAGAGAAATCTGATATTAAAAATGCCTTTCTCATTTTACACCTGCAAAGATGAAGCACCCTATAAAAACTGCATACCTGATACCACCTTTCACATCCAATTTAGTGATATTTTGGGGATACTGAAAATAGATTAGAAAAAAACTATTTTTATCACTGGACACAATTCATTCCTGCTTTACATACCCCCCTTGTTTCCTTGTCCGGCTTAGATTCTGTGGTCCATCATTATAATCACTCCCTGGAAAACACTGCACCTCTGTCCTTTCATTCAGCTTCTCTGACAAAAACCCCAAATGTGGCTAAATTAAACTGTTCATAATACTTCATTCCTGCACAGAGCAGGTGGAAATTGTGTACTGGTCTCACTTTAAGTTCATGACCACAGATTTTAAAAGGGTGCTTAGGACGCTGGTAATTCTACTCCATTCCCCGGATGTTTGCTATTTCACACTGAGTCCTCTTCCCTCAAGCTTCTCATGTCTCTTACCCTGACTCAGGTCATGAACTTCAAAGAATATTCATTAAGAAAATATAAACCATCAGGCAGGAGTCTTCTCCTGTTCCCATCCATGCACCTTTCACCTCTTTGCCTTTTCTCCTATTATAATGGATGAAATATCTCTACCCCTAGCAGAGAACAATTTCTCTCACCTTCTCCAGGACTGCCCTCCATCAGTTCTCTTTTTTCTCTGCTTCAGGAGTTTCTTTACCTCCATTGGATTAATTTCCATAACCACTGGTATCCCTTATAACAAAATAAAATGATACGTTTTCTGGATGCATTTCCTAAATCCCACCCCATCTCTATTCCAGTGGTCTATAGAGGTGGTCGTCACACCTTTATTTTATTTACCTGACTATACTCCCATCTGCACTACTCCACAATATTTCTATTATCAGGATCAACTATGTCTTTTCTATTGCCAAATCTAATGGCCCTGTTCTTGACTTAGTCTCTGAGCAGCCTTCAGTGAAGTTGACTCCTTGCTTCTTTTTGCAACATTTTCTCTTCTTGACTTCCATGACATCACACTCTTAGAATCCCTCCTACGTCACTAATTCCATTTTTAAAGCCTTTTATTGTGGTTCTTCCTCTTCCATCAGACCTCTCAAAATTAGGTTACCCTAGGGCTCTGGCCTTGGCCTCTTCTCCTCTATCTCTGTTCCTCAGTGGGTCTAAACCAGTATCTGGGTTTTAAAAGCCATCTATTTACCAGGAATTCCCACCTCTATATCTCCAGGCTTAATTTCTCCTGAACTTCATACTTGTATATTTAAGTACTTATTTGATATTTCCATTAGGACAATAGTCATCTCAAAGTCAATATTTCCAAAACAGACCACCCGATTCTGCCACCTTTTCCTCCACAAATTCCCTTTCCTTCAGCAAACTCTATTGGATCTTTGCCAAAAATATAACCAGAACCTTACTACTTCTTACCAATTTTACCACTAAAGCCTTAATCCAAAACACTATCTTCTCTCATCTGGATTATAACCTATCTTCCCTGCCTGGCACAGTGGCTCACGCATGTAATCCCAGCACTTTGGGGGGCCAAGGCGAGTGGATTACCTGAGGTCAAGAGTTTGAGACCAGGCTGGCCAACATGGTGAAACTTTGTCTCTACTAAAAAACAAAAATTAGCTGGGCTTGGTGGCACATGCCTGTAATCCCAGCTGCTTGGGAGGCTGAGGCAGAAGAATTGCTCGAGCCCAGGAGATGGAGGTTGCAGTGAGCTGAGATAGTGCCACTGTACCCCAGCCTTGCCAACAGAGCGAGACTCTGTCTCAAAAAAAAAAAAAAAATATATATATATATATATATATATAAAACCTATCTTCCCATTTCTTTTTTTTGCTCCTCTCTTCATTCTACTTTCAACCCAGTACCTGATCATGTCACATTTCTCCTCAAAACCCATTAACAATTTTGCATATCACAGAGCAAGAGCCACAGTCTCATAATGATCTATAAGGGTCTGTGTGGTAGATTAGGTGACTATTCAGAACTATTCATTCTATCACCTTTCATTCATGAATGGAGTATACTTTCCTACTTCTTGTCACTTGACCATGTGACACATCAATGTTAGCAGACATGCAACCAAAGGCTTGAAAGGTATTTTTGCAACGGACTTTCCTTCTTGCATCTCTGCCACTGTCATGAGAAAAACATGCCAAGATTAGTCTGATGGTCCCAGGAAAGGGAAGAGAGACACGTGGAACAGAGCTGCTTCATCTGAGCCCAGCTTAGTTCAGCCCAACCCAAACTGAACTGCAGATGGATGTGGACAAGCCCAACTAGGTTTTGCAGGGCTGTCTAGGCATGCCCAGCCTAGATCTCTGACCCACAGACATGAGCTAAATAAATGGTTATTCTTGTATGCTTTTGAGATTTTGTGATTGTTACTTAGCAGAAACTGATAGAGCCTGCAGGATCGGAGCTTTGTTGACTATACAATCTTTTACTAGATTTTCCTTCATTCTTTTCTAGCCATATTGGTCTCTTTGCTGTTTTGTTTTTTTGGTGTTTTTTATTTTTCTTTTTGCAATACCAGGCATGCTCATTCCTCAGTATAATTGCATTTATCTATTCCCTTACCTCAGGATACCCAAGATGATACGCTTTGGCTGTGTCCCCACTCAAATCTCACCTTGAATTGTAAGACCTATAATCCCCACCTGTCAAGGGCAGGACCAGGTGGAGGAGGTAATTGAATCATGGGGCGGATTCTTCCGTGCTGTTCTCATGAAAGTGAATGAGTCTCGCGAGATCTGATGGTTTTATAAGCATCTGGCATTTCACCTGCTGCTACCCACTCCATCCTGCCGCCCTGTGAAGAAGGTGCTTGCTTGTCCTTTTCCTTCCACCATGATTTTAAGTTCCCTGAGGCCTCCTCAGCTATGCAGAACTGTGAGTAATTAAACCTCTTTCCTTTATAAATTACTCTCTCAGGTATTTCTTCATAGCAGTACTGGGAGAATGGACTAATACATCAAGGCTTACTCCCTCGTCCCTCACCTCCTTTTGGTCTATCCTCAAAGCCTATCTTATAAAAGAGGCCTTTCCTAAGCCCCTTATTTAAAATCAACCCCCCACCCCAAATTCCCTTTTTCTGTTTAATTCTTGTTATCTAACATGTATCTTTTTTTTTTTTTTTTTGAGGCAGAGTCCCTCTTGTTGCCCAGGCTGGAGTGCAATGGTGCCATCTTGGCTCACTGCAACTTCTGCCTTCTGGTTTCAAGCAATTCTCCCACCTCAGCCTCTGGAGTAGCTGGGATTACAGGTGCCCAGTTAATTTTTGTATTTTTAGTATAGGTTGGGTTTCACCATGTTGGTGGTTTCAAACTCCTGACCTCTTGATCTGCCCGCGTCTGCCTCCCAAAGTGCTGGGATTACAGGCATGAGTCACCATGCCAGATACATATATCTTTTGTATTTTTTTTTTGTCTGTCATCCCCAATTAGAATGTAAGCTTCATGAGAACCAAAATTTTCATTTTATTCATTGCTGTATCCCCAGTGTTAGTATGTTTCCTGGCACATAATAGGTATTCAATTAAATTTTCTTTGAATAAAACTTGTCTTCCCCAGCTCAGGACAAAATCTAAAAGTTTAAAATTTATTTGTATTTTTTTTTTCTTTTCACAAGAACAATACAGAAGGATTTTGTAATACTTTAGCTTTATACTACTATTTACAAGTTACACATTACTTTTATACTTTTAGTAATATTTATTTCAATTTGTCTACATATATACCAGTATGGTTGCTTACCATTCTTTCTTGCATCTTAGAGTTTACATCTTATGTAACTTCACTTCTGCCCAAAGTATAACATTGAGAATTTTCTTTAGGAGCTATTGGTGGTACATTTTAAAAATTTACCTTTGAAGGACTTCTCCTTCTCCTCCTCCTCCTCCTCCGTCTTCCTCTTCCTCTTCCTCTTCTCCTTCTCCTTCTCCCTCTTCTTCCTCTTCCTCCTCCTCCTCCTCCTCTCCTTCTCCCTCTTCCTCCTCCTCCTCCTCCTCCTCTTCCTCCTCCTCCTCGGGCCTTACTATGTTCAGGCCTTGAGCTCCTGAGCTCATAGAATCCTCCTGCCTCAGCCTCCTGAGTAGCTGGGACTATAGCCTATAGCACCCACCTGGCATTGTCTTTCATCTTTAAGTATAGTTCAGTGAGCATACAATTCTAAGTTGAAAATTATTATCTCTAAGCATATTAAAGATATTATACAGTGTTTCCTGGCTTTCACTGTTACTATGACAGAGAATATTGTTCTTCTTTGTAAGTAATATATTTTCTCTCAGAATGCTTTAAAATAATCTCCTTATTTTATGGTTTCGCAATACACTGTAATGCCTAATTGTGTATTTCTTCTTATTTAACCTTCTCAGGATATATTGAGTTTCCTGAAAGGAAAAAGAAAAGCCTCAATGATTCTGAGAAATTCTTGGCCATTTAAAAAAATATTGCCTTTTTCCCATTCTATTATAAATTTGTGAGGCCTTCTCATTCTGTCCTCAATGTCTGTTAACCTCTTTTCACATATATCGATCTCAGCATCTCTCTGTGGTATATTTGAATTTCTTTAGATTTATCTTCCAGTTCAGTGTTCAGTGTTCAGGGTTCTGTTCACCTTCTTTTTTTTTTTTTTTTCTTTTTTTGAGACAGAGTCTTGCTTTGTTGCCCAGGCTGGAGTGCATTGGCACAATCTCCACACAGTGCAACATTTGCCTCCCAGGTTCAAGCAATTCTTGTGCCTCAACCTCCCAGGTAACTGGGACTACAGGCATTCACCACCATGCCCAGCTAATATTTTGCATTTTAGTAGGGACAGGGTTTCACCATGTTGCCCAAGCTGGTCTTGAACGCCTGAGCTTAGGCAATCCACCCACCTCAGCCCCACCAAAGTGCTAGGATTACAGGCGTGAGCCACTGCACCCGGACCACTTTATCATTTTTTTGACCTAAAGTTAAAATTTCCATTTCAATTATATATTTCAATTCTAGAAGTTTCTACTGGTTACTTTTTAAGTCTGGTAGTTTTTTTGGTTTTTTTTTCTACTGTTCCTTGCCCAAGTTTTCCACTTTTAAAATTTCTTTAAATATATGAATGGCTATGGTCTGAATGTTATGTCTTCCCCAAATTCATGTGTTGAAATCCTAAACCCCAAAGTGATACTATTAAAATACAGCATTTGAGAGGTAGTTTGGTCATGAGGGCTGAGCCCTTGTCAGTGAGATTGGTGCCTTTACAAAAGAGGCCCAAAGGAGTTTGTCCCTTCTACCATGTGAGGACACAGCAAGAAGGCACTATCTGTTGTGTTTTTTTTTTTTGAGACAAGGTCTTGCTCTGTGTCTGTCGTCCAGACTGGAGTACAGTGGTGCCATCTCAGCTTACTGCAGCCTTGACCTCCCAGGCTTAAGGAATCCTTTCCCCCCAGCTTCCCAAATGGCTGGGACTACAGGCACAAGCCACCAAGTTCAGCTACGTTTTGTATTTTTTGTAGAGACAGGGCTTTGCCATGTTGCCCAGGCCGGTCTTGAGGTGCTGGGTTCAAGCAATCCACCCAACTGGGCCTCCCGAAGTGCTAGGATTACAGACGTGAGCCACCTTGCCCGGCCAAGAAGGCACTATCTGTTGAACCAGAGAGCTGGCCTTCACAGATACTGAATCTGTTGGCACCTTGATCTTGGACTTTTTAGTCTTCAGAACTGTAAGAAATAAAAATTTCTGTTGTTTATAAGCCATCTGGTTTAGTTTATAGTATTTGGTTATAGTGGCCCAAACAAAACAAAACACAAAGCATACTTGTTTATATTTTGTCTAATAATTCCCAAACCTGAAATATTTGCAGGACTGATTTCACTATTCATTGCTGCTGCTGGTTCTTATTCATGATATATTTTCTTGTGTTTTTGTGATTTTATCATGAAGTCTGGTCCCTTGAATTTTGTGTGAATTCTTTGAGACCTTGGTTGTGGTCAAGGGCTGCCAGAAAGGATGGTGATGATTCTGCCAGTTGCCGACAGATTTTTTAATGAAGATCTCAAGTTGAGGTCAATTTGACCATACAAGCAGTATGAATTAAGACTGAAAACTCAGGTGATAGTGGACAATTTTTCCCCTGCCACCCAATGCCGAAGTGGAGACAGGCAATAAATTTTCTTCCTGTGTTCTTTAGGGCAAGCTTATTTCTTGTTCACTCTTACACTGAGGATAGTATAGCTCTTTGGTCTCTGCTTTATGCAAAGGTCTTCAGCCATACCGCCCATGGTATGTAGGCCCTTGACTTTATTTTCTGTTCCCAGGCAGCTCAAAGTTTTTAGGATTCAGCAGACACCCTCAGCTTCAGCACTGGATTGTCTTCTGAAGTGCCTGCATTCACTTAATATTTGGCCTCTGTAGGTTCTATACACTCATAAACTCAGTTATGCTTTTAAGGAGATTGAAAAATAAATGCATTCCACATTTTGGGGGTGTATTTTCAGTGGTAAGACAAATTGGAGGTTCACCTTCCTGCCTGAAACAAAATTTATGTCCATTTCTCTCTATATATATTCGCATTCACCGCCCTAGTCTAAGACACTATCATTTCTCACTACAAGAGCTTCCTAATTTCTCTCTCTGTGTTTACTCTTGTACTCCTACAATTTATTCTCCATATAGCAGCCAGAATATTGTTTTTAAAAGGGTTGTCACCAGCATGTCACTTCCTAGCTTAAAACTCCCCAATGAGGAGAGTAGGCAAATCTTTAAATAAAGAAAGTAGGTTCGTGGTTGCTTAAGGTAGGGTGGGCAGGGTGTTTGTGAGCATTGGGGATAGAAAGGATGAATGACTGCTAATAGGTATGGGTTTCTTCCTTTTTTTTTTTTCGAGACAGAGTTTTGCTCTCTTTGCCCAGGCTAGGGTGCAATGGCGCCATCTCAGCTCACCTCAACCTCCACCTCCCAGGTTCAAGTGATTCTCCTGTCTCAGCCTCCCGAGTAGCTGGGACTACAGGCATGTGCCACCATGCCCAGCTAATTTTGTATTTTTAGTAGAGATGGGAGTTCTCCATGTTGATCAGGCTGGTCTCGAACTTCTGACCTCAGATAATCCACCCAAAAGTGGATGGATTATCCACTTTTGGATAATTAGACCCCTCCCAAAGTGCTGGGATTACAGGTGTGAGTCACTGCACCTAGCTTGATATGGGTTTCTTTTGAAAGTGAGGAAGATGCTCTAAAATTGATTGTGGTTACGGTTGCTTAGCTCTGTGAATATACTAAAACCATTGAATTATACACTTGAAATAGTCAATCATATGATATGTGAATTATATCATGATACAGTTGTTATTTGAGAAACAACAACAACTTTCCAACAGGGAGAAGCACGTCCAGAATAGTGAACTAGGAACCTCTTTCATAATAGTAACAAAAACATTAGCAAAAATTATCAAAATAAGCTTTTTCAGAACTCTGGAAGTGAACCAAAGGCTTGCAACAATACAAGGATTGTTTATTCAAGAAAAATGGCTGAATCTCAGTAAAAACATGAGTTTTGTAGCATTTCAACTTGCCCTGTTCCCACTCTCTTCTCCAGCAGGTTCTAAGTAGTTTTGAAAATCAGCAACCTCATAATTACAGTTGCTGTGAAAAATAGCAGCCTAGTAGCCACTGGGTGGGGTGGGGGTGGGAATGGGGAAATTGGAGCTCTCCCCCAAAAAACATCCCCAGAAAACGATCACTGTTTTTCCTGCTTGGCAGCTCTCTGGAAAAGCCTCTTTCTAAAGGTTGTCTTTGATTTAGCACTTATTTAGTGCAAACAGCCCCATCTCCACAGTGTTGTAGAAAACAATCAGCAGCAATTGTTTAACATCATAGCTGCCTGATGGATTGACACCAGTTGAGGCAAACAAGAAGCTAGGTAAAAAAAGGGAATAAGGAGAATCGTGACCCCTATGTTCATGGATCAGGAAACTTAATGTTGTTAAGATGGCCATATTCCCCAAATTCATCTACAGACTCAACACAATCCCTATCAAAATTGCAGCTGGCTTTTCTGCAGAAATTGATGAACTAATACTCACTGTGAGATTCATACGGAAATGTAAGGGAAAATAGAGAAGAGAAAATAAACTTGAAAAGTGTGAGGACTTACACTTTCTGATTTCAAAACTTAGTACAAAGCTATAGTAATCAAAACAGTGTGGTACTGGCATAAGGATATACATAAGGATCATTGGAATAGAACTGAGAGTCCAAAAATATACTATTATATTTGTGGTCAATTGATTTCAAAAAGAAAACCAAAACAATTTAATGGAGAAAGAATACTCTAAAATTTTCAACAAACAGTGCTGGGAAAACTGGATATCCACTTGCAAAACTTGATGTTGGATTCCCTACCTCCAGTCATAAACAAAAAAGTAATTAAAATTGAATTATGGGCCAGGCATAGTGGTCCACACCTGTAATCCCAGCAGTTTGGGAGGCCGAGGTGGGCAGATAATCTGAGGTCAGGAGTTCTAGACTAGCCTGGCCAACATGGTGAAACCCTGTCTCTACTAAAAATACAAAAGTTAGCCAGGTGTGGTACAGCATGCCTGTAGTCCCAGCTACTTGGGAGGCTGAGGTGAGAGAATGGCTTGAACCTGGGAGATGGAGGTTGCAGTGAGCCAAGGTTGCGCCACTGCACTCCAGTCTGGGCTACAGACTCTGTCTCAAAAAAAAAAAAAAAAAAAAAAAAAAATGTGAACCTAAGTATAAGAACTAAAAATATAAAACTCAGAAGAGGCCAGGCGCGGTGGCTCAAGCCTGTAATCCTAGCACTTTGGGAGGCCGAGACGGGCGGATCACGAGGTCAGGAGATCGAGACCATTCTGACTAACACGGTGAAACCCCGTCTCTACTAAAAACTACAAAAAACTAGCCGGGCGAGGTGGCGGCGCCTGTAGTCCCAGCTACTCGGGAGGCTGAGGCAGGAGAATGGCGTGAACCCGGGAGGCGGAGCTTGCAGTGAGCTGAGATCTGGCCACAGCACTCCAGCCTGGGTGACAGCGCGAGACTCCGTCTCAAAAAAAAAAAAAAAAACTCAGAAGAAAACCAGACCTTGGTGATATGGTTTGGCTCTATGTCCCCACCTCTCTCATGCCAAATTGTGATTCCCAGTGTTGAAGGAAGGGCCTGATGGGAGGTGATTGAATCGTCGGGGCAGACTTCCCCTTTGCTGTTCTCGTGACAGAGTTCTCATAAAATCTGGTTGTTTGAAAGTGTAGAGCATCTCCCCATTCACTCTGTCTCTCCTGCTCCACCATGTAAAGATTATGCCTGCTTCCCATTCACCTTCTGCCATGATTGTAAGTTACTTGAGGCCTTTCAGCCATGCTTCCTATACAGCCTGTGGAACTGTGAGTCAATTAAACCTCTTTTGTTTCTTTTTTGAGATGGAGTCTCTCTCTCTTGCCCAGGCTGGTATGCAGTGGCACGATCTTGGCTCACTGCAGCCTCTGCTTCCTGGGTTCCAGTGATTCTCCTGCCTCAGCCTCCTGAGTAGCTGGGATTACATGTGCCCACCACTGTGCCTGGCTAATTTTTGTATTTTTAGTAGAGTTGGGGTTTCACCATGTTGGCGAGGCTGGTCTTGAACTCCTGACATCAGGTGATCCGCCTACCTTAGCCTCCCAAAGTGCTGGGATTTTTATAGGCGTGAGCCACTGCATCTGGTCTAACCCTCTTTTCTTTATAAATTACCCAGCCTCGGGTAGTTCTTTATAGCAGTGTGGGAACGGACTGATACACTTGGGTTAGGCAGTGGTTTCCTAGATGTGACATCAAAGATAACACCAAAAACACAAGGATGAAAAGAAAAATCAAATAAGATGAACTCCATCAAAATTAAAAATTTTTGTGCCTCAAAGGACACCATCAAGAAAGTGAAATGACAAACCACAGAATGAGAGAAAACATTTGCAAATCATAAACCTGATAAGGAATTTGTATACAGAATAAATAAAGCCCTTTCAACTCTGCAATAAATAACAACCCAATTAAAAAATACAGGAAAAGTATTTGAATGGACATTTCTGCAGAGATCACATAACAAATGGCCAATAAGCACATGAAAAGGTGTTCTGCATCATTAATCATTAGGGGATGCAAATCAAAACCACAATGAGACTCCACTTTACACCCACTGGGATGACGAAAATAAAAAGGAGAAACAAAATCAAATGTTGCCAAGGATGTGGAGAATTGAAACTCTCATACATTGCTGGTTGGATTACCGAATGGTATAGTCACTTCGAAAAATAGTCTAGATATATACTCCTAGGTATATATCCAAGAGAAATGAAAACATGTCCTCACAAGATTATACACAAATGTTTACAGTAGCATTGTTAATAATAACCAAAAAGTGGAAAACACTCAAATGCCCGTCAACTGATGAATAAAATGTGGAATAGCCAGACAATGGATTATTATGGATGAATCTTGAAAACATCATGTTAACTGAAGGAAGCCAATCACAACCGCATATTGTATGATTTCATTTACATCAAGTGTCCAGAACAGGCAACTCTACAGAGACAGAAAGTAAATCAGTAGATGCCAGTAGCTGGGGGAAGGAAGGGATAGGGAGCGACTGCTTATGGGTATTGGGTGTCGATGGGGTGATAAAATGTCCTGGAATTAATGGTGATGGTTGTATAACTCTGACTAGATTAAAAGTCAGTTGTACACTTTAGAAGTGTGAATTTTATCCTATGTGAATTATATCTCAATAAAGCTGTTAGGGGAAGAAAACCAAAACTTTCCAATGGCTTCCTAAATTTTCCAATGTGATCTTGCCCCCACCTCCTCTCTGACCTCGTCAAATGTATTGTTAAATACATATTATGGGTCTCCTATGTGCTAAGCGCTTTTTAGGCATTTGGGGTATATCAGTGAACAGACAAGAATTCCCCCCCCCCATGGAGATTATTTTCTAGCAGAGAGATGGGACATAAATGACACATATAATAAATAAGTTAATATGGTAGAAGGTATTTTTAGTAGAGACGGGGTTTCACCGTTTTAGCCAGGATGGTCTCGATCTCCTGACCTCGTGATCCGCCCGTCTCAGCCTCCCAAAAAACTAGCTGGGCGAGGTGGCAGGCGCCTGTAGTCCCAGCTACTCGGGAGGCTGAGGCAGGAGAATGGCGTAAAACTGGGAGGCGGAGCTTGCAGTGAGCTGAGATCTGGCCACTGCACTCCAGTCCGGGCGACAGAGCGAGACTCCGCCTCAAAAAAAAAAATATGGTAGAAAGTGATAAGTGACACAGAAAAACATAAAGCAAAGTAAGGGGAACCAGGAGTGCCAGTGTTAGGATGAGATACAGATTCTATTTTAAATAGGGTGGTTAGAATAGCCCTGATGCAGCCCTTCTCTAGGCTTCAGCTACACTCCTTTCTGTCCCTCAAATATGGCAAACTCATTCTCTCTTGAGGGGTTTTGGCTAACTCATGACTGGTTCCTTTGTGTCATTCAGATTTTAGCTTAAAAATGTCCACAGAGACCTTCCCTTGATTATCCAATCTAAGGTAGCTACCCAGTCACTTGCATCATCTCTGTTGATTTCTTTTATATCACCTATTCATTGAATTAACTCATTCAACGAATGCAAATGCTTTCCACATTCTAAGCATTTCTAGGGATATAGCAATGAACAAGAATCAAAATTCCTGCCCTTATGTAACCTATAATCTGGTAGAGAGGGAACAAATAAAGCTATAGTGTTAGGTATTGGGATGAGGAAGGAAGGAGCTGCTCCTTCCTATAAGGATGGTCATAGAAAGACTCAAGCTGGTCATAGCAGATGCCTGGAGGAAATAAGGGGGTGTCGCTGTGGGGACTGGAGGAAATGTCAAGGAAAGAGCAACTTGAGATTCAGGCCTCATGGCTTGGAATGTAATTGTAGTGAAAAAAGAGACAAAAAGGTAAACTCATTTTTTTTTCCCCAGGGGAAAGTGAGACTGTTTAAAGCCATATTGAATTTGAGGTATCAGTGGAGCATCCCAGTAGGAACATCCAGCAGGCAGGTGGAAAGACAGGACTGAACCCTGGGATTTTAGGGCTAGCTGGAGATTTAGGAGTCATTTATGTAAAAGTGAAAGATAAGTTTGTAAGAAGAGATGAAATTTACAGAAGACTGAAGGAGCGCTAAAGACTAAGGGATTCAGCTGGGTGTAGTGGCTCATGCCTATTGTAATTCCAGCAGCTCAGGAGGCTGAGAAGGGAGGCTCGCTGGAGCCCCGGTGTTTGAGGCTTCAGTGAGCTATGATTGCATCACTGCACTCCAGCCTGGGTGACAGGGTAAGACCCCATCTAAAAAATTGTTTTTAAAGTCTTAGGGGATTCAAAAAATATTTTAGGATTGTAATAAAACATTTCTTGCTGGTATTTTTCCTAAGTCTCCTGTCCATTATTCAGCCCCATTATAATGCATGTGGCCTTGTCTGTCTTGTTGACTGCCACAATTTGAAGTGCATAAGAGTAACAGGAACATAGTAGTGCTTGGGAAACATACAAGATGAAGGAATACATTGTTTGCCTTCCACTTTAGGCATTTTTAGCTAAGAAAATAACCAATGTCTATAGTTCCTTTTAAGAAACACTCAGCATCTCTCAGGATTTCTACCTCTGGTGCATTCCTTTCAGTGTCCGTACACGTGTTTAATGCTACATTCAGTACCTGCAATTTATTTCTAATGACTTCACTGCCTAATATTTATAGATCATTAAAATATAAGCAAAGTAGGCCGGGCACAGTGGCTCATGCCTGTAATCCCGGCACTTTGGAAGGCCGAGGCGAGCAGATCATGAGGTCAAGAGTTTCAGACTAGCCTGGCCAACATAATGAAACCCCATCTGTACTAAAAATTAGCCCAGCGTGGTGGTGCATGCCTGTAATCCCAGCTACTCAGTAGGCTGAGGCAGGAGAATCGCTTGAACCCAGGAGGCGGAGGTTGCAGTGAGCCAAGATCGCGCCACTGCACTCTAGCCTAGGTGACGAGACTCCATCTCAAAAAAAAAAAACAAAAATTTTATGCGCACACACACACACAAAGTAATCCAAGAAAGACAAAATGGATACCAACATCTTTGCACTGAAGACTACAAAAAGCATTATACCTTTCAGCTGACAGGCTGCAGACTCTACAAAGCCTTCTGCTCCTGATGGGACAGGTGAAATAAATCTGGGTGTGTTCAGACTAGATGACTAAGGCAGCATTACTGTCCTTTTCCAGCTGCATGGCTTGTGCAATTCCTTCTAAATGGCACTCATTTCCTTAAGCTCTGGGATGCTGAGCAGTATTGTCATCATGTTTTCCTCTCACACTGAAAAAAAAGAACAGCTCCTATTAAGACTAGAACTGTAGAGTTGTACAGATATGAAAACAGAGAAAAGTGTTTCTTTTCTTATTTGGTAAATATTTTGCTTTTGAGGCATCTGTAACTAATCACAGCTGTTTCCTTTAGTTACAAATGGATTCAATCAGGTAAAATTTGAAATGAAACACAAAACCACTAGAGTCATTCCATTATACAGTACAATGGTAGTGTTAAGCCTTGTGAAATATATGTATTAAGTATGCATGAATTCATCAAATCAAACAAAGAAGCTAATGGGTCTCTGATTAGTGTTCTAATTCCATTATGGTGATATTTCCCTCTCACTCTGACTCATCTAAAACATGTGAACAAAATGCTATTAAGTTTATTATACAGTCTGTTATGTGCCATCATTCTGGTTAAGTAATGAAAACTGATTTTTGGCTAGAATTTCTCTCTTGAAAATCAAGGGCAAAAAAGAGCTGCTGTTAAATTGAGGTATTTCAATTTTAACTTTAGTAACTTGTAATCCTTTATGTCAAAACTAAAACAAAAACCAAATCCCTGTTTATTCTCATCTAGGATTCATAAAAAATCTTGTTTCCAAAGGGATTGTTACATGGATATTAACGAACAATGGCTATTTCAATCAAGAATCAAGTATTCAGAAAAACAAGCAATAGAAAATGCATTTTTATTCCATATTTTAAAAACATAGACTTTCTAGCAACTTATAAATTTCTATTATAATAATAAATTGATACTTTGAGCCAAGAAAATGATATAACCAAAAATTCATTTGTACCCTTTGTTTAGGAGTGTTTTACATTTATGCATAATTTTCCTTTTATAAAAGATGATTGTTACAATCAGGTATACAACTACTTGGTTATGTCTAAGTTCTGTCTCTTAAAATATATTCTTTTAGAGAATCCATTTAATCATCTTATTCTTTTCTTCAATCTTCTCCAAACAGTGGTAGAAGTACAATTTGATGGACAGAATAAACAAAATTGTTTTCGACCACACCCAGATCATACTGATATCTACAGTATAGTCCTGGCTACAAGGGAGCTCAACTCTAACTCGTGAAGTGGGCCTGGTTTAGAAAGTAATGATGAGGTGGTAACTAATGATAGTGCTAGTTGTTATCAAAAATTAACAACTTTAGGTATTTTTGTTTTGGGTTTTTGTGGTTTAGGTACATCCAAAATTTCTTCATAGTCTGCACTCATTCCCTTTGCCCAGCGACCGACTGTGACCATTCGCTCTGTAAAGGAATAGAAAAATCAGAATATGAGAAAAACAGTAATCAAATGCATCCACTCAGATCGTTACTGGTTTTGGAAAGGAACTCATTTTGACATGAATAATCACAAGGAGGGAAGACTCCATCACTAAAGGAAAGTGAGCAATTCTGTAATTGATTATAACCCTTGATTTCAGAGTACCACAGGCAATTTCTCATCCCAATTAGGGAAATGCAGCAACTACTTTGCAATGCACGAATTGACGAGAAAGCTCTTTCATTCTTTCCCAGAGTTCATCATTACAGAGTCAATGAATTCCAAGAGTCTGTAAACAGCAAGGCTTATGAAGCATCAGTTTTAAATGCATAAGATTCTACCTGTGAAATTATACAACATCTGCTTGTCAGTCTTGTCATTTGGGAAGTGGCAATCCTCCCAGGAGGGAGAATTCAAATTCCACTTCATCATTTCAATCTCACTGCCTACAATGTACTAAAGACTATCTTCTAAACAAGCTTGTAAACAAGAACTCTTGGTTTTCAAATTTAAATGTTAGGGATAAGAAGTAAGAATGAGCAGACTTATTTGTGTAGTGTTGTAACTATGTGAAATAAAAAGAAATGTGCTCTTTCCATAAGAAGCACTGCTGGGCTATCCTACTGCCTTCTTGCCTGCCTTCACACAGGATTACCATCATTCTAGTCCAGGCAAACTAATGTAATAATGATCTCCACTTCCTCAAAAGTCTGCCATGAATATCTCTGAAGTTTTTGATGAATAAGGCTAGTATTTCATCAGGAAGAAAATAGCCAGATTCTGTGTAGATAACACATTTTTAATATTTTTGGTAGTTTCTGCAATCAACTCTGAATCTTTTAGGTACATACAAAGCAAAGCATACATGAGGACACTCAATATTAAGACTATGGAAAGTTATTTCATATTTTTTATTTTCTCTTAGTGAATTCATATTTTTCTTAAGTAACAGAATTGGCTCTATTATATTAAATTCATTAGTTAGCAAATATAAATGCTTATGAATAAGATGTCTTATAAAGTCAGGGTCCCCTAAGGCTTACTGGTCACTTTTTTCCCCACCTATTCAGTTACTCAGTACGATGTGCGTCTGTTGCTGACAGAGATTAAGTGACTGCTACAGTAGGAAAACAGGTCTTAAAATCATTAGCATCCCAATGAGTTATTCATAATAAGTGCAGAATAAAATGCAGAGGAATATTAATCTCAGCCCTTCTAAGTAGAGGCCCAGAGATCTCACCTGAATTCTGACTTTCAGGGCAATCTTTCTTTAAATGTTCCACAGAGCCACAGAGTTTGCAGCCGCCACCTATTGAAAGAGCAAAGCCACTGAATACCATCTCATATTTACATGGGGATTTTAACATCTCAAAGCACTTTCACATCTTACTGGATCCTCACAACCTTGTCAGTTGTAAAAGTAGCTAGACCAGGAACATAGGGAGGTGCCACTATTCATATTAAGAATTCATTCTCCATTCCTTTTAACCTCACAGAGCAGTAAATTGTACCCACCCACTGCTTCTTGCACCTGGCCTTGAGAAGTAGGAAAATGAGTTATGATGGAAGGCATCAAGAGCTATTGCACAGAAGCCTGGATCTTAATGCTTAGACAGTCAAGAGTCTGTGAACCCTTGGACCTGTAAATAAAAGTTGTAAGCAGATGCTCTTTCCTGAATAGCATGTCAGATTCTCTGTCAATGGCCCAAAAACAGATTAGAAACTACTATTCTACTGTAGAGATCAGATGTGGGTAAGCATTTACAAAAGAAATAAAGTTAATTTTTGTTTCAGTGCCTTCCATTGGCCAGGCACCCTAACCCTATAAAAATGCCCATCTGCCTACTTTAAACATTTCAGAATTGTGAATCACAACACATGTGCTTTCTAAAATAAGTCTTTCACTTAATGATCAAACACTGTTGCTTAATGGTCAAGCATTATTTTGATTATGCTCAAAATGTTAAGTGACTTAGAAAAATGACCTAATCAGATACAAAGATACAAATCTGGCTGAATTTTCTTTTTTCCCCAAATCTTGACTTTATTTTCAATATAAAAAATGCAAATTTGGAAACCCACCCTACTTTTCCCCCTGACATAATGCTTTACCTCTTAAAAACAAAGTACTAATTCTATATACATCAAATGTACCATACAAAAATGTATCCAGTATTTCTATTGCTACCAAAGTGTTCTAAATTAAAACAAGTCACAGAAAGCCCCTTATTGTAAACAAAAGATTACAAGTTATAAAATCAAAGTACACACAGGCTAATCTGGCCAAATTTTCACATCTATGGGATCTACTCTCCTTGCTGCATTAAAACTTTTTTTTTTCATATCTAGTCACTTTGGTTGACCAGTGAAAGCCATTTTTGCTCACTCGTCATGTTAACTACCCATTTTTATAAGCTCAACACTGAAATGCACCTGAACATTTTTTAGGCCCTGGCTTCTTTATATGCCATAGTGAAAAAGAAGCACTTGAATAATACACTTTAATCTTTATTAAAACCTCTTTAGGCAAATATCATAATTCATCAACTCTAAGACACCATTGATTATAAGATGTATCATTATTGCACATACCTCTCAGAAAGAAAAACAGCTGTCAATTATGTGGGACCCACCAATGGTAAGATACATTCTGATTTCCAAGGGATTAAAATTGAAAAACTGTGCATCTTAGAATCAATAAAATATAGTTTTGTCAGCTCCATTCTATAGCTGAGGAAACTGAGATTGAGTTTGGTAAGTTGGCCAAAGCCCCCGAGCTAGTGAGTGGCGGTGCTGGCACTATAACCCAAGTCTGACCAACTCCAAAAGCTACGCTTTTTCACTGAACTTCTCCAGGGGGACACCCAGGACATGACACAAGAAATGTCTAGAGCCTGATGGCACCAGCCACCACATCAACAGATAACAGCCTCCTCCTTAAAGCTTTAGACCGCATAGACTTTACTGTGTGAACCTTAATTACCCAAGTTAAAGAGAAAAAAGCTACATAATCCCATGCCAGACAAATAACTAAGAAAAAAAATTCAGAAGCAAACATTACTACAGTATTGAATCGTGTACCCACCCTTCCACAAAAATGGTATGCTGGCTGAGGCTGAATATATAATACGATTTTAAAAACCTCATATTAGCTTGAGAGATATATAATCCCTCTGCTTCTATTATGTCTAAAAGTAGAAATGTATAATAGTCTCACAAATGATGAAGCAAGCACAGTTGGAAATACACACCTTAGTTTTTTCTGATTTGTTTTATTAACATATGAAGTCAAACTGCACAAAAAGCCCAGTACATATAATAGCACTTGATAAAAATAATGTAATTCTCAAGGTTTTGCAATTTATTCAAGAAGTTGTTCAAGAACTGATTGAGTGTAAACTAAATCACAACTGCACGATAACTCACCATTTCTGCTATATGAAGGTAACAGTACTTACCATCAGCATAGAGTCCTTTGGGATTATCCGGACAAGATCTAGACAGGTGGCCCATTTCTCCACAAACAAAACATTTTGCAAAAGGAAATTCGCCTGTAAAAATCAACAGTTCCTATTCAGTTGACAATACATATGGCAAGTCATAAAATTCACATTAACAATAAAAAATATTTTTACATAACTTAAAATTTAATCTCATATGATTTCCAAATACTAAGTGGCACACTCTTAACAAATTGTGTTAAAAATATACCCAGGGTGCTATTTATTGGCTTTCCCCATGAACAAAGCAAAAAACGGAAAGAAACACATACCAAGAGCCGGGTCGACTTTAGCTTTACACTTGGTTATTTCATGCTCTGTGGACCCACACCTGTAACATATCCCAGTGCCCATGTCTTGATTTTCAAGGGCGGCAGGGCAATCTGCAATTCCATGACCAGGTTTTCTACAATGGAAACACACCTGGGAAAACAAAATGTGGGTTGGCACACTGCAAAACTATACCAGTGACTTTATTAATTGTTATCAAAAACATATTTAAAACATTTCTCATCTTATTTAGCTTTTTCTGAAATCTCAATATTGTATTTGTAGAAAAAAGGTTTCATACATTCCTAAACAATGAGATGTCCTTTCCGTCAGAGGGTTTCCTTGCTTTTGAAAACCTCAATCGATAAATCTATCAATCTCAGGAACAATGTTATATATGTGGCTTTGTAGAAGGCAATTGCTTAAATGAATTGAGCAAATATGGACTATTCGTTTTATAACTGGAATGTCTGCAGTAGAAAAATGGCGTTTTCTATAGGAAATGGGCAGTGGCTATAAAAATTATCACTCAAAATTTGTATTTGTGTATAATTATATACTCAAAAATTTTTAAAAATTAATATATTTTTTAAAGTTCACATAATTAAATGAATTTGGGTCAAATGTTTCCATTCAAGTTATGATTCAAACCATAAGATATATTTCATAGCAAAAAGTATATCCTTGTTTTTGTACCCTAAATACGCTTTTTTTTTTTTGAGATGGAATCTCGCTGTCACCAGGCTGGAGTGCAGAGTGGCGTGATCTCGGCTCACTGCAACCTCCGCCTCCCGGGTTCAAATTATTCTCCTGCCTCAGCCTCCCAAGTAGCTGGGATTACAAGCACGAGCCACTACGACCAGATAATTCTGGTATTCTTAGTAGAGACAGGGTTTCACCATGTTGGCCAGGATGGTCTCAATCTCCTGACCTCGTGATCCACCCGCCTCAGCCTCCCAAAGTGCTGGTATTACAGGCGTGAGCCACCACGCCCGGCCATACACATTCTTTAATATTCAGAAATAGGTTTCATTTTTAGAATATATACGCAATACATTTTAAAGGAATAATGTACTCTGAGATGAATTATTTGGCTCCAACATAAAACAGAGCAATGGTTAGTTATTTACAGAAATTTGAAGAATTTTTTTGCTGCAATAAATGAGAACATCAACCATAATGAAAAATGGCAGATATTTAAACTATTTTATTTAAGCTGGAAAAAGATATATATATTTCTCGAATAATAAATAGTCATTTAATTATGTTTTTCAAAATAAGCACAGGTTTTTTTAAAAAGCAAATTCAACCGGCAAAATAAAACATTTATTTTGCAACTCTGTCCTTTTTTCCTACTTAATAAAATATTGAAAAAGAATGAGTCCCTTTCAATTCTTCAGTAACTTGTACATTTAGAATGAGCTGGTCCAAAAACAAGAAGCTGCATTTATTATACAAATGCAGCAAAAGCTACTGCTAAAACCTGCATCACCACTATAGGAAGTCTTGGCTTGTTGGTGAAGTCAAAGTGGTCTCTATTAAGCTGAGACTACTGCCTTAGTTCACAGCCTTCTCCTTTAAAATCTAATCATCACTTACTACAACATTTTTGAATGGTCCTTAAGTTTAATGTAGATGGGAATGTGAAGCGCTGATTGTAAATTTCAATAGCATAATCAGTTTATTAGCATTTAAGGACTGATGCTTAGTATAAGGTATTAAAAAAAATAGCAAGGAAGTAAATTAACAACAGGTCACAACAAGCCATATACTGTTTATATAGCACTCCCCTTTTTAAAAAACAATATCCTTCCCCACTTAATTACAAACATAATGCTTAAGAGATCATAACAGTAAATGTCTTCAAATGGTATGCAATTCACCATACTGCCTATGTCAACTAAACTAAAATGACTTAAAATATTTAAAAATAGTTAACTTAGACAAAACTCTATCCTGATACCAATAGAAATGTTATCCTTTCTATCCATATTTATCCATAAGGAATGTTTCATCAGTATTATCTCTAAATAATTATCTTTAAATAGAATAATGCATAGACTAATCTTGCAAACAGCCAAAAGACACATTTAGAGGCTGTTAACATTTCAAGCCTGCATTGGTGCAAACAGTGCTCTACATATAGTAATACTAATAAAAAATAAAAGTATAACTAGCAACAAGTCTTCATTCTTATGAAGTGGCGTGCTAGGAGACTTGGGAAACTCACTTAGAGAAGGGAAAAATAATTATAGCGAGTATTTCATCCCCTTTGCCTGACATACTTTAAAATCTAGCGCTAGGCATTACAGAAAGAAACCTGCTGCCCCCAGCGTTCCTCTGAATGTAATATGGGGGAGGGAGGAAGCAATGACTAGGGAGTGTCAAGGACTTTTAATTCTATTACTCTGCTCTAACTAGTGTGGCTCCTATGTACCTCTTTCCTGTGCTTCAGTATTTCATAGATAAAGAACATCCTTTCCAAGTAATAGGGACCCACACACATTTAATCTATTGTACTTTATCTTCTTCATAATTTTGACGTTTTCTCAATGCTAATTTGAAAAAGGGGCTATTGGAAGGTGAGGATAGGTTTTGGTTTTTTTGGAAGACAAACTCTCGTATTGTCACCCAGACTGAAATGCAGCGGTTGGTCACATGGTTCACTGTAGCCTTGACGTCCCAGGCTCGATCCTCCTGCCTCAGCTGGCAGTAGTAGCTGGGATCACAGGTGTGTATCACCACACCTGGCTAATTTTTTTTTTTTTTTTTTTGGTAGAGATGGGGTCTCCCTATGTTGCCCTGGCTGGTCTTTAACTCCTGCGCTCAAGTGATCCTCCTGCCTCAGCCTCCCACAGTGCTGGGATCACGGGCATGGGCTACCACATCTGGTCTATAACATAGGTTTTGAAGTCAGGCTGGGTTTGAATTTTACCTCTGCTACTAGCTAAGTGGCTTTCACAAGTTATTGAATCTGTCTGCACTTCAGTGTTTGCCATCCATAATATGGGAATAATGCCATCACCTTTGCTGTGTTGTTGTGATAATTAACCAGTACATCATGTGCCTAGCATATATGTGCTAAAAAAGTACTAGTCCTTAAAATGATGCTCTATGAATCTGGGACATAATGGTAACCAGACCCTGCTAAGATATATCTGTATGTGAGTATAAGAATAGTTTCCAGCTAAATAAAGTAAATAACATGGTAGAAGCGATGCTCTCACCATTGCATTTTTCTTTGCCGCTTGTCTTTTTAATCTTCTTTCTTCCCGTCGACTGTCTTTCTTTAAAGCAACTGCAATTTCTTCCTTTACTTCCTCACTGTCTGTTGCTACAATTTGCCCATTGTGAACCATCTGTGAATTCTGTCTTAGGTATTCCATGAATCCATTCACATCTTCATTTAAGTACTCCTTTTTCTTTTTCTTTTTATGTTTTGCTTGGGGTGCATCATTTTTGAGGGATAGCCTATTGGCTTCAAGTTGTTTATGCTTTGGTAGGTTTTGGCTTGTTCCCTCAAAGGATCCCTTCTTCATGTCCTCCCATGATGTTGCAGGCAAGGGTCTCTTGTTACATGTGGTACTAACTCGGGCCCACCTGGTCATAATTTCATCACAGGTACCTTATCAATTTTTAAGACAAGCATGGGTGGTTAGTCATCAACAACAAAAACAGCAAAACTAAAGAGACATGCTATATCACTATATCTCACATATGCCCATATGTTAAACTTTTAATTATTAAAACACTTTTTACTTCAGTTAGATATCTACATACATATTTAATGCTATAATATGCTGCACAGACATGCTTCTAATATAAATCTACCACTTACCAGAAAAGCTGCCATACCAGTTAAAAAAGTTGTGCTTAAAATTGAAAAATTAAGAAATCAAATTTTCATAAAATATAAATCAGTAATATAATGAATGCAATTATTCCTTCCACATTCTGCAGTTTTCCTGTTTATTTTCCTCAAGTCCCACAGCTACTTTCTCCCAATCGTCTTGCTTAGTCTGCCATTTCAATGCAACAATTTGCATAGCAAATTACTAAGTATACAGAAATCATGTCCTTTAATATGAAGTTTGTTGAAATTTCCTGACAGAGTTATAAGTAAAACATAAAAAAGTGTTTACTATCACAGGGTGATCCCAGGCTTCCTCTCTTACTAATCAAGGTATAAGCGACTTCCAGCCCCGTGATTTCAATCATCTTCGATTCTATTTAAATTATGATTTGAATCATAAGATACATTTCACACCAAAATCTGTATCTTGTTTTTATAGTCTTAATACCTATGCTTTAATGTTCAGAAATACTTTTCATTTTAGAGCACATACATACTTTAAAGAAGTAATTTATCCTAACACTAATTATTTGGCTCCAACATAAAACGGAACAAAGTTTTGGTCACTTATATCCTAGTAATTTGGAGGATATTTTTTTTCCTGCAATGAATGAGAACATTCAGCCATAATCAAAGATTCATCAGCTACAGTCACATAGTACATAACATTTAGGTCAATAGCGACTGCACATATGATACTGGTCTCAGATGATTATAATGCAGCTGAAAAATCCCTGTTGACTTTGTAGCCCTCATAACTTGTAGTCTAACACATTACTCATGTCTGTGGTAATGCTGGTGTAAACACACCTACTGGACTGCCAGTCCTATACAAGCACAGCGTTTACAATGATGTACTGTACATAATACTAGATAATTATAAGTATTCCAGAAAAAGGCAGTTATCATAGGAGATGACAGCTCCATTCATGTTACTGCCCCTGAAAACCCTTCAGTAGGATAAGATGTGGAGGAAGAAAAGAGTGATACTGATGATCCTGACCCGGTGTAGCCATAATGTGTATGTCTCAGTTTATAATAACAAAAAAATTTAACAGGAAAAAGCTATAGAATACTGTAAGGGAATAAAGAAAACATTTTTGTATAGCTACACAACATATTAGCGTTTTAAGCTAAGTGTTATTACAAAAGAGTGGGCTGGGTGTGGTGGCTCACGCCTGTAATCCCAGCACTTTGGGAGGCCAAGAAGGGCGGATCACGAGGTCAGGAGATCGAGACCATCCTGGCAAACATGGTGAAACCCATCTCTACTAAAAATACAAAAATTAGCTGAGTGTGGTGGCGCGCGCTTGTAGCCCCGGCTACAGGCGCGGCTACAGGTGTGCGCCACTTGGGAGGCTGAGGCAGGAGAATCGCTTGAACCCGGGAGGCGGAGGTTGCAGTGAGCCGAGATTGCGCCACTGCACTCCAGCCTGGGTGACAAGAGCAAAACTCTGTCTCAAAAAAGAGAGAGAGAGAGAATAGACTCCGTCTCAAAAAAAAAAAAAAAAAAGGGTCAAGAAGTTAAAACTAATTTAAAAGTTTATAAAGTTAAAGCACAGTAAGCTAAGGTTATTACTTTAAACATTTTTAAATAAACTTAGACTAAGCATACAGCATTTATAAAGTCTACAGTAGTGTACTGCAATACCCTAAATATCCTAGGCCTTCACACTCACATACCACTCACTGACTCACTCATAGCTACCGACAGCCCTGCAAGCTCCATGCTTTAAGTGCCCTATTCAGGTGTACCATGTTTTCTTTTATACCTTATTTTTACAGTATCTTTTCTACGTTTAGATACACACTTATCATGCTTTTAGAACTGCCTACAGTATTCAGTAGTCATACTGTACAGGTCTGCAGTCTAGGAGCAACATGTTATCCCATGCGGCCCAGGTGTGTAGGTTTGTTATGTAAGTACACTATGATATTCACCCAACCACGAAAAGGCCCAGCCATTTCTCAGAACTATACCAGTTGTTAAGGGAAGCATGGCTGTTTTAAGCCACCACCTTTGTTGTTGTTGTTGCTGTCGCTGTTGAGACGGAGTCTCACTCTGTAGCCCAACCTGGAGTGCAGTGGGCCATCTTGGCTCACTGCAACCTCTGCCTCCAGGGCTCAAGCGATTGTCGTGCCTCAGCCTCCGGAATAGCTGGGATTACAGGCATGTGCCACCACGCCCAGCTAATTTTTTGTATTTTAGTAGAGAAGGGGTTTCACCATGTTGCCCAGGGTGGTCTCGAACTCCTGACCTCAGGAGATCCGCCCGCCTCGACCTACCAAAGTGTTGGGATTACAGGCGTGAGCCACTGCGCCCGACCTAAGCCATCACCTTTTAAGACCAGCATCCCTCGCAATCCCCCAAGTCTCAGCATCTGGTAACAGAAAGATCCCTTCCACAGAAGCTGAAGGGTGGACCCAATGAATTGGTGTAAGATGCTCCATGCCACTTCACGAGCGCACTCTTCGCCGAAGTTTATGCGACTGTCCCAGTGGGGACCGAAGCTGTTCAAAACGAAATGGATTATCCTTCCCCTGCGTAAGTGGGAAGTGGGAGGCTCTGGGTTATCAGGAGCATGAAGTAGGAGAGCCGGGCGGCCCACTCACAGGATTCCAGAGCGGCTGGACGCGCAGCCCCCAGCAGCCGGAGCCCAACAGCTGAGGCCGACACCCCTACATAGCCCGAGCAGCCCGCGCTCAGCCAGCTCAGGGACCCAGCGGGCTAGGCCTTCTGTCCTCCCAGCTTCCCATACAAGTTCCGCCAGGCCAGCGGGAACGAACAACACACTGCAGTTTTCAAGGCTGCAAACCTCCCCTCCTCCCTGCGCTGCGGCGCAGCTTCTTACCGCGCACGAATCCCCCAGAGCAGTCGAGTTAGCGAGCCAGGAAAGACCACCCTCCTGCGGCATTGGAGACCGGAAGCACATAGTGCCCGAGAGCGCGTCACTTCCGGCATCACAGGCGGTCTTTAGGAGCGGCTCGTGGGCGTTGAGATTGAGCTGAGTTTGCGGCGAGCTTAGTGATGGGATGGGGATGTGCAGGGCGCCGACACAAAAAGATGAAGCGTTCAATCCGTGCTGTCTGAACTCATAGTGTAGTAGGCGAGAGAGACGGGAGGATCGGTAGGGTGGGAGATGCTGGAGAGGCTTCCGTGAGACTGGATAAGAAAACAAAAATCTGGTGAAATTGGCGGCAAGGAGGGAGTTAAGGACATTCAGGCAGAGGCAAGGTAAAGACGCGGTGGGAGTGGGTCACTGTGATAAAAGTCTGAAAAGGACATTTTGGGGCTGTCTTGGGTGAGAGGCAGTGCCTCATGTCCCCTCTTCAGTGCTCGTTGAGCATTAAAATGTTAACACTTGGTAGCCAAACAAGTTCTCTTTTTAAGAGGAAAACCCTAGAATCCTAAACGGCTCATTTTCTTTAGCGTGTTTCCAAATGCATACCACCACCAGCTGTGCCTAGTGAAAAAATGCGATTTACCAGGACCACTACTCTCAACAGTTTGCTCGATTCATTTAGCCTTTTGAATATTTGTCCACTTATTTTATCTTTATTGGCACCTCCTCCCTCGTCCCATGTTGTACCTGTAGTTCTACAGCTGCTCTGGGGATTCATTCTGCCCCAGCTCCCTCAAATCCATTTTCTGTGCCGTAGGAACGGAACTTTTGAAAATGTAAGTCGTATTACTGCTGTACTGCTTCAAACTCTGCCATCGCTTCCCATTGTTTTTAGGATGAAATTCAAACTCCTTGCGAAGTCCCTGCCTACTTCCCTAGCCTCATCTTGCACAATCTCTCCTTTGAGCACCGTGCATAGGATCTTTCTTCAATTTCTCAAATGCCGTGTGTTCCTTGCCGTCTCCAGGCCTTTACATTTTCTGTTGTCTTTGTATGGTACTCCTTTTCTTCTTCCAGTTACTTTCTACTCACCCTTCAAGGCTTTAAATATTTTATTCTCAAGAAAGCCTTCCAACCCCCTACTACCCCCATACAGGACCAATCCCCTACTGTGTGCTCATGGCAGTCTATGCTTTCTTATGACACTTTTCACATTTGTAATTACATTTGTATTCTCATTGCCTGGTACATCGTTGGTGCTCGCTTCGTATTTGTTTTTTTGTTTTGTTTTTTGCGAAGGAGTTTGGCTCTTGTCGCCCAGGCTGGAGTGCAATGGTGCGATCTCAGCTTGCAACCTCTGCCTCCCGGGTTCAAGCGATTCTTCTGCCTCAGCCTCCCAAGTAGGTGAGATTACAGGTGCCCGCCACCACGCCCGGCTAGTTTTTGTATTTTTAGTAGAGACGGGATATCGCCATGCTGGCCGGGTTGGTCTCAAACTCCTGATCTCAGGTGATCCGCCCGCCTTGGCCTCCCAAAGTACTGGGATTACAAGCGTGAGCCACTGCGCCTGGCCCTCGTATTTATTAAGTAAATGAGGAATAAGTACTTTGCGATGTTTATTTAAAGCAAACTAGAAAGTGGCCCAGTTTTCTTTAAGAGAAGGGATTTTAAAGTCAATGCTGTAGGAATGTTGAGATTTGGTTTGGTACATATCACAAATATCCTTAGGTCATATGGTGGAGAAAGTTTTCAAAGACAACAAACAACAGCACCTTCCAGCTCTTGAAGATAGGGAACTTCCTAAAAGATATGTGGTAGTGCTTCCCATACTGTAATGATCTCAACCAGCTGGCTTCAGGGTAGTGACATTTCATGAAGAGGTTTTATCTTTTGTAGATGCCAGGTACTTGCACAAAACATACCACTAGAGGGCGCATTTAACTAAAATTTTCTTTTTATTGGTATATTGCATTTTAAACTGTAGGTCGTTCATTCTTGGAAGTAAAGGAACATTCCGATTTCTTTTTGTAGCAGTATGTCCAATAAAGATTTGTAGTTGAGTAAATAGGGCATAGAATAAGTCCTTTGAAATTCGGAGGAAACTATTGCTACTAATAGCTAACTTTACTGAACATTTTATAGGTGCCTGCAGTATGCTTAATGGTTTGCATTCATTACCTAATTAGTCCACTCAGTATCCTGTGAGGTTGGTGCTATTATTTTCTCCATTTTGCAATGAGGGAATAAGTTCACAGAGCTGACCTAACTTATCCAAGCTCACACAGCTAATAAGAGGTAGAGCCAGGATTTGAACCAAGATCTCAGTCTAAACCTGTGTGCTCTGCTACTTTGAAATACTGCAGAGGATTGTTTGTCTACTTGATCCACTTTAAAACACTTTACTAAGTTATCCTGACCGATGTTCGATTTTTTTTTTTTTAGAAAGTATTTTACAGTTCAAGGGATTATGTTTGTATTCAATTTTCCCATCTTATTGAAATACTGTAAATGTATTTTTTATAACAATATCATCAGCAAGGTAAATGTTAAATAAGAAATTCTGGTCTTCCCAATTTTCCTACTGCTGTTTCTTTTCCAGTCCTCAAATTGCTGATCTATGTATTATGTTTTACAGCTTCATTCACTGGGAGAGACAGTGGAGTGTGTTTATTCCATATTACCAGGAATTGGAACCACTACCATTAGAATTTTATATCTTCATTCTTGCCCAGATTCTCTCCGGATAATAGGCGCTTGGCCACCCTAGATGAAGTGACCAGTAGGCGATGAGGACTAGAAGTGTCCAAGGCCCAGTCTGGGTGGACCGTCCCTCTAGCTGACTCACATAATAGAGTGAACAGCCTCCAGGCAGCCAGTTTACCTATAGAGCAATTTGAAATGGAGAACAGTGGATCTGGAAAGGAAGGCTGGGATGAGATTTTTCCAAATTAAAGTGTTTTTAAATGTGAAATTACAGTGTTCAAACTTTATCCATTAGAGCTTAAGCAATGAAGAACTGTTGATAGTATTTTAGATCATACAGGAGATCCCATAAAATAGATCTGGAAAAGAGGGTTGTGTACGGAAAACTGTAGCTAATGCATTCTCTGGGCAGTTATTGAATTGTTTATAGTATGCAGAAAAATACAGCAGAAGAGAGAGGAAAAAAATTAATGACCCTGCTGTTGGAAATAAAAAGATCCAGACCAGTGACATTCTGACATCTTAAAAACCTGTCAGTGATATTTTTAACTGCTTTAGGATCCTTACAATAAGGCTCATGAGTAATAGAATTGTGAGGGTTTTTTCTTTATACATAATTTTACAGATGTTGTTTAATGGGTGTGTATTACATTTAGAATCATTATTAAAGAGTTATTTTTAATCCATGGAGGTTTTGACACAGCACATGAGAATTTCTAATTATAGATTCATAGAAATACGTACCTTTTAAAACCCTATCTTCTTGTTTTACAGATCAATAAATTTAGTTTCAGAGAAGTTAAGTGATTGCCATAGAACACAATGCTAGTGACTGAATTTTGCTAACTTGCACATAGAAATGGCTCTGTGCTTTCATTTGCATTGTTGGTTTTCTCAGTAACAAAGTTACGAGCAATACTGCTTTATTTCAGAAGTGAAAGAAAAACTACTGGAAGTGTGGAGCAGGAGAAACCTATTAGTGGAAGTTGCTTGAGGTTCCTAGGCAGTAAGGAATAGGAATAATATAAAGTTTGTGTTGTCCTCTGAAAAAACTTGAATCTCTTTCATATTCTTTGCTTAAACATGGCAAAGAATAGTGTTGGAACACTAATCACAGAAATGATGTATCCTTCTGACTCATCTTACCGTCTTCTGTTGTATTTCTCAAATTTGAGTTCCTAATCATGTGTTTGAGTGCTTAGGATGTTAAGTGCTTCAAATGAATACTTAAATCTAAATTACAAACAAGTGGCAAGATTTTCAAGTTCTCCTTTATTCTCTGAAATGAGTACTTCTTCCTCCTCATGTCTGAGGAAGTCATACCAGATTACGGGCCTTAGACTGTCCATTCCAAGGAACAGTGAGAGGTCGTATAGTTACAAATGGAATTCTGTAAAAGAGGATAGGTGAGGAAAAAGCTCTTTTTGATATCTACTATGTGCCAGTACCTTAAGTGCTAGATATATGCAAATGACAGAGAGGTCCCTGCCCTTAAGCAGCCAAGAGCCTGTGAGAGTAAGACAGATTAAAACCACTAATAAACTGATGTTATAAATAGTGAGGGAATTATGGTGGTATACAGATTACAGATAAAAGAATTCTTCCTGGGAAGAATCTAAAACTTCCTAGGAAGTTTTAGAAAAACTTCACAGTAGGATGTGTTGCAGACAACTGGAGAGAGGGATCATGGAGGTGAGGAGGAGTCAGTAAAAAACAAATACATGTACTCAATCTAAAATCCTCTCCAATAAGCTGAAATGCTTTTGCAGATAAGACTGACACACACTGACATACACACAAAAAAGAGATAAAAATTTATGCTAGTACTTTATAAAGGTCAAAGTGAACATAGTATTTCATACCGATTTAGTAACTACTATATAAAATAATCTACCAGTAATTCTGGGTAAAAACAGTACAGTAATTAATGATTTCAGATGAACTAATTTAAGAGGACCACAAACAAGGAAAAACATAACCTGCCCAAAACTATGGCATAGCAAATAAATGATCTTAGGAAATGAGGCCCCACAAATATTTAAGAAACATTTATGGACCAAGAAAATGTAGAAAGTCATATTTGTATACATTCCGGAAGATGTGAGAGTCCAATGGTGAGCTGTATGAAGATGAATTGGACACAGTTCATACTCCCAGAGGAATCTAGTAAAGAAGACAAACAGGGCCAGGTGCGGTGGCTCACTCCTTTAATCCCAGCACTTTGGGAGGACAAGGCAGGCGGATCACCTGAGGTCAGGAGTTCGAGACCAGCCTGACCACCATGGTGAAACCTCGTCTCTAGTAAAAATCCAAAGAAAAAAATTAGCCAAGCGTGGTGGTGGGCACCTGTAATCCCTCCCACCTGTAATCTGGGAGGCAGAGGTTGCAGTGAGCAGAGGTTGCAGTGAGCTCTGTTGCACTCTAGCCTGGGTGACAAGACTGAAACTCTGTCTCAAAAAAAAAAAGAAAAAGAAAAACAGATTTTAAATTCCTCAAGGAGCAAATGAAGGAGTGAACTTTTGCCCAGGCCAGCTTAATATGGAAGTCACCAGCAAGTTTTCAAATAGGAAGATTAGCTACACTGGGTCTGTGTGACTTTTAGATCTGTAAACAGTGTATCTTGGAGAAGGACAGCAAACCAGATAGAAGGGCTTGTTTTTATTTATTTATATATATATAATTTTTAAAAATTCTTCTTTTAAATACTAAGAAGGACTTCTAAGACCTAATCCTAAGGTACCAGTACTCAATCTACATGTGTTGCCACTTTTCCTGTATTGGCTGTTTGTTTTTAAAACTGAAATTTAGAATGGTGGATTTTAAGCATTGTGGATATGCTTAATGCCACAGAACTGTACACTTAAAATGACTAGTGGTAAATTTTATGTGTATTACCATGATATAAAAAAAATTTTTTTTAAACTGGTGTTTAACCATTTTATGAGTAGTATTTTCTTGATTCTCTTGAAGCTCAGTTTTACATCTTTCTCCTTTATTTACTACTTAAGTTGCTCTTAAATTTAAGAAATGTGCAATTTGTGAAACACAGCCTTCTTAAGAATGTGCATGTTTGTTCCATGGGTATATTGCATGATGCTGAGGCTTGGGGTATGATTGATCCCATCACCCAAGTACTGAACATAATACCTAATAGTTTTTCAACCCTTGCTGTCCTCCCTCTAGCAGTCCCCAGTAACTGTTGTTGCCATCTTTGTCCATGAATACCTAGTGTTCAGCTCCTACTTATAAGCGAGAACATGTGGTATTTGGTTTTCTGTTCCTGTGTTAAGTCACTTAACATAATGGCCTCTAGCTTCATCCATGTTGCTGCAAAAGACATGATTTGTTTCTTTTTATGGCTGCATAGTATTCCATGGTGTATATGTACATATTTACTTTATCCAATCCACTATTCATGGGCCTCTAGGTTGATTTCCATGCCTTTACTATTGTGAATAGTGCTGCAGTGAACATATGAGTGCATGTGTCTTTATAACGGAACGATTTACATTCCTTTGAGTACATACGCAGTAACAGGACTGCTGGGTCAAGTGGTAGTTCTGAGTTCTTTGAGAAATCTCCAAACTGCTTTCCACAGTGGCTGGTCTAATTTACATTCACACCAACAGTGTATTAACATTCCTTTTCTCTGCAGCCTCACCAGCATCTGCTGTTTTTTGACTTTTTTTTTTTTTGAGATGGAGTCTCGCTCTGTCGCCAGGCTGGAGTGCAGTGGCACGATCTTGGCTCACTGCAACCTCCGCCTCCTTGGTTCAAGTGATTCTCCTGCCTCAGCCTCCTAAGTAACTGGGACCATAGGCACGCACCACCATGCCCGGCTAATTTTTGTGTTTTCAGTAGAGACGGGGTTTCACGATGTTGGCCATGATGGTCTTGATCTCTTGACCTCGTAATCTGCCCGCCTCGGCCTCCCAAGGTACTGGGATTACAGGCATGAGCCACCGTGCCCAGCCTGTTGTTTTTTGACTTTTTAATCACCATTCTGACTGGTGGGAGATGGTATCTCATTGTGGTTTTAATTTGCATTTCTCTGCTGATTAGCGATGATGAGTATTTCTTCATATGTTTGTTGGCCACTTGTATATCTTCTTTTGAGAAGCGCCTGTTCATGTCTTTTGCTCGTTTTTTAATGGGGTTGTTTTGTGCTTGTTCAATTGTTTACATTCTTTATAAATTCTGCATATTTGACCTTTGTTGGATGCATAGTTTGTGAATATTTTCTCCCATTCTGTAGGTTGTCTGTTTACTCTGTTGATAGTTTCTTTTGCTGTGCAGAAGCTCTTTAGTTTAATTAGATAGTCCCACTTAAACCAATTTTTGTTTTTGTTACAGTTGTTTTTGAGAACTTAGCATACATTCTTTTCCAAGGCCAGTGTCCAGAATGGTGTTTCCTAGATTTTCTTCTAGAATTTTTATACTTTGAGGTCTTACATTTAAATCTTTAATCTATCTATTGTTAATTTTTGAAAGGTACAATCCAGTTTCATTCTTCCACATGTTGCTAGCTAGCTATCCCAACACTATTGAATAGGGAGTCCTTTCCCCATTGCTTTTTTGCTGTTGTTGATTTTCTTGAATATAAGATGATTGTGCAGCTTTATATCTGGTTTTTCTATTCTATTCCCATTTGTCTCTGTGTCTCTTTTTGTACCAGTACCATGCTGTTTGGGTTACTGTAACCTATTAGGATAGTTTCAAGTCAGGTAATATGATACCTCCAACTTTGTTCCCTTTGCTTAGGATTGTTTTAGCTATTCCTACTCTTTTTTGGTTCCATGTAAATTTCAGAATAGCTTTTTTCTAGTTGTGTGAAAAATGACATTGGTAGTTTGAATCTGTAGATTGCTTTGGGCAGTATGGCTACTTTAATGATATGGATTCTTCCAGTCTGGGCATGGAATGTTTTTCCATCTGTTTGTGTCATCTGTGTTTGTAGTTCTCCTTGTAGCGGTCTTTCACCTCCTTGGTTAGATGTGTTCTTAGGTATCTCTCTCTCTCTCTCTCTCTCTCTCTGTGTTGTACATGGGATTGCATTCTTGAGATGGCTTTCAACTTGAATGTTACTGGAATATAGAAATGCTACTGTTTTCATATGTTGATTTTGTATCCTCAAACTTTACTGAAGTTGTTTATCAGTTCTAGGAGCTTTTTGATGACAGCTTTAGGGGTTTTTTGTTTTTTTTTTTTTAGACAGACTCTCGCTCTGTCACCCAGACTAGAGTGCAATGGCGCAATCTTGGCTCAATGCAACCTCCACCTCCCGGGTTCAAGTGATTCTCCTGCCTCAGCCTCCTGAGTAGCTGGGATTACAGGCATGCGCCACCATGCCTGGCTAATTTTTTTTTTTTTTTTGTATTTTTAGTAGAGTTGGGGGTTTCACCATGTTGGTCAGGCTGGTCTCGAACTCCTGACATCGCGATCCTCCCGCCTTGGCCTCCCAAAGTGCTGGGATTACAGGCGTGAGCCACCACACCCAGCCAGCTTTAGGGATTTTTAGGTATACAATCATATCATCCATGAAGATAGACAGTTTCACTTCTTCTTTGCCTATTTGGATGCCTTTTCTTTCTTTCTCTTGCCCAATTGCTCTGGCTAGCACTTCTAGTACTGTGGTGAATATGAGTGGTAAGAGAAGGCATCCTTGTCTTATTCCAGTTCTCAAGGGAAATGCTTCCAGTTTTTGCTTGTTCAGTATGATGTTAGCTGTGGGTTTGTCATAGATGGCTCTTATTATTTGGAGTATGTTCCTTTTGAGAGAGGAGGTGGTTAGGGGTTGGCTAGGCAATTAGGGAAGGTCTTTGGAGAAGAACAACACTTACGGGACCACAGCTGCACTGCCCCTGTTATGTAGCAAGCAGGTGGAAATGTGGTGAAGAGCTTCCTCTTACACCAGGATGTTTGCCCAAGAAGGGAGTGTCCCAACTTAGGCGCAGGTGCAGTAAATAAACGTAACGTCCTTAACTTGACCCAGCTCGTTATATATACATAATTAACATGATATCTGCATGGTACTTCACCACCCCCTGCCAAGTGGGCTTTTCTGTGATGTTTATGGGTAATAACGAAGATGGAGTAACTTTGGACAAGAACGCACCTGTGCAGAAAGAAGTGGGATCAGGAAGCAACCAGGACGTAGAGGGTCGTGCAAGATGCAAATGAGAAAAATGCCCCTGGAAAGGGGGGACAAAAACCCCTGGGGACAAGCCCATAGGCATCAGCCCACTTTCAAGTCTTGCTGCTGAGAGCTTTTCCTGTTGCTTAATAAAAATCTATGCCTTACTTACTCTCTGGTGTCCATGAACCTCATTCCTCTTGGTCATGGGACAAGAATTTGGAACTCACCGAACTATGGGAGTGAAGGAGCCACAACACCTTAATGCATAGTTTCTTGAGGATTTTTATCATGAAGGGATATTAGATTTTATCAAAAGCTTTTTTTGTGTGTCTGTTGCGATGATTATATTGTTTTTGTTTTACTTCTGTTTATGGGCTGAATTGCATTTATTGATTTGCACATGTTGAGCTAACTGTGCTTTCTGGGAATGAAGCCTATTTAATCGTAGTAAATTAACTTTTTATGCTGTTGTATTCAGTTTGCTAGTATTTTTGTTCAGGATCTTTGCATCTGTGTTCATCAGGGATACTGGCCTATAGTTTTCTTTTTGTTGTTGTTGTGTCTTTGCCAGGTTTTGGTGTCAGGGTGATGCTGGCTTCATAGAATGATTTAGGAAGAGGTTCTTCCCTGATTTTTTTTTTTTTTAAATAGTTTAAGTAGAATTGGTACCAGCTCTTCTTCGTATGTCTAGTAGAATTCTGCTGTGAATCCATCTGGTCTGGGGCTGTTATTGGCTTATAGATTTTTTTTTTGTCACTGATTTCAATTTCAGAACTTGATACTGGTCTATTCAGGGTTTCAATTTCTCCCTGATTCAATCTTGGGAGATTGTGTGTTTCCAGGAATGTGTCCATTTCCTGTTGATTTTCTAGTTTGTGTGCATAGAGGTGTTCATAATAGTCTTTGAGGATCTTTTGTATTTCTGTGGGATTGGTGGTAATATCACCTTTGTCCTTTATTTATTTAGAGACAGGGTCTTACCCTTTTGCCCAGGCTGGAGTGCAGTGCCATAATCATGGCTCACTGAAGTCTCAACCTCCCTGGGCTCAGGTAATCCTCCCACTTCAGCCTCCCAAGTAGCTGGGACTAAGTGCATGCCACCTTGCCTAGCTAACTTCTGTAGAGACAGGGTTTCATCATGTTACCCAGGCTGGTCTTGAACTCCTGGGCTCAAGTGATCCACCTACCTTGTCCTCCTGAAGTGCTAGGATTACAGGCATGAGCCAACATGCCTGGCCACCTTTGTCCTATCTAACTGTGCTTATTTGGATCATCTCTCTTTTTTCTTTGTTAATCTAGGTAGTGGTCTGTGATCTTTTTTATCCTTCAAAAGACCAATTTTTGGTTTTGTTGATTCTTTGTATGGACTTTTGGGTCTGAATTTTGTTTGGTTCTGCTCTGAAATAACTAAAATTTATTTTCTTCTGCTAGCTTTGGGGGTTCTTATTTTTCTAGTTCCTCTATGTGTGATGTTAGGTCATTAATTTGAGATTTTTCTAACATTTTGAGTATAGTTTTTGCTATATTTTAGATATTTTGGTGTGTTGTCTTTCTATTTTCATTTCTTTCAGAAGAATTTTTTGATTTCTGCCCCAATTTTCTTGTTTACTCAAAAGTCCTCTGGGACTAAGTTGTTTAATTTCCGTGTAATTGTGTGGTTTTGAGCGATCTTGGTATGGTTGGTATGATTTTGATTTTTTTTTTTAGTTTATTAAGACTTGGTTTATAGCCGGTATGAGGTTGATCTTGGAGTATGTTTCCATGTGCAGATAAGAATGTGTCTTGTGGCAAACTGAAGCAGGAACACAAACCAAATACTGCATATTCCCATTTGTAAGTGAGAGCTGAACAGTGAGAACACATGGACACAGGGAGGGGAACAGCACACACGAGGGCCTGTCGGCGGGGTCAGGGGCTAGGGGAGGAAGAGCATCAGGAAAAATAGCTAATGCATGCTGGGCTTAATGCCTAGGTGATGGGTTGACAGGAGCAGCAAACCTCCATGGCACACATTTACCTAGGTAACAAACCTGCACATCCTGCATATGTATCCCGGAACATAAAATAAGAATGTATATTCTGTGATTGATAGGTGGAGTATTTTATAGATGTCTGTTAGGTCCAGTTGGTCAAATGTCAGTTTAGAATTTCTTTGTTAGTTTTTTACCTTGATGATCTTTCTAATGTTGTCAATGTGGTGTAGAAGCCTTCCACTATTATTGGGTGGCTGTCTTAATTCTTTTTGTAGATCTAGAAGTACTTGTTTTATGAATCTTATTGCTCCAATGTTGTGTGCTTATATATATTTAGGATAGTTACGTCGTCTTGTTGAATTGAACCCTTTATCATTATATAATGCCCTTCTTTGTCCTTTTTTTACTGTTGTTGGTTTACAGTCTGTTTTATCTGATATAAAAATAGTGACCCCTACTCTTTTGTTTTCCATTACATGACAGATCTTTTCCCAAACTTTTACTGAGTCTGTGGGTGTCCTTATGTGTGAGATTGGTCTCTTGAAGACAGCAGATGGATAGGTCTTGCTTTTCTAATCCAACTTGCCATTCTGTGCCTTTTAAGTGGGGGCATTTAGACCATTTACATTCAGGATTAATATTGATATGTGAGGTTTTGTGGATCCAGAATTTTAAATGTCTATTTCCTTCCCTGTGCTGAGAGATATGGCCATGTTACCTTCCTGAGATTGTCTAATATTGCATTCTGTTACTTGCTGGGCTAATATTAAAGGACACATTGATACCTGACAAATATTCATCTTTCCTTGCCAACTTCATATATTGCAGAATCTTATAGTAGCCCTATTCGAAGATGGTGGGACTTTCCATCCCTATCATGGAATGGGGAATATATTCCTAGAAAAAAGGGTTTTTTTTGTTTTTTTAAATTGGGGCCTTTTTGGCTTAGAAAAGTGCTAACAACTTAAAAGAGGGAAAAAACAACACCTCAGCAGTATAATGAGAAAATTTGGGATTAGAGAAAGATGTTTTGTTTCTATTTTTAAAAAGAACAGGATGGCAAAAGACAGATAAGTTAATCTCTTTTTAATTAAACTAAAGCAATAGGCCATTTAAGTGAATATGGAAGCGATGTGCCAGGGAGTGTGTTACTTAAAAAACATCTTGAGGCTGGGCGTAGTGGCTCACGCCTGTAATCTCAGCACTTTGGGAGGCTGAGGCGGGCGGATCACCTGAGGTCGGGAGTTTGAGACCAGCCTGGCCAACATGGTGAAACGCCATCTCTACCAAAAATACAAAAATTAGCCAGGCGTGGTGGCAGGCCCCTGTAATCCCAGCTACTCAGGAGGCTGAGGCAAGAGAACTGCTTGAACATGGGAGGCGGAGGTTGCAGTGAGCTGAGATTGTGCCACTGCACTCCAGCCTGGGTGACAGAGCGAGACTCCATCTTAAAAAAAAAAAAAAGCTTGAATAATAAAAAATTTTACCTGTCTACCAGAAAGAGATGTGACTGCACTGTTAACCACATTGTTGCCAAATGAGTAAAATGTGTAAAAGATTTTAATACCAGTCCTCTTTTATTCATTAAAGTCTTTTTGTGGCTTGTTAATTTTAATGGTATAACCTAGTTCTGATTGAAGTGCACCTGAATGCAGTTAGTGCCTCATCAGTCCTGATGAGTTCCAAGTAATTCAGGCCCTGTCTGCAGTGTTCACAAATTGTGTCTATATTGACATCTGTTTTATGCATATTTGCACGTGTCTTCAGCAGCACAGTTTTTATAATACAGGAGCCCAGTGTCTTCCTTTTTGACCCCATCTACATTATTTAAAAGAGTTTTCAATTTTCATAATTACTTTTATGCCAAAAACAAGTTTTATGCAAACAAAGAATTTGTGATGATGCCAAAAGTTGGCATTCAGGTTGAATATAGATACAGCTTATGAGTCTAATACACTTTTGAAGAATAGGGAATCTCATGTATATAGTAAAAAGTAAATGATAATATCAGTTCATTGGATTTCCACTGTAACTCTAAGTTTCATGAAGCTATTAAAAATCTTCTTAAATCCTGCTTTTACAGTTTCATAATTACATGCCTCAAACTAGGTTTACTCATTTTCAGATATAGATTATGTTTGCAGAATGAATACATGATTAATTATGGGTACACATCTTTAATCCTTCATTTCTTGTGTGGGTGTTTTCACAGCACTCAGATAAGTGATTGGTTGAACATGGTCAAACAGTGTAACCCCATTTCCACCCTAGGGTGACTAGAGCTTTCTCTGATGATGCTGAACGTTTATTCATCAGTTATGATCTCGGTCTTTTTTGTTTGTTTGTTTTTGGAAATGAAGTTTCACTCTTGTTGTCCGGGCTAGAGTGCAGTGGCGTCATCTTGGCTCACTGCATCCTCCACCTCCCAGGTTCAAGCAATTCTCATGCCTCAGCCTCCTGAGTAGCTGCCACCACGCCTGGCTAATTTCTTGTATTTTTAGTAGAGACGAGGTTTCACCATGTTGGCCATGCTGATCTCGAACTCCTGACCTCAGGTGATCCCCCTGCCTCGGCCTCCCAAAATGCTGGGATTACAAGCATGAGCCACTGCTCCTGGCCCAGTTATGATTTCTTAATTCCCTTTTTTAGGTTCCATGATAACCATTTGCCTTCTCTGTATTAAAAAAAAAAAAAAAGTGTTTCTTTACAGAAAGGGTAAAATGAAGATGAAGCTGGTACAGCATCCTTTTCTGAATCATCCAATTCCAATCTTGCCTCCTGGGTGGTTCTTTGGTTTCATTTTACAGATGGCTAATCTCCAGTATGTGCAGATTTTTCTAGTTTAATTTTCAGATGGAAGTCTTATTAACTGACCTTAACGTTTTTTTGAGGGTTTTGAGGCGCCCTCATGTATTCTGCCTCTCAATAAAATTTTAAGCTCCTGGTTAGTTCCCTGCATAGATGAGAAATGAAATAAACAAATGACTATCAAATACATTAGATATTTTGTCATTTTATAACAAAGCTTTTTTCCATTAAAATTGAGTAACAGCTATATATCCCTGATTTGCACTTAAAAATTATGCTTGATTCAATTTTAAATTTCAAAAAGTTGGTATGCAATAGTTTTTGACAATCAAAAGGAATGAAATGTTTTTTTGTCTAGGGACTACAGTTGAGAAGAGGGGTCACTGTTGTGAAAGGGGAGTCAATTTTGGGAGCAGAAAGGTAGAGCTGGCCAGGTGTGGTGGCTTATACCTATAAACCTAGCATTTTGGGAGGCTGAGGTGGGAGGATCACTTAATGTCAGAGTTTAAGACCAGCCTAGGCAATGTAGTGAGACTTCATCTCTATAAAAAAATATATATATATATTAAAAATTAGCCAAGCATGGTGGCACATACCTGTAGTCCCAGCCACTCAGGTGGCAGAGGCGGGAGGATTGCTTGAGCCCAGGAGATTGAGGCTGCAGGGAGCTATGATTGTGCCACTACATTCCAGCCTGGGCAACAGAGTGAGACCCTGTCTCAAAAACGAAACAACCAGAAAAAAAAAAAAAAAAAAAAAAAAAAAGGCTGTTTTTACATAGAGCAGGGAGCAGTGGGGAATAAGAGACTTGGCTGCCTCCCGGTTCTTACTGTTAGCTTGTTCTGTTGTAACTTGACAGAGATGTGATACAACCCTGGCCTGAGAGCATATAATTGCAGGCTCAGGGCTGAATGTTTGGTTTACACAATGAAGTAAGCCACCAAAGTCTACCAAAGTGATAGATGAAAGTGAGGGAAATTTAGAATAGATAATGGAGGAGGTTGAAGATGAGTAGCAGCAATGGGACTTTAGTTCATACCAATAACCTCCCTCTTCTAAGATGCTCCTTAGGATGTGAGACCCATGGAAGTCATGGAAGAGCTTTTCCCTGAAGTAAATTTGTATGATGCACAGCGTACTGTGGTGGCCATGAAAATATATAACTGAAATTCCCTCTTGCGGGGACCATAATTGACAAATAACCTCAATTACTGCCCCTCTGGATGAACCATTGTGTTGACACTGAGGCCAGGCTTCCTGTAGTCTGTGTTCAGCTCATAACTGAGTAAAGTCCATTCTTGCCTTAGGAGATGCAAAACTCTTAGAGCGGGTGTGAAGACGGCTGAATCCATTGGCCTGGTTGAAACTTTCTTGGTCTGGGACTTCTCCTACCCCTTCTTGCCGGCTTCCCTCTCAGTGTAGCTTACTGATTTGAAAGTATCTACCTCTTCTTATCCTTTCCCACAAAAATCACTTTCATGTTAAATCCTGTCTTGGTGCCTGCTTCTTGGCAGCCCAAAACACAGATGATATTCTTGTTTAAGTCTCCTGTTTTTTCTTGATACTTTGTCTACTTGTTCTATGGAATTCTAAGAGTGAGACATACTGCATATTTGTCTATTTCCTCTTGCAGTTCTGTTAGTTTTGGCATCATATATTTTGAAACTTACTATTAGATGAGCGCATATTTAGAATGTTTAAGTCTTCATGAATTTGACGTGCGTAATTATGAAATGCCCTCCTTTATGCTTTTTTCTGGAGTATTCCTCAGTGATAAAATATAACACTGTTTCTTTTGATTGGTATTTTCACAGTATGTCTTTTTTCATCCTTTTACTTTTTGTGTCTTTAAAGTGAGTTTCCTGTAGACAGGATATCATTGGTTTTTAAAATTTTTTCCCCAGCCTAATGGTCTCTGCCTTTTAAGTGGAGTGTTTGGACCAGCGATTGACACAATCTTTTTTTTTTTTTTTTTTTCTGTAAAGAGCCACATACTACATATTTTGAGTTTTGCGGACGATATGGTCTTTGTTGCAGTTACTCAGATCTGCCATTGTAGTACAAAAGCAGCCACAGACAGTATGTAAATGAATGTATGGCTATGATGAGTCAGATTTTGCCTGTAGCTGTAGATTGTCTTTTTTTTTTTGAGACGGAGTCTCGCCCTGTTGCCCAGGCTGGAGTACAATGGTACAGTCTTGGCTCACTGCAACCTCTGCCTCCCAGGTTCAAGGAATTATCATGCCTCAGCCTCCTGAGTAGCTGGAATTACAGGCATGTACCACCATGCCCAGCTAATTTTTGTATTTTTGGTACAGATGAGGTTTGACCATGTTGGCCAGGCTAGTCTCAAACTCCTGACCTCAAGCAATCCGCCCACCTAGGTCTCCCAAAGTGCTGGGATTACAAGCATGTGCCGTTGTGCCCAGCCAACTGTTTATATTCGATGTAATTGTGGATATAGTTGGCTTTCCATAGATACTGTAATTTATTGCACTTATACCAATGAAAAGAGTTGTATTCTTCTTCCTTCATTTGGAATTAATTTATTGATGACTTTAAAGTGTTTTGTCAGAAGATTAATTTTTTCCTCCCCTTTCCTATTAAAATAGAATCAGTTTTCTTTAAAAGTCTTGGAAGAAGAAAGAGGTCTACTTCTGTGATGCAGTATGCTCCTAATAGGCACACTCTCCTACAGATAAGAACTATACACTCTGATTAAGTTTTTAAAATTATACAAGAACTCTGGAGATGGGAAAAAAGCAGGTAGCTTTTGGAGAGTATTCAAATCTTAGAGGTTGAGATTGCACAAAGGACATTTCAAATTTTGCAGCATTAGCCTGCATAAGCCACAGATACAGTATAGCATGGAGTGGCTAAGACTCCAATAGAGAACCAAGCTCTTTTCTGGCCTGGTAAACCAGGAGATGGAGCCTGGAATAAGCATAGCCACCAGAGGGGGTATTCTAGAGGAGAGACCCAGAGAAGTGGAGGTCCAGGTTCTCTGGATGAACTCTGCTCAAATCTTTACTTGACCCCTGAACAACACATGAATGAAGCAGCTTCAAAACAACCACTGAGGCTGAAATAACTTAACTGTATATTGAACTTGCAGTCATTGCAGGTGAGGCCACAGTTTGAGTCTAATCAAGGTAATTGCCTGCTAAGACAAATACCTCAGTCATTTTTAAAGCAATACAGCAGAACTCAGGTTATACAAAATATAACATTCTCAATGTCCATGATATAATCCAAAATTACTTGACATAGAATGAACTAGGAAAATATGACAAGAAAAAAGACAGCCAACAGAGGTTTGCCCAGAGATGAACAAGGTGACAACACAAGGACTTTATGCCAGCTATTCTAACTGTGCTCAATGAATGAAGGCAAAGATGTTTACAATGAATGAAAAGATAGAATATCTCAGCAGAGAAATATATGTAAAAAAAAAAAAAACTTAAGAAGTAAAAGTTAAAATATCTGTAATGAAAAAAGATTACTGGTTGAGCTCAGTAGCAGAATAGAGAGGACAAAGGTCGAATAGAGAGGTAAGAATTTTGAAACTTAAAGATAGAACAATAGAATTTATTCATTCTGAAGAAAAGGAAATGATGGAATAAACAGAAAAGGGGGGAAATTATTTTAAAAATGGACACTCAGAATACTGTGGAACAATAGCAGTAGGTCCAGTATATGTCTAATTGTGAGTCCTAAAAAGGAAAAGATAGAGAATGAGACAGAAAAAAGCATTTGAAGAAATGATAACCAAAAACTTTCCAAACTTTGTAAAAGGTATAAGTCAACATAAGAAGCTCGGTGAAACTCAAATAAATATAAATATGAAGAACATCACCTAGGCACGTTAACTGCTGAAAATCTTATAAGCCATCAGAAAAATGACACATGACATACAGAAAACAACTATTTGCATAACCATGAACTTTTTGTCAAAAAACATGGAGAAAGAAGAAAATGGAACAAAATATTTAGAGTTGAAGGAAGAATAAAAAGAATGGAGGAGGGAATTTAATGATCATTGAGCCAGGTAATTACGTCTGTTTTTCAAACTGAATTTTATGCCCTTAATGTGTTGTGAAATCCATTTAATGTATTACAATCAGAATTTTTTAAAATTGGAGGAGATTAAGACAGTATAGAATAAAGTATCAGAGTGTATCTCAGATTGTAAGGGTAACTTTTGGTACATGAAAGCTTTGTTTGGATTTTATATACATTCACTTGGATATTCATATATGTGTGTACTGGTTTTTTTTTAATTGTTGCATTTACATTTATGTTGGAGTCTGTACTGCCATTTTTATTCCTTGTAATACACTTGTCAGGCTTGTTTATCAAAGTTATAAATTGGGGCTGGGCACAGTGTCTAAAGCCTGTAATCCCAGCACTTTGGGAGGCCAAGACAGGAGGATCACTTGAGCCAAGGAGTTTTCAGGCTTCAGTGAGCTGTGATCCTGCCGCTGCACTTCAGCCTGGGTAACAGAGAGAGAACCTGTCTTAAAAAAGAAAGAAAAAAAAAATGGCAAGGCCTGGTGCAGTGGCACATGCCTATAATCTCAGCACTTTGGGAGGCCGAAGCAGGCAGATCACCTGAGACCAGGAGTTCGAGACCAGCCTGGCCAACTTGATGAAACCCTGTCTCTAGTAAAAAATACAAAAATTAGCTGGGCATGGTAGTGCGCATCTGTAATCCCAGCTACTTGGAAGACTGAGGCGTGAGAATTGCTTGAACCTGGGAGGTGGAGGTTGCAGTGGGCCAAGATTGTGCCACTGCACTCCAGCCTGGGTGGCAGAGTGAGAACTCATCTCAAAAAAAAAAAAAAGAAAGAAAAAATCATATGTTGGTAAGTATAACTTTTTTTTTTCTGTTCTCTAGACGGGTTTGTTTAAGTGTGTTATTTCTTAAATGTTTTGAAGATTTCACTGAAAGAGATCACTAGAGTTTTCTTTGTGAAAAGTTTTTTGGTTTTTAAGTAATAGGGTAAATTTTTCGAATCCAAATCATATCTTTCAGTTTTTGTCAGATGGTTTTTCAAGGAATTTTCGCATTTCATTGAAATTGTCAAATGTATAGGCATAAAGTTGTTCTTAAAATCTTCTTATTGACTCATTAATGTCTGGATGACTTGTGTGTTTGCCTGTTTACTCTTTTTTCTTGTAATTTGCTTTGTTTCTGTTGTTATGTCAATAGGTTTTTGGGGAACAGGTGGTGTTTGGTTACATGAATAAGTTCTTTAGTGGTGGTTTCTGAGATTTTGGTGCACTCATCACGCGAGTAGTGTACAGTGTACCAGATGTGTAGTCTTTATCCCTCACCCCCCTCCCACCCTTTACTCCCAGTCCCCAAAGTCCACTGTATCATTCTTGTGCCTTTGTGTCCTCATAGCTTCGCTCCCACTGATGAGTGAGAACCTACACTGTTTGGTTTTCCATTCTTAAGTTACTTCACTTAGAATAATAGTCTCCAGTTCCATCCAGGTTGCTGCAAATGCCATTATTTTGTTCCTTTTTATGACTGAGTAGTATTCCAAGTATATATACCACATTTTCTTTATCCACTTGTTGATTGATGAGCATTTGAGCTGGTTCTGTATTTTTGCAGTTGTGAATTGTGGTGCTATAAACATGCATGTGCAAGTATCTTGTTTGTGTGATGTTTTCTTTTCCTCTGGGTAGATGCCCAATAGTGGGATTGTAGTGGGATTCCTGGATCAAATGGTACATCTACTTTTAGTTCTTTATGGAATCTCCACACTGTTTTCCATAGTGGTTGTACTAGTTTACATCCCCACCAGCAGTGTAAAAGTGTTCTCTCTTCACCACCTCTACACCAACATCTATTATTTTTTGATTATGGCCATTCTCGCAGGAGTAAGGTGGTATTGCATTGTGGTTTTGATTTGCAGTTCCCTGATCATTAGTGATTTTGAGCATGTTTTCATATGTTTGTTGGTCATTTGTATATCTTCTTTTGAGAATTGTCCATTCCTGTCCTTAGCCCACTTTTTGATGGGATTGTTTGTTTGTTTTTTTCTTCCCAATTTGAGTTCCTTGTAGATTCTGGATATTAGTCCTTTGTCAGATATATGGATTGTGAAGATTTTGTCCCACTGTGTGGGTTGTCTGTTTACCCTGCTGATTGTTTCTTTTGCTTTGCAGAAGCTTTTTAGTTTAATTTCCACCTATTTATCTTTGTTTTTATTGCATTTGCTTTTGGGTTCTTAGACATGAAGTAGTTGCCTAAGCCAGTGTCTAGGAGGAGTTTTTCCATTGTTATTTTCTAGAATTTTTATGGTTTCAGGTCTTAGATTTAAGTCTTTGATGCACCTTCAGTTGATTTTTGTATAAGGTGAGAGATGAGGATACCAGTACCGTGCTGTTTTGGTGACTATGACCTTATAGTAGAGTTTGAAGTCAGGTAATGTGATACCTCCAGGTTTGTTCTTTTTGCTTAGTTTTGCTTTGGCTATGTGGGCTCCTTTTTGGTTCCACATGAATTTTAGGTTTGTTTTTTCTAGTTCTGTGAAGAATGATGGTGGTATTTTGATGGGAATTGCATTGAATTTGTAGACTGCTTTTGGCCGTATGGTCATTTTCACAATGTTGATTCTACTCATCCATCAGCATGGGATGTGTTTCCATTTGTGTGTGTCGTCTGTGATTTTTTTCAGCAGTGTTTTGTAGTTTTCCTTGTAGAGGTCTTTTACCTCCTTGGTTAGGTATATTCCTCAGTGGTTTTTATTTTGGAGTGTGTGTGTGTGTGTGTGTGTGTGTGTGTGTGTAGCTATTGTAAAAGTGGTTAAGTTCTTGATTGATTGTCAGTTTGGTCACTGTTGTGTTATAGCAGTTCTACTGATTTGTGTACTTTAATTTTGTATACTGAAACTTCGCTGAATTCATTTTTTTGTTCCAGAGCTTTTTGGAGGATTCTTTAGGGTTTTCTAGGTGTATGATCTTATCATCAGCAAACAGCGACAGTGTGACTTCCTCTTTACCAATTTGGATGCCCTTTATTTTTTCTCTTGTCTGATTGCCCTGGCTAAGACTTTCAGTACTGTGTTGAATAGAAGTGGTGAAAGTGGACATTCTTGTCTTGTTCCGGGGGAATGCTTTCAACATTTCCCAGTTCTGTATAATACTGGCTGTGGGTTTGTAATAGATGGCTTTTCTTACCTTAAGATATATCCCTTCTATGCCAATTTTGCTGAGGGCTTTCATCATAAAAGGATGCTGGATTTTGTCAGATGCTTTTTCTGCATCTATTGAGATGATCATGTGATTTTTGTTTTTAATTCTGTTTATGTGGTGTATCACATTTATTGACTTGTGGATGTTCAACTATCCCTGCATCCTTGGTATGAAACCCACTTGATATGGTGGATTATCTTTTTGATATACTGTTGGATTCGGTTAGCTAGTATTTTGTTGAGGATTTTTACATCTGTGTTCCTCAGGGAAATTGATCTGTAGTTTTCTTTTTTTGTTATGTCCTTTCCTGGATTTTGGTATTAGGGTGATACTGGCTTCACAGAAAGATTTATGGAGGATTCTCTCTTTCTCTTTTGGAATACTGTCAATATTTGGAATATTGTCAGTCCTTCTTTGAATATCTGATAGAATTCAGCTGTGAATCCATCTGGTCCTGGTTTTGTTGTTGTTGGTCTGTTCAGAGTTTGTGTTTCTTCCTGGTTTAACCTAGGAGGGTTGTATATTTCCAGGAACTTATCCATCTCCTCTAGGTTTTCTAGTTTATGCACATAAATGTGTTCTAGTAGCCTTGAATGATCTTTTATATTTCTGTGGTATCGGTTGTAATATCTCTTGTTTCATTTCTAATTGAGCTTATTTGGATCTTCTCCCCTTTTCTTGGTTAGTCTTGCTAATGGTCTATCAATTTTATTTATCTTTTCAAAGAAACAGCTTTTTGTTTCATTTATTTTATGTATTTTTGTTTGTTTCAGTTTCATTTACTTCTGCTCTGATCTTTGTTATATATTTTTTCTTTTTTCTTTTTTTTTTTTGGAGATGGAGACTTGCACTGTCACCTGGGCTAGATTGCAACAGCGTGATCTTGGCTCACTGCAACCTCCACCTCCCAAGTTCAAGAGATTCTCCTGCCTCAGCCTCTCGAGTAGCTGGGATTACAGGTGCCTGCCACCAAGCCCAGCTATTTTTTTTTTTTTTTTTTTTGTATTTTTAGTAGAGATGCAGTTTAACCATGTTGGCCAGGCTGGTCTTGAACTCCTGACCTCATGATCCATCCGCCTCGGCCTCCCACGGTGCTGGGACTACAGGCGTGAGCCACTGCACCTGGCCGATCTTTGTTATTTTTCTTTTCTTTTTCTGAGTTTGGGTTTGGTTTGTTCTTGTTTCTCTAGTTCCTTGAGGTGTGACCTTAGATTGTCCATTTGTGCTCTTTCAGACTTTTCGATGTAGACGTTTAATGGCATGAACTTTCTCTAAGCACTGCCTTTGCTGTATCCCAGAGGTTTTGATGGATTGTGTCACTATTATTCAGTTCAAAGAATTTTTAAATTTTCATCTTGATTTCAGATTTCATTGTTGACCCAAGAATCATTCCAGGAGCAGGTTATTTAATTTCCATGTATTTGCATCGTTTTGAGGATTTCTTCTGGAATTGATTTCCACTTTTATTCCACTATGGTCTGAGAGAGTACTTGATATAATTTCGATTTTCTTAAATTTATTGAGACGTGTTTTGTGGCCTATTGTATGGTCTGTCTTGGAGAATATCCCATGTACTGATGAATAGAATGTATATTTTATAGTTGTTGGGTAGAATGTTCTGTAAATATCTGTTAAGTCCATTTGTTGTAGGTTATAGCTTAAGTACATTGTTTCTTTGTTGACTTTCTATCTTGATGATCTGTCTAGTGCTGTCTGTGGAGTATTGAAGTCTCCCATTATTATTATGCTGCTGTATATCTCATTTCTTAGGTCTAGCAGTAATTGTTTTATAAATTTGGGACCTCCAGTGTTAGGTGCAAATATGTTTAGGATTGTGATATTTTCCTGTTGGACAGGTCCTTTTATCATTGTATAATGTCCCTCTTTGTCTAACAGCTGTTGCTTTAAAATTTGTTTTGTCTGATATAAGAATAGCTACTCCTGCTTGCTTTTGGTGTTTGTTTGCATGGAGTATGTTTTTCCGCTCCTTTACCTTAAGTTTATGTGAGTTCTTGTGTGTTAAGTGAATCTCTTGAAGACAGCAGATACTTGGTTGGTGAATTCATAACAATTCTGCCATTCTGTATCTTTTAAGTGGAGCATTTAGGCCGTTTACATTCAAAGTTAGTATTGAGATGTGAGGTACTATTATATTCATGTGGCATTTGTTGCCTGAATACCTGGGTTTTTTTTTTTTTTTTTTCCCATTGCAATATTGTTTTATAGGTCCTGTGAAATTCATGCTTTAAGGAAGTTCTATTTTGATGTATTGCAAGGATTTGTTTCAAGATTTAGAGCTCCTTTTAACAGTTCTTGTAGTGCTGGGTTGGTAGTGGCAAATTCTCTCAGCATTTGTTTGTTTGAAAAAGACTGTGTCTTTCATTTAGGAAGCTTAGTTTTCCTGGATGCAAAATTCTTGGCTGATAATTGTTTTGTTTACAGAGGCCAAAGATAGGACCCCAATCCCTTGCTGCTACTCTGATAGGTTTTCCTTTATTGGTTACCTGATGCTTTTGCCTCACAGCTCTTAAGATTCCTGCCTTCGTCTTGACTTTAGGTAACCTGATGGCTCTGTGCCTAGGCAATGATCTTTCTTCATTGAATTTCCCAGGTGTTCTTTGAGCTTCTTGTATGTGGGTATCTAGATCTCTAGCAAGGCAGGGGAAGTTTTTCCTTGATTATTTCCTCAAATATGTTTTCCAAACTTTTATATTTCTCTTCTTCCTCAGGAATACCAAGTATTCTTAGGTTTGGTTGTTTAACATAATCCCAAACTTCTTGGAGGCTTTGTTCATTTTTTAAAATTCTCTTTTGTTTGTCTGTGTTGGATTGGGTTGATTCAGAAGCCTTGTGTTTGAGCTCTAAAGTTCTTCCTTCTATTTGTTTGATTCTATTGCTGAGACTTTCCATTGTATTTTGTATTTCTCTAAGTGCATCCTTCATTTCCAGAAGTTGTAATTGTTTTTTATTTATGGTATTTCTCTGGAGATTTTCTCATCCATATCCTGTAACATTTTAAAATTTTCTTTAAGTTGGTATTCACCTTTCTCTGGTGTCTCCTTGAGTAGCTTAATAATCGACTTTCTGAATCATTTTTCTGGCAATTCAGAGATTTCTTTTTGGTTTGGATTCATTGCTGGTGAGCCAGTGTGATCTTTTGGCAGTATTAAGAACATTGTTTTATCATATTACCAGGATTGTTTTTTCTGGTTCCTTCTCATTTGTGTAGACTATGTCAGAGGGAAGATTTAGGACTGAAGGCTGCTATTCAGATTCTTTTGTCCCACAGGGTGCTCCCTTGATGTGGTGCTCTCCCTCTTCCCTTAGGGATGTGGCGTCCTGAGAGGCAAACTGCAGTGATTGTTATTTCTCTTCTGGATCTAGCCACCCAGCAGAGCTACCAGGCTCTAGCCTGGTACTGGGATTGTCTGCAAAGAGTCCTGTGATGTGATCTGTCTTCAAGTCTCTCAGCCATAGATACCAGCACCTGCTCTGGTGGAGGCAGCAGGGGGTGAAATGCACTCTGTGAGGCTCCTTGGTTGTATTTTTGTTTAGTGTGCTAGTTTTGTGTTGGTTGGCCTCTAGCCAGGAGGTAGCACTTTCAAGAGAGCATCAGCTGCAGTAGTATAGGGAGAATCAGGCAGTGGGTGGGGCCATAGAGCTCCTAAGACACTATGTCCTTTGTGTTTGGCTACCAGGGCAGATGGAGAAAGACCATCAGGTGGGGGCAAGGTTAGGTGTGTCTGAGCTCAGACTCTCCTTCGGTAGGGGTTGCTGCAGCTGCTGTGGGGTATGGGGGTGTGGTTCTCAGACCAATGGAGTTGTTTCCAGGAGGATTATGGTTGCCTTTGCTTTGTCGTGCATGTTGCCAGGGAAGTGGGAGAATGCTGGCAGTTACAGGCGTTACCAGCTCCCACGCAACCCGTGAGGCTGGGTTGCCCCATCCCGAGCTGCACTGAGTTTATTTCCAGGCAGCTGGTGAGTGAGGCTGAGAACTTGCCCCAGGCTCCATGCCTCCCGACTGAGGAAGCAAGCAGGGCTTTCAGATTTCATGCCTCCCTGCCTGCCACAGCTTCTGTGCTTGTATCTGCACTCCTGGTTTGCCCACTCCCCAGGTTCTGTCCAGGAGACTTTGTGTTTGGTGGAAATTGTTACAAAGCTCAGCTGGAAATTTCCTTCTCCTTGTGGTCCTTCCCCAATTTCACTGGCAGCCCTCCCCAAGGATACCTGAGAGACAGAGTCAGAAACAACTTCCCTGGGGATGGAGAGTTTCCACAGGGCCCTTCCTGTTGCTTCCTCTACCCCTGTATTTGACTCAGCTCTCTAAATTTATCTCAGCTCCCAGGCAAGGTCAAATTCTTCTGTGATCTGGACCTTTAGGTTCCCCAGTGAAGATGTGTGTGTCGGGGCAAATAATCCCCCTTTCACACTTTCACACCTTGGGCACTCATGATTTCCTGGCTGTCTCCCAGAGCCTGCAGCCTGCCTGTTTGTGTACTGGGTTCTAATGTGAAATATATTTTTTCACATTTTTTTTCCTTTTACAGTAAAAGGGAAAAACAAAGTAAGTCACTGCCTTATTTAATCATCATAAAAACTTTATAAGGCAGGAATTCTCTCCATTCTGCAAATGAAATCAAGACTATTGAGTTAAATAATTTACCTTTGGTCATGAGCCTGAATCTCATGCAAATTTTTTGACCTCAAAACAACTTCTTTTAGGCTGGGCACAGTGGCTCATGCCTGTTATCCCAGCACTTTGGGAGGCCAAGGCAGGAGGATTGCTTGTGTCCAAGAGTTCAAGACCAGCCTGGGCAACATAGTAAGACCCTATCTCTACAAAAAAAAATAAAAAATTAGCTGGGCATGGTGGTGTGCACCTGTCATCACAGCTACTCAGGAGGCTGAGGTGGGAGGATCGCTTGAGCTTGGGAGTTTGAGGCTGCCATGAGCCATGATTGTGCCACTTCATCAGCCTGGGTGACAGAGTAAGACTTTGTCTCAAGGAAAAAAAAATTATTTTGGCTGCTTTCAGAACATTCAGACATGCTCTTTAATGATGTTTGGCGTGAGGGGAGAGTAGCCCAGTCTCCATAAGCAGACTTACTGTGGAAGCCCAGAAGTCAAGGAGAAGACCCATTTCTCTTCCCCTGAGGAAGAGAGCCAGAATGATTTTTCACCCATCGAAGCTTTCTCATTGCATCTGCCTCTGATGTAAGGAATGCAGCAAATTTTAAAAGGCCTGTGACTCAGAACCATGCTCTGTTCATATGAGTGCTTGATGAATACTGATTGAACTAGACCTTAGTAGACAGGAACTATTTGCATGCTATATGACTCCCATGGCTGGAAGATATGGTATTCATTTAGAATTTTAATTAATAATTAAAAGTCCCTTTATCTCTTCCAATGGACTCATCTTATAAAAGGTCTTATTTTAACTGTAATATTGCCAATGTGCTTGTTTCTTGTAGCAAAATTAAAACTTATCACAACTTCTGCAAACAGGATGATGTCACTTACTATAGGGGGTATAACTTGATCTCATTTCTATTAAAAAGTATTTATCTTTTGTGTGTGGAGCTGTTTCCTAACTTGTTACACAATTAATTGCTCCCACCTACTCTATCGTGTTCCTTCAGGCTATAGACATCACAGGATAGAAGGAAAATAACAAGATTCAAGGTAATAATCGGCATGCTGAAGGAAGAATTCTGCTTTCAGGTTATACTAAAAACATTTTCGGTATTTCAGACATCAAATTTTGAATTGTTTTTGATAGACTGAGTATATAGAGAGACAATGGCTAGACCACAGGACAACAGAACTCTCACCCACAACCTCTAAAGCAATCATTCTAGGAGGCCAAACCCTAACCTCTGTAACAGTCAGTACAGGATGGTCAGGACTTGGTCAATGACTGCCGACTTCTCTAATTTTTGCCCCTGCCTCCAACTCAGGACCAATCCGATAAAACCAAATATGCTTCCCCAAATAATCACATAACATACCCCGCTTCTAGATAGCCTGTCTTCAACTACCCCATGCCTGCAACCCCAATCACAGCATACCTGAAACCTCCCCTTTCTTTCACCATAAAGATTTCTCATGTCTCTGCCTGCCTTTGAGTCACTGCCAAATGCAAGTGATGATGGTTGACACCCTTGTGACAGCAAACTCTGAATAAATAAGTAGCCTCTATTTGTGTAGTCTTTCTTCATTGCCACACTTTCAATAGGTAAGTCTTCTCTTGCTCCATTTGCCAGAAAATTGCTTATTATATTAATTCCTTACTTTCCAATGGGGTCCATAAGAGATTTCCTAAAGGGTTGACTAACATCTAGATAGCTAAAGGGTTATTTAGAGGTGTAAGTTGTGGCAAAATCAAAACTTACAAATATGAGTTTTATTGTCTTAAAATATTTTGCTTCTTGTCTACTTGTCATCGGATGTGTTTGCCCTTCTTAGTATTATTTTAAAAAATCAGAAACAAAGCAAAGATATGTTAAGGAGAGTTTTATTTTAAAGATAGGCAGGATCTACAATTTTACATTTTTCCAAGTGTACAAAAACTCTCAGAGTAGAGATTTATGTCTGTCGTACCAGCAGACAGATTATTTATCAACTGGGAAAGGGAAAGTTCACTTTTTGCCAAACTGAGGCAGAGGGGGTGGCACCTTAATATCTTGGCCTCTCTCCAACTTCTTTTCACAATCCACCAGGTAATTGACTCCATCGATGACTATCTGAACAAGCTCAACCTTTGACAGTGAAGAAGATGAATGATTAATTTGAATAGAAGACATCTGCAGGGCATTAATTTAACAGGAACAGCACTGGGATAAATGAGAACTTGCCACTTAGATGGACTTCACAACAATTTCTTCCTTCTCAGAGACGGAAGGCAGAGATATAAGGGTTTCTCTCAATCTTTCCATAGTTAAGATGGGGATACTACTTTGTATGTGAAAGCTTTTTTACTATATGAAAACCGTTAGTTTATATGAAAACCGTTAGTTTGCATCTCAAACATTTTTTTCCTATCAGTCTATACAATATCAGAGTTTATCTAAAAGTAAGACTACAGTGACACCTTTGTGTTGTTCTTTGGCCTGGATCTGAATTCTCACCTGCCACTAATCTGAGCACTGGGTATGCTAATATAGTTCAGATGTCATCATTAATACAGTGAGTGTCTTCCTGAAAAATTAATGTCAAATGTTTGGCAACTAAATCATGTTTGTGCTGTGCTGGGCAAGCTCATTAATGAAATGAAGTTTTACAAATTAAGATATACTTTCTAAAATTCCTGTTCTTAAACTATGTATAGAAGTTTGGTTTCCAAATACTTGTCTTCCTTAAACCATAGCACATCTACTTAATTTTTTTTTCTGCTATGGGATCACCTCCTAAGCAAATGACTTGCACCGCTCCCAAGGAAACCCAAATTAAGAGAGAAATTAGTTAATTCCAGACATACATTATACAACTCAAGAATGAGCAGCGAGGATGGAAGGGATCGTTGAATGTTAGCTCTTAGGCATCACATATTCCAGCTGCCTCCCTATCTGTTTATATGCATAAGGAAACAGGCTCCAAGAGAGGGTTAAATCAGAATGTTAGTCACTACTAACTAAAACACGTATTTTCTACTTATCCCTTTGATCCCTTCCAGTATTGGTGAGAGTATGGTGAGACAGGTCTCTCACTCAATGCCAGTAGACTCTATCTTGGTATAAATCCGGTAGAAAACGTGGTCATAAATAGAGCACCCTGGTTTTAACCCAGGAATTCCTTTCCTAGAAGTATATCCTAACTAAATAACCAGAGTTGTGATTAGAATTATGTATAGAGATGGTCAAATGTACAATCAGGAAAACATTAAATAGATAATAGATTATCTTTACTGTGATTAAAAATCATGTTTTTGAAGAATACTTAATATTGTGGGAAGATGCTCATGATATAATACATTGGAAAAAATTATAACCAGTATTTGGTTATAGTACTAAACATGTATTATAACAATTTTTAAAGTTTTTTGAGTAGTATTTTCCTCACTGTTATAGTGAGTGCCTAGTATAGTTAGACTTAACATTTTTTAAGCATTAACTACATTGTTTTCCAGTAATAAATATCTAGTTAATCTTAGAATCAACAGGGCTAGCCTCCCAGATTTTCTTTATTCACTACACCACACATGATTCAGTAAATTTCAGAAGTTGTGGTGTTATAGTTGGTTGTCCCTCAAGTACTTTACCAGAGCTGATAGCACACTGGCTGATCTAATTGTTTTGAGTGTTTCTTCCTTTCTTTTTCCTCAGTGTACCTACTGGTAGGGATATCAATAGGCAGTGAAATATTCACAAACTGGTAAGGAAGAGAGAACTTTGATAATCCACAGATTTAATAACCAGTCACTGAATTATTAAGAGTTGTGTTATGAGAAGAGGCTTTTAAATTAATGATGGGCGTAATATGTCCAATGGGACCACATCCAGATAAGCTGGTATAACTTACCACAATCAGTATTTGCTTAGCTTTCAGCTGCATGTTCCTTACGTGCCATCTTTTTGCCTCATTCATTGTTTCAGGCCACACAAAGTCTATGAATCCTTTTCATCCTACATATTCATCACAGAATCCTAAGGATTTTATGAGCACAAACTTATCTAAACCTAGCACATAACATATTTGCTATCTTTAGCCTAAGAAATAAAAGTTTAAAACCATCGAGTATCTAAGAACAGCAAAGTGAAGATGATTGTAGCCTTCACCAAAGAAAATTCAGAATCAAGAGAAAATTCTACTATTTTGCCACCCTCAGAGGGATAGCATAGATGTTCTGACTTTGCAGTAATAAAAAAAACTGCAGTCCTTTAGCATAACAGAGCTCCTGCTCACTGAGGATTGTTGGAATAGCTCTCATGGCAGGTCAGTGACAACAGTCCCACTGTGAATTCCTATACTTGCCTATAAATTCTCAGCTCACATTATGTTTACCTTTATGCAGCTACTTCCCATGGAAGAATAATGTTACAGAATGAAAAGCTAACATAACTCAGGACTTGATGGGCGAAGAGGAGGTCTCGAATTTTGTGAAAATGGTAAGGCTGTTTGCTTTTCTCTATTCTCTTAGGCTGATTTTGTTAGTTCATGTTACGAAAGTGAGAGAGACGTTACCTCTGATCGACCAATTCTATCTATGTTGGAAATGTCGTACACATCTGCAACTGCGGCAGTGTCCACACCACCTGTGCCACGCTTCTGGAGTCTTAGGTTTTCCAGGATCTTAGAAAAGCGTGGGTCCTAGGACAAAGGGATAATACTTAAATGTGGTAAGAGGCAAAATCGATTCACAATCATTGGTGCATTTACTGACAAAAGACATATAGTGAGAGAGAACAGTTTAACTTTATATACTTTAAGTTCTGGGAGACGTGTAGAATGTGCAGGTTTGTTAAATAGGTATAAATGTGTCATAGTGGTTTGCTGCACCCATCAACCCATCATCTACATTAGGTATTTCTCCTAATGCTATCCCTTCCCTTCCCCAAATCCCCAACCCCTGTCAGGTCCCAGTGTGTGATGTTCCCCTCCCTGTGTCCATGTGTTCTCATTGTTCAACTCCAACTTATGAGTGAGAACATGCGGTGTTTGGTTTTCTGTTCTTGTGTTAGTTTGCTGAGAATGATGGTTTCCAGCTTCATCCATGTCCCTGCAAAGGACATGAACTCATCCTTTTTTATGGCTGCATAGTATTCCATGGTGTATGTGTGCCACATTTTCTTTATCTAGTCTATCATTGATGGGCATTTGGGTTGGTTCCAAGTCTTTGCTACTGTGAACAGTGAATCAATAAACACATGTGTGCATATGTCTTTATAACAGAATGATTTATAATCCTTTGGGTATATACCCAGTAATGGGATGGCTGGGTCAAATGGTATTTCTAGTTCTAGATCCTTCAGGAATTGCCACACTGTCTTCCACATGGTTGAACTAATTTATACTCCCACCAGCAGTGTGAAAGCATTCCTATTTCTCCACATCCTCTCCAGCATCTGTTGTTTCCTGACTTTCTAATGATCGCTGTTCTAACTGGTGTGAGATGGTATCTCAGTGTGGTTTTAATTTGCATTTATCTAATGACCAGTGCTGATGAGCTTTTTTTCATGTTTGTTGGCCACATAAATGTCATCTTTTGAGAAGTGTCTGGTCATATTCTTCACCTACTTTTTATGGGGCTGTTTTTTTCTTGTAAATTTAAGTTCCTTGTAGATTCTGGATATTAGCCCTTTGTCAGATGGATGGATGGCAAAATTTTTCTCCCATTCTGTAGGTTGCCTGTTCACTCTGATGCTAGTTTCTTTTGCTGTGCAGAAGCTCTTTAGTTTAATTAGATCCCATTTGTCTATTTTGGCTTTTGTTGCCATTGCTTTTGGTGTTTTAGTCATGAAGTCTTTGCGCATGCCTGTGTCCTGAATGGTATTGCCTAGGTTTTTTTCTAGGATTTTTATGGTTTTTAGGTCTTATGTTTAATTCATTTTGAGTTAATTTTTGTATAAGGTGTAAGCAAGGGGTCCAGTTTCAGTTTTCTGCATATGGCTAGCCAGTTCTCCCAACACCATTTATTAAATAGGGAATTCTTTCCCCATTGCTTGTTTTTGTCAGGTTTGTCAAAGATAGTTGTAGATGTGTGGTGTTATTTCTGAGGCCTCTCTTCTGTTCCATTGGTCTATATATCTGTTTTGGTAGAAGTACCATGCTGTTTTAGTTACTGTAGCCTTGTAGTATAGTTTGAAGTCAGCATGATACCTCCAGCTTTGTTCTTTTTGCTTAGGATTGTCTTGACTATACGGGCTACTTTTTGGTTCCATATGAAATTTGAAGTAGTTTTTTCTAATTCTGTGAAGAAAGTCAGTGGTAGCTTGATGGGGATAGCATTGAATCTATAAATTACTTTGGGCAGTATGGCCATTTTCGCTATAAGTGATTCTTCCTATCCATGAGCATGTAATATTCTTCCATTTGTTTGTATTCTCTTTTATTTATTTGAGTAGTGGTTTGTAGTTCTCCTTGAAGAGGTCCTTCACATCCCTTGTAAGTTGGATTCCTAGGTATTTTATTCTCATTGTAGTAATTGTGAATGGGAGTTCACTCATGATTTGGTTCTCTGTTTGTCTGTTATTGGTGTAGAGGAATGCTTGTGATTTTTGCACATTGATTTTGTATCCTGAGACTTTGCTGAAGTTGCTTATCAGCTTAAGGACATTTTGGGCTGAGACAGTGGGGTTTTCTAAATATACAGTCATGTCATCTGCAAACAGAGACAACTTGACTTCCTCTCTTCCTGTTTGAATACCCTTTATTTTTTCTCTTGCCTGATGGCCCTAGCCAGAACTTCCAACACCATATTGAATAGGAGTGGTGAGAGAGGGCATCCCTGTCATGTGCCAGTTTTCAAAGGGAATGCTTCCAGCTTTTGTCCATTCAGTATGATATTGGCTGTGGGTTTGTCATAAAGAGTTATTATTTTGAGATAAGTTCTATCAATACCTAGTTTATTGAGAATTTTTAGCCTGAAGGGCTGTTGAATTTTGTCAGAGGCCTTTTCTGCATCTGTTGAGATAATCATGTGGGTTTATGCCATTGGTTCTGTTTATGTGATGGATTACGTTTATTGATTTGTGTATGTTGAACCAGCCTTGCATCTTAGAGATGAAGCCTACTTGATTGTGGTGGATAAGCTTTTTGATGTGCTGCTGGATTCAGTTTGCCAGTATTTTATTAAGGATTTTTGCATCAACGTTCATCAGGGATATTGCCCTGAAATTTTCTTTTTTTATTGTGTCTCTGCCAGGTTTGGGTATCAGGATAATGCTAGCCTCATAAAATGAGTTAGGGAGGAGTCCCTCTTTTTCTATTGTGTGGAATAGTTTCAGAAGGAATGGTACCAGCTCCTCTTTGTACCTCTGGTAGAATTCGGCTGTGAATCCATCTGGTCCTGGACTTTTTTTGGTTGGTAGGCTATTAATGACTGCCTCAATTTCAGAACTTGTTATTGGTCTATTCAGAGATTCAACTTCTTCCTCGTTTAGTCTTGGAAGGGTGTATGTGTCCAGGAATTTATCCATTTCTTCTAGATTTTCTAGTTTATTTGCAGAGGGGTTGATAGTATTCTCTGATGGTAGTATTTCTGTAGGATCAGTGGTGATATCCCCCCTTTATCACTTTCTATTGTGTCTATTTGATTCTTCTCTCTTTTCTTTGTTAGTCTGACTCATGATCTATCTATTTTATTATGATCTATTTTATTAATCTTCTCAAAAAACCAGCTCCTGGATTCATTGATTTTTTTGAAGGGTTTTTCGTGTCTCTGTCTCCTTCAGTTCTGCTCTGATCTTAGTTATTTGTCTTCTGCTCGCTTTTGAATTTGCTGCTCTCACTTCTCTAGCTCTTTTAATTGTGATGTTAGGGTGTCAATTTTAGATCTTTCCTTTCTCCTGTAGGCATTTGGTGCTATAAATTTCCCTCCACACACTGCTTTAACTTTGTCCCAGAGATTCTGGTACATTGTGTCTTTGTTCTCATTGGTTTCACAGAACTTATTTATTCTGCCTTCATTTCATTATTTACCCAGTAGTCATTCAGGAGCAGATTATTCAATTTCTATGTAGTTGTGCGGTTTTGAGTGAGTTTCTTAATCTTGAGTTCTAATTTGATTGCACTGTGGTCTGAGAGACTTATGATATCCATTCTTTTTCATTTGCTGAGAAGTGTTTTACTTCCAATTATGTGGTCAATTTTAGAATAAGTGCGATGTAATGCTGAGAACAATATACATATTCTGTTGATTTGGGGTGAAGTCTCCCACTGCTATTGTGTGGGAGTCTAAGTCTCTTTGTAGGTCTCTAAGAACAGTGCTCTAAGACAGCGTTCCTCCAAGTGTAGACCTTTGACCAACAACCCCAGCATCACCTGGAAACTTGTTAGAAATGCGAATTCTGCAGGTGGGGCCTAGTAACTTGTGTTTTACCAAGTCCTTCAGGTGATCTCATGCATGCTCAAGTTTGAGAACTGCTTGAACTAGGAGAGACAGAGAAAGGAGATAGAACCAGACAGCACAGAGACTACCTATCTTGATTTGTTACATAAGGAAAAATGTAAAGGCCATATTCTTGAAGCTACCATCTTTTTCTTACAGCCCCTTAACCTTTAATTCTAACTAATACAAATGTCTTTTGAGGCAAACTTAATTTTTTCTTATTTTTATATTGTAGGTAGAGAAAGTAAGGGTTAAGGAATGGGCAGTGATGTTTTCTCCCTCCACAGTCACATCTGAGCTGATCCCTGGCCCATCAGGGCCGTTGGGCACATAACAGTACCTTGCTGAGCTTTGGGATCCTAACGTGGACACCAGCTCGTAGTCCTGTTCCAAGGTTCGAAGGACAGGTCAAAATGTATCCTAGGCGCTCATTCCACATGAACTCCCAGCCTCGTTCTTGGATTAACCGTTCTACCTACAAGTAGAACCACAGCGAATAAATGATAGCATTTTCCAACATCCATTCATTCAGCACATCCCTAGCACCAGTAGGGGAGAGATGTATACCCTCCTCTGGCATGAATTAAATTAAGGTAAATTTATAGTACTCCTTTAAGAGAAAATAATACCTCCCCTACCAGACTATTAAAATGACCCAATTAAGTTAAATGAACCATGTAAATCAGTGGTCCCCAACCATTTTGGCATCAGGGACTGGTGTCTTGGAAGACAGTTTTTCCATGGATCGTAGGGAGGGAATGTTTCGGGATGAAACTGTTGTTCCACCTCAGATCATCAGGCATTAGCTTCTCATAAGGAGCATGCAACTTAGACCCCTCCCATGCGCAGTTCACAATAGGGTTTGTGCTTCTATGAGAATCTCATGCCTCTGCTGATCTGACAGGAGGCAGAGCTCAGGTAATAATGCTGGCTCACCCACTACTCACCTCCTGCTGTGTGCAGCCCAGTTCCTAACAAACCACAGACCTGTACCAGGTCCATGGCCTGGGGGTTGAGGACCCCTGATGTAAAGCAGTCAACATAGTACCTGGCACGTACTAAGCACTCAGTGAATATTGGTGGCATTTTTCATGCCAAGAGAGTAGGAGAATATAGGAATTCTCAGCAGGTAAGTCTATGGTCAGGCTACATTCTCTGTCATCTCTATGCTTAGAATAGCTCAGAGCGATATTAAGTAAATAAAAAAACAAGTAATGATCCACAGACTTCCCTAAACCACAGTGGAATGGGGAGGTAAGCATAATAGCTTTCTAATAACAAGAGAAAGTCACCTATTTTCTGAAGCACCACCTTGGAAGTTCCACTCCAAAAAATGCCTTGAGGCTGGGTGCAGTGGCTCATGTCTATAATGTCAGCACTTCGGGAGGCTGAGGCAGGCGGATCACCTGAGGTCAGGAGTTTGAGGCTAGCCTGGCCAACATGGTGAACCCCCCCCCCCCCCACTAAAAATACAAAAATTAGCCAGGCGTGGTGCTGACCGCCTGTAATCCCAGCTATTCTGGAGGCTGAGGTGGGATAATCACTTTCACTTGAACCCAGGAGGCGGCAGTTGCAGTGAGCTGAGATTACGCCACTGTACTCCAGCCTGGGTGATGAGTGAAATTTCATCTCAAAAAAATTAATTAAAATGGCTTGATTTCTAGAAAAAAAAATTAGCTCCATCTTGGAAGTTCCCATAGTGTCTTCGTTCAAGAACAAACAATATGGTAATTTTATTTTAATAAATATCCAGAAATCTCAGATAACATCTTACTTCTTTTAGTCCACGACAGAATCGCTCAAATACTCGTTTCATATTGCCTCCTTTTTCCATTGAGATTACCCTGGTGTGATCCTCCTCATTTATCCAGATGAGAAATGTCTTATCATAATTATGCCTAATGAAGAGAGAAATATGGTACTGAGTGTTAATTGCATTTGTTTCAACACATGAAAACTCCCATTACCTCCCTGAGCTTGATTGCTTCATTTCACCGTCCTCATTTCCTAGATGGCCCTAATCTCTTAACTGTGCCTGAACAAGTATGACAAAATAATGTTACTTTGACAGAAGGAAGATTAAGACCAACTGTCACCCTTAAAGATGTCATGTTTTTACCAAATAAGAATATAATTTCCCCTAGGTCCTCTGACTAGGATGACAATTCAACTGTATGACATTTGGCTTTGACACAAGAACGTTTTGTCTCCTAAAAGATTCAACCAAAATCTTGTGCTTTAAAAAGGAGATGGGTTACCTTCCACCCAAGATGTTTAAGGTATGCAGCATTTCACAGGTTTGCTCCATAGATTCTGCCTGTCCATCCCTACAGAGCAGCTGCATATGAACACTTTTATTTCTGCTCCTTCAGGTACACTCATATGACCTGTCAGGGTGCAGGAGGCAAAGTGGGCTGATGAGGCCTGTTGGCCAACATAAAACGTGTGTGCACTAGGTATCAGTTCTTTCAGGGTTTTTCTTAAATCCTCAATATTTTTTATGCTTTGCTCTTTTAATGTTATGAAACAGATTATCTGTGAGGTCAAATAATATGAAGTAAATTTTTTCTTAAAAGCCAGCCTTTTTTCTCATGCATAATTCATGCAAACCAGGTCATATTTCACACATCTTAGAAATATCACAATACTTAGATACACACACACACACAATTTCCAAGTAGTCTTTTTCGTTTAGCTCATCTGGGCATGCTGTCAGCTGCAGTACACAGAAACTCCAGGTTAGGATAAGCAGGTGATCTCAAAGAGATCCTCTGCAGATATTGCAAATGCGAAAATGCTGCATCCATACCAGATTCCCCTGGCATCTGGCCAGTCACGGGCCATCCCAGCACATGTTAATAAAGGGGACACTGGCTTATCAAACAGAAAGTGGTCCTGTAGGCCAAAAGGGATAAAGCAGAGAGGAGAGACTGATGAGATCAAACAGGACTGCAAGTGCCAGGTGAACAAGTTCCAACTCACTTATCATGGCTGCTGTCTCTTAGCAGTGGTTCCTAGCTTTGGCTGCGCACTAGAATCACCTGGGAGCTTCAAACAATGCCTACTTCCCATCCCCCAGAGATTCTGACCTAGCTGTTATAGACTGGTCTGGGCATCAGGACTTTTTAAAAACTCTTCAGGTGATTCTAGATTCTAGTGTGCAGCTCATGTTGGAAAACACTGGGTTAGTCCATATGGAACTCATTACATCATTGTGGAGTGGGTATACACTACCAATGCCAACCCTATGCAGTGGCTGAGTGAGCAATGAGATGAGGGATACTATCCTGAAAAGGCTGGTCTACACACTGGTCATTCTCTGTTTCTAGTATTATTGCTTTATTATTTATTTCATTAAAAAGTATTAGAGATGTACAATAATGATCAATAAATAAAAATAGTTACCATTAATGCTGACTGTGCCAGGCTCTAGATTACAGGCTTTTATTTCCTTTAATCTTCACAACTCTATGAAATAAGTATAATTATTCTATTTTATAAATGAAGAAAACAGATTCACAGAGATCAAACAACCTGTCCAATAGGATGGTTGTAGGAAGTAGCAGAGTAAAGATTCAAATCTAGACTTCTGTGACTCCCAAGCCTGTGCCTTTAACCACTGCGATGTACTACTCCACATACCAAAATCAAAGTCAAGACTTTTTTTTTTGCAATGTGTATACTATTTCTTGCATAGCTACACATGTACTCTACAGTGAGATATATTCAAATATGATTACTCTGAGGTAAGAAACCAAGTGGATGTGGGGAGAGGGGTCCTACAGTCTCTAAGTGGGAGAGATCAGAGACTTCAGCCAGGAGAGGACTGTGATCTGCCACCGCCCAGGGAGCACCATGTCCCTTAAGCAGGAAACCAGCGTGACTACTTGAGGTAGAGGGGAGCTTATTCTGTAACTGGGCAGGAAAATAGTTGGCCTGGTGGCCACAGGGACGAGGAGACTAAGGCCCATAGGCCACATAGTTGGCCTCTCTGGTTTGGAAATGAGGCATATTTCTTAGCATTTGCATCTTTTGAAATAACAAAATTTTGTTTCTGCTTTTTTTTAAGAGTTAAAAGTTACTTTTGAAAATGTTATCTTGTTTTAGCTCTGCTAAGACGAAAATAAATAAGGGACTTGAGTTTTGTGCACCCTGGTGCCAGAGGGAAGCTGTGGTGAACATGGTGGAAGCAACAGGAATCAACCCCACCAGGAAGTGCAGAGGCTGACTCCACAAGAGTCAGGGCAGGCCTCCCACCTGGAATTTCCTTTCTAGATTCTCCTGGCTTCCAGGATTTTCTTTGGCTGTGATAATGGAAACCATCTTCTGGGCACAGACAGGACTTCCACACCTAACTGTTCCCATTTATCAACAAGCTAGGAGATCCTCCATTCATCTCCACCCTCCTATCCGTAGGCACCATCTCCATATTGGAGTTTCTTATGCAGATTTTATCCATAGAATATTTCAGTGTTTGACAAGTACAATGTATGGCCTCATCTTTCTTCCTTATACTGAACAAGTAGATGCTCTTGGGCTGAGCCCAGGGGTGGAGCCCCGCAAGCTCCCGGGCAGGGTAAGGGCTTGAGCAGAGCACCAGGAGAGGCCTTCCTGTGCAGGTCAGAGCCCTTGGTCCAGTTCCTCTCCAGGGAGCCCCATCTGCTACTCACATCAATGAGCCGCTGCTGATCCTGCTCCGTCATCTCGGACAGCTTGTAGTAGCGGCCAGCCAGGTCCCCCTTGAGGCCCTCCAGGGCGGTGATGGCCACGTTCTCCACCTCCCTCCGCTCGGCCCGGGTGCAGGCGGGCGGCAGGCTCAGCCCACGGATGCTGCGGCCGGTGCGCACCCGAGAAGACAGCACATAATGCTCATCGAACTGCCCTTGGGTGATCTGCCAAGCAGAGTGTGGGGTCACTGCAGCCAGCCTCGGACCACGGTCCTGCCAGCCACAGTGGGTTCTAATCTGCTGATCCGCAGTTTCCCTGGGGACCCTCAGGCACTGTGCACGACTGCACAATCCGTAAGTTGGATACATTCTGGAAGTCTTGGGGCAGGGGCCTTCGACTAGTAAAGAGGAAAGCTGTTATAAATAGTGTGGTCTGGGGTCCTTGAACGTCACTGGGTGGTTTGGGATGAAAAAGGGAGTAGCTTTAGGAAAGGTTTAAAGTTCCCAATGACCAACCCTTCCTGGTTGTATTTATTTTAAAAAACAAAGACTTTGGGACCTTCCTAACCTTCTCTGTGGCCCTCCAGGGGGAAGGCCGTGCCAGGGCAGTCAGTGCCTTCCAGGGGTATCTGACTCAGAGCGGGGAACCCCCTCTCTCCAGGGCTCTTCCCCCTTGGGCTCTGGAGTGCCAGCTTCGTGGGGAGGGAGAGGGAGGCTGGAGCTTACCTTGGATGCGTCCAGATCCGTTGTGTGCTTCATCACTCTGGGGTCGTAACCGTTGTGTCTTAGTTTGATGACGGGGTCAAAAAGGTCAGCAAACACCTGCAGGAGGGAGGATGGGTGTTTCCTCTTTAATTGGTTCACCTACTATTCAAAGACCTTTCCATTCACTTGCCCCTTCTATCTTAAAAGCCAAAGTTGATGCCCTCCTCTGAAATTCTCAGGACTATCATGTAGGAAATGGATGTGAGAATGGATTGGTTAATAATAATAATAATAACAAGAGAGAAAGCCTTTTGGAGGCATCTTGCCCCTTGAGACAGGGTGGAGCTGGTGAGTTCTGTTATCTTAGCCTCCCCCTGAGTGATTCTACCAAAATCACTGCCATCAGACTGAGCAAGAAAATACTTATGGTTAGGAATTTAAGGAGTTTCCTAGACATGTTTGCCTTTGTGGGTTACAAGAAGCTACCTGATCAGAGGCTACACAGTTTTATGCTTAAGGGAAAGTCAGATTCTAAACATTAAGCTACATATGAAATCTGCTGAAAACCTGGCTATGCCAGAAGAAAAGTACATAGCTGCAGTTCGGGCAAAGCAGGGACCTTTCACCCTGTGCGGACCTTCCCCAGCCCAAACTATCTCGTGCAAAATCTTTTCTATAAACAAAACCTCAGGCATATCCTTCACGTTTAAAAAAAAATGTTAAAAGAAGTTGTAACAAAGCACCCTGCAGACTTTGGGAGCTGTGGGAAGTGGGGAGGGCTTTGGGTCCATAGAGCTACCGCTAGCTGGGGACCCAAACTAGACCCAGGGTTGTGCACTGCTGTACGTAAATGAGCCACCAGTCGTGTTTATTCAAGATGGCTCCCTCTCTTCTGTATGGCTGCCTTTCTAGGGAACTGCCTTCGGCTCCCTGCAACAGAAGAACCCAAAAGGGTGGACCTGAAGGAGGAGGGCTGCAGGCATTTGCCTCAGCCGAGAGGCTGCTCTGTGGAGGGGACGCATGGTGGCTGAGCGCTGTTCCAGCCGACCACCCTGTGCTTCAGCATTGAGGATGAGGATGCTGAGGTCATGGGATTTATCCAAGAGACTTGGTGAATTCAGTAGTCTGGGCTACAGTGATTGTCTAATCAGTAATAGGAGAGAATTCAATAATAGAAGTAATAAGAGGAGAATTCCTCATGTTCCTAAAGATACACTGAACCCTCCTCCCGACCCCCACCCAATAAAACTCAGCCACAAACACATCAGCTCCTAATGTCTTACTGGTGAATACACACCATTCGATTTTATTGTTTCTGTACCAACTCATCCCCTCGACAAGCTCAGAGTTCTGTCATGCAATTCATTCCTCCACAGGGAGGGATCTTAGCACAGCAGCAAGGGAAGCCTTGTCCCTGGGAAGCTATAGACCTCATTGTTTCAGAAAGCATTCCAGATGGTTCTGCTGGAGTTGGCTTCCCTTTATGGGAGCCCTTCCTGAGAAGGTAGAAAGTTGGCCCCATAGAGAAGAAAAGGACCCCAGGACTGTGCAATTCAATCATATCCAGAGCATCCCTCCCACCCTGGAACCAGCAGCCAATAGTTTTACCTCATAGGACTCCTCGTCACCAGCCACCATGCCCACAGTCTTTATGAAGGGGTGGCCAGGGTTGTCCACTCCAGTCTGGATGCACTGGTCCAGGGTGTAGCCGTTGGGCGTCACCTTGTTGCGAAGCTTGGCATAGATGGCGGGGGTGAGGCACTCAGCCATGCAGTTGTTGTGCTTGCGCAGGTCTGGGTAGTCTGCGCTGCGTGGAGAGGAGGGCAAGCTGTCAGCCAGCAGCCCCTGAGGAAAGGGGCCAGTGGAAGGACTTGGTGTTTGCCTATCCTTCCACTAGGCTCCCTTCAGCCAGCAGGCACAGGGATACTTGGCTAGAACTGCTCAGGAGTCATAAATGAAGACACCAGGTTTCAAAAAATGAGCAAGTTCCACGAGAGCAGGGACTTTGCCTTTTTGAGAACAGTCCCTGGCTATTGAAACCAGTGTTCAGTAAATACCTTCTGGAATAACAGAAATCAAATTGGGTGCTGTCTCACCCTGGGGTGTGTACTGATTGAGGAATAGGAGATTCAGGACCACCACAGCCTTAAACACAGGTCATGTCACCTCAGGAATTCCCCAGGTACATGGTGGTTGCTGGCGATTCCCTCAGAGATCCTGATTTCCATAAGAGACAGTAAATGTCTCTAAGAGACACCTCAGTGGTTTTCCTCATCTCTCATCCATACCTGCCAATGTGGAATTCTGCATGCCACTCAGACTCTGCTCAGCACACACTATCTCATCCATGGCAGGGTTCCAAGGGCTGAGAAAACACGGCTATTTTCATCTCTCTCATGCCACTCCTCCACTTTCCATCTGCAATGTCCTTTAGAGCTGACACTTACAGTCAGTACTACGATATCCCTTTTTTCCAGAAGGAGGTAGAGCAGTGAGAGAGGCATGGGTCTGGAATTGGGGGGCCTGGATTTGCATTTGGCTGCACTAGCTATGTGAACTTGGGCACTGTTTAATTTTTCTAGGCCTTCATTTCATCACCAAAGGATCCTAAGATGAATAAGATACTCCATGTAAAGTGCTGGTCATACATGAAAGTGCTCCACAAATGTTAACTATCCCCATTATTACTATTCAACTGGACTGCAAGCTCTAAGCAAGAATGATGATGCTACACTTCTTTGTATACACCACAGGTCACTGGTTTAACGAGCCTCAAAATGATTTTCTGTTTTAGTCTTCCTCAAAAGCAAAAAGGACCCTTGCTAACAGTTTCCAGCAGGGGAAGGCATATTTCTTGCTGGTCTTTGAAGCTTTTCTGTGTTTGTGTTTGTTTTGTTTGAGATGGAATCTTGCTCTGTCGCCAGGTTGGAGCGCAGTGGTGCTATCTCGGCTCACTACAACCTCCGCCTCCCAGGTTCAAGCGCTTCTCCTGCCTCAGGCTCCCGAGTAGCTGGGACTACAGGCGTGTGCCACTACGCCCAGCTAATTTTTTTGTATTTTTAGTAGAGATGGGGTTTCACCGTGTTGGCCAGGATGGTCTCAATCTCTTGACCTCTTGATCCGGCCTCCCAAAGTGCTAGGATTACATGCGTGAGCCACCGCGCCCAGCCTGAAGTTATTTTAAAGTCAGGAGCCCTTACCTTGGAGGGAATAACCTGGGCTGCTCCCGGATCTCGGCACACACTTTCTGCCGGTTCAGCAGGTACCCGGTGGTCAGGGCACTGGTGCCCATGGTAGCAAACAGCAGAGAAGCATTGCGGCCAGTTAGCAACTTAGAAAAGATACTGGCCATCTTTCTTCTTGGATAAGTGTCTGGAAAGCAAAGAAACTAGATTAGATAGCTGCATAGGATGACCCTGAGCCACAGCATAGAGGTCAACAGGCAAGAGAACCGCAGGAGCCATAGCCTCTCTTTCCGGTTTCTCTCTTTCTCTTTCTCTTTCCGGTTTCTCTCTTTCTCCTTTCTCCTTTCTCTCTCTCTCTCTCTCTCTCTTTCTCTCTCTCTCTCTCTCTCTCTCTCTCTCTTTCTCTTTCTCCTCTCTCTTTCTCTTTCTCCTCTCTCTTTCTCTTTCTCTCTCACTCTCTCTCTCTCTGTCTTTCTCTCTCTCTGTCTGTGTGTGTATGTATGTGTGTGTTTTCTATTTCTTGCTTTGCTTTTTTCTTCATATTGCTTGGGAAAATTTGGGTAGTTTTAGACATTAATGTCTAAACTTCCTTAACGTCATGTCTTCTGTTAATATGATAAAAAATAACAGCAGAGGATGTCTTCTTCCAGCTATTTGACAGACCAGGTGCTCTTTTGAACTTCGCCACTGCATCACAACTAGACCCTGAACAGGATGGATTTCTGGACTTCTGAAAGGTAGGAGAAATTTCTGAGGACCACCCTGGAATAGGGGCTGACACTGGGATTCCCCCACTGAAGTAGGACCTTGAAAGAGGCTGAAGTGGCACAAAGTCAGCAGACCTCAACTTCTGGCTCCTGCCTGAAGCAAGTCTAAAAGCTCTCTGAGGAAATTATACTCAGTTTAGGCCCTGGATTCCTACAGATTAAGATGAAACAATGAACTCCCAAAGATCACCAAACACACAAGGAGGTATAATGAATGAGAGTCAACAGAAGAAATAGCAGATGTAGACTGCTAATGACTGAAGATGCTGGAACTGTCAGACAATAATATCAGTAAGCCCTATATTGAATATTTAAAGTGTGGAATCATAGTTATGAGCAAGCAATAAGAGACTGTTAAGAATGACCAAGTTGATTTGAAAGAACCAAATTGCACCACTCATTATGATGCAGCTGAACATAGAATGAACTGGAAGATATATCTTAAGAAATTACTCAGAATGTAGCGCAGAGAAATGAGAAAATGGAAAATAGATGTAAATTAAGAGATATGACGGATAGAATGATATGACGGATAGAATGTCAAGCTCAAATACACATCAAAGTGAAGTCCCAGAAAGAGAGAACAGAGAAAACAGAGAAGTCAGATTTGAAGAGGAATGGCTGAGAGACATTTTTAAAACTGATAAAAGAATCCATGATTCAAGAGGTATAACATAATCTAAGCAAACAAAAAAGACATTGACACCTAGACAGATAATGAAACTGCAGAATATCGGTGACAAAGACGTGAAAAGCAGTCAGAAAAGACAGTTTACCTACAAAGAAATGACAAACGAGCTGATTTTTTGATAATAGCCCAGGTAAATAATATTTTTAGAAGCAATAACTGTCAACCTAGAACTGGGGAACTAGTCTAACCATTTTTTCAAAAATGAGCGTAAAAAAAGTTGATAAAAAATAGATCAATAACAAAGGAATTACTAAACTTATGCTTCAGAAAGAAAGGAAATGATAGCATAAGGAGAGAGCCTGAAATGCAAAAAATGGAGAAAACACATATAAATGTAAATAAGTATTTATATATTTATAATACAAATACTGAACTACCAACAAATGAAAAAGGATAAACATGCACAGACATTAGAAGGGCCAGTTAGCCCCAAGCAGGGAGCTGTGTTACGTGGCTCTTTGAGTAGAAAACAAAAGAGCAGGTAGTTCTCAGTACTCTCTATTTGATCTCCATGATGCCCAAATAAAGATTGTGTGGGCCCAGGATGGTGGCTCATACATGTAATCCCAGCACTGGGAGGCAAAGGTGGGCAGAACACTTGAGGCCAGGAGTTTGAGACCAGCCTGGCCAACATTGTTTGCTGTCTTTTAGTAGAGACAGCAAAACCTTGTCTCTACTAAAAATACAAAAAGTTAGCTGAGTGTGGTGGCATGCACCTGTAGTCTCAGCTACTCAGAAGGCTAAGGCATGAGAATCATGACTTGATTGAGCCTCCGTGTTCAATCAATCCTCCTTGCTCAAGCCTCCGTGGCTTGAACCCAGGAGGTGGAGGTTGCAGTGATCTGAGATTGTACCACTGCAATCCAACCTGGATGACAGAGCGAAACTGCCTCAAAAAATAAATGAATAAATAAATAAAAGAGTATGGATTTCCCTAACATTTGGAAGGCTCCCAAGACTCAGCTGCAAGATGCTCCAAGCTTAGATGGATTGATTGCTTCAAAGAACTTGCTGATGTGTAAGGCTATAGCTGAAAACCTGGGCCATCCAGTGAAGGATAAACAACAACTCCTAATAGAACCTTCATTTGGAAGTCTCTACTAAACCTGAATGTCCCAACTAAAAGCATCAAAGACCTTAAAAACATTTAAGAATGTTTATGTGTGCAAATAACAAATCAAGTCTCTTCTGAGTAGGGGTTACAGGATATAGGTTACAGGATAGCCCAGGAAATCAGATTAGTTCCTCTTCCATGCTAGTATCTGCAAACAATTCTTTCAATTCTAAAGCCAATTTCAATTCTAAAGTAAGTTACTAAGAGCACACAAGATAAATTGGTCATTTCTTGAAGTTGTCCCGGGGACTGGTAAAGACCAGCATTCAATCGCATCATGTAAACTTATTTGCTCCTGTACTAGAGTTCAGGTCCTCATGTCAGTATCCCTCCAAGAATAGATAATGGCTCTTCAGTGAGCTGCACCAGTGCTTCCTGGTCCTTGCCTACAGCAGGCAACACTAGCATACATCTTTTTGGGCTATCTTATCTGCCATCACACCCTCAAATCCACTTTCTAACTAGAGGGATGCAATGCTGTCACTCTAGAGGTTTACTGTAGAACTCACCAAAGTGAAAGCAGCTTTGCCCAGATTCTTTCCAGGCAGTATGAGCCTAAACATAAGCCAGACATGGTCTTCCTAAGCTAACAGGAAGTATGTTTCTTTCTGGGATTGACCAGGGATGACCCAAATGTTTTGCTCTCTATTTTTCGTTCCTTAAATTGCCTGTCCACTGATGTGTTCAAGTCAGAGTCTGTTTGTGACGATAAATCTTAGGAAGCAGAGCCAAGAGGAAGGGGAGTGAATGGTCTCCATGTATAGCCCTGTGACCACTGGAGGTCTTCCTCCCTGCAAGGGTGATGTGTAAGTAGGTATCGGGCTCAAAATATTAATGCTTGAAGTGTCATCATATCCATATTTTAGTTCCTGGAAGGAACTAATTTATTCTAATTAAGTTAGAATTTATTATTAATTTATTCTGAGTTCCAATACCGCCCTAATGTCTGAGCAACAAAGGATGATTCGTGTGGATAATCCTAGGGAAGCTTTGGTTGTAGCTAACAAAGCAATCTTGGAACTGAAATTCCTCGGTATCCTTGCTTTGATTCCTTGAAGAGAATTGATACAGACTCCAAGTTTTGGTGAAGCAAAGAATTCCTGCTTCCTTGACTGTTTTTCTCGCCAGGACACAAAGAGGTATTGAATTTCACTATTAAGACCTTAATTAGTAACCATGTTTGTGAAACTGAAACAAAGGTCTCACTGAACAGGCTGGTGATCTGGCAATGGCTGTTCCATGCTCTCCAAAGACCCAGAATCATGTCTTGCCATGAAATCACTTTTCTTCATGATTAAACTAAATCTCTCTTGCATGTTAAAAGTTAGTCTTTAAAAAGCTGTGCAGTCAGAACATTGCTTTGTCTTACACATTTCCCTGTTACCTGGCAGGCCCCAAATGTTACATAAGCATTCTCTGCAGCTGTAACCCCCACTCAGAAGAGGCTTGTTATTTGCACACATGATAACATGTGACATAAGTAAAGCTGGGAAGATGTTTGTTTGTAAGGGGTAATTTGTGTCTACCGAAGCAGATAGTATTTGGTTTTGCCTAGCTTCCAAACATGGTTTTATAAGTCAGTATATCTTGTGAAACCATTAGGACAAGAGTTTGGAACAAAAAGAAATCTCAGGCTCATTGCAAAGCTTTTTTAATGTTTTCAATTCCCTCCATGTTCTGAGCATTATCATAACGTACTGAACTGTTCTGTTCAGAGACCACTAGGGAGAGAAGATGAGGAACCAGAGCAGCCAGGATGTTTCTCCCTGGGATAAAAGCTCAAGCATTCAGACACCCTCACTGTGGGCTCCACTTCTGTAGCCAGAGGTGATCGGAAACAGCAGGAGCATCTCACATACAGCTTGTAGGAAACACATATGTTTTCCCCAAATATTCATTTTTGTAGTTGGTCCTTGCTGGCTGATCCACCTTTTCTGTCAGCATATGGTGAGCAGTTCGGTGAGAGGACCACACTTCCAATCCTGGCAGGTACGGGTCCACAAGGACCCTTCTCCCAGGGAACACTGGCTGCTAGATCTCACAAGGCTTAGGGCACCTGGCTTCTCAACTTCGCTGCTGCCTGTGTTTCTTCCCACCATCCCCTCCACTCTAATTGGCCCTGTTTTCCGGCCTTACATCTGCCACTGTGCCCTTTCTCACAGGGATCCCAGAAAGTCTTAGATCAGTTACAGCCTGGGATTGGCTTCTAGCCCCAGAAGGAGGCATGGAATTCACCCATCAAGGAACTCTTTACTGAGAGCCTACTAAGTGTCAGGCATTGCACTAGGCAACAATGATATGAAAGTGAGCAAAAGAAACAGTACTCTCCTGTGGTGACTTCTAATTCATTTGTGGCAGACGGTTAAGAAACAAGAAAACAAAATCATAGGTGGGGATGAGTGCAAACAAGGGAATAAGCAGCATATTATTCCGAGAAGGTGTAAGTGATATCTACTTTTAAATAGGCTAGGCAGGGGCAGAGAATAGAACAGCAAAGCCTTAAAGCTGGACAGATCTGGACTCGCCCCAGGACAGAAAGGAGGTCAGTGGGCTGAAGCACAGGGAGCAAATCACAGTGGGCTTCAGGAAGGATGGAGGGGTGGGGTGGAAGGGAGCCAGGTGTGCAGACCTTGAGACCACCCTAAGGAGTCTGGATTTTATCCCTGCTTGCAAACAGGAGATGAGCTGAGCTCATTTTATGAGTTACAGGGGCAGCTCTGGCTGCCAGTGGAGAATAGTTTAGAGGGACATGTGTAGAATGCAAGCAGAGAGAGCAATCAGAGGCCCTAGAGGTGGTCCTGGAGAGAGATGAGGTGCTGAGACCCAGGTGAGTCAGTGAGGATGAGGAAGAGAATGTATTTGCAGTCTATTCTGGGGCAGAACTGACAGGTCTTGCTAATGGTTTGGAAATGAAAGATAAGAGAAAATCAGGGATGCCTGAGATTTCTGGTCTACAGTTGGGTGGGTGGTGAGAGCCTTAGGTATTGGGGCCCACTGGTTGGGGAGCAGTTGGAGGGCAGAGTGTTGCTGGCAGATGTGGATGATCTGTGTGGTGGCCCCAGGCCCCTTGCACCACAGCCGCTGGGACTCTTCACAGCTCTGGCCCTGCTGCGCTCTCTGCCTGATCCCCTGCTGCCCCATCTCAGCTTTCCCATCCCGCTGGCTCCTGGGACTCTTTCAAAGGCTTTGTAAGACTTATAGTGAAGGCCTGGCCATCAGTCCCCATTTCTGCTCAGCACCACCACAGAGACTGCTATACCTAGTGATGACATCGTGTCCTAAGAATTTCCCCACATTCTCTTCAACACCCAGACAACCTCAGATGTAGCTGCTCTCTCAGGCCTTCAATGTACATCTCCACCCAAATAGTCATATTTGCATTACAAGGAGGAAAGGAGAGAGGGAACCATTGGGTACCTGCTATACCAGGCATATTGTATGCTATTGTCCCTGTTTTCCAGATGAAGCCAGATTCAGAGAAGGTGTAAGTGATATCTACTATCTGTGAAGTTAAATGACTTGTCCAGGCTTATGCTGCTAGGGAGTGACAGAGAGAGAATTTGAATGCACACCTATCTGACTCCACCTCTCATGTTCTTTCCACATGGCCAGCAAGCTCCGCTGTCCCACCTCACACTTCTGGGAGGTGGCTACCCCCTCTTTCTACCCCACTTTCTGGATCTTGACAAGGGGTTCTGCCCTGCCCCAGCTGTCAAAGCCTGCGGCAGCTGCCAAAAAACCTCAACACAGGCGTACTTTGGACCTCCATCATGTGTTGACGTCACAGATGCTGTACCAGGCATTTGACTCCTTGATCTAAAGCCAGGATTCCTGGCCAACATGGCGAAACCCCATCTCTACTAAAAAACATAAATTAGCTGGACGTGGTGGTGGGCACCTGTAATCCCAGCTACTTGGGAGGCTGACGCAGGAGAATTACTTGAACCCAGAAAGCAGAGGCTGCAGTGAGCAGAGATTGTGCCTCTGCACTACAGCTTGGGCTACGGAGTAAGACTGTCTCAAAAAAAAAAAAAAAAATAGTGAGGGGGATGCATGCCCACACAAAGGAATCCTGACGGAGGAACAATGGCTTGGTCCTCCTGTGTAGCACTGTGATAAAGGAACGCCTTTCAGGTATGTGCCTTGATGGAGCCAGTGGGTGGAGGAGGAAGGGCAGTGAGAGGTTTGAAGACAAGCCACTGATACCCTCATGTATCATCACAGTGGCGCCCTTTGGGAGCCTGCTATGGATACACTCGGGGAAGAGGAATTCTCTTACCCACAATTTTGTCTTCAAAATTGAAATTCCTTTGGGCAGAGCCTAACAAGAGAGTTGCCTCGTTTCATGTAACTGTAGCATATGTAGTGTAGAAGCTCCAACATGTTTTCGAGGCAGTCTGAGAGCTCTTTATGGAAATGCCAGGCAGATGACATCTGCGTCTGATTTTACTTTGTCTTACAACCAGGCTAAGACCTCCAGCAGCATCAGACTGTCAGGTCTGGCAGACAGGTAGAAACGCCCACATAGATAGCGGTTACTCATTTCAAGAACACAGAGGCCATGCTGGGTCCCTCCCCTTACCCACATCTGCCAAGCATAGAAATCAAGGCAACATTCTCAGTCCCTTTAAGGGAAGTTCCAGGTACCTAGCTAGTCCTACAACCAGCAATTAGGGAAGTTAACGAATAACCTGCTAAACAAGAAGATAATAACTTAAAAGCCACCCCAAGTCAGAGTCACAAAATGTTTGATTCCCTGTAGAAACTAAAGACAGCATCTTGACATATGCCCTTGCATTGCTTTTCAGAAACCAGTTCCCACACCAGATGGAAAATGCTGACCACTGTCATAGACCTCAGAAAGACTGAAACCAAAAAATAGATAAGGAAGTTCCAGAAATTCCCTAGCTCTTAACTCATTATGGATACCCCCTCACTCCTGCTTTAAAAACCCTTGCTTATAGGCTAGCAGGGAGCTCAGGTGTTAAGTGCTAGGTACTCATTCTTGCTTGGCACCCGGCAATAAACGCCTTTTTCTCACTACAAATCCCAGCATCAATGTTTGGCTTTTTTGGCATGCTGGGCGACCAGAACCAACCCCTTCTTTGTGTACTTGCATCCAACTCTGATGAGCCTATGTATGTCAAGCTGGTCGAGGCCCTTTGTGCTGAACACCAAGTCAACCTAATTAAGGTTGATGACAACAAGAAACTAGGGGAATGAGTAGGCGGCCTCTGCAAAATTGACAGAGAGGGGAAACCCTGTAAAGTGGTTGGTTGTAGTTGTGTAGTAGTTAAGGACTATGGCAAGGAGTCACACACCAAGGATGTCATCAAAGAGTACTTCAAACGCAAGAAATGAATAAATCTTTGGCTCACAAACCCCACAAACTTTTGAACGAAATCTACTTATATGATGTGACATACATTTCTTTCAGACATGGATTTTGAAATCCTATCAATAAAAGCCACCAGGTGAGACTGACAAGTCTGGTTTTGAGCATGTACCTGCTTTGTTTTCTGATATCTGCAAATTAGAGTGACCCAGTGCAGGCTCCTGACATTTTGACCATGACAGGCTGTCTGAACCCTGGGAGCTCGTTGTGCCCATCCTCAGAGATGTCCGTGTGTGACACAGCAGAGACTACCCCAGAGATAACAGATGAAAGCCAGCAGAGTACAAGGCATAAATGTGCATGTCCTTCTGTTTTCTTTTTTTTTTTTAAGGGGTTCTGACTGAGCAGGCAGATAGGGAAGGAACTCAGATGACGAGCAAGTGCTGGGTGTTGGGGAAACAATTTAAATTTCCTACCACCCCAGAATTTCCTCTCCATAAAATATAGGAGAGAAAAAAATTTTTATTATTGAATAAACATGAAACTAGTGATGCATATCTTTAGCATTCTGCTAAGGAGATTGCAAAGACAGAAAGACATCCCACCCTTTTATATAAGCAAGCAAATAGGACCCATTCATTACATACATGTTCTCTAACTCAAGTAAGAGGACATGACAGCACCATTTGTCAAGCATAATTCCTCCTAAATTCACCTGGTAATTGGGGTGGCCATTTGTGTTCGCTAATTGCCTTTCTCAAAAGGAAAAATGAAACTGAAGTGTCTAGGACAGCAGGTAGTTTTACAACTTGGAGCCAGGTGCTTCAATGAAACTACTACCCACTGCTCTCCCACTGACAGTGGGAGGTAGGGCGCTATCTTCCTTGATGTCTACATTTTCAAAGAGATGGCTTCCAGACCCTTGCAGGAAAAAGAGTCCTAGGTTGTAAAATCGACTGGAGATTTACTTAGCTTTTTAAAAGATTTATATGCATTTCAAAAGGGCAGCAAAATAATTTACAAGTTTTCTAAAGGAAATGCTCTAAGTAAAAGGAAGGAGGAAGCTCTTCCGCTTTTTGCATGGGCTTGTGGGGGTAACATTCTGGAATTCATGAGGATCATGAATTGGTTTCCTCCCTCCACGTGCTGGAGGGCACAGTGTATGAAGCTTAGCAAGGCTCTAGTCGGGTGGACAATCACTGGGAATTCCACGCATCAAAGGGACAAGGGACAATCACTGGGTCCACTCTATACTTCAGAGGGACAAGACCCAATGAATGTAGAACTAGGCCACAGTTTCTCTTGGTTCTCAAAGCATGCTGGCCCACACATGATAGGTTATCATTAAATGTCTGGTGAGTGAGTGAATGAATGTCAGGAACCTGAGAGACTTTAGAGGTTATTTACCTCAGCTGAAATTCAGGCATCCCTTTCCCTAGGCTCTCAAATACCAGCAGTGCTGGGGATCCCACCACTTGCCAAAGCACCCGTTTTACTGGATAACTATTATAACATTTTTCATATCTCAATAAGGGGAGAAAACAAAATCAGAGTACTTTCAAGGGCAAGGTACTTTTTTCAAAACAATCCCAAGAAGCAAGTATCCCATGTCACAGAGGAGGGAACTCAGAGACTTTTAACTAACAGCCCAAGGTCACACAGCTAAAGGGAAATCACATGTATCGCATGTTCTGCATCAGGCACTCATTTAAATAAAGATCCTTTCACTCACAAGGGTTCACCATACAAATATTACAGCATGTCTAGATGGGGTCAACCCCTTTGTCTCCCAAGGCATGGAGCTGCCAGAGAGTTCCAGCTGCCTCAGATTCTCCCTGATCTCTCAGGAATGCTGAGTGTTTTCCCTCAAGCAGGGTTTCCACAGGCGAATGCCGAGGGGAGGCTAAGTATGGGGCCAAAATGCCCACAGCACATAGGTGTCATTCCAGGCAGCACTGAGGGGAAGCAGAACCAGGAGATGGCCCTTGGGGCCTTCCTTCACAGAACACCACTCACCACAGAGTTCCAGGCGATCAGTGGGTCATGTGAGTCAAGGGCAAGTGAGTGAATGATACTGATATGCTTCAGGTAGGGAGAAGCCATGATGGGCAGCATTGGAGGGAGGGGAAAGAGGGGGCAAGGAGGGGGTAGAGATAGTATTTGTCTACTTATTCATCTGATGACTACCTACTGTATGGCAGCTTTTCCAGTCCTTTGAGGAAAAACCCTATGTGCTGAGCACTGGGTTCTGTTAGTTTTATGAGTATTACCCCCATTTAATCCTCACTACAGACCCAGGAAGTAGATGCTCATGTTATTCCCATTTTACAAGTGAGCAGATGCAGGGAGAGAAAGGCAAAATAACTCACCCAGGACCACACAGTTTGTGAGTGGCGGCGCTGGGATTCTGGCCAGCAGTCATAGTCCACACTCAACCAGGGCCCTCTGCTGGGCAACTAGAAATTGTGTGTCATTTGTGGTCTACTTGGGGAGCCAGAGCCTGTTGGGGGGTCCTGGGAGGGCATGGTCGGCTATGGGACAGACCATTCAACAATGTTTGAGGAGCCTTGTCAGGTCTTAACCATACCAAAGCATGTATTGCATGCCTCCACCCACCCTGGGACTGGGACCAGGTCACACACTGCACAGGATTCCAATGGAAACTACGAATAGACCCCTGCACACCCATGTGCATCAGTGGAGGACTATGGATGCCGTGTGCCCCCAGTCCTCCCTCCCAACAGCTGCTTTCCAGGCATCTTCCAGCTGGGGAAATGGCCATTGCCCTCAGCCCACAGCAGACTTAGCCTACCCTTGAATGCTGCTGAAAAAAAATAAAGGACTCAATGTGTCCCCTGTTCTAGTCCAGATTCTTAAGGATGAGGACACAGCATCCTGGGCCACTGTCACTAATACAAATTTGCCTCTGAGGGACTCTGTGAAAGATAATTCCGCTGAAATTTGGAGAGTTGAATTAAGCTAGGACTGAGTGTGCCTGGAATTTGTGGTGGCCACCTACCCTAGAGGGCCTCAAGGAAAACCATGGTTCAGGACAATCCTGACAGATTCTAGAGTCTAGAACAGAACACCTGTTCTACCAGGCATGGATTTGAACATGGCAAGGCCAACCACCAAGTTCATGGCCTGTGTACAGCAAAGATGACCTTACATCCTGAGAGCTAAGCCTGGAAGCTCTTTCATCCATCTGTTTGTCCATCCATCCAACCATCCATCCCTCCATCTGCTCAACACATGTTAGAGAATCAATCCCTGTGTCAGATACTGGGGCTGCCCTCAAGGAGCTTTTATCAAGTTCAGGGTACAGCCTAGCAGGGGAGACAGATCACTGTAAAAACCTACCACTATAATGCAAAGGACAAGAGCAAAAATAGTAAAGAGGAGAGAAGACCCAAATTTCCCTGGTGGGTCAGAAAGGGCTTTCTAGAGGAAGTGAAAAATCTTTGGGGCTATCACTTCACCTCATCCGGTGGATAAAGGGAGGACTTTCCAGATACAGTGGACAGAATGTGCAGAGGCAGGAGCCATGAGTGGCAGAGGCAGGGCAGGGACTAGCCGAGACAGGCTGGAGCTGAAGCACAATGGCACTGGAGCCATAGCCAAAGGAACAAACTGTGAGACCTGGGACTTGAATTTGAGGCGGTGAAAAGTGACAACAAGGTTCCTCGCAGAAGAGTGATTTTATTCAACTTATGGAAGGTTGACCCCAGAGCAGTGCTGCCGAAGTGTGGTCTGTGGGCTGTTAGCAGTTCATGACGATGTAAGTACAGGAATTGAGAGTAAGCATTTAGAACACCTACAGCACTTTGATAGTCATTTTACTTTTTAAATTTTGAGCTGGCATTTTGCATGCCTGTTTATTCTACCTTTTTTTTTTTTTTTTTGAGACAGAGTCTCACTCTGTCGCCCAGGCTGGAGTGCAGTGGTGCTATCTCTGCTCACTGCAAGCTCTGCCTCCCGGGTTCAGCCATTCTCCTGCCTCAGCCTCCCAAGTATCTGGGACTACAGGCAGCCGCCACCACGCCCAGCTAATTCTTTGTATTTTTAGTAGAGACGGGGTTTCACCGTGTTAGCCAGGATGGTCTCGATCTCCTGACCTCGTGATCCGCCCGCCTTGGCCTCCCAGAGTGCTGGGATGACAGGCGTGAGCCACCGTGCCCAGCCTTCTTCTGTGTTTCTAATAGTTGCACTTTATCACGTTTTACAAATGTGTGGGTCTGCTATGGATTAGAGAAGAGATTTTGCCACAGATAAAATCTGTGTTGAGAAGCCCAGCACTGCCACTCAACAAATGCAGGTGCATTCAGATGGTGAAATATTCTGCAGCTATTAAAGGAGTTAAAACTGCCTCCACTTACCTGGAGGCCCATCTATGACACCCTTTTAGGTTAAAAGGAAAAGAAAAACTTGCTTAGAACTGAATATGAGTGGTTGCAATTTTGTAGCGATGATGTATGTACATATACATTTTCATATATTTGTATGAACATTAAAGTTTTGAAGGATATTCATCAAACTGCTAAAAGGGTTGCTTCAGAGTAACAGACTTGGAGAAGGCAGATTCATTTTCTCTTAATGGAACTCTGTATTATATCATGTGTAAAAATAAGCATGTGTTATCTTTATGATAAAAAAGTAAAAACCTAAAAAAGAAAATTTTGATGTGTGTTAAAATTTTGCATTTCTAGGCTCCACCTTTTTGAATGAGTCTCTCCAAGAGTGGGGCCCTCACATGTATAGTGAGAAAAAGCTCCCGGATTACAGGATGTTACCAGGCCCCACTAGGTGTAGGAACGCTACATGGTGCCCACCTGAGCCTCACCGGCTCCTCCCCATCATGGGCATGATGAGGTCTCCCTGTGGGGTGTTGTGAAGACAACGGGACAGGCTGCAGTAGGCACTGAATAAATGTGAGTCCCTTCCCTTGATGACCCTAAGGCTATGGGATCATCATCACTCTCACCCTGAAGCCACACCTGATTACTCCAGCCAGCACTCGGCCTGCCCCTTTTCTGAATGCTTTTTGATTTTAGCTTACATTTTTAGCATTTAAATGTTTCATTTAATTTGAGAAAGAGTCTTGCTCTGTCACCCAGGCTGGAGTGCAGTGGTGCGATCTCGGCTTACTGCAATCTCCACCTCCCGGGTTCAAGCAATTCTCCTGCCTCAGCCTCCCAAGTAGCTGGGATTACAGGTGCCCGCCACCACATGTGGCTAATTTTGTACTTTTAGTAGAGATGGGATTTTGCCATGTTGGCCAGGCTGGTCTCGAATTCCTGACCTCAAGTGATCCACCTGCCCTCCACCACAGCTGGCTTCATTCAATTTGTATTTTGTATCTCTGCAGTCAAGACTTCAAAGGTGTCTATCACATACTTTCAGATCTACTGATCATCTTCTGAAAACCAACATCAGGGTTCACAAAATGGATTTAACCAGTTGGGCTCCCCAGTTCTTCTTCCAGACTCGACCCCTCCAACAGTGTCTCCAATGACTTCCTGGCATCACCGAACAGGTCCTTCACTTTGCCACCTCTGAGCCTTTGCTTGAGTGTTTTCTTTTACCTGGAATAGCCTTTCCAACCCTGTACACCGACTGAGTCAAACCTTCTTCTTTTTGAACTAACATTTATGAGCTTCTATCATGAGCCATGCGTTATGCAAGGGACCTTACAAACACTATGTCTATGTAACAATCCTGCCAAGTATGCTTTATTTTGTGCATGGGGAAACTGAGGCTCAAGAGAAGTGACCTGCCCCAGGTTTCAGTACCAGCACACTAGTTGAGCTGGGATTTGAACCCAGGTTTGTCTTTAGCCCTGGATTCAGCTTCCTTGCAGACCCCAGCACCTCACATACAGCCCTGCACTGACCAGCAGTTGGAGGGAACCCACCCTTGTGGCTTAAAAGCTGTGGTGCCACAGGTCATTCCACTCGGTCACACCCTGAAGACCGTAGAATTGCATTTACCACAGCAGCTCCTAGGCACAGGATTGTCACCTCAGGGCACATCACTCCTCCTAGAGTTGCAGATTATAAACTTGTTCTGTTTCCCTGTCCTCAGGCCCCTGCTGAAGTAGCCCAAATGCCAGGGATATTTCTGCCCACTCCACTCTGACCCTAGCTGCTCAACGTGCCTGCCAGGCCTTGCTAGGGATGCTGTGCCAGTGTGAGGAGGAAGGTAGTCTCCAGCTTTCACCCCATAGAAGCTGTCTGCCTCAGTTTCCCTAACCTGGACAACCGCTATGACTCCTGAATTGAAAAACACTCTTTACAGCATCTAGGCTAAAATTAGCAGAATACCTGGGCTCCAAGCCAGGGAGATTTGGGGTGATGGGAAGGTGCAAGAGCACAGCCAGACAGAACCAAAAGCAATAATATCCTGTTTGTTCCTACACTGCCCTCCCCACTAAAAAACAAGGACAGCTGCATCAAGCCCTTTTGTTAAGTGGCCACAAGCTGCACATTTCTTGGTCCCAGGCAGGCATACCGGGAGTTCAGATCCCAGTCTAATGGTCTTCTCTGGTTCTGTGACATCCTGGAATGTGAAAGGGAGGCCTTGGGTTCTGTCACTGCCTCCAGCCTGAGCCCCCTGCTCTTCCTGGGCATCCCGGATGGACCATGTCTGCCTTTCTGCTGACTCAGACTTATTTCTAGTCCAGCCATTCAGTGTCCCTGTGTCTGAACTCCTCAGCCAGAGGGCAGGTGGAAGGCCAGGAGGAGGACCACATGTCATCTTTCCATCCAGAGAGCTACCCCAAAACAGAGGACGTCCTTGGGCTTGGACCAGCTCCACAGAACACACTGAACAAATTCTCATGATGCCAGGCTCCTAGGCCAGCAGAAAATGCCTCTCCCCGCCCAGTTCTAAGACAGCAAAGGGTTTACATTACCTCACAACCACTGGGTACACAGCCTACCTTAATGGGCACTCTTGGCATCACTGTTCTACTCAGCAAATAGACAGTCCTAGGCAGGAGATATTTAGAATCCTACTCCGTAAAACAGAGGCCTTTCCTAGGCCTCCTGTAATGAAGGCATGGGACTGTTAACAGACTTGTCCCTCAAGGGGTAAATTGTTTTCAAGAAAACAGGAAGCTAGGAGCCATCTAGTCCTTTTAACTGCTGTGAAGAAGTGGGCTGCCTTCTTCCCCCCCAAGGGAGGGAGTCTCTGAGACTTCCCAGGCAGGGTTGGTGTGACCTCCAGCAGTCACCTTCAGCATGGGTTGCTGCTGGGTTCCCGGCTCTGTGGGCAGGAGCTCCGAGAATGCTTGACACAGGCTCCACGGGGCTTCCTTTGGGAAGACAAATGGAGCCTGCTCTAGGCTATGGCAGAGATGGAGGCCCAGGGCCTCTGAGCTAGGGGCAAAGTCAGTCCCCCTCCTGTGTCCAAAACCCCAGGACTCCTCATTCTGTATGGCACTCCCCCAACCCACGGTTTCCTTAGGAAAACTGACCAGGCTATGGGCCATTTCCTTATGAGGTGATTTGGTCATGAGGTTGGCAGAGTCCATGGGGTGCATGTGGCACTCCTGTGCTTTGCTGGGACAGTGCCTTAACCCACAGGCATGATTAACTCCAAAGTCTGGGGTCTTTGGAGAAGGTGCCTATCAATGCAGAGGAAGTGAGGTGCTCACACCGCCAAACAAGGCCCAGAGCCTCCTGGAAGAGCCTGTCAGGAAGCCTCAGGCCACATGTTGTGGCCGTGCTCACCTCCCTGAGAGGACAGACAGAATAGACCAAGGACACAAATTCAGAACAGGGAAAATGTGAGAGCCGTAGACAGGAAAAGCAGCCGTTCTGGAAACAGCGCACTGGTGTACCTAGTGTAACCTTGTCCTGAGGGCACTAACTGCCCCTCACTTGACTGGGCTGACACTGTGAGGGGTCACGAGCCTGGCAACACTTTCTGAAAGGTCTTTAGGGCAGCACTGAGGAGACCTAAAGGTTTTGCTCTGTTTGTCAAATGTCACTCTTCCTCACATTCCGAGGAGAGCATTTGAAGGCAGACCACTTGAGGGACAAGAACAGGACTGATTTTAACCTCAGGACTACCAAGCAAGCAAGCGAGCAAAGAATGGGCCTCTGCCCAGGTGCAACACATGGGGCCAATTCCACAGGTTTTTGTTGTTTTTTTAAATTAACCTCCAGTGGGAAAGGTAAGGATGGCAGGGAGGGGAGATAGTTACTTGGCTCATTATCAATGTATTAATGTTAGTGATGGCAAAACTGAATCTCTAGCAGTACTATTTGCCAGTTTAAACTGGGCCTGGCTATTGGGCTTATTAGTAAATAGCTTCTCAGAATTTTAATTTTCTAGTTAGTTCATCCCAAGTCACTGATTTACACGTCTTTTGAGACTGAGACTGCTGGGGAAAAACATTCCCAGAAAACAGTGGATTAGACTCTGTAAATTACAAGGGAAAGACATTTGAAGTTTAAAGCTGTCCCAAACTTAGCGTCAAAATACAGCCTTTAGATTTTTTTTTTTTCCAAATCAAGAAAAATTCCTGATTCACTACCAAAAAGACACCCTGCAGGCAGCGTGCTGATTTGTTCTGCTCCTGGTGCTGAGCTGCTCCCACCTGTGTGCAGGGAGGAAGGGGCGCTTCGGCCAAGGGCGGGCGCTCTGCTGGCTTTAGCGAGTCACCATTGCCTCCTCGCAGTCAGCGTCCTGACGGGGTCCCGGTCCACAGCCCTGTATCCACTCCCACAAGGCCCTTCACACTGGCTCTAGCCATGACCCCTCTTTGGAAGAATAAAGCAGAGTTTCACGGACTCACCGACCTTGAAGCCGGAGTCTCCCACGTCCTGCTGAGAGCACACAGCCAAGAAGTGTATGTAGGGCGAGCTGGCCAGGCCGGCCTGGAAAAGCCTCCCTGGCGGGGCGGGGCCAGAGGACCTCGCCAATCCCAGCGCAGACCTCCGGGCGCACCGGCCCCCACAGCTGTACCGTTGAAGGCAGGCCTCTGGGCGCTTGGCTCTTTATAGCACCTGCCCTTTCTCTGAAACGTAAAAGGAGGAGCCAATCTTGCTCTCCAGGCCTGGTCCTGAAGGCTCCTCTGCCAGGGCTCTGGATCTCAGAATGGAAGGCCCAGCGGGTGAAATTGCGTATCTGTTGGGGGATTTGTTTCCCTCTTCTCTCGGGTGTACCAGCCTTGGGGCCCTGGTAAGCTCTGGAGGAGGAACCCCTCAAGCCAAGGTCGGAGAGGAGGATATCTCAAGCTGCCTGGCTCCAGCAGCTGACCGGGCCCTGAGCCAGGGGCTGGAGGGACCTCTTTCCAGCGTCTTTGTCTGGGGCCTAGATCCAGGGACAATTACAGTCACGTTTCTGTTCAAGATCAGGCCATCTGCAGTGGACGGCTAGATCATCTCGCTTTCTGTCCACATCAGCAACCACGGCAGGCCATAGCCGTGCTTAAAAATAGTCCTACTTGGGGTATCCACCGCACACCGGGAAGGTTGCCTGTAAATAGCAATGACCCAGCAGGATTTTGGACAGCAGCCCTGCCATTTCAAGGGAGCCTGCCTAGGCATCTGGTGACCGTCACGTACTCGGCTTCTGAGGCCACGTGTACATGACCAACTGGTTCCTGTCTCTTACTTCTCGGAGTCTAGCTCATGCTCAAAGGACTTGATGGAGCAGGGGGTGGAGCCCCAGGAATAACCTTCTACCCAGTGTGCTTTCTCCTTCAGAGTGTCCATTTCTTTTAAACACGACCCATGTTTAAAAATACCATCGAATTTACCTTTGCATGGGGTACTGATTGGGAGAGCACATGAGGGGGCCTTTTGGCAGGACGGAAAGGTTCCTGATTGGGGTGGTTCTATAAAGATTGGAACCAATCCAATTAATTTTGTAATCCTTTAAGGAGTCAAGACCCACCAGCTTGCATATTCTGTCATCAGGGCAGTCTCTGTTTATTCCTTCTCAAAATAGCTCTTTTCCACACACTTGTTTCAAGTCAGTTCAGGCACCAAGTGAAATAAATCCAGTGACCCTGAAATAGCCCAGCTTCCAGATCCAGAAAATGACAAGGCTTTTGAAGAGCATGGAATTGTAGATTTAAAGGATGGCAGTAGCAGCAAAAACCTCCTTTTCCTCCCCAGTTGCCTAATCAGCATTTAGGGCCCCCTCCACTCACCCTACCTCAACACCTTATGTTTTACAGAGTAAATGTATATGTTAGTAAGGTCAGAAGAAAAGTTGGGTCATTGTTGAGAAAAGAGAGTACCACTCTTCTTTTGGGGGCTGGTCCTCTTCAAGCATATTATAAAGGTGGTGTGATGGGGACGAAATCTCTATAAGGGACTCACAGTAGAAATTCTGGCTTTCTGGAAATCTTTCAAATGCCATCTCTGTCACATGCCATCCGTTCCCTTCTTATCATTGCCAACTCCCTTTGAAGCTCTGGGGCTCTAGCCACACCAGGCTGCCCCGTGGCTGGCTTCTGCCACAGGGGCAGGAACAGAATTGAAGTGTGCGGCTGCCATATCATTTGCTTTAAAGGAAAATGTCCTGGACTTACTCTCTTTTCTGTTCCTGAGTCCAGCAGGAGTGTGGCTAGAGCAGGCCCCAAATTTGACCTCGTAGGCAAGGACGATGCCTTGTGGGATGGGAAAATAATAGGATGAAAGGAACCTGGGTTCCTGTGTCCCACCAGCCTGGATTGATCACTTCAGAACTGGGCAGGAGGAACCCCTTTCCTTAGTCTATTCTTGTGTCCAGCAACTGTAACTTAATTCCATCAGCTCTAAATGTTACCACAACTTCATAGAAGTTCAAGTATTTTCATATATAGTAATCCATATAACCACTGCAGTAATTTTAGGGGTAGATAGGAGTCTTATTTCAGAAGCCCCTCCTAAGTGGAGCTTCTCCTGTCTCCACTGCCCATTCAGGAGCGTTGAGCTGCCATGCAGTGGACTGAGCTGTTCCGGGTAGTAGTGAGTTCTCTGTGCCTGGAGGTAATCAAATATGGGCTGGGGATGTCACAGGAAGAATCTAAGCACTGGAAAGAAAGTGTGATTAGTTGATCCTTCATATCATTTCAAAGCTTTCCCCAAATTCTTTGAATTTTAGGGCCTCTTCTAAATTGTTTTTCTCCCTGAACTTTAGAAGTAAAATAATATATCTGAAGGAATTCACTGCTATGAAGAAGATGTAAAATAAAAATAAAGCCCCTGGGCCCCCAGGCAAAACAAAACAGACTCATTGTGGTAAAAGAGACCCCAGAAAACATTAAAAACCAGGATTCTACAGCTTTGGCAAGGCAAGAGGTCAGTCACACCCAACGTTCCCCCACCTTGATAACTGCCTCAAGACTTTCTTTCCTACAATTAAACTAAAACCAGTTCCTGAAAACTGTGTCTGGAAGATTTATTCCTCAAATTCAACAGACAGCCTGACGTGGCGAACCCCCCTTCCCTCAACGCAGTTGCCCCATGACAAGTGTTGAGCCTTACAAAGCACTCCGTCCTCATAACTGACGGCAGACCACAGCTGGCTCTGGCCGGTTTACAGAGACTGCACACCAAGTGTCTTTGTGCCCCGTGTTTCATCTTTTGAGGTCTACAGTCCAATTTTACTACATTTTAATGTTAAGTCTCCATCCCAAAGTGAACATGGGTTGTATGTAACATGTATGATTACTGACTATGCATGCATTAGGGCCTCATAAATATTCATACAATTATCCTATAACCTACTAAATGTATATGTATGGCTCATCTCGTTGGGCATAAATCTCAACCTCTCCCTTTTGTCTCTGAAGTGCTTGCTTTTGGCTTTGGCCAGAGGCTCCAGCCTGCAGACTGTAACCCTTTATAAGAAATAAAGTTCTATTTTTTTCTAAATGTATACATTTCATGGTTTTGACAATGTAGAAAAATGGGGAAAAGAGTTAAATGAAGAAACCAATGAGATTTCTGAATATTCAAGAAAGGTGAAGTTTAATTTGCATATAGGCATAACCTACACCTCACCTGGCAAGTGTCAGGCCACAGCACAAACCCCTCTGTCCAATCACAAATGTCCACACATTTGCAAAGTAACTGGACACGAACGATATGCTTCTCAAACTCACACACATATTCGTCCATCGCACACACACTCAAATGATAAAGAAATACATTGAAATCCTCTACAAAAGAGAGCTGAGCATAGTAATCAGATTACCTCACATGCGGACAGCATTTTGCACTTTACAGTCTAATCCATTTGGTCCTCACAGTAGCCCTGTGAGGTAAGCAGCACAGGGATTACTATTCACACCATTTTGCAGATGAGGAAACTGAGGCTCAGGGATGTATAAACACCAGCCTAAGGTTTTCCAGCTGGAGACTGGGCCCAGGACTCAGGGCTGGGATGCCTAGGTCAGCTCTCTTTCATAACTGGTTTTCTAGTGAAAAATGAAATGAGCTGTGTAAAAACCAACATCATTAAGTATAATAGAACTATTATGTTCCTTGAGCAGATCAGACCAAGTACAATCAATCCTAATGTTAATGTCATGCTGCATGATGAATAATTTTCTGAATCGTTCATGTGTTTATTCCTACAACAAAATGACTGTTTTCCATTTTGGCTCTGCCTCGTCTTAATTTTAAGTCACCAATGGCCGATGAGAAATGGCACACTGATTAGATTTCATTAAGTCTTCTTACCAGAATCACATGGTGGTATCTATAATAGAGCCATTATTTAAACTTACAGTCTGATTTCTTACTGAAATGAAAATGATTCTTATTTATTGATTCCCTCTGGTTGTGGACATTAGCCTGGCTCTACCCTTCAGTCATAAATAGGATGTTCTCTTTTATGCCATTTCAATAGTTGTAAAAATAATACATTTTGCAATTGTATTTTTAAAAACCTTTATACTTTCAAGTGAAGAGTTTTTTTTCAAGGGGATAAAATCAAACTTTGAAAAAAAAAAAGCTAAGTAAAATCTCCTGCTTTTAAATAAAAGTTAATTTTATTGGGAATAACCCCTGTCTTGCATTGCCCTTTTTAGTTAAGAATTTTAAAGCTGCCCAATCACTGCTGGCCCAAAAGCCTCGTCGTATACAATAACATGAGAGAAAGGGTGCTGATCCATCATTACTCACTCCACATGGGACCATAATGGATGTTTCTCTTCCAAGTGATTCAGTTTCTCTGAGTTTCATTTGTTTACAAGTAGTACTTTAAGACGTACTGCAATTTAACACACAGTAATAGGACTTGGTGTGAGAGCCACTTGGAAATATTGCAACGGCCACTTAAAATTCCCTCTTTAAATTCCTTCAGAAAAACACTAAGGAAAAGTGACAACGTTTTACTTCATGCCTGAATCTGTCAAATAATATATTGGATTAGGTAAGAGATTTGTCCCTGTAGCAAAACTAGATGTCTCAGTTAATAACCAGAGGCATCCCCTAAAAGCTCCAAGATAATTCCGTTGACAGTACAAAATGTGGGCATTCACTCGAAAGCCTGAAACTGGATTTTACTTCTGATTTTCTAGGTTAATTTTACAGTATACATGTTCGCTACTTGGCTGTTAGAGGTCGACCTCCCATCTCCTCTTATTTATGGACTAGAGGCAGATGCAGCTGGGAATGCCAGCTTTTTGTGTAGGCAGAAGAGAACGGGCACTTTAACAGCACTGCAAATTGCTCTTGGGGATTTTTAATTTGACCACATTAAAGGTGTTTTAAATGTGCATTCCTCTCCCAGCTGGCACACGAACAGTGCAGGTCATCAACAGACATTCCCTCAGACGCGGAGCTCTCTCTCTCTTGCTCTCTTGCAGCTCTAAGAAGGCTGCAGACTCCAGAAAGTGGTGTAATTCTCAAACAAAAATGTGAAGGGCTAGCGAGTGGTGCACCCCTGCAGTCCCAGCTGCTTGAGAGGCTGAGGCAGGAAGGTTGCTTGCGTCCAGGAGTTTGAGGCCAGCCTGGGCAACATAGTGAGACCCTGTTTTTCAAACAAACATAAAACCCCCTAAAAGTCAGCATAGCAATCGGCAGTGCCTAATATGACCACTGTGGGGCAGTTCCAACATCTTGCAGGAAATAGGTGCAAAAGCTTTGTCACTAACTGAAAAGCTGTGATCCAAAAGGGAAGGAGCATTTGGAAACTCCTGTCTTATTTTTCGTTAATAAGAATGGCTGCAGCGTCTCTGGAACATTTGGGTCAAAGAAATGAGTCCAGACTTCCACAAAAAGCACACGCAGAACCATCCGTTCCCTCTGAAGGACTCTAGCAACTCCACGGCAGATAGAATGCACCAACTTTTCCACATGTTGTTTGGCCTGAAACTAGTTTGTGTGTGGTCTTCTCACAGATTTGTCCCGGTTTTAGTTCACCTTTCAGGACTATGCTTTTGAGCCAGGAAAGCTAACCTTTACTTTTCTTCTGCAAGACCTCGAGGTGTTTGGTGCAACTGATACATATTATTTCAAACCCCCAGCTTCTGAACACTGAGAAATAAATCACAAGTTATGCGTTGTTAGGATCCAAACAGCCCATGCTTCTCATCATGCATCAAGATGCGTCAACCTCTTATTTGAAACTAAAGAGAACAAGCAACTTTAAAAAAGAAAAAGAAAGCATCCATAAGGAACCCTCCTTGGGTTGAGTGCTACACTGTTGGCTAATGTGAACTACTGAAAATAGTTTTGGAATGGTCTTCAAATATTGTATTTTCTTTTACTTAGTTGATATTTCACTATATAGTTACATACAGAGATGGCGCTTACCATGCAGAAAAAGTACGTTCTCTACCTCTATGGTACATTACCAATGCTAGCTCTTCCACTGGGTCTTAAGAGCCAGCAGGTGGAATTTATTAGTCAGCTGTTAGCTCTAACAACATAATTAAAGTGCAAGGAAAGAGGGAAAACAGCCAGACAGATCAATTTTTCATTGTCAGCATCAATAAGTTTCATGCCGCTAAGAGAAAATGTCAGGTGCAACAGGTTCAGGGAAATAGAACTATATTTTTTCTCTTCCTTCTTTTAAAGCAGCAGTCTCCCTGAGAAGAGAAGAGGGAGGTAAACAATGAGATAGCCCTATTTCTTCAACAACTGACAATCTTGGGAAAAGTAAGGTCACTTCCCCAGCCTCGGGTAGCAGGACTAACCCCTGCATTTGGTTTTGTAATATAAGAGCTGTTCGGTGGTTGGGCCCATTTCCCATGCACTTATAATACTCTCAGAGATCTCTCAACATCATTTTGTAAAGAAAGAGATCTACGAACAGTATATGGAAGTGTGGGATTTAAAAAGAAAATTTCACTGTTTTTAAAAAAAAATACAGCCAATGTTCATAGTAAGCCTAAAAAAGGTCTGTGTAAATGAGAATAGATTCCTGCAGTACTATGAGCGGGGAAAGAAAACAAGCAAAGCAAGGTGCAGAGATGATTGTTAGGTATAGATTTTCACTCAGCACTGAAACCCATGATTCCCCACAGCACTTGCTGGCCTGCTGTCTGTTCCACAGTTTTGTCGGTGAGATGGACGTGCACCTTCTTGCAAACTGCAGCTGCCTCTCCAAGAGGGTTGGTGGCTTAGGACCAACAGTCTCAAGGAAAAGCTCCCTACCCACCTCAGCCAGCCACTGTCTGCAATCCTCTGGGGCACAGCCTACTGCCTTTAATTAAGGAAATGTTACATACAAATCCATTTGTGTTTCATTCTTTCTTTCCTATCCTGTTGCCTAAAGATTGGAAAGCCAGTTTCAGAAGGTACCATTCCTCACATAGAAATATTTAGAATGCACTGAAAACCATGCACATGCTGTAGACTGAAATTGCTTATGTGTTGGTCCATCTCTGTAGAGGAAGTGTCAGCTTTTCTGTGAAGCTTATACCAAAAGGAAATGTAATGGAACCAGTCAAATCCTAGAAGATTGGTAGGTGTGCCCAGGCCAGTAAAGTGCCAGAGAAACATCACAGGTCTTTTTCATGGATCCTTGTCCCTGAGTTCTAACAGAACACGGACAGAGTTTAAAATTTACCAATTTACCTGCTTTGTTAAAATGGCAACTACCATCTCCCATCTAACATTCCCTTACATAAAACGTGCCACCAGCTTTCTAAATAGCCATCTTTCACCTTCCCACCCAAGTTTGAAGCATCTGTCTTTGACCCAAACAGCTGGGTTTCTCTCTGAATAGAGACAGAATTCCAGTCTGGTTCTATCTTCTTTGATGGAGAAAGGAGACTGGCTTCGTGCTGTACCATGTGAGGCAAGGCATACACAATTCTGTCTGTCCTGCTTTCCATGAACATCCCGTGGACTCAGGGGCAAGGCCAGATCTTCAAGCAGGGAGTCGAGGTTCAATTTTTAGTGACAGCTCATATAGCGTATCTTCATCTATGATAAGGTCTTTGTCAAGCAAGTACTGTGTGACCTGAAAAAAAAGGGGAAGTCCCAGCTTTTACCTCTTTCAGATACCACTGCATACATTTTCTGAGGGAATCTAACACAATTCAACATTTTCTCTTAAACACCTAAAAATCTTATTTGACCAAAAAAATCAAAAATATGTTTCCATTGTTAAAAAAAAAAAAAAAAAAAAAAAAAAGCAAACATCTCTAGTCCTCTCTCAACCCCCAATCTCAGGTACCTCCCTCAATAGGAACTACTGCTACTAATTGGTTTGTGTTCTCCCAGTTGTTTCTCTATGTCTTTATAGAGATTACATGTACTTACAGATATCATTTCCCCCCCTAAAATTGGCATCGTGGCGCACATTTTATTCTGCTTTCATCTCTTAATGATAGGTCGGAAAGAGCTCCCTATGACAGTAGATAGAGCTCTCACTGCTATACAGTACTAATAGTGTAATACATTGGAGCTTATTTAATAATCTCATATTGATGGATGTTGAGTTGCTGTCAATACTTCACTGTTACACAAAGTTGCGGTGAATTCCTTGTTAGCATGCTTCCTGGTGTGCATGCGTGAATACTCTGCTAGGCTAGGGTAGACATCAGAAGTGAAAGGAAAGGAATTGACACTAGAAATGAAAATGTTGGGGCATGGGGGATTTCCATGAAAATATTTCTTTAGTTTTATTGAAATATAACACACAAAAGTGAAATGGATAGTTTGATCCATTTTGACAGATGTATACACCATGTAACTTACATACATTTCATGATAAAGAACAATTTCAGCATCCCCAAAAGTTCCCTTATGCACCAACCCACTCAATCTGCTCTCGGAATCAAGCACTGCCCTGGTTTCTATCACCACATATGAGTTCTGTCTACTTTGGAACCTCATATTGATGGAATCATTCAGTGTGTACTCCTTCATGTGTGGCTTCTTTCACTCAGCACAGTGCTTTGAGATTCAGCCTTGCAGTGGCCTGTAGCGGTAGTCTGCTCCCTCTTATAGCTGACTATTCCATTGTAGAGATGTACCATAACTTGTTTATCCATTCATCTGTTGATGGACACTTGAGCTCTTCTCAAATAGAGGCTATTATTTAGAAATGTTATGAACATTTTATACAAGGTTTTTTATTTTTTTTTGAGACCAGTCTTGCTCTGTCGCCCAAGCTGGAGTGCAGTGGCGCGATCTCAGCTCACGGCAACCTCCGCCTCCTGGGTTAAAGCGGTTCTCCTGTCTCACTCTCCTGAGTAGCTGGGACTACAGGCGTGTCCCACCATACCCGGCTGATTTTTTTTTATTAGTAGAGATGGGGTTTCACCATGTTGGCCAGAATGGTCTCAATCTACTGACCTTGTGATCCGCCCGCCTCGGCCTCCCAAAGTGCTGGGATTACAGGTGTGAGCCACCGCGCCCAGCTATACAAGGCTTTTAAGGAGGATGCTTTCATTTTCCCTTCAGATAAATACCTAAGAGAGAAATTGCTAGGTCCTAAGACAGGTGCTCATTTAACATTTTAAGAAACTTCCAAATGGCACAGTTTTGCAAAGTGGTTGTTCAGTTTTATTCTCACCAAAAATGGTAAGAGTTCCAGTAACTGAATATACCAATTTTTAATTTTAACTGATGATGGAAAATGACTGACCTGCAAAGTTTCCAAACCTACAGTATGTGACAGTACCTGTTTTCCCATATCCTAAGCAAGGTTTGATATTAACAATCTTTTAAATTTTTGTCAATCTGATAAGTGAAAATGATGTCCCACTGTAATTTACATTTTCTCTCTTTACTAGAGGAGTATTTTAAAAATATTTATTGGCCATTTTGTTTCTTCTGTGAATTAACTATTCACAGGTTTACGAGTTGAACTGTTTATGCTTTTCTTATAGACTATAGAAATGCTTTTATTCTGTTTCTTTGTTTTATATGTTGCAAATGTTGTCTCCTTGTCTTCTGCTTATACGTTGACTTTTTAAATAATTATCCTCTGTCATATAGAAATCCTTAATCTTCATTAACGTTATCAAGCTTGGCTTTTACAGCTTTTGCATTCTGTGCTTAAGAAGGTCTTTCAGGGTCGGGCGCGGTGGCTCAAGCCTGTAATCCCGGCACTTTGGGTGGCCGAGGCGGGTGGATCACGAGGTCAGGAGATCAAGACCATGCTGGCTAACACGGTGAAACCCCGTCTCTACTTAAAAAATACAAAAAACTAGCCGGGCGAGGTGGCGGGCGCCTGTAGTCCCAGCAACTCGGGAGGCTGAGGCAGGAGAATGGCGTAAACCCGGGAGGCGGAGCTTGCAGTGAGCTGAGATCCGGCCACTGCATTCCAGGCTGGGCGACAGAGTGAGACTCCGTCTCAAAAAAAAAAAAAAAGAAAAAAAAAGAAGGTCTTTCAAATCCAAAGGTCATGAATATTTTATCCTTTGTTTTATTCAAATAATGTAAATACTTCTTTTTAAACTTAGGTAATGAACTCATCTGGAATTTATTTTTGTGAATGGTAAGATGGAGAGCCAAAATTCCTGTTCTGTTTATTGAATGGTCAGTTTCTTTCTGGCACTTTCTTTGAGTGCCTTCTTTATCTCGTATTAGATTTTCAGGTAGACTAAACACACACATGGACTTTCTTCTGCCTCACTGGATTTGCACTGCCGGGCCAGTAGAGTCCTACCTTATTTACTCTCAGTTTAGGATGTGGCCATAACTGGTAGGGAACACTCTCCTTTACTATTCTTACTTACCAAAAAGTTCTTGTCTGTTTTTGGCCTATCCGTGCCTCCATAAGAGTTTCAGGATAAGTTTGTCAAATTCCATGAAAACCCTGTTGGGATTTTGACTAGGACTTCAGTGAATTTATAGATTAATTTGAAGACGATGGACCTCTTTACAATAGTAAGTGTTTTGATCCATGAATATGATACAACTTTCTCCTTATGTACTTCAGTACATAAAGGTCTTACATATTTCCTGTCCCACTTAATCCTAGGCATTACAGATTTTGTTGCTATTTTGATTGAGATTTTTTATATTACATTTGAATTGGTTATTGCCAATGTGTTGAAAATTACTGGCTTTTTCATGTCCAGTTGCTATACTCCCTTAATAATTCATCAGTTTTGCTCTTGGATTTTCTAGATCAAATCATCTGTGAATTATAGTATTTAATCTTTACCTTTCCAATTTTTATACCTTTTGCTTCTTTTTATTGCTTCATTGCCATGGTGAATTTTTTCCTGTTCAAAACTGAATAGTAGCAGTGATGGTCACAACCGTGTCTTTTTCCTGACTTGAATTAACTAATTCAAGAAACATTTATTATCTGCTACGGTCCAGACACTGTGCAAGATGCTGGGGCTATGATAATAAACACAGTAAGTCTGACTCTGACCTTCATGGATATCATGCATATGCACATAATCACACAAATAAATGTAAAATGGTGACTCCAGCAGTAAGTGCTAGAAGGGAGACTTAGATGGTGCAATACAACCTTAAAAGAGTGGAGTGGGGTTTGGGAAAGTTAGGGAAGTCTTCCTAAGTGATACTTAAGCTGTGTACAAGTAAACTGTGCAATGAGGAAGAAAGGGTACTCCAGACAGAAGGAAGAACATAGGTAAAGGCCTTGTGGCAAACAGAAATAGGGCAAAACCTAGGGGCTATTAAAAGAAAGTATGTCTCTCACTGTTGGAGAAGGAATTTACGGATAAGCAAATCTGGGGAGAGGGCTGGAATGATTCACACGGTAAGAGAACAGAGTTGGGAGCATCAGTATATTTAGCTTAATACAAATACTGATGGTTACACAGAGACATACTTATAAATATGTGTAAGTGTGTGTGTGTGTATATATATGTGTGTGTGTGTATATATATATATATGACTTAGTATACACACATAGAGTCCTGTGCTCTGTCAGCTGATACATGCATAACACAAGCATATCTAAAGTCCATATCTTGATTGCTGAAACCATTCTCCAAAAAAAGGAACTACAGCTTTTGGCAGAAATAGCCGAGTCTAGGACTGGGGCAAATTATAAAAGATGAGTCTAGAGCATCTTTTTATTTCTACCCCCCAGAGTCAGGGGCTCTGTTGCCCAGGCTGGAGTGCACAGGCTGGAGTTCAATGGTGCAATCTCAGCTCACTGTAAACTTTGCCTCCTGGTTTCAAGGGATTCTCCTGCCTCCGCATCCCAAGTAGCTGGGATTACAGCTGCCCGCCACCATGCCTGGCTGATTTTTATAGTTTTAGTAGAGACAGGGTTTTACCATGTTGGCCAGGTTGGTCTTGAACTCCTGACCTCAGGTAATCTGGCTGGCTGGCCTCAAACGATCCTCTTGCCTTGGCCTCCCCAGGTGCTAAGATTACAGGTGTGAGCCACCGCACCTGGCCTGGAACATCTTATACTATCAGAAAGTAAGCAAGTCCTCAAAAAAGAAAAAGAGAAAACCCTACGTGGATCAGGGTATGACAAAGAAGTCAACTGAAAGAGCACCCAATGGCCAAGCTTGGAACAGTTTCCACAATAGAATAAAATATTATTGGATGACAATCCTAAGTATTAAATCCATTAGTCCATATTGATATAAGTACATGATTGAATAAATTAATAAATGGAGAAGAAACAAATCTTTTGAGCAGAAGAATTCCAAGTAATTTATGTAGATATTTCGTTCTCAAGGAGAGGCAGGCATAATTCTCCCCTCCTTAGGTGTGGGGTGTTCATAGTGACTTCCTTCCCAAGAATACAGGATGAGGAAGGAAGGAAAAAAGAATAACTTTACAGTGGAGACACCCAGCAAACACTGCCTTAGCCAGGCGATTCAAGCTAACATCAACAGTCATAAATTAGGTTGATAATATAACTCCTGATATGATATGATGACAATGGCACTTCACCTCTGGGGTCTTCCTTCCAATAACCCATAACCCCAGGCTAACCCTGAGTAAACATCCGACAAATTGCAACAGTGGGCCATCCTGCAAAATACCTGACCCCGGCTCCTCAAAACAGTCAAGGCCACCCAAATTAAGGAAAGTCTAAGAAACCACACAACCAAGAGGAGCCTAAAGAACCTTGACAATTAAATGACATGTGGTGTCCTGGATGGGCTCCTGGAGCAGAAAGAGGATATTATGTAAAAAATAAGGAAATCCGAATAAACGGTGGTCTTCAGTTAATAATAAGGTATCGGCCGGGCATAGTGGCTCATGCCTGTAATCCCAGGACTTTGGGAGGCCGAGGCGGGCGGATCATGAGGTCAGGAGATCGAGACCATCCTGGCTAACATGGTGAAACCCCGTCTCTACTAAAAATACAAAAAATTACCCAGGTGTGGTGGCGGGCACCTGTAGCCCCAGCTACTCGGGAGGCTGAGGCAGGAGAATGGCGTGAACCCGGGAGGCAGAGCTTGCAGTGAGCCGAGATCGTGCCACTGCACTCCAGCCTGGGTGACAGAGTGAGACTCCATCTCAAAATAATAATAATAATAATGTATCAATATGGGCTCATTAAGTCTAACAAACACATCATACTAATGTAAGATAATAATAGGGCATTGGCTGTGAGGTATATGGGAATTTTCTCTACTACCTACTCAATTTTTCTGTAAAGCTAAAACTATTCTAAAAAAGTAAAGTCTACTAAAAAATGGGGGTAAGAGGCCATTTGTGACTGGGATGGAGACAGTAAGGGGGTATATGATGTGAACTGAACCTTAAGAAAAAAGTAGGGGGCACATAATGCGAGACTTCATGGTCATGTCCAAGATTCTTAATTTTTTTTTATCCTAAGAACAATGGGAAGCCAGGAAAATGTTTTATGTAGGGGAGAAAATAATCCACTTTGCATTTCAGAGAGCTCTACCTAGCTGTGATTTGCAGAATGAATTTTGCATCCTAGAGTGAATGCAAGTAGATAGGCAACAGATATTGCAGCTTGGACCAAGGGTCATGGCAGTGAAGACAAATGGAAGAGGGACAGATTCACAAGAAATATAAGAAGTAAAATCAACAGAACTTGATGATGAATTGATGTTCCTTTTTTTTTTTTAATCAGACTAGCCAAAGATTTTCTATTTTACTGGTCTTTTCCATGAGCTAGCTTTTGGTCTTTTGGATCAACTTTTACTGTTGTTTTCTAATTCAGTAATTTCCCCTTTGTTCTTTATTAATTCCTTCACAGCCACAGAATATTACCTTTGGCTGATGATCTATTCTGTAGGAAGTCTGCTGGAACTGGCGTATCTCTCTGATGATGTGTGATATCTAACAGAGAAAAAAACAAAACAAAATGACAACAAAAGCAGAGAAAGGTATTTCCTGTATTGCAGCACATTCTTCTGAGGCCTCTTCCCCGAAGGGTCAGTACCTTCCTCCAGTGAGGCAGGTGGAGCCTTCCTGACCATTCCCTATGCTTGGTGCTTTCTTGACTCTCAAGGAGGTACATGAAATGCCAAAAGCAAAAAGATACTGAATTCGAAATTGGGGAACAGCTGGCACTATGTGGCCTCATGTTTGGGAGAGGCAAGCTCTGGGTGCTGTCATCCATGGGCTCCTTGCTTCTAGCTTAGTGCTTAGAACCTGGCTGTCCAGGCTGGGCACGGAGGCTCACGCCTGTAATCCTAGCACTTAGGGAGGCCGAGGTGGGTGGATCAATTGTGTTCAGGAGTTTGAGACCAGCCTGGCCCCAACATGGTGAAACCCTGTCTCTACTAATAATACAAAAATTAGCCAGGCGTGGTGTCGTGGGCTTGTAATCCCAGCTACTCGGGAGGCTGAGGCATGAGAATTGCTTGAACCCAGGAAGTGGAGGTTGCCGTGAGCTGAGATCATGCCACTGGCCACTGCACTCCAGCCTGGGCAACAGAACGGTGTCTTAAATAAATAAATAAATAAATAAATAAATAAAAGAACCTGGCTGTCCAGCAAGAAGCTTTCAGCAAGTGTCTATCACTAGTCAGTCTTAGGAACTCATCCTTGGATTCCTCATCTCCTTGGGGATGCCGAAATGGCTTTGCCAAAAATCTCCTCAATCAATACTTAGGAATATACCTAACCAAGGAATCGAAAGACCTCTATAAGGAAAATTACAAAACACTGCTGAAAGAAATCATAGATAACACAAACAAATGGAAGCACATCCCATGCTCATGGATGGGTAGAATCAATACTGTGAAAATGACCATACTGCCAAAAGCAATCCACAAATTCAATGCAATTCCCATCAAAATGCCACTATCATTCTTCACAGAATTAGAAAAAAAATTCTAAAATTCATATGGAACCAAAAGAGAGCCCACATAGCCAAAGCAAGACTAAGCAAAAAGAACAAATCTGGAGGCATCACATTACCTGATTTCAAACTATACTATAAGGCCATAGTCACCAAAACAGCATGGTACTGGTACAAAAATAGGCATGTAGACAAATGGAACAGAATAGAGAACCCAGAAATAAATCCAAATACAGCCAACTAATCTTCAACAAAGGAAACAAAAACATAAAGTGGGGAAAGGACACCCTTTTCAACAAATGGTGCTGGGATAATTGGCTAGCCATATGTAGGAAAGTGAAACTGGATCCTCATCTCTCACCTTATACAAAAATCAACTTAGGATGGATTAAGGACTTAAAACTAAGACCTGAAACTATAAAAATTCTACAAGATAACATTGGAAAAACCCTTCTAGACATTGGTTTAAATAAGGATTTCATGACCAAAAATCTCCTCAATCAGCCCACATCGGGTATTAGTCCCAGTATCCACCTCCTCTTCCATCGCAAGATTAAAAAGCAAACATCGGGCTGGGGCTGTAATCCCAGCACTTTGGGAGGCCGAGGCAGGCAGATCACTTGAGGTCAGGAGTTTGAGACTAGGCTGGCCAACATGGTGAAAACCCTTCTCTACTAAAGATATAAAAATTAGCTGGGCATGGTGGCACGAAACTGTAATCCCAGCTATTCAGGAGGCTGAGGCAAGAGAATTGATTGAACCTGGAGGCAGAGGTTGCAGTGAGCAGAGATCGTGCCACTGCACTCCAGCCTGGGCAACAGAGCAAGACTGCTTCTCCAAAAAAAAAAAAAAAAAAAAAAGGACAACAAAAAAAGCAGACATTGACTTTGAAACAGGCTAATTATGAAATTATACCTACCATTCTCATTTTGGAGAAATTGACAAGGCCTTCCTCAGTGAAGTTTGGTGTTCCTTCTTCAATAAATGCCAGGTCTGTCAAGTACATCCCAAGGTAAGGAACTGCAGGAGGGTTACAACTGCAAGACCAAGAGGCACTGTTCTGAGACTCATTCGAATAAATATCTATTTCCCTCCCCAAATTAAACAAAGGAGGATTAAAGGATCCTCCTTTGATCCTGAAGAATGAACTCTTTTTATTTCAGTTTCAGAAGCATATTCATGATACGCAGAATTTTAAACACATTTCACAATAGAATAAAATACAAAAATGACAGCCCATGCTTTACTACGTGTTTGAAAAAAAAAAATGGCATGTTCAAACAACAGGATATCTTAGAGACAAATACACAGCATTTGCTAGCAGTAGTTGTTTGCAATACTTATAAATTGCCCACACTTCTTTGAGGGGTAGAAGCTTGGAGGAAAACCTCTATGGTCTTACCTCTTTAAATCAAGCATTCAGCCTTGATGAACTAGATGGAAAAATCCATGCAATTAGAGCTTTGTACTGGTAAAAAACTTGTTTTCTATTTTAGTTGGTTCTTAAATGTTTTAGAAAGTGTAGACTTAACATCACAACTCAGACTAAGGTGAGACACTGTTTTGTTTAGTTTTTAGAGAGAGCTGGGTATACTTGATCTTCTCAGAGGCCGGAAGCTAAGCACATGGGCTTTTGATGCAGGAGGAGCTGGGTTCGAATCCCAGCTTGACCAGTTACTAAGTGATACTGGGAACACTCTCTAAACTGCAGTTTTCTCTTCTGTAAAATGGAGATAGAAAAGCTTATCTCTTGAATTTCTTGTGAGGCTTACATACACACATCAAGCACTTAGCATAAAACCTGTCATTTAGTAAATACTTCGGTAATTCATTCTTATACTATTACTGCTGTTGTTGCTATTATTATTATGATGATGATGATGATGATGATGTCTTAGTCTTGCTTTCACTCATACCATCACAGGACTCATGTTTTTGTACAGTAAGTACATGTGGTAGATTATGAGAATACCAGTTGCAAGAGAATCTCAATCTCTCTCTCTCTCTTTCTCTGTGTGTGTGTGTGTGTGTGTGTGTTTGTGTGTGTGTGTGTGTGTGTGTAGAAAGGGAATGATCTAGAAACCAAAGACCAAAAATAACAATCAACAGGTGCTGGAATATTTAAATAAAACTCACAGGAAATCATTGTGCTTAGATTAGGAAATAACTGAATCAATAAAATTTTTACAGTAAAAGATAGTCTGATTTATTATGGTGGTATTACCTTCTTAATTCTTAATCTGCATGCCATGAGTATATCCATAAGACAATTACTGTATGCACAGTATTCCAAATAGTAAGGAAAATCAGAAAAATACCTAGATGATATAAGTTGTTTCCCATTTATTTTTCTTTTCAAAGCAAAGTAGGCGGTAGGTCACTGTTTGTATACTATATACATTATGTAAATATATTTCTGAATTATGAATAATTTAATAATTAAGATAGACATACTTTTTAAGGGTTTCTCTAAGATTTTTAAATCTTCCTTCAGAGGAAACAGTCTTTTGAAGTTTGTCCATTAGAGCTTTTGTCTAAAAAGAAAAGAAAAAACTTAGTGTGATGAAAACACTATGGTTTAAAAAGACAGCGAATTGCCAAAAGATGTTCAGTTCTCTTCTTTGGTGGCAGGTGCTGATACCTTTGCCAGAATAAAGGTCCTTGTGTGATAGGATTCTCAAGATGTAGAGATAGGGCATTATGTTTACATTTAATGTTAACAACATATGGAGAAGAGGAAGTGCCTGTATCTACACATTTAGCCAAAAAGAGGGAAAATGTGTGGAAAGAAAAATTGCAATGGATAGAAAACAGGCACTTAAAGAACTGACAAGTAGGCCAGGTGCAGTGGGTTACACCTGTAATCCTAGCACTTTGAGAGACTGAGGCAGGTTGATCACCTGAGCCCAGGAGTTTGAGACCAGCCTGGACAACATCCTGAAACCCCGTCTCTACTGAAAGTACACAAATTAGATGGGCATGGTGGCGGGCGCCTGTAATCCCAGCTACTCGGGAGGCTGAGGCAGGAGAATTGCTTGAACCTGAGGCGAGATTGTGCCACTGCACTCCAGCCCGGGCGACAGAGCGAGACTCTGTCTCAAAAACAGAAAAACAGAAAAAAAAAAACAAAAAACAAGAATTGACAAGCACATGTTGAATAATCTTTTTTTTTTTTTTTTCTGAGACAGAGTCTCGCTCTGTCGCCCAGGCTGGAGTACGGTGGCGCGATCCCAGCTCACTGCAACCTCCGCCTCCCGGGTTCAAGCGATTCTCCTGTCTTGCCCTTCTGAGTAAGTAGCTGGGATTACAGGCACACGCCACCATGCCCAGCTAATTTTTGTACTTTCAGTAGAGTCGGGGTTTCACCATGTTGGCCAAGCTGGTCTCAAACTCCTGACCTCGAGTGATCCGCCCACCTCGGCCTCCCAAAATGTTGGGATTACAGGTATGAGCCACCACACCAGGCCAAATGTAGAATCTCAAAGGAGAGGTCTCATGTCAGACAGCTTTTACGATGAATCCTTTTGAGTATTAATCTCCAAATGACCAAAACACATGTTTGGTTGCCTTGGTATTGACTGAACAATGTCCTCTACTACAGATCCTTTCTTTTGTGATCTTCATCAATTTGTTAGAGAAGTATAACTGATAATTACTGAGAAATAACATTGTTGTTGACATTGGTCTGGGGTTTCTTCCATGAACATAGGAGAGTGGTAGGGTGGCCCTTGGAGAGGATAACCCATTCCTGGGAATACCCACATCCAGGCAGCTTGGCTGGGCATGGAGGGTCCAGGTCCTACCTGGAGAAGAACTTGAATGCCCAGGTTGAGGGTCCTCAAACTACTTTGTCTCACCTGGAGAGGAGCTGCACAGCTTCCTGAGAGGCAAAGGGCTGTCTTCCCAATTTTGGTGTCTGAGGGCTCTTAGAGACCTCCTGCTTGGTCCAGGTCTAACCTTGCTGAAAACAGTTGCAAAAGTACAACCTGTCCTACAGCCACAGACCAATCTGTGGGTTCCAGAGTGCAGATTATCAGGCCTGCTGAACAACTCCCCGGCTGATCTCAGATGCAGGGAAGGGACAGCTGCACAGCAGATGTTGTCATCAAATGTGTCTGAAGCAGGGCGTATCTGCAACCAGGCCCTACCTACCATGACTGGAGTAAGGCACTTGGCTCTAGAGACAGCCTCTCTGGAGGACAGTCCACTAGCCCATGCTAAGGCCACTGTGAGTGACCTATAATGTGACTGAAATGCTAACATTTTATTTAGAGCCTCTACAGATGGTATATTCAAATTTTGAAACAATCATTTCAATATTAGTCTCATCCATCTCTATTTCATGATCAGTTCGGTTATTCCTAAACCCGCATCCTATAAAAGACAAGAATATGGCCGGGCGCGGTGGCTCAAGCCTGTAATCCCAGCACTTTGGGAGGCTGAGACGGGCGGATCACGAGGTCAGGAGATCGAGACCATCCTGGCTCACACGGTGAAACCCTGTCTCTACTAAAAAATACAAAAAACTAGCCGGGCGCAGTGGCGGGCGCCTGTAGTCCCAGCTACTCGGGAGGCTGAGGCAGGAGAATGGCGTAAACCCGGGAGGCGGAGTTTGCAGTGAGCTGAGATCCGGCCACTGCACTCCAGTCTGGGCGACAGAGCGAGACTCCGCCTCAAAAAAAAAAAAAAAAAAAGACAAGAATATCACTTAACTACCGAGTGGACCTGGAAACTTTCTTAAGGAAGATTTAGGGATCCCTTGGTGATAGCTGGTGATTCCTAGAAAGCTGGTACAATCTGGATAAGACCGGTGGATTGCACCAACGTTCATTTCCTAGTTGTGATACTGTCTATAGTAATGCAAGATGCTGCTGCTGGGGGAAACTGGGTGTAAGGTGCTGGGAATCTCCGCGTTATTTCTTACAACTGCATGTGAAGCTATAATCATCTCAAAACAAAAATTTTTTTTTTTTTTTTAACCAGTATGTGTAAAAACTGTGGCTGTTATTTACTAGGTCCATTGTTGATAGAAAAGAGGACTTGTGAATTCTAAGGGGCTGAATTTGGGATTCTCAGAGCACTGCATTTTTACTAAGAAATAAGTGGGAGAAGGCAAGATAAAAGATATGACTTAGGCTTGGTTTCCTGCCACATGGGGAAATTAAATTGTTCTCCTATGCTAAAGGGAAAGGCTTGGAGGGCAAAATGAAGACGGAAAAGAAATAATGAATGTCTCTGAGAGGGGCTGAAATCCTCAGAGTGGGGTGATAAAACAAGACAGTTTTTAGGCCATGTCAGCAGACTATACCCAGATCTTCTGGTCTGGGACCCTGGAGGTGGCACTCTGTAGATTCCCCTCACCAACTCTGGGTGTTCACAGCAAGGCAAGGGAGGGTTAGGCAGACAGGGCCTGATGTAGACCCTCCAACCCTCTGGCACCAATGGGACATGGGAGCCTGGAAACATCCCCTTCACCCCTGAAGCGAGGTCAGCCACACTCCCTGGGTGCAATCACCATGCATTGCTCCTGGGCGGGACAGGCAGGCCAGGTGACACCAGGTACAGGCAGTTCACAGCAGCCTGTACCCAATGAATAATCAGCAAAGAATGACCACAGGAGGCCAGAGGAGCAGACAGGTGCCCAGAAGCCCAGAGATGCCCTCCCAGGCACCCAACACCCAGGGAGAAGGCCAGCAGAAAGGGCAGGGGAAGAATCATGATTTAGTTTGAATCTTGAAATTATCTGAGTGAAAATGACAGGCATGGGCAAGTTGAGATTAATGAAAGAAAATGAAAATTATATTTCTGCACATCTAAGTCATTATGCCAAAACTTTACATCTGCTACATGAATGAGCAAGAAAAAGGTGAAAAATGAGGCCTTTTGTCCCTGGCTTTTGGCTCCACAGAGTTTGCACCCTCACTCTGGGAGAGAATGAATGGACCCATTGGACATAATTGTGCTTACTCAAAGTCAATGTGCCCTCCGAAATAATTCAGGAAACAGCTCTTGACTGACAATCACATTGTTTGTAGCTGTCCCCCAAAATGCTTTAATGAATGGTTTAGAAATACACATGAATGAAATCAATTAAGTGGTAAGAGCACTGTAATTACCCATGTTGGCACCTTTCTTTGGCAACTGAGCGGCTCATTTCGGTTAATGATTTCCTAATTAGTAATATTTAACTTGGCTCCCATCTCCCAACCTCTCCTCCTCTTAGCAGCAGGCTGTGTCACATGCTGAGGCTCACCTGCTTAGAGACCTTGGCCCAGGTTTTCTTCAGCCTGTAGATGGCACTTCTGTTCAAGGCGGAGGTGATTTCCAGCACGCCGTTGTAATTGTGCAGGCAGCGGCAGATGTCCGCCACCGCCACCCATTTCTCGATGGCGTTGGCACGGGAGCTGACATCAGCATAATTCATTATCTGGGAGGCCACCAGGTTACTCATCTGAGACAATCAAAGAGCCCAGAAAGGCAGTCTAAGAGCCAAAGCAATGCATTTAGGCAAATTACGTAAATTATCTGCAGACATGTCAGGAAGGCAGGCTGTTGATCATATTCTACATTTAGCTACCCACTTTCTAAAGAGACTAAAGTCTATAAGAATAAACTAATGAGCATCTGTTTGTCCTTTGAGTGAAGAGAGGGATTATCTGGCTTCCCGCTTGTTGGGGGAAGAGGTGATTTTGTTCATCAGCAATTTTGATGGTGTCATTTCTAATAATTACTGAGGAAATGGGGCAGAATAACCTAACGCCTGCAGAAAGGCAAGGTCTGCAGATCATGGGTCACTCCCTGGGGCCTTTCCCCTACTCCTTGGCCCCCAACAGCGTGTGAGTCCTCACTCTGGGAAGCCACAGTTACCACAGAGAAAGAAAAAACACTTGCTCCCAGTTAGATCAAATTCTGAACTGATTAACTCTCAAACCAGAATCACTTGGCTGCAGTGAAAAGGAGAACATTTTCTTCATCTTATCTTGTTCTTCACCAGCAGTTAAACGGACCTACAGTTTTGAGGCTAAGTACTGTAATTTTATTACTTAAAACCAGTTTAAGAAGCTCAGCTCTTGCAATATGGAAAGGAAAAAAGTGAAATAGGATTACCATATTAACAAAGGTAATATAGGGATGTAATCTTTTTTTTTTTTTTGAGACAGAGTCTCGCTCTGTCGCCCAGGCTGGAGTGCAGTGGCGCAATCTTGGCTCACTACAAGCTCCGCCTCCCGGGTTCACGCCATTCTCCTGCCTCAGCCTCCCAAGTAGCTGGGACTACAGGCATCTGCCACCACGCCCAGCTAATTTTTTGTGTTTTTAGTAGAGATGGGGTTTCACCGTGTTAGCAAGGATGGTCTCGATCTCCTGACCTCATGATCCACCGACCTCGGCCTCCCAAAGTGCTGGGATTACAGGCGTGAGCCACGGCGCCCGGCCAGGGCGGATAATCTTATATCCATACACTAAATCTGATGGATTCACCCATTCTTTGATGATTCTGAAGATACTTAAGACCTCATAGTGCCTCAACACCACTGTGGAAATTCACTAAAGCACCTACTGCAGTGCTATTCATTGAGGGCCTGCGCATCCTTAGCGTGAGGAGAGGAATTATTTGGAATCCAGTTTGTTCTGGGAATAAATGGTTTTGTTAATCAGTAATTTTGATGAAGAAGTTCTTGCCAATAACTATTGAGGAAATGGGATAGAACAGATTCTTTTAGGTGCTGGGAACAGAAAGACAAATAAATCCATCCATGACCTTAATGCAATCTGAGCCTAGGTAGGTAGGAAGGGGAGGGTTGCAGATACGTAGACAGGTAAATGCCATGCGGTGAAACACAAAGTTAAGTCTATTCACGGCGGTGTTTGAGAATAAACAGGCAGCATGGGGCATCTGGTCTAGTACAGAGGAGGCTTCCAGGAAGAGCTCATGCCTGCATTGATTTTTTTTTTTTTTTTTTTTTCTGGAGACAGGAGCTTGCTCTCTTTCCCCAGGTGGAGTTCAGTGGCATGATCACAACTCATTGCAGCCTCAACATCCAGGGCTCAAGTGATCCTCTCACCTCAGCCTCCACAGGTATGCACTCCTATGCCTGGCTAAGTTTTTGTATTTGTAGAGATAGGGTCTCACTATGTTGCCCAGGCTGGTCTTGAACTCCTGGGCTAAAGCAATCCTCCCACCTCAGCCTCCCAAAGTGCTGGGATTACAGGTGTGAGCTATAGTATCCAGCCTTGCATTGAGTCTTAAAGGATCCAAGTATAAGAGCAAGGGAACAGAGGTGGGAGGGACGGTGTAATGGAGGATCTGGCAGCCATCTGAGGGGCATAAGAACTGGGAGAGCCAAGGGTGACAGATGGCCTGGGCTCTTGTATGCCAGGTTGAGCAGTTGGGACCATATCCCGAAGGTAAGGGGAAGCCACTGACGGATTTTTGTCAAAGGGAGGGAGATAATTAGATTGACCTTTCAGAGAAATCATTTCTGTGCCACTGCATGAAGGATGGTTTAAGGTATATGTGCTTTGGTCAAGGATAGGCCAAGGCGGACATCCGGGCCAGAGGGACTCAGTGAGTTTAGAGCATTGGCGTGTAACTCCACTTGTTATCACAGCCAAGTAGCCAAACATGGAGGGCCATCACTTGGCTCTAAGCCACTGTTGTCTGTAAAAGGTATAATTGCCCTATTGATATGGTCCAGGAGCTCATGCCCAGAAAGAGAAAGAGTTAAGTTGCTGACCCTGAAGGCAAGGGAGAGCTGGCCACGTAGCTATGCGTGGGAGTGACCAGCTCAAGCAGCTGAGACAGAGCAGACAGCATAAGAGAGCTGCTGATGAAAGAGCTGCTGATGAGAACTCCTGCTGAACAAAATCATCTTTCACCTACCTATGGCCCCCTGCATGTTCTTTCAGGTATCCACCCACTCCCCTCGGACCTCAGCATGGGCTGGAACCTGACCCTGAACCTAACAGATGGTTTGGAGGGCAGTGAGGTTGCAGAGGAGAGATGCGTTAGGAGCTCCTGGAGAGAAAGGATAAAAGGCCACCTATCAAGGTGGTGGCAGCGGGGAAGGCAGGGTGGGGAAGGGCCTGCGATACATGTAGATTTAGGGTTTGCAAATACGCTGGGCAGTGGTGAGGGTGAGGTGGTGAGGGAGATGATGTCTAGATCCTGGGCTTGGGTGAGTGAATGTATGGTGAGGCCACTACCCGAGACTGAGAACAGAGAGGACAATGAAGAAGCAGGCTTGGTGGCTCTGGGGTGCAGATGAAAGGTTCCATCTGTCATTGTCAAGAGTGCAATGCAGTGGCCGTCCCAGCGGAGGAGATATGTGGGTCTGGAGCCTGGGATCAAACCTCTCTTTTGAATGTCCATTATATCCCATATGTTAGTTCACCACAGGTAACAGAGGTTAGTTTCCCACAGCACGGAACCTGTTTCTCAGGGCAGGGACTAGATGGGCCATGCCCCTTGTCCTTTAGGCAGCACGGCACTGAAGCTCACTGTGTGGTAGCATTCACTCAGCATCCACGTACTCTGGGGAACGCCTGCATGAAACACTGTCTTGGGAATCTAAACTGTCGCTTTTGCATTTTGATTCTAGATGACTTATTAATTTACCTATGGGGTTCCTGGTAGTTTGTTGTTGTTATTGTTTTAAAAATCATTATTCCTTTTATTATAGTTTAGTGAAACTGGAAAGGGAGGCTTCCCGTTGCCTGGATAGGCCAGAAGACACTCCCACACCTATTACTTGTTCTACCACAGGACTAAGACTATGAGAACAGCACTAATTAAGAGCAGGGAGGTATAAAAGCATCTCCCAATCTTACTGCTGGGGAAAAGCAGAGCTGGAAGATGGACCAACAGCTGGCCACTGCTGCACAGAACTACAGCAACAATGTGATTATGTTCCAAGAGGCCCCTTCCAATCCTGGAATGTAATTCAGGCTGAACGTTCAGTAATGATGAGGACTTGCACCAACCCAGCCTTACCGTCACCAGCACCACCAGGGGCCAGTGACACATGTACTGTGCATTCTCTGAGTCAATTTATGACCAGGAAGTAGTGATGATGATAAAAATAGGAACAGCAACCTGTACATTATTGAGCACTTACTAGACTTGGCTACCATCAAAGGTGAACCTCTTGTGTCAGGAAGTTAATTGGACATTATTACATTACTGTGAGCTCTTAGAGGAATGGTAAGCTTGTCTTCAATATCCCATCAGTTCTATTTAAAAAGTGGGTGGCAGGCTGAGTACGGTGGCTCACACCTGCAATCCCAGCACTTTGGGAGGCTGAGGCGGGCAGATTGCCTGAGGTCAGCAGTTCGAGACCAGTCTGGCTGACATAGTGAAACCCCGTCTCTACTAAAAATACAAAAATATTAGACTGGCATGATGGCACGTGCCTGTAATCCCAGGTACTCGGGAGGCTGAGGCAGGGGAATTGCTTGAACCTGGGAGGCGGAGCTTGCAGTGAGCCGAGATCACGCCATTGCACTCCAGCCTGGGCGACAGATAGAGACTCTGTCTCAGAAAAAAAAAATAAAGTGGGTGACAGAGTTGCTTTATTTTAGAGGAGTCTTTAGACCCCAATATCCATCTTCTTGTAACACACCCAAGGTTTTCCTGTTACGGTTACTCACGTCATTGAAGTGTTGGCTAGTTTTCATAATGTAAGGAGTTCTTTCGTTTTTATCCAGCTTCATCCACCCCTGCCCAAGAAACTCCCTGAAAGTGAAAAACAAAACACAAAACCAATTAAGTTTTTAAAAATGTGCTGGCTATGATCCTGGATAATTGTCATGGATATTAGAAACATTCCATTTAACACGGCCTAGAATGGTTCCTGACACCTGCTGCTGCCAGCCTCACAAGTGGATTTTACCTCGGCTCTAGCAGTTTACCTCTCAATGCCAAAAAGGAAGATTCTTCAGTTTCCAGCTTTCTGTTATAAATGTTTGGAACTGCGTCCCTATTAGGATCCTATAAAGGCTTCTCTGAAGGTAGAAAACAAGAACCAACACAAGGGAAATAAAGAGGTTAAATACTACCTTAGAAATCAAGACTATTTCCCCAGGATTAGCTGGTTTTTTTTTTTTTTTGGTTTTTTTTTTTTTTGAGACGGAGTCTCACTCTGTCGCCCAGGCTGGAGTGCAGTGGCCGAATCTCAGCTCACTGCAAGCTCCGCCTCCCGGGTTTACGCCATTCTCCTGCCTCAGCCTCCCGAGTAGCTGGGACTACAGGCGCCCGCCACCTCGCCCAGCTAGTTTTTTGTATTTTTTAGTGGAGACGGGGTTTCACCGTGTTAGCCAGGATGGTCTCGATCTCCTGACCTCGTGATCTGCCCATCTCGGCCTCCCAAAGTGCTGGGATTACAGGCTTGAGCTTTTACAAATATTAAGCCTTAGCAGAGGGTCCAAAAATTTCATCACTGCCAAACATGTTAGTCAGAAGCAGAATTTTCTCCCTCCGCTCTGCCCTGCCTGCCATTCTCCTGGAGGACGCAGATTTCAAAGGCAGGGATCGTGTTTTGTTCTCCCCAGCGCTCAGGAGGGTGCACATGGTCAGGGCTGAAAACCACACCTTTTGGGCTCCTACCGCACGTTCCCCTGACCAGGCAGTTCAGTGGGGCAGAAGCTCCTCCTGGTCAGGTGGGCTGTCTTCAGGGCAGCAGCCCAGTTCATTCCCTTCATTCCTGAGCAGGTCACCAGACACAGCAAGAAATAAGGGACAAGCGAGATGGAGCATATAGGAATTATTTTGTATAGGCATTAAAAACACTCGAAATTACTCTGACACGTACTTAAGTTGACTGAGTCCCTGGGCAAGGTTCTTTGTCCCTTGCTGTTGTTGGTCCTGCTCCCACCCTGCAGAGTGCTGGACACAGAGGTGTGCCAGTTCCATGGATGGAAACCATTGGTAGATATTCACATAGGAACTGCGGACACACACACACACACACACACACACACACACACACAGTCTGCCTTAGGAATAATGTCAACTTCTAAGCCAGCTAGTGCAGCCAAGCCCTGCTGCTGTCGGGGGTGGCACTCACTCGTAGGGAATGCTTCTGAAAATGACATGGTCCAGGAGGGTGATCTGTTCCGCCAGCTCCATGGCCGACAAGGACTGAAAGCATTCGGCCTTCATGCAGTCAGTCTGCAAGAGACGAGGGAGGGAAATGAAACACCCGAGAGAGGGCGCCTGCCATCTCATTGCAGGTCAGCGAGGCACACAGCTGCATATGTGGAAGCATGAAGTTCACCACTAAATTCTAACTACGAAAAAAATGGCAGAAAGCTAAAAATATCAAAGCCAACATGAATATCTTAGACCAACTGCTAGACCCCACGCCAAATGGGGTTCATCTCACAGAGCTTCATAGATAGGACAGAGGGCCTAATGCTACAACACTCCGCCTAATGCTACAACACTCCTGATCAGTTACAAGCATATTGCCCACCTTGGCGAGGTAGTCTGCACATAGTTGTGCTAGATAAAAATGTGGTCAGACTTACCATTTGAATTATATCCTCTAATTTTAGGTGGATGTCATCTTGGTCATCTTGTGAGAGGGCCCTGAAAAAGAGATCAAATTATCCTCCATGGAAAAAAAAAATAGACAACCTAGGAACAAAACTATGAAATGCAGTTTGGTTTTCCCTGGATGGGAGGTCTGAAGATTTGGGTCTACAAGGCCATGCAGCACAACCGGTTGCTGAGCTGGAGATGAGCAATCCCCAAACAGAAAACGTGCTCAAGGCATGAGAGAATCATCGGGACAGCTGATTTAGAACAAAGAGCCAACCGGTGACATAGAAGGTTGTAAATGAAACCACCACCATCACAGCGAGTCTGAGGGTGAGCTGGGTGTGCTCTGAGTGACCATCTATAATGTACAATGGAGCATCGTCTAATGCTATCAGCCAGTAATACTCCTAGGCCTGAGTGCCCTCCTCCCCACGCCTCTATCCCCTACGGTAGGCCTTCCCTGCTGTCACAGAGGCAGGAGACGCAGGGCCACCCCCTTCTCAAGCTTACGTAGACCAGAAGCACAGGGAGTTCTTATGTGGCAAGACTCTGAACAATGCCGGGCAGGAGCCAGCAGATAGCTTCCTCCCCCTTGCATTCCAGGTGGACTTTCCTCAGACACTTTTGGCCCTGAGTCTCATACATGTTATTCAGCTCTCAATAAATATCTTTTTAAAAAATAAATGATGAATGAATGAATGAGTAAATGAATAAATACAAGTTAATACCTTAGATACTTGTTTCAGACTACAGGGTATTTTATGTCCAACAGAAGTTCAGAGTCCAGGAAAACTGGAGTCCAGTAGGCATCCAATTACATAATGTGCCATTGGAGCCAAGGATTTTATGTTTTCCAAAAGGAAGGCACAAGCACATATTAAAAGTATTAAAATAGTTAAACGGTCCCAAACCATGTACTCTGTCTGCTGCAGGAAGCCAGTTTTAAAAAGAAGTAATGATGATGCATTGTTCCGTTGTGTTCTGAGTTGATTAAAACAACCACCACAACTCTCAAAAATATAATATCAACAGAGATGGCTTCCTGTATGCCTGCTCTATGCCAGGCATGTGCTAAACATTTGACATGCACTATCTCCTGTATCCTAACAAATCCCTTCCAAGGGATTGTTATACAGGATAGTGGATAATGCAGGCATTGTGATCTCCGTTTTACAGATAAGGAAACAAAAGCTCAAAGACACTGACTAAGTTGCCCAAGGTTGTGGGCCATTCTTTTACTCTGCACTTCTCTTAAGCAGGCTCAGGGAAGGCACCTCTCCAAGGGTTCCACACATAGCACAGTCAATAAACACAACTCCCTTCCCTCAGCTGTCTGAAGGGGGAGCAGGAGCCTTCTGGATTATACTAGCAGCAGCCCTCTTATTGGCACTTAGCCTTACTATTTGTGAGTAGAAATAAATAGTCATCTTATCTTAAAGGGCAGATTAACATGTGGAAAAAATAAGTTAAAGCTAACTCTTTCTCCCAAGCCTATTAAATCACATGAAGGGTTACACATGAGGGATAAAAGTGACTTTTCTGAAAGTGCACATCATCTTTTCCGCCATTCTAGGTTCCCGGAGAGAGATCAGTGGCTCCATAATTATGTGTACCAGTGGGAAAGATCTTTTTCTGAAGCTGGATAATATCTTTCCCTTGGAAAGAAAAGGTCAAAAAGTTAAGTTAGCTCCCATCAAATGTTCCTCTTCTCAATGATCTTACCCTCATTTTCCAAGATGCACTCTGGTTCCATTAAGTTACCTAACATTTTATGTCTTCTCACTGACGCTACGTGGGGTTTGGGGATGACTTTTCTATGACCTGAGCCCATCACAGTTGAACATCCAAGAAGTTAATCACTGTTTCTTTTATTTTGTGGCATGTTGGGTGTCTAGAAAAGTCTCTACACTGAATAGATTTTGAAGACAGCTAGTTAGACAACTTTGGAGGAGGAGAGATGGTATTTTTGAAATACAAGTTTTGAGTAGAGGTTTTTATTTACAAACAGGGCAATAAACTATATATGGCAATTAAGTGTATTCATCAAGTGACCCCTGTGAGGCTGTCAGTCAGGGAGGCTTCATTCAAAAGAACATTTGCTTTATTGCATTAATGTAATCTATGCGTAAAAACATGTTTTATGTTCATATCTCTTATATGTCAGGAATGCATATAAATCTCTAAAGTCAGGGCTGCACTTAACCACCATATGATATGTTTTTTGTCTCTCACAGTCATAGCCTGTATTTTCTAGAGGGCATGGTTCAGAATTCTTTCCCTTCAGATGTGGAAGCCTCTGCACTTCTGGTTCAGTTCCTATAGAGAAAAGATTTGCTTCTAGTCTTCTGGCGACCCTTGGGCATTGATGAACATTCCAGGATCCTGGGTTCCCCACCACCATCACTACCACGTCTATAGCAGTATCATCAGTTTAATAATTGTGCGTTTATAATGAAATACCAAATCAAAGGAAATGGGATTATCTAAGTTGTATGTTTGGAAAAGTCCTCTTTCAATTAGGGTAGTCCAAAAACAAAGCCAAAAGCAACCCGTGTCTGTCCTGGGATTGGTCCACACTCTCTGTGTGTGGAAAAGGTGATGAAGCCTAAAGAAAGTTGAGTTTGAGTAAGATCCAGCCTGGTTTCACTTGGGCCATATGGCCTTAATGGCAGAAACTACTTTTTCTGGGAACTACTGGCAGCGCTTCTAACAGTAATACTCACTTTACTACGAGGGCTAATGACTTTTCAGGCATCATGTTAATCTCCTCACACATCTCACGTCACGTACTCTTCACAACAACCTAATGAAGGAGCTATTACGAGTCCAACTTTATAAATGAGGAAACAGGTTTGGAATGCTTGAGAACTTGACCACTGTAAATGACTGAGCCAGGATTAAGCCCTGTGACATCCTGCAAAAGGTAGAATCAGACTCTGCTCAGTGTTGTAGTTTCAAGCTGTACTGCCTACTAAAATGTCTATTCCCTATCAGTTCTACACGCCTAATTCTCAGGTCATTATTCAGCAGAAAGAGTTGGCACATCTGAAGCCTGATGAATATCAAGACCTGGGATGGCAAACAGGATTCATCTTAAGAACCAACTCCAACTAACTGACTTCTGAGGTCACCTCCTGGTGCAGAGAGGAAACTCTCAGAATTGATGGGTAAAGTCTGGCATAGGCGTCTTGAGGGGATTGGCAACAAAAGGCCCTTGTGTTGGTTGACCCTGACAGTTTTCTCAGCCTGAACACCCTCACTTCCCTGACAGCTATTTAGTCAAATATCCCTAGGGGCACAAACTTCCAGAATGTAGTTTTTAAATATCAGTGTTTTAAATGCAAAGAGAATAACAAACCAGTCATGAAAAGAGAAGAAACAGTAACCACTCAGAGTCCCTCATGCACTGAAACCAGGCTTCACCTTAATATGTACTTACAATTTTAAAATCTGAAAACAGACACAGTAATGGAATCCCTGGGCTTATTTAGATGTTTTCATAGAATGGAAAAAGTGGAGAAGGCCCCTAATTGTTTCCTAGGGCTGCCCTAATAAAATCCCACAAACTGGGTGGCTTAAAACAACAGAAATGTATTGTCTCACCTTCCAGAGGTCTGTCATCGAACTGTCAGCAGGGCTATGCTGCCTCTGAAACCTGGAGGGGAACCCTCCCTTGCCTTTTTAGCTGCTGGTGGTTAGCCAGCGAACTTTGGCCTTCTTTGGTTTGCAGCTGCATAACTCAGTCTCTGCCTCCATCTTCAGATGGCATTGTCTCTGTGTCTGTCTTACATGGTTGACTTCTTATAAGGACACCAATCGAAGTGGATTGGGGTCCACCCTACTCCAGTACCTCATCTTAACTGATTACGTTGGCAATGGCCTTCTTTCCAAATGAGGTCCATTTTGAGGTATGGGAGGCTGGGACTTCAATATATCTTTTAGGGGGTAGGGAGATACAATTCTACCCATAAAAGTCCCTTCACAAAGAATGGTCCGGCTATGCGATCTTCAGCTAATGGGGGCTGAGAAAGACTTACAGGCCAGTTGCTAACACATCATAAACCAACATCTGGTGTTGCGACTTCAGGAAGGACTTGCAGAAACATGGACAGAGCAAAATAGACTGCCTGTGGATGACACAAGCATTCTGGATAGCATGTAACAAGGAGACAATGCAGCCAAGCTTCCAGGAAAGGAAGGGTCATTTCTAGAGGTTGTAAATGAAGAGGGAACTAGAAATCAGAGTGGTAAAGAAGTACCAGACCCTGCAGAGAGATGCTGGGCTTCCCATCCCCATGCAAGGACAGAGGACATAGTTATGAGTGAGCTGGGAAGCTGCACCTGAAATGTCTGCACAAAGCCAGCGATGGCCGCCCTTTCCACATAGAGTGGACAAGAAAAAATCCACCCACCAGTTCAAGAAGCTATAAGAAAGCTTGTTACCCACTTGGATACTGGGTGCAACAACTATGGACACAAATCTCTAGCACTATGCCCAAAGTTGAAGACTTTATCACATAGAAGTGTGGAGTCCTACCTTAGACAATCCCCCACAATTATACCACCTACATGATGTGGAAATCCTAAACTGACAAGCTGTAGAAAGGTTGGTCGGGACCAGTGAAATGAGCCAAAGAAAATTCATAACTACTCTGTGATGTCACATCCACAATTTAGGTGCATGAGACTCCTACAGACACTACCACCCTCACACACGTGAGCTTACAATAACCCACATGAGGAAACATCATTTCTCTGTGACGCCTGCTGGACTCACAGGAGGGGCTCCTCAAGGGTTCCTTTCTTTAACTGTTGGTTCTACAGTAAACCGCTGTCTGCCTCCATGGATAATGGCAATTGCACTCCACATGAGTTATACCATGCTGTCCCAAGTCTTCCTGAGACAGCAGACCCCGCACTGCCCCCAGGAAAGAGAAGATGATACATAACACTTTACTGCTGAGAACATAGATCCCACTGTCCCCAGGATTCTAAGATTTATTCTTCTGGTTTGCTAGGCTCTTATTTTCTACGAACATAACAAGAATCAACCAATGTCATCCAGTCGGCATCTTCAGTTGCCTTCACCTGAGGATATTTGCGGTGGCTTTCCTTTCTTGGGGAAGAAGGTCTGGGTCTCGCAAAACTTCTTCTAGTAAATTTAGGACATTCATCTTTAGTTCATTGTTGAGTTCAAAATCCTATAAAATAAAATACATCTTTTTAAATTTTAGTTTTGAAAGGGTTATCTCTGTGACACATGACACCATTCTCCATGATAAACTCTCTAGAAGCTAGGTATGGAAATTGAAATGTATGGACCCTAGAGTCCCACGCCACACCTAGGGTCCTGATTTACTTGGTTTGGAATGGGGGTCTGTTATTGGTATTTCTGACAGGCTCCCCCCATGGCTCCCCAAGGGGTATAAATGTGCAGTCAGTGTTGAGAACAACTGCCTCTAGGGACAGTCACTGGGAAGGGTTCTTAAAAGAGCTTACAAGGCCCTGGCCCACCCCTCCAGCCTCTTCTCTCACACTGCTTGCATCCCTGTGGCCTGCAACACATACCATGCCCCCAACACACTCACACTGTCCTAAACTTAACAAATGCCTTCAGTTCCTCAAGTGATATGTGCTTCCTGTAGCCTGGAACACTATGCCGCCTCCACACATTTATTTCTATTCATTTTTGGGGCCTAGGTGTCCCCTAGGCACCCACTGGGGACAGTTGGGACAATATGACCATCAAAATGAATAATGAGAGTAATGAGCAATAACCAGTTTAATAAGAAGAACCTGTAAGTCCTTATTGATATTGATGCTCACAAAGCCAGATTTTTAAAAGGTAGAAAATAAAACTATTCTTCTTTTTTTTAAATCACAGGGTCTCCCTCTCTCTGTCACCCAGGCTGGAGTGCAGTGGTGTGATCACAGCTCACTGCAGCCTCAAATTCCTGGGCTCAAGTGGTCTCCCACCTCAGCCGCCCAAGTAGCTGGGACTACAGGTGTGTGCTACCACGCCCAGCTCATTTTTAATTATTTTGTAGAGACAGAGTCTTGCCATGTTGCTCAGGCTGGTCTCAAGCTCCTGGGCTCAAGTGACCCTCCTGTCTCAGCCTCATGAAGTGCTGGGATTACGAGCATAAGCCACTACACCCAGCCTAAAGCTATTCTTTATAGTAGAATTCCAAATAGTAGATGCAAAGAAATAATGGAGTTAGAAAATCACAATTTTTTTTCTTTTTTCTTTTTTTTTTTTTTTTGAGATGGAGTCTCACTCTGTCACCCAGGCTGGAGTGCAGTGACGTGATCTCGGCTCACTGCAACCTCCGCTTCCTGGGTTCAACCGATTCTCCTGCCTCAGCCTCCTGAGCAGCTGGGATTACATGTGTGTGCCACCACACCTTGCTTATTTTTGTATTTTTAGTAGAGACAGAGTTTCACCATGTTGGTCAGGCTGGTCTCAAACTCCTAACCTCAAGTCATCTGACTGCCTTGGCCCTCCCAAAGTGCTGGGAGCCACCAAACAGGCATGAGCCACCACACCTGGCCAAAAATCACCATTTTCAGCCAAAGCAGTAATCACTGACTCAGGCAAGGATCATGAATGAATGCTAAAATGGTTGAATGAAGTGTATTAGAGAACAGAATTAACAGTGTCAGAGGACACCTCAGAGATTACTTATTAGTCACAAAGGGAGAATCTGGCAGATGTCACCGTACCCCAAGCAATCAAAGTTACCATCCCCTATGATGGAAGAAACCAGCATCATATATCTACTAATGTAATGATCTATAATGTAATACATCCTTAGTTTTTCTGCCTAAAATGCATAATATTGATCTAATTTTAAAGAAGCATTGGCCTGTACTTTTCAGAAATGTCAGTGTCATAAACAACAGAGACAAACTGAGGAACTCTTCCAGCTCAAAGGACACCAAAGGGACAACAGCTAAATGCAAGCTTTGAACCTGGAGTCAAGAGGGGAATGCTTTAAAAGGGCATTACTATGACAACTGCCTAAAATGGAATCAGGACTGTGCACTAGTAGAGAGCATTCTGCCAATGGTAAATTTCCCTGAATTTGATCATTTTACTGTTGGCTATGTATGAGCAGGTTCCTCACTTATACACTACTGGTGGGAATGCAAATTAGTTCAGTCACTGCGGAAAGCAGTTTGGAGATTTCTCAAAGAACTAAAAATAGAACTACCATTTGACTCAGCAATCCCTGGGTATATACCCAAAGGAAAATAAATTGCTCTACCAAAAAGAGACATATACTTGCATGTTCATTGCAGCACTGTTCATAATAGCAAAGACACAGAATGAACCTAGGTGCCCATCAACAGTGCATTAGATAAAGAAAATGTGGTATACATACATCATGGAACACTATGCAGCCATAAAAAATGAAATCATGGGCCAGGCACAGTGGCTCACACCCGTAGTCCCAGCACTTTGGGAGGCTGAGGTGGGTGGATCAGGAGGTGAAGAGATCGAGACCATCATGGCTAACACAGTGAAACCCCATCTCTACTAAAATACAAAAAATCAGCCGGGCGAGGTGGCGGGCGCCTGTAGTCCCAGCTACTCCGGAGGCTGAGGCAGGAGAATGGCATGAACCCAGGAGGTGGAGCTTGCAGTGAGCTGAGATTGCGCCACTGCACTCCAGCCTGGGTGACAGAGCGAGACTCTGTCTCAAAAAAAAAAAAAAAAAAAAAAAAAAACCAGAAAAAAAGGAAAAAAGAAATCGTGTTCTTTAAAGCAACACGGATGAAGCTAGAGGTCATTATCCTAAGCAAACTGATGCAGAAACAGAAAACCAAATATCACATGTTTTCACTTATAAGTGGGAGCTAAATCTTCGGTTCACGTGGACAGAAAGATGGCAACAGTAGACACTGGGGACTCCAAAAGGAGGGAGGGAGGTGGGGCCAGGGCTGAAAAACTTCCTATTGTATACTATGTTCACTATCTGGGTGATGAGATCAATAAAGCCCGAATCTTAGCACCACACAAAACCTGCACATTGTACCCCTCCCGAACTAAAATAAAAATGCAATTTTTTTTAAAAGAACAGGGTTTTGTTCTTAGAGGGAGTGGGGAGAGAGAGAGAGAGAATACATGTTAAACATGGGAATGATGACTGAGGGATGTGTATCAGTGTACTTTCTTTTATTCTGGCAATTTTTCTCTCAATTTGAAAATTTTCAAGGTAAATGTTGGGAAAAAAAACAAAAAGGTAGAACTGTTCTCTTACATTCTTTAATTAAATGTATCCTTATGAAACATGTACAGGCAGCAGAGAGGAATTTTTAGGTATTTGGAGATGAACTGAACACTGCAAAGTCCTGCTTTTGAGGATCTTACTCGATAGACTATATCTTTATATGTACAGACATGAGTGTTTATTTTCCACCATATAAAGTTACTTATCATAATTACATTTTAACTTTAAGGAAAGTAATTATGAAGCACTGACATTCTGAATCCTTTTAAATGATTGGAGAGAACACTGTTATTGCAACAAATCAGATAAAAAGAAAACAGCAAGATTTTACTATATTTGGTAAAAACAATGAACAAGATCATAATTTCAAAAATTGTAGACAATGCAAATCTAATCTAATTTGAATTTAGTATTTTTTTACCTCAGTTTGGTGGCAAATGGTGTCATAAATTATTCCCAACATTTTACTTTTCACTGTTTGACCATAGTCCCAATTCTTCAGAAACAAGAGCCACTGGGGCCCAGGAGCAACACAGATGTCAACATCTCCTCAATATATGGCTTCAGATGATGTTTTCCTAAAATTTCACCTATTTATTGCCAAACACCTTCTCGCTATTATTTTTTTTTAAATGTATGTAAAGAGAAGACAGTAATAGTTTGCCAGTGTTCTTTCCTTCGGTTCCACTCCCTCCCTCATTTCAAGGTAAAGGGATGTTTGTAAACAGTTAATGCTCTCACCTTCGTCAATCTGTGTGCACCACATTCTCAGCCATCAGGACTTTATTTCCTTAATGACTATTTCATATATATATATATATATATATATATATATATATATATATATTAGTGAGACAACCAAGTCTTCATGTGGCTATGTCAGGTCTCTAATGATGCAAATAATCTGATTACCATAAACACACGATTAGTGTGAAGGATATCAGGTTACTGTTTAGACCGTGTTGAGGGCCAATTAGTGGTTTCATCAGCTGGCATTAGTGAGTAACTACTGTGCCCCGTACTGGGCTCAATGGGGCAGAATGCTTCTGGGGCCCCAGGATCCAAGTGTGTGAAAGGTCTTGTTAAGAAAAACATAATGTAATTTTCTTATTTTGAACTCTGGGACGACTGGCCTGAGAGGGACCTTGAAAGACTTAATGAAATCTGCCAAGACACTATTTGAAGCATGACAAATGGTCGCAGTTGAATAGTTGCTTTGCTGCTGATGATATAAATCAGACTCTGATATAATGCAAAGCAGAATCTCTGGTAACAGAGTAGGAAATGGAAGAATTTTTGCCATCCATAATTTCCACTTACATTTGCACAGGTTTTGACAATGTACAAAGTGACCTTTAGTATATAATTTGTTGTTGTTATTTGTTTGTTTTTGAGACAGAGTCTCACTCTATTGCTCAGGCTGGAGTGTGGCACAATCTGGGCTCACTGTAGCCTCTGGCTCCCAGGTTCAATGCATTCTCATACCTCAGCCTCCCAAGTAGCTGTGACTACAGGTGCATACCACCACGTCCAGATAATTTTTGTATTTTTTGTAGAGATGGGGTTTCGCCATGTTGGCCAGGCTGGTCTCGAACTCCTGACCTCAAATGATCTGCCCTCCTTGGCCTCCCAAAGTGCTGCGGTTACAGGCGTGAGCCACGGTGCCCGGTCGTGTACATAATTTTAATTCTTCCTCAGCTGACCCAGCATCAGACAAGACAGGAACCATAATCTCAGGGTCTCTTGTCACATATGGGCCACAGAGGCTGAAGAGAGGTGATCGCGTGGGCTGAGATGAGAAGCATGGGGAGATGGAGGGGCTGGGACAAGAACGCCAGTCCTCCTGACTCCTTCATAGTCCTTTATACTTGCCCTTCTCAAACTGTCATGTGGACAGGGGTCACTAGGGGTTGTGGCTAAAATTAGATTCTGATTCAGGGGATCTGAAACAGGGATAAGGACTCTGCGTTTCCAACAACCTCCGGGGTGATATTGATGTTGCTGGTCTGGGGTCCATATTTTGAGTAGCAAGACTTTACATTACCTTTGTTTATCTACCAAAAAAAAAAAAAAAAAAAAGGTATTTAAAAAACCCTCAAAAAGTAAAAGAAATCTAGATCTTCTGATGTACTACCTAGAATGGATGGTTTTATTTTTTACAAATGCATGTAAAATACAGAATTGGTCATTGAAAAGTCTCTGTTGAAAATACGGTAGCTGCTGCTCAATAAAAAGAAATCTAAAGCAGCAAAAAGACATTTGCCCTATTTAAATCCAGAGACAAATGACTGCTAATGTCTGGCTGACAGCCAAGTTGTAATTGTCCAGCATTTAATTTTTGGCTACATTTCCCCAAGTCCTGAAACGGTGGAGTAAGACTTACCCGAGTGCCTTCTTGCAGGCAGCAATCGAGGCGCCCACAAGATGGCGCTCCCGGGTCGGCATTGGCCCTGGCGCGGGCCCCTGGGTGGAGCCCGCAGGCCTGGAGGAGGGACGTCGCCTGCCCGTGTTTAGGACACAAAGCCGCACGAAGCTTTCTGCGCCAGAAGAGCGAATCCATGGCACCCAAGAGACTCCGAGGTACTTATTGAAGTTATCAAAGCAACAGCATCTAATTTAGTTTTTGTTTTCCAATTCCTGAAGCAGGGATGCGGAGACAGAGGCTTCGAACAGAGAAACCGCCCTGCTCTCAAAGGTGGAGCACTCAGAAAATGCAAGACGTTTCTATTTCATTCTCTGAAAAGGAGCCCATAGCTCTTGTTCCTTCAAAAAGAATTACTGAGCAACTCAACAAACAAGGCTCTGCAGTGGAGGCAGAGCAGCAGACTTCTGGGTGGGTTTGCACATGAAAGAAATATTAACAAAAGAAACTGGGAGAGGCTTGAGGAGGGCGCCCATCTGCAAGGGCCCCCCTTGGGGACGCCCTACTGACCCTTAGGAGAGGCTGGGCCTGGAAACGCAGGTCCGGAAACCACCTGCAAAAAGGGGATAGTTCTGGCCAGGAACAAGACAAAAACTGTCGAAGGATGGAGTGTGGCCCCCAGCACATGCTTAGGAGCAAAACATTGTCCACTGATGATGTCAGAATCCTCCAAGGGAGAGATGCTATTGTGAGATGAGTCTATTTTACCAAAATTGTATTGACTTTACTCAACATGTTCATAAATAATTAGGAAAATTTTCCCTGGATCGGTTGGGAAAAAAAAAAAAAAAAACCTCCTAAAATAATTACAAGTAAGACAGTGAGAGGTTGCCCCGTACTAGGTAATTTTTTTTTTGAGACAGGGTCTCACTCTGTCACCCAGGCTGGAGTACAATGGCATGATCATGGCTCACTGCAGTCTCAACCTCCTGGGCTCAAGGGATTCCCCCCACCTTGGCCTCCCAAGTAGCTGGGACTACAGGCACATGCTACCATGCCCAGCTAATTTTTAAAGTATTTTTTAGAGATGGGGCTCTCTCTTTGCTGCCCAGGCTGGTCTCCCGAAATGCTGGGATTACAGATGTGAGCCGCCACACTGGGCCACATTTTAACTACTTTATTATCTCATTTAATCATCAATAGCAATCCTGCAACATAGTTACTATCATGATTTCCATTTTGCCTGTGGGGAAGTCCAGGCACAGAAAATCTAGGTATCTTATCCAAGGTCACACAGTTAGCAAGTGGCAGGCCCAGGACTTAGATCCAGGCTAAACTCTTGGCTAAAGCCTGAGTTTTTAACTGCTATAACCACTCAGCCTCTTGAGAAAAAGCAACTATCGGGCCCGGCACGGTGGCTCATGCCAGTAATCCCAGCACTTTGGGAGGCTGAGGCGGGTGGATCTACCTGAGGTCAGGTGTTCAAGACCAGCCTGACCAACATGGGGAAACCCCGTCTCTATTAAAACATACAAAAATTAGCCAGGCATGGTGGTGGGCATCTGTAATCCCAGCTACTCAGGAGGCTGAGGCAAGAGAATCACTTGAACCCAGGAGGTGGAGGTTGCAGTGAGCCGAGATCGTGCCATTGCACTCCAGCCTGGGTGACAGAGCGAGACTCCCATCTCAAAAAAAAAAAAAAAAAAAGCAGCTATCAATGAATTAGTGGCTGCTGGCTTGGGGAAGGGTAGGCTGAAATGTCAAATAGTCGCTGAGCCTGGAACGATTTCCCTTCACTGATGACCTTTTGAGACAGGGATCTGAAAACCGAGGTTTCCAGTCTGAATAAGCTAGTTTGCATTAATAAGGCTAAATCATATACCAGAAAAATCATCTGAAAAGCAATACATCAGATTTTCTAGCACTTTGAAACGAATCCCTATTGATAGCTTAGGCATTTTAGAAATGATATTCATTCTTGCAGGAGGAGAGCAGGGTAGTAATTAGTAATTTACTATACATGGCCAAGGGAACTCTAGGATATTGGGAAAATCTGATTCAATAAATGCAGTTTGAGGCTAAAGAGAATTATGAGAGTAATTTTCTCAGTGTAATAAGTACAGTATATTCCTGATGGGGGCCAGAGGTTTTAAAAGGAAAGTGGAAATACTGCAGAGTGGATTAAAATCACACAAATAATTTTAAAATCTGGAACAAAGAGCTTATAAAGAAGGACTCAGGATGTGTTGAGCTCAGAAATAAGAGGTGGGGGTTTAACTTAATGATTTTCAAGAAAATGAAAAGCATACTACGGTTTTCTGTCTTCTCTGACGACACAAGATGAAGAATTTAAATTGTGGTGTAGAGTTAGGTAAGATTCGGGCCAGTTTGTAAAGTGGGAAGCTGAGGCAAAGGTACCGAATGAACATGATATATGCAAATCAGCCTTGACAGGTCTGGGGTATACAGGTTTGCATCCTCATGTTCACGAACTGGAGCCAACCTCCTAAACCAAGGTGCTTTTGAGCTCTTCTGAGGAGAGGAAACCTTATTCAAAACTTTAACGTTGAAACCCTATTCCAGGGGAGATTGTGCTGGCTAAAACCTGGGATGGGAGGCTCTGCAGGGTACCTGCTCACCTTGCCCACCGGCCACCACCCCTGGCCTGCCTGCGTGGGTGCTACCTTGGGGCAACAGGGATTCTGAATCAGGGCTTCTCACTGGAAAAGTGAAAGGACAGGGTTTTCTGGCATTTTCCATTGCCTAACTACAAAAATATTTGAAAAGCCTCATTGTTCACACGATGAAAAAGAACATTCTAATAGAAAAACATAAGGAAGGGCAGTAAGTTTGGAATTAAACCCTACAAAGCAATACGGCAGTAATTCTAAACTTTCCAATACACGTTCAACACTTACTAGTCATTAACAATTCATCAGGTTCTTGAATCTTCAAAGAGGAACAGAATGTAGAGAAAATATATGCCTGACAATCATCTAGGGACTTATATTTCAGGTGGTAAAACCCACAGACAGTTAAACCCCAAAAGTAGTCAGCTCTGTGCCCTGCTCCTGGTCAGCCCTCAAACGTTTGTTGAATGAATGCATAAAAGTCCATGGGGGAGAATACTTGACTTTGAGACAAGTGGTAACAAGCTACCTAAGTTTTAAACTGGTGGTTTGGGAAATTAGTTTAGCAGATGCGAAGTGGGAGGCTCCTGGGAGAAGGCACAGTGAAAATGTGGAAGATATGTTAGAACAAAAATAACTGGGAAGAGGCAAATGGCAATGAATGACACTCATTCAGTGAGAAGGAAAAAACCATCTAGAAAACTATTTATTTGATCATTTGCTGACAAATGATTCTTCATTTGAATGACTTGCTAAAATTCAGCCCCCAGTTCTGAACAGCTGTGCACACAGGAATCTTTAAATACTGCCCCACAGCCCCAGAATCAGATCACTTCCAAGCTTACATCTTTACGCCCCAAAAGGGAATCAGTCAGTTTAAAAAGCATTTACCAGAAAAAGAGAGAATCTTTTTTTTTTTTTTTTTTTCCGGATGCTGCGTTTTCCATTAAGTAGGTGGTAAATTTATATGGATTGTCGTTTTCAAGAAAATGACAAAGACCAGAGGGAAAAAGAAAAGTCTGGAAGGGCGTCCTTTTATTGCTGATATTTAAAACTGTATTCAACTTTCTTAGTTAAATAATGCCCCTTGCCAATAAGATTATCTTTAACTCTAATATAACTAGAAAGTAGTCTATTAGTTATACTTTTGTTTTTACCCTGATCCATAGGAGGGAAAAAGACTGATAAAGAAAGCTGGGGGGTGCATCCTTCCTTCCCCAAGGAGAAGATGCACTCCGATTTACAGGAAGTAGCAACTTTGACATTCACCCAAGGAGAGACTTTATGCAAAGAGATTGGGAGCTATAAGTTAGTGACATCTGAGAGCAGAGTGGAGAGGAGAGGAACACAAAGAGAAAGGCAACAGGCAAGGCAGAGCCGTGGGGCCCTGAGAACCAGTTGATACACAATTGTTAAGTCAGCTCTTGACATCCTGAGGCAGCTCTGAAGTGATGGAGAGCACTGGTCCAGGTCTGGTCGGATCAAACAAGGACCAGGTGATGTCAGGATCATCATTCCCCATGCTGAGGATTGCATGCCACAGTCTCCAGAAATGCTTCCGAGGTCCAAGAGTGATAACAAGAGTGGGAGACAAATGAGGAAAAATAAGGGCTTTCCGTGGCACTTGCATCAGAAAACTCTTACAACAGGGATAAGAAGCTATCGAAGTACATAAAATTCCATCAACGAAATCCATCCACAAAGCGTTAAGGAATTGCACTAGTTCAATGGGGAAAATGTTTCTGTTTCGGCAGCTAATGAAAATGGAAAATCAGTGCCACTGAAGACACGCTTCCTAAAAGCTTAAATATAGCTTATGCTAGCTTAATAAATCCTACTGTAAATGTCTCACTGTAAGGAGAGTTTAAAGGATAACAATAGGGATGTATAAAAGATAAGAAAAAACTCTGGTAAGTAGTTCAATGAACTAGGATTTTCTTACTTGGTTGGTTGTTTGCCTGGACCAGAGAAAAAGAGAGAATAAAAATCTATCTTTGGAATTAAATAAAAGAAAATCCATACTTATCAGATAATAGTTTCGTACATTTCATATTTTCCAGAGAGATATGACAAATAATTCATTTGTGCATTATAACTCCACACAGATAATTTTGCCAATTTTACAAATGTGGAAACTAGCAAGCTAACAATGGAATCCAAACTAGTGTGCAAGTTTCCAGGTTTCTCTCCTCATCTGAGACCTTTTTGACCCAGGAATCTCTGAAGAACTAAAGTGAAATGTGACGCCTAAGGCATCTGTTCTGAGGGGAGAGGGAGAGGGCAGTGGTCAGTAAAAGATCACAGCAGGACCCAGCACTGCCATAAAGATAAGGGTCAGCCTATGTGTCCAGACAATCAGAAGAACCCAAAAGGAACTGAGGTTGCTAGACTATTTAAATCAAATGGAGCATTCTCTATTTCATTTCGGCTGCTGTCATGGCAAATCTGTTTGTGAACAAACATTGGTGCGTGCCTGGAGGATGTTTTGGATCTCTTGGCTGAGATACGCAGAGGCTGACAGTGTGTCGACAGCTAGAAGTGAATGGGTGCTGAAGAATAATAAAAGGGTGAGACCGACATAAAAAGTATGTCAGGCGCAGTGGCTCACACATGTAATCCCAGCACTTTGGGAGGTTGAGGCGAGTGGATCACAAGGTCAGGAGTTTGCGACCAGCCTGGTCAATATGGTGAAACCCCCATCTCTACTAAAAATACAAAAAAATTAGCTTGGCGTGGTGGCACATGCCTGTAACCCCAGCTACTTGGGAGGCTGAGCCAGGAGAATTGCTTGAACCTGGGAGGTGTAGGCTGCAGTGAACAAAATCGTGCCACTGCATTCCAGCCTGGAGAAAGAGTGAGACTCTGTCTCAAAAAAAAAAAAAAAAAAGTATATAGGCCATCAATTATCCTCTGGCATGGTGATTGTGTAAAATCATTTGTGGCTGGGCACAGTGGCTCATGCCTGTAAACCCAGCACTTTGGGAGGCGGTGGTGGAGGGATCACTTGAGGCAAGGGGTAGGTAAAGTCTATAGTGAGCTACAATCGCACCACTGTCCTCCAGCCTGGGTGACAGAACAAGATCCCATCTCTGAAAAAAAAAAAGAAAAAAGAAACACACATGCAGAAACAAAAAAAAAAAAACCAAAAAACACCATTTGCAAAGTTGAAGCAGTAGACAGCTCATTAGTCGTTTAAAAACATTTCATAGCTGCTAGCATCTCACATTGAGACTAAATTTTATCTTCTTATTCCTAGTATCCCCATCAGTCCCACCAGCTGGGGACATGCCCAGGAGCCTCGTGGCACTCTGTGGCCCCTGAGCAGTGGGCAGCATCTCACCCACTTGTCAAGGTGGGATGTCTGGGGTCTTGAGGCTTCAAGAACAGCGGGGGTTTCCTGGTCCTTCACCACAGGCATCTCTAACTGTACCTCCTGCAGGCAGGTGGCCTGGGGAGGCCGGCAAGGGTGGCTACTGTCACCATCTCAGCCTGGGAGGTGCTGCAGTGGTTGTCAGCAGAGGCACAGCACTCCTCCCTGCACCAGCGTTTAGCAAGTACAAATCATTTAAGCAACACAAAATAGACTCAGGGTCAAAAGTAACTTTCCTAAGGAAAGACTGAGAAACAGGGAAAGCATTGGCAGTGTTGACATGTGCTATTCTCGCTGTCCTGAGTCAGAAGCGGGTTTTTATGTTTCACATTTTGAGCGGTCTACATCTCAACAGTTGGCTTGCAAGATGGAGAGGCTGCGAGATTGGGGGTTCCCTGCAAAAATGGTGCAGCCAGACGGTGCAGACTGAAACCTGCTGCTGCCATTTGCTATCGATGGAACCTCAGGGAAATGGTTCAGTCTGAGCTTCCATTTCCGCATCTGTAAAGCAGTGGTAATAATATCGACCTCCTCTCCCTCAAATGAGTGGAGTCACGGTAGGTGACTTAATATTTGAAAACAAAACAGTGTCTGACATAAAGTAAGTGATACAGTATGTTATTCTTTTAAATTGGGTTTCTGTCATTCAGAATCCGTCCTCACAGAGGAAACTACCTTCATGCTAAGAATCAGGTTCTCAAGTCACCCATAAAAGATCATGTGCCCCGTATCATAACTAAACCGATACCAAACTTCAGCTGCTCCTAGATGACTTCTATGCAATTCAATGCTTCCTCCTCCTTGTTCAGAGTCCTAGTGACACACTTTTCCACTGGAAGTCTCATCCAGCCATGGTGAAGGCTCAGGGAAAGGGGCTTATAAAGTCTTGAACTTCTTCAGGAAGTGGGGACAAGAAGCGCCATTCAGAGCAGAGGCATCTTTCTCCTGTGAAGAGCTCAAAGGTCAGGGCCCCATATGCTGAGATTGCCTTGCAAATGGAAGAGAAGATCTGCTCTCTAAGGGCAGAGACCGGGCTGGGAGTGTGATGGAAAAGTACCCTGTGGCCGACTGGCACCAGCCCAGATGGACGAGGAGGGCAGGGCTGGAAGCAGGCCAGGAGCCATCAGGAGAGGTGACAGCAGCAGGCCAGGAGCATCAGGAGAGGTGACAGCAGCTGCCTGCTCGATAGCCGGTTGTTTCTTTCGCTTCTCGTTCTCCCGCCCACACCGAAAATTCTGTGCTGTGTTTGTCCTGGCCCAACTTCCATTTCAGATTTGGAACAATGCACAAACCTCAACTCAGTGCTCTAATTCAACACTGAGTTTTGTGTTTCACTAGGCAATGCCAGATAATAAACAAAAAAAATTTAGAAGGGGCCCCTGTCATCTGTCAAAATAAGAAACAGAAGAGACAAAGTGTGTCCACTCACATTTTGGGAAATCTGATCCCTGAGACCTTGAAGGCACTAAGTAGAGGACATCACACCGGCATGCACTTTTCCACCTTAACGAGTCAGAGTCCCCACTTTACCTCAGACCTGGGACTGCAGCCCCAAAACCTGAACTCTGTGGGGCAGACGGATGCTCACTGGTTGTCCTTTACTGGGAAAGAGCCATTGTCTTCTCTGAGATAACTCTGACTCTGAGGATATGCAAAGGTTTTGCTTTCCTCGCCACAAACCTGACACAGGTGTGCCCCCTTCAGCAGACTCATTGTTGGAGCCATCGTGGAGACCACCTGGTCGGGTTCTTGTTTCAGAGGAATGGGGCACTGTGGGAGACTGTAAGGAATTTTGACAGCTGGGTCTGTTTCCAGCTTTTGAGTGGTCTACAACTGTGCTGTTTATACTGTAACCATTAGTCACCTGTGACTATTAACATTTAATTCAATTAAATAACATTAAAACTCCAGCTTTTTAGCTAGCTAGCTACATTCCAAGTGATCAATTAGCGGCATGTGGCTAGAGGCTGCTGTACTGGGCACCATGATATAGAACATTTCCACCATCACAGCAAGTTTACCTGGACAATGCTGACTGGACCCCTTTGAGACTTACGTGGTTTACTGGTCACATGGGGGTAACAGCATTTGGCCTGCTTGAAGGTCTGGGTTTGGACCAGATGCTGCTTTCACACGGTTATCTCTACCAAGAGCAGCATCCGCAGTGCTTTGAGCCTCCATCTGTAATGGCTACTCTGTATGTTTTAACTCACATAATCCTCACCCTCCCACAGAGGAAAAAGTGGCATTAATCTCCATTTCTACAGATGAAGAACTGGAGGCCTGGAGGAGCCAAACAGTTTTTCTCAGAAAAGCCAATAAATGCCGGAGCAGGGATTTCCATCACGATCACCCTAACTTCACAGCTCCAACAGAATTCAAAGTCCCCCAGCTCTGAGATCTCTGCTACAAAGACACATTAGGACTGAGTTGAACTCCTACTGTGATTTTTGGAGACGTAAAAACTCTCACAGCTGTTATAAGTGACTAGAGTAGGGTTGTGAGATCCGCTAATTCCTGTCTTCTACCTCAGACTATATTTATTTGTTAATTGTGTTATGAAAGTGTTAGGGTATATTTTCAAGAGAGTGATAAGGACTCTGTTTTGTGTGCGTGTGTGTGTCTGTGTTTATAGGATAAAGTATATATAAAACCCTCTTATAATGGGAAATGAGTGTATATATGTAAAACATACCATAAGCAATGCTAAATGTAAATACTAAAACAGAGCACAGGGTAACACTCAGGAAGAGGGGCAGAGACTTGGGGGCCCCCCTCAGGTGCTGGCAATGTCCCAGGTCTTGACCTGGGTGGCAGTTATATGGGCGTCTACACAGGCAGAAAGTCACTGACCTACACACTGAAGTTTAGTGTCCTTTATATGCGGTATGTGATATTTCAATCAAAATGCCAAAAAGCACGTCAACTGAAATGTAAACTCAAGTTATTCATTATTAGCTAAATATGTGTCTCTTTGTTCACCATAAAATGAATGTAAGAGAACTGGAGCAAGTTAGAAATATAACAGCTATTTTGATAGATTTTGTGAAATTGCTCTCCCAAGGGACCCTAGACTCCCTGTATCATAAGTAATAATGGAATCATCAAACAGCATTACCGCTTCTTGCCAGTCCCAGTAAACCAGTTGATAGTCTATCCTTCCCCACCTGGCATGAAGTTCTGAGCAGGCACCAAAGTCTTTCAGTACTTTTTAGTTACAAGAATGGTGTCATTTCAACAGTCAAAATGTCCAGTCCAGTATATTCTTCAAAACCTCAGTCCAGCCTCCCTCCAGCCTTGGCGTGGGCTGCTTCCAGCCTAGTGGCCTGCATAGGAGACCCTTTCGGACGTCCCCACCACCTCTCCACTAGCGGGCTATTGCTTCCGGTCCTGCAGCTCACCAGGGGAAAACACTAATTTAGTGTGATAGTGCAGGGGGAGCCCAGTCCTGGCTCTCTCTCTAGATGTGGCAGGCGGGCAGTGGCCAGTGGCCAGTGGCCAGCTTTTCCTGTGTGGGCCTTGGTGAGACTTTGGAGACCTCTCTGTGAGAGACTTAGGGCCAGCTCCCCTGACCCTGGCAATGTCTGTCTTCCTGAGTCACTTTCAACTCCCCCAGGCCCTGGGCTGCCAGTGGTCTGCTTCACCCAGCGTCTGTCTACGCATCACCCCTCCAGGACATCCTCTTGGGCAGGATCCAGGGCCATCCAGATTGGGGGCCATACTCCCCATGGACCCACCTGGTTCACTGAAACACATATGAATGCAGCTCACTCCTAGCATCCACCACTCTTCACTTTGCCCAGCGAGCACCTTTCACCTTAACAGGGGAGGCTAGCTGGGTGGTTTCCTTGAAACGTTTCTCATGTGGCTGGAAGTGAAAAGGAGGCATCTCCCCGCCTTCCCCATGGTGGTAGGGAACTTACACAGATGGCTGTCTCTGGAAATTGCCCTCTCCTTCACCTCCCCTGCCTCAACTTCCCACAGGTGGGTGATCACAACTGCTAGCAGGATTGATTTCACGAGCTCTTAGCTGGTTTTGCTTAGGTGGCCTAGCCACTCCATTAAGGCCATGCAGGCTGTTGCTGCTACCTATTGTACCTGCCCCTGTGCCTTTGGTCCTCTGCCTGAATGTCAGAAACAATCTGAAGAATTCAATTTAACAGCCGGCCACACACGTAATTACGTTCAGTCCACTGACTGTTAGTGAGCATTTTCCCAGTGGCTTTTCCCAACGGCTGGAAGCCCCTTGAGGTCAGAGACTGCATGGATCTTGTTCACCCCCACACCTATCCCAATGTCTGGAACATTCTGGTGCCCAATTCTTATTAGTGAATGAATCAAGGAGGTGAGAAAACAGAAAAAGGAGTAGCAGTGTTCCTCTGGAAACTCCTTTGGGGAGGAGATTTTTATGTAGGTAGGTCATTTTTGTCTGATCTCATGTTTTAAAAACATTCCCCTAAGCCTACAATTAAGAAAATACATGACTGTTTCATTCTCGGCCACTTGTCATTCAGATAGGACCCAGAGCCTGATGGAGCTAGTGGTAACCTGCAGACACAGCTGCGGCTCTTTTACCAGCATCGCTCATGGTCTGTGAAATTCCTCCAATAAATGGACAGAGCATCTCTTCAGAATTGGTTGGTCAATACGATGATTGAGGAAAACCAAAATCGCCATAGATCATACATGAAAGGCCTTCTACAGAGGCTTGTGCAGAGATCTGAAATGTTTATAGTCAGCCTCCAGCCATCTGTCTGTGCACAGAGGACAAAAGCAATCACGGGAGCATTTGGTTAATAGTACTACAGATCTGACACCTGCAGGGACCTGGGAATTGTGTAAATGATATGTAAGGTCTCCCAGCAGGAGATGCTCAAGACGCATGTAGACCTCTAATGAAAACACTTCCTTTACTTAGACTGCCTAAACACACAGCCCTGATTTCTGACCCATTAGTGGTTATAGTCTCTGTCTGGGCTGACTTTGGAAACTTTAAAGGCTAGAAAATGACCTCCAGGAGAGAATGAACAATGGAAACATTGAACTATAAGCTCAATTTGACAAGTATTTACTGGGCACCTGCCATGTGTTCAGCATTGCATTACTATGTGAAAGGAGACACAAGGATGAATGAGACAAGCAAGGAGCTTACAGGCTGGTTGTAGGGTGGTGAAATGTGCATCTCTCCTGTCCACAGCTGAAAGGGATTTCATCACACATATCAATATCATGCTTTAGGCTTAATTCAACATCACCTTTAACTTCATCACATCCTTGGGAGAGGTAAAGCGGGGATGGTTGTTCTCATTTTCAGAAGAGGAAACTAACATCCGAAGAGGTGGAGAGACCAGCTTGGGGCCCCACAGGGGCTACAGTGGCAGAGCTGGAGTAACAACACTGGTCCCCTGACTCTGGGCTGCTGATCGATAGACAAGGCACATGGGAGAAACCGAACTTGGGCCTGTGGCTTCACTTTCAGCTTAAAAGGCAACAAATGAGTGAGAAGGTGTAACAAAATGAGGAGCAATAGGCCAGAAGGTATTCACATATGAAGATTTTAAAAAACCCCTAAAAATGGAACATCCTAGCCTCCCCAAATACTAACTAAAGAAAAAACTAGAAGCCTCCAGGAGAAGAAATGCTATCCTAGCACCACACGGGGTAGAGTTAGGAGGTGACATCCTGGGGCATTCTTATTTCTCTGGAGAACCAACCCCTACCCCCACACTTCTGCAACCTTTACTTCTCCTGAATAAAGGTCAGGGTAGTATCTGCCAATATTAGTTATCTTTGATGAGAAATGAGAAATGAGAAATAAATACATGATGTCTAATACTCTGTGGTAGCCTTGATTCTCTAGATGATTTGTGGGTGAATCTACAGCTTGGTTGATGTAGATCTACAGCTTTTCTGTGTCTAGAAATCGAAGTGGCCTCTCTGGGTAGCCATGTGAGAAAAAATGTAATTGTTACCATGCTTAGCTGTAGTTTTGAGATGAGTACAACTTCCTACTCATTTTTTAAAAGCTACTGATTCAAAATAATCAGGTTGCCACAATAATGCTATACTCTTCCTTAAATGGACTCAACTAGTACAAAGTGAATCAGATAATTACAAATCATCTTATCCAAGCCCTTCACTTTGTGAGGTGAAAACCAAAGACAATAAGGGTGAGGGTTGGTTGACAGTTGGATTATGGCCCAGGGTTTCGGACCAGCAGTCCCATCTATAGCTAGATGCTGCCTTGGGAGAGTAAAGACCTTAAGATAAACTTGGATAAAGATACCAAGATGGGCTGTTACTCTTAAAGCACCATACCAGTCAGCTTGCTTAGGCTCCACGAAGCCAGGGCCACCTTCACATCTTTTGAATGAAATGGCCCAGGCTAGGCCCACAGTTGGTGAGAGGAGGCAGTACGCACACATTGAGGCCCCGAGACCGTGAGCTGAGAGCAGCTCTATTTGAACCATTCACCAATCCATCACCAACAGCCTGCCTTGACTTGCGCAAACCGTCCAATGTGGAGGCCAGATGATTACCAGGCAGCCATAAGTGAGTCAGTAAAAGGAAGAAAGGGAATCTGGACACTCAAGCCAGCAAAAAAGAAAAAAAAAAAAGCCCTAAAACAATTCTCAATAAGTGGAAATTTCACAGAAATGTCCTGCATATGGTTGTGTACTTACACAGAGAGGATGAGGAAGGTGACAGGAGATGCACATGACGAGGTTACACCAGGGCATTGATAACCCGCCACAGAGCTGTGAGGCCCACTCGCGCATGCAGGGCAGGTAAGGAAAGACCCTGTGGCAAGAACTTCCTTGGGCACATCAGTGAACGAAATAGCCAGGGTGTGTATTTTACCCAGTGGTGAGGTCAGAAGAGAAGACTGGATCCCTGAGCTACTTACGTCACTCACCTATGCCCCTGCTGGAGGGAGAGTCTGAGGAGCTGGGATCCCTCTAACTGGAATTGGAGATGGACAAGCTTGCTTATGTATAAGCACAGCTGCAGTCACTCAGGTCGCAAAGCATCTGAACTGTATAAACAATTCAGCTGCCAAATCAGGTAGCAAAGCTTACTGTAAAACTATTGTAAATGAGGGCTTCTGTACACTAATCTCTCCCCATCTATGAATTTTCTTTACCAAAAAATAAAAAACTCCCAGCATACTGTCATTTGCTTTGTGGTACTTTTGTAGCTACTGTAAAAATTTTATGTGGATTGGGAGGGATTCCTGTCTGAGATAATGAGGAAAAGAGGGCACTGGGGATTGAGAACAGGGAAGTAAGGTGGATAGGAAGCAAGGCTGGAGGGCTCTGGGGAGAAGATTTGGAAGGAGAGAAGGGGAGCTGAGGCCAGGGGCGAGAACCAGCTCAGCCTTGTTGATCGAAGCTACGTTGCATCTTAGAAGCCACTGTGGGCCCCAGGAATTAAATGTCAAGATGCTTGAGAAAAAAAGTCAGAGAAGAATAAGATGGACCATGATACAGTGGAAACATTGTAAATACTAAAACTCATTATGCTGTCTTATCTGCACTGTGGCAAAATGGATTTACCAGCAGCTCACTGGGACTACGGGGAAAAGAGACTAGACATTTCTCATGTGCTAAGGATGGTTCTTGGAATTTGAATCATATAGGATTAAATTTTTTTTAATTTAAGATGTGTAAGATGGAATGTTTACATTATTTAGTATGCTATGTTTATTACTTTATTTTAATTAATATTTAAGATTTTTTATGGGCTTAAATGCCACTTTTCCTAATTAGTAAATTCTCTTACCACGGAGGTTTCAGGAGCCTGCCCTCATGATGACCCTATTGAACAGACTGTCATTACTGAGGACCATGCAGCAGACACGTGATGGCCTCTGTGAATATAGTGGCAAAAACTGCAATTACTTTGGCACCAACCTAATAATAAAGACCTGGGAATACCTCCCCCTGGGAGTGCCATTTATAACACATGATTCTCATTAGCAGACTGACAAATTTGATTCTATTTCTTTTAATATACGCTGCACATGTTCTGCTGTGAGGCAGGGCCCATTCTCTCTCTCAAACGCTCCTTGCAGGGTGCCAGGCAGGTGGGTGTCCAGGAGGGCCTGCCAGCTATGTGGCAGTGGGTAAGAAAAGCATTATGCATGCATCACATCAGGGGGGCAAAGTGGCACCTGACTTGTCTTGTGAAAGGGGAATAAATTCCACAAACGTGCACTGAGAACACATAAACAGATAACAAGTGGGTGCCTGTCAGTGTAACACAATTTAAAAACAGCATTGGGAACCAAAACATCAAAGGGCGTGAGGCAAAATATCTCCAGAATCAGGCCCGGAAAGCACTCCCTGACCAGACCCCAGAGTGTTATTTACTTCCAGGGGGCACCGTGAGGTTTGCATCTAGTTGGGTGGGGGGGCGAGGATACCACTGCAGCTGGCAGCCTCTCAAGCACTCCACTTACAGAGAAGACCCTGCGAAAGGTGCTCCCAGGGTAGGGGGCACAGTACAGTGGCCTTGCTGTGGCTCAGGTGCCCATGGGCGAGTGCTGTTTCCTCAGAAGATGTGGGGACAGGAGAGCCCCGTGTCACTGTGTCATGTCATTTGCAGATCTGAAACAGTGGATGTTGGCAAGCCACGTGTGTCTGCTTTGATCTGCATGCCTAGCCTATTTCTTCCCTTCCTAAGTTCCAGTGTCAAGGTTTCACACTGAACTCCAGAGAATCGGGAGGTGTTTTACATGTGTCACGGCTTAAAAAGATGATTTTTTAAAAATCCTTGTAAGTAATTAATGGGGGCACTGACATACCTGTGCGTGCTTTGAGACCCAGTGACGGAGGACGTTCAGTACTCGGTTGGTAGCCGTTCTCCGTATGATAAACTCTTTATCACATGTTCTCTCGGTGTTGTTAAAGCCTTAGGAGGAAAAGAAACACACACGTGTTGCAGTTAAAGCCACTCCCCTGGGACCTGGAAAAGGTCATATATTTTAGGACATTGGTTAACGAAACCCACAGACGACACTTCTTGGCAGAGAGGTGCACGTGGCTTCAGACTGTTGTGAACTCCGCTCACCTATTACACTCTCGGCAGCGAGGCCCTCATGCAGTTACAGGTGCAATTAAATAAGTAATGAGCACGTATTTATTGAAGGCCACTGATTAAAGCCTAAAGCTGCTCTCCTGACACCTCCATTTATGCCTGTCTTGCTCTGTAATACAAAGCCAAGAAGGAATTTTAACCAAGTATTTGAGTCAGCATTAATTTATACTTTTGCCTCAAAGTAACTGCACAACTGATAACATTTCCAGTATCTGTAGATGGATTAGGCCATATCTTGGCTCATGGATGATTCAAATACTTTACTGTGTATCCCTGTACTGAGAAGCAGTACAGCATCACTGCTAAGAATGTGTATTTAAAAAATACTACAAGAGTAGATTTTAAATGTTTTCACCACACACACACACAAATAGTAAATTTGCCAGGTGATATGTCTGTTAGTTTGGTTTGATCATTCCACAACATAAACCTATATGAAAGCATCACATCGTACCCCATAAGAATATAATATCTACAATTATTATTTGTCAATTAAGAAGGAAATTTACAAAAACCCCATGGATTCCACAACCAGACTGCCTGCTCTCAAATCACGGTTCTCCCACCCTGGCAAGTTACGTCGCCTCTCTGGTGACCAGCTTCCCATGTTCCTCATGAGATAATAAGCGTACCTACCTCACAGAGCTGTTGTGGGATTAAGACTTTTAATACATGTTAAACATCTAAAATGGCACTTGCACAGCAGTGAGACTGCAATAAATGTTAGCTATGATTACAACTCAATCTTGGTTCACTGTCTTTGAGTCTTCTCTGTGCTGGCTAATGTCTCTATCTTGGCTACCTTTTCATTATCAAGAAACCATTTTAATATTTTTCCACTGACACTCTGTTTTAAAACATTCTGCCTTCCAATCACAATGAAATCACATTTCCTTTAAACATCAATTAAAGCCTTGTATAACTTCAGTGGCAAACTTTTTGAAAGAGTTGTCTAGGCTGGGCGCGGTGGCTCACGTCTGTAATCCCAGTACTTTGGGAGGCTGAGGTGGGCGGATCACGAGGTCAGGAGATCGAGACCATTCTGGCTAACACAGTGAAACCCCATCTCTATTAAAAATACAAAAAATTAGCCAGGCATGGTGGTGGGCACCTGTAGTCGCAGCTACTCAGGAGGCTGAGGCAGGAGAATGGTGTGAACCCGGGAGGCGGAGCTTGCAGTGAGCCGAAATCGCGCCACTGCACTCCAGCCTGGGCGACAGAGCGAGATTCTGTCTCAAACAAACAAACAAACAAACAAAAAAACAGAGTTGTCTATACTCACTGATTCCATTTCCTCACTTCCTATTCTCTCTACATCCTACTCCAAGCTTCTTATCCCATCTCAGCAACAAACAGCTCCCATTTAAGGTCATATCAATAACCTTCATGCTCAGGGGACAGGCTACAATCTCTCCCTAGGAAATCTCATCTAGGCCTACCACTTAAATGATTACCTACAAGCAAATTAGTCATATATTTATATCTCCAGATCTCTTCTATGAGTTCCAGATCCATATATGCAATATCCAATTGTCTCTTTCTATTTTCCTGTTATATGTTTCAAACACACTTCAAACTTGATATGTTCAAAAAAAAAAAAAAAAAAAAAAGACCCAAATGGCCTTTACACCAAACTTTGTCTTCTTCCAGTGTTCCCTATCTCAGTAAAGAAATACCACCCTCCCTTCAGTTATGTAAACCTGAAACTTTGGAATTATTCCTGTCCTATCTTTCTGCTGTTTCCTAATAATTTTATCTGCTATATAAATCTCACATCTGTCCCATGTCTTCCCATCTACAAAGCCAAAACTGGGGCTGAGCTACCAGTAACTCTGTCTATGGTAATAGCCTCTGGTCTACTGTAACAGCCTCCCAACTGGTCTACTCTCACTCTTGCCTCCTCAAATCTGTTCTCCTTGCTGAAGTCAGAAAGATCTCTAGGATCTTAGAAAGAAAATTAGGATGTGTTGTTCCAGTGTTTAAAGCTGTTTAGATGGCTCTTATGATAAATACAAAACTCCTTAACACAAACTACAAGGTCTTTGGTAGTTTAGCCTAGCTCCTCTCAGTCTTTTCTGAAACCATGTTTTCTATTCTTCTTCCATCTTACCACACTTCTTTTCAGTCATTCATCCTCACCCCAGGGTCTTTGCACATACTGCTACATATCTGGAACAATTACCACTCCTCTTTTCACTTAGTGAAAGCCACTCTTGTTTCCAATTTCACTTCTCCAAATGAGCACTTTCCAGCCTTAATTGGACAAAGCCCCCATTACATATCTCACAGCACCACACACATCTACTTTACGGTACTTAGCACATTTGAAATTTTACACTTATTGATGTGATTATCTGATTAATATTTGTGTCATTCATGAAGACAGGGATCTAGTATGATCTTGCTGGGCACGAGCACCTGTCTGGCACATAGCAGAAGCCGTATACAATATATATTTGCAGAAAATGAAAGCCTAGATGAAGTACGAACTTACTAAGTTTTATTTATTTATTTATTTATTTATTTATTTGAGATGGAGTCTGTTGCCTAGGCTAGAGTGCAGTGGCGCAATCTTGGCTCACTCCAAGCTCCGCCTCCCAGGTTCATGCCATTCTCCTGCCTCAGCCTCCCGAGTAGCTGGGATTACAGGTGCCTGCCACCATGCCCGGCTAATTTTTTGTATTTTTAGTAGAGACAGGGTTTCACTGTGTTAGCCAGGATGGTCTCGATCTCCTGACCTCATGATCTGCCCGCCTTGGCCTCCCAAAGTGCTGGGATTACAGGCATGAGCCACCGTGTCCAGCCTATGAACTTACTAAGTTTTATTGAATGATATATGACTGTAAGGATAATTGAGTGAATCACTGAAAGAATACTTCTCAGAGCTTATGAGTGAGTTAAGAGAAAAAAAAAACCTCTCAGTTTCTAAAGGCCAGAGGCCCCTTCTCCTTACTCCTCTTCGAATGTAGACAGGCATCTTCCACCCACCAGTGGACATTTTAATTCTGTCAGAAGATGGTGATGATGTGTTCTTGGCAGAGTAAGTATCTTGGAAAAAAATTCTTTTGTTATTAAAAACTTAGAAATTCTGAGTAAAATATAACAAATATCCTTCTAAATGCATAGCTGAGTTCTCAAGAAAGTAAGGAATTTTCCATGGTCAAACACACAGAGGGATCTGAAAAGCAGAACCAAGTCTCTGAACTGAGCTGGCTGTCCTGAGGGGAGGGGAGGCTATCAGTAGCATGGTGTTTGGATCGTAACATCCACATGGCTCAGGAGAAAAAGCCCCAGGGCCTTCATTAAGTGGGAATGGGGAGATGGGAACTGAGACTCCCATATCAACCTGGAACTCTCAAAGGACCACCCCTCTGTAAAAGAATGTAACGGGGAAAAAATTTATCCTGCCTGCAAAAGGAGACTACTAAGAAACTTGTCTGCCTCTGCCTCGGTTGGGTTGTGGGAGAGGGTGGAAACATTCTCCTCGAGAACAGATCATCACAGCCCACCTCCTGCAGGCCAGAGGCTCAGGGTGAACCTCTATTGTGTGGTGTACCCATCTAATGAGAAGGTAAAATAAAAAGTGGCCTAGGCCAGTGATAACCCTGAGGACCCCAACAAAAGCATGTGCAAAACCTCTGCCGAGGAACACACACCTCAGCCTGCACTGGATCACCATGGAGAAAGCCATGAAGAAGAGCTCACAATCCAAAATTACAAAACGTACAAACCGTCCACAGGAGCAAGGATCAGTAGGCACAGGGATCAGGAACCTGATGCTCCCCATCCCACCCCTCCATCACCACCACCAAGAATTTCAGATATGAGAACTATTAGATAGCTCTAATTTAAACATACAGTATATATTCCACATGTGAGATATTAATACAATAGATTCTCCTGGATTATGGAGAATTGGGTTATGCTGCACATGTGAAAGATGTCTAAAGCCCCCCAAATATTTGCGATTTTCTTTTCCAGAAAATGGTACGAGGACTTCTTGGGGGTGGATCTATGATTTTGGGACAGAATGGCTTCCACATGGTTACTGCTACCAATTAGCAGTGTAGTCCATATTTAAATTAAAAAATATTGTCCAAGTAGCTTTCCATTTAGATGGTGGTTTGCAGCAGACACTCCGGCAAGTTGTAGAAAATTGTTCACATAGCTTTAAAGACTGAAAAGTGGTGAGATGGGCATGTCTGATTGGAAGCATGTTAGCATGGACCTCAATGTCTATGTTATAGCAAGAACACACGATCAGCTTCACACATGACAGCACAGTTAAAACAATCACAGCCAATGAGTATATAGCACCCCCTTTTACAAAAAATGATCTATCCAACTGCTGCAGGCGTGTCTCTTGGAGAGATGACATCTGGTTTGGGGCATTTCTAAATTGTCCCAAAGGGCATTTGGGACAAATAAGGAATTAAGAATGCCATTTCAGTGATGCATCATTTTTCATTTCATACAAATGGGACACAATCTGTCCAATAGCATCAATGTTATCAACGTGCTTTGCTTTACCCAGTAGATATTTTTCTTTTTCCTTTTTTTTTTTTTTTTTTTTTTTTGAGACAGAGTTTCACTCTAGTTGCTCAGGTTGGAGTGCAGTGGCACAATCTTGGCTCATTGCAACCTCCATCTCTCAGTTTCAAGTGATTCTCCCGCCTCAGCCTCCCGAGCAGCTGGAATTACAGACGTGTGCCACCATGCCCAGCTAATTTTTTTGTAGTTTTAGTAGAGATGGGGTTTCATCAGTTGGTCAGGCTGGTCTCGAACTCCCAACCTCAGGTGATCTGCCTGCCTCAGCCTCCCAAAGTGCTGGGATTACAGGTGTGAGCCACTGCGCCCAGCCCCAGTAAATATTTTTCTAAAGAACTGTAGGCAAGATAAAATCATGTAACTGATTTGTATACTACTGTGCACTTGGATTACAACCGGATTTCTACTCTTTGGTTGCTGTAAGATTTATTGCCGCTTTGTGCCAGGTGCTTTGCTAGGAGCTTTACAAGTGGTCTATAACTTAACCCTCACAACCAAGGACAATACTAACAATTGCCATTCATCACATGCCTGCCAAGTGCTAAGTATAGTATCATAAGTAATGTGGCTTCTTCAACATAACAGCAACTGCATAGGTTAAACGTTGTTACCCCAATTTGCAAGCAAAGAAACAAAAACCAAAGAGGCTAAGAAACTTGGCAAAGGTCACAGAACTAAGAAGTGTGAGAACCAGGATTTGAGCCCAGGCCTGCCCATTTCTAAAGCTAGAGTGCTCTTAATTATACCCTAGTGCCAGGATCCAAAGTGTAAGCCTTAAGTTTCTCTTGCAAGTCAGTAAACCAACACTTAAAGGGACAAGAGAAGATGCTATTCGGATATTTGGAGAAAGAAAATGCTTTCCTGTTAATTCTATCTCTCTTCTAAATTTTCAAGTGTGAGAGCATGACACCACTATTAAATAGACAGATAAGTTCATATTGTCATGGATTTTAAGGCAAAACCTTTACTTATCTAATGGGATTTTGAGATTTCCTCAAAATGTGGTCTTTTCCCAAACTCATCACATTTCTTACGTGACACTTATGTGGACCAGAGCTTTTCTTAGTGTGGACTGCAGTAAAAAAGTTTGAAAGTGATTGATATAGACAATCTGATTACTAGCACTATGTTTAAAGAATCTGCATTGATTTCCCTGAAATCCTGGGTAACCAAGTTTGTGCTTTGCTATGAAACATGGCGAGGAAAAAGCAGAAGATGCTTCTCCTCCTGTCACTGTGCCGCTTTGCTCTGTCACCAAACACTCTCTTCATTCTCTCCCTGATCCTCCAGCCTCTCTGCCTCTGCCTGATTCCTTGGTTCCTCTTTTCTAGGGTTGTCCCCATTCCGTTCTCACTCTCTTGGGGACATGCCCTATCTCGTGGTTTTTCTATGCCTTCCAACCTGACACCTCCAGTTCCAACAGTACTCCAAACTCCTCATTTCAAACTTCCTATTAGACATGTCCATATTAACGACACATTCTCCTCTCCTAAGAAACATATCTAAAAACCAAGTGTATGCGTCTTTCCTTCCAACTGCTTCCCAATCTAACTTTCCCATTGACTTCATGTGATAGTCATGGTTTCAACCTCTCCAGTGGGACACTTTACTCTTCTTTGTCCCTCCTTTTCTCGTTTAGTCAATAAATTCTGTGAACTTTTGGTAGCACTAGTTAGATTTATCCCTTCTTTTCCATTCTCCCGCCGCCATGCTGTGTGCTGCACATACGGGTTGCAGCTATTGTCTCTGAGATATTCTTCCTTTCTTCATTCTCTCTGTTCTTATATTCTCTTTCTGTCCACAATTCAATTATTCAATCAGTATCTATAAAGCACCTACTACATTCCAGATACTGTGTAGGTGCTGAGTGAACAAAGGGAGATGCTCCCTGCTCTCGTGAAGTTTGCTCTATAAAGCGGGAGGAGATGGCCTGCAAACAAGTAAGACAGCAAATTTACAAAACTCAAAACCCTGGAAATGAGTAAGGTGCCTATCTCTTCCAGAATAATCCTCCCAAATACCCCTTTGTTACTCTTCCAGCTCAAGTACTTCTCATGTCTCCCTATTGCCCATAGAACCAATCTAGAACATTAGACATGATGAGATTAAGTAACTTGTTCAAGGTTACACATCTACTAAACTGAAAATAACCGGTCAATGCAGACAAGCAGATTTTCCATACATACATCATGGTAACAGTGTTCACTGAGTCTATGAATTGACAAACTGTTTCTGGAGAGATGATTTAGGATAATAGTTATGATTATGGAAGCTCAGCTTTAGTCTGGATAAGGCAGGACATTTGGTGTAGTAATCTGTTGGTATATTCAACTGCTTCTAACCTACTTCCATCTTTATTTGTTTATTTTTTTGAGACAGAATCTCACTCTGTCACCTAGGTTGGAGTGCAGTGGCGTGATCTTGGCTCACTGCAACTTCTGCCCCCTGGGTTCAAGTAATTTTTCTGCCTTCTTAGCCTCCCAAGTAGCTTGGATTACAGGCACCCACCATCACACCTGCCTAATTTTTTGTATTTTTAGTAGAGACGGGGTTTCACCATGTTGGCCAGGCTGGTCGCGAACTCCTGACCTCAGGTGATCCACCTGCCTTGGCCTCCCAAAGTGCTGGGATTACAGGCGTGAGCCACCACACTCAGCCTAACTGCTTCCATCTTAATGGAGTACCAGTTGGCAATCTTTTGTTTTCAAGGCACAGAAAATCCAACTCAAACTGGCTTGGAGTAAAAAGGGAATTGCTATTTCACATATCTGGAGACAGCGATAGTTCTAGATTCAGATCTCATTTGATTCAGAAGCACATGATGTCATTTCTGTCTCACTGCCAAGCAGAAAAGACGGGTAAGGCCTTGCTACTCTTATAATCTCACCACACAGCATCCAGAGGATGAGAGGGCATTCTCTCTGGAAACTTCCACTGAAGATACAGGAAGTTTCTAGCCTAGGGCCCCCAAACAAATCCTTGCATTTTGTTGACATAAACTGCATCATAGGCCTTCTATGAACTCATCATTTGACAATGGTAGGGTTAAGGGGTGGTAAGTTCCCACTCAAAGCACATGGCCAGAATGTGAAGGGGCAGTTTCTTAAGGGTGTTATTGGCAAGATGCTAACAAGGCGATGAACAAATATGCCTCAGAGTTGATTTGTTTGTCTGTTTTTACCTTTCTATAAGTGTGTTCTTATCTTTCAGTTTTTAAATTCGTCTCCTTACTCAGGTTAACCTGAGATTTTCTCTAAGTGCAATTAACTGTAACAATAAAAAAAAAAATCCTTGTAGACTGAGGGAAAGAAGCTCAGCAGATCTATCATTATTTGTGATGAACAATACACGAGGAATGGTAAAATCAGTATCTTTGCTTTCGTCTGTCAAGGAAATCAGTAATTAAAACTGTCAACTAAATTGTTCTCATAGTTTTTTAAAAACACATGTGTTGTTTGGATTCTTAAAGGAATGATTATATATTGTATTTAAAATGAAACTTAATGAGAACCTTTGTGTATTATTTTAATCCTCATAAATCCATAAAAACATATTCCTTGTTTTTACAGATGAGGAAACTGAGCCTCATAGAAGTCCAACATCCACCTAAGGTCACAGATGGCAAAAAAAAGCCAGGATTTATGACCAGGTAAGACTAAAATGCAGTCTCCTCCCACGGACACACACCGCCTGCGTGCCAACTCATGAGGAGCAGCAAGTCGTTCCTGGTGATTCTGTGTAATTATCAGCCCTCCCATCGCTGCTGTCATCAGCTTTTATGCTGCTATAGAAATGCAACAAGAACATACTGCCAGGAGAAAGGGGGAAGGTGACTTCTGCCAAAGGAGAATGGAGACAGGGGTCAGTGTGAGGTGAAGCCATAGGGTGAGCCAGTTTAAAGACTTCCAGAAATTGTCTGGGGCAAGAAGGAAAGAGGTTAGAAACGGAAAGGTGACAACATGTTTGTGGGAGACAATAACATGAACCAGTTGCAAAATTAAAATAGAGTGCTCTGAAAATTCAAGAAATATAATACTCCAGGTCAGTTTCTTGACAGCAAAATCCAAATTACTCAGAAAGGCCTTTGAAAATACAGCAAATGCTCTAGAAATGGTTAATATACAGAACACACACAAAAGGAACACACTTTGAATTTTCTGATAATTTTCTGCTCAACTTTGTGACCAACTCTAAAAAGTGAAGGGAGGGAGATTTTGTGTGCTTTAGTTTGAATTCCTTGATGGGGCATTAGTCACCTCCTGTGGATAAGATGTGGCACTCCAGCCTGATGTGAAACAATAGTCACCCCCTTGGCATTAAGCAAACTTTCCCCACAAACCAAAATAATGAGTTTTAAACCCTTCTGTATTTCTTTCTACAAAATCCTACCTACACATCTAGAAATGCTTTTCCATGGGAATGGGATTAGGAGTGAGTGGTAGCTTCTTATCAGGGAGGGTGCATTTACAGCGTGTTCAGTTGTGAATGAGCATGCACCTGCATATGCAAGGAGAGGGGGGTGGCCACCGAAGCAGTGGAGATATTCTGAAGATGCCAAATTAGAGAATTTTAGAGATGGTTAGGAAGGGAGGATGAAAATGGGCCATTTTCTGCTCAATTTTTCATATATAATAATTTATACAAAAAGGTTTTAATGTCTAAACACAGTAGGCTTTACCATTACAACACGAATGGGAGGAAGGGTGGGAGGAAGGGCGGAAACCAGGAAGCACAACGCTGCCCCAGCTTGGTCAGACAAAATGTTTACCGAGCATTTGTGTGCCAATCAATGGGTAGGAGTTTTCTTTTGTGGACAAGGAAAATAATTGGTTGCTCATAGGAATCTATGTTCTACTGGGAGGAGGCAGACATAATAAATAATAAATCATACAAGTGATATTATTATCTATAGGCAAATAAATAAGGTAAATCCCAATATTGAACAGAAGAAGGGCAACTAGGCCCATGTGAAAGAAAGTGCACATTGGCTAGCTGGGGCTGTGGAAGGCCTTTCTAAGGAGAAACACAGGAGTCGGGACATGAATGAAGAGAAGGAGAGAGTCATGTGGAGATTTGGAGGAAGAGTGTTTCGAGCAGAAGGAGCAGTGATTGAAAAGGCTGGGACAGCTCTGCTTGATGGAAGGATGGGAAGCAGCCCAGTATGGCTGCAGCCCAGGAATCATGGGGACAGGACAAGGGAGGTAAAGTCAGAGAGTAGGCAAAATCACCAAGCTTCTTTTAAGCCAGTTTAAATAGCAGAATTTTATTCTCTGGTATTGGGAAGCCATTAGAGGGTTTTGCCCAAGGGAATCATATTGTCTGATTTACATTTTGGAAAGGTTACTCTGGCTGCCATGTGCAGTGTGGACTGAGGGGGCAAAGTAGAATGAGGAGAGGCCAAGAGTGAGGTAGTGATGCAGGTGATGCACATGGTGCAGGTAAAGCAGGTGGTACAGGTGGTACAGGTGATGCAGGTGGTGCAGGTGATGCAAGTGGTGTGGGTGGTAACAGTGGTGCAGGGAGTGCAGGTGATGCAAGTGATGCAGGTGGTGCAGGTGGTACAGGTGATGCAGGTGGTGTGGGTGGTAACAGTGGTGCAGGGAGTGCAGGTGATGCAAGTGATGCAGGTGGTGCAGGTGGTACAGGTGACGCAGGTGGTGCAGGTGATGCGGGTGGTGTGGGTGATAACAGTGGTGCCAGTGGTGCAGGGAGTGCAGGTGATGCAAGTGATGCAGTTGATGCACGTGATGCAGGTGGTGTGGGTGATGCAGGTGGTGTGGGTGATGCAGGTGGTGCGGGTGATGCAGGTGGTGCAGGTTTGGACAAAGGCTGTGGCTGCAGATGGTAAGAATCGTTGGTGTTGGCGGGGCTAAGATGTGCTGATCAATCAGATCTGAAGGTCTATACTGAATTGAATAGTATTCTCCCCAAATCCATGTCCATACAGAACCTGTGAAGGTTACTTTATTTGGAAATAGGGTCTTTGCAGATGTGACCAAGTTAAGATGTCAAAATGGATTATGGTGAGTCCTAAATCCAATGACTGGTGTCATTATTAGAGGGAAATTTGGACACAGACACACTCAGAGGGAAGAAGGCCATGTGATGAAAGAGGCAGATATTGGGAGTCCTGATGCCACCAGCTAGGGAACCCCAAGGATTACCAGCAAACACCAGAAGTTAGGAGGAGGCAAGGCAGGATTCTCCCCCAGAGCCTCCAGAAAGTATGGCCCTGATGACACCTTGATTTTGGACTTCTGGCCTCCAGAACAGTGAGAAAATAAATTGTTGTATTTTTAGCCACCCAGATTTAGGTAACTTGTTATGGAAGTCCTAAAAAATGAATTCGAGGTCTAAGGGAAAGAGGAATCAGGAATGGCTCCACTGTTCGGGGCCTGTGCAGCTGGGTAGATGATGATGCCACTTCCTGAGATGGGGCAAGGGCAGGTTTGAGGGGGAAAATCAAGAGTTTGATTTTAGACATAGTTAAGTGTGAGATGCCTCTAGACATCTAATGATCACACTGGAAATGCAAATTGAGAGTATCAGCATTTAAACAGTACTTAAAAATCAGAAGCCTGGATGGGCTCACTTAGGTACAGAGTGTAGATGAGGAAAAGGTCAGATGAAGCCCGTGGCCCCACAACCGGGAGACATTTGGTCAAAGAGCCAGCAAAGCAGACCAAAAGAAGGAGGAGAGCAAGTCCTGGAAACCCAGCACGTAAGTCTCATGGAACCCAAGAGGACAGGAAGTGTTTCAACAAGGAGGGAGTGATCATTGTGTCAAATGCCGCTGAGAGGTTGAGTAAGACAAGGGGATTGGATTTGACTATCAAGTTATCAGTTTGTCAGTGACCTGGGTCAGTCATTCCAAGAGTGGTGGAGTAAAAGTCAAAATTGAGGGGAAAAAGAAGGTGATGAAGTGGAGATATTAAGTTTGGCCAAGTTTTTCAACACATTGTGCTTTGAAAAGAAGCAGAGGAAGGGAGCCGTAGCTGGTGAAATGGGTAATATTAAGACATTGGTGCTGGGCACAGTGGCTCACACCTGTAATCCCAGCACTTTGGGAGGCCGAGGCGGGTGGATCACCTGAGGTCAGGAGTTCAAGACCAGCCTGACCAATATGGTGAAAACCTGTCTCTACTAAAAACATAAAAATTATCTGGGCATGGTGGTGTGCACCTGTAGCTCCAGCTACCTGGGAGGCTGAGACCAGAGAATTGCTTGAACTCAGGAGGAGGAGGTTGCAGTGAGCCAAGGTTATGCCACTGCACTCCAGCTTGGGCGACAGAGCTAGACTCTGTCGAAAGGAAGGAAGGAAGGAAGGAAGAGGAAGGGGAAGGGGAAGGGGAAGGGGAAGGGGAAGGGGAAGGGGGAAGGGGAAGGGGAAGGGGAAGGGGAAGGGGAGGGGAAGGGGAAGGGGAAGAGAAGGGAGGGGAAGGGGAAGGGGAAGGGGGAAGGAAGGGAAGGGAGGAAGGGAGGAAGGAGGAAGGAAGGAAGGACGGAAGGAAGGAAGGGGGAGGGAGGAGGGAAGAAAGAAAAGAAAACAAAGAAAGAAAAAGAAAGGAAAGAAAGAGAAAGAAAGAAAGAAACTGAAATGCTGTAGGAATGATTGATAAAGGGGGAAATTGATGTCAGGAGAGAAAAGGGCAACTGCAGGAGAACAGTTCTTAAGGAGGTGAAAAGGGGTGGGATGGGGCAAAGCGGAGGGGTTGGTCCAAGAGCAGTGTGGGGATGATTACTCCACAGCCACAGTGAGATGGTAGAGGCTGAGACCAAGTGCAGTGTGCTGGCGAAATCAGTGGAGGGAAGAGGTCATCCTTGACCATTTGTATCTGCTTTTGCTGGGAAATATGAGACAAGATCATCAGCCAAGCCTGCAAGGGGATGTGGAGATCTGAGAAGAGGAGAAGGTGGTAAAGGGTAAAAGGCAGTGTAGGAACATGACTTTACTAGAATTGTCTGGCAGTGCAGAATATCCATTTAAGATCTGAAGTCTTCCGGTGAGTCCCAGCAGCAGCACCCTAAGAGTCTCTCCAGAGAATGGCTCCGCTGTGTCTGAGTGCCGAGTCTGCCTGACCCCGTCAATGTTCAGTCATGCTCTTGGTTGCTCCTACTCCCCACCTTTGATCCTTCCATCAGAACTCGCCAGGGGAGGCATCTGCTTTTCCTCATGTGCCCTGGAGGCAGCCACAGAGAGGAGAGGCCGAGGGGTAATAGTGACAGCATCCCTGCCTGCAGCTGCTCATGGGGGCTTCCATTTTCAATTCTGTGCCCTGCTTTGGAACTTACAGAAAGTCCAGTGAGAACACCACTATCATTGAGTGTGTACTGATGTGTGCAGTGAAACCCCTGCAGTTAAGGATTTCAGACGGATTCTAACCAACTTGCTGTAGAATTCTACTCAAATGGATTAGTTTAACAACAACTGACTGATTGATGATTCCAAATTTTAAGAATCTCTTGGTTTTGCAGTTTCTCTTGTTTGTGTCCCTACTGGTGATGCTTTTCTGCTCTGCCCCCTCATCCAAGGCTGCTGTGGGGCAGAAACAACACCTACGTCTTGGTTGGCCTTGAGTCCTCAGGACTCACCCAAAACAGGCCTTGGATAAATTGGCTGCTGTATGTATGTATTAAAGTGAGTTCTTCTAACTGCCTAAGTAGGAATTTCTGCTGGGAAGACCAGACTTGGACAGGCCAGGTCCTTTATGCTGACAGCCTTGCATCCATCACTCTGTCTACGGAGGGCCATGTAATATCACTCACAATGGTGCTAACAGCTCAGTGTGGTGATGCTTTAGCTCCATACTGCCAGGATCATCCCATCTCTTCACTCTGGGAAGACCTTGCCACCTATGACTTAAAGGCTGAAGTCATTTCACGAGGGGGATCAGGAGACACCCTAATTTCCCTTCTTTTAAAACCTCTCTGCAGTTTCATCCTCATTCTTTTCCTTTACCCCTGGGGAGAGCTAAAGATGTGCTGGGAAGAACATCTCAGAAGGGATTGGGAATTTTTAAATTGGCTTGGCTCAATGAGGGCCTTAGAAAAGTCCCATCATCTCGGGTTCTCAGTGTCCTTTTTGGTCACACAAGGAGCTTATCTGGATGCCTCTAAGGTCCCTTCCTTAGTGTCTCCTTGGACGCAGCTCAGGTTGCCCACCATGCATCTGATGCCATCCTTTCCCTGACCTCAATTACCAGTCCCTCACCCCTCCCCCATCCTTCCCCTTCGGTATCCATAAATCCCTCCCATCTGCATACAGAGGTCTCTCCTCAACACCGCCACTCCCTCACATGTGACAGTAGAGGCTGTGTCTGTCTTGCTTACCTTAGGTATCCTCAGAGTACCTGGAAGCAGACAAGGGATTTTGGCAGGAGAAGTAAAGTTCACTGCTGGGTGCTGTGGCTCATACCTGTAATCCCAGCACTTTGGGAGGCTGACGTGGGTGGATATCCTGAGGTCTGGAGTTCGAGACCAGCCTGACCAACATGGTGAAACCCTGTCTCTACTAAAAATACAAAAATTAGCCAGGTGTGGTGGTCCGTACCTGTAAATCCCAGCTACTCGGGAGGCTGAGGCAGGAGAATTGCTTGAACCTGGGAGGCAGAGGTTGCAGTGAGCTAAAATGGCACCACTGCATTCCAGCCTGGGTGACAGAGCAAGACTCCATCTCAAAAAATAAATAAAGAAATAAAATAAAAGAAGAAAAGAAAAAAAGAAGTAAAGTATCACTTTACTTTTTGCCCCAGTAATCCACTGGTGCTTTGGTCCTGGGTGTTTCTTAGTAAAGTCAGATAAGATCAATTCCATGTCCATGAGTTCACATAAGGCCCCCTGAATGGAAACAGATCACAATCCCATCTCGTCTCTTTGAGGTTCAGTGATGCTGAGATATATCAGGTGGACCTATGTGGCACAGAACCAGGTCAGACGGTAGGAAAGGATGATGTGGCCTCCTGAGAGTCAAGTCACCAGAAGCAAAGAAGAGTCTGGCCTGGTGCACTGGAAGAAGTCCCAGGGCTTAGAGAAGGTGTAAATAATATGGTCTGGATGAGTTCGCCCCAGGCTAGTTAGCAGAGATCTACACCGGCCCCAGAAGTGGCCATGAAGAGAGTGGGCGTCACAGAAACACCTCTGGAGATTGGTCAAAGCTTTGGCACAAGCAGCAGAGGCACACAGGACCAGCAGGTGGGGCTGTTGACATAGTTAGGACAGGACATCTGGTCTAGAGCAGCATCACCAGGCAAGGTCAGGCGGGTAATGTCAGGTGAAAACAGTGCTGGAAATTCTTGGAAATATTCCCAAGGAATTCTTTGAAAGATGGATTTTCCTGTGATGATCCATACTGATTGCAAGGTGAGAGAAGCAGCTATTAAATTATTAGAATTCAAGAACTGAAAAGAATCAGGCCTCGCCTTGGGGTCTAATACTGGAGGCCTGGAACATTGGGTTACATTTATACCTCCCTGCATGGAAAAGGGTCCCTACATGTGGTAGGGACATGGTCTAACTGTTCGATTCTTTCTATTTTTTTAAATCAAAGATTTTTTATTCACTTTATCATTTGTGGATAAATATACCAACACAGACTGGTTCCATTTATGGGAAGACCTTGGTATTTCCTGAGTCAGGAGGTTCCTGAACCTCCCTGCTTTGGAATTTACCACACTTCTCCTCCCATCTCCTCCTCTCCAGGGTCCGTAACCACAAGACTTGAGGTATTGTAAAGTACTTTCAGTTCAGCAACTGAGGACTCAGAAGAGAGGCCTGTACACAGTTGTGAAACCTTAAGTCCCGGGAAAACGCCCACCGTTCAAGAGCAAGGTCGCACTGGGTCCCACCCATGGGGAACCCTCCATGCTGGCAGGCTGCGGATTGGCTCCACCTGTCTTCCATGTCTCTGCAAAGTATTAACAAAGTCTATTTCTATCGTTTTAATGGAAAATGGCCACTCAATGCTCAATGTTGAAAACTTACAATAGAGATTACTGAAAACTCTTAAAACATATTTGAGAGCCTCCAGGTTCCTCTTCTGCCCTGCCTAGATGCCTTCCCCTCATCTACAGAGGACTCGAATTCCTACAGAGGAATTTCATCATTCCTCCCTCTAGAATCCATACTTCGCTGATCAGGCCAATATTTACTAGTTGGAATGCAACTGCCAGAAGGCAGCAGAAACTCCCCAAGAATTCCACCCCCAAAATCTGTGTTGCCATTGCTATTCATTCGACAAAGTCCTTTTTTAAAACCACAAATTCTGAAAGTATTTTCTATGTAACTTCCCAAGAAATGATTTAACAGTCTAGAAATGAGTCAACAGTCTACCAGATACGTGTAAAAAAATATTTTCTGCCAAATCAAGTCAAACTATTTGGTTAATATAAATATGAATTAATGAACCATATTCATTCTTAAACTTCATGAGGGTTATTATTTTTTTTGTCATCAAACGTGGCCCAATTTTAAGGCCAGAGACCTTCATAACCACAATGAATGTGTCATTTTGGTTAGAAAAACAACTTTCCAAAAGTAAACTAACCCCTTGGACTTGAGGTCCTATGGAAAGACTGTAAAATATACTAAACCCATGGAGTGAATGTGCAGGTTGCTGAGAAAATGCCCAGTCTTGAAGAAATGAAGATGGCCTTTGTGCTCTTCTCTCAAATTCAAGCCAGCTCTGTCTTACTCTTCAGAGGTAGGAGACCTCTGGGTTAAAAGGCCTAGAAAATACACTACATTGAAAGCATCATTTTTAGAGTTCAAACATTATTGTTATTATTATTATTTTATAGCTAACATCATTCAGTGTTTACTTATGCCAGGGACTAAGCTTATTTAAGCTTCACAAGTCTGCAAGTCAGAATTATCCCCATTTTACAGAAAATAGTAACAATACAATGCTAACATTTATATAGTGTTTATTATATGCCGGGAACTATTCTAAGCAATTTACACATCTTAGCACATTTAACACCCACACTAACCTCATGAAGTAGGAGAAGTTTTGCACAGTACCACCAGGTTCCATTCACATCACTGATGATGTGACCACAGCAGTCATGGTTTCTAATTTCTCCACCTTCTAAGGGTTCTTGAATGAGTAAATGCCTCCCAGTGCAGTGGCCAGTCTAGCTCCCTGATTATACAGCATCTCATGCTGGGACACACACCACATCTGTACTTCTCCCAGGTCAGAAAAATAAAGGACCACTTATTCTAAGTACAGAACTTGATGCACACTCATACGTACACAAACTTGGATCTCACAAGAACCCTCTAATTGCATGTTTCTTCTGTAGCTAGATCACATGTTGCACAAAAACTGCTTTGCCTGAAGATATTCTAAAGTAGTGAGTTTGGGGGGTCTGCAGAGCTGCATTTAAATTTGTGAGAGCACCTATGTACCTGTTTGGCTATTTCACTTACACACATTTCCCCAATATAAGTATACCTGTATTTGAATTAAGACGGTTAAAAGTGGATGTTCTTTCATAAGCATAACTGAAGACAGGTAAAGGGCTAAGACAGAGAAGTGTTCCTGCTGTACTTTGGGGCTTGAGGGCTCACAAGCTAGAAATCGCACTTCCTAGGTTCTCCTGCAACTCAGGTTCTAAGTGCAAATAGAGTATCAAGGCCCAGAAGATGGAAGTGAGATGGAGGCTATTTTCCTGCTGCTGCAGCTGTCTCAGCTGGCAGGTGGTTATAGAGGCTAGGACTCTCCTGCAATAGGGTGGCAGCCTCCAGGTGTGGAGTCACAGAGGCAGCCTCCGCAGAGGCAGCCTCCCATAGGGGCAGCAGCAGCTTTCTGATCACTGACTGCAGCTAATTTGATGTCTTCTTGAGGCCAGCAATTCTAGCAGAGATGGCCTGCTTTCCCAGTGCCCCACCACAGAGACAGCAGCCCCCTTGATGGGCCAGTTGTACATGGTGTCCCAGAAGTGATTCCTAGACGCCCAGCCTGGAGCCTACTCCTCCAGCCCTTCCTTCTTATATACTCAATTTCCTGTAACAAATATCTTCCCATGGAAATTAGCTCATTTGTTCTCCCAGACCAAACTTTAATGGATAATATACAGCACGTGACAAACACCCAAGGCCCAGGAATCAGCCTGCAATGCTCAATATTTGCACTTAGAAACCAGGAGCTGCCTTTTTCCTGTCAGATGTCAGAGGCAAACAAGGGAGTCAGTGCCCTGGCAAGTCTTGGCATTCAATTAAAACAGCACATTCCGGCCAGGCGTAGAGACTCACGCCTATAATCCCGGCACTTTGGGAGGCCAAGGCGGGTAGATCATGAGGTCAGCAGTTCCAGACCAGCCTGACCAAAATGATGAAACCCGTCTCTACTAAAATATACAAAAATTAACTGGGCGTGGTGGCATGTGCCTGTAGTCCCAGCTACTCAGGAGGCTGAGGCAGGAGAATCATTTGAACCTGTGAGGAGGAGGTTGCAGTGAGCCAAGATTACACCATTGCACTCCAGCCTGGACAACAGAGTGAGACTCCATCTCAAAAAACAAACAAACAAACAAACAAAAAAACCCAGCTCATTCCACATTTAGAGGTACCAGCCCCAGAGGGCTGAAGCCTGCCTTCTAACTGATCTGTGTAATTTCTACTTAAATACACATACTTCTCACAATCAACTTCTCACCACTGTCCTGCGTGTCCCCCACCACTCCCACAAAAGAAAAGAAAAAGAAATTCCAGCAGTGCAAAGGAGAATTTGTGCAGAAGCTTCTCTCTCAACTGTGAGTACCATCCTCAGCAAATCCGGCACTTTTGAGCCCATCTTTTGTGTGTGCTGAACCCCTATTAACTGAGCCCATATTTAGAAAACAGTTAGGCTATAAGTTTTTAAAAGCCTGCCTCAGTCTATGCTTGCGTGGCAGAATCTAACCTTCCCTTTAAATGAGAACCAATTACTGCAAGGGATCATTCTTTTGTAGCTTCAGAAAAAAAAGGGTCTGACTGGCAAAATAAAAGAATTTAAATAGAAGATGATAATGCATACAGGACAAAGGCTGGCAATGAGTTCCTTGGGGCCAACTATGTTTATAGTAATAATATCTTCATTATGAGAATTTTAACAAGGCATCAAATCATGTGCACACTAAAGTTCATATATGGGAATCTCTGTATACAAGGTGGAAAGAGGCTACACTAGGAACAAACAATATTTATATATTGTCTAAGAGATCCTCTGCAGCTATAGAATGCCTAGTAATATCAGCAAACTATACAAACTCTATGACAGGCAGATAGCATGTTCTCCTGAGGGATACATCATTGCCTCTTGCTCCTGAAGATTCCAAGAACTGGAGAGCAAGGATTTAACAGCATCTCAATCATACAGTGAGGTCATTCATTGCAGCTTATTCTCCATCATCAGCCCAGATGATGAAAAAGGCTATTTTCTTTCAAGGTCATACCTCAGAAATGCTCTCTAATGAGTGAAATGAAACCGAATCAGCAGACCATTGCACCAGCTGTCAGGAGGCCTTCTCTGTCAGTATGAACAACTCTGTCACCAGCAAGATAATTTTCAGCTCTATGAGAACTTGCCTATGTATCAAAAATGCCTAGAGCTTTATGCTTTACTAACTTACTGTCTTGCTAAGGTGCAATGACCCCAGGCGGGAATTCAAATAGAGTCCTTGACTCATCTGAGGCTCAGACCCTATGGTGTGAATGCAGTGATCACAGTGACAGTCTCACACATAAATGATCTTCTTAGGACAACATAATCCTCAGAAAGCATGCACAATTCCTTCAGCATCAGATAAGTTAACCTACCTACTCTAGTATAGGTTGGATATGATTAGAACTTTTATGGAAGCCAGGAAGAAAACGCTCACAGTTAAAAGCTCCTTTCTTACCTATCTTCAAAACCACAGTCCCTGATATTTGATTCCAGATACTGCAGCATTGAGGACGTTACGAAGCTTGCTTACAAGTTTGTTGTTGCTGTTGTTTTTTAGGGACAGGGTCTTGTTCTGTCACCCAGGCTGGAGTGCAGGAATGTGATCATAGCTCACTGGAGCCTCAACCACCTGGCCTCAAGCCATCTTCCCATCTCAGCCTCCCAAGTAGATGGGACTACAGGCACATGCCACTATACCTGGTTGATTTATTATTATTATTATTATTATTATTTTGAGACGGAGTCTCGCTCTGTCGCCCAGGCTAGAGTGCAGTGGTGCAGTGGTGCAATCTCAGCTCACTGCAACCTCCGCCTCCCGGGTTCAAGCGATTCCCCTGCCTCAGCCTCCTGAGAAGCTGGGATTACAGGTGCCTGCCACCACGCCCAGTTAATTTTTTGTATTTTTAGTAGAGACAGGGTTTCACCATATTAGCCAGGATGTCTTGATCTCCTGATAGCGTGATCTGTCTGCCTTGGCTGTTATTATTTATTTTGAGACAGTCTCGCTCTGTCACCCAGGCTGGAGTGCAGTGGTGCAATCCTGGCTCACTGCAACCTCCATTCTGCAGGGTTCAAGCGATTCTCCTGTCTCACTCTCTGGAGTAGCTGGGATTACAGGCGTGCGCCACCATGCCCAGCTAAGTTTTTGTAGTTTTAGTAGAGACAGGGTTTCACCATGTTGGCCAGGCTGGTCTCAAACTCCTGACCTCAGGTGATCTGCCCACCTTGGCCTCCCAAAGTGCTGGGATTACAGGTGTGAGCCACTGCGCCCGGCCTATTTTTTATTTTATAGGGACGAAGTCCTGCTATGTTGACCAGGCTGGTGTTGAACTCCTGACCTCAGGCAATCTTCCCACCTTGGCCTTGCAAAGAGCTGGGATTACAGATGTGAACCATTATACCCGACCTCCTTCAGAGTTCTAACTAGGATTTTCCTTATAAGAAGATCCCCGGGAGAGGGTTCAAAAAGAGTTCACCTAACACATATCAACTTTTGCTCTGAAGAGAATTCAAAGTTCCAAGGCTGCTATAAAACTCTCTAGGCACTGCTGTTAGCTTAGACACTAGTCACTAATAAAACAGGTCTTTCACTGAAGACAAAATGAGAATAATAATATGAGCAGAAAATGGCTAAGCCAGTAAAACAACAGAAATAAGAATAAATGAAAGTATGTGTTCTTTTTAACAGGTTTATTGAGGTGTAATTTACATGCCATGAAATTCACCCATTATAAGCACATAGTTCACTGATATTTAGTAAATTTATAGTTTTGCAATCATAACCACAATTCAATTATAGAACATTTCTATCACTCCCAAAATATCCCTAGTGCCAATCTGCAGTCAATCCCTGTTTCCACTCCCAAACCAGGCAATCACTAATCAGTTTTCAGTCTTTATAGATTTACTCTTTCTCGATATTTAATGTAAAGGAATCATAGAGTATGGGGTCTTTTGCATCCAGATTCTTTCATTGAACACCGGAGTCAGCAAACTACCTGCTGCCTGTTTTTGTAAATAAGATTTTACCGAACACAGCCACACCTAAGGCATTCATATACTGTCTGTTGCTGCTTTAGCACTACAAAGGCAGAGTTGGGAAGTTACAACAGAGACCATCTTGTCCACAAATCTGAAACATTTACTACCTGACCCTTTAAAAACACATTTGCCAACCTCTAACTTAGCATATTTTTGCATTTCATCCATGTTGTAGCATGTCTCATTCATTCCTTTTTATTGCAGAACATTTTGAAATATATCACATTTAATATACAGCATGATTATTTATATATTAATATACCACATTTATATTCATGTGTATTAATATATCACATTTGACTATCCATTCATTTGCTAATGGAAATTTGGATTGCTTCTAATTTGGGGCCATTATGAATAATGGAGCTATAAACATTCACGTATAAGTTTTTGTATGAACATATGGGTTCATTTCTCATGGCCGACACCTAGTACCCAGGAATGAAATTGCTGGATTCTACGGTAAGCTTATGTTGAACCTAATAAGAAACTGGCAAACTGTTTTCCAAGTGGCTGTACCATTTTACGTCCCCACTAGTAATGTATGAGGGTTCCTGTTTCTCCACATTCTCACTACCTCTTGTTACCATCTGTCAATTTTATTGTGCTATTCTAACAGGAATATCACGTGGTTTTAATTTGTATTTCTTCTAATGACTAATGATGTTAACATCTTTTCATGTTTTATTTGTCTTCTTTGATGAGCTGTCTATTCAAATCTTCCACCCATTTTTTCTTTTCTTTTCTCAGGTTATCTTATTATTGAGGTGTAAAACCTCGTTATATATTTTGTATAGAATTCCTTATCAGATGTGTGATTTGCAGATATTTTCTCCCATTTCTCTATGAGTTGTCTGTTCACTTTCTCAATGGTGTCCTTTGATACTCAAAAGTTTCCAATTTTGATGAAGCCCAGTGTATCAAATTTTAAAATTTATAGATCTTGGTTTTGGTGTTGTATGTAAAAAATTTTTGCCCAACCCAATCCACTAACAATTTCTACTGTGTTTCTTATCGAAGTTTCATAATTTTAGCTCTTAACATTTAGGATTAATCTTTTTGCTTGTAGCTGTCCAATTTCCTTAACACCATTGTCCCTATTGAATTGTACTGATACCTTTACAGAAAATCAACAATTTTAAATGTAAGAACTTATTCCTAGAATCCTGGAATTCAGTTCCATTGATCTATATGACTATCTTTTTGCTAATACTGTACTATCTTGCTAACTGTAGTCCTATAGTAAGTTTTAAGGCAGGAAGTATAAGTCCTCCAACATAGTTCTTATTTTTTCAAGATGGCTTGGCTATTGTGAGTCCTTTGTATTTCCACTGAAGTGTTAGCATCCTACCAAAAGCAAAGCTTGCTGAGGTTTCCAATATTTGTATTTAAAGCTATACTTTTTCTTTAAGGATCAGCTTGTCTATTTCTGCAAATGAGCCTGATATGGTTTGGCTGTGTCCCCACCCAAATCTCATCTTGAATTGTAATCCCCATAAACCCTATCGGAAGGGACCTGGTAGGAGGTAAGTGAATCACAGGGGTGGTTTCACCCATGCTCTTCTCGTGATAGTGAGTGAGTTCTCATGAGATCTGATGGTTTTATAAGTGTCTGGCATTTCCCCTGCTGGCACTCATTCTCTCTCCTGCCGCCCTGTGAACAAGTGCCTTCTGCCATGATTGTAAGTTTCCTGAGACCTCCCCAGTCATGTGGAACTGTGAGTCAATGAAACTTCTTGTCTTTATAAATTGCCCAGTCTCAGGTAGGAATATTTCTTCATAGCAGTGTGAGAACAGACTCATACAAAGCCTATTGGTATTTTGATAGGAACTGTGCTGAATCTATGAATCACTTTTGGGAAAATTTCCATCTTAACAAATATTAAGTCTTCCAGTCAATGCACTTGGTATATCTCTCCACTAATGTCTCTCAGCAATGTTTGGTACTTTATAGGACTTTAGCTTTTTTTGTTAAATGTATTTTTAAGTACTTGATTCTTTTTAATGATGTTGTGAATAGAACAGTTTTATTAATCTACTTTTTGGGTTGTTCATTGTTAATATACAAAATACAATTGATTTTTACATATTGACCTTGTATCCTGCAACTTTGTCGCACTTATTAGTTTGAGTAGGGGCTTTTTGTGGGTTCCTTAAGGTTTTCTAGAAACAGCATCATGTTATCTATGAATAATGACAGTTTTACTTCCTCTTTTGTAATCAGACTACCTTAAATTATCTTTTTCTTATCCCATTTTAAAGATACTCCAGCACAATGTTGAATAGAAGTGGCAAGAGCAGGCATCCTTTATATTGTTCTTTACATCAAGAGGAAAGCATTCAGTCTTTCACCACTATGTAGGTTAACTACAGGTTTTTCATAGATGCATTTTTATCAAATCAATGAATTTTCATTCTATTCCTACTTTATTGAATGGGTGTTAAATTTTTTAAAATGTTTTATCTATTTTAAGATAATCATATGGTTTTTATCATTTATTATTTATATGATGTATTATATTAATTGATTGTCTGATGTTAAACCAACTCTGCATTTCTAGGAAAAATTCTATTTGGTCATAGTGTTAATCCTTTTCATAAGTTGCTGGATTTGGTTTGCTAACATTTTATCGCGAATTTCTGCATTTTACTCATGAGGGATATTAGTTTGTAATTTTCTTCTTGTATCTTTGTCTGACTTTGGTATCAAGGTAATGCTGGCCTCACAAAATGAATCAAAAATATTTTCTTCTCCATTTTCTGGAAGATTTTGTGAAGGATCAGCATTAGTTATTCTTTAAACATTGGGTAGAACATTTAAAGAATAAATAATGGTAGAAATGACCTGTGAGCCCATCTAGGTCTGGGGTTTTCTTTTGGGAAAAATTTTAATTACTAATCCAATTTCTATTATAGCTCTGTTCAGATTTTCTTTTTTCTTCTTTTGAATCAGTTTTGATCATTTGCGTCTTATTAGAAATTTATCTATTTCATCTCATTTGTTGTAGGGACCCTCAGTTCCCCCTCAACTTTCTTTCTTTGTCCTGACAGGGGAACATAAAGGACCCTGATACAGCTGCATGCCCTCCACTGCAGGCTTGAACCCACGCTGAAGGCTTGCACATTCCCAGGCAAGATGAAGTTGTTTAGATTGTTGCCCGAAACACTGAAAGGTCAAACATGTTGCTAAAAATGTAGAAACTAGCCCAAATCCTGAGTCAAATTCCCTAATCCCCCATATAATTTCCATAACCCAACTCCCTCATTCTAGACATACCTGGCCAGAACATCTCCTGTCTCTCTATCTGTTGAGGGGACTCTGAAGCCCTCTGTATGTAAGATCTCCTAATAAATGCTCTAGACCAGTCACCCTAGTGTTCAGTGCTTCTTTCTTTCTTGGAATCGTAACCAGCTTCTATCTCAGGATGGTCTGGGGCAGTTCCTTATGGGAACTCCACTGCTGCCAGTTTTGGGCATGGGTTTGGTTGGACAGAACATTTGTTTGCATAAAGCTGTTCATAATATTTCCTTATAATTGTTTTAATTTCTGTAGGGTTAGTTGTGATGTTTCTGCTTTCATCCCTGATTTTGGTAATTTGTGTCTTATCTTGTCTTTTATTGATCAGTCTAGTTTGAGATTTGTCAATTTTGTTGATCTTCTTAAGTGGCGCTTTTGGCTTTTTAAAAATTTTCTGTAATGTTTTTTCCTGTTTTCTATTTCACTGATTTATGCTCTAATCTTTCCTTACTTCTGTTTGCTTTGGGTTTAGTCTGCTTTCCTTTTACCATTTTCTGAAGGAGTCTTTTGTAAAAGATGTTATGTAAAAAACTAATTTCTGAGAGTGGAAACTTCAATGACTGATTCGAGATCATTTTTCTTTTCTAATATAGATGTTGAAATACATACATTTCTCTCTAAACACTGCTTATCTGAATCTCATACATTTTGGTATATTGTGTTTTCATTTTCATTTGTTTCCAAACATTTTCTAATTTTTCTTAAGAAGACATACAAATGGCCAACAGGTGAAAAAAATGCTCAATGTCACTAATCATCAGCAAAACGCAAATCAAAACCACAATGAGATATCACCTCATCCCAGTTAGAATGACTATTACCAAAAAGAGAAAAAATAAATTCTGGCAAGTATGTGGAGAAAGGGGAACTCTGTGCACTATTGGTGAAAAGGTAAATTAGTACAGCCATTATGGAAAACAGTGTGGCGGTCTGTCAAAATACCAAAAATAGAACTACCATATGGTCCAGCAGCCCCAGTACTGTGTATATATATACACAAAGGAAATGAAACCAGTATGTCAAAGAAATATCTATTTTTTTATTTGACCCATGAGTTATTTAACAATTTGTTGTTTAATTTCGAAATAATTGAGACTTTTCAAGTTTATTTCTATTATTGATTTCTGCGTTCTCGAAACATGCCTTTCATAATTTCAGACTTTTAAAATCTAGTGAGACTTGTTTTATGGCTTAATGTATGGTATATCTTGAAGGTATTTTCATGTCTTCCTTAAATAATGTACATTCTGGCCAGGTGCTGTAACTTACACTTATAATCTCAGCACTTTGGAAGGCCAAGGCAGGAGGATCGCTTGAGACCAGGAGTTTGAGACCAGCCTGGGCAACATAGCAAGACCCTGACTCTACAAAAAATAAAAAAAGAATTAGCCAGTCCAGTAGTCCTAGCTACTTAGGAGGCTGATCACTTGAGCCCAGGAGTTCAGGATTACAGTGAGCTATGATCACACCACTGCACTCTAGCCTGGATGACAGAGACTCTGTCTAAAAAAACCCAAATGTATACACTTTCACTGGATGGAGTATTCTATATATGTCTATTAGGTCAAGTTGGTTGATAGTGTTGTTCAAGCTCTTTTATATCATATCCTTTTCATTTTTTTGTATAGTTATTTCATCAATTATTTAGAGTGGGGTATTAAAGTTAACAATTATTATTGTTGAAATGTCTATTTGTCCTTTCAATTCCGTCAGTTTTTGCTTCATGTATTTAGGGCTCGGTTGTTAGATGCATATATTTATAATTATTATATATTCCTGAAGAATTGCCTGCGTTTTCATTATAAAACACCTCTCTTTCCTGTTTTTTGGTCTTACAGCCTATTTTATCAGTAGAGCCACTCTAGTCTCTCACGAATATTTTTTACATGGAATATCTTTTTCTATTCTTTTACTTTCAATTTATTTGTGTCCTTTAATTGAAAATGTGTTTCATATATGGCATATGGTTAGATCTTTCTTTTATATATGGTTTGACAATATTTACCTTTTGATTTGCATTTTCCATGAATTCATATTTAATGGAATTTGATATGGTTGTATTTATATCTGCCAATTTTCTATTTGCTTTCTATTCATTCCATATTAGTTTTCTGTTGCTGCTATAACAAATTACCATGAATTTGGGGTTTAAAACAACATACATTTATTATCCTTCAGTTCCAGCGGTCAGAAGTTAGACGCAGATCTCACTGGGCTAAAAGCAAGGTGCTAGCAAGGTTGCATTCCTTTCAGGATACCCTAAGAGAGAATCCATTTTCTTGCCTTTTCCAGCTTCTAGAGGGTGCCCTCAATCCTTGGCTCACGGCATCCTCCAAAGCCAGCTATGGCCACTCAAGTCTTTCTCACATTGCATTATCTGACACTGACTCTTCTGCCTCCCTCTTCCACTTTTAGAGATCCTTGTGAGTATATTAGACCTACCCGAATAATCCAGAGTAATCTTCCTATCTGACAGTCTGCTGATTTGCAACCTTAGTTTCAACTGCAACCTTAATTTCCTTTGCCATGTAAGGTAACATACACAGATTATACCATTTAGGATATAGACATACTGGGGGTGCATTACAATGCTGGTATCTTTACCTATCATGATGTCTAGCACCTTGTTTCTTTGTTTGTCTTTTATGCCTTCTTTAGTGTTAAATAAATATTTCATAATGCACCATTTTAATTCTAATTCCTTTGTTGATTTTTTATTTCCATGCCCCACCCAGAATCACAACCTCAGACTAGTTGCAATGTTGATGTTCCCTGCCGTTTACCACTGAGACTGCTAATGTTTCTGACAACACTCAACAGCATGAGGTTTTCCCACATTCTACTCTGCTCCATATCAAAGTCAGTGCCCCCTGACAACAAAACTGATGGTTTTCATAGTTTGCCCATTCCAAAGGAGATGGGGTGGGGAGACAAGAGCAGTCTCAGGCTAAAATGCCACAGACACCCACTGTTCTTACCTGGCTAGGTTCAGTACTTTTTCCTGAATAAAAGCTTTTCTATTTTGGTACGCCTGTGCTTGATTTCAGGAGTTCATAAATGGTTGGTTTTGATAATTTTGTACAATTTTATCATTGTTTTGGGGAAGGAAATTTGCTGAATTCCTCATTCTACCATTCTCATATTATTTTTAAGCACATAAAATGTTGGCAAATAATACATCATAGCATTTTCATCTAGGATAAAGTCACCCTGTTTCTGAATCTGATGGCTTTGTGGTGGGAAGGGAGTAATACATTGCCTAAAAACCTACAGATACTGAAGGAAGAAGGGATAGCTTAAATTTGCATATTCTTCTTTCTTCTTAGACGAGTTAAACCATACTTTGGTAAGAACAATATTTAAATCATTGGTGACAACTTAAAATTATTAGCAATAATTGTCCAAAGGCTGAGTTTAGTACCCATAATATTTATTTCAATTTGAACAAAAGTATCTCGGCCCGGTGCAGTTGCTCATGCCTGTACTCTTAGCATTTTGGGAGGCTGAGGCGGGTGGATCACTTGAGGTCAGGAGTTCAAGACCAGCCTGGCCAACATGATGAATCCCCATCTCTACCAAAAATACAAAAACTAGCTAGGCATGGTGGCACGTGCCTGTAGTCCCAGCTACTCTGGAGGCTGAGACAGGAGAATCGCTTGAACCTGGGAGGCGGAGGTTGCAGTGAGCGGAGATCATGCCACTGCACTCCAGCCTGGGTGACAGAGTGGGACTTCATCTCAAATAAACAAAAAAACTCTCCCTTCCAAAGATTTAACATTAGTTCTCAAGATCCTTCTGACTGTGGAAAAACCCAGTACTGCAACATAAATGAACAAAGCATTATAATCATTGTGCATAAAAAGTAATCAAGACTAAAAAAATACGTTAGCTGAACTGAACCACAATGGAGACTATTCTGAAACATATACATGATCATAGCACCAATACAGCTGAGTGCAGTCCTGGATATGGTCCAAGATGGTTCCTATGAAAATTACCCCAGGAATGTCAGTCCCAGCAGCTGGACCATGTTATACTAGCAAGGCTGGAGCAGTATCAGAGAAGTCTCAAAGAACTCTTAAGTAAGAAAATACCAGAAGTGACCATAGTCAGTGAAATAAAGCATCAGGGAATTATTTAGGCATCTTGGAGGTGCTTTCCTTGATTCTAACCTTCCTGCCTTTCCATTATTGGAATCTTCTATCCAATAAAACTGTCTCTTTCTGGCACAAGTCAGCCAGGCAGTAGAAGAATGTCAATGGGCAAGACGCAGCCATAAATAAGTCCTAGACACCAAGAAATGAGGCTTGATCCATTTGCCATCCTGCACCTCATCCTACGAATATGTCATCACATAGCACTTTTCCACTGTGATGATCACTGTGCTGAAAAAAAAAAGTTAATTCTCAAAACACCATCAGTCCTTCCTTGGTGTTGAAGAAACTGATATCCAAAAGAACTTGTAAATGACTTAACCTAGCTAGGTAAGAACAGTGGGTGTCTATGGCATTTTAGCCCTTGAGCCACTGAAACATGCAGCCAGCACTCAAATGCCAATGCCATCCCAGATGACCTTGTCTTTGATGTTGGCAACAATTTGCACAAGATACATTCACTGAGATGTGTGACACTTTCAAGATAGAAGGTTGCACATGTAAGTTTTATTATTAAGATACCTGTGTCAGGTCGGGCCTGGTGGCTCAGATCTGTAATCCCAGCACGTTAGGAGGCCAAGGCAGGTGGATCACTTGAGGTCAGGAGTTCGAGACCAGCCTGGCCAACATGGTGAAACCTCATCTCTACTAAAAATACAAAAATTAGCCAGGTATGGTGGCACACACCTGTAAACCCAGCTACTCGGGAGGCTGCAGCAGGAGAATCACTTGAACCAGGAGGAGGAGGTTGCCGTAAGCCAAGATCATACCGCTGCACTCCAGCCTGGGTGACAGAGCAAGACTCCATCTAAAAAAAAAAGATACCAGTTTTCCTGTGGACCAAAAACCCAGTCTCCTTTGAACTCCATCCTGAATGGACCCCAGACAGTATCTTCTTACTTGCAGTACAGCCAGGAATCTGCCTCAAGACCTTTTCAAAATGATGTGAGGCACAAAGAAACACACTCAGGGGATGCCTCTCCAGAGGCCAGAGGGCTGGACAGGCTCATCTTCGAAGTACATCTAGTCCCTTCTCTTTGGTTCTTCACAGTTAGATATCTTGCGACACCTAATACTTAGCTAATTGTAAACAGAGATCATCATCATATTATTAACCTAGCCTTTCACAAATCGCTGTGATAACTCAAACAGTTTATATGATATATTAAACTTTAATAAAATATATATAGCCCATCAACACTGTCTACACTGACATTTCTCAGACTTCTTCCCCTTCCTGAACAGTCCCAGTGCAGGTCATAAGCATCTCCTCACATTACTACTGCAAAACCTGTTGGCAAGCCTCTTCGCTCTTCTCTTTCCAATGATCTGTCATTATACACAGCATCATCTGTGGTGAACACCATTATATAGCACAGATTCATTCTGGGTCTCTTGAGTGTGCCCAGAAATTACATCCCTTTTATTGAATTATCATGGGATGCCACACAATGAATATATTTTTTTAATTTAAACTTTTTAATTTAAACTTTTGTAGTTATTTTACTAATTCCTGCCTGGAAATCAGTCTGGGGAGTCGTGTGCATGTGTGTGTGTGTGTGTTTGTGTTCACGTGCACATACATGCATGCACATAAGTAAGTCAGGAAGAAATCCAAAGAATAAATGGATGATGGGGGGATGTATCTACTTCACTTCAACACTCTGGTCTGCCTTGATGATAGGGGCTGGAGAAACAATGGTGAACACACTGTCCCTGCTCTCAAGAAGCTTATAAATCAAGTGGAGGAAACAGCCAATAATAACAGCAGAAAATATTCATTGAACACTTACATGGTTCCAAATGCTGAGCTAAGAACTGCACAAGGTTCACCTCATTTAATCCTCACGAGAGCTCTGTGAGTTGGGTGCAATCATTCTTCTCATTTTAAAGATGAGAAAACGAGACTTAGAGAGGATGCCCCAGGTCACACAGCTAGATCAACGGCAGAACTCAGGTGCAGATTTATTTGCTATCAGAATTCACTCTCTTGACCACTCTTTAATTCTGACCCCTGGGAAAGCCCTTCTTACATGCCCTCATGGTCATTCTCCCTAAGGCCCTTATGGCCCGTGTTCCCTAAAAACTTCTTTTCCCACTGCCAGATCACCAGACACCAGCAATCAGAGTCCATTCACTGTCCTTAGGGATAGGCACACAGCCCCTTGTTTCCCTCCTTAAAGTAATAAGCACAGAAGCTCAAATCCTCAGGCCTAGATTGTGAACCTGCAAGGGCATGGGGCTTCTTAACTGTAGTCTCCATCCACCCCACAGAGCTCAGAGTGAGGAGTTTCTCATAGATCCCAAGCAAACGGCTTTCTATAGTAGACAGTCTGGGTGTTTTCAAAAATCAAGACAGGAAGCCCACTAAAGATGGCAGGGCAATGCTAGAAACCATTGAATTACATACTTTAAATGGGTGAACTGGGTAGTATGTGAACTATGTCTGCCTAAAACTGTTTAGAAAGAACAATATGACAGGGCAGCCAATCTTTGAAAATGAGAGGCTTTTCTCCCTAAGTCTCCATCAGAAGATGGTGAGACTCATGGAGGGTGGATTTTTAAATGACAAATAAAATAAATCAAATCTAGTTGGTGAGTTCAGGTGTTTCTTCTACTTGCTGTGATGGTTTTGTTATATGTTTAACTGAAGCAATGTTTATGAGAACAAGAAATAGGTTCATATCTCTAAATATGTCTTCTATGTGTATCAATCTGTATCTGAATATGCTCTGAGTCCTGTTGGAAAATTAAACCAAAGCTATGAACTGCACAAAGGAAACCGGGGATAAAAGGCAGTCCTCAAAACTTTCTTATATATAGGAAGTGGCTGAATCTGAGAAGCTGGTCAGTAGTTAAAATGACTGAGAGCCGCATAACAATTAATTCTTCAGCTGTCCCTTGAAATACCAGAGGGATATGGCTGTGAAATACCACTAAACAAATGAGTCTGGTCTACAGCACCTAGACTAGGAGTCCAGTTTGTGATTTATAACTGCCCGTGAGTAAGGAAGTCTCTGTCCCTCACTGAGCCTGTTCCTTTATCTGTCAGAAGAGGAAGACGGTATCGTCTTCCTACTTCACAGGCTTGTCGTAATGAACACGTAGGTCTGTGTAAATCCGTAACACTAGTATAGAAAAAAGAGAAAGAGAACATCACTTGCAGGTCATTAACACCCAGTGAGGAAGGTAAGGAAGGCAAGGCAGGAGACTCTAACCTCTGCTGAGGCCGTATGCATTTAGTGCCTGCCTCTAAAGGGGATTATGGCTTGTTTTATACACATCTACAGGAATTAAGAGAACTGACTTTGGCAGAGGAAATCTCTGGCAGTGTAACATTATTTGCCAGATGAAGGCTTATCCAGATTAAGATGCTCTACTGTTTTTAATTAATTTCAACTTGTGTGCAGGATCTCGAAAATAAGCAAGAACAAAGCAAAATCTGTAGAGAGGAGGAGGATTATAGGCAGGTAACATCTGCGCTATTACCATTCAAATGCTAGACATAATTAAACATGTAGCCTCAGAGCCTTTACAGCTGATGATCCAGTAATATCTGAAAAAGGAGACAGTTGGTCCCCCATGGCTGTTTGTTACATTTATTTTAAAACACACACACACATAAAAGCACATCACAGCACTATTATTTTACTTGATTTCAGTTAGGCTAGTTGGGGTTTTCTGTAGGTTTATGATTCTTGATTTTCAAAACCAGTGAAATATAATTTGCCCCAATATGTCTCTCATCACTTCCCATTATGATGCATGTGCAGAAATCTTGGAAATATTAATTTAGTCCAGTATGACAGATGCTGCCTCCACCTAATCTAATATACCAGCTAAATTCCTCAGACTGTTACATAAACCAAGAAATGCATAGCCATAAAGGATAACTTGTAGATCCAGAGGAAGAAAGTGTTTCAAAGTTAAAAAAAAAATCTGCTGCCAGAAAAAGCTGACTAATTGGAAGAGCCTGTGAAATAATTTGAAACTATATTAACCTATTCTTTCAGGGTCATGCACTGAAGCCTTGTTATGTTGGTAAGGTGACATTTTCTCTTGGTTTTCAAATCCAGAGTTTAACAACATTGGTTGATAATTATACTGATTATTATATAGCATGCTGGAATTTACATCTTGATCATTTAACATTTACTCTATGCCTGTTCATCTAATCTTTTCAGCTAGATGACCAGCTCTTAAAGAGTAGAAGCAATGCCTTCTACTCTTATACTTCTCCTCAATGTATTTCATTTTTATCCTTCCACAGTACCTGATATGGTACTGCGTGTGCACAGAAAGACCTATATAACTAATTGAAGATTTTAAAAAATCAAGTAAGCTTGTACATAATTTAGTCTACAGAGTGGGAAAGAATAACACTTTTAAGTTAGGTGGAGGCTTCTGAACTGATACCCACCTTTCTGATGAACAATCAGATTTACACCTTGGGTTTAAACATTCTAAGCAGCTGACATTTCTGGGAGCCTTTCCAACAGAGCAGGGTAGCGAGGTCAGTGGTGGCTAGACACCCCACCCTCTCCCGCACCCCCCCCCCCCCCCAGTTTTTTAGAATTCCCACTTCCCTATGGATTCTTTTCTAAAATCATTGGCCCAGGTTCTAGTCACAACAATTTAAGAGCCAAGTTTTTGGTCCCAGAATCACGAAATAAGTATATAGTGAATACAAACCACCTGTTTTCCTACCAATGAGGAATTTACTAGTTTCTTTCCAGCTTTGTCTTAGACTTCTAACTATCTTATAATTCCAAGAGACCAGTGTGTCTGTACGGGACCTCGAACTGGGCCAGTCTAACTCCCTAGGCAACTGAGATACTAGGGTACATACAATGTGCCACATAGGCCAGCTTCAATTTCATCTTCAAATGATAATTACAATTTAAAATTCAGCATTACAGACAGACAATAGCTACACAGGGGAGGCTCCTCTCAGTTTGCAGAATAGAGTGGAACCATTAAGTTCCTTCCTATTGCTAAGCAACAGTTGTGTTAAAATCAAACTGCTCCAGGCTCTCAAACAGCAGAAACAAATGAATCTATTCAATTCAGAGCACTTCAGGTGATGAGAGAAGAGAAAGCCTGTTTGGGAACCTTGAAATACAAGGCAGATTTCAAATATACTCCCTCAATTTCAAAATATTTGGTTGAGGATAAGCCCAGGGTGCTCTGTTCCACAGGGAAAGCCCAGAAATGCTTCGCTTTCAAAAATGAAAACACGCTCCTTAAGTTTAATGTGATTATGAATAATTTGGTCAAAGTTTACTGGCTACTGTGATACCACCTGTATGAGTTATCTATTACTACATAACAAATCACCCTAAAATTTGAGACTTAAAACAACAAACATTTATTATCTCACAGTTTCTTTAGGACAAGAATTCAGAGGCTTAGCTGGGTGGCTTGGGCTCAGGGTACCTCATGCGGCTGGAGTCCAGGTGTCCACCAGGCCTGCAGTCATCTGAAGGCCATGCTGGAGCTACAGGGTCTGCTTCCGAGCTCACTCACATGGCTGTTGGCAGAAGACCTAGTTCCTAGTTTTTTCCCTTGTGCGACTCTCCTCATGACGTGGTAGCTGGTTCTCCCCACAGCAAGGGATCCAAGAGAGAGACTGACCAAGATGAAAGGCGCTAAGCTTTTGATGACCTGGGTGCCAAGTCATACATGATCACTCTGTTTCATTTTATTTGTTAGAAGCGAGTTACTAAGTCCAGCCCACACTAAAGAGAAGGGAAATTTAGCACCAATTCTTGAAGGGAGAAGTAGGAAAGAATTTGTGGTATATTTTTACAACCACCAGACCATGCAAGAGAAAGGTTCATGTCCTTCCTAAACAAAGTGGCAGCACTACAAGGTTAAATACAAGGTTCCAGCTATGACTTATATGTATAAGGCAGAGGTTAGGCTGGTGACAAGTTAGACTGTGGGCCCTTTCTTCACTTACTTTTTTAGTTTTTCATTTTTTGAGACGGAGTTTCACTCTTGTTGCCCAGGCTGGAGTGCAATGGCATGATCTAGGCTCACCGCAACCTCCACCTCCCAGGTTCAAGCGATTCTCCTAAGTAGCTGGGATTACAGGTGTGCGCCACCACACCCAGCTAATTTTGTCTTTTTAGTAGAGATGGGGTTTCTCCATGTCGGTCAAGCTGGTCTGGAACTCCTGACCTCAGGTGATCCTCCTGCCCCAGCCTCCCAAAGTGCTGGGATTACAGGTGTGAGCCACCGTGCCCAGCATGCTTCACTTATTTTTTAAACATCAAGTGTGTATTGGACCAAGGCAATAAAGTACTGATGATTCCAGCCGAGTAGGGTGGTGGTTAGAAGAGCCAGATGACAGGATTCAAATCTGCTACTTACTCCCTATGTGACGTAAGTGACCTTAGGTGATTTACTTAACTCTCTGTATCCTCTACTGGAACCTGAGTATAGTAATATTAACTACTTCACACATAAGTTAACATATGTAAAACTTGGACCATTGCTCAGTATACTGTATGCCTATTGAAGTGTATAACTCTAAATTACAGTTGTTATTGCTATGTTGATAATAAATGCAACCACTCAATTTATATACAGAAATGCCCATCTGGGCAGCACAGGAGAAGGGTTTGCAAGATGTAGGTGAAGCTTTGGGAACTTCGCCTCTATAAAAATGACCCATAACTGCTATGAATTCACAATCAATTAAAAAGGCTAACTACATGTTATCAAGTTATTGCCTTGGTCTTCCCAGCACTTATAAAGCCACAGGCTATAACTGCCAGTAAGGGCACAACCTGTACTAATCACATCTGATGCATAAATAAGGAACACACACAGGACCTGTAGTCTAAGGGGATATTTTCCTGGCAGATGAAAAGCCCCTTCCTCCCTTAAAAGGTTTGGTTTACTTATGCTGACTTCCACCACCAACCATATAAAAGCAGTATGTTTCCATAGATTACTTTGACTACCACATTTAATCTTTGACATAACGGTTTGAAAAACTTTGTAACTAAAAGCTTGTCACATCCTTTTAATGTATGAGGCTGATGAAATTTTACATAATCACAACATTATCGTTGGTTATTTCTCCCAAAAAAGTTCATTGAGAAATTCCACTTTTCATTGTATATTTTTGAGGCTGTCTACTATTTCTAACTTTCCTGCATAATAATTTTCAGCTTTGTATAATACTGACATGACCACCACTGTTTATTTGCCCTATTGCCTTTATTATAAAGATTCAAATAACCAAAAAGTCCAGGAATCCAGAATATTTTTAGTCTTTTTTTTTTTTTTTTTCTGAGACATTCTCGCTTTGTCACCCAGGCTGGAATACAGTGGCACTATCTCAGCTCACTGCAACCTCTGCCTCCCAGGTTCAAGCAATTCTCCCGCGTCAGCCTCCTGAGTAGCTAGGATTACAGGCGTGCGCCATCACGTCTGGCTAAGTTTTGTATCTTCAGTAGAGATGGGGTTTCACCATGTTGGTCAGGCTGGTCTCAAACTCCTGACCTTGTGATCTGCCCACCTCGGCCTCCCAAAGTGCTGGGATTATAGGCATGCACCACCGTGTCTGCCCTTTTTTAGTCTTATATGAGGATAATTTTTGTTTTATGGTTACTCTGAATCATCATTAGATAGTGAGAGTCTTTCTGTCTCATCAGAGATTATTTTCAGCATTCCTGCATTGTTAAAAGTATTTCACTGTATGTTATTCTTAAAAAAAAAAATGTATTTTCTTCAGGCCAGGTGTGTTGGCTCACACCTGTAATCCTACCACTTTGGGAGGTCAAAGTGGGTGGATCACCTGAGGTCGAGTTCAAGACCAGCCTGGCCAACATGGTGTAACCCCATCTCTACTAAAAATACAAAATTAGCCAGGTGTGGTGGCATGCACCTGTAATCCCAGCTACTCAGGAGGCTGAGTCAGGAGAATTGCCTGACTCAGGAGGCGGAGGCTGCAGTGAGTGGAGACTGCGCCACTGCACTCTAGCCTGTGCGACAGTGCGACTCCGTCTCAAAAAAATAAAAATAAAAACAAAAAATTTGTATTTTCTTCAAGGAATCCGAAGTCCTATGTTTAGATAGTTTTTGTCTTTCTAATTGGTCTATCCCAGGCTAAGATTTTTTCATCTTTAAAAGGAATACTACGAATATATTTTTCACCACAGAAAACTTCTACAGAACCAAGATACAATCCTAGAAATGCATTGGAGGCCACATCCTGAGAGCAATTTACTACAGGACCCAGTTGGATGCATTAAGAGACTGCTGGACTCCTGACAAGACTGCAAGAGGTAGGGCCAGTTTCTTGGTGTACAGCCTGTGTCATGCACAGCCCATGCTTAGAAGGTCTCATGCTTGGTTAGGTGCCCTGCAGTCACTGTCTTGAAATTCTTCACAATTTTTTTCAACAGGGACACTTGCATTTTCATTTCACACTGGGCCTGCAAAGCACATAGCCCGTCCTGGCGAGAGGATGTATCACTATGAAATAGGGGCAGAATTCCAACAGGTGAGAACCTAGCAAGGTAAAAAGACAGCATGATACAGAAAAAGAGGAGATGAATAAGAAATAAGGCAAGGGTGGGCAACACCAAAATGAAAAGATGGTGAGGGCCCCATATGAGAAACACCGCATGCAGCCAACATTTTGACCTTAGACTTCTGAATGTCGTTGCTAAAACAGGTTACATAGGCAGCCTGCTTCCCATCATCCCCTGACTAACCAGAAGATAGAGAATTGCATTCAGAAAGTGAGCATAGTTCTTTTTAGGGCTGGCAGATAGCAGAACAGTGATGTTTTTAGCCTTCTGTCTGTTTTCGTACCATTCACATGTGCAGCACATTGCCATCAATAACATCTCTCTTCTGGACTGCTTGCCTCTGGGAGGCCACTCAGAATCCCCAGGGGGACAGGTATATTTTGAGGAAGGCCCTGGCTGTTCTTATTCTACCCCATCCACACACCATTGGAAATCAATGCAGTAAAACATCTACATGATATTAAGCTTCTGATTTTGAAACAGAAAATTGATTTGTAATTCCTCCCTGAAATTTACATTTTAGCTTGTAATCTAGACCCTGGAAAAAGCCCAGATTCTGTGCCTTTCATATAAGTTTATCCATGCCGTTAAGCTATTTAAACAGTGCTGAGTGTTCTCACAAATCCTGAGAGACTGTAGACAGCAGGGTATATATGTGACATCAACTTAATTCACAGTAATCAATATCTCACTGCAAATGTAATCCAATTCTCAATACAGAAATACGTGCCTCCTCTAACCAGATCATATCATTGCACTAAGGCCCTGATTTCTGCAATGCTGTGAATGAAATTACAGATCCTTCAATGCTAACTGCTGGTCAACTAAGAACTCATCCACAGACTAATAATTTCCCCCAGGCTCATCTCTCTGGAGTCCTCACACTGCTGTATCTGTCACTTAGGGGAATGCTAGGTGGATACAGAGGTGGGAAAAAGATGGAAAGAAATGGATATGCTGCAGAGAAAGGCAGAAGCAAGAGCTATTAACGAAATTAAGGAATTCAAGCTTCCTAAGCTCTTGCTGTTTTTGAAGTTAATATGGATTAGAGGCTATATCAGGGCAAAGAAAGCAGCAGTTTAGTAGTGGATAGGTCTGAGTCTCATTCTCAGTAACTGTGAGAACCTGGGCAAGACCCTTCACCACTCCAGATGCCACACTTGCTTCGGAATCTGTAACATGAGATGAAGAAAGATGGTCCCCACTGTGCCCTTTCCATAGTGAGGGGATGACATAGTGAGGGAGGCTCAGACCTTTGAGATAAGATTACCCTCTGAAAGCGAATGTGGTCAAGCAGAGTGCACCAGAAGAGATCAACTTCCTGCAAAATCGCCCAGTAAGAGGAATGGAAGATACATGGGGGTGGCACCGAAGAGATTCAGGAGTTTACTGCTAATATTTAGGAGTGTCTCTGGAAATCTTAGCTGTATCAACCTACAACTCCAGCTGTAAGTGATTACAGTAAATCTGAGGTCACACACTGGTGGCTCACAGCCAAATGTGGCCCATGGAAGTATTATGTTTGGCCTGGACAGTATTTTTAAAGAGTGTGATTTCACTTCCAACATTTCAAAACAGAAAATTTCACATAAATATCAAGATTTCTGGCTGAAAAAAAAAAAAAAAAACAGAGAAAACACATCTGACAGTCCTTGTCCTGCAGCCCCTCATGGCAACAGTCTGCAGGGGCTGGGCAGTGGCTGTGTCCTTCAAACATGGCAGCACCTCTCCATCCTTACTTAGGTTACATGCCTGGCCCTGACATGGATGAAACAGTAATGTAATCAAGCAGCAGTTAAGCCATGTGAGGCACAATCAACTACATTGTACCTTCGCTGAGAAGAGACAGTAATAGAAGAGAGCAGTCTGCAGGGAGCCGGGGAAGGGAAAATGCAAAGAAAGGGAACTTGGCAGTGCAGCACCATCAGGGAAGAAGGTGGACAGGCCAGCTGGAACGGGATTTGGGTCTGCTTGGAAAGCACGGCAAGGATATCTCTGTGATCTAGCTTGCTGTGTGGCATGTTTCCAGGAAGAGAATGCAAAGCCCACCTGCCATGAGCATGCTAGCTGCTTTGCAGGCTCAAGGGTATACTCACACCAGTGACAGCCACAGCTTTGCAGTTCCACAATTCTAATTCCAAGCACAATGTGCGTGAGTATGAGTGTGTGCATGTTTGTGTGGGTTTAAAAACAGGACTTGGGACCACTGTTAAAGTACTGGTCTTTAGTGAAATAATGTTTAAATATTTTTAATATATTTTGGAAAAAACAATAGGAAATGTGTCACAAACTAGGCTACCTTCCAGTAGGAAAAAACAAAAAGGTGTACTGAATCTTTTGAAGAGTGGTGTGAAAGAACAACTGAATGAAAAAAGTATCCCTGGATGCTTTTATTTAGAAATTACCCAGTGATTCTGAACAAGGCCTATTAAGGTACAGCTAATCTAGTTTCAAAGTCAGGTTCCAGCCAGGCACAGTGGCTAACACTTGTAATCCCAGCATTTTGGGAGGCCAAGGCAAGGAGATCACTTAAAGACAGGAGTTGGAGACCAGCCTGAGCAACGTGGAGAAACCTCATCTCTACCAAAAACTAAAAAAAATTAGCCAGATGTAGTGGTGCATAACTATAGTACCAGCCACTCAGGAAGCTTAGGTGGAAGGATCACCTGAGTCCAGGAGTTCAAGGCTGCAGTGAGCCATGATTGTGTCACTGTACTCCACGACAGCCTGGGTGACAGAGCAGGACTCTATCTCTCAAAAAATAAAAAAAGTCGAATTCCAATGGGATGTGTACAGAAAGAGCTTTGTGGGATTATTTTGATAGGTGCCTTTTGTGAGCTGATTGTATGTTTACATCATTATATTTATCATTATATTTATTACTGTAAAACTATGAGCATCAACTATATCATCAGCAGTGTATAGTTCCCATGCTTGACAAGGACTTGAAAGAAGCGCTTGCAATTCAAAACATAGGCTGTCTAGTCAGTGCAGTAAAGCAAGAAAGAACAGACTGGCCAATATGGTGAAACCCTGTCTTTACTAAAAACACAAAAAGTGAGCCAGGTGTGGTGGCAGGTGCCTGTAATCCCAGCTATCTGGGAGACTGAGGCAGGCTAATCGCTTGAACCCGGCAGGCAGAGGTTGCAGTGAGCTGAGATTGCATCACTGTACTCCAGCCTGGACACGACAGAGCGAGACTCCGTTTTAAAAAGAAGAAAGAAAAGAAAAGAAAAGAAAGAAAATGAAAGGCATATAGATTGGAAATGAAGAAATAAAACTATCTTTATTCACAGAAGAAATGATTCTATATGTAGAGAATCCTAAAGAATCTTTGAAAACAAACCTAGTAGAACTAATAAATGAATTTAGCAAAGTTGTAGAAAACAAGACAATCTAGAAAAATCAATTGTATTTCTAAATATTAGCAACAAACTATCTAAAAATAAAAGGAAACAATTCTATTCACAATAACACCAAAAAGAGTCAAATACTTAGGAATAAGTGCAACAAAACAAATGCAAGATTTGTATGCTAAAAACTATAAAATATCGCTGACAGAAGTGAGAGAAGATCTCAGTAAACAAAGGGACGTTCCTAGTTAATGGATTGAAAGGCTGAGTATTGTTACGATGTGCATTTCTCCCCAATTTGACCTACAAAATTGAGATCACAATAAAGATCCCACCAAATTGAGAATCTGAGTTTCAGCTCTGACACATAAAGAACTTAGAAGTCATCACATCCATCCATAACACAAGAAGAATGAAATAGCTGGAAAATCAACAACTTTTCTTGGACATACCAGAAAATTGAGGTTTCAAGGGAAATGGTCATCACAAACTCTGGAAAAAAAACGAAGCACATCCAGAGAAACACAGATCTGCCTACCTGGAGCAGAAGTCGCTGGAGCTATGACCTGGTAGCAGTACTTTTTTTTTTTTTTTTGAGATGGAGTCTCGCTCTGTCGCCCAGGCTGGAGTCCAGTGGCCGGATCTCAGCTCACTGCAAGCTCCGCCTCCCGGGTTTACGCCATTCTCCTGCCTCAGCCTCCCGAGTAGCTGGGACTACAGGCGCCCGCCATCTCGCCTGGCTAGTTTTTTGTATTTTTTAATAGCGACGGGGTTTCACCGTGTTAGCCAGGATGGTCTCGATCTCCTGACCTCGTGATCCGCCCGCCTCGGCCTCCCAAAGTGCTGGGATTACAGGCTTGAGCCACCGCGCCCGGCCGGTAGCAGTACTTGAATGGTTGTATTGATGAACTGCTGGAGGTTGAGTGTGGACCAGGATGACAGTGAGACGCTCTTGAGAACCACATTCTTAGGAGGGTGGCCACACATTTGGGGACTTTACCTCTAGGAATCACACCAAGTCCTCCCAGCAAACACTGGAGAAAGATCTCTTCATGGCTCTTACAGGGAGAGGGGAAGAGTAACACTGGAAATATGCCCAGGGCCTTCTCCACAATGAAGGCCAGCTCTTCAGGGATAAAGGCTTTGCCTAAGCCTTATCCTGCTTGGAAAAAGACATTGTTCCCATTCCAGTCCCCTCTTGCCTTCTTCTTAGCTATGGGGAAACTAATATAGTCTACAGGGGTCAGGGATTCAAGGAAATAAATTGGGAAAGTGGCAGCCAGGGAAGTAGGGGGCAGTGGGAAAAGAAGCTCTATCACTGGAGAAACGTTTGTAAGGGTCACAGCTTTGAGGTACCAGTCCATTAAAACGGTAAGGTTTCATTGGAAGATATAGAAGACTCTCCCTCCCCACCATCACCCCACCCTAACAGAGACTCAGTAAGATAACAGATTACAGCAGAAAGAGCTCGAAAACATAGATTCTCTCTGAGAAGGAGTACTTAGGGAAGCCCCAATTCATGAGGGAAAACAAAAAGGGCATTGAAGGAATTTGAAGCCTTGGTTCCTAAGCAAACATCAAGCACAACCCAAATTCTAGTCAGATAACATAAATCTTCACACTTAAAGGCCTATCTATCTCAGTCTCTATTATCTGATATAACCTGTCTGGGTCTCAACAAAAAACTACAAGGCATGCCAAAAGGCAAGAAGAAACACAGTCTCAAGAGACTTTAGTAATTTATTCAGGCTGCCATAATAAAATACCACAGAAATCGTGGCTTAAATAAATGTATTTTCTCATAGTTGTAGCGACTAGAAGTCCAGATCTCGGAGTCAGCACGTTTGGTTTCTTCTGAGCCTCTCTCTTTGGCTTGTAGGTGGCTGTCTTCTTCCTGTGTCTTCACATGGTCACGCCTTAGTCTATGTGTATGTCCTAATAGCCTCCTTATAGGGTTCACCCATATGACCTGATTTAACCTTAATGACCTCTTTAAAGACCCTATCTTCAACTACAGTCATATTCTAGGGTAATGGTAAATATGCATTTAGTGGGGACACAGTGCAGCCCATAACAGATACAAAGCAAGCATCAGAATCAGACTTAGATATGACAAAGACCTTGGAATTATTAGACAGTAAATTTAAAATAACTATGATTTCAGATGCTCTTCAACTTTTGACTGAGTTACATCCCAATAAACCCATCTTAAATGAAAAGTAGCGTAAGTCAAAAATGCATTTAATATATCTAAGCTACCAAACATGATAGCTTAGCCTAGCCTACCTTAAATGTGCTCAGAACAGTAGTCTATAGTTGGGCAAAATCATCTAACACAAAGCCCATTTTATAATAAAGTATACAATATCTCATATAATTTATTGAATACTGTACTGAAGGTGAAAAACAGAATGGTCGTATGCATACTTAAAGCACAGTTTCTAATGAAAGTGCATCACTTTCACACCGTCATAAAGTCAAAAAGTTGTTAGTTGAGCCATCATAAGTAGGGAAATATCTATAATATGTTAAGGGTTCTAATGGAAAAAGTAGACAATATGCAAGTTCAGATGGATAATGTAAAGAGGTAAATAGAAACTAAGACTCAAAGGAAAATGCTAGACATAGAAAACACAGACACGGAAATGAAGAATGCCTTTATCTGATTCATCGGTAGACTCAACATAGCTGAGGGAAGAACAGTGACCTTGAAGAGAGGCCAATGAAAATTTCCAAACTGAAGCACAAAGAGAAAAAGGAAAGGGGGTAAAAACCCAAACAGAAGAGCACATACAAGAACTGTGGGACAATTTCAAAGGGTATAACAAACAAGTAATTGGAGTACTGAAGAACTGAGTCAAAGAAATATTTGCATTAATAATGGCAAGAACTTTCCAAAATTAATAACAGACATGAAACCCAGATCCAGGAAGCTCAGAGAACACCAAGCAGAATAAATACCAAGATAACCACATCAAAGCATAACGTATTCAAACTGCAGCAAACCAAAGATAAAGAGAAGTTCTTGAAATAAACACTTACCAACAGAGGAGCAAGGACAAGAATGACAACATCACATCAGAAACCAGGCAAGCAAGAAGAGAGTGGAGTGAAATATTTAAAGTGTTGAAAGAAAAAAACCACCAAGCTAGAGTTCTATGTTCAGTGAAATTATGCTTCAAAAGTGAAGGAGAAATAAAGACTTTCTCAGGCAAACAAAAACCAGAGGAATTCATTGCTGGCAGACCTGTCCTGCCAGAAATGTTAAAAGAAGTTCTTCAGGCAGGGGAAAATGATATAGGTCAGAAACTTGGATCTATATAAACAAAAGAAGGAAAAAATGAAGATAAAGGAAAATCTTTTGTTTTTCTTATTTTTAAATGATCTAAAAGATAACTTTGCCTAAAGTAATAATAGTTGGGAGGCTGAGGCAGGGAAAATTGCCTGAACCCAGGAGGTGGAGTTTGCAGTGAGCCGAGATCGCACCATTGCATTCCAGCCTGGGTGACAAAGTGAGACTCCATCTCAAAATATTAATATTAATAATAACAACATATTGGATGATTATAGGATATGAATAAATAAAATAAATCACAGTAATATTACAAGGGAAGAATTGGGACTACTCTGTTATATGGAGAAAATGGAACTCGATTACACTGCTGAAGGAAATGCAAAATGGTATAGCTACTTTCAAAAACAATTTGACGGTTTATTAAGCAGTTAAACATAATCTTATCATACAACCTAGCAAATCTACTCCTAGGTATGTACTCACATAAATGCAAACAAACATACACACAAAATTTGTACATGAACATTGACAGCAGCATCATTCACAGCAGCTGAAAAGAAGAAATAACCCCAATGTCCATTAACTCATGAATGGATAAATAAAATGTGGTATATCCATACAATAGAGTACTATTCCACAGTAAAAAGGATCAAGTGACTGATGCATGCTACAAAAATGGCTGAACCTCAAAAACATGCTAGTAAAAGAAGTCAGTCACAAAAGGGCATATATTGTATGAATAGTTCCATTTATATTAAATATCAAGAATAAATAAGTTTATAGAGACAGAAAAGAGATTAGCAGTTGCAAAGGGCTAGAGGAAGAGACAAATAAGGAGTGACTGGTAACAGCTAAAGGGCTTGGGGAAATGTTCTAAAATGTATTGTGACTGTTGCCCAACTCTGGGAATATATTAAAATCCATGGAACTGTAGACTTTTTAATTTATTATTTATTTATTTTTTTAGACACTGGTCTTACTCTGTTGCCCAGGCTGAAATGGAGCATGATCATGACTCACTGCAGCCTCCACCTCCCAGGCCCAAAATATCCTCCCACCTTAGCCTCCCAAGTAGCTGGGACTACAGGCATGTGCCACCATGTGCAGCTATTTTTTTTATTTTTATAAATGGGGTCTTACTATGTTGCCCAGGTTGGTCTTGAACTCCTGGGCTCAAGCAATTCTCCTGCTTTGGCCTCCCAAAATGTTGGGATTACAGGCATGAGCCATCACACCCAGCTTGAACTGTAGGCTTTAAATAGGTGAATTGTATGGTACATGAATTATAGCTCAATAAAGCTATTATAAAAGTGTAATTAGAGAGAAATTACTATAACAGTTCTTGTTACTTCGAGATAAAAAGATTTTCTAACATGATGCAGAACTCTAGGCAACCTTCCATATTTTAAATGATGAAGAAAAGTGAGAATTTAAATGTACAACTTGGAACAACATCAATTATGCATACTGTGCAAAAACTACCAAAAGATAAAGGTTGAGTTGTACTTAATGTTTGGGAAGAGATTCAAATTTAGGTTTTTCATCTACTATATAGTCTACTACAAGTAATATGGAGTCAAATTTTTAAATAGGTAAGGCAGCTTGGACATCATACTAGTTCACTGCTTCTCAAACTTTAGTATGTATCAGAATCAGCTAAAGAGTCTGTAAAAGACAGATGCTGTGTCCCACCCTCAGAAATGCTGATTCAGTAGGAATGATGTGTGGCCTGAGAATTTATTTTTCCAGTAAGTTCCCAGGTTATGCTGACGCTACAGGCTGAGAGATCACACGTGGAGAGCAAGTGCACCAGCTGAGCTCTCAGGCTTCCATCATGAAACAACAGGCCCAGAGAGAAACCGTCCAAGGTGACACACACAGGACTCAGTCTAGCACTCCTCATATCCAGCCCACCTACCATATCTACACCTAAAACACTCAATATGTAAATTAATACTAGACTGTAGAATGAAATCCAGACATACTTCCTAAATTGCCTGAGGGTGTGGGTTAAGATTACACAACTGTTTTAACCACATTCTTCTGCTGAATGAATCAAATAATCATTAAATCCATCTACATCCAAATCTATGATGAAATTTGGAAACATCCAAATTTTTACCCTTAACTGACATTACCTCAGTAAAATACACACACACACACACACACACACACACACACACACACACAAGCATTTCCTACTTGGCTTCACATTAGTATCACCTGGGGAACTTAAAAAATTCCTTAATCCCACGATGTACCCCAGATCGATCAACTCAGAATCTTTAGGTGTGGGACCAGATATCAGTATTTTAACAAACCAATCCAAGCCCAGCTCACATCAACCTCAGATCTACTATTTACTACACATGCCATGACTGGTTTTACAGAAGATAAAACAGATTATGAATTATCTACTTTACAAGTACCAGGTAACCACCAGTAAAAGATTCACTGCTTATCTAAGCAATTGTAACAGTGACACTAATTTTCCTGTAAGTGCATTCAACCATTCCTCTACTGTGTTAATTTACTTTGACTTGCACAGAACAGTAAAACATATAATCTGCTCACAGATAATCAGGAGCTGCTTATAGTACCTCCACTGCCATGATTTCTACTCTCATAAAAATAACCCACCTCACACTTTCATAGTGCATTTTATATCATTTCATAAACTCTATAATTAATCCTACAACTTCAGGTGTATAGTAAGTGCAATGATGTGCTCTGATACATTTATTCATTGAATTTGCATTTCTATTCATATCATAACTATATCCAAACTGCACCTGCAGATTCCCTGTATCAGCAGCCATTTGAAATGCACACATTTATATTTCCACTTTATGCAGAGCTCTTAAATTTGAGCAGGTGCCTGCAAATACATTTCAATCAGTGTGGTGGCACACAAGAACACCATCAACCATCCTTTGTTTCAGTCCTATCCTGTATAGAGTTAAAGCCCTATGGAAGAGAGGCTTATTTGACACTGGGGAAGGAAATCAGGGTGGCAATACATACATCATTCTGCTCTACTCACCACTACCAACTAATCCAACTCATCGCCAGAAGAGTGTGCATATTAACACCTGGTCAACTGTGCATATATAATTGATGCCATCTTCTGCTTTTTTTCATTATACCACCTGACTCTGGGCTAACTTAGAAGAAAGATGGCTAATGACTCATTGACAATCACTGATGCCCCCACCCTCACTCCTCAGCATACAAAATTTCCTGTAGCTGTTGTGATTCCAAGAATGTTCTGGATTGGACTCAAAAGCAGATTTATCAGGAAGTCAAGAAAACTTAAGCTTTAGGCCTTCTCAATTTGTATGGGCCTCTTCCAAAGCCCTGGGAGGTGCCCTAAAGGTTTGTATTTATAATTTTATATTATTTTCCTTGAGGTGTGTTTCCCCAAATTGCATAAACATCAGGCCTACAAATTCAGGATCCATCTGTAACTAGGCCTAATTTGTAGATCAATGATGGTATCTCTATTGGAGAGAAAGAAAAGCCTGGTTCTGTGGGTATGAGTGCAACACAAAACCAATTCTTATTAATATCACAGTATGAAGCTTTAACAGTTTAGTTAGTGCTTGCATTCTGATTGGCAGCTAACATTTAGGGTGACCTTAGGCCTCAGGTCCAGGCATATCTCAAGGACTTTCCAATCATGAGTGTGAGGAAAAGTCTTACATCAAATGAATACCAAGACAATGAGGCTTATTTACAAGTCTACCGGGTGCTCCGCTCAGAGTTGTGGGTATCCAAAAAAGTGATACTAAACACCCAAGACACTCAAAACCTGCTTGCTGTCTTGAAGAGACTGATATCACTTCCCCAGGTCAGTCGGAGAAATAAGACAAAACTCTTTTGCCCTAGAAATAACAACAATGACAACAACAACAAACAATTTAAAAACATCACAGCACTATAAAAATATACGGACAGTACAGTTTTTTCTTTTCTGCACTGAATATTCCCTATTGCAAGTATGAAGATTCAGTCATTGATTCATTAATTCATTAAGCATTTATGAATCATTTACTACATGTACAATACTACTCTAGATTTCAGGGATACTGCAGTATATAAAATAGATAAAAATCTCTGCCCTCGTGGATCTTACATTTTATTGGAGAAATGGATAATAAACCAAGGTAAATTAGTAAAACAAATAGTATGTCAAATAGTGATAAGTGTCGAGGAAAAAAAATAAAGCAAGAATAGAAACTGTTGGTAGGGAGTTGAAATTAATCAGGAAACATGAGACAATAATGCTGCTAAAAGCTGCATTCCTGTGATGTGTTTGTCAGAGAAACACTATAAACAGAGACAGAAGCAATAGTAAAAGCACAACACTACAATCCTAGGTATCACCTATGGGTCTACATAAAAATCCATTAAAAATTCCCTGAAGGGTTACCACATTCACAGAAAGCATAAAATCCAAATCTTGAGTGTTGAGGGGCAGGATATGGGTTCCTGGATAGCGCTGACTCAGGTAAACAAAGGGAGCATGACATGGGAGGAAGACACTCATCCAATTTTGGGAAGGGAAGGCTGTAGATTTTTTTTTTTTTAAGTCATTGATTCATTAATTAAAAAAACAAAAAAAAAGGAAGAAAAAGAGATTGAGGCCAGGTGCAGTGGCTCACACCTGTAATCCTAGCACTTTGGAAGGCCAAGGGAGACAGGAGGCTTGGAAAACCAGGAGTTCAAAACCAGGAGCTCAAAACCAGCATGGCCAACATGGTGAAACCCCATCTCTACTAAAAATACAAAAATTAGCTGGGGGTGGTGGCACACACCTGTAGTCCCAGCTACTTGGGAGGCTGAGACAGAAGAATCACTTGAACCTGGGAGGCAAAGGTTTCAGTGAGCCAAGATCACGCCACCGCACTCCAGCCTGGGTGATAAAGCAAGATTCTGTCCCCCAGTTCCCCCCAAAAAGATTGAAAACCAGGCTTTTCCAGTACATGTGGAAATTAGGCAGGCTGAGACCCCACCAGCCAGGCAGGCAATCCCAAACAGATCACAGGGCACCATCCACAAATAAAATCAGTTTTCCTTGCCTCTGGGGTCAGGCAGGAACGTCTTGTCTTGACCTCCTTGCAAATAAAAAAATTGCTGTCCTCCCTTTTATTGCATTTGAAATTCCTTTTAACACAGTAAGAAATTTTTCTAAGCAACTTAAAGAGAAATGGTTTCATATACAAATGCCTAGAGTTAATGTTTGAGAACATAATAATTAATAATAATTATTATTAACCAGAGGTGCTAGATATTTTGATGGAGATGGGATCAGGGGAAGGGCTGGGAGAGTATTAAAGCAAGAGGGAATCTGCAGAGGAACCTGAAACATGGAAACCCACTCTGCAGACCTCAGGGTTGACTACGCTATACCTTGTTTCCTGTTACAAGCCAGGACACAGCAGAGCTGCATCCCCAAGTCTATCTGTATCACAGCCGAATAAGCAGACAGGAAGCCTGCAGAGACCGATGAAAGCATGGGGTGTTTAGTTGTCTATGCAATCGTTCTTCTGCTTTGCCTTTGCAACTCACCAGGTTCTGGATGCATCTAGGCTGGCAATTCCTGATTCCCAGAGGAGATAAAAAGTCTGTTTGGGAGTTGACTCTTATCCAGCACTCTCTTCCTTTGAACACCTGTTCAGGTATCTAGGTCTAGACCTCCCCGGGCAACGCCATGCTCTCCCTGGCTAGCCAATAAATCCAGATTATCTTCTTAGCCCTTCCCTATTTCTGCTCTGATTACAACCTTCTGCTCTCTGCCCAGTTCTCCCAGGCAGGTGAAATCTGCTAAGGGACCAATTCCTCTGAGTGACTGAGCCCCAGGAGTGCACTGGTCTCCACTCCAAAAGAGACCCCCTTTCTTACCGCCACTAGCCATTGAAACTGACCCCTGTGCAACTTGCTGCCTTCACAGCAGAGCCATGGGCACCGTTGAATCCAATCCCCTATTGCCTCTCCTTCTAAAATCAAATCATGTGGCTTCAGACTACATGATAGGCAACATCAACAGCACTGTCATAAAAGAGCAGTCTGCTCATGCAGGGTGCAGGCTTACTAACACCTAGCAACATTGACTGAGTCTGTTAGCAAGTCCGTGCTGCCCTCCTCAGAAAGCACCACCAGGAGCCAGCTCGCTGAAGAAGAGTTTTCTTCCTAAGACTATTTGAGCTGCAACAGAGAAGTAGGCAAAAAGGCAACAGAAAAGCAGCAGGCTTTCAAAAAGGGAGAAAGAGCTGGCCGTTTCGGTCACTTTTTCCTTCTGGCCCAATATGCCTGGGAAAGCGAGTCAGAAAACCATTCTCTAAAGCACATTCGAACAACTCAATCTTCATTGCAATCTCAGGTGAAAAAAGGACCTCCCCCTACTCTCCAGCAAATAGGGAATGGGCTCATCTCAAATAAACTCCAAATTAATTTTCCCTCACAAACCATATTTAAATTAGGAAATCTGTGAGATGCTCTTGTCCTTCACTTTTTTCAAAGGCAGACTAGCTCGTAAGAACAGAAGACAGGAGAAGGTCTTAGTAAATCACAATGGACAACAACTCTGCTGAAAGCCTAGCAAAGTCTTCCTTATTTCCCCCCAAATGTTCACTGTTACAGAATGTAATCAATCACAGAAGCCAACTGTATCGACAAGATTGCTATTTTGACCATTATAGGCTGCTTTGTATTATTCTGATGGGACTCTTGGGGAAAGGTTTTAAGAATATTTGGGGCAAAGCACATCCCAATTTGCCTGACCATATCCCCGGTGAAGCATGTATGGCAAAATGCTGAAGAAACAGAATGTGGTCAATATGCAAAATGTTTATTTAGAGAAATATATATATAAAAGTCACTATGGTAGTGAATGTCCATTACAGAACATCTCTTTTTGGTCCTCAATTTGGAAAAAAAAATCACACCGATAATACCTACTAGTTACTATTGTGAATATTGGTTCAGAATCTTTGGAAAGGACTCCTTTGTTACCACAAAGGTGAAAAATGGCTAATTAGCAAAATATGCCATCTCTCATGTTTCTATAAATCATGATGATTGGAGCCCATAGGTTTAGTTTAGGTGAAGACACAGCAACAAGGCTATTTAAACCACTTAGAGATTTATTATTTATTTATTTACTTATTTACTTTTGAGATGGAGTCTCACTCTGTCATCCAGGCTGGAGTGCAATGGCATGATCTCAGCTCACTGCAAACTCCACCTCCCAGGTTCAAGCGATTCTCCTGCCTCAGCCTCCCAGGTAGTTGGGATTACAGGCGTGCGCCACCACGCCCAGCTGATTTTTGTATTTTTAGTAGAGATGGGGATTCATCATGTTGGCCAGGCTGGTCTTGAACTCCTGCCCTTGGGTGAGCTGCCTGCCTTGGCCTCCCAAAGTGCTAGGATTACAGGCATAAGCCACCATACCCATCCCGAAACCACTTACAGATTTATTTCAACATAACATCCTCCTTGCACGTGAGAGAAGAGGAAAGAGATAATGAATATAATATTTATCTATTAAAATACTGTGCTTTTATTTTAAGTACTTTTTCTTTACCCTGCAAATTAACTGACAGCATCTCAGAAAGAATCGTGGAGCTACTGGAAATGAATTATGAGTCAGCTAAAGCAATAGCTGCCCCCCGCATCTGCTCCCCGCACTCCACAAGCCCTCCCTCCCACCTTGCATATGCTTTTAGCATTGTACTCAATTAAAATGGAAACGTGCTCTCAGTAATTGAGTCATAAAGGGTGAAGAACTCTGTCAAACAACACAGGAGGAATAACAGCCTTCTCTGATAGAGAATTTCTCAGAGCTGTAACCCACAGACCACCTGAATGACTCACCTGAAGGAGCTTATGCTTATTTATTTGATTATTTTTTATTGTATATGCTTACAGGGTACAATGTGATGTTTTGATGTACGTATATATTGAAGAATGGTTGAGTCAAGCTAAGTAACATCTGTTACCTCACTTACCATTTTTTTGTGGGAGAGCATCTGAAATCTACTCTCTTAACAATCTTCAAGTATGCGGTACATTTTTAACTAGTCACCATGCTGTACAACTGATCTCTAGAACTTATTCTTCCTGTGTAACTGAACCTTTTATCCTTTGACCAAACAGCTTCCCACTTCCCTTCCTCCCCACCAGCCCTTAGTAACTACCAGTCTACCTTCTACTTCTGTGAGTTTGACTTTTTAGATTCCGTATATAAGTGAGATCATGCAGTATCTGCCTTTCTGTGCCTGGCTTACTTCAGGTAACATAATGTCCTTCAGGTTCATCCATATTGTTGCAAATGGTGGGATTTCTTTTTTTCTTTTCTTTTCTTTTCTTTTTTTTGAGACGGAGTCTCACTCTGTCACACAGGCTGGAGTGCAGTGGTGCAATCTTGGCTTAGTGCAACCTCTGCCTCCCAGGTTCAAATGATTCTCCTGCCTCAGCCTCCTGAGTAGCTGGAATTACAGACACATGACACCATGCTCAGCTAATTTTTGCATTCTTAGTAGAGACAGGATTTCACCATGTTGGCCAGGCTGGTCTTGAACTCCTGACCTCAGGTGATCCGCCTGCCTCGGCCTCCCAAAGTGCTAGGATTACCGGCGTGAGCCACTGTGCCTGGCCAAATAAGGAGGTTTCTGAAGATGCTTATTTAAAAGACAGTCTCTTCCCAGAAACACTGACTCAGAAAGAGCTAGGAATGTGCGTTCTCTTATTATTATTTTATTTTGTTTTGTTTTGTTGAGATAGGGTCTCACTTTATCACCCTGGCTGGAGTGCAGTGGTGTCATCACAGCTCACTCTAGCCTCAACCTCCTGACCTCAAGCGATTTTTCTGCCTCAGCCTCTTAAGTAACTGGGACTACAGGCATGCAAAGCCATGCCCAGCTAATTTAAAAATTTTTTTTTATAGAGATGGGGTCTCTGTGTTGCCCTGGCTAGTCTCAAATTACTGGTCTCAAGCAATCCTTCTGCTTCGGCTTCCCAAGGTCCTGGGATTCCAGTGTGAGAGCATCTCATCAAGACACTGGCAGACACGGGCCACTGACTTCATATAAATGGTCACCTATCTGTACAGAGCTGCTCCGCTACTCACCTGGTGGACTCCCATGTCCTGCTGCAGCTGTGGCTATTGCAAAAGCAGAAGCCGGTGAAACAGAGCAGTGGGCATTGTCCGCCGTCTGTCCTGGTTATTTGAAAAGAAAGGAAATGGAATGGAGAGGCAAATGAATAATATTCTACAATGAAAATCATCATTTTTATTCCTGCACCGGATGAAGGACTGGGCCAAATGCCCTGTATTATCTCTGTTAATGGGCAAATAACAAGATTGCACATCAGGAATTCCACTCTGGGGCTATAACCAAGAGAAACAAAAGCATACATCTACACACAAACGTGTACGTGAATATTCATAGCAGCATTGCTCATAGTAGCCAAAAAGTAGAAACAAATGTCCACCAATTGATGAACAAATAAATACAAGGGAATATTATTCAGCCACAAAAAGAAATGAAGTTCCAATACGTGCTAGAATATGGATAAACTTGGAAGACATGCCAAGTTAAAGAAGAAGCCAATCACAAAAGGTCACATATTATATGATTCCCTTTATGTTAAATGTCCAGCAGAGGCGAATCCATAGAGGGAGAAAGTAAGATTAGTGGTTGCCTAGGGCTGCTGGGGTTGGAGGGGGAATGGAGAGTGACTGCTAATGAGTATAGAATGGCTGATATGTATAGGGTTTCTTTTTGGGTGATGAAAATGTTCTAGAATTAAGTAGTGGTTTTGGCTGCCTGACCTTGTGAATATATATTAAATTTAAAAAGACTGAACGATATACTTTAAAAAGGTAAATTTTATGGTATATAAACTATATCTTAATAAAAAAAGTTCTTAAAAAAGATACCACATCATGTTACTGAGAGAATTTCCTTCTGATAGAATTTCCTTCTCAGAACACCCTTAACAGTACAGATGGTTTACATGTGGCCCTTTTAAAATCAAAAGGATGTATTGAGCAACCTTGCAGTCCCTTTCACTCCTCAGACTGTACACACAGCGTTTGGCAGTGCTGGTGCCAAGCTCGCTGCTTCTCCTCGCTCAGGCTTTTAGTGAAAACAGTCCACTGTGATTTTGACCTGAAGGGCTTTTATTAGTCTGGCCCTAATGTTTCACAATCATGCCTAAAATAAATACACACATGAGAGGGGAAGCAAAGAGCTGCTTAATGTGCCCAAGCACAAACGCATAAAACAGCTCTACCTTCTCTTTCCCCAATAGCCTTATTGCATTTTGGAACAAGGTGGCAAGTAGACAGACGCACAGGCAAAATTTCAGCTAGATAGAAATATGTGATGCTGTCCTCATTTGGGTCCTCCATAGTATCACAGGTTTCAGCCTCCTTCCTATGTTTCTGTCTCTATGATTTAGTCATATCAGGGAGGAAATAAAGGATTTGGCTTAGTTAATCCACAAACAAGATGAGGATTTCCAAGTAATCCTTATGTGAATTAAAAATTTCATATGTGAATATAAACATATGAAAAGAGAATATAAAGTAGACTTCTAATAATTGTAACACCTTGAACAGCATTTAACTCTTGCCTTGGTAGAGCCTTACTTCCATAGGTTTTGGTCCCAAACTCTTCCAGGTTACAATGAAGTCAAAGGGGTCTGTCCTATATGGCAATGGTCAAGGACGTTGCCAAGACCTGGACTGACCAAAGCTCTAAGAAGAATAGAGAGATCTGGCTAATTCCATAGTAGTACCACGACAAGCCAAGAAAGTCTACTTTGTCACCTTCATTTACCAGAAACACCCAAATGGCAGGGTAACCCATAACTGACCTAGAGCCTGAAAGCCCCAAGTGCTAATATCCATGAAGGCAGATCTCTAACAACAGCGGGACTCAGACCCTCCTAGTTGCTCTCAGAGCTCATGGCAATGACAATAGCTTCTACCAAGTTGCCAAGGCCACCGATAACCATTTGGAGCCATGTACTTTATCTTTTGCTAAAATGCCCTATTCGAAGCATGCCTGTGAGAGTCAAAAATGCCTCCACAGGCTGGGCGCAGTGGCTCATGCCTGTAATCTCAACACTTTGAGAGGCCGAGGAGGGTGAATCACCTGAGGTCAGGAATTTGAGACCAGCCTTGCCAACAAAGTGAAAACCCGTCTCTACTAAAATTACAAAAACTGCTGGGCGTGGTGGCACACGGCTATAATCCTAGCTACTCAGGAGCCTGAGGCAGGAGAATCACTTGAACCCGGGAAGCGGAGGTTTCAGTGAGCCGGGATCGCACCACTGCACTCCAGCCTGGGCGACAGAGTGAGACTCTGTCTCGGAAAAAAAAAAAAAAAGCCTTTTCATTTGGGTTACTTGGGGTGAATCTGGTTTCATAATTGTGTAATTTTCTGTTCTGACTTGAAATAATTGGCTTAAGAAGAGAAAAGCAAACATTTGAAAACAACTGTTATTTGGATATATTTATTTGAGCAGCGGGGAAAATGGGAGATAATTAAAATATTTCTACCTTTTGTCCTGATTATTTTTTTCTCCAATTAGAGGACATTTATTGTGCTCTCAAACAAATTATGGAGTAATGCTTTACAATTTTCTTAACTATATATCAAAATACATACACCAGTTTCTGCCACTAGCAAGAACGATGACTGGGGTCCCCTGTGCCTAGACCTTATTTTAGATGAAATAATATTATTAACAAGGTCTCCCCAAATTGTGATGCCCAGATGAGTTCACTCACATAGACTACATTGGGACTCATGGTAATATATCAGAAACTGGGAACATTTTGGTAAACCCAGCACTGAGATTCTTCAGCTAGCTAACATCTAAAGAAGAGTCTTTTGATTCACGTTACTCCTCACAAAATGCAATGCAATGATGGAACTAAACAAATATTGGTTAGACTAATGACATCTTCTCTAATCATTTATTTTTCCACCACTTGGTCCTACAGTAACGTTACGGTCATCCCTTGTTACCTGTGGGGTATTGGTTCTAGGATCTCCCTCAGATACCAAAATCCATGGATGCTTAAGTCCCTGATATAAAATCGTGTCGTATTTGAATATAATCTATGCATCTCTTCCTATATATTTTAAATCACCTGTAGATTATTTATAATAACTAATACAATGGAAATGCTATGTAAATAGCTGTCATACTATAATGTTTAGGGAATAATGACAAGCAAAAAAAGTATGTACATGGTCAGTACAGAAGCTTTATTCTTCTGCCAAATATTTTTGATGGGTGGTTGGTTGAATTCGCAGATACGAAACCCACAGATGTGGAACCTATGGATACAAAGGGCCGATTATATTTGCTCCCAATTAATTTTCAATAAGTGAGACTAAAAAAATTATTTTGGCAGTGAAACAATCAGGCAAAGGAAAGGTTCAGAAGCTAGAAATCATTTTTCACGTTTCTATGTCTGAGTCCCTCTTGAGCTCTTACCTCCAGGCTGGCGATAGCGGCGGTGCCGGGGAGTTGAGGGGGATCTGCAAGGTGAAAGTTCTGTGGTGTCCGCTGCAGGGGAGCTTTCCACTCCTGCTCGGTCCGCTGGTGCAGACTCTAGGACTGCTGCTTGAAAACATCATGAATTTTAACAATTAGGCCATGAATTCAAGAGCTTCTTGCCAGTATCATGCATGGAAACAAAAGTTCATTACAGATAATAAGCATTTCATTAAAGGGCTTTAATATGAAATCAAGTCAAGTGCTGATGACACTAAATCTAAATAAGGATCTTCTCTAACCCTGTCTTGACCCTGTTGGGCCTGGCTGACACTGGCCAGCCCCTTCTGTTGAATGCAGCAGCAGATGGTAAAACAAACAGGGGTATGTGGTGGATCCCCTGCCCTTCCAAATGTTTTTGCTTTCTTGGAGTGGGGAAAGATGACTTTTTCAGGTGAAAAATCAGATTGGGATTACAAACCAGAACTTCACAAGTTCTTTGCCTGTGTTGTCCCCTAAACCAAAGAAAGTTTGAATCTCTATCAATGTGGCCCTCACCAGGGATCTCTGGGGGCTCCCAAGGATCTAAAGCTATGTTGTTCAAAATGACAGCACTACCCAAACGTGGCTATGTAAATTTATATTAACTAAAGTTAAATGATCATTTTGGCTTTCCACTTGCACTAGCCATATTTTGAGTGCTCAGTAGCCACATGTGGCTAGTGGCTATGGTATCGAACAGCCCAGATATAGAGTATTTCTATCCTCCCAGAAAATTCTACTGGGTATCTCTGAGCTAGAGCTACAGATCAGCAGGAGGCAAGTGAAAACTTTTTAAATGAACCATTGGGAGGGTTTAAGGTCATTTGAGCTTCTTTGCTGCAGCTAACATCCCAAGAATAACACAGACATCATTTTAGGGTCACTGTTAGGCCATTACTAATGATGTTTCTACACCTCTTCCACTGATTTATTAAGCAGGTAAGACTACAACTTTGTGTATGTGCTTTCAGAGAAAAATAACACAAAAATGTAATAAATTTCCAACGATTCTTCCATTCTCCTTGGGGTTTTCATTAATTCCCACTGATAAAAGCTTAGTGTCACCTGCACTAATTGTACATTAATCCTGTCAGCAGAACTACTTTGCTTTGCCATTCCATTCAAGATTTCACTCAACAAACTTTCAAAAACTCCTAATGACTTCATATAAGCCATTTTTATACTTGCATGTGACTTATCCGCTTAGAAATATGGCCACAATTTTGCTTTTTTAAACACAAAGGGGCCAGGAAAAGGAAGTGGTTAGAATCTTTCTCTGAATGACATAATTACAGTAAAGCTGGCAACGATGCAAGATGCAGACAAAAAAAAATCAGTGCTTAGCTGTTGGTTTTATTATTTTCTAAATAACTCCCCCAAAATTCAGTAATGGAAGGCATCTGCTCTGTAAGAACGAGTAGAATATCAAATACACGTCCTTGATCTGATTCAACCATTCAGTCATCTCAGGAAAATGAGAAAATCATTAGACAGCAATTACATTGAACCCAGGAAATTTCCCAGTGAGAAAGCTGGACAGAACCTGACTGTGCTGATGAGTTGATGGGTGCAGCACACCAACATGGCACAAGTATACATATGTAACAAACCTGCACGTTATGCACATGTACCCTAGAACTTAAAGTATAATAATAATAATAATAAATAATTTTTTTAAAAAAAGAAAAAAAGAACAGGAAAGCAAAGTAGAATCCTGTAAGCTAACAGGCACCTACAGAGAGAAGAAACCATGCCAGCATTGGGGGCTGAGGGGAAAATTCCTTCTGGCATATTCACTTTTGATCAGGCTCCTTGCAAACAGCTTTGCCTGCAGGACGAGTGGGCAGATGTGGCTCAAAACAAATGCTAAAATCGGGAGCACTTTCAGCCCACAGGCAGGCAATTTTCAAACTAAGAACACAGAAACAGACACTAGTTGCTGTGGGCTGTGCAGCAACACTTAGGTGGCTAAGTTGTACAGCCATGGTCTAAGTGAACACTGAGGGGGTAATGGGGTCTGAATACAGTGAGCGACCCTTTGGCTCGCCTTTCTTGCCCGCTGTTGGTTTGTTTTTTGTTGAGAACCCATCACTGGGTGGAATCTGGATATCTGAGTCTGGCTGATATTTGTGTTTTGTAGAAGTACCTGGGGTTGAAGAAGATAGAGACTACCTGGTAATAAGAAGGGAGGGTACGGCCGGGTGCGGTGGCTCAAGCCTGTAATCCCAGCACTTTGGGAGGCCGAGACGGGCGGATCACAAGGTCAGGAGATCGAGACCATCCTGGTGAACACAGTGAAACCCTGTCTCTACTAAAAAACAAATACAAAAAACTAGCCGGGCCAGGTGGCGGGCGCCTGTAGTCCCAGCTACTTGGGAGGCTGAGGCAGGAGAATGGCGGGAACCCGGGAGGCGGAGCTTGCAGTGAGCTGAGATCCGGCCACTGCACTCCAGCCTGGGCGACAGAGCAAGACTCCACCTCAAAAAAAAAAAAAAAAAAGAAGGGAGGGTACTAGTGAATGTTGGATGAGCCTGGAGCAGATGTAGGGACTGAGTCAGAGGGAAATTAAATTGAACTAATTTTTCCCTAAGTTCATTGCCTCACTCATTTTAAAGGATATTTCCTATTTCGCTTCTTTCTCCTCACATTGTTCGACGTTCTCCTGCCAGGAAATATGGCAAGGCTGGCATTATCATTGCAATGACAATAAAAATGGACAAAGGTCACAAGCGCTTTTCAAAAAACATGCCCTGAAATGAATAGCTGAATGGCAGTGACGGAGACCTATGGCATCAGTAGGGACCTAATTGGCAAAACTGATATTATACAATTCGATGGTGTGGGGTTATATTCTTTTTTTTTTTTTTTTTTTTTTTTTTTTTTGAGGTGGAGTCTCGCTCTGTCGCCCGGACTGGAGTGCAGTGGCCAGATCTCAGCTCACTGCAAGCTCCGCCTCCCGGGTTTACGCCATTCTCCTGCCTCAGCCTCCCGAGTAGCTGGGACTACAGGCGCCCGCCACCTCGCCTGGCTAGTTTTTATATTTTTAGTAGAGACGGGGTTTCACCGTGTTAGCCAGGATGGTCTTAATCTCCTGACCTCGTGATCCGCCCGTCTCGGCCTCCCAAAGTGCTGGGATTACAGGCTTGAGCCACCGCGCCCGGCCGTGGGGTTATATTCTTAAGTGAAAAGCAGAAAATGTGTAAGTTCTTGGCACAGGATTCGTATTTAAGTTTGCTAACTGTTTTAAGTGTTAACATTATGTGAGGCACATGCAAACATCTTTCAAATTAAAGATGGGTCAATGTCTCCTTTTTCTTTGTCAACTCAAATTTTTGAGACTAGACAGCAGGGTTACCACAGCAGCACTCTTGGCTCTTACAGACATCATACACACACACACACACACACACACACACAGAACTTTCAGACTCATGCTGAAGTAGTGTTCATCAAGCACTTTCCTAAAATTATTAATGACCAGTAGTGCCCATACACCAATCCAAAAACAAACAAACACACAAAACCCCACAACTGAGTCTGTAATTTCTTTGTTTCATTTATTCAGAAAAATGCCAAAGAGCTACCTCAACCCAAGACTTAACTCTAAACTTTCTACCCAGAGTGTTTCCTTTGTAAGGATCCACAAGATAAATTGTTCTCAGTCTCAAGAACCAGCAAGAATGTACCTGCACAACCAATCTATTCCTAGCCTTCAATATGGATCACATTAATTGATTATATTCCTGTCTTTACTCTGTCAGCAGAGGAGCTTGGAACCACAGTCAGGGGACTCTAGGAATTGCAGAAGACCACACAGTATTCATTTTTTCAGTAATTATACACTTGGCCACACACAACTTATTCCTTTTCCCCCATTGCCTGATTTCCTTACCTATTTTATTTTTGTCTTTTTTTTTTTGGATTTTTGAGACAGGGTCTTACTCTGTGACCCAGGCTGGAATACAGTGGCATGATCAGAGCTCACTGCAGCCTTGACCTCTTAGGCTCAAGTGATCCTACTGCTTCAGCCTCCTGAGTAACTGGGACCACAGGTGCACACAGCCACACCTGGCTATTTTTTTTAAATTTTTATTTTTAGTAGAGACAAGGTCTCACTATGTTGCCCAGGCTGGTCTCGAATTCCTAGGCTCAAGCGATCCTTCCACCTTGGCCTCCCAAAATCTGGGATTACAGGTGTGAACCACCATGTCCAGCTACCTATTTCATTTTTAAGGGTAGTTGTACCCTGTATCTCTCTGAATGACCACCTTAAATATTTTTAAGTATAAGATGGGAAATAAATGCATTAAAAAGAAATTAGAGGACAGCTATAGAAAGGGGAAAGAAATCAAGATGCAAAGAAGTGGCTTAATGGAAGGATTAAGGGAGGGGTCAGGGTAAAATGAGAGCTAAGGGGGATGCATTAGGCAGTGAATGTGACTAAGAAGCCCGGGGAACAGAGGAGCTGACGGCTCTGGAGTAAAGGTTGGCTCTACGGGCTTCACCGAGTGCCATGGGCCCTTCCTAGATACAATCTTGGACTTTCTCCATTACCCAGAGTGGAAAGAGCTCAGTATTTAACTATGACCTGGAACTCTAAAATGATATTTCTAACCTATGAACCATATGGATAAATTAACTGATAAAAATATCACACTAAATCACTTGTTTTGGGGAAATCCAGTGAGAAGCAGAGGCATGAAGCCTTCAGCTTAATTATCTAATATGAGAAAGAGCCTAATATTTCTGCCATACTGTTACTCACAGGTCCTCTCCATCTGCTGGCCCCAGGTCATGAATGATCAGTGCTGCCACATGACAAAGCTCTCCAGCAGCTACTGGCTGTGTCCACATGATCCCACTCTGTCCAATATCTGTACTGACAGGTCTTCGAAGTCTGTGTCAGTGTCCTTCCCTAAGAGCTTGATCCAGCTCTTTCTCATTTATCTTGGTCTCCCCATGCTATGATTTGATATGTCCCCTAAAGCTCATATGCTGGAAACTCAAAACTCCAATGCAACAGTGTTGAGAGGTGAGACCTCTAAGAGGTGGTTACATCAAGAGTACCCTGCACTCATGAATGAATGAATGCCTTTATCTTGGGAATAGAATGAGTTTGGCCTACTTCACTCTTTCCTACCCATGTGATGCTTTCCACTATATTATAATGCAGCAAGAAGGCCCTCACCAGATGCCAGCCTCTAGAACTGTGAGAGATACATTTCTGTTCATTATAAATTACCTAGTCTCAGGTAGCACAAAACAAAGACAGAAAATTAGTACTGAGAAGTGAGGTTGCTGCTATAACGAATACCTGAAAATGTGGAAGTGGCTTTGGAACTGGGTAATGGACAGATGCCGGAAGAGTCTGAAGGAATGGGCTAGAGAAAGCCTGTATTGCCATGAATGGAGTGTTAAGGACAATGCCATTAATAGTCAGCACTCAGAAGAAGAGAAGAGCTTTCAGGAATTTGAATCTGCTAAGAGATTACTTAGGTGGTCATGAATGATCGAATGTTAGTAGAAATATGAATAGTAAAGGCAATTCTGGTGAGGTATCACACGGAAACGGGAAACAAGGTGTTGAAAACTGGCATAAAAGCCATCTTTGTTACAAAGTAGCAAATAACTTGAGTGAACTGTGTTGATGCCCAAGGGCTTTACGGAAGGCAGAACTTCAGAGTGATGAACTAGGATACCTGGTGGAAGAAATTTATAAGCAAAATATTAAGAAGCTGCATGGCTACTTTTAAATATATACAAGAGGAAAGAAATGGTTTAAAGGCAGAATTTATAATTAAAAGGGAAACAGAGCAGAAAGACTTGGAAAATTTGCAGCTCAGCCATGTAAAGAGTGAAAAGGGTGGATCACGAGGTCAGGAGATCGAGACCATCCTGGCTAACACGGTGAAACCCCGTCTCTACTAAAAAAAAAAAAAAAAAAAAATACAAAAAATTAGCCGGGCGATGTGGCGGGCGCCTGTAGTCCCAGCTACTCGGGAGGCTGAGGCGAGAGAATGGCATAAACCCGGGAGGCGGAGCTTGCAGTGAGCTGAGATCCGGCCACTGCACTCCAGCCTGGGCGACAGAGCGAGACTCCGTCTCAAAAAAAAAAAAAAAAAAAAAGAGTGAAAAGGCATTTTGGGGAGTATAAACCAAGGCTGTGGCCAAGTGACCGTTTGCTAAAAGATTAGTACTAAAGAGAGTATGGCTAAAAGAGAGCCAGGTGCTATTCATTAAGACAATGGGCAAAAGACTCCAAAGGCACTTCAGAGATCTTTCAGACAAGCTAGGACCTTGAGGGCTAGGTTTACAGACAGGAGTCTAAGGGACCATAGCATTTGCTGCCCAGGGCTGCTCCCCGCATTCCTGTGCAGTGCTCCTTGGCCACACTAGCTGTGGCCCAGCCAAACCCAGGTGCAGCGTGGGCTACCGCACCAGAGGGTGCACATGGAAAACACTGGTGGCATCCATGTGGTGCTAATTCTGCAGGTGCACAGAATGCACAAGCTGTGAAGGCATAGCTTCCCTCACCTAGATTTCAAAGGATGCTGCAGACAGCCTAGGGTCCCAGGCAGAGACCTATTGCAGGGATGGACACACTGAAGCGAGTCCTCACTGGAGACTCTCATGGCCTAGTGAAGCCATGAGAGTGAGGCCATTGCAGAAATCCTAGAACTGCCAGCATGCAACACCAGCCTGAGAGAGCTGCAGACAAGAGGCTCTAATCTATGAGAGCTGAAATGTGGGCTGAGCCCAGAAAAGCCATGGGATTGGGCCTGCCTGAGGCTTTGGGCACTTAACCCCACTCCAGTGTACCCAGGAGGCAGCACACTGAGTGAAAGATTATTCTGGAGTCCTAAGATTTAATGTCTGCCCTGTTGGGTTTTGGACTTACTTGAGGCATGTTATTCCTTTCTTCTTGCCTATTTCTCCCTTTCACTATGGTAATGTCTATCTTATCCCTGTCCCACCACCATATTACAGCTGGAAGGGAATTTGCCTCAGGATGAATCATGTCTTGAGTCTCACCCATATCTGATTCACATAAGTCTCTGGACTTTGGACTTATCAGTTGATGCCAGAACAAGTTAAAACTTTGGGGGCTATTGGGATGGAATGAATGTATTTTGCATGTGAGGAGGACATAAATTTTGGGGAAAAGGGACTGAACGTTATAGTTTGAATGTTTCCCCCAAAGTTCCTATGTTGAAAACTTAATTCCCAGTGAAACAGTGTTGAGAGGTAGGACCTCTAAGAGGTGATTATGTCATGAGGCCTGTACACACATAAATGGATTAATGCCATTATTGCAGTAGTGGGTTCCTTATAACAGCATAAGTTTGGCCCCCTTTCCTCTCTTTCACGTCTATGTGTTGCCTTCCACCATGTTATGACAGAGCAAGAAGGGCCTCACAAGATGTCAGCACCTTGATTTTGAACTTCCCAACCTCCAGAATTGTGAGAAACAGATTTATGTTCATGTACAATTATCTAGTTTCAGATATTTTGCTATAACAGCACAAAACAGAGTAAGATACCCCAATCTAACTTTTTTCCAGCTTATTATTCCAGGGGAAAAAAACTATTGATTTCTGCTTCGTCCTAGACAGTAGCTAAAGCAGCTTTCATGGTAAGATATTGGATTACCACCTTGAAGACTAAAACTAGGGAAGCTGGTGATCGAAGTGGAACATTCCCTGCACAACAAATTAAAGTGGAACACTTAATCATGGTGATATCAAAGAGATGTTTGCACACCATATTCATTGCACTGTTATGCAAATAGCCAAGAGGTGGAAGCAACCAAAATGTCTACTGATGGACAAATGTACAAAGAAAATGTAGTATCTGCATGCTGCCGTTTCCTATTATTCAGCCTATTAAAAAAGGAAATTCTATCACATGCTATCACATGGTTGAATCTCGAGGACATTACATTAAGTGAATTAAGCCATTCAAAAAAGGACAAATATTGAATGATTCCACATATAAGAGGTACTTAAACTTAAAGTAGTCAAATTTGTAGAGATAGAAAGTAAAAAGCTAGTTGCCAGGGGCCGGGAAGAGAAGAAAATGGGGTATTATACAATGATTATAGAGTTGCAGCACGATGAAAAAGTTATAGAGATCTGTCGTTCAACAATACTATTGAGCTATACACTTAAAGATGGTTAGGATGGTAAGAAGAAGAAGAAAGATTCTCAAGGAGAGTTGTTGTTTTGAAGTTTACTCAGTGCTAGAAAGCCCTAAGAGGACTAACAAGGTCTGCTCTACGGGGCTGCCCATGCTGTCAAAACAGGACAAAGCCTGTGCCTTCAGAAGCAGTGATGCCTCTTGCTCGCAGAAATGGCATTCACTGGCTGGGTACGGTGGCTCACACCTGTAATCCCAGCACTTTGATAGGCTGAGGTGGGTGGAACAGCTGAGGTCAGAAGTTCAAGACCAGCCTGGCCAACATGGTGAAAGCCCATCTCTACTAAAAATACTAAAATTAGCCAGGTGTGATGGTGCGTGCCTGTAGTCCCAGCTACTTGGGAGGCTAAGGCAGGAGAATAGCTTGAACCTGGGAGGCAGAGGTTGCAGTGGGCCAAGATTGTGCCACTGCACTCCAGCCTGGGAGACAGAGTAAGACTCCATCTCAACAAAAAAAAAAAAAAAAAAAAAAAAAAAGAAATGGCACTCACCACTAGTGATTACCACCACACCTTTACTTACATATTCTCTTTGCCCAGAAGTTCTCCCATCTCCTCTTTCCAAACCACATATCTTTTGGCTCATGTCAAAGACACTTCTTGATTCTGCTCAACCAGATGTGATCTCCCTGCTCTTCAGCTTCCAAAGCACTCTATCTACACCTCTTATACCACCTGCCCATATAGTTATGTTGTGTCTCTATTATCCACATCACTAGAGTACAATGGTGAAGGTGCTATTTACCACTGTGGACTCTAGCGCACACGGTATCCTGCACAGAGAAGAGGTTCACTCAGTGACTCTTGAAGAGACTTTACTGTATCCTCATCCCAGCCGGAGGAGCAATCAAACCACAGCCTCCAAGCCACTAGTGTTGGACACTGAAATATTTGTTCCTAAAGCTTTCCTAACTCAAAATAAATAAATAAATAAATAAATAAATAAAGAGAGAGAGAGAATCCCAACTTATCTCCAGATTTCTCCTCTCCTATCTACCACAGTGCAATAAAGAAGGTGAAAAAACTTGCCATGATCTGAAAGCTCCTGTACTTCCCATACCCTATGCCCCATTCCAGTCATTCCCTCCACAGGGTTTCCCAAGTACTGGGGCTGGGTGCAACCCTGAATGCACTTGTCAGCTTTTGCGCTGCCTCATTATTTCTGAGAAGAATCCATCATAATTTTGCTTAAGCTTGTTGTTCTAATGACTTTTTAATTATCTTCTCCCTTTCCTCCTCCATAGTTGCTAACTTGTCAATTTAAAGACTTTAAAAGAGTGCAACTTTTGATGATGACAACCACTCCAGTTAAAATTCCATTAACTACTTCACTCAGGGAGCTTACTTAAATGATCTGAGCTAGAAGCACAAAGAAGCTTCAAGCAGGTAGAAAGGCAAGCATCTGTGTATCCATCTGGGCAATCCACCTTGAAATTTGAACACTTCGTCTGATTTATTGCCCAATTTTTATTATATTATCAATAAGTCAGTTATTATACAGTTTTTTTAAAGCTGTTTGTAATTTCTCTGTGAATCATTTTTATTTTCATTACAGAAACACTGGACTTTAAAGGCAACAAGAATCACCTCTTCCAACCCTACACCGTACCAGGCTGAAAAGCTAAAGTGATGGAGAGAGGACCCTGGTTCAGTTCACTGTATATTTTATTTCATTCATTCATTTAACCAAAATTTACTACTTGTCAGGCACTGGCCAAGACACTGAGGGTACAGAGGTGAGTAAGATAGACTGCTAATCTCATGGAGCTTACATGGCAAAAGCGGCCAAGTAGAGGAAAGAACGAGTGCAAGGACCCTGGGGCAGGAAAGACGAACATATTTCTGACACAAAGAGGAAATCAATATGACAGTAGCCTAGTGGATGAGGGAGCGTGGCAGGAGCAGGGGCTGGAGAGGGAGACAGGATCCATGTCTCACAGACCTGAAGGCCCTGGCAGGGAGAATGTACTTTATTCTAAGTGTGACAGGAAGTCAGCAGAGAATTGAAGCCAGAAAGTCTATGATCTAATCAACACTTTTTAAAAAATTATTTTGGCTATGTCACGAGCAATTAACACTGTCTCCAATTTGATTTCTCCCCTATACCTCTGCTATAACATGGAGCACTGTCCTCATAACTAAACTAAAAAAGCCATCGTGGTACTTCCAGCCTAGCTCATCCTCAGCAGAGAAAGGCTGGAGGTACACAGGTACCTAAGGCAAACAATGGAGGAGGAGAAGGCTCTGCAGCCTGAGCTCACAGGTGAGAGGACCCAGAACCTCCCGGTGTGCAAAGCACCATGCTAGGCTCTTTAGCCAACCAGTCTTAACCAAAGTCCAAGAACTCTCTAGCAGTAGCATTCAGATATGCTATTCTTCCACAGACAACTGACCACAATAAGCCTTTTACTACAGGGGCATAAGGACAACTAATCTTGCTTTCTGTTCCAGAAGGGCCAGAGGAATCTACAGGAATTTTCTCTTCTAACTCACCACTGAGCTCATTCTACTTTCTATGCAGAAGTATTAAAGTTGTAAAGAAAGGGAAGCAGGGTTCCAAAAGGAAGGGTGAGGAGGCAGGTGGCCAGCAAATGTGGGTGTAATTATGCAAATGCGCTAGATAATACCTTTTTGAATACTTCGTTTCAGCTTGTTACACAGATCCACGCGTGGGTTATCGACATTCTCTTCTACTGATCCCGGGCTTTGCTCTGGAGAAGATAGGCCTCTGCTGAGATCCAGTGGTATTTGACCAGTGTGTGGCGGTGGAGAGGCAGCAGGGCTCTGGGTCGTGGTGGTGGGACTGGTGGAAGTCGTCAGGTCCAATGCTCCGATCTTTGAGTTCAAGGGAGAAGTCAAAGACAGCTTTCTGGCCCTCACTGGGGAAGATGTTCTCGACACAGCCAGTGGTGGTGGGGAAGAGAATTTGCGACACAGACGTGGGGATTTTCCATCCACCAAATGTTCTCCTCTGTTGTTCTGGCTGGTAGCAAAAAACAATTCCAATGACCTTAAAATAAGAGCAAAAGTGGCTAAGAGATTGTAGCCAAGTGAAATTAATTCCCAGATGTCATTCAAGAACATGTTCCCTTCATTTATAGGCCACGATCTCATTGCACTTCTATCGCTGGACTTTCCTTAATCTAAATGCTACATGTATACCCTCCACCTGCCAAAGAAGCACAGACACTTATTAGCCATCGTCTAATCCCTTGCTACTAAACTGTGGTGCAAACACCAGCATTGGGATCTCTGGGGAGCTTGTTAGAAATTCAGAACTCAGGCTCCACTCCGGGCCTGCTGAATCAGAGCCGGCAATTTAACAAGACACCCTCCCCCCACCACATGCAAGCTGATTCTTATGCATATTAAAGTTTTAAAATCATAATTGTCAAAAAAAAAAAAAAGAAAGAAAAAGAAAAGCCAAAAGCCATGGAGTTCATTTCCAAATAATCACAGAGCAAGCAAAGGCCAATTGGAGATTTCAGGTTTTCAACTTTGTGCCTGGGGAACTCTGTGTGACCTTTACATATGGCCTTCTGCTGGAGGGGCATGGTATTTTCAGAAGCAAGCTAGTACACCCTAGGATCTGCTTTGCAGAGCTGGCCGGCATGGTGACTCCTGAACGAAGAGGGCCATATGCTAATGACAGGCAAATCTCTAGCGATAGGTGTACCTGACGGGGATGGAGGTGAAAGGCCTCTTGTATATGTCAGAGAGTTTCCCCAGCACCACAGCGGCAGTAGTGAAAATACGATAGGTGTGCAGAAAGGTGTTGAGGAAATCGATACTAAGAAACCGCAAGTCTGTCAGTCGTTCCAAGAGGCGCTCCACGCTGGCATAACGGATCTGGGGCACTTTGCAAGAGTTGAGTGTTTTACTGAAGCAAATGTCAGTGTCGTCTTTATGAAGGCGGGCATCAGACCTACATGCAAAGGCAGGAACATGATGGTAAAACCAGGAGGAGGCTTTCCCCTCGGCCACTGAGTATTTCAGCATTTGTTATCACACACTCAGGAGTGGGCTTCTCACTGCATTTGATAGGAGACAGATGATTGCACAGTTGTCCCTCAGTATCCTTGGGAGATTGGTGCCTTGATCCCCCCACCATATAAAATCCACAGACACTCAAGTCCCTCATATGAAATGGTATAGTATTTCCAAATAACCTATGCACAACCTCCTGTATACTTTCAATCATCTCTAGATTACAACACTTAAAACAATGTGAATATTATGTAAAATGCTGTTATCCTGTATTTTAAAATTTGTATTTTTTTTATTGCTGTATAGCTATTTTTTGTTTTTCTTTCTTCCAAATATTTTGGATCTGCGGTTGACTGGCAGGTAGAGGGCTGATTGTGTATGTCTATATGACATACACACATATCAGCATAGGCAGGGTTATGAAAACATCAAGTTTATTATAATTTAGGAAAGCCAGAACGAATAATGGAGGAGGTAAATAATAATTTGTCTCACTTTGTGGATTCCTTCTCTCAAATTCAGTCATGTTTTATTAGGAAGATGAAGCCAAAGGCCCTCTTTAGGAGCAGGGGAAAGCATTGCTTATGCCCTTAAAGCAAAATATCAACAGTGTGCATAAAAAGTATTGGGTGATACCTCCCACAATAGGGGAACACAGATATCACTGCTATATCTGCAGTTATGTCTTTTCCCTGACTTCTAATTTTGCACATTTGTGCTTTCCTCCCTTTCTTTTTTTTATTAAACTGATGGATATAGGGTTAGGTATTTTGCTCTCTAGAATCAGCTCTTTTTATTTATCCCTTCTACTGTTTTTTATATTGTATTAATGTCTGTTCTTATTTCCTTCCTACACTTTCCTACAGTTTAGTCTCTCGTTCTTTTTCTAAGCTCTTGATTTGAGTGCCTAATTTGTTTATTTCATTCTTCCTGGCTTATTAATGACTTTTAAGGATATCTATTTTCTGAATACTGTTTAATCCACAAGTTTCAAGTGTGATATGTTATGTTTTTATTATGTTTTCAAAATTCTGGGTATTAAAAATGTCTTCACTTAAAAAAAGGTAATGGGTGAAGGATATTCCCCCTGAATAGCACCTACCACTGCCACCCTGAAATCCACTGCTTTTGTCATTCCGTCAAACCTCCCATCTGGCTGCCCCAACCCCTCGCCTTCAGACCATTGCACTGGCAGCTTCTCCAAGTGGACAACGAGGACTGCCAGTAGCCTTCACTTCCCCTTCTGAGACTACTTGTTTGTTTTCACTGCAGCATTTCAGAACAGGCGATCAATGAAGTCCTGAATTTCACCACTTGATTAAAGGATCTGCTACAGGGTCAGTGACGTTCAGTGAGCCAATTGCTTGCTGAGAATCCATTGGCTGAGAATCAGTAGGAGTGCCCTTAATTAGCCCTTTCAGCGCTTTGAGGGATTTGAAATTATATATTTATTTTATTTTGGATAAAAAGGAAACAATTGCTTTCTTAGCTTGCTCTTAGAAATGTCCCAGCCCAAAGTACGCTCAGTGCAGGTGGAAGTACTTCATCTGCAAGCCTGAAAGAGCATTTTCAAGGAGCAGCTTCCCCCTGCCAAGGAATTGACTGGGGTGGCCCATTAGCTTGAGTTACATTACTGATCTTGAAATGCCCAAGTGCATCTTTTGAGATTCTTGAAAATAACAAGGCACTTTCTTCCACTCACTATGTGTCCCTCAACCAACTTTATTTTTCTGGTTCTTAATTTGCTCATGCATAAAAAGATCCCAGAAAATTTTGTGAATCCATCAGCCTGTCCAGAAGATGGCTGAGCTAGATAATCACTTGTTATCCCATCATTTTCCACCAAAAAAATCTCTATTTTCTAAGAAAGTTGAGATCAAATATTATTAAAAGAAAGTCATAGTTTACATACCCTATAAAGGGATATTTTCACCTAATAAGCGTCATGATTTTCACATTCTATTCGTAGTTTTGAGCTTTGCATCCTTTGACTATAATTAGCTTATTTGAAACACTAGGACAAAAAATGTGTTGAAGCCAGCATGAAATTAAAATAAAACTGACTAATTACACTACTTGCCTTCAAAATCGTGATGACATTTTCATTTTAAGTAAAGAAATTAAATATTATGAAATTATTTAGTTTTCTTTTATTACACTGAGTAGAATCTTACTTTATTTCCTAAGAGACTCTCAAGAAAAATATAATACATTACTGAAGTCTCCTATGATAACAGCAACTCCTCTTTGGTAAACACAAGAACAATCTTGAGAGATCAAACCCATATCATCTATTATAATTGGTAAGTTTTAAAAGGAAGTGAGTGCTTACAAAGTGATGCCTTGTCAGTAACAAGACACAGTTATAATAGGATAATTTTTCTAACTCTGAGAAATGTTGAGTTTTTTCTTCATGGTTTATAGATAGGGAAATACATAGGGAGGAATATAAACTTCAGGGTAGAATAGAGCCATCAGAAGGAACAGAGATTGCAAAATCTCTTTGCTCTGATTGAGGATAATCAGGCTCAGTAAGGCTGGGAAAAAATAGTAGTACATATATAAAACTTCACTCTGCCTTGGGAATAAAACTAGTGTATTATAGATATGTTGGATTTAATAGAAAATCTTTACAGTCCAAGATACAGGTTTCTGTCCTAACAGGAGAACAGTTCCAACTCATTAAGTGTCACCTCTGTGCACCCAAAGGCAGAAAAGTCCTGGTCTGTATGTAAGTGGTAACACAAATGAGATTGGACATGGACACTGGTAAACTGCCATGGTGGGGGACAAAAGATGCATTTGGGTGCCAGCAACAACTGATCAGGCACAAAACTGAAGTCTTCATTCGTATTAATTTTATTTTATTTTTTTAATGGAGTCTCACACTGTTGCCCAGGTTGGAGTGCAATGGCGTGATCTTGGGTCAGTGCAACCTCTGCCTCCCAGGTTCATGTGATTCTCCTGCCTTAGCCTCCTGAGTAGCTGGGATTACAGGCACCCACCACCAAGCGTGGCTATTTTTTTTTTTTTTTTTTTTGTATTTTTTAGTAGAGATGGGGTTTCACTATGTTGGCCAGGATGGTCTCAAACTCCTGACCTCATGATCCGCCTGCTTCAGCCTCCCAAAGTGCTGGGATTACAGGCGTAAGCCACCGTGCCTGGCCAGTATTAATTTTTAATGTCAACAAAATGTATGTGTAGTGGGCATACAGCTGCCCTAGAGTTTAGTGGCTTAGAACTTGTCTGCACTTTCTCACTTACACATTCTAATTCCAAAGCAGGTGGACTTTCATGGTTGTCTAACCGCCAAGAAAGTGCTTTCAAATACAATGAAAATCATATATATCCTTTTGGAAAATATCAAAATTAAAATTCTGTGGTAGAAAATTAATAAGAAAACTCTAACCCAATGATGTGAATTCAAAAATTAAGTCATAGTTTGGACTTTTTGACTTAATATTCTACATTTATTATTTATCTTAACATCATAACATTTTAACTAACCTCGTTTCAAATATCATACTGAATTCAAAACCTAGAAAATTGAATGTAAAATGAATTTTGCCCTAGAATTTAAAATGGCCCTACCCAAAATATTTTTAAATTTGACTAGTAATGTAAAACACTATCATCCTTTTATCATTTATATTTTTCTGTAGCATTGATTGCACCAGTATTATGTACTCTGCCTTCATGTGATATAATAATAAGTTTTAAAACTTGTACCATTGGGATGATGCTAACTGTAGTTAATATCTGTCAGAATAGGAAAGTCTTCCTTCTAAAGTTAATGTTATTTATTGCTTCAGCATAAACAGTTCAGACTTCAAAATATCCACATAAAAAGCCATAAAAGACAAACTTTTTTTTAGTTTCAAGTAACTTGTTTTATAAACATAGAACTGCTTTTAAAAATATATTTTACTCTTAGAATTTGGAAGGAAAATAACCAAGAAAATGAGAGTAATGAAAAATGTGGTTAGCTTTAAAATACTCCCAAGACAATTTCTGAATTTGAAAACAAAGTATATGGAGACAAAATCATGAATACAGACAGCTCTAGCACACAGTTACTGATAACTTTTCATTTTAAACCAGAGCTTTCCTAGTGGAAAATTGTTAAGATTTACTTTGTTAAAAACAGCTAGAGCAGGATGGCAGCCCTAGGCAAATAGCCTCTGGGGCAAAGCATAAATAGGCAGTGGGTGGACAGCAAAGCCACTTGATTCATGTTATCTAAATGTAAACATATCTGAATGGCCAAATCTGGGTAATATGATTCATACCCAATGGGAGGATTCATACTCAATGGGGCAGCCACACCTTGGTCCACCCTCTGAACTTGGCACATCTGGGTGTCACTATTATTATTATTATTATTATTTATTATTATTTGAGACGGAATTTTGCTCTTGTTGCCCAGGCTGGAGTGCAGTGGTGTGATCTTGGCTCACTGCAACCTCTGCCTCCTGGGTTCAAGTGATTCTCCTGCCTCAGTTTCCCGAGTAGCTGGGATTATAGGCCTGCCACCACGCCAGGCTAATTTTTTCTATTTTTAGTAGGGATTGGGTTTCACCATGTTGGCTAGGCTGGCCAGGCTCTTCTTGAACTCCTGAACTCAGGTGATCCACCCGCCTCGGCCTCCGAAGTGCTGGGATTATAGGCGTGAGCCACTGCACCTGGCCTACTATTTTAAATTTTATATTCAACTTGAACATCTTAGGATTTTGTCCTGAGTGAAGATATATGTAACAGTATAAAAAACAATTTTTCTATGCTATGAGTTAGTAAAGTGTGAATGTGAAAAATCATTTTGATAGTCTTATTTATAATGGAATCATATGAATCACTGTGTTCCTATCAAGAAACATATTCTCAATAAGAAGCAGAATTCTATGGATGCAGTATTTTATTCAAGGTTTTACATGCTCTGCCAATTTAATCTTGATTAAAATGTAAAGGAAAGGATTCTCACACTTACTTAATCATATGTGGCACAGTGACTTTGGAATTCTCTTCAAACACTATAGTCATTAAACCATTACATCGTATATTGTCCACACACTGTGAAATAAAAAGTTGACAATTACAACCCACATGAAAGTCTAGGCAGGTCATATATTCCCACAATCGTTTATAGCCAAAAGAATCAATTCAATTTCTTTCTCTCTCTCTCTCTCTCTCACTCTCTCTCTCTCTCTCTCTCACACACACACATACACACACACACACACACACACGGAGCAGGTAAATATTACACACTGATGAATAGCTTCAGTATTCAGATACTAAAACTGTACCAACTAAATGCCTGACAAATACCTGAGGACAGATACAACAGCTATATTTTCCCTGAATGTATTTCCCAAGAATTCTGACCACAGCGTCACTTTGTCACAATTCTTTGGCAGCTCCAACACTACTTGAGAGGTGACTGGGACCTGACCATCATCGCTCTTGCTATATTCATTTTCTGCAACCAGGGGGTGGTATGGAGTAGTCAGATTAGAAATAGTGGCTTCCTAAGATGGAATTCATCTTCTGTCTCACTAGTAAGCTCTGCCTCTGCTTCTCAGGTATTCTTTCCAATAAATTCCCACATTTTACTAGTACCTCTGGCAGCCTCTGTTGATACTAAGGCTGTTTGGTGAAGGGACCATGTGTAATTTCTCCTGTCTCTGGCATGCTTAAAGCCACGTATCATCTTTTTCTCTTTTCCAAGGGAGAGTTCAGGAAGCTGTGCTAATTTTCTCTGCCTTCATTATTTAATCTATGCCTTATCAATTTAAATTTTCTCTCTGCAATTATTTTGGGTTAGAGAAGAATTTATTTTGAATTATACATATTCCCTTTGAACAAAACAGGAAAATGAAAAAAATATAATCAATTTTTAAAATAAAAAATTGCTTCTAGTCCCTATGACACTATACAGTGCTTTGTGGCTATAATTAAATAGTGCGGTGAAGCTGATTGCAATGTGACCTCACATAGGTCCTGAACTCAGGGTCTACCCTAAACACCAATGTTCTAATAAAAGAGTGAATATGCAGGTAAGAAACTTTAGATCACTGGAATTCTGACTATTCAGTCTACTTAGTATTTCAGCCATGTTCATACTTGTTGTTCCTTAAAACTTTGTTTTCCTCACATCTTACGCCATTACTTCAACTACAAAGCATAAAGGATGCCACTTGTGGGAAGAAAGTAGAATATTTTTAAGTTCCCTTTCAATATATTTCCTTAAGCTACAGCATCTGGAAGTAATTTGGAGTTATATTTTAATATAAATAATTATGATCATCGACCATAAATTTGGCCATTTTTGCTTATATGTGAATTTATGCTCTACCTTATCCCACAAGTGGATTACAAAAACACATATAATAAGACAAAGTTAAGGTAAGTGAGAAAATCAGAGGTGATTTAGATAAAGGATGGCAAACAATAAGACGAAGCCTGAAATAAAGCCACCACACACACTTTATGTTGAGAGCACTTGCCAGAAGTGGGCCTCAAAATTAGCAGGGCTATGGAGTAGTCAACTCAAAGAGGGACTCAGTGTTAGCTACGAAATTCATACTTGAGTAGAAGGTCAATTAATCCTAGTCTAGGACCAGACAGGACAATTGTCTCATGGGTTCTCATCAAGAGAAATATTGAATAATGTAGTGAACAATGTCCTCAACAATATCTTATTATTATTATTTTTTAGAGACACTCTCATTCTGTTGCCTAGGCTGGAATGCAGTGACACAATCATAGCTCACTGTAACCTCAAATTCCTAGGATCGAGTGATCCTCCTGCCTCAGCCTCCTGAGCAGTTGGGATTACAGGTGTGTGCTACCACACTGAGATTTCTTTTGTTTTGTTTTGTTTTGTTTTTAAATGTAGGGACAGGTTCGTGCTATGTTACCCAGGCTGGCCTTGAACTCCTGGGCTCAAGCAACCCTCCCATCTTCGCCTCCCAAAATGCTGGGATTACAGGTGTGAGCCACCTGTATTGTTGAGCCACAAGATATTGTTGCACCTGGCCAACAATATCTTTAAATAACTACAAGTTTTGGCAAACTGTTTTGTATAAACAGTTGAAAAATACAATTCCAAACATACAACCCTGTGGTAGACCCCAAAGAATGTGACCCAGAGGCCCATCCTTCCTCTGCTGGTCTGCTTGCAAGCACAGGTTTCACACTCTCTAGAAAAGAGCACGGGCTGCTCTTCTTCACACTGAAGAGATGCTGCTTCTCTTATCCTAGTTTGTGTAAGTCTTGAGCATCAGGAAGTTGGAAATAGTATTTTCCCACAAATCCTGAAACTGCTGCATCCTGTGTGTCCAGTTATGTAGAGTCAGTGTTTCAACCAGCAAGCCAAGCTGCCAGTAAGTGGGATATCTTCTTGTGCCCGAAGAAAGGCCACACTGCCTCTCTGTGGGAAAGCTCTCAGTCAGGGCCTGATGAAAATACACATCAAGGGCCCTGTTTCACAGTGGGGACATACATGGAAGAATGAAGAGATGGGGATGGCTGGTGCATGCATTCATAATGAAGAAAGTAAGAGAGAGGACAGAGAAATCAGTTGGAGGCAGGCTACGGAGAAGGGAGTCTTGAATTTTAATTTTATCCTACAGGCAGATGGGAAGCTAATGAGGGTTTCTAAGCAGCTCCCTTATGCTGAAAGATCTAAACTGACTTCATGGTGGTATTCATTCAATGAAAAAAGAGGCGAGAATGAATGGAGACCCAAGGGATCATTGGAATATTGAGTCTGTAATTGAAATGATTCATACCTCCCCTGAGGCAGACTGTGGGAATAAAGAGAAAAGGGTGGACATACATATTTTGAAGAAAGGAATAATAAAAGTTGATGAATTACTGAATAAAAGCAAGAGAAAAAAACAAGGTAAAATCAAAGATGGCCATGGTTATAAGGCAATTTTAAACTTTCTGATGCAAATATACTTAAAAGTAATAAAACAGGCCGGGCGCGGTGGCTCAAGCCTGTAATCCCAGCACTTTGGGAGGCCGAGACGGGCGGATCACGAGGTCAGGAGATCGAGACCATCCTGGCTAACATGGTGAAACCCCGTCTCTACTAAAAATACAAAAAACTAGCCGGGCGACGTGGCGGGCGCCTGTAGTCCCAGCTACTCGGGAGGCTGAGGCAGGAGAATGGCGTGAACCCGGGAGGCGGAGCTTGCAGTGAGCTGAGATCCGGCCACTGCACTCCAGCCTGGGCGGCAGAGCGAGACTCCGTCTCAAAAAAAAAAAAAAAAAAAAAAGTAATAAAACATAGCCAAATGTCTTTCCAATCACCCAGAGTTTAAACAAAGTTAAACAGTCAATGTTTTGAATTCTCAAGAGCACCAAGAAGGCACATTGATTACATGGCATTGGGATTTTACTAAATATCTGTCTTACAACTGCATTTGTGAAGTACTTACTATGTGAAGACACTGGGCTAAGTACTGGGAAATGAGGACAAAGAGAAGAAAAGTAATATATGAAAGAGCTTTGAAGATGAATAAGGCAAGCCACTTCAAATTCACTTTCCTAATCCCGATGGGGACAAAATGGATTAACATCATCCCTGTTCTTCCCAAGCTATGTGGCAGGGTCGGGGGGCGGGGTAATGAGGAAAAGGATTGGATGGGGAGAGGGGTTGCACACTGACAAGGGTAAGTGCTCCTTCACCCAGCGACCTTTCTAGCTATTCCTTAGACTTCTTTTCACTCTCAGTGTTTCTGAATCACAACGAGGAAGCCCCCTGGGGAACCAACACAGAAAGTGGGAAAGTAGACATGGTGTTTGGTGAGACCTGTGGGAAATGAACAATGTTCCTTCAATTTCCTTCAACATTCTAAGCAAATGACATAGTTACTGAGACGACAGCCTTAGAATGACTACACCATCAAGAACAGAGGTGAGGTAATGGGGAGACCACTTAAACTCAGCCCAGAGCTCCCACACAGCTTCAGAGACAACCACACTATTTAAGTGGAGCCCAGACAAGGTGGGGATGGGCACTGGAGGTGGCCAGAGTCACAGACCTGGGTCATAAAGAAGCATCTCTGTCTCGTCCTGGACAGGGGGTCAGAAGGCAGAGATTTAACTCGTTTCTTAGGGATTCATAGTCCAAACCCCTGGGGAATACAGGAATTAGGTCTGGAAGTCCAGGAAATGTACCACTGGAGATGAGTTCAAAGGGCTTGTCATCCTACCTGCACCAACAGTCAGAGAATGGAAGGGCAGAGCTACCTGGCAGCCCATCAAAGCTACAGGATACCCACAATCACAGTATCTTAAGATGCAGTTTCCTGGGGGCTGACTTTGTCTACTTCCCTCCTCTTAGAAACCAGAAGGGAAGCAGCTTTTGCTTTTTGAAAGAGGGAACCAAGAGGAAGGGGGTCTCAAGACCAATCTGCCCAGTTCACTTGCCCAGGAAACTCTACAGGGCTGAAAGTAGTAGGGAAGACAGTCAGTTTCCATAGTCCACAACAGAAGCCACGATGTGTGACCCAAGTGCCAAGGAGTGAGAGATGAGCCCACTCCAGGGAGCTGAAATAGAACGTTTTCTCCTGTTCCCAACATAAGAAGCAAGTGCTTTCCCCTCCTTCATCCTTCATCTATGGTGCCAATCCAGAGTTTAGCTGTGTGTCTCTTCTGTTTTCCAGGATCTGGAAAGGTTTTGTGGAGAAAAACAGAAGAGACACACTGAGACATTTTTTGATCAGCTACAGTGTTACATATAAACAGCTTAGTCAGAATACTGCATAAAATTTGACAGAGAAAAAATAAGATAAATCTGGCTTTTCATACCTAATATGAATACACATAGAGTACTACTTTGGCTGGAGTAATATTTAACTTGAAAAACCATGTAATTATACAAAAGAGAATTGGAAAGGGGAAATAATACATTAAAAATTATCACAAAAAAGATGAAAAATGAAGGGTGAAGAATTTTATTACTATTAAGCTATTTATTTTTTAAATAAATTATTCATCTACGAAATAGGAAAGAAGAGGTCTTCATTTTTTTCTCCTCTCTCTCTCTTCACAAATATAGGAATTTATAGTTTGAAATTTAGGAGATATAGGCAAAAATGAATATAGACTTTTATTTTTCATCTTAATGTTTTTATTTTTTATTATTAAATAATTCAAATATACGTAAAAGAATGAGCCATCCACGTACCAGCCACTAGACTTAACTAATATTAACACTTTCCCATATTTTCTATAGATCATTGTTTTTCTATAAAGGATATAAAACACTATAAACATAGTTAAATCCTCCTCTTTTTTTCCATTCCAATAGGCTCTTTCTACTCTGGAAGCAATGACTATCTTGAAGCTGATGGATATCCACTTGTCCTTCTTTCATTCCTTGTTTCTTATTTTACTATATATTTGTGTATCTGCCCATCATAAGTACAATATTATTTGCATTTAATTTTTATATAGATGCTTGTATTTTTCTCACACAACATTGCTTTTAAGATTTGTTCATATCGATATGCATAGTTCGTTCATTCATATAACTGCTATATATCCCACTAGATAAACATAAATTACAGTTTAGTCAATCTCATATATGTACACATTTAAAAGGTTTTCATTTTCTGCTATAACAAAGATACAGTGACTATTACAAATTTCTCCTTGTGAAAAGTTTTTCCTATCTTTTAATTTTTCAAAGGCAATCTGTCTTTTTACCTTTTGAGATTTTTCTTTTTGTGTTTTGTCTTCTATAGTCTTACCTCGACGGGTCTAGATGAGGTTTTTATTTGAGTTTATGTAGCTTGGAATTTGGTATGTTTCTTCAGTATGAGGATTCGTATCTTTCATCCACTTTCAAAATTCCTACTCATTTTCTCTTTGAAGACTGCATCTTTTCTATTCCCTCAAATCTTTCTTTCTGCAATTCTCATTCCAGAAATGTATATTGGGCTTCTAACTCTATCCTCCCTCTGATTTCTCATATTTGCCATCTCTTTATCTCTCTTTGCTGTATTTGAGGTAATTTCCTAGAATATAGGATCTATATTCTATATAGCTATATAGAATACAGATATTCTATAGCTATCTCTATATAGTTATATTCTATCTATAGCTATATAGAATATAGCTGCATTGTATCTATAGTTATATAAAATATAGCTATACCTATCTATACCTATATATAGGTATAGAACCACATACCTATATATATTATCTGGTTCTAATCATCTCACTAGCTATGGTTGATCCACTGTCTTTAATAAATTTTCAATGAATTTCTCATGAATATGTAATGTTGTGGTCCTACAGTTTCTAGTTTTAGATTTTTCTACGTGGTTCTTTGACAGGTTAGCCTGGTTTTTCTGCATAGTGATCTCTTCTTTCCTTATGATTTTTTTCTTTCTTTTATAGTTTTATTATACTTTAAGCCTTGTTATTTTATGGTCTTTTCCAAGTTGTCACCCCATTACTTGAGGTTCTTGTAGTGCTAATTCTACTGCTATCCATGCCTGCTAAGTCTCGCTCAGGATAAATAATTTACTCACAAGATTTGTAATTTTTAATCTGAGCACATGTCATGAGCCCCAGATTGTAGAAGTGTTGCTAATGGAGTGGCTTTGTGTTTCGGGCTGCAAGCATGCCTGGGATTTCAACATTCAAAAGTTATTTTTAAAACAATTTCTCAGTTTGGCATTTACACCATGTGAATAAGTCTGATTTCAAATCTGTAGGCCAGAGACACATTCTTTTTTTTCTTTTTGTGAGACAGTCTCACTCTGTCACCCAGGCTGGAATGCAGTAGCATGATCTTCACTCACTGCAACCTCCACCTCCTGGGTTCAAGTGATTCTCCTGCCTCAGCCTCCTGAGTATCTGGGACTACAGGCATGTGCCACCATGCCTGGCTAATTTTTGTATTTTTAGTAGAGATGGGGTTTCATCATGTAGGCCAGGCTGGTCTCAAACTCCTGACCTCAAGTGATCCACCCGCCTCAGCCTCCCAAAGTGTTGGGATAATAGGCGTGAGCCACCGCATCTGGCCACATTCATTTTTAAAAAGAAGATTTTTAAAAATTCAGAACCCAAGACAAAGACAAACTTCTTTCTTTCTTTCCTTGGGTCAAAGGGTACAGTTTTTTAGGTTCCTGTTTCACAAAGGGAATACCCTTTCAATGCCCAGGCTTTAAATAGAGAACTTGATTAATGGGCCTTAGGCCAACTCTTGCCCTCTTTATATGTTAATACCACTAGGACACGGAACTAATATCTAGTCTAAAACCATTCCCAAGTCTGTAAGTCTTTCACTTTAAATTCCCTTGTTTCTGGCAACAAGAGATTTCCCTTCCTATCTGTAAATATACCTACACATTAAAATTTTTTAGTTTTACTGATTTTATGTGTTAAACATTTCTGTTTTTATAGCAAGAGGGGACCTAAATCAGCTTAGTTCTCCATAGTACCAGAATTGGAACTTGAAATAAATGTTTTAAACTCAAAAGAGGAGATTTATGTGACCATTTCTGCACATCTCATTATCCAGTGTCAAGTCTCATTCATAAATCTTTCTGAGTCATTGTCAAGCCTTAAAATTATTTTAGGAATAAAAGGAAATTTTTACTTTCACTCAAGTTTCAGGAGAACAAAATATATATTCAATCCAAACCATACCTCAGAAGACTATGTAATGAATAGTCATATTTTAAGTTATATAAAAAGGTCTTTGATAATTAGCACACAACCTTTAATCTATCCATGAGATGGATGGGTGGATAGATAGATGCATGGATGGAGAGAGAGATAGAGAGAGAGAGGATAGATAGATAGATAGATAGATAGATAGATAGATAGATCTTATTATGATGTATTTATAATAGGGGAATGGTTTTCAAAATGAGTTCCTTGTCCCCAGACTTCAGGGACATCCCCAGGCTGTACAAACAGGAATGTGAAAAAAAGAATGGCTCCTGGAGTCTCTAGGTCTACCAACTTTATTTCAACCAGAGCATTCTGCTTTTATCTTACTTCCATTTGGGACTTGGAGTAATGCTGCAATGAAGAAAGAGTTCTGCTCTAGAAAAAAGGTTTAACTACAATAGAATTGGTATATGTGAGTGTGTACATGAACGGCCTCACAGAGGAAGGTGTGGCATACATTTATGGTTATATAAGCGTGTACCCTGGTTGTTGGGAAGAAGTGATGCCTACATACAGTTCTTAATTAAGAAATACATTCAAATAAGCAGGGTTTCAGATATCTTTAATGTCATCTTGAATTTGTGTGAATTACAATAAACCTTGAAGTTAACAGGAGAACAAAATTAGATTCCTAGATCATAGATAGTCTAGTTCAGTTTGTAATGGGTGGAATGGGATCTGGGAATACGTATGTTCACAAAAGCCCCAAGTGATTTTGAAGCAGCTGGTCTTTGGACAAGTATTGAGAGTGACTTCTCCACCAAGAGTTTTTCAGGGTCTTACTTAAGGCAGTACCTATTTAAAGACCAGTGGTCTACTGTGGTACCATATTTTCCACCTTCCTGATACTTCTAAGTACTGGCAAGAAAGGTTAGAGTCAATTTTTAAAATTCACCTTTTTATGTTGAAGAAGAAAATTCCCTTTTGATTTCTGAGAAGCTATTTTTAGGGAGAAAGCATGTCCAGGGTGCTACAAATTTGTCTACACAGGTCTATATTTTGGGATATCTATCCAAACCAAGAAGCTCAGAGGTAAATTTTAATTCTGCATTTTAGTTAATAGCCATAATTACAGTGGATCTGTTTAATAAACCATTATGTATGACAGTGAGACAAGCACAAATGAATGTGCTTTATTGAAATAAATAGTCAAATCTTCAGCCTCCAATCATTCCCTATAAATAGATGAAAAAGGGGAAGAATTATTGGTTGAGACCATTAGCCACTTGTACTTTTTGCTGGAGGCGCCAACAGTTAATTATGGCCTTACTGGTGTAACTAAGAGTGTGATTAATCATTCAAGTTCCTTCTAAAAATTACAGCTTCAGAGAGAGAGAGAGACCTGGCAAAGCTAAAAGTCTTAAGTTTTGTAGAGTTTCTTATGGGAAACTGGGATTGTAGCAATACTCAGGAACCACTTTATCATCCTAAAAAAAGAGCTACCTATGATTAGTATAATACACCACAATAGCTTAGCAAGGTGGCTTCAAATCAAGCCAGAAAAAGTAAGATTTAGAAAAATAGTGGCCAGGCACAGTGCCTCATGCCTGTAATCCCAGCACTTTGGAAGGCTGAGGCGGGTGGATCACGATGTCAGGAGATCGAGACCATCATGGCTAACATGGTGAAACCCCGTCTCTACTAAAAATACAAAAAATTAGCCGGGTGTGGTGGCGGGTGCCTGCAGTCCCAGCTACTAGGGAGGCTGAGGCAGGAGAATGGTGTGAACCTGGGAGGCGGAGCTTGCAGTGAGCTGAGATCATGCCACTGCACTCCAGCCTGGGTGACGGGGCGAGACTCTGTCTCAAAAAAAAACAAAAAACAAAAAAAAGGAAAAGAATAGAAAAAAAGAAAAATAGTGACAAAAATTAAAAAGACAAAATAATGGAGAACATATATATTCATAATCTAAATAGAAAGAAAATGTTCACTTCCCTAGTCTATAAGGCCAGTGCCAGTGAATTACTGTCTATCCAGTATAAAAAGACAGAAATAGTAGAAAATGTGAATCTCATTGATAATTACAGAAATGTAAATTAAAACCACTAGAAAGCAAAAACACTTTTCCATTAAATAGAAAAACGTGATAAATGTGGCAAATGCAACATTGGCAAGACTCAGAAGACAATTACATAGGTACCTTGTTGATGATGTAGTAAAATTATAACTTACATATTTCTTGAAGGAACTGTGGCAGTCTGTCACACCACGAATCATAAAATAAGGAGAATGATTAGGGTTTTTACACCAGCCTTATAGTCTAACTATACACCAACAAGGGACTTTAAAAGAAGGGAAAAACTCCCACACAAAGATGTTTAGCACCTCATTATATATTAATCCTCAAACTTGGAAACAGTTCATATACTCAATGCTCAATTGTTCAGAAAAAGCTATAAAAGCAGTAAATTGATGCAGTTGAATATATTTAATATAATGCAGATGAACAATAGATAGCCAATATGAATATGAAGAGTTTATAGGAATATAGAAAGAAGTAAATGAGGTAAAAAGCAAACATGATATATGTATACACTGAGACGCAAACTGTACAATTATTTCTATACAGCAAGATTGTGGAAACTTTAGAGATGGAAACAGTTCATTCTTCAGGACAGAGGTTTTTTAATTGTGCAGAAGTGATCTATGGAGCTTATGGAGTTTAGAATGGCATCTGGAATGTGGGTTAAGGAATCTGCATTTAAAACAGTCCTCACGTAATTCTAATATAGGTTATCTGTGGAAGGTATTTTGATAAACATTTTAGTGTGTTGGGTGTTGGGAATATTTCTAGTTCATTTTTGTGTCCATATTTTCACATATACACAATAAAATATTAAATAGGACATTTCAAGCATTCAGTAAGCTTATCTTCTTAATAATGAATATGTCCAGAAATACACTTGAGAGACTAATTCTATGAATGGATATGTAATCTCTCCTATAACAGGAAAATGCTTGAAGCAGAGAATGAAGCCAGCTGAGATATAGGCTTCTGGGCAGCAGACTAGGCTCAGTCAAGAGCACAGCACTCTGTCCCTACCACCTACCCACCTACCCACCTACCATTCAAACCCCACACCAGCAAAATCACTAAGTATACTAGAACAATCACTATTTCACTCAGCCTTTGGCAGCAGTTGACGCGTGACCACTCCCTCCTCCTTGACACGTTTTCTTTACTCAGCTGCTAAGACACCATATCCTCTTAGCTGTCCTCCAGCTGCACTGGTGGTTCCTTCTTGGTCCTCTTCACTATTCTCCCTGACCTGACCCCTTTCTCAGTCTGCAGCCCTCTTACTTCTACCTACGCATAATCCCTTGGTGATCTCAACAGTCTCACATCCTTAAATACCACCCAAATGATGTAGTATCTTCCACCCAGACCTCCCTCTAAATGCTGGACTTCTATATCCCACTGCTTATTTATCAACTCTACTCAAATGTCTAGCAGACTTCTGAGACTCAGTACATTCAAAAGTAAATTTCTGCTTTTCACCTCCAAATCTCTTTTCCCAGCAGATTTCTCCATCTCAGGTAATGACAACTCCATCCTTCCAGTTGCTCAGGCCAAAACCTCTGAGGTCATCCTTCACCCTTTTTCTCTCACATCCCAACTCTAATCCACAATAAAACTCTGCTGGTTCTACCTTCAAAATGAATCCAGACTCAGAACCCGAATCTCCATCTCCATTCCTGCCATGCTGGCCTGAGCTCTCAACATCTCTTGCCTGGACTATTGCAGCAGCCTGCTCACTCACCTCCCTGCTTCCACTCCTGCCCTCTGCCCTCAGCCCATCCTCACCACAGCAGCCACAGCAATCCTTTCCAAACCTAAGACAGTTCATGGCTTTCCTTTGCTGAAATCCTTTAATAGCTTTCATCTGACTGAGTATAAGCCAAAGCCCCTTTCATTGGCGTAGAAAGGCATTCTTGATCTGGCCCGTTACCTCGTTGACTTTCTTTTTCTTTTCTATTCTCCCTCTCACATACCCTACTCCAGCCACACTGCCTTTCATGGTATTCCTTGAAATATGCAGCCTCCTCCTACTTTACAGTCTTTGCAATTGCTGTTCCCTCTCACATGGCATCACATATTCACATGGTATCTCCATCACCTCCTACAGCCTTTGTTTAAAAGTCTCCTTCAGAATGAGGTGACCACCATTTAGAAACTCCACCAACCCACCCACCTTAAGCAGCCCAATCCTTCTTACCTTGCCCTATTACCTTCTAATATAAAATAGTATATACTTAGTTATTACCCTCATCATTTATTTTTGGTCTTCCCCACGTTAGAGTGGAAGTTACGAAAGGTTAAGAAAATTTTGTTGTGATGGCACATGTATACATATGTAACAAACCTGCACGTTGTGCACATGTACTCTAGAACTTAAAGTATAATAAAAAAAAAAAAAGAAAGAAAGAAAAAAAAGAGTTCGGCCGGGCGCGGTGGCTCAAGCCTGTAATCCCAGCACTTTGGGAGGCCGAGACGGGCGGATCACGAGGTCAGGAGATCGAGACCATCCTGGCTAACACGGTGAAACCCCGTCTCTACTAAAAATACAAAAAACTAGCTGGGCGAGGTGGCAGGTGCCTGTAGTCCCAGCTGCTCGGGAGGCTGAGGCAGGAGAATGGCGTGAACCCGGGAGGCGGAGCTTGCAGTGAGCTGAGATCCGGCCACTGCACTCCAGTCCGGGCGACAGAGCGAGACACTGCCTCAAAAAAAAAAAAAAAAAAAAAAAAAAAAAAGAGTTCAAGGCCAGCTTGGTCAACATGGTGAAACCCTGTCTCTCTAAAAAAAAAAGAAAAAGAAAATTTGGTTGCAGTTGTCTCTTTTCTTCATGATATGTCAAAAATCTCTAGAACAGCGCCAGGCATATAGCACTGCATAAATATATTTGTTGAATGAATGAAACCACAAGTGTCAAAGCCACACAATGCCAAGACTCTGTCGGCCATAGTCATTTCGTGTGATGGTATCCCCATCACTAAAAAAGATATAACTTGGCCGGGCACAGTGGCTCACGCCTGTAATCCCAGCACTTTGGGAGGCCAAGGCAGGCGGATCACCTGAGATCAGAAGTTTGAGACCACCCTGGCCAACACGGTGAAACCCCCGTCTCTACTAAAAATACAAAATTAGCTGGGTGTGGTGGTGCACACCTGTAATCCCAGCTACTTGGGAAGCTGAGGCAGGAGAATCAGTTGAAGCTGGGAGAGGTGGAGTTTGCAGTTAGCCAAGATGGCACCACTGCACTTCAGCTTGGGCGACAGAGAGAGACTCCATCTCAAAAAAAAAAAAAAGATAGAACTTTTGGTTAGCCTCTTTCCATTGAAGATATAATCTAATACAATTTTTTTTGCTATGCAGCGTAATAGCCATAGCATCTTGGAAAAATAAGGAGGAAGTTGTATAGTTCTGTATAGAAAGACTCACTTAGACCTTTGCTAGTGACAGGCAAAGCACTGGGTGCCTTTCTTTAAAGGCCCAGGCACAGAATCATTCACACACTCCAAGCGTCTTTCTCTCTTAACAATGCCTCCCCAGTCACGCTAAGGAAGGTCACCTGAGCTTCCATCAAGTCTGTATTTTAGGGACCCCAATTATATCATAAGGTAGAAGGTAGAAGGTAGAAGCAGGTGGAAAAACACCTTTGCTTACTCCTATTCTCCCCATTCTTCCTACACATCTTGGCTTCATAACACGCACACAATTTTGTTGCATTTAGCTGTTTCCTTCCTTTTGCTCCCTATGAGCCTGCCTATTCTCCCTAAGAGCAAGAACCACGGTTGTATTCCTGGTACCTGCACAATACCTGACACCACATGGTGATTCCTCAATAACTGTTCGTAGAGTCAGTGAATGATTCAGAGTTTCATAAAGTAAGAGATGTGGTACAAATAGGGAGAAACTTAATATGCTATTAATTGATATAGCACAGAACTAATGAAAGTATGAATAAATCACCACAAGGATGCAATTCCACAAAAATGGAAGATCCCATATTTTCATTTCCTTGTCAGGCAGAAAAGAAATGGCTTCTCTTGTAGCTATTTATTTGCCATCGAAGCCATCCTGAGGGTATATAAGTAAAAGTCCAGCATAAGGCACTCTTGTAGAGGATGTTTAGAGTGCTAAACAGAAAAAAAGACCCAGATTAGGTTTACATTCTGACTCAATGTAGCTGAGCAGCTTGTGACAAATGCTTAAATTTGCAGACCTCAGTTTTCTCACCTGTGAAATGGGACTAAACTTATTTCTCTCTGCTTACCTTCAGAATACTATTGTAAGCGTCAAATGAGATTAAGTCTGTAAAACTTCTTTGACAAATAAAAGTGATTACTACTGACATTCATTTTCTATTTCACCTCAATTTTCAGTCACTCAAAAAAAAAAAAGAACTGACTCCGAAGAACTATGATAGAATTCATGTTTCCACTTAAGTCTTACATATAAATTACTATGAGCTCTTCCAAAAAAAAGTATGAAAACTACAATATATATCTTTTCCATGTGCCCCGGTTTCTTTGAGTTAACAACTTTGAAAATAATTATCAAGTCCTTAAAAAATATTTTTCTTACATAGCAACACTTTCCCCCTTCAAAGCCAAAATTCATATGGAGCTTGAATAAGAATGCCCAAGTTCAATCATGCCTAGTTTTGACATATTCTAAATCATATTATTTCCTAAATAAATGGAGCAATTCCCTAACTGGGTGCTGCTGATCAAGGAAAGGTAAACAATTCTGTTCCCTAATTTTTTAATATATAAAATACAGGAGCTCATTTTCAGGTTTCATACTAGAGACAGTGTCTCTTTTGATTCTTTAATTCATGATTTCCTGCCATAGCCCTTGTTGGCTGTTTTTGTATCTTTCACCATTATTCTACTTCAGAAACAAATAAGCAAAATATCGAGTGGAGCCATTAGAGAATTTATTACTATAAATTAGTATAATACTGTTCAACACAATTGATTACATTTGCAGCTGGTGTAAAATGTCCAGGAACTAAAATCCAATTACTACATTTCAGGCAAATTTTAACCTTAAGAAGAAGAACAAACAACAACAACGATAATGATCACAGCTTACATAGTGATTATGGCAGTGACCATAGCAACTGAGTGTAATTTTTTAATAAAAATAAAAAACCTCCAAAAATTATCTCCAAAAGTTTAAGTTGTGAAATTTAAAAAACAAAAATTTGGCAAAAGCCACTTGCTTACCTGACTGATGTCACTCATCCAGGCAGCTTTCTCCTGGCGTGAGGGCGCTAACAAGACAACAGTGAAGGCGGCAGCGTCGGGAGGCTCCACCACTATTTTAAAATCCAGGTGCCCAAACACTTGCCCAGAACCTTTAGCTTGAACACACGTAAGTCAAACAATTAGATGAGAATACAAGAAAAAAAAAAAAAAAAAGAGTGATAACTGCCTTCACATCATTCAATTTATACAGTCCATTTGCACTCAAATCGGGACTCTCATTTCAGCAATATCGTACTTCTCAGGCAAGAAGAGGGCTTTATTAAGCTCATAAGCAGATGAAGAAGCTGAGGTCAGTAGGTTACTTGAGACTACAATCCTGGTTTCCTTCTGATTTCACGGTTTGTTTTTTTTTTAATTCCCACGATTTATAGAATTCCAACACTCTAATTCAACTCTTCTTTCTTTTCTATCTGCCACTTAATAGTCACTATCACAAAACAAATTCAGTAAAATGTGAATTCCCAAAGATGGTTTAACAAGGCTCATGGGCTAAATGGTTCATATATAAATGACTTTAGGGAGTTTGTCCTCAGCCTCTCTCCCACCTCTAATTCTAATAGAATCCTAAGTGATCAAACGTGACTTACAGTCATCATCGCTTGCATCTGGCTCCTCAATCAATGTGCAGTCTATTAGAGACAGAACCCCACCTGTCTGGAAACAAACCAATTTTTCATTAAGACGCTGAAGGTCTTGTGTAGATTGGGAAGCTCTGATTTGTAAACACTATATCCAAGTTGCCATAGAAGAAAGCATAGCAATTCTGCATCATAAATAATTTTTCATAGAGTCCAAAATTAAGCTTAGATGTGCAAAAGGAAGTGAACTCATTTAACTTCAGTAAAATTCTTCCTTTTCAACCCACTCCCACTCAGTTGTTTATACAATTTAGCAAGTCAGCTGATGGGGGACTTAGATGGCACCACAGTGGCTTTAGAGAGTAATGCAGCTTAGCAAAGGGTTGAACTCACCAACCAGGAAGCGGCTGAAGCAGTAGAAAGCTGTCATCATGGTGTTGAATAATATTTGTAAGCAATAATAAAAAAGGGTATAGATAGGCAAACTTTTTCCGTAACGGGTCAGACAGTAAATATTTTAGGCTCTGCAAGTCATATGATCTCTGTCACAACTACTCAGATCTGCCACTTTAGCATAAAAGCAGTCACAGACACAAAGACATGAGCGTGGCTGTGTTCCAATAAAACTTTATTAACAGGCCAGGCACAGTGGCTCACACTTGTAATTCTAGCACTTTGGGAGGCCAAGGCAGGAGGATCACTTGACGCCAGGAGTCACAGCAACATAGCAAGACATTGTCTCTACGAAAATTTTTTCAAAGATGGGCATGGCAGTACATGTCTGTAGTCCCAGCAGCTTAGGAAGCTGAGGCAGGAGGACTGCTTGAGCCTAGGAGTTCGAGGCTGCAGTGAGCTATGATCATGCCACTGCACTCCAGCCTGGGCAACAGAGTGAGACCCTATCTCAACAAAACAAAACAAAACAAAAAATTTTATTAACAAAAACAGGCTCTAAGCCATGGGCCATAGTTTGCTGACTCCTGGTACAGAGCAAGATAAAATAGCATTTAGCAAATATTGCATTGGTATATTGTAGCAATTTGACAAGATTTTTGTAGCTCAGTAGTTGTCAACTAGTATATAACTTTGTATATGACTACACAGACACAGTATAGTATATCATTTTGTCCAGGTTGTGATTTAAATTGTATTTCTTCATGGTGATGCATACTTAAAATACATTTCTATTACTCTGAATTCAAATGAAAACGAATTAAATGGCAGAGTTGGTAACTGCACATTACCTCACTCGTTATGCAATCATGACAATCTGTTTTATGATAACACCAAGCAAGGGAAAGTCACAAGTGAGTTAACTTCAATACCTTGTAAGTGCTTGGAAGATCAGTGGAACAGTTATGGAAAACCAGTACCTTGAGCAGATGCAGCTTCCCTCCTGAACTTCTTGTGCATATTAAAAAGTGTTTTGTAAATAAGAAGCATTGTCTCTCTCCTTCCTTTTTCAAAGACAACGAACCCAGGCGAACTTTACTAAGCTTCCCCCTCTCAACGGAAGGTACTTGAATAAGAGAACCTGGCGATTACAAAAATGAAGAATACACAGCAATTAAAATTCTGTCAAGTGAGGACCATGTCCATGGCAATAAACACTAAGACTTGTTTCCCAAAATACCAGGGATTGATTTTATGTGACACATCATCAGAACAAGTAACTCTCTTCCAGTCTGAGCAGAAGAAACAATGCATTGTATTTTAAGGGCTGAACTGTTCCTAATATTTTTGTGAAACACTTTAGACTTGATTCTTCATCTATAAACTGGAAAATAAGTTTGAAAGAAGGCAAAATTGAATTCAAAGAATGAGGCACTTCTGCCATCTGTCCTTAGTGATCTGATCCAATCAATGTATGTGTTTAATAATAACATACATATTACATAATTATATAGAGTAATATAATAACATAACAAAAAGCAAATGCAATGCATTCTTCCTGAAGCACAGAAGGTAGATAAATAGCATATTAATATAGTTTACCTTGTATTTTAAAAATAGAATATACATGTATATTATAAAATATAAAAATTATATAATTCAGGGAAATTTAGCTAAGAACTATTTTTAAAGGACACCTATTTCAAGTTACATTTAAATTATGTATGATAAAAATTATTTGTAAAATTTAAACAGAAAATAAACCACATAGAATCTATACCCAGTATACTCCTATGAGCAAAACTACCTTCCATTTAATGTGAGAAGCTATACACAGACTTTATAATACCAACATTGCCTTTGATTATTTCTAGATTTCACCCTCATAGTGACCTCCCCCACTCCAAAAATAAAATTCCAATCTAAGTTAAATATCAAACCAAAAAGTACTAACAAAGAGTCTTGCAAACTTCTTGATTCTGACTTCTGAAGTGCCCTGAGATAATCATATTTCTTACATTTATTTAACCTACCACCTACCCCAAATGCAGTCTTACGCAGGCTCATATTACCCTCAGAAGAATCATTAAGTGCATATCCAACCCTTGACATTAACAGCAGTCATCACTAAGAGATGAGATTGTAAACAACCTTATTTTCCTCTTCATACATTTTTCTAGTTTCCTGATTTTTTTAATGAGCACAAATTATTTCAATAAGCAGAAAAACACCACTAAAGTTCTTCATATAAATAATATATAGACATAAGTTGGTAAAACTATGATTGTGAGTCACAAAATGTTCATATTAACATATGAATGTTGCAAATTGCATCTACTTTTTAACAGAGATTGAAAGGTGTACAGGGTGGCAAGAGACCCAAGTTTCCACGCCTGGATCTCACACTGTCTATTTTGGTGACTGCTGCAGTGGGATGCTTGACAGACACAGAGTAGGCAGCTATTCTGGGCCTAAAGAATAGCAAGGAAGCAGTCCTGGGTGAGGGTGTGGGACTGGGGAACAATGGGCCAGGAGACGGCTTGACTCCCACAAAGGGATGGGCAAGAGGAGAGTGAATGAAGGAGGTGAGGTGGGTGGGAACAAACTGGCTGGTAGCCCAGGCAGCAAGGAATGACATGAAGTACTGGAGGCAGGGGAAAGCAGGAGGCAGAAGTTAGGGAAGTCTATGAGCAAGTCATAGCAGCAGAAGGCTCTGCTCATGGGGCTCAGGATGCAATTACAGCCAGAGGCCTTGCAGAGGACGTGGTTCAATGCCTCCCATTTCACAGATGGAAAAATTGAGGTCTGAGACTAAGCAGATTGCCTAAGGTCATGCCTAAGTGAGAAATGAGTGATGTAGCCAGGGGATTCGGCCACATAAAATATAAGACTCAGAAAGAAGACAAATGGGAAGAGAGTTAAGTTCTAGCTCTGCCATGGGGGCCATGAGTCATCAGGTCCATGAGTTACGGCTGAGTGAAAGACTAAGGCTTCGACAAATAAGCTTGGTGGACAAATAGGTTTGGGAGTCATTTTCAGAAAGGCTATAAGCAAGTTGTGAAAACTCAATAATAATGTGTTCGTTAGTAAATGCTTCTAGCAATTTAGTGATTTTCTATGTCAGAAATTATAGAGTACATAAAAATAAATACAATTTAGAAAGAAATTAGAGAATATACTGTTAGCTCATATATTAGCAATTACTGTGGATTTCGGCTGTGAGACAAAAAAAAAAAAAATGCTTCCTTGGCAACCATACACTAATATGCTTAATCTATAATTGTTTACCTCATATCCAAGTAGGAGGGAGACATAGGAGACTGTGTACATTAGGTACATACAGAAATGTACACACCTAAATTAAAAGTAAGAAATTGCAACACTATGGTTTGTGAAATAATCATATTTGGAAAAAGCATTTTAAGTGGATTTTTTCACATTTTCTCTTGCATTTGACGTGATGTTTCAACATAGCTATGAGATATGAAGAAAGGATTCCTCGCTAGCTAATACAAATTAGAGAAATACTTAGTATTCATTTAGTGATTCATCAGATCATTGCTATAGCATGATTCTTTGCATCCTGGTCATCAGTCTGTCTAATAATTGGGGTCAACTTCCAACAAAATTTCTGTTATTTCAATCACTTCATTCCCACAGAATGGCATTCAAGACTATGCCCTTATTCTGAATTCTACTGAGTAATGAAAAAGAATGAAGAGCCATTTCCAGCTTATTGGGTTAGGCATTTGAGAAGATATAACTGTCTCTAGACCCCAAGTTACAATTTCAGAGAACACTGGTACATTGAAAGCACATGCCTTAGAGTCTAGGAATGATTAAAATACCAGAAATGTCCATGTCTTATTCTCAAGGCACTTAGTCCTGTATTCAGTCACCTATATTTCATTTTCCTGATTTACATTTCCACAAAACACTGTTCACAATGCATAATAGATTTTATACAAAATGTCAACTTAGAGTGCCTTTATCTTCTACTAAATATTCATGTATATTTCATGTTATTGAAAATAGGAAGTCATTCCAAAATTTGGATCTTGGCTTTTAAAGTTTATCATAGTCTTGCAGGTCCTAGTCTAGGTGCTTTTGTGAGCATTAGCTCATTTTTAAAACAATCCTAAAAGATAGCTACTACTATTAACTCTAATTTAAGGAGAAGAAACTGAGGCAGAGAGAAGTTAAGTAAATTGCCCAATATCACACAGCAAGGAAGCAGGGGAGACAAGTTTTGACCTCCAGTGATGCAGTTAGACTGTTTTCCTATCATTGCCTCAGACACTCACACATTTATTCAACAAACTGTTAATAGATTTTAGAAAACAATGACAACATCAGCCCATTACTATAATATAGTCTTCTGTATCCTGTCCATCAGACTAATAATTGGAAACCATTTACAATAAAACTTTCATTATTTCAATCACTAAATCCCCATCAGAAAACATTCAAGAGTTGCTGATGCCCTTATTCTAAGGTGACCTTTCAGATGATCTGGATGACGTATTTTTTCTAGTTCTTATGAATAAAAATTCACACAAGGTGGAAACCTCATGCACACATGGGCGCACACACACACACAGAAATAGACCACATATCAACCCTAAAAGTAATTAACACAAATATTAGCACACCTTTAGAGATAAATTGTAGACCACTTCATAGAAAATAAGAATCTCTCAAAAAATTTTTTAAATAATAATTTTTAAAAACACCTCAATGGGTCTTAAAGTCGTTAAGGGTGTTATGTAAAAGTGATAATAGGAGTAACCAAAGCAAAACAATGCAAACTTTCCAAATTGTCTGTGATTGTATTACTTCCTAATTTCATATAAGGTCTGAATTTTAGAAACCAGCTTTACTGTATAACTCTTAAACAACTAACCAAAACACACATGCAGAAAAATACTGCTAAAAGGCAAATCCTTATATTGACATCAACACAATAATACCAGAAACATTCATAGCTGACAGAAGTGCCTTAAACATGCGGTACATAACAACGAATTAATAACATATGGGCATGAATAAAGGGAGAAATTGTCCATGATTGTTTTCTCTCCAAGTGCAATGAAAAAAAAATGACATTCAATATTTGACCTTCCAGCATTTTTCATTATTGAAGGTTTTTTCAAGCTTGGACCTAAAAAAGTTTACATTTTTTTAGCAATACAGTAAATGTTTATGGATAATAATACTTCCCAATCAAAAATCCTTTAAGAAATTGTACGCTATAGAAACTTTTGTCTCCATTCTCACATACTATCAAGCACAAGTCAATTAGTAGACATTTTCAGCGAACTCCAATACAAGAAAAATACAACATAAAACACTTTACAGTCATAATTGCAATTCAATAAATAATTTAATTCAATGCCCATTTTCCAGGTACCTGTAATAGAAAGCATCATACTAGACAAGGCAAGGCAGAGAGAATTCCTAAGCGCTGCCCTTCAGAGTTGACAGTAACCAGGACAGAGAGGCACACAAGTAAGTACCTCTACACAAGAGGATGAAATACATGCACCAGGGTAAAGTGCCTTGGAAACAAGCGGAAGGGAGATCCATTCTAACTGGAGGAGGGGGAGGAGGGAGGAGAGGGAAGGAGGAAGAAGAGGAAATTATAAAAGGCTCCCTCGAGGTATCTGATCTGAGCCTGGTGGGACAAGCAGACCTTCAACAGGCACAAAAGAGATGGATAAGGACATTCCCAGCCCCCAGGCTGGGGACAGCACAGGTAAAGGCACAGAGGCTGGCAGGCAGGAAGCCAATGTGGGGACACAGTCTGTGCAGAGGAATAGAGGAGGCATTACAAGGGCCTGATGTTGCTAGCATTGTATTCCACCCTTATTTAAAGGAAAAAGAATATCTAAAGCCAAAAATGATAAAAGGAATAATTTCCTAAAATATACTCCCAAACTTTAACATATATATGGTTTCTCCTTGTAAATAAATAATGGAAAATAGAATGGCATGCATTAAGCTTTTAAAGTAGTCTGTGCAAAAATTAATGTGCACAAACATTGTCTTGTTCTTGAGGAGGTAAAAAGAGATTTTAAGCAGTACATTATGGTAGGCAATGGCAACACAAATATCTTCAGATGATATTGGCACATTATAAACAGAAACTACATTAACGATTGAGTTCCAAATTTATGTTCCACTTCTCACCAAATTCAAAATTATAAATCTGTGCAATATATTGTCTCAAATCAACTGCCTGAGGCATTCTCCCCTCCCCCAGAGGACCTAAGCACTAAAAAAATAACTTGGGATGTGGTTTACGTCTTGCATTTTGAAATAACAGCCGAGGAGAAATATGCACTGTCAGGCTGTTGCTTCTCCACAGTTTCCGGCACAAATATCTTCAACTCTTCAAAAGCTTAATTTATCGAGTGATGCCCCCAAAGCACACTTCGCAAACACGACAGCTCCTGCATTACCAAAGCGTGGCAAGAGTCCATCAGAGACATTTCATCTGGCAACGGGAGTTACCAGTTGAATCAAATTATATCGTGTGGGGCGGATCCGGAAGTGCTGATGAAAAATGGGAACAAGAGACAGCTGTTTTCACTTCGGACATGGTCCCCAGTCTTATGTGAAAGGGCTTTGAGTAACGCAAGTTTCTCCTGAGCCTTGGCCTGGGTATCGTCAGCACTTGGCACTGCCACGGCCGTGGGCCAGGCCGACCGGTCCTCCTTGGAGCTGCAGAGAATGTCCGGGCCGCTGAGGAGGAGCGTCCAGTCAGAATGTAACTGCCTGCCCCACTCGTGCTTTACTATGATTGTGTTGCTGTTTTTCATGGTCCCTGAAAAGAAACAGCACAAAGGTGGGCCTCAACCACCGCCTCGGCGAAGGCCGTGGGGGGGTCCTGCGGGCACCGCACCCGTCACGCCTGCTCAGAACGCCTTCCGGGGTGCGCCGAGATCATGTGACAGCCGCACAGCGCATCCGGTCGCGGGTCCATTTCACAAGGACTTACCTTGGCGGATGAACGTTTGGCTGGTGTCCAGCAAGATGTCACAGCCCTCCACGATCATTCTTTCGATGGCAAGGTTTTTCCTTATGTTTTCAGTGTCGCTGACTTCATCGTGCATTACTCTGTGACACAACACAGACAGGATCACAGTAAGAGATTTTCTGTTGCCCTAGCATGTAGGCAAAGAAGAGCTCCATCTGAGAAGCTCGGTTTCAAGCTCGTATTGACTGAACCGGGGCTTTGGGGGAAATAGACTGGATCTTTCCAGGCTTCAACAGGCCATAACCCAAAGCAACACCAATGTGCCTCATGATTCTAAACAGTAAATGGGTCAGCAATAACCAGCATCCTGGGCATGTCTGCTTCTAAGTGCAACAGGAAAGCAACATGTCATTTTGTGGCCAGATCCCGTCATTGAAATTAGGGGGTCATTTCTTGGAGGCAGTCTAAATAAGAGACCTTTAGACCATTTATCCCATATAAACTAAAGTAACACAAACATAAATAAGTGCTTGTAACAATGAAAAGTCACTGAGAAATGCAAACTGTACCTTCTCTAAAATCTTGCCAAATATGAATACAAAATGCAACTGAGAGTCTTTTGTTGTTGAGACAGGGTCTCGCTATGTTGCCCAGGCTGGTCTCAAACTCCTGGGCTCAAGTAATCATCACCCCTTGCACCCTTGTCTAAGCCTCCCAAGTAGCTGGGACTACAGGTGCATGCCACCACACCTGGCTATCATTTTTTTTTTTTTTAATGCTGAAAGAAACATGAACATTTCCAAACTTAAACCAAAATACACCTAATCTGAATTACATAAATTCACATGCTATAAGAACATTTTCCAAGATATGTATTTTTCTTGGTTCAAATGAATGTGAATGATGATTCAGTATCGCCTCACAAGCTAGTATTTAACTTTGAGGTGAATCTGAGAAGCTGGATTTGTTCTGCTTCTTGTTCCTTGGAACATATACAGGAGGTTTCCGCAAGAGACTAACTTGCTGCTTTCCTCTCCCAAGCCTTTATTATAAGTTCTTGGCGTACCTGGACAGTTCCTCTAGCTTTGATTTGGCAAACTCCAGGCTTTTCCTTTCCACATGCTCATGGGGTGTGTGAGCGAGGAGCTCATGGAGCGTGATGATATATCTGGGGATCTAGATGCAAAGAGAGGCCAGTGTGAGCAAGACGTCAGGGTGGGTGCAGGGCACATGCTCCGCAGGGCCATCATTGCTTCTAGCAGCTTGTCTCTACTCTCCCACTTTTGACTGTTCTACACATTTTTTAAAAAAAGAAATACAAATAAAATGTACTACACTTCACACTTCATTCACACCAAAAAAAGACTTCACCAAGAATACATGGAAAGGTGGAAATTATTGAAGTGTTATGGTACAAAGAGATGGTTGTTTAATTTTTTTTTACATAATCATATACTTTTGAATCATAGTTTTTGAAAACTGGTTCAGAGGGAAACACGCAGCTATCATCAAGTCACTTGAGTCTGTGTTTTAGATATATGAGTCCATTTGCAATGTTTTAAAATCAACAATCCCACTGCACTATTCTAAGAATTAAAACTTGAGAGAAGACATGTTCACCTTTATTACTTTCTGTTCCTACTTCATCTCAATTCACCTCCTTGCAGTAAAAATTATTGTTTAATTAGGTTATTTATTTGTACTTTTGTTTATTAACAGACTATCTGAATTCTGTCAAAGACAGAAACTCCACCAACCAGAGGAAGATCTTAATAAACCATGGTAGAGATTGAACTTAATTTGTAGTGATACAACATATTTATTGGGGGCTTAATTTGAACAATAACATGCATGAACATCTACCACAACACTACCCACTGGGGGGTCAGACTGGGTGCTCCAGGCTTTGCCAATGTGTCTAGTCCTCCAACATCATAAGGATTATGTTTCCATCTTATAGACAGAGAACTAAAATGGGAAGAAGTTTTAGGATTTTACAGATAGAGAACTAAAGTGGGAAGAAGTTTGGTAACTTGCCCAAACTTGCCCCATTGGTAGCCTCACAGTAAAGGGCAGTGTCAACTATAAGCCCAGCTCTGACCAGTGCACTGCCTTCTCTCAGAGCTCACCCTGGGAGCTCTCGTCTGTGGGGACTGAGGTCTCACTTAGCACTTGGAAGGACCTTTAAGAATGAAGAAACTAAAACGGCTTTCCAGGGCCCTGTGTGTGGTTTCTTCCATTCTGTCCTGAAGGGTCAGTGGCCTTATCTAGGGATCTGCTTTGGCTCTTGTGCAAGTGGTGGCCTTCACTGGGCTGCTTACCAATATTTATTGAGTGTCTCCATTTACACACTATGCATAGACACAGCCACCATTAGCACAGACATTGAACTTCAGCTCTGGGATCGTGCCCTAAGGAATGGCATCAAATTAAGGTTTCAGGAAGCACAAATAGGTCCCCTTCATCGTGGGAGGCTGGGACACAGGAGAACCCTCCCTTCGTAGGATACATGGAGGAGATTTTCTGCTCCTTCTGCCATGAATTTCTCACTAATACAGCCCTTAGGGTTGTCCCACTTGATGAAGACTTCTGGGATAAGAGTGCTTTCAAATATCCTTTTCGTTGGCATAATTGCAGGACTGATAAAAGTTTGCCTCTAATTAGTAGTTCCACAAGAAAATCAAGGCAATCAATAGCTAATGTCCTCAATTTTTCATAGTGAAGGGGACAGATGTAGGAAAGCTTGAGTACTTATAATGCACTGAAAATCCACAAAACTGAGTTTGGTCAATACTCTCATGATCCTTCCTCATTACTTAAATTTCTTTTAAAGTGCTCCCTGGCTAAGATTCAGGTAGATGGATTTGAATTCAGTCTCTGGCCCTTTCCACTTTATGGTGAAAGAAGAAACAAGCACTGAAACTGCCAAAAACCAGACAAACTAAGTTCTGCAGAGAAGTGGTCAGCTCTCCAAAGGGTTCATTCGTATCTTCAAGAGCCGATTATAAATCTCTTCCTCCAAAACCAAGAGTCATAGGAACTGTCTAAATGAATCATAATTCTGCTTTCAATTATGGAACAAATACTTGTCACTTTATAGACATTAATTAGCTTGCTCTCCAATTACAGTAAATAAGTGGATAGAATAGCAAGTAGCTACTTTCTGGAGAACATCTAACACTGTTGTTCTTGTCAGGAACAGATTTCACGATCGGCTTACCAATGGACTTTCAACACATACATATCCAAATAAATACATGAGCAGCTGAAGCCAATTTAAGTGGTACCAGCCAAGCCACTGTCTTTAATAAATAAAAATTATGTTAATGACAACATTATTTTCCATAACAAATTTCTTGGCAATACTTGGACTTACTGTTGTGATAGTTCAACTGGGGATAATTTTACTGCATCATCCAAATTCTACAATTTCTGCATGTTTCCATAGTTCAACATAGCTCGATAACAGCAGCAACTGACTAACTCAAAAAAGGGCCCAGAAGGAGGAAGACAATCACCTTCTCTCCTCTTCTACACATACAAGCTAAAGGCTTCCAATTGCCTCTCCTCCTCTCTCTGCCCCTACACTAACTTCTGCCTCCATATCTGGGCTCAAGAAAGTCTGGACAGAGGTCTCTTGGCAGTATAAACTAGGGTCACCTCTTCCATTGTTGGCTTCCAACAACAACAAAAAAGTGAGAACCCTAGCCTCATCCTGAGGTGTCCAGCCTTACAAGGGAGCAAGGCAGACGTGGACAAGTACCACTGCTAATACAGAGAGAAGCAGATACAACCGGACCCTCCAAGGGATTCAAACACCTTCATGACTATTTCACTTTATTAGTGAAAGAACCACAAGGGAACAAGAAGGAGAGAATGAGCTTAGTAAGGAAAAACCTCTCAGCTTCAGCTTCTACAAAAGGCAATTTCCCCCAGGTGTTTTCTAGGGTTATTTCTGGAGAGAAGGCAGAAGAGTGAGGCATCAAGTAAAGAAGACAGAAGGGAGACACCAAGGAGCATGAGGGCCTTGGGCACAGAACTCTAATGACGTCTCCTGGTCTATTCAAAATACTTACGGGGAAGCAAACAAGGACAATTCCATGTTCTTTCAGTTTGGTCATTTTTTGCAGTTGGACAATTCTGGCTAAATTCTTTGAGGCTTCTTCCAGAGCTCTAGTTAGACTTGCCTGGCAAAAGCCAGAAAGCCTCAATATCTGACCCAACATTCCAAGGTTTGAAGTTACCACATCCTTGGGGAGGGGGGCTCCTAGACTATCACCAAGCTCCTTGTAACACCACATAGTTACCCAGCCCAAAACATCAGAACCAGTGTAGTCACCCTAGGATCACCACGTCAGATAGTTAGAGTCTGGAGGTAACTAGAGCTCAGCTGCCTCAATTTACAGATTACAAAATAGCTATTTAGTTTGGTTCAATTATTTCTCGCAATGCTATGAGTGAGACATCAGGTCTCCTAAAGATTCCCAGTCCAATGTTCTTTTTATGACATTATAAAAATCCCCTGGGGTCAATCAAAATGCTCAGTCATTGCTACCAGGCTTAGTCTTCAGGAGAGGAAGGGCAGGGCGGTGGGCAAGTATCCCAGCATTTTAAAGAAATCCAAAGACCTTTCCAAGGCCCTACATTTGCTGTATATGGACACCTCATCTACAGCGAAAAGTGTAGTTCTTCCATTTCAAAATACTGAAAAAATCACACCAAGAGGGAATTAAATAGCACGAAGAAAGACATCAGGGGGCTGTCAGGTAGGGAGCTGGTTCTTCTCTGAATGCCCCATGTGTCTTCACGACTCTACCTTTGTATATGCAACTGACTTGGGGTTACTGAACAGATACAACTTGGGGTACTGAATCATAACCTAGAGATAATTGTCAAAAATTCACATAGAATCTCAGAAGAATGTTATACTATATAAGATGTTTCATTGTAAATAAAATCTTAAATTCCAATTATGTAGATCGTTTTTTTTAAAGTCTGAAATCTTTCTTGTGAAATATTTCCTCAGAGGGGCAAAGAGTTCAAACAATTCAGTTCCAAAGGAAAACAAAAACAAAAACCCTATAAAGTTTCACTATACTTAAGTGGTTTTAAATGCATCCTTTGGGTTAAAAATCTGACTTAACTTCTACAGCAACTTCCAGGATTTCGAGCGGGACTGACAAACGTCAAGGCAAACAATTGTGCACCACAGCCACATTTCTTTGTGAGGCTGTGAAAGGATTAGCCAGGGTCAGAGATGCCTGCTCAGGAGGACAAAGCGCTCCACACTAACCATAACACACATGATTAGTAGAATCGGTTTACCACATGATAATTTGGAGGCCTGGCCAGAAGCCACCTAAATTCCACAATGGGAACACTCAATGCTCTTCCAAAAGAACAGAATTGACACTTTTCAAAAGAACAGGAGATTCAATGCACATTTTGGCCTCCCTGGTTCTCACTTCCGGGCTCTTAACAGTAAAGCCCTAGATCCAGGAAAGAATGCAACTGTTCTTGACCCCTTGGGTTGCTCTAGTCCCAAAAGGGGAGCCCCTGCGGCCACCTGACTAGTTGCCAAGAGTCCTCAGGTCCCACCCGTGCCTTATGTTTCCTAAGTCTCCACAGCCTCTGTGACCAGGGAGGTCCTCCTTTTGTTCTCCAGAGCTCCAGCCAAGGGAGACTCAACAGCAACCGCGACAGGAAGGGAGGATGGGCCGGGAAACAGAAACCTTCCCAGCAGCCACTCCATCCCCAAGAATCTTTTATGCAACTAGCATAAACTGGAACATTTGCACAGAATCCTATTTCTGTAAACCAAATAATATTTTTAAACATGCTGGAGGAGGAGACTCCATGAAAGAGGTCTGTGTGGAATCTTTCTGTAAAGAGAAAATTGTGCAGTGTTTCAAAAAATCATTCTTGAATTCTTTGCTTCAAAAATGCCTGGTTTTCTTATATCCATGAGACACAGAGAATGTGTGGCACAATATTTGTTTATCTCAGGGTCAAGCTCAAGACAGCAATAGATGATGCATCTGTGCCATAATTCCTCCCAGGGCACACTTACACATCTCACGCTGGTCACTCTAGGTATCAGTGAAATTGAGCTGGAACCTCTGACTTACAAAATGCATCCCAAGTGACTTACCTGAAACATGGGATAGGTCAAGAATGTCTCCAGCATCCTCCCCTCACAGGCTGGATTGGCTTCATACTGTTTTAAGAGTTTGTCAAAATCTCTGTTTTGCTTACAATTGGCGAGAACTTGCAGGCTGTACTGGTGATTACGTACAAATTCTTGATAAATGTTCAGCATGGGGAGCAAAATATCAAACAGATCAGCTGGAAAGAAACAGTAAACATGGCTGTTTCCCTTGTTGCTTGGTAAATTACCTACACTGGGCGGAATGGCAAAGAGTGGGTCCCAGCACCAGGTGTCACACATGCATGGAGCCGCAACCCTGATGCCTGAATGATGATCTGGTAGAATGCACTTGTAGGCAGCACTTGACTCCAGCCCCAAATTAACTATGACAGGCCAAGGGAAAGAGTCAAAAGGTAACTGCTGAAGCAGGGCCCAAAGTACCCAAAAGGCAAGGAGACAGAATCCCAGGGTACAGAAGCTCACAGGTCAACAGGGTGATGCAAACAGTTTAGGCAGAATAATATTGGAGCTATTTTACTCTAATTGTGGCCACTCTAGAATAAAATCTTACATCTTTAAAGAAGGCACTTACCTAAAATTAAAGTGGGCCAGTTTGCTATCCTTGCCTTTAGTCCTTGATGAAATATTTCATGAAGAAACATGATTGTTTCACTATTTAAAAAAATGGAAAAATAATATAATTTAGTTGCTATAATGTGTTTATTTTGTTTAAAATCCACTGAGTCCTTAAAGCCTTAATGTATACATAATATATATGTTCCATAGGGCCTCCAAACTATATCCAATAATAACATGGATTATACTATCTTCTATCAAGCAATTGTGACAGCCTCAGCAAACCCTGATACAACATTCAAATATTAGAGGACAGAAAGCACCAAATCATTGTCACATAACCTTCTTCATCAATTTTAAGTGAGCTTTCCTCTATTAGAACACAGTACTTCAATCGATAATCAGAAAATTAAAGTTATGACCCTTTTTTCTTTTCATATGTGATTCTAGATAACTCAGGAGAAAGTTTCTGTCAGTAAAATGAGTTTTGACAGAAGGAGAGAGGATGAAAAAATCTAGAGGAAAAATTTTGACAGAACTCCACTATAACCACTCCCAAGATACCCAAGACAGAAATGCAAAAGAATCTTCTGAAAAGAGTGAGGCCTACATAGAGATACTAAAATAAGAATGATGCATGAATTGGGGATCTAAATTCCTAAAAGGGCCGAGAAGGGTAATTACCAAAGTCAAAACATCATTTGCTTTCTCCTCATTGGAATTAACCTACTGCAATGAGACTTTGAAGCCTTTTCTGAACTAACACAGTGACATAATCAAATACAGAACTGTTCATCTCAGTGAGATCCCTTGGCTTGTTATTAGTCAAGTTCCATTACAACAGACATCAAGAAGTCCTTACTATTTCAAATGGTCCATGAAATAAAACAGAAATGGTTCCATGAGATTCTAATTTGTTTTTCTTTTATAACAATTTTAACTAAGTAGTGTTTGTTGTTCAAGGATTTCAACCAAATCTAGTTTGGCAGGTATTATAGATTAGTCATTCAATCTGTATTCCATCCTCCTTCTAGGTGTAGAGGGGTAGAACTAAAACTACATTTCCCAGATTCCCTTGCAGCTATGGTTCTGGATGTAAACTCAGTTCTACTAATATATGCACTTGGAAAGACAAGGAAGGCGGAAGTAGGAGTCATCTTCCTGTTGCTGAAAGTCAGTCATGGAGATGTGAGTGCTTTGGGGCAATGTCAGCACCCAGTCTTAGGATTCTAGTTTCTGGGAACCAGCTTCCAGAGTCTGAGAGGCATCTGTGGCCAGCAGTGGTGGTGGCAATGGTTTCCTAACCTCCGGATCACATCTATGTTCTCTGAAAGTCAACAGTTTAAGGGCCACTCCCTGACTTTACTCCCCCAGCCTTTCCAACAGATTCTGTAAGCAGTGAATTCCCTCCACTCAGAGAGGAATTTCTCTGTCCTGTGTTGAACACAAACTACTTGATACATCTACCTTCATATTTTGATACCTGCATGGTTAGAAAACAGACAAAACAATTCTGTATATAAATAGGAAGATTACATTTTCTTAACTATAAACCTGTGTTGAAATTCAAAATTATTGAGCTGCCTAGGGCTTAATTTCAAAGGCATGTAAAGGGAATCTAGTTAAACAACAGTAATGATATAAAACTCTTTAAACCTCACCTTTAAAAACACACCTCTTCACATTATGTTAAGTGAAATAAGCCAGGCACAGAACGACAAATATCACATGTTCTCACTCATATTTGAAAGCTAAAAAAGTTAATCTCATGCAGGTAGTGAATAGAATGGTGGTTACCAGAGGCTAGGAAGGGTAGTGGGGAAGGGGAGAATGAAGAGAGGGTTTGGTGAATGGGTACAACAGTACAGTTAGATAGATGGAATGACTTCTACTATTTGATAGCACAATAGGGCAGCTATAGTTAACAATAATTTATTTCAAAATATCTAGAAGATTTAGACTGTTCCCAACACAAAAGAAATGATAAATGTTTTAGGTGAGGGATATCGCAGTTACCCAGATTTGATCATTATACATCATATGTTTATATCAAACTATAAAACATACCTCATAAATATGTACAGCTATTACATATCCATTCCATATTATGTATATGTATTATATAACCATAAAATGTATCCATAAAAATTAAAAATAAAAAAATTTAAAAAATATCTTTTCGGCCGGGCGCGGTGGCTCACGCCTGTAATCCCAGCACTTTGGGAGGCCAAGGCGGGCGGATCACAAGGTCAGGAGATTGAGACCATGGTGAAACCCCATCTCTACTAAAAATACAAAAAATTAGCCGGGCGCGGTGGCGGGCGCCTGTAGTCCCAGCTACTCAGGAGGCTGAGGCAGGAGAATGGCATGAACCCGGGAGGCGGAGCTTGCAGTGAGCCAAGATCACGCCACTGCACTCCAGCCTGGGCGACAGAGCGAGACTCCATCTCAAAAAAAAAAAAAAATCTTTTCAAATTTCCATCTAAGTCTAGATGTGGTAAATAATTGCTAGTCTATATGAAGAGCTTATGGCTTTACCTTCCAAAGAGAGGCATATCTTGACTCTGAATTTAAACAATATGATAAACCTGGCCTTTCCTGTTTCAGATCAAGCAATCCAGTGGAAACAGAGCCAGAGGCAACCTAAACCAATGTGACACAGCCTCTTTATTTACCTCTAGGTACCACCCTGTTTCTCTGTTCCTCTTTATAGCAGCTCTCCTCAAAAGAGTTTTCAATACCCACCCTCTCCAGTTCCTCTCATTATCAGAGTGTATACACAATCCCATCCACTACCATCAGACCTGTTGAAACTGCACATTTGGTGACTGAAGTATCACCAGAATGCTGTACTGCCTGAGGATCAAGGGCTACCCCCAGGCTCCTTTGGATGTCTCACACACTTGAGAGGAGCCATTGCCAGCAAGGTGGGGGAAATAGCCCTCCTTCCTTTTAACAAAAGAAAGCCTAGCTTTTAATCTCACATTATCAGACTACCACTCATCACCCTTCCTTTCTGTACTCATCTACAGACACCAGTGGCTCTTCCTGATGCCTTGAGATCTGAGCTCTCAGCTTACGGTTGCTCTTTTCTCCAACACTACTCTTGTCATAATTCTTGGGGACTCCAATAGCACACAAACAACATTTCAATATCCTGGCCTCACAGGACCTTGAACTCTTCCTCCAAAGATCCTGTCTTCCATTGACCTCAGTCAACATCCCCTTGATTGTACTCTAGACCTTGTCATTGTCAATAGCTGCATCCCTTCCCTATCTCAATTTCAAGCACAACATTCTCTGACTACTCCTAATCTTTCAGTTCACTGCCTTTAGAACCCTGACTCCAAAATTCTTTCACACCATCACGACCTAAATCCCCAGACCCCGCCACCTTTTTATTGGCAAAAACCTCTCATACCAGCACTACTTTCTCTCCTCAGTTTAGATTCCATGGCTCATTATTATAATCTCTTCCTTGTATACACCTTCAACTTCCTTATTCTTTTTTTTTTTTTTTTTTTTTTTTGAGACGGAGTCTCGCTCTGTCGCCCAGGCTGGAGTGCAGTGGCCGGATCTCAGCTCACTGCAAGCTCCACCTCCCGGGTTCCCGCCATTCTCCTGCCTCAGCCTCCCGAGTAGCTGGGACTACAGGCACCCGCCACCTCGCCCGGCTAATTTTTTGTATTTTTTAGTAGAGATGGGGTTTCACCATGTTAGCCAGGATGGTCTCGATCTCCTGACCTCGTGATCCGCCCGTCTCGGCCTCCCAAAGTGCTGGGATTACAGGCTTGAGCCACCGCGCCCGGCCCAACTTCCTTATTCTTTTCTCACTTCATCACAGCAGCCACAACACCAATCCTAATTAATCCCAATCCTCCACCCACTCTGCACCTGCATCCATGCAGCTGAAAGTGGCTAAAGAAAAACATGCAACCATTCTGACTGATCTCACTGGAAAGTCACAACCACTAGCCTAATAAGCTAACACAGGCTCTCAGTGCTGCCCAGCACTAATACAACATTCCTGAATCCATTTACTCCCCTGCCCCAGTTATCACTATTCCACACCTCTTTCTCTCTTCTCCAACTCTGACACTTCCCTCCCATCTGCCCCATTAGCGGATGGCCTTGCCTCCTGACTACAGAAGTGTCCATGTACTATTCCTGCCCTGCCATGCTCCCAGCTAATGGCAATCTCCTGACCTGTGCAGCACATTCTGTCCACTTTCGCCTTTGCAAGTTTACTGCTCAGCAATTCCCTCTCTCCTCCACCCTTCTTTTACCCTCTTTATTTGCCTCTAGGTACCACCCTGTTTCTCTTCTCCTCTTTACAGCAGCCCTTCTCAGAAGAGTTTTCTATACCCACCCTTTTCAATTCCTCTTCCCTCTGCCCCACCGCCTGTTCTCTCTAAGCCTCCAATCAGGCTTTGGTCTCTAATCAAAGTTACCAATAAACTCCGAGTTGTTAAACTTGGAGTTAAACTTGGTCAATTCTAAGTTATTGCTTATTTGACTTTTTTGGCATTGTTGTTGGTTCCCTCTTGCTTTCGTTTCCAGGACAACTCACTCTTCTGGTTTTCATTGACAACTCAATGGATCCTCTTCACTCTTCTTTGCTGGCTCCTGTTTATCTTCCTGACCTCTAGATGTTGGAATATCCATGCTCCTCTTTTCTTATCCATCTGTACTCACTTGCTTGGTAATAACATTCAGACTAGCAGCTTTAAATACTATCTGTATACTAGAGGACTCCCAAATTTCTATCTTCGGCCCAGAATCTTCCTCTGAACTCCAAACAAATATCCGATCCCTACTCACTTGACATCTCCACTTAGATGGCTAATAGCATCTCATGCTCAACAGATCCAAGAGAAAACAGTTCATCTTTTCCCCTCAGCCTGTTCTTCACTCAGTCTTTACCATTTAGTAAACAGTAACTCCATCCTTCTAGTTGTCCAGACCAAAAGATGTTGCAATCTTACCTGTCTTTTTGCTTTCTCTTAAAACCCACATCAAACCCATCAGCAAATCCCACTGTTGAGTCCTGATGGATATGTAAGCAATAAAGAAGGGGCCTCCGGTGGGGGAAGACTCCAGGTAGGGGAGAAGAATGAACAATTGTTCTGAGAAACACAACCCACTAGCACAAGGAATGACCTCTTCCACACCTAACCCCCTCTTGCACGACCTTGTAAAACTTCCCTCCAGTCCCTGCCTCTCTGCAGACAGCCCCTTCTCTGCTGTGCTGCCCATTCCACCCTTGTAACATGTTTTCACACATTCTCTAACAAATCTGCCTTACTTTACAACTGTTTTGGTAAATTCCGTGACACTGGCCCCAGCTAGTCGCACCTGTGACACCTACTGGCTCTGACTTAAAAACACACCCAGAATCCAACTACTTATCACTGCCTCTATTATAATCATCTCTTACTTGGATTACTGAAATAGCTACCTAACAGGTGTCTCATCTCTCACTTTGTTTATTGAAATAGCCACCTAATTGATCTCCCTACAGACTACTCTCAGCAGAGAAGCCAGAGTGAACCTTTCAAAATCAGAAGTCACATCACACCCCTTCTCTGCTCAAAACCTGACCAATGTCTCCCCATCTCATTTAGAGTAAAAGTTAATGGCTGTACCATGTCCCACCTTGATAACTCCCTGACTCTTCCCTTCACTGACACTGAGCAGGGCAGGCCCTCGAGCTCACCTGCCGGGCATGTTAAAGCCCCATGGCCCCTGCACGCACAGCTCCCTCTGCTTACCTCACTCTTCCTCCAGGAACTTCAAGCCTTTGCTCGAATGTCACCTTATCCTTGAAACTTTTCTGAAAACCTGCTATAAAAAAACTATGGTACATTCACAGATTGTAATACCATGTCGTGATTTTCTTTAATAGAATGCTCTTTAGGTATCAATATGGAAAGATCTTCAGGAAATAATGTTAAGTGAAACAATGAACTATATGTTAAAGTACATTGCCTTTGTGTAAGAAGAGGGAAAATAAGATTCTATATTCATAGTTTCTTAGATCAAAATTGAAAAACACTGAAAAGATAGATAAGAAATTAGTACAGATATTATGTATAGAAAGTGGCGGGGCGGCTGGGCGCGGTGGCTCACACCTGTAATCCCAGCACTTTGGGAGGCCGAGGCGGGCAGATCATGAGGTCAGGAGGTCGAGACTATCCTGGCTAACACGGTGAAATTCCGTCTCTACTAAAAATCCAAAAAATTAGCCAGGCGTGGTGGCAGGCGCCTGTAGTCCCAGCTACTCAGGAGGCTGAGGCAGGAGAGTGGCGTGAACCTGGGAGACGGAGCTTGCAGTGAGCTGAGATCCGGCCACTGCACTCCAGCCTGGGAGATAGAGCAAGACTCTATCTCAAAAAAAAAAAAAAAAAAAGTGGGGGGAATCGGGTGGACAGAGACAGGGTGAGAGTGCAACTGCTAAATGTTGTTTTCATGTTTTTTTGACTTTTGAACCATGTGAGTGTACTATCTACCCAAAAACAAATAGCTAAAACTCTAAGTAAAACACCTAAACACTCCCTTCCCCCTTCTCCCCTTCCCTTCTTTATTTTTTTCCACAGCTCTAATCGCCATATAATATTCTATCTATTTCACTAATGCTGTTCATTGTCTGTCTTCCTGCATCAAAATTTAAGTTCCATAAAGGCAGGCATTTTCTGATTTTTCATTGATGAATCCTCAGCAGTAAGGAAACTGAAGATGTATTGAGCAAATAAATTCACCAGAGCTTCTCAGGCCGTCTTAGCTTTTGCTCTTCCTAAAATACTTGTGTATAATTAACATGTAAAAACCCATAAATCACTCCATTTTCTTCAGTTTATGAGAGAGATTATCTTCCCCGACACACATCTCCATGCGACAAGACAATGTATGTCAAATAGGGAAGAAAAAATTAAGAACATTAGATGCCAAGATTCAAGTAAAGATGTAAAAATAACAATGGAATACAAATAACAGCTTTCTTATTCTTACTATCATAAACTATCGAGATGAAGTTCTGAGATCTTTTTGAAGATTAAGTAAAAATTCTTGTAGGAAATACAAAGGGGTTTTTCTCTTGGATTTATGCAATGTCAAACCTGTTGAGAAAAATACTGCTGACGTCATCGTGGCTGATGGGGGGCTTCTTGGAGCTGGCGGCCATACGCAGGGGCCGGAGAAAGCCGTTGACCAGGATGTAGAGCTGGTGAACGTACTCTGACTCTGCCTCCACCATGGTGAACACAATCTGGTTTCTCTTCCTCATACTTTCAGCATGGGGAGAGCAAATGTAATCCTGCACGATGGTCTTCCATTTCCTTCTGCACAACCATCCTCGCATGAAGCTCTGAACCTACAGAATAAAAAACCAAAAGGGAATCTGACTAGTTGCAATGGTGATTAATTTATGGACAAGAACATGAAATATAATTAAAAATCAATTTTGCAGAAAACATGAGAGCCTCTAAAATTGATCAGGATTCCCTAGGGATGATGTGAAAAATAACAGGCAAGCCTGAGAAAGTGCACTGGCCTGTGTGTTTCAGCCAATCAACAAACATTTACCGATCATCTTTAAAACGCCCAGGTAAATGCTGGGCACTGAGCAGTCAAGTATATATTATAACCTTTCACTCAGAGGCTCTGCCATTACTTGCTACCACCTTGACCTCTGATTCTCTGTTTCTTCATCTATAAAATAACTGACAGAGCTGGACATGCACAGGCCTGTAGTCCCAATTACTTGGGAGGCTAAGGTGAGAGGATCCCTTGAGCCCAAGAGTTCAAGTCTATCCTGGGCAACACAGTCAGACCCCATCTCGTGTTTCTCTGTTTTTAATCTCATGTTATCAGACTGCTTTCATTTCTCATGAAATTAAAATAAAACGATTAACAAAAAAATACAGAAGTCCTTTCTAAATATAAAAAATTATAACAATTAACTAGGATTTGTTTTATGATAATTAGGGTTTGTCACTTTAGATGTGGCAGATTCAGCAACAAAGTAGTTTGTAAATTCACATATAATTGAAAGTATTAAATCACTACCAAAGTATCATTATTACCTATTTAACACATCCTTACACTTTTCACTTTTTCCATACTATGTTCTAAATTATCACGTATTGAACAATGACCCCTCTTTTGCAATGTCTAAAATTCTCTTGTTTGCCTACCTGTGTGGTCACCATGTTATCCATTTTTATACAGGCATTAAAGTCACTCTACTTCAATAAAAATTAACCACATTTTAACACAATTATGTGGGGATATTATATTCAGATTATTTGAAGAAATCTAACGAAAATTTCCATGACTTATAACCAATGTTAAGTTGTAATCTATTAAGGTAAAAAAAAATTATGTTGATATTTGCCAAGATCAGAATAGAGGATGATTCATTCATTGTTAACACTTTTTTCCATGCAGACATTATTTTGAAATGCGACATAAAGAACAACAAAGTTGATCTCAAAACCTATTTAACCAGGCAAAAATTGGTTTAAAAAATTATTTCTATTAAGAAACAAGAAGGTAGAAAAATATTTTTAAAATTTTATCAGTATTCTTTCATTTAACAGAAATATTTTTAAAAATCCCCTTAACTGGATTTTGTGTTAAGTAAAACCTTTCTATTTAGTTGGGCAGGGGGTGCTTGCTGACCAATAGCTGCTTCACATATTTGCTAATAGACCAGTTTCTACCACACACCTGAAAATTGAATTTTATTAATTTTTTCTTTACCTGCAACTGCATACTATTAAAGGAAAGGCAATAGAATTAATCTTGTTTCCAGACTGACTAGATGGGAATTTTTTTTAAAAAATGAATTAATCTTATAACACAATAGCATAAACCAGATTCAAAAAATAATAAATTCTAAGCAATGAATAGTGTTATTTTACTTTTATATTTCTGGAAAACTGAAAACATTTGGCTTAGTCCTAAGAATCATTTCTATTTCAAATTCTGAGCAATATTTAAAGGTGTAAAAAAGAATATAAAATAAAATTTAAAATCAATTTTGTAGAAAACACCATAGTCTCTAAAATCGATCAGGATTCCCTAGGGATGATGTGAAAAATAACAGGCAAGCCTGAGAAGGTGCACTGGTCTGCGTGTTTCAGCCAATCAACAAACATTTACTGATCATCTTTGAAACACCCAGGTAAATGCTGGGCACATTAAAGCTTTGTTACAGTGAAAGGGGAATGATTATTAGCATAAAATGAAAGGAATAATAACAAATTAAAAAGAAATAGGATTTGAAGATGCATATCCGGGCAAATTTCCTCAAATATGACGCTTTTCACTTATTATTAACAAAGCTGAATAAGTGCTTTATATAAGATAATCAGGATCATGGGATCAAAACCTAAATGACAAATCAAAACACAGCAGACTAGAGTAAGAGCCAGCATTTGGTTCACTGCAAAAGTTGTGCAATTATAAATGGCAGTAAGAGGGAAAAATCTGCTGATTGTGTGGATGTTAAATAAGAAACAATAATAAAACAGAAATCTAAGCGGATGTGCTGATTTACTCAATCGTCTCACATGCCCAAAAAAATCTTCCTTAAATAGCACTAAAGATTAAAGCTAAAAGAAATATTTTTGAAATGTAATTTAAAAAATATTCCCCCAAAATATGAAAGCCACACAAAATCAAGAGGTTGAATAGCACTTAATTAACCCCACTGGAGAACACTATTGTCTTCATGCCTGGTTTTGGCGTCCTTCCTAGACAGTGTAAAGACATCTCAAGCATAAATTCTCTAGAGTAGCCATGTCTGGATCACTCCGCAGGGCAAGTCTGGGAGCCACAGCACAGAAACGCCAAGGCTGCTCCCGGCTCACGCACAGGGTAGCAAAGACATCACCACAGAACAGACGACTGGTCACCACGCTCCTGCAAAGCTGGAAACCTCCAGGCCCTACCTTTTTAATCTTCTTGATGTCTGGATCTTCATCTTCTTGGTTGCTTTGGTAAGGTCGCATTCGTTCTTTGGTTTTATTAAGAGCAATAATCTGGAACACAAAATTGGTCCATTTCATGACCTGGGAAATGCTGGAATATAGCCATAACACACAGGAAGCTCTGCCTACAAAGGTGGTCCAATGAGATCCTCAGAAACATCCACATTTTATGCACCCTGTCTTCCTTTGGTGCTGAGATGGGGGAAACATAAACTTTACCCCAAGCACGGTATCACCAATGGAAGTGTTTATAAGAAGTGACTGCGTAAAGTGTAACCTGGAATCTGGGCTAGCGGAAACGTTAGCCCAAAACTCAGCCCCAGCTGCCAGTGGTGAGAGGCCAAGACCTTGTCAGGAGCCCAGCGATATGTCCACCCCCTCACCTGAAGGCGGCTGCCTGCAATGCCCTGTGGTCCCCACATGCAGTGACACTCAGCTCAGAGCCCCTGGTTCTGGCCATTGGCCTGTAGTCTTCCAAAGCACATGGCACCCCAGACTCACAGACGTCCTTAGGAAAATGGCAACTGTAAAGGGAACTTCAGAGCCCTGGGGCTGGCCCAAGCCAACTAAGAGAATTCCTCACAAAAGGTAAAAAGGATCAAAATAACCTGCGATCTCTTCATATCTCCAGCTCAGTTCCGTGACCTGTGAGGGGCATTTCAAGACTGGGTGGCCTCTCAACTACACATAGCAGTAAAATTCTCTAGACCAGCACTCAACAGCAGGCTCTTACAAGCTTAAGAACCTTTACAGACCTACTAGCCAGCAATACCCTAAAGTTAAGAGATCATAATGGCCCCTCTCTAGCTTGTCTTTATATTTTGTCCCCCACACCAAATCCACCCCTCTGCCATTTTCTGGCAAGGAAGTGGGAAAAGAAAGGGAGCAGGAAATAAATTAATTGCTCCTGTCAAGAGACCACAGAAGACATACCTGCAACTGACAGTTTTTTACTGCAATCTACATTCAGACTAAAATAGAACATAGTGAAGGCAGATAAACACACATAAACATTGAAGAACATAGCCTGGTGTTGAGCTTCTCTCGTGGAGTAAATACCAACCTCTTTCACTGAGCAGACAAGCATCTGCTCTAGCTTACAGTGGCAAAGAAAGAACACAATAATTTTGTTTTAAATAACAGTGCCTGATACAGTCTTTTAAAATGCAGGTTTGTTAAGTTTTCTGTTGCTGTTTTCACCATATCAGATATCAGGGTCGAACTGGGAAGTTAACAATTGTAATAATATGGTGAACGCCATCTGCAAGTTGTCATCATCAGAGAAGCTGCCACATCCCAGTTGGAAGAAGCTTGTGCCTGTGCTGTCGACACCGGAGGTGATGTGTGCTAGGAGCAGAAGGCGAAAACCCCATCTAGGATTCACAGGGTGTGTCTCAGAGGAAGGTGCAAAGACACAAAAAGGAAAATGTTGTCTGATGACGATAAAAATGACAAGAACATTGCCAAAACGGAGGAGCCTAAACTGTTTCTGTCACTGAGGATACAATTGTGTCCTGTTCCCTTCTTTGAATCTCAGAAGATACCAGTGCATCCCTGAGCAGAAAGAGGGAGGAAATCTCATTCTCTGCATTCCTCTCCCATTCTTCAGTGATTGCTTGCTGCCCATGAGGAAGGACAGGACACTGGGAAAGGTACATTCAGGATTCTCTATCTAGACTGAGGCCTGGGAGGGACGGAGGACCCAGGCACACACCATGGCTGTAGACTCTAAAACCGCCTTCTGCTCACACTGGGCATCAGCCTCACTATCTGGGGATGCAAGTCCTGAGAAGTTCACACTCTGAGGGAGGGAGGGGGAGGCAGGAATTCCAACTCCAGGGAAAAATGCACCCTAGCAAATGTCTTATAGTTTAATCCAAATGTTCTTTTCAAAACTGTGGAGGGGAGAAGGTTGGACTCCTTCAAATCTAAAAGAGTAAAGTATTTCTGAATTCATTTCTGGTCCTCCCTTAGTTGTCATTTTAGACTTTAATTGAATCTATGGCAGACTCATAATTGTCATTACTGCAGGGCATCTGAAACAGTTAAATGCTATAGTCAATTCTTGAATTTCTGAGCCAATAAAGGGTATCAGGAGAACAAATAACCACCCCCCACCAAAAAAAAGCACATTATCCTGATATGTTCCTGTAGCACATTTGCCTAATCCTAATATAGACATTAGATCCATGTCTACGTCAGGCCCAACCATGTATGTTTTGACGTCAGAGGAAGTCAGCCTGGGATTAAAATGTTGCCCTGAATAGGCCTTAAGTCATCATGAGGAAATGACGGTAAAACGTGAAACAGTGAGAAGGAATCTATCAACTGGGAAATACCTCTGATTTAAGCCTTTCGATTTCTGTGTCTTGATCTTCAAGTTGATGTCGGAGTTGGTTAGCTGCAATTTTTTCTGTCTCTACGATCTGAACTAGATGAATGTACTTCTGCATTAATACTTCCCTCTCAATCAAAATGTCTGCATAACTTGAGAGAAAATTACACAGTTAGTCATTGAGATATTGTTCTACTATATATAGTTCCTTATAGAATATAATATGCTACATTTGAAAAAGAAATGAGCCTTGTTTGTTCAGCTATCTCTACATTACATAAATGTTAACTTTCAGCTGACATTTGGTATCCTTCAATGATGAATGATTTAAATAATCATTTTACATATCCTTCACTAAGAATTCATTTAATGATACTTGCTACCCAAAATATCTTATCATAAAAGTGGGTAAAGTACAAAAGAAATTGTAATAGTTTTTAAAAGAAAGTAGTGTGTCTTCTTTAACAAAAAAAACTGAGGTCTTTTGAATTCTGGCACATGGTTTCCAGGGATGCTATTCAAAATATTTCACTGAGTAAGATATCAGCCAATCAAAATAAACCTGCTCCCAAACAGAATGAACGCAGAGACCATTAGAACAGGCACTAACTGGAAAAAAGCTATTATGTCTGTATTAGTGACCACCAACTCTGTTGGGCTCTCTTTAAGACTGCAAAATCATTGACTGTTTTTAAAGCCAACAGAAATAGAAATTATATTCTAGAAATAAGTTTAGATTATTCGGGCCCTAACTCCTGCAGCCTAGCCTGTATCTATGTCTTTGGTCAAGTATGGTAAAACAAAACTTACTCTTAGATTTTTACTGATGATATAATTCTGTGGTATCTAAAATTTTGCTTCCAGATCTTCTTGCATCATTCAGGATGATGAAATGAATGTTCTTCCATGCATACCATCTTTCCCCAATGGTATGATAGTAGTAATTCATGATAGTTACTATTTATTGAGTGCATAGGATATAGCATACATTATTTCATCTCATCTTCCCAGCAACCCCAGGAGATTTGTGATCCCAATTGCCCAGAGAAGGAATTTGATCTTCACAGATGCAAAGTACTGACCTCAGATCACACAGCTAGTAGGTAGCAGGGCTGGGATTCAAATTAAGGTATGTCTGACCCCAAGTCCATGTTCTTAAACACCAGCTAAACTGCCTCTCTGATGAGAAAGTGCACGTTGGACATAAAGAAGAATGTTGCAGCAGAAGTGTTTTGAGATACCTGCCCAAACTTCCACTCATTTACCTCCTCTTTGGGAACTTGGGCCATGGCAAGCCATGTTTATACCACAAAAGCTGCCCTCATGACCACATTAAACCAGCCTAAAAAGAGATAACTGGTGCAAGCTAAACCAAATGGATTATTTCCCCTTGGAATCTGGGATTGTACCTCTGCCTTATTCGCTTGAACTGCAATAAAATTAACTTGGAAATTCTAGTTGCCATTTTTGGGCAGCCATATTTGGCCACACCTATGCCAAAACGGTCAAAGTGAGTCCAACGAGAGAGAAAAGAATAAGCAGATGTTCAGAAAAGCAAAGACAGGAGAGACAGAAAGTCTGAGACAGAATGTTAATGGCTACCTGGGCTCCTGTAGCTTTCTATTTCCTGGTGCCAGGCCCTCGTGACACTGGAATACAACTTTAGCCTGGGGTTTAGGGAGATCCTGCAGTGTCTTGCTAATAAACTCTTTTTTTTTTTTTTTAACCTAAGCGGGTTTGAGGTTTAGGTTACTTGGTTTGTGTTGCTTGGAACTAAAAGTCTTAAGACACTTCTAAAAATCACAATTTTAGGTCAATTATCTCAACATCCTCAGCACCTGTATCGTGCATGTTGTTAGGGTTAGAAAAGAACCGTGTCAGCAATATTTTCAAGTCACTCGTTCTAAGAAATTACCCGAAGAGACTAGAAAGGGAGGCTATGAAATTACAAGTGACAGGAAGGGAAAAGAAGAAGAAAAGATAGAAGAGTCTTAATAGGAATATGCTTTGGGAGAACTTAAGGGAGAAAAACAGTAATAGAGCATAAGAAAAGCAATTGTTATAAAAATTCTGCCTTTCTCATCAGTTTTATTAGAAATATGCCAAATTGGTTACAAATGCATTACATCAGTGTCAGGTAGCAAAGCAGTATTTTCTTTTCTCTTAAAAAAGAAAAAGGCAGGTCCAGTTTGGAATGCAAGGCTGACTTCACACAGACTCATCACCAACGTCCTCCCTGTGCTTCCAAAGTCTTTGCTAAAAAAATTGTTTTCTGTTTAAAGAATGAAACCGTAAAAGCATTATAAAAACAGGAAAATATGCCATCAGTAGACCAGACATCCTCAGCACCTATATAATGGAATTTGTAAAATTCCATGAAGAGAAAAACTAAGCAAGCAGAATTAGCTTGGTGGGGAAATGAGAGTAGAGGAAACCACAGATACAGATACCTTGCATAAGCACACTTCTCACCAAGAGTGGCCCAGAGAGTCTCCAAACTCAGAAGCAACAAATGTAAACCACAGAGGGGAGGCAAGGGCAATTGTTATGATCTTCCATTAAACAAGTACCTTTAGAATATGTGAAGTTAGGCTCCTCCTCTTCACATCCCTCAAAAATAAGAACTAAAAGGCACAGCTGGCAGCAGTGACACACCCCCAGCTGACAGTGCAAGGTCTGCTTTCTCTAGAAAAGGGTGGCACCTTCCTAAAGAAGGACTCCAGTGAGGGAGCTGGACTCTGAGAACAGAGGTTGGGTTTACTCCAGACATTCACTGTGGACAGAAGGGAGAACCAAGAAGGGAGAGGCTTTAAGAGAGCCCGGAAATAAAATACACTGTATTCATTTTCTATTCTGTAACAACAGAACTTAAGCCACTAAGTTTGGTGATAATTTGTTACAGAATAGAAAATGAATACAGTGTATTTTACTTCCAGGTTCTTAAATCAACACATATTTATTATCTCATAGTTTCTGTGGGTTAGGAGTCTAGGCTCAGTTTAGCTGGACCTTTAGGTCAGGATTTCACAAGGCTATGATCGTGGTGTCAATCAAGATGCATTATCATCGTGAGGCTTGGCTGGGGAAGAATCCTATTCCAAATTCATTCAGGCTGTTAGAAAAGTTCATTTCCCTGCTGCTATAGAACTCGTGGCAGCTTCCTTCTTCAAAGCCAGTGGGAGAACATTTCTCACCTGCTCTATAAGGTCTTTCATCTGATTACATCAGGTCCACCAAGGATAATCTCCTTTTTAATTAACTCAACATTAACTGATTTAAGACTGTAATGATATCTTCAGTAACCCTTTTCCTTTGCCATATAATGTAACCTAATCAAGGAAGTCACTATCCCATCATGTTTCCATATTTTAGTGGGTAGTGGCAAGTAACAGGTTCCAGCTGTGTGGGCTAAAGGGTATAGAATTACACAAGGAAGAATTTCCAACCCGCCTTCCTACTGTCTGCCCACATACCTGAAAAGGAAGCTGACACATGTTACACGATCCAGCAGTCACAGTCACAGAGTAAGCCCAGACCAGCTACCCATAATGTCCCACAGGATCCTTCATTTAGAAACAAGGAACAGCAGACACTCATGACAACCAGCCTCCCCTATCACCACAAAAGGCCCCTATGGTAGGCAGTGTCTAAGATGGCCCCCCAGTGACCCCTGGCTTCTAGTCACTCCCTTAGGTAACAGGGCCTTCCTTTTGAGTGTGAGCTGGACCTAAGTGACTCACTTATAAAGAATACAACACAGCAGGAGTGATGGGACGTCAATTCCGCGATTAGTTTACAAGACTCTAGCTTCCACCTCACTTGCTTTCTCTTGCTGTCTTGCTGTATGCTTTGAGAGAAGTCAGCTACCAGGTTCTGAGATACTCTACAAAGAGGCCCATGAAAAGTAGACACTGTAGGAGGCCTTTGGCCAAGAGTCATTTAGGAACTGAGCTCAAGCCAACAACTGGTAAGGAAGCGAATCTAGTCAACAGCAGAGTGAGTGAACTTGGAAGTGGATCCCTCCCCAGTTACGCATTCAGATGAGAATACAGACCTGGCCAACACCTTGATTGTAGCCTTGTGAGACACTTTTGGGCAGAGGCACCCAGCTAAGCTATGCCTGGATACCTGACCCACAGAAACTGTGTATAACAACAAATTGTTTATTGTTTTAAAAATTGTTCAGCAGCAAGAGATAACAAATATAGCCCCAAATGAACAAACAGAAAAGACACTAAAAGAAACAAGTCTAATTCAGGTAAAAAGTTACCTACTATCTTCAGAAAGATACGGAAGGATATTAGAGACATAAAGCAAAAAGAGGCTGCCATGGAAAAGGAGTAATCAGATTTTTTATAAAAGAGTTCTTGGAAACAAAAAATAATTACTAAAATTTTATAGGTCAATGGAATTACTAACCAATAACCCAGACATGGCTAAAAACTAAGCTGGGTGGTCAGAGAGGTCAAATAAAGAACACTAAACAAAAATATAAAGAGACTGGAAATATAAAAGGAAAACTGAGCAACCTAGAGTATAAATCCAAGAAGTCTAATACCTGTCTTACGGGCATTCCAGAAAGGAAAAAAGTTAGACTGCAATGGGGAAAAAATATTAATAATAAAGAAACGAGAGCTGGGCACAGTGGCTCACACCTGTAATCCTAGCACTTTGGCAGGCTGAGGCAGGCAGATCACCTGAGGTCAGGAGTTTGAGACCAGCCTGGACAACATGGTGAAACCCCGTCTCTACTAAAATACAAAAAATTAGCCAGGTGTGGTAGCAGGCATCCGTAATCGCATCTACTCGGGAGGCTGAGGCAGGAGAATTGTTTGAACCTGGGAGGCAGAGGTTGCAGTGAGCCGAGATCATGCCACTGCACTTCAGCCTGGGCAACAGAGTGAGACTCCATCTAAAAAAGAAAAAACAGAAATGGAAGAAACTCCCTGAACTGAGCACAGCACAGTTCAAATAGGGAGAATAATCCAAATACCAGACAGGAGAAATGAAAACATTTCATACTCTGATATATCCTGGTAAAATATCAGAATTCTAAGGATAGAGAAAAATTTATAAGAGCTTCCAAAGAGAAACAACAGGTAGCCAAAGGAAGTGAGAATCATGCTGTCATACTTTTTTTTATCATTAACTTGGGATTCTAGGTGGCAACAGAGAATTGTGGAGAAAATATTTTGAACCTGCTTAACAATTTCTAAAATAATAAACAATACACAGACAACCAAACATTGACCAAGTACCAGGACAAGATAGGAAAAACTTACTATCCCCACACACTTACTGCAGGAAAAAACTAGGAGGAGGTTTTCCAACCAAACAAAACAGAAATCAAAGTCAATAAAATGACATTGAATGCAAGAAAACAAGCCAGATGAAGTAAAGGAAGCTAGAAAGAAACTAGAAGTTGACACACGCAAGGCTCTCCTTCAAGGAGCAAATATTCAATGACATACGGTACATTTCATTCTCTGTGGGATCGAACACCAACCTTGATACTTTGGGACACAATATTTGTTATAACCACTATGGAAATGTTCCTTGTTGGTTTTTAATTTTTCAGAATCAGCCTATGACAAAACACAGAGGAATAATTTAGAGAACAGAATAGAAATGTCTAAAAGTTTATAAAGTGAGAATAAATAATAATGAAAGTAATAAAACCTCAGGATTAGGAAAGAAAAAACAATGAAAACACATTAAATGTCTAACTTATTATACTTATCTTTCCTAGCAGAGTCAATTCATACTGTCTAAAGTTGATAAATCAACAGTGGTTTAATGACATTATTTGAGGACATGAAGTCAACTAATTTAAGATCCAAAAATATGTAAGTAACAAAAACAGAGGGGGCAAAAGACAGGGGACCTAAGAGGTATTGTAAGGGTGTTAAATGTTTCATTTTTATGCCAGAGAATCAATCACACTGGCTAAAATTAGTAAGTCAAGAAACAGACAAAAGGGGCTTCACAGAATATCATCAACAAATGACCACTAAATGCATGAAAAAGGGTCCTTCTTGCTGCGCACGGTAGCCCATGCTTACAATCCCAACACTTTGGGAAGCTGAAGTGGGAGAAGAGCTTGAGGCCAGGAGTTCAAGACAAGCCTGAGCAACATAGTAAGATCTCATATCTATATATATATATATTTTTTTTTTTAGCTGGGATCAGGTGTGGCGGCTGACATCTGTAATCCCAGCACTTTGGGAGGCTGAGGCAGGTGGATCCCTTTAGCTCAGGAGTTTGAGACTGGCCTGGGTAACATGGTGAAACGCCATCTCTACAAAATAAATACAAAAATAACCTGGGTGTGGTGGCATGCACCTGTAGTCCCAGCTACTTGGGGGGCCGAGGTGGGAGGGTTGTGTGAGCCCAGGAGGTCAAGGCTGCAATGATGGTGTTCATGCCACTGCATTCCAGCTTGGGTGACAAAATGGAAGGAAGGAAGGAAGAAGGAAGGAAGGAAGAAGGAAGAAAGGGAAGAAGAAAGAAAGAAAGAAAGAAAGAAGAAAGGAAGGAAGGAAGGAAGGAAGGAAGGCAGGAAGGAAAGAAAGAAAGAAGAGAAGAAAGAAGAAGAAAGAAAGGAAGGAATAAGGAAGAAAGAAAGAAAGAAAGAGGAGGAAGAAAGGAAGGAAGGAAGGAAGGAAGGAAGGAAGGAAGGAAGGAAGGAAGGGGAAAGAAAGAAAGAAGAAGAAAGAAGAAAGAAGAAAGAAAGGAAGAAGAAAGAAAGAAGAAAGGAAGGAAGGAGGAAGGAAGCAAGGAAGGAGGAAGGAAGGAAGAGAAGGAAGGAAGGAAGGGGAAAGAAAGAAAGAAAGAAAGAAAGAAAGAAAGAAAAACAGGAAGGAAGGAAGGAAGGAAGGAAGGAAGGAAGGGGAAAGAAAGAAAGAAGAAAGAAAGAAGAAAGAAAGAAAGGAAGGAAGGAAGGAAGAAAGAAAGAAAGAAGGAAGAAGGAAGGAAGGAAGGAAGGAAGGAAGGAAGGAAGAAGGAAGGAGGGGAAAGAAAGAAAGAAAGAACGAAAGAAAAGAAAGAAAGAAAGAAAGGAAGAAAGAAAGAAAGGAAGAAGGAAGGAAGGAAGGAAGGAAGCAAGGAAGGAAGGAAGGAAGGAAGGAGGGGAAAGAAGAAAGAAAGAAAGAAAGAAAGGAAGGAAGGAAGCAAGGAGAAGGAAGGAAGGGGAAAGAAAGAAAGAAAGAAAGAAGGAAGGAAGGAAGAAAGAAAGAAGAAGAAAGGAAGGAAGGAAGGAAGGAAAGAAAGAAAAGGAAGGAAGGAAAGAAAAGAAAGGAAGAAAGAAAGGAAGGAAGAAAGAGAGAGAAAGAAAGAAAGAAGGAAGGAGAGAGAGAGAGAAAGAGAGAGAGAGAGAAACGGAGAAAGGGAGAAAGGGAGAAGGAGAGAAGGAGAGAAAGAAAGAGAAAGAGAAAAAGAAAATTAGCTGGGTGTGGTAGCACACACCTGTAGTCCTAGCTACTCAGGAGGCCGAGGCAGAAGGATCACTTGAGCCCAGGAGTTTGAAGCTGCAGTGAGCTATGATCTCACCACTGCACTCCAGCATGGGAAACAGGGAGAGATCCTGTCTCAAAAATAATAATAATAAATTTTTTTAAAAAAGTCCTTCTTAATCAAAGAAGTACAAATTATTTACCAAAAGTAGTTAAGATTTTTAGAAAAAAAGTACTCAGGGCCAACAAAGATATAGTAAATAGATATTGTCATATAGCACCACTGAAGTGAGTCATTGTAGAAGACAATATGTATCAAAACAGGTCAAAATGTTTATATCCTTTGCCTTCATAATTTCACTTCTAATATCACTCAAGAAAAATAATCTTATACTTGCACAATGAGATACAAAGAAACAAAACGTTCATTCATTAAAACAAATATAAGAAAATGGAGACAATCTAAATACACACATGTATAATATGGAATTGGTTAAATAAGCAATAATATATCTACATAATGGCATGATAACAAGCCATTAAAATGTTTTTTAAAAAGTTATAACATAATGGCGCATACCCAAGATTTATTGATAAACAGAAAAAAACAAGAAACTGAGATAAACATTATATGTACATGTACATGTATATATGTTCATATACAGAGGGAGAAAATTAAGTATATACACAGACATAAGCAGAAGAGGAGAAGGGAAGAGAGAGACAGAGAGAAAGGTACTCTAATGAGAGACATACATCAAAACTTAAAGGGAGGTTTCTCGGGCTGGAGCAATTATGGGTGATTTTTAATTACTTCTTGAGTTACTTCTTTTGTGCTTTTCCATACTTTCCAATATTTCTGTAATATTAAGTGGGGAGAAAAGAGAAAATACACAAAATCCTAATGGTAGTTATTTACTTCATGCATTGGGATTATAAGTAACACCGATTTCCTTCTTCATAGGTTCCTGTGAGTCCAAATGTGTTCTTTGAGTCAACAAATATTTACTGAGTGTTGTATATTTGGAAACTGTTCGAAGCACTGGGCACAGGAGTAAGCACAGTAGGAGAAAAATCTGTCTTTATGAAGCTTACACAGTAGTAGAGAGAGAAAGACAACATTAATAAGACAAATCTATCATATGTCACCTGGTGATGAGTACTGTAGAGAAAATATGGTGAGAGTAGAATAGGAAGTAAGGGGGCAGAGGTGACAATTTTAACCAAGCGGCGAGGGCTGCTTTCATGGAGAAATGGTACTGGAGAAACCACTTGAAGCAGGAAGCTGTGTGGTGAGCTGCTGGAACAGCATCCAGGCCCAGGGAACAGTATGTGCAAAAGCCCTGCAGTTGGAGTGGGCCTAGCCTGTCTAGGGAATGACAAAGTGGTGAGTTTCCTCAAGGGGAATGATATGGTTCAGATCTGTGTCCCACCCAAATCTCACACTGAGATGTCATCTCCAGTGCTGGAGGTGGGCCCTACTGGGAGGTGTACGGGTCATGTGTGGGTCATGGGGACAGATCCCTCATGGCTTCATGCTGTCCTCGAGACAGTGAATGAGTCCTCATGAGATCTGATTGTTTAAAAGTGTGTGGCATCTTCTTCTCTCTCTCTTGTTCCTGCTCTTGCTGTATGACCTACTTGTTCCTCCTTCGCCTTCCGCCGTGAGTAAAAGCTTCCTGAGGTCTCTCCAGAAGTGGGGCAGATGCAGGTGCCATGCTTGTACAGCCTGCAGAACTATGAGCCAATTAAACCTATTTTCTTTATAAATTAGCCAGCCTCAGGTTTTTGTTTGTTTGTTTGTTTTAAGGCAGAGTCTCTCTCTGTTGCCCAGGCTGGAGTGGAGTGACGCGATCTCAGCTCACTGCAACCTCTGCCTTCTGGATTCAAGCAATTCTCTGCCTCAGCCCCCTGCGTAGCTAGGATTACAGGCGCCCACCACCATGCCTGGCTAATTTTTGTATTTTTAGTAGAGACGGGGGTTTCACCATCTTGTCCAGGCTGGTCTTGAACTCCTGACCTCGTGATCTACCTGCCTCAGCCTCCCAAAGTGCTGGGATTACAGGCGTGAGCCACAGCGCCCAGCCCAGGTATTTCTTTATAGCAATGCAAGAATGGCTTAAGACAAGGAATAAGAAAGAAGTAGAAGAGGGAACAGGATTCTAAAGCATGTAGATCAGTAGAAAGTCTTAGGTTTTCCTCCAGTGCGAGGAGTAAGCTTTGATCAAAGACCTTACAAGATTTCCCTTTTTTTTTTTTTTTTTTGAGACAATGTCTCACTCTGTCACCCAGGCTTGAGTGCAGTGGTGCGATCTCGGCTCACTGCAAGCTCTGCCTCCCAGGTTCACGCCATTCTCCTGCCTCAGCCTCCTGAGGAGCTGGGACTACAGGCACCCGCCACCACCTCTGGCTAGTTTTTTCTGTTCTTAGTAGAGATGGGGTTTCACCATGTTATCCAGGATGGTCTTGATCTCCTGACCTTGTGATCTGCCTGCCTCAGCCTCCCAAAGTGCTGGGATTACAGGTATGAGCCACTGTGCCCGACCAAGATTTCACTTTTTTTTTTTTTTTTTTTTTTTTTTGGACGGAGTCTCGCTCTGTTGCCCGGGCTGGAGTGCAGTGGCCGGATCTCAGCTCACTGCAAGCTCCGCTTCCCGGGTTTACGCCATTCTCCGGCCTCAGCCTCCCGAGTAGCTGGGAATACAGGCACCCGCCACCTCATCCGGCTAGTTTTTTGTATTTTTTAGTAGAGACGGGGTTTCACCGTGTTAGCCAGGATGGTCTCGATCTCCTGACCTCGTGATCCGCCCGTCTCAGCCTCCCAAAGTGCTGGGATTACAGGCTTGAGCCACCGCGCCCAGCAAGATTTCACTTTTTAACAGGATCACACTGGCTGTTGTGATGAGAAAGAAGGGTAGGGGTAGAGCATAAGAGGAGAAGGGGGAAGAGTTGGAACTATTACAATAATAATCCAGGCAAAAAGATTAAAGACAAGTCCAGGCCTGGGGACTTGGCACAGAATAGTCAATCAAATGATTCAATGTCATTGTCAAATGAAATAAATCATATCATTCAAATGAAATAAATCATCTAATATGATCTAATATGATTTATCATTTAATATGATTTATTTTATCTAATATGATTTATTTTGCATGGCTTCTTTTTTTTTTTTTTTTTTTTTTTTTTTTTTTGATACAGGGCCTCCCTCTGTTGCCCAGGCTGGAGTGTAGTGGCCTCTCAGGCTCAAACGACTCTCCCACCTTAGCCCCCCAAGTAGCTGGGACTACAGATGCAAACTATCACACATGGCCAATTGTTTTTGTTTTGTAAGATGAGGTCTCACTATGTTGCCCAGGATGCATGGCTCCTTATCCTTCACATAGTAATTTTCAGGTCATGCCATCAGTTTCATTAGGGCTCCCTAGTTTACTACTATTCTGCTCTTACTGGGGTATTCCCCCAACTCTGCATCACAAAACTTTCTTTACATATCCCACTAGTAAATGGATGTCTGCTCCAGGATTTCATCAGATCAACTGAAAACACATGCAGGGCTTCCCTTCAATATTTCTCAGACCACTGGCATTTCTATTCTGCTATATTGCCAATACATATTTTATGTGATTAAATTTTCCATTTTCTAGGTAGTACCCAAGTTTTAAAATGTTTGCCTAATCTCCTTATTATTTTCATTTGGTTGGTTATTTTTTCATTTTGTATTTTTGCTTTTTAGTTCAACTCCCACAACAAAAAAAAGGTTTCCCCTGCCAAAGGACATATAAATTAACATGGTGAAAGCATAACTCAAAATTCAGCTGTTGCGTACAAACAGATGTCAACATTAGGATATATATGGGAACAAAATATTAGTGTCTAATATTTATAAGAATTAATAATCATGTATTATAATATTTCAAAATAGCTGGAAAAGAGGTTTTTTAAATTATTTATTTATTTATTTATTTTTGAGGCAGGTTCTCGTTCTGTTGCCCAGGCTGGAGTGCAGTGGTACAATCACAGATCACTGCAGCCTTGACCTCCTGGGATCAAGTCAACCTCCTGCCTCAGCCTACCAAAGAGCTGGGACTACAGGTGCCCACCACCAGTCGTGGCTAATTTTTTGATTTTTTTGTGCAGATGAGGTCTCACTATGTTCCCCAGGCTGGTCTTGAACTCCTAGGCTCAAGTGATCCACTGGCCTCGGCTTCCCAAAGTGCTGGGATTATAGGCACGAGCCACCGTGCCCTGCTGAAGAAAGGTTTTTTAGTGTCCTCATCACAAAGAAATAGTAAATGTTTAAGCTGATTAATATGCTAATTACCCTGATTTTATCATGATACAATTTATGTATGTATTGAATCGTCACCTTGTACCCTGTAAATATGTACAATAATCATGTATCAATCATAAATGAACAAATAAACATTTTTTAAAAATCCTAATCACCATCACTCCATATGGAGAAAAGGGAATATTCAAATAAAATGTTGAAAAGTCCAAAGCAGAGGCACAGTGTGAAATTACAGACCTAGTTATTTTATAGAAGGGCAAAAATTATATTAGCTTAGCAAGAGGTTGTTGTTGCTGGGCCAGAATTCTGCCCCCCTTATTTTGACTGAAGACATCTATATGAAGCGAACTATAGCAAAACCCAAGATGAAATGTCATAGCCCAGGTCACTAAAGAAAAACTCCACCTATCTCCAGGGTTATGCTAAATTTTATCCAGAAAACTGTTTGGAATCAGCATTCTTCATGTCAGGAGAATCACGATGCCTTTGGGAGTGGGGAAAATCCAAGCACAGATAACAATAGTGCAGCTCCAATCAAAGCAACATTGGCTTTGGCCTTACCTAAGCAAGGCCAGTTCCTCTACCTTTACTCACACCCCTTCGGCATTACTATCACGTACCATGTCTGGTGTCAGGTTCCCTCATGTCAGCATCTCCACTTCATTGGCTAATCAATATTTTTTAGATACCACATTAACATGAGGTCCTAACACTGTCTCCTCCAGCAATCTCTTCTCTCTACTGACAGGCTCTTCCCTCCTAAGCTGTCCCCTCTACAGTAAATGGAAACACAAGCATCTTAGTTAAGAGAGATCAAAAAGAGGAACAAAAATTAAAGACTAAAAACCCCTCTTCTAAATATGGTTCCTTCTTTCCTGTTCACAGCCACAGTTCATTACTTAAACATTTCACTAAACTTTGGGACACGTGGAAAGTTGTCGATAATCCTTTCTAAAGCACAAGTAAATATAAAAGCAGGCAAAATATTGTTACTAGGAAACACAACAGAGCATCATTAGTGGTAAAATTATTACCTTGGGACAGAGAAATTTCAAGGAGTGTTTCTAAAAGTGCATATCTTTTATAGTACTATATTATGAAGCTGAGGAAAATGTTTAATATCACAATAGACATTAATGAGTCTTTCCTAACACTGAGACTTTCATTTCTTTTCAAATGTGCATAAGTAGGTATTGGTAGAATTATCTTTATCATCACAGAAAATTCTTCAGCAAGAGTACATATGTAACTGTATCAATCCAACCAGAATAGATTAAATGGGCTTATATATGAGAACATATAAAGACTCTAAGCAAAAAAGCAATGAAAATAAGTGTTGGTAAGGATGTGAAGAAACTGGCACCCGCAATATGTTGCTGGTGGGAATGTAAAATGGTGCAGCCACTGTAGAAAACAGTTTGGCAGTTCCTCAAAAAGTTAAACGTAGAGTTGCCAAATGACCTGGCAATTCCACTCCTAGGCATATACCCAAGAGAGTTGGTAACATATGTTCTTGTACAAATGCACACAAATATTCACAGCAGCGTTATTCATACTAGCAAAAAGTGGAAACAATCTAAATGGCCATCAACTGAGGAGTAGATAAATAAAATGTGGTATATCCATACAGTGGAATAGAATTCAGCCATTAAAAGGAATGAAGTACTAACATATGCTACAACATGAATGAAGCTTGGAATCGTTATGCTAAGTGAAAGAAATCAGATGCAAAACGTTTGTATGATTCCATCTATATGCAATGTCCAGAATGAGCAAATCTCCACAGAAAGGAGATTAGCAGTTGGCTAGAGCTAGGGGAAGTGGGGAAATGGGAGTGACAGCTATTGGATATGGGGTTTCTTTTTTGGTGTTGAAAATGCTCTGAAATTAGTGGTGATGGTTGTACAACCTAGTGACTGTACTAGAAAAACACTGAATTATACACTTTACAATGATAAACTTTATGGTATATGAAGTATACCCTGATTTTTAAAAATATTTTTTAAAAAGCAATAGAACAACTTCCCCCCAAAAGTAATATACTTTCATTCATTGTAATTCAAAAACTCTAATGTCAAAAAAAATCCCATAGGTATAACTACAAGACAAAAAAATGATGCAGGGTGATTTGAACAAATATAAAAGATGAATATATTTTTGTCTTACAAAGAGCTTATTTAAAAACTTCTAGAAAAACACCAATATGAAAAAAATGGGAAAAGGATATGAGATGATAATTTATACAGGAAATATAGACAGATATTAGTGATAGCAAAACACAATCTTACCAATAATCAAGAAAATGTTTATTATACCAATATATCATTTTTAACCCACTGATATAGTAAAGATTTTAAAAAGTGATTCCAGCTTTCTTCTGCCCTAATGGAGGGAGATTAAATCAGTACATGCATTTCTGAAAAGCAATTTGGCACCATGCTGGGGCAGGGCACAAAAGATGAGTAGTACACAATTTGCTTTGAAGGAATTCAGGCTGACAGAGAGATACAGACACATAAACAAATCAATGCAATAATCTCTTAGGTGCTTTGAGCGAAATAATAAGTTACAGTGAGGGCGCAAAGAAGGGAACAGTCAGGCCTTCCTGCTGGCAGAGGAAAAGGACCAGGAAAGAAGATGCAAGCTGCTAAGGGCTCCATCCTGAAAGATGTGTTGGTTTAAGTCAGACTGGAAGAGACATTCCCACACATTAAAATTCCTGTATGTAGTGGCTCCAGCTAGAGCCCAGGACATAAGGGGAGCAGTGGCACGAGGAGTTCACAGAGGTCAGCTCAGAGGGTCCTTGCTTGGACTGGCTCACTCCATCCCAGAACTCAGGGCAAAGCCTAGCATTGGGTAGGGAAGCAATAAGTATCAGTGAAATAATGAATATTTTCTCTTCTTAAAGCAACATGGAGGACCATTATCTCTCCTTCTCTGCATACATTTAAAATTTTCTACAAGAAGAAGTAAACTGAATTTATAATAACTAAAAGCAACCGGGAACCCCGGAATTCCTTCAGCAGATCAGATGTTTGCTTAGAAAGGGCACTCTAGTAATTGTAGAGAATGGATGGGAAGGAAGCCGACCTGGAAGATACAGGCGAGGTGGCAGAGCAATAGTCCAGGCAATTGGTGTTGGTGGCCTGCACCAGGGCAATGCTGCAGACATGTGGAGGAACAGAGAACGGTCATGTTCTGAGGTAGAATCCACAAGCGGTGACTGGAGTGAGCAGTTAGGACAGGGTCAGGGGATGATATCCTGCTGGTTTGAGTGACTGAGTGTATATGAGACTATGCTTTGCATTCCTATCCAGGAAAAGAATATGAAGCTGCCTAGAGAAATACATGAGTTTGGGTTTGTTTTGCTTAGTATCAAGTAACTCTGAGCACCCAGTGACAGATGATATATAGATAGTTCAATATTGAAAAATACATGTGGGTGAATTTCTACATATAATGGAGGCTATATATCTTTGTGGTTAAGTGCATAGGCTTTGGAGTCAGCCTGCCCAGGACTTGATTCCAGCTCTGTCATTTACTAGATTGGTGGCCCTGAGGAGATCATTTCATCTCTCCAATACTCAGATTCACTGAGCTACTTCATGAGATATCATGCATATAGCATGGTATTCAGCAGAGCAGGTATTGAGAAAGAGCCTCTCTATCTACACGGCCTAAGTCTGGGGGGTGGATCCAAGCGAGGAAACAGGAAGAGCAAAAGCGAAGCCCTACACAAGCAGCCACAGTAAAGAAAGCGACAGAACCCAAGGAGTAGTGAAATAGGACAAAAAGAAATTGTCAAAGGAGTAGAGGGAGAATCAGGGGAGACATCGTAAACAAAAGGAATGAAAATTTCGAGATAAGACTTAGATCCCTATAAACTAATGTTAAAAGAAGCCCTCCAAATTAACATAAAAAGGTGGCGAATAATGTGAATAGCAAATAAAATGTCTGTAATTATATCATTCTACCTATCTATCCATATGCAAATGTACAGAAAAATCTGGAAGTATGCACAACAAACTGTTACCAGTAAATATTCTGAGGAAGTAAATGGGCTTGGGGAAATAAAGGGGGAGGGGGTGGAACTATATCTTTTTACTTTTGTATTGTCTGAGTTTTCTTTCTTTCCTTTTTTTTTTTTAAGGGAACTTGCTTTTATGTATTACTGGTGTAATTCAAAAGTAAGTATTAAATATGAACAGAAAGTTGAAGTTATATAAGGAAAGAAAAGCTTTGGAAATTCATTGTTGATCCAGGTGACAACAGTTACAGTAGAGCAGGGACAAAACCCACCATGAAGAGCTGGAAAGAGGAAGAGCTGCGTGCCTAGGAGAGCAACCGAACCATTTCTTCAAGAAGCCGGGCTGCACGTGCAAGAGAAGACAGTAGCTAGAGGAGTAATCAGTGCCAAGAAAAGGCTTTCATTTCTCTTTTGAGACAGGAGAGATTTTCAGGAGACCCAAAAAACACAGGAAAAAAAGCTAAGGAGTGAGGAGTAAACAGACTGGAAATATAAGAGAGAAATGGAATAAGTAATGAAGCAAGAAATCAGAGAAAGAGCTCAAGGGAGAAATTTGTCTTGAACAGGAGATGGTTCTCCTGGAGCAGGCAAAGAGAACCATGAGGACGGCTCCCGCCTGCAGGTGAGATGACGTGCACGTGAGGACGGGGCCTGCCCGGTGAGTGTAGGCAAAAGGTCTGACTGCCTCGTCAGCTGGATGCTTAAGGTGCAAGACAAGCACTTGAAACAAAAACATTGAGAAGGGGCCGGGCGCGGCGGCTGAAGCTTGTAATCCCAGCACTTTGGGAGGCCGAGACGGGCGGATCACGAGGTCAGGAGATCGAGACCATCCTGGCTAACACAGTGAAACCCCGTCTCTACTAAAAAATACAAAAAACTAGCCGGGCGAGGTGGCGGGTGCCTGTAGTCCCAGCTACTCAGGAGGCTGAGGCAGGAGAATGGCGTAAACCCGGGAGGCGGAGCTTGCAGTGAGCTGAGATCCGGCCACTGCACTCCAGCCTGGGGAACAGAGTGAGACTCCATCTCAAAAAAAAAAAAAAAAAAAATTGAGAAGGAGGAAAGACAGCTGACAAAAGTATTAGCAAAGTATTAAAATAAGAAAATCTAAGCCCAGCTTTTCCCTATAGAAAACAAATTGTAACCATCAAATCAAGTGAAATACTTCACAGTTTACACAGTATCCCTTCTCTTCCATGTTGTACTTTGTAGGCTGTAAAAGAAAAAGAAATGTTGAATTCTCTTTCATTGTGGCAAATATGAAGGCAAAGCCCTGACAGAATTTCTTAGCAAAAATATATATATACCTTTATATATATATAAAGGTATATATATATATATACCTTTAATGGACAAAATTCACATTTTCAGCTTTAAAGTGGTGACAGTCTTACTGTTACAAGAAGAATACAAATTATGGTGTTGGATTGCTTTAGGCTGTAACATCACTGCCCATCTCTAATTTTTCTAGTCCTGTGATGTTGTTGTGACACATGAAACATTTTCAGCTTTTCTATGTCATCACTCTTCTCTGATTTGTGGGGGATTTCTCTCTGTGTGCATTCTCTAAAGGGCTGATTTTAGGGGGATGATATGATATACACAGCGGCCTTTAGTGCTGTACAGATTTTTATACTGTATACTTTGCTGCAAATTAAGCCTTTTTCCAAGGATGAGGTCACAAGCATTAGGTGTTGGGCGTTTGGTGCAGCTACCACATTGTGTGTGTGTGTGTGTGCATGTGTGTATATTTTAAGGGAGAGAGAGAATGAACAACAGCTGTCTCAGGCATATGTAATTGAAAGGACTAAACATTAAAAACAGACCCAAGAGGCTGCATTACAGCTTTCTTTACTGGAGAAGAGAATAAGGCTTAATTGAAAGGTTTAATGGAAGATAAAGTCTCTCTGATCGTCAAGTTGGAGACTGATAGGGTGAAAGAAAGGGTCAGGTCAGGCCCTTGCCAAACACCATCTGACGTGAGCTTTATGGAGTGGAAACATATTCCTTTTTGTAATTCTTTTTTGCATGCTCTGCCCTTAGAGGAAAGCCTGCGATCCACCTGCACAAGATACACCCTGAGGGGAGGGAAGAGAATCGAGGTGGAAATTTGAGCAGGTTCAGCTGAAGAAATCGGAAAGCAGGCAAAAGATAGTGGAACAGTCTCAAACACAGAACACACAAGCCATCTGCAGGGTGTGCAAAGCTACACGCATTCAACAGTGCTCTGTGCTAGGCTCAACGTTCTTAATATCTGTTTTCCCAATCCCTCCACCTTGGTAGAAACCCAAACTCTCCTCTCTCCTCAGGATACACCTTGCTTCTCTATCAGCCCCCTGGATACTCAACATACCAAGGGATCAATTCAGTATCTCACAGTTCCCTTCCTTTCCCAGCGATAATCATACTCTTCCAATTTCCAGCAGAAACTGCCCAATGCTTCCTGGCCAATGCTCATCATCTTTGCCCCACAAACCTGTCCTCATTCAACATTTCTTCTCCCAGTGAGTGACACCGTCCAAGTTAGGGGCCTGAGAGTTGTGTTAGATGCCACCCTAGTCTAACCTTCCTCATTTCTTCCCAAATGTCATAGTCTAGGTCCTGTGGGTATTAGGCTTAGTCCAAGATGGGAAGACCCTTGGAAGATATACAACTGGATCCACATCTAGGCCATGACTATTTCCTAACTGCTGACACTTTGCTTGGTCCATGTTCTAGCAGATGAAACACTGAAAAGTTATCTTTTCAGCTAACAAGCCCTAAGGACTCACAATCAATGAGGTCAGTGTCTTTGATTGTCCTAGTGTCTACAACTAAATTAACCATGATGGACACATATGGACAAGAAAACAAAGAAGAAATGTCAGGTTATTTTTTATGTCCAGAGTTCCATACTCAAGTAGCAAACCACATACGAAATAAGCACAGACATAACTGCTCTGAAAATGCTCTGGTCTCAGCTCGACCAGACAAAAACAAGACTGGGTCTTGGTAGCAGCTTCCCCTGAACTAGTGCCATAACGTGGTAAAATGATATCCTAAATGTGCCCGTTATCTTAGAAATGCAGTATTGGCGAATGGTAAGCAAAACATTAAAATGAGCTTCTTGGACTGGTTAAAGCTTCAAAATGAAGAATGTTAATTCCAAAATGATTTTTTTTTTCTGGGCCAGATCTAAAGGAGAAAACATGCAACTGGAATCCCAGAAAATGACCCTAAGATTCTCTGAAGGCAAAGTGGGGGGCAAGTAGATTCTGCTCTGAGATATGAAAGCCAATAGAACAATGTGATTTTCATAGCACACAAAGACAGCACACCCAGGCTGGTACTGAAAAGCCATCCCAGGAAAACAAAAGTAAATAGAGAAGGGGTTCTGAGCAGTCTTTGAATCTAAGCAGCATCTACAGGAGGATTTGCAGCTCGGAAAAGAACATCTCGTGCTAAACTAATCAAAAGTTTTGACTTTTTAAAAGAGGGATCAATAAAACCATAAATATTGAGTAGTTAAAACTTTTATATTGGAAAGGCAGCAGTACTGAATTAATGCTATCAGACTGTCCTTTGAGGGTGAAATGTTTAGTCAACCAACCATAATTAATTAATTGTGTTTTATTACAATGTCAAGCAAAAATGGCTGATCAATTCTCGCTCCAAATCAGCTTCATTAACTTTCTGGCTTTGTTCATACATGAACAAAATCAAGGTGAATTTTACAGATCTAAGTTTACACCAAAAACTCAACTTAATCAATCTTAGATCAAAATGTTTTCTTCCCTGATTTAGAAAACAAAAACTTAAGAAATACCTCAATGCAAAAAGTAAAATATAAAAACTCAGTATAAAACAGTCAGATTAAAAGAAGTTATCAAAGAACTCAGTCCCAGATCTCAAGTCAAGGGAAAAGCAAACCTAATAGACCAAAAAGTCAAAACATCAAGAAAAAAGTTAATTATTAACCAAATCTTCAAATCTGAAAAGAAGAGAATTTTCACCACTGTATCACCTAAACCACTTAAGTGGTTTCTAAAGTCTGTCTCCTGACAAGATCACGCATGCCCTGGTTTTGACTATATGTCAAACACCACCAAATAATTACTGACTCAGTTTCCTGTAGATGACAAAATGCATTCCTGGGACAGAAAAAAAATTTCTTACTTGAAATCTAATCATCTTTAAAGCAATTTGCATTATTTGTGTTTGGTTCACCAAGATATTTGCTTGGCAACTACAAAGGCATTTGGGCTACTGATGGTGCTTGCTCTCCTGGAATGAAAAAGACGGGAAAACAGGCATGTTTGAAATTATGCATTTTAACTCCTAGGTAGAAAGGAATAGAGATTGTAGAAAGGAAAAGATTGTGTCTGGAAATGACCCAAGGGCTCTACCTTGCCAGCTTGATGCTTCTTTCATCTTTGAAGGCTTGACTTTCTTTCTACAGCAAGTCATTCTGCATTAGTCCTAAGTGTGGATCAAAACCCTCAAACGGAGAGCACCAAGAGCAAGGACGGTTGAACCATGTGCCGGGGTCATGATGACTCATGGCAAACTCCCCTGGGGCCCTTATGGAGAGCGGCACTAAGTTGCCAGCCCCATGCATCTCAGAGAAAGAAAAGGAACTGAAATATTTTGCAAATAACATCTACTCTCAACCCTAGTCTCACATTAATCTATTTTCATCTTTGAATGAGGAAGAGAAAGAAAATAGAACAAGAAAAGACTGTAGAGATAAAGAAGACAATGCAGATAAGTACAATATTGAACACTAGCTAAGGGTCCTGAAGTCCAATTGACTTGTATTTGAATCCCAGATCTGCAGCTTGACAACTTTGTGTTAGAACTTGGCCAATCTGCCTGCTACAAATTTTTGTTTTCTCATCTGTAAAATGGGGTAATAATGCCTTATTAGCTTGTTGTGAAGAATAAAAAATAGATAAGTACATAAAGCACTTGGCACGCTGCTTGTCAGAGAAGGTGGTAAATATAAGTAGCTGAAGAGACGGCATCAAGGGTTCAAAGAACAGCCTGAACTCACTCAGAAATGCCTCATTCTTTTTCTTGTTGTTTTTTGTTTGTTTGTTTGTTTGTTTGTTTTGAGATGGAGTCTTGCTCTCTTCCCCCAGGCTGGAGTACAGTGCTGTGATCTTGGCTCACTGTAACCTCCGACTTCCAGATTTGAGCAATTCTCCTGCCTCAGCCTCCTGAGTAGCTGGGATTACAGGCATGTACCACCACACCCAGCTAATTTTTGTATTTTTAGTAGAGACGGGGTTTCACTACGTTGGCCAGGCTGGTCTCGAACTCCTGGCCTCAGGTGATCTGCCCACCTCAGCCTCCCAAAGTGCTGGGATTACAGGCGTAAACCACCATGCCCATCCTAAATGCCTCATTCTTATAATCAAACTGAAGAAACTTCCTGATCACCTACTACATAATTAGCAATGCGCTTCACTCAGACATGAATGTGCCCCAATCCCTCTCCTCTTTCTCAAGGTGTATACAATCCTACTCAGGAAACAGAAATCTAACACATTAACTATATTAAAAAGGCAATGATAACCAGAATTGGTGTCGTCCACGTGCAGTACACAATGCAAGTACTGCAGCCATTTGAAGAGGGTGCCCATGAGGGCTGACTTGCAGGGAGATGTCTCAGGGCAGACGTGGTAGAGAGAGGAACAGACAGATGGAGAAGGGAAGGCTCATCAGGTGAAGAAAAAGAAAGCATGCCACAGCTAGAGTGTTGCCCCAAAATACCCGAGAGATGAACAAGACAAGAGAGCAGGGAATTGTGGAGTGGCAGCCTGGATTAGGGAGTGGATAGGCAAAAAGCAAGAGCTTGAGAGCCATGGAAAACAAAACTGAACCAGGTTTAGGGATTGAATCAGAAAACAAAAGAGAGGGACTTGCCCTGCCTCTCTTTCAGATTTCTAGTTCCCATTTAAGACCTTGTACACACTTTTCCACCTTCCTGATGTTTCTTAGGGGGAAGTGAAATCACACTGTTCTATTTCTCTAGATAGAGGATGTCATCACCTTCTTTTGATAACCGAGATGCACAAAGCAGGGTTTACAAATGTAGGCTGGGCTAGGGCCATCTCCCAGCTCTGTGGCTTACTAGCTGTGTGACCTCAGGTGGGAAAACTAACCTTCCAGGCCTCAGTTTCTTTATCTGCAGACGGGGGAATTATAATGCCCCTCTTGCCAATTGTTGACAGGATAAGTGAGTCAATACATTCAATACATTCTGTAATTGGAAAGCACACATAACAGTGCCTGGCACATAGGAAGAAATCTATAAAAGTGACTACTACTACTACTTATTATTATCATTTTATCTATTACCATTAATCTTTAGCTGGAATGTAGCCACGGAAAGCTCAAATAATTATCTCACACATGACTAAGGAGCAGGTACCAGGAGAAAACTCATCTTAGAACTGCAAGTTCTTCCAAAACTACCACCAACAGTGATAACCCCAATGCACGACCCAGACAATTAAGTACTACCCTGGAGGACTGAGCCTATACCTGGCTTGGTGAATGGCCTCCATCCACTCTTTACCATCCTGCTCCTCCTCACAGCGCAGCTCCAGTGGCTTCTGACCTTCATGGCCAAAAAGAACAGTAAAGTAATACTGGAAAGGAAAACAAACACAAAAAGTTTAGTTCTATTTTTCAAGCACAACAGCATAATAACACAGTATTTGCCTACAAAGGGTATATATTTACAAAACACATCAGCGCTTATGCAAATTTTATTTCAAAATGCAACATTTCACTCTTGGTCCAGTCGGCAATGACTTTGCACCTAGAAGATACCATAGACTGCAGCTTAACAGCCCTCAGTAAGGGTCAACCCTTAACACTCCTATTATGTACCTTTCTATACAAGTACAAAAAAGAATATTGCACACATTGGGCTATGCAGATAAATGAAAGGTAATATGATATTTTCCAAAAGGTTTTCCTTTTTTGTGGTGTGATAAAGCTGCAGGGACGCATAAGTTTATATCATGGCACTAGCTAATTTTATTATCTATTATATTCTATATCTATTCTCCATTCTGGGAAGCAATATGCCGATAATTACGCAGTCCAATTGCTGCCATTTGCCTCTTCTGCAACCTTAGCAGATGTCATCAATTGCTTATGTCCCTGTTTTCCCAGAGGTAGCCTTGCAATTCTGTTCAACACAGTATTCCAACACAGTATGTCCAGAATACTTGATATGGGAAGGGAAATGCCAATTGCCATCCTAGGGGTCAAGATGTGATCAGAATTCCTTTTTGGTAGAGGTGTAACATAAGTTATTGTTGGATGAAAGGAACTGGGCTTAAGTAGGGAAAAGACTGACATTTATCAGGGGTAAAATAATTTCTCTCATATGAGCCTGATTCATAATCACCAAAAACTGGAAAAACCTAAATATCCTTTAATAAGTGAGTGAATAAATAAATGCAGTACATCCAAACAATGGAATACTACTCAGCAATAAAAAGAAAAGAATTCTTAATAAAAGCAACAACGTGGAGCAAAAACATCAGGTTGAATAGAAAAGTCTGTCTCAAAAGGTTACATACTATATACAATTCCTGTTGTGTGATATTCTTGAAATAGGGACAGAGAACAGATTGGGGTCTCCAGAGGTCAGGGGTGGGAGTGTGTGACTATAAAGGAATCGCATGAGGGAGCTTAGGTGGTGATAAAATGGTTCTGTGTCCTGATTATGGAGGTTACACAAATCCAAGCATGTGTTTACATTCATAGAACTGTGCACCAAACGAGGGACAATTTTATACTATAAATACACAGATAAAAATTTGTAAATGGCTTCTCAGGATTCTACAACAGAGATAATCATATAACCAAGATTCAAAGACTCCCAAACTCATGCTAGTTTACTCAACCACTCCGTATTCCAGCAAAGACAGACATGGGGAGCTTTACAACAGTAAGCAGAGTCCTCAGATGACAGTTCTAAAGCAGAAATATTTTACAATCATCTTGGAATAATCTGTGTTAAGATGTGGAGAATTCTCATGTAAAATATGCAGAAATATATATGTATGCTGAGTTTAGAGTGTGCTTTGAATTAGACAAAGTGACAGATGTCTTGAGTTGAAGATGCATTGCCCCTCGACAATATTCACGAATAACAATACACCCAGTAGATCACGATCAGTCAGTAAAATCTCAGACTTTTTTTTTTTTTTTTTTTTTGAGATGGAGTCTCGCTCTATCACCCAGGCTGGGGTGCAATGGCATGATCCTGGCTCATTGCAACCTCCGTCTCCCAGGTTCAAGTGATTCTCCTGCCTCAGCCTCCTGAGTAGCTGGGATTACAGGCATGTGCCACCACGCCGGGCTAATTTTTGTATTTTTAGTAGAGATGAGGTTTCACCATGTTGGTCAGGCTGGTCTCGAACTCCTGACCTCATGATCTGCCCACCTTGGCCTCCCAAAGTGCTGGGATTACAGGCGTGAGCCATCGCGTACCACCAATCTCAGATATGTTTAAGTTGTAATTGAACACATGGGCTATCTGAAGATTTGCTCTAGCCTATAAAGTTTCAAAATGCTTTAAAACAAGCCACTAGATCCAGAAAAACTAGTAGTGCTCCAGAGTTAATGCTCATCTCTACCCCATTTTATTTCCAAGCCCCTTAGGCTATGTCCTCTCCAAGTTCCTGACCACTGTGAACCGATACAAGGCAAAGCAGTAAACCAAGCTGACGGCAAATCCCAGACTGGGTGAAATATACATAGCCAAGCTAAAGTAGGGGAGAAAAAAAGGAGTCCTCAGTTATAGAAACAAAGGTGAAAGGCAAAGCCATAGCCAAAAGCACAGGAACCAAGGTTCTAACATCCAAGGGGGTGGTCCCCATGGTCTTGGCTCTGTGCAGGGCACCACGTTGGAGCTAAGATCCACGCATAACATCAGGAACTATGAAGGGTTACCACCTCCATGTAACAGAGACTAGAAAAACTCTCCCCCAAATCCACTAAACACCAGGAAAATTTCCAAATGAATCAGAAATTTTAATGCTCTATTGTATTGATAATTATTACAATATCAAATACTATTTATAATATTACTATCAGCAGTAGTAAGAAATTATAAAGTATCTTATTCCTCTTCTGCTTATTTCCCAACAATTCCATTTCCCTAGTTGAGGAATAGTATCAAGTCACTTAAAAAAATAAAATAAGTTGAGCATGGTGGCTCATACCTGTAATCACACCACTTTTGGAGGCTGAGACAGGCTTGAGCCCAGGAGTTTGAGATCATCCTGGGCAATATAGTGACACCCTGTTTCTTTTTCTTTCTTTCTTTTCTTTTCTTTTTTTTTTTTTTTTTTGAGACCTGTTTCTACAAAAATAAAAATGAAAAAATTGGCTAGGCATGGTGGCACACAGCTGTAGTCCCAGCTACTCGGAAGACTGAGGTGGAAGGATTGCTTGAGCCCAGGAAGTCAAGGCTGCAGGGTGCAGTGAGCAGTAATTGGGCCACTGGTCTAGCCTGGGCAACAGAGTGAGACTCTGCCTCAAAACAAACAAACAAAAAAGTTAAAGTAAAAATATTAAGCCATATGAGTATTTTTTTAAACGAGTGAATGCCACTATACCTCTGAATAGGACGAACTGTCCTAACTAGGACTTGAAATCCAGAAACATTAAGACTAATGATTTGATTACACAAAAATAAAACACTTCTGCATAACAAAACTACTGTAAGCAATGCATAAAGATGTGTGACAAACTGAAAAAATATAAGCAATTTGTATAAAAAGGATAATATCATTAATAAATAAAATCATGTGGTTTTTCTCCTTAGCCTATACATATGGTAAGTTATATTAATGGATTTACTAATATTTACAATCTCTACAGTTATATTACTTGTATGTTCAAAGTTCTATGTAGTTCATAAGTTGAAAGATGCATATCCTCTATATTCTGTTTTTTCTTTTTTGATTGGTGTTTATATTAATGAGAGCCAGTTTAAAATCCAATGAAATGGAGCATATTACATTTTTTTCCATTTGTTCTGTCAGTTTTTGCTTTATGTGTTTTAATGTATAATATATATTATTGGGTGTGGACAAGTTTAGACATGCTACATTTTCTAATGAATTAAATATTTTATTGATATAGTGGCCCTCTTTAGCCCAAATTATACACATTTGGCATCATAGTCTAACTTTGTCTTTTGGTTAGTGTTTACATATTATGTCTCTTCTATCACTTTATTTTTAATGTTCTCTTTTTATATTTTAGGTATATCCCTTTTAAATCACTTTTACAGTAACTCAATTTGTAAACATATTTTTGAAATAATTTTAAGCTTATCAGAAAGTTGGAAAAATCAAAATACAGCAAAATACTAGGAAATCTGTTAATATAACTTACCATATGAATAGGCTAAGGAGAAAATTTTATTATCTGATTCTAATGAAGAGTCAAATTCTGGTAAAAGCAAAACTTTAAAACTGTTAGAAAGTAATATAAGAGAATATCTTCATGATCTTGGGATAGAAAAGTATTTGTTAAACAAGACACAAAGCCCAAATCATAAAAAAAAGATTGAAAACGTTGATTGTATTGAAATTTAAAACTTTTATACAACAAATGATACCCATAAAAGTGAAAGACAAGCCACAGATTTGAAAAACATACTTGCTACATATTTTACTGATAAAAATTAGTGTCAAGAATATAGGCCAGGCACAGGGGCTCACTCTTGTAATCTCGGCAATTTGAGATGCCAAGGCAGGAGGACTGCTTGCGCCCAGGAGCTTGAGACCAGCCTGAGCAACATAGCAAAGCCCCATCTCTACAGAAAATTTAAAAATTAGCCAGATATGGCGGCATGCACCTGTGGTCTCAGCTGCCTGGGAGGCTGAGGCAGGAAGACTGCTTGAGGCCAAGAGTTTGAGACTGCAGTTTGCCATGGTTCCACCACTGCACTTCAGCCTAGACAACATAGTGAAACCTCGTCTCTACAAAAAAAATAAGTAAATAAAAGAATATACAAATATTTACAAATCAATATTTTTTTAAACTCAATATAAATACAGGCAAAGGATACGAACACACCACATCCAGATGATGAGATACAAATGATTAAAAAATTTTAAAAGACATTTAATTTTACTCATAATCAGGGAAATGAAAATTAAAAAAAAACAACAACAGTTCATTCCCATTAGATGGACAGAAATTAAAACACCTGACAATACTAAATGTTGACAAGGAGACAGCACTGGAAAGAATTATATACTATGGTTACACAAATTGGCACAAGTCCTTTGGAAAGCAATTTGACAAAACCTGGTAAAGCTGAAGATGCACATATCCTCTCACCTTAGCAATATCACTCCTCCACATGTACCATAAACAATCACATACTGGTACAAGTAAACATATTCACATTTTAGAATTACAAAACAACTGGAATCAATCTAAATGTCCACCAACAGGAGAAAGGACAAATACTACAAGGAGTATCTGTACAATAATATACCATAAAGCAATTAAAATGAATAATTAGAGCTACAAAGAACAGCACAAATGAACCAATTCCATGTTGAGCAAAAAATGTTTCTGACTATATACAGTATGATATCATTTCCATAAGGCTTAAAACTATGCATATCAAGCTATTTATTTTTAGATATGTACATAGTTAGAAAGATATAAAGAAATACAAGGAAATATAAACATTAAACTGAAGATAATAGGTTTCTCTAGGGGAGAAAGGATAGCAAGAGGTTTCAAGGAGGGGTACATGGGATGTCAACTGAATTTTTTTCTTCAAAAAAACGTTTTATTTTGATTTTTTTTTTGAAATCTTTAAAAATTTTCCAAGAGCACAATAAAGACTTCACCTAGGTGCACCTTTTAACATTTTTTGCCTCATTTATATTCTCTTTCTCTCAATCATTTCACATAAATCATTTTGTATTGATCTTTTTATATCCCAGGTTGAGTGAAAGTAAACAAATATTGAATGTTCTTTATATTTGTATCTTAACATTGTGTAATAAATTTAAAACAAATAACTAAAGATCCATACAAAGGGATATCATCATGAAATTTCAGAAGAGGACTGACAAAAAGAGGATCCTACAAGCTTCCAGAGAGAGACAAAGAAGCCGCATAAAAAGGATGTGAAATTAGGATAGCATTGAGAGTTGCTGGAATAAAGTAGAGCAATCCTTTAATGTCGTGAGGAAAAAAATATATTCAACATAGAATTCTATATTCAACTAAACTACCAATCAAGTAGTAGGACAGAATACATATTTTTTAGCAGCTTGAAAAATACTCCTTGTAGAATCCTGATATGGTTTGGCTGCGTCCCCAACCAAATCTCATCTTGTTGTAGCTTCTATAACTCTCATGTGTTGTGGGAGGGCCCTGGTGGGAGATAACTGAATTATGGGGGTGGTTTCCCCCATACTGCTCTCATGATAGTGAATAATTCTCATGAGATTGGATAGTTTTATAAACGGGATTTGCCTTGCACAAGCTCTCTCTTTTGTGGCTGCTATGTAAGACATCCCCTTGTTCTTCCTTCATCTTCTGCCATGATTGTGAGGCCGCCTCAGCCACATGGAACTGTGAGTCCATTAAACCTCCTTTCTTTGTAAATTACCCAGTCTCAGGTATGTCTTTATTAGCAGCATGAGAACGGACTAATACAAATCCCTTCCTAAGGAAGTTATTGTATATATTCTATTGCAAATAAAGGGATTAACTAAGAAATAGGAATACAGAGGGCTCAGGAAACTATGGTTCCAACACAGGAATGTAACATAGGAAAATATCTGAATGACAGCTATACAGAAGATTCAGAGAGCAATCAGCCCAATTTCGACAAGATGGGAGTATCTGGAAGGGAAGCCACTAGGAATGTAAAAAAATGGATAAAATATCTGGAATAGGTATACAGTGTCCCTAAGTATTTGGTGAAAAAATTATAGTTAAGAGTGGCACAGATATATTAAAATATTTATCAAAAAATAAGGACATGCAAATAGAAAACTAAGCAAATTCGATGTGGGAGGTGGCAATTATTAATTCCAGGAAGAAAATATAAACTTATCCAGAAAAGTAAAAGTAAAAATAGTATATTATTTGGCTCTGCAGTGAACAATATTTCCAATGATAGTGTTAATAACAATTAATTAATAACAGTATTTCTATCATAGTGTTAATCAAAATTGCTGATTTTATTGATATATATACAGAACAGGAGAGAGGGAGGCAGGAGGTAAGAAGATGGCAGGAGGAAAATAGAGCTAAATCTGCAATGACTATAACAATTCAACAGGAAATACTTAAAATTCATAACCCAAGAAATACATCTATAAGCATATTATTATTATTATTTTTTTCTCCAGTGGTTCTTTTTTTTTTTTATTATACTTTAAGTTCTAGGGTACACGTGCATGACGTTTATATCATGTATAACTCCCCAATGCAATCCCTCCCTCCTCCCCACTCCCCGTGATAGGCCCCAGTGTGTGATGTTCCCCTTCCCGAGTCCAAGTGATCTCATTGTTCAGTTCCCACCTATGAGTGAGAACATGCGGTGTTTGGTTTTCTCTTCTTGTGATAGTTTGCTAAGAATGATGGTTTCCAGCTGCATCCATGTCCCTACAAAGGACCCAAACTCATCCTTTTTGATGGCTGCATAGTATTCCATGGTGTATGTGCCACATTTCTTAATCCAGTCTGTCACAGATGGACATTTGGGTTGATTCCAAGTCTTTGCTATTGTGAATAGTGCCGCAATAAACATACGTGTGCATGTGTCTTTGTAGTAGAGTAATTTATAATCCTTTGGGTATATACCCAGTAGTGGGATGGCTGGGTCATATGGTACATCTAGTTCTAGATCCTTGAGGAATCGCCATACTGTTTTCCATAATGGTTGAACTAGTTTACAATCCCACCAACAGTGTAAAAGTGTTCCTATTTCTCCACATCCTCTCCAGCACCTGTTGTTTCCTGACTTCTTAATGATTGCCATTCTAACTGGTGTGAGATGGTATCTCATTGTGGTTTTGATTTGCATTTCTCTGATGGCGAGTGATGATGAGCATTTTTTCATGTGTCTGTTGGCTGTATGAATGTCTTCTTTTGAGAAATGTCTGTTCATATCCTTTCCCCACTTTTTGATGGGGTTGTTTGTTTTTTTCTTGTATATTTGTTTGAGTTCTTTGTAGATTCTGGATATTAGCCCTTTGTCAGATGAGTAGGTTGCAAAAATTTTCTCCCATTCTGTAGGCTGCCTGTTCACTCTGATGGTAGTTTCTTTAGCTGTGCAAAAGCTCTTTAGTTTAATTAGATCCCATGTGTCAATTTTTGCTTTTGCTGCCGTTGCTTTTGGTGTTTTAGACATGAAGTCCTTGCCCATGCCTATGTCCTGAATGGTACTACCTAGATTTTCTTCTAGGGTTTTTATGGTATTAGGTCTAACATTTAAGTCTCTAATCCATCTTGAATTAATTTTCGTATAAGGGGTAAGGAAAGGATCCAGTTTCAGCTTTCTACTTATGCCTAGCCAATTTTCCCAGCACCATTTATTAAATAGGGTATCCTTTCCCCATTTCTTGTTTCTCTCAGGTTTGTCAAAGATCAGATGGCTGTAGATGTGTGGTATTCTTTCTGAGGACTCTGTTCTGTTCCATTGGTCTATATCTCTGTTGTGGTACCAGTACCATGCTGTTTTGGTTACTGTAGCCTTGTAGTATAGTTTGAAGTCAGGTAGCGTGACGCCTCCAGCTTTGTCCTTTTGACTTAGGATTGTCTTGGCAATGCGGGCTCTTTTTTGGTTCCATATGAACTTTAAAGCCGTTTTTTCCAATTCTGTGAAGAAAGTCATTGGTAGCTTGATGGGGATGGCATTGAATCTATAAATCACCTTGGGCAGTATGGCCATTTTCACGATATTAATTCTTCCTATCCATGAGCATGGTATGTTCTTCATTTGTTTGTGTCCTCTTTGATTTCACTGAGCAGTGGTTTGTAGTTCTCCTTGAAGAGGTCCTTTACATCCCTTGTAAGTTGGATTCCTAGGTATTTTATTCTCTTTGAAGCAATTGTGAATGGAAGTTGATTCCTGATTTGGCTCTCTGCTTGTCTGTTACTGGTGTATAAGAATGCTTGTGATTTTTGCACATTAATTTTGTATCCTGAGACTTTGCTGAAGTTGCTTATCAGCTTAAGGAGATTTTGGGCTGATACGATGGGGTTTTCTAAATATACCATCATGTCATCTGCAAACAGGGACAATTTGACTTCTTCTTTTCCTAACTGGATACCCTTGATTTCCTTCTCTTGCCTGATTGCCCTAGCCAGAACTTCCAACACTATGTTGAATAGGAGTGGTGAGAGAGGGCATCCCTGTCTTGTGCCAGTTTTCAAAGGGAATTTTTCCAGTTTTTGCCCATTCAGTATGATATTAGCTGTGGGTTTGTCATAAATAGCTCTTATTGTTTTGAGGTACGTTCCATTAATACCGAATTTATTGAGCGTTTTTAGCATAAAGGGCTGTTGAATTTTGTCAAAAGCCTTTTCTGCATCTATTGAGATAATCATGTGGTTCTTGTCTTTGGTTCTGTTTATATGCTGGATTACGTTTATTGATTTGCGAATGTTGAACCAGCCTTGCATCCCTGGGATGAAGCCCACGTGATCATGGTGGATAAGCTTTTTGATGTGCTGCTGAATCCGGTTTGCCAGTATTTTATTGAGAATTTTTGCATCGATGTTCATCAGGGATATTGGTCTAAAATTCTCTTTTTTTGTTGTGTCTCTGCCAGGCTTTGGTATCAGGATGATGTTGGCCTCATAAAATGAGTTGGGGAGGATTCCCTCTTGTTCTATTGATTGGAATAGTTTCAGAAGGAATGGTACCAGCTCCTCCTTGTACCTCTGGTAGAATTCAGCTGTGAATCCATCTGGTCCTGGACTTCTTTTGGTGGGTAGGCTATTAATTGTTGCCTCAATTTCAGAGCCTGCTATTGGTCTATTCAGGGATTCAACTTCTTCCTGGTTTAGTCTTGGGAGAGTGTAAGTGTCCAGGAAATTATCCATTTCTTCTAGATTTTCTAGTTGATTTGCATAGAGGCATTTATAGTATTCTCTGATGGTTGTTTGTATTTCTGTGGGGTTGGTGGTGATATCCCCTTTATCATTTTTTATTGCGTCTATTTGATTCCTCTCTCTTTCTTCTTTATTAGTCTAGCTAGCAGTCTGTCAATTTTGTTGATCTTTTCAAAAAACCAACTCCTGGATTCATTGATTTTTTGGAGGGTTTTTTGTGTCTCTATCTCCTTCAGTTCTGCTCTGATCTTAGTTATTTCTTGCCTTCTGCTAGCTTTTGAATGTGTTTGCTCTTGCCTCTCTAGTTCTTTTAATTGTGATGTTAGAGTGTCAATTTTAGATCTTTCCTGCTTTCTCTTGTGGGCATTTAGTGCTATAAATTTCCCTCTACACACTGCTTTAAATGTGTCCCAGAGATTCTGGTATGTTGTATCTTTGTTCTCATTGGTTTCAAAGAACATCTTTATTTCTGCTTTCATTTCGTTATGTACCCAGTAGTCATTGAGGAGCAGGTTGTTCAGTTTCCATGTAGTTGAGCGGTTTTGATTGAGTTTCTTAGTCCTGAGTTCTAGTTTGATTGCACTGTGGTCTGAGAGACAGTTTGTTATAATTTCTGTTCTTGTACATTTGCTGAGGAGTGCTTTACTTCCAATTATGTGGTCAATTTTGGAATAAGTGAGATGTGGTGCTGAGAAGAATGTATATTCTGTTGATTTGGGGTGGAGAGTTCTATAGATGTCTATTAGGTCCGCTTGGTGCAGAGATGAGTTCAATTCCTGGATATCCTTGTTAACTTTCTGTCTCGTTGATCTGTCTAATGTTGACAGTGGAGTGTTGAAGTCTCCCATTATTATTGTATGGGAGTCTAAGTCTCTTTGTAGGTCTCTAAGGACTTGCTTTATGAATCTGGGTGGTCCTGTATTGGGTGCATATATTTAGGAGAGTTAGCTCTTCCTGTTGAATTGATCCCTTTACCATTATGTAATGGCCTTCTTTGTCTCTTTTGATCTTTGATGGTTTAAAGTCTGTTTTATCAGAGACTAGGATTGCAACCCCTGCTTTTTTTTGTTCTCCATTTGCTTGGTAGATCTTCCTCCATCCCTTTATTTTGAGCCTATGTATGTCTCTGCATGTGAGATGGGTCTCCTGAATACAGCAGACTGATGGGTCTTGACTCTTGATCCAGTTTGCCAGTCTGTGTCTTTTAATTGGAGCATTTAGTCCATTGACATTTAAGGTTAATATTGTTATGTGTGAACTTGATCCTGTCATTATGATATTAACTGGTTATTTTGCTCGTTAGTTGATGCAGTTTCTTCCTAGCCTCGATGGTCTTTACATTTTGGCATGTTTTTGCAATGGCTGGTACCGGTTGTTCCTTTCCATGTTTAGGGCTTCCTTCAGGGTCTCTTGTAAGGCAGGCCTGGTGGTGACAAAATCTCTAAGCATTTGCTTATCTGTAAAGGATTTTATTTCTCCTTCACTGATGAAGCTTAGTTTGGCTGGATATGAAATTCTGGGTTGAAAATTCTTTTCTTTAAGAACGTTGAATATTGGCCCCCACTCTCTTCTGGCTTGTAGAGTTTCTGCCGAGAGGTCTGCTGTTATTCTGATGGGCTTCCCTTTGTGGGTAACCCGACCTTTCTCTCTGGCTGCCCTTAAGATTTTTTCCTTCATTTCAACTTTGGTGAATCTGGCAATTATGTGTCTTGGAGTTGCTCTTCTGGAGGAGTATCTTTGTGGCGTTCTCTGTATTTCCTGATTTGAATGTTGGCCTGCCCTACTAGGTTGGGGAAGTTCTCCTGGATGATATCCGAAGAGGTTTTTCCAACTTGGTTCCATTTTCCCCCTCACTTTCAGGCACCCCAATCAGACGTAGGTTTGGTCTTTTTACATAATCCCATACTTCTTGCAGGCTTTGTTCATTTCTTTGTCTTCTTTTTTCTTTTGGTTTCTCTTCTCGCTTCATTTCATTCATTTGATCCTCAATCGCTGATACTCTTTCTTCCAGTTGATCGAGTCGGTTACCGAAGCTTGTGCATTTGTCACGTATTTCTCGTGTCATGGTTTTCATCTCTGTCATTTCGTTTATGATCTTCTCTGCATTAATTAATCTAGCTGTCAATTCTTCCACTTTTTTTCAAATTTTTAGTTTCTTTGCGCTGGGTACGTAATTCCTCCTTTAGCTCTGAGAGTTTGATGGACTGAAGCCTTCTTCTCTCATCTCGTCAAAGTCATTCTCTGACCAGCTTTGATCCGTTGCTGGCGATGGGCTGCGCTCCTTTGCAGGGGGAGATGCGCTCTTATTTTTTGAATTTCCAGCTTTTCTGCCCTGCTTCTTCCCCATCTTTGTGGTTTTATCTGTCTCTGGTCTTTGATGATGGTGACGTACTGATGGGGTTTTGGTATAGGTGTCCTTCCTGTTTGATAGTTTTCCGTCTGACAGTCAGAAGGACTGTCTGTTGGTCTGTTGGAGATTGCTTGAGGTCCACTCCAGACCCTGTTTGCCTGGGTATTAGCAGCAGAGGTTGCCGAAGATAGAATATTGCTGAACAGCGAGTGTACCTGTCTGATTCTTTCTTTGGAAGTTTCCTCTCAGGGGTGACTCCACCCTGTGAGGTGTGGGGTGTCAGACTGCCCCTAGTGGGGGATGTCTCCCAGCTCGGCTACTCAGGGGTCAGGGACCCACCTGAGCAGGCAGTCTGTCCGTTCTCAGATCTCAACCTCCGCGTTGGGAGATCCAAGGCTCTCCCCAAAGCTGTCAGACAGAGTCGTTCACGTCTGCACCGGCCCCCGCTCTTTCCCCTGTTGGACTGCAGCTGTGCGCTGTCCGCAGAGGTAGAGTCTACAGAGACAGGCAGGCTTCCTTGAGCTGCTGTGAGCTCCACCCAGTTCGAGCTTCCCAGCGGCTTTGTTTACCTATTTAAGCCTCAGCAATGGCGGGCGCCCCTCCCCCTGCCTCGCTGCTGCCTTGCGGATAGATCGCGGCAGACTGCTGTTAGCAGTGAGGGAGGCTCCGTGGGCGTGGGACCCTCCCGGCCAGGTGTGGGATATATTCTCCTGGTGTGCCTGTTTCCTTAAAGTGCAGTATTGGGGTGGGAGTTACCCGATTTTCCAGGTGTTGTGTGTCTCAGTTCCCCTGGCTAGGAAAACGGATTTCCTTCCCCCTTGCGCTTCCAGGTGAGGCGATGCCTCGCCCTGCTTCAGCTCTCGCTGGTCAGGCTGCAGCAGCTGACCAGCACCAATTGTCCGGCACTCCCTAGAGAGATGACCCCAGTACCTCAGTTGAAAATGCAGAAATCACCGGTCTTCTGTGTCGCTCGCGCTGGGAGTTGGAGACTGGAGCTGTTCCTATTTGGCCATCTTGCTCCGCCCCCGCATATTATTTTAAAATATGAAGGTAAGTACCAGGAAAAGAAAAAAGGCCAAAATGAAAAACATTTCCTTCTAAATTATCCTTTTCATCTAAGTTTCAATTTTTCTTTATAGTATTTGTTGGTACATTTTCTCCATGTTTAATATTATTTGTGCCTTTTTTAAAAAATGGTAATTCTAAAAATGTCTTCTGAAATCAGTAGGACTTCTTGATTATTGCTGTTGTTTTCCTGTTTTATTAATTTCTTCTCCATATTCCTTTTATCATCTGTTCTTTGGATATTTGTTCTGTGGTTCTTCTAGCTTCTTGAGTTCAGTGCTTGAGTTCTCAGGCACAATCTCTTCAAATGTTACTAATTTGCCATGCCTCCTATTCTTTCTTTCTTTAACTCCCATAGGATGTATGTTTGACTCTTTCAACCCACTGTCTATATGCCTTAACAACACCTTTACATTCATATTTTCCATTTCTTTATCTCTCTGTTTTCTGTGCTGAATTTTAAGACTTTCTTCTAATTCACCAATTCTCTATTCAGCTGTATCTAGCATAAACTTAGCCAGTCTATTGAGTTACTTTTTAAATTTATTATTTTTTAATTATACTTTAAGTTCTAGGGTACATGTGCACAACATGCAGGTTTGTTACATATGTATACATGTGCCATGTTGGTGTGCTGCACCCATTAACTCATCATTTACATGAGGTATATCTCCTAATGCTATCCCTCCCCCTTCCCCCCACCTCATGACAGGCCCCAGTGTGTGATGTTCCCCGCCCTGTGTCCAAGTGTTCTCATTGTTCAAATACCAACTGAGTGAGAACATGCTGCGTTTGGTTTTCTGTCCTTGTGACAGTTTGCTCAGAATGATGGTTTCCAGCTTCATCCATGTCCCTACAAGGACATGAACTCTTCCTTTTTTATGGCTGCATAGTATTCCATGGTGTATATGTGCCACATTTTCTTAATCCAGTCTATCATTGATGGACATTTGGGTCAGTTCCAAGTCTTTGCTATTGTGAATAGTGCTGCAATAAACATATGTGTGCCCGTGTCTTTATAGCAGCATGATTTATAATCCTTTGGGTATATACCCAGTAATGGGATGGCTGGGTCAAATGGTATTTCTAGTTCTAGATCCTTTAGGAATTGCCACACTGTCTTCCACAACGCTTGAACTAGTTTACAGTCCCACCAACAGTGTAAAAGTATTCCTGTTTCTCCACATCCTCTCCAGCACCTGTTGTTTCCTGACTTTTGAATGATTGCCATTCTAACTGGTGTGAGATGGTATCTCATTGTGGTTTTGATTTGCATTTCTCTGATGGTCAGTGATGATGAGCATTTTTTCATTTGTCTGTTGGCTGCATAAATGTCTTCTTTTGAGAAGTGTCTGTTCATATCCTTTGCCCACTTTTTGATGGGGTGTTTGTTGTTTTCTTGTGAATTTGTTTGAATTCTTTGCAGATTCTGGATATTAGCCCTTTGTCAGAAGGGTAGATTGTAAATATTTTCTCCCATTCTGTAGGTTACCTGTTCACTCTGATGGTAGTTTCTTTTGCTGTGCAGAAGCTCTTTAGTTTAATTAGATCCCATTTGTCTATTTTGGCTTTTGTTGCTGTTGTTTTTGGTGTTTTAGTCATGAAGTCCTTGCCCATGCCTATGGCCTGAATGGTATTGCTTAGGTTTTCTTCTAGGGTTTTTATGGTTTTAGGTCTAACATTTAAGTCTTTAATCCATCTTGAATCAATTTTTGTATAAGGTGTAAGGAAGGGATCCGGTTTCAGTCTTCTACATATGGCTAGCCAGTTTTCCCAGCATCATTTATTAAACAGGGAATCCTTTCCCCATTGCTTGTTTTTGTCAGGTTTGTCAAAGATCAGATGGTTGTAGATGTGTGGTATTATTTCTGAGGGCTCTGTTCTGTTCCGTTGGTCTATATCTCTGTTTTGGTACCAGTACCATGCTGTTTTGGTTACTGTAGCCTTGTAGTATACTTTGAAGTCAGATAGCATGATGCCTCCAGCTTTGTTCTTTTGGTTTAGGATTGTCTTGGCAATGCAGACTCTTTTTCCGTTCCATATGACCTTTAAAGTAGTTTTTACCAATTCTGTGAAGAAAGTCATTGGTAGTTTGATGGGGATGGCATTGAATCTACAAATTACTTTGGGCGGTATGGTCATTTTCACGATATTGATTCTCACCATCCATGAGCATGGAATGTTCTTCCATTTGTTCGTGACCTCTTTTGTTTGGTTGAGCAGTGGTTTGTAGTTCTCCTTGAAGAGGTCATTCACATCCCTTGTAAGTTGGATTCCTAGGTATTTTCTTCTCTTTGAAGCAATTGTGAATGGGAGTTCATTCATGATTTGGCTCTCTGTTTGTCTGTTATTGGTGTATAGGAATGCTTGTGATTTTTGCGCATTGATTTTGTATCCTGAGACTTTGCTGAAGTTGTTTATCAGCTTGAGATTTTGGGCTGAGATGATGGGGTTTTCTAAATATACAATCATGTCATCTGCAAACAGGGACAATTTGGCTTCCTCTTTTCCTAACTGAATACCTTTTATTTCTTTCTCCTGCCTGACTGCCCTGGCCAGAACTTCCAACACTATGTTGAATAGGAGTGGTGAGAGAAGGCATCCCTGTCTTGTGCCCATTTTCAAAGCGAATGCTTCCAGTTTTTGCCCATTCAGTATGATATTGGCTGTGGGTTTGTCATAAATAGCTCTTATTATTTTGAGATATGTCCCATCAATACCTAGCTTATTGAGACTTTTTAGCATGAAGGGCTGTTGAATTTTGGCAAAGGTCTTTTCTACATCTACTGAGATAATCATACAGTTTTTGTCTTTGGTTCTGTTTATATGATGGATTACGTTTATTGATTTGCATATGTTGAACCAGCCTTGCATCCCAGGGAGGAAGCTGACTTGATCGTGAGGGATAAGCTTTTTGATGTGCTGCTGGATTTGGTTTTCCAGTATTTTATTGAGGATTTTTGTATCGATGTTCATCAGGGATATTGATCTAAAATTGTGTTTTTTGTGTGTGTCTCTGCCAGTCTTTGGTATCAGGATGATGCTGGCCTCATAAAATGAGTTATGGAGGATTACCCTTTTTCTATTGATTGGAATACTTTCAGAAGGAATCGTACCAGCTCCTCTTTGTACCTCTGGTAGAATTCAGCTGTGAATCCATCTGGTCCTGGACTTTTTTTGGTTAGTAGGCTATTAATTATTGCCTCAATTTCAGAGCCTGTTATTGGTCTACTCAGGGATTCAACTTCTGCCTGGTTTAGTCTTGGGAGGGTGTGGGTGTCCAGGAATTTATTCATTTCTTCTAGATTTTCTAGTTTATTTGCATAGAGGTGTTTATAGTATTCTCTGATGGTAGTTTGTATTTCTGTAGGGTCAGTGGTGATATCCCCTTTATCATTTTTTATTGCATCTATTTGTTTCTTCTCTCTTTTCTTCTTTATGAGTCTTGCTGGCGGTCTATCAATTTTGTTGATCTTTTTAAAAAACCAGCTCCTAGATTCATTGATTTTTTTTCAATGATTTTTTGTGTTTCTATCTCCTTCAGTTCTGCTCTGATCTTAGTTATTTCTTGCCTTCTGCTAGCTTTTGAATGTGTTTGCTCTTGCTTTTCTAGTTCTTTTAATTGTGATGTTAGAGTGTCAATTTTAGATCTTTCTGGCTTTCTCTTGTGGGCATTTAGTGCTATAAATTTCCCTCTCCACACTGCTTTAAATGTGTCCCAGAGATTCTGGTATGTTGTATCTTTGTTCTCATTGGTTTCAAAGAACAACTTCATTTCTGCCTTCATTTCGCTATGTACCCAGTAGTCATTCAGGAGCAGGTTGTTCAATTTCCATGTAGTTGAGCGGTTTTGAGTGAGTTTTCTTAATCATGAGTTCTAGTTTGATTGCACTGTGGTCTGAGAGACAGTTTGTTAAAATTTCTGTTCTTTTACATTTGCTAAGGAGTGCTTTACTTCCAATTATGTGGTCAATTTTGGACTAAGTATGATGTGGTGCTGAGAAGAATGTATATTCTGTTGATTTGGGGTGGAGAGTTCTATAGATGTCTATTAGGTCCACTTGGTGCAGCGATGAGTTCAATTCCTGGATATCCGCTAACTTTCTGTCTTGTTGATCTGTCTAATGTTGACAGTGGGATGTTAAAGTCTCCCATTATTATTGTGTAGGAGTCTAAGTCTCTTTGTAGGTCTCTAAGGACTTGCTTTACGAATCTGGGTGCTTCTGTATTGGGCACATATATATTTATGATAGTTAGCTCTTCTTGTTGAATTGATCCCTTTACCATTATGTAATGGCCTTCTTTGTCTCTTTTGATCTTTGTTGGTTTAAAGTCTGTTTTAAACAGACTAGGATTACAACCCCTGCTTTTGTTGTTGTTGTTGTTTTCCATTTGCTTGGTAGATCTTCCTCCATCCCTTTATTTTGAGCCTATGTGTCTCTGCACGTGAGATGGGTCTCCTGAATACAGCACACTGATGGCTCTTGACTCTTTATCCAATTTGCCAGTCTATGTCTTTTAATTGGGGCATTTAGCCCATTTACGTTTAAGGTTAATATTGTTATGTGTGAATGTGATCCTGTCATTATGATGTTAGCTGATTATTTTGCTCGTTAGTTGATGTGGTTTCTTCCTAACATTGATGGTCTTTACAATTTGGCATGTTTCTGAAGTGGCTGGTACTGGTTGTTCCTTTCCATGTTTCGTGCTTCCTTCAGGAGCTCTTGTGAGGCAGGCCTGGTGGTGACAAAACCTCTCAGCATTTGCTTGACTATAAAGGATTTTATTTCTCTTTCACGTGTGAAGCTTAGTTTGGCTGTATATTAAATTCTGGGTTGAAAATTCCTTTCTTAAGAATGTTGAATATTGGCCCCCATTCTCTTCTAACTTGTAGAGTTTCTGCCGAGAGATCCGCTGTTAGTCTGATGGGCTTCCCTTTGTGGGTAACCCAGTCTTTCTCTCTGGCTTCCCTTAACATTTTTTCCTTCATTTCAACTTTGGTGAATCTGACAATTATGTGTCTTGGAGTTGCTCTTCTCGAGGAGTATCTTTGTGGCATTCTCTGTATTTCCTGAATTTGGATGTTGGTGTGCCTTGCTAGGTTGGGGAATTTCTCCTGGATAATATCCTGAAGAGTGTTTTCCAACTTGGTTCCATTCTCCCTGTCACTTTCAGGTACACCAATCAGACATAGATTTGGTCTTTTCACGTAGTCCCATATTTCTTGGAGGCTTTGTTCATTTCTTTTTACTCTTTTTTCTGTAAACTTCTCTCCTTGCTTCATTTCATTCATTTGATGTTCAATCACTGACACCTTTTCTTCCTCTTGATCGAATCGGCTACTGAAGCTTGTGCATGCATCACGTAGTTCTCATACCATGGTTTTCAGCTCCATCAGGTCATTTAAGGTCTTCTCTACACTGCTTATTCTAGTTAGTCATTTGTCTAATCTTTTTTCAAGGTTTTTAGCTTCTTTGCGTTGGGTTCAAACATCCCCCTTTAGCTTGGAGAAGTTTTTTATTACCGATCATCTGAAGCCTTCTCTCAACTTGTCAAAGTCATTCTCCATCCAGCTTTGTTCCACTGCTGGCGAGGAGCCACATTCCTTTGGAGGAGAAGAGGCACTCTAATTTTTAGAATTTTCAGCTTTTCTGCTCTGGTTTGTCCCCATCTTTGTGGTTTTATCTACCTTTGGTCTTTGATGATGGTGATGTACAGATGGGGTTTTGGTGTGGATGTCCTTTCTGTCTGTTAGTTTTCCTTCTAACAGTCAGGAACCTCAGCTGCAGGTCTGTTGGAGTTTGCTAGAGGTCCACTCCAGACCCTGTTTGCCTGGGTATCACCAGTGGAGGCTGCAGAACAGCAAATACTGCAGAACGGCAAACGTTGCTGCCTGATCCTTCCTCTGGAAATTTCGTCTCAGAGGGACACCTGGCCGTATGAGGTGTCAGTTGGCCCCTACTGGGAGGTGTCTCCCAGTTAGGCTACTTGGGTGTCAGGGACCCACTCGAGGAGGCAGTCTGTCCATTCTCAGATCTCAAACTCCACGCTGGGAGAACCATTACTCTCTTCAAAGCTGTCAGACAGGGATGTTTAAGTCTGCAGAAGTTTCTGCTGCCTTTTGTTCAGCTATGCCCTGCCCACAGAGGTGGAGCCTACAGAGGCAGGCAGGTCTCCTTGAGCTGCGGTGGGCTCCACTCAGTTTGAGCTTCCTGGCTGCTTTGTTTACTTTCTCAAGTCTCAGCAATGGCAGACACCCCTCCCCCAGCCTTGCTGCCACCTTGCAGTCCCATCTCAGACTGCTGTGCTAGCAGTGAGCGAGGCTCCATGGGAGTGGGACCCTACAAGCCAGGTGTGGGATATAATCTCCTGGTGTGCTGTTTGCTAAGACCATTGGAAAAGCACAGTATTAGGGTGGGAGTGTCCCGATTTTCCAGATACCATCTGTCATGGCTTCCCTTGGCTAGGAAAGGGAATTCCCTGACCCCTTGTACTTCCTGGGTGAGGCAATGCCCTGCCCTGCTTCTGTTCACGCTCTGTGGGCTGCACCCACTGTTCGACAAGCCCCAGTGAGATGAACCCGGTACCTCAGTTGGAAATGCAGAAATCACCCACCTTCTGCGTTGCTAATGCTGGGAGCTGTAGACTGGAGCTGTTCGTATTCGGCCATCTTGGAATCTCCCAAGTTGTTTTTATTTTAATAGCAATTTTTTTATTTTCATGGCTTCTGGTAGAATTATTTTCATATCTACCTGTCCTTGAGTCATAGCTACCTGTTTTTGTTTTATAATTTCTTGTCCTTTTCAGAGATGCTATTTCCATATCTTTATGAGTCCCAAATGTACTTTTAAAATTATATCTCACCTTGAGGGGCCAGATAGATATATAGAATTGGAGGGAAATCTTCTCATTCTAGATGAGCCTGAAAACTGAGATTCTAAAACACCATATTACCAGAAAGACATCAGAAATACAAACCATTAGCAAATAAATTTTTCTCAGTGAAATGCAAATCATAAATTTTAATTTGCATTTAATTTTAAATTCTGCATGGCTGGCCCCTCAAGAATCCCAGACCAGGACCAGCTCTTTGATTGGCAGATCAAATTCCAACTCCCCACCCCTACTCCATGGTGATGTTGCAGAGATATTGCTGATATAGTCATCGAGCCTCTCCACACAGATACATCTCTTTATAATTTTCTCTGATTTCTCAGCCACTACAGGTAAGCTGCCATGCGCATGTTGCTCCAGAACGACCCCAACATAGTTCCCAGTTCAAGTTCTCTGAGCGTGACTCTGATCCCAAGCCATTTCTAGAATGCTTTTCAGTGATTCTGCCCCATGGTGTCAAAGTCGCAGCTGTCTCTGCCTGCTGCAGAGTTTACAGACCTGGAGCTTCAGGTTTCACATAGCAGAAATGTTTTTATTACACTTTTAGACTGACAAGATTTTTATTTTTCTCCTATTTTTATGAATAGCTATGCCATTTTAATTTTTCAAAGCATATTTCATCCTTCACTAATGTTTTCAGCAAGGGCAGATGGGAGTTATAAGGATGTGATATTTTAATGTAGAAACACTCGGCAATCTCTTAACTGTAACTACCAAAACAAATGGCTTAAATGCTTCTTCAAAAGAACTTGTGCAAGAGACAAAACAGGTCAGTGGTTGCCAGGAGCAAAGGGAATGGGCAGCGGGCAGTGACTGCTAATGGGTGAGGAGTTTCTTTATTACTATTTTTCAATTGACAGACATTCTAGAATAGTATTTGGTTTACAGAAAAACTGAACAGGAAGTACAGGAAGCTCTCATATGCTCTCTCCCTCACACACAGTTTTCCCTATTATTAACATTTTACATATATGTGACATATTTGTTACAGTTGATGAACAAATATTGATACATAATTATTAACTATAGCCCATAGTTTACATTAGGGTTCTATGGGTTTTGAGAAATGTACAAAGTCATGCATCCACCATTAGTGGGTTTTCTTTTTTGAATGATGAAAACATTCTGGAAATAGACAGTGGTGATGGTTTCACAAGCTGGCTAATATTCTAAAAACCACTGGATTGTACACTTTAAAATGGTGAATTTTATGGGATGTGATTTCTATCTCAACTTTTTAAAATGGGGAAAAAATAAGCAGCAGGAAACTGGGGGGAAAACACCTATGTGAAAATTCTTGGATTTACTCAATTCCACTCATTCTTATCTACTCACAGAATCTTTTCCCAAAATGTGTCAGCTTCAACAAGCTGGTTTACTTTGACCTGTCCTTTATTAAACAATTGTTTATCGGGCTCCTGTGACTACTGATAAAACACTGTATTAGGCCTTTGAAGTATAAAAAAGTTAATTCAACCTGCCCTCTGCGTCCAAAAAGTTGCCTGCTTTTTTTTTCAGCCCTTAAAAATACATACGCAGTTTTTTCAAACCATTTCATTAGTCATACTTTTTAATTAACGTATCTGGATTTCCTGCTTAGATTAGCTACATTAATGAAGTTGACTGGAAGTGCAGCAGCATCCAACAGTTACTTTACCATTTGCCAAGCATTCTCTCTCCCATTCACTATTCTGCCTTCTATCTACTTATTTCTTTTCTGTTTGTATGTGCGTTGGGAGTGTTGAGAGTAGAGTGAATGCATTGGTGTCATGGGTTCCAGGATGTGTGCCAAGAGTTCCAGTGTGGGTACATATATAAATCCCAGCCAACACTGAGGGGAGCATCTTCTAGCAAAAGTTTGGATGAAGAGGCAAAAAGGCTCCTTTTTGGGGGACACCTTACAGAGTCTTGGCCCTATGGAGACCACTGGGGGAGCTTAAGTAGAGAAGATAGAAAGAAAGTCTCCTTCACTGGCCAGGAGAAAGAACAGAGACCTGAGAGAAAGAAAAAAAAAAGAAAAGGGGAAACAGAAAGGAAGAATAGAAAAAAAGGAAGATGGGAGGAAGAAGAAAGGAAGGAAAAGGAAGGAAGGGAGGAAGTGAGGAAGAAAGGGAGGGAGGAAGGGAGGGAAAGAGAGGAAGGAGAGGAAGGAAGGAAGGAAGGAACAGAAGAAGGGAGGAAGGAAGGGAGGGAGGGAGGAGGAGGGAAGGAAGGAAGGAAGGAAGGAAAGAAGGGAGGGAAGAGGGAAGGAAGGAGGGAGGAAGGGCTGTGTGGGGAGGGAGGGAGTTTGTTTAATCGTGAAAAAAAATAAAAAATACAAACAGGTTACCAAATAGGTAAACTAGCTTGGTGGGGGGAAGATATCACCATTTCTAGCTAATCTGAGGTAGCAAAAGACTTTGGAAATCCTTATACTCCAGTGGCCCCCAACTACAGTGACAGTAGCAGTCCGTATTTTGTATCTAAGAATCACACTATATACAACTGGCAATGTAGCCAAATGTAATCAAATATTACAATGGGACTTTTGTGTTTCAGTTTCAGTGCTGCCTCCAGACAACAAACAGGAATCAACGCCATGTGTCAAGGTGAGGTATTGAACTACCATGTTGGACTTGGAAAAGAGGTGGCTAAAAATGGTTTTGACTTTCACTCACTCAAGGCCATAAAAGGGTTAGATTTGAAATGGCCAAACTCTTGGAGATCATAGATTTCTTCATGGAGAACTGTGTGTGCTTGGTCCTCCACTTCCACCACCTGTGCCCCAACACACACCCTGGAGAAGGGGGAAGGGTGTTCTCTTGGCCTCAAGCTAGTGAGAGGGGCTCCAAGGAGCTCGCTAAGGGTCGTTCCCGTGTCCTCCCAAGTTGATGCCTCGCCTGTGCAAGAATCTGAAAGGCTAATGTCTGGGAGCTGCCTGCCAGGCAGCTCAAAGCAGAGGGTGCTGCATGTGGGAAGGAATACTCCACCAACGGCAAGTAGAAAGGGAGTGTTTCCTTTGGGCCACAAGCTGGCCGCACCTGAGAAAGCCAGGCTGGGCTTGTCTTAGAGCCAGCTGCAAGGACAGCGAAGAGGGCAGCTTGCAGGGCAAGAAGCTGCAGCACAGACAGGCTGCAGGAATCCCATCCGGTGCCAAGGAGATGGGATGGGGGATCATAGGAGACTGGGCAGAGGAGACGCATTTCCTGCTTTCGAAAGGGGAGCATCCCCAAAGCTTTAAACTCAGACCATACACAGAGGAAACCCATGCTGGATGGATCCCAAATTGGAAAAGTCAGAGTAGCCCAGGAAGCTGGTGAGGAGACCCAGGGACAGAGGAACAGCTGGCATCGGCTTTCCCTGCAGCAAGTTCCAGCCAGGGATGGGATGAGAGAAGCTTTCACTTTAAATTCGTCTGCCTGAGGCTGGACATATTAATCACCAAACTGAGACTGTCTGGAAGGAAAATGTGACCAGATAACTTTTTATTGTATTAGAGTGAACAGAAAATACCTGGGGCCTGCCCAAGACTTCATCCTGGAGCATGAAAAGAACCAACCCCACAGAGCTGCTCTGAAAAAGAAAACCAAAAACCAAAACAGAGTTCTTCCAGTTGTTCCACTTCCCCCTACCCCACTCCTGCTTATTCCGTATGACAGTTACGTAGTCATTTTCTTCAAATGAAGTAAAAACCCTCAGGTCAATAATCATATGAGGCCAGGCATTGTGGCTCACACCTGTAATCCCAGCACTTTGGGAAGCCAAGGTGGGTGGATCACCTGAGGTCAGGAGTTCAAGACCAGCCTAGCCAACAGAGTGAAACCCCATCTCTACTAAAAATACAAAAATTAGCCTGGTGTGGTGGCAGGTGCCTGTAATCCCAGCTACTTGGGAGGCTAAGGCAGGAGAATTGCTTGAACCTGGGAGGCAGAGGTTGCAGTGAGCCGAGATCACGCCACTGCATTCCAGCCTGGGCAACAAAAGCAAACCTCCGTTTCAAATAAATAAATAAATAATTATATGAATACCTCTAGTCCTGGAGAGGGAAAATTTCAGCACAATTTTACCAAAAAGGAAAAATTAGCTAAGAGACCTCTCAGGTTACCTGTGCATGTCATCAGTGACTAAGGACTCTGGGCCATGCCTATGAGATAATCCACCACACTTCCCAGACAGTCATGAGCCCCATAAATGACAGCTGTCTTTAGTTCTTAAATCTCCAGTTCAGGCAGAGGACTAAATGCTATAAACTAGGGGAAAATAACCCTTATGAAAAGACAACTGGGAATGGGAAGTATTGAGGTTAACATCACATTCAATAAATCTCCACTTAAATTTGAGAGGAAAAGAGTCAAAACTCAATAAAATAACAAATCAGTGGCTTAAAGGGCAATCTTATAACTGATGGCATTTCAGTAACTGCTGGCTATCATCCAAACCCAAATGCCCAGTCTGGGGAGAGGAAACACTTAATGAACCAGCCCGATGTATCCAAAGGCTGCAGCCTGCACCTTAACAGCAGCTGCTGCTTGGGAACCCAATTAAAAGCAGCCTTTAAAAGACAGCAAAGCAATTACATTAGCAGAGTACATCCAAAGGTTAAAGCATGTCTCAGGCATAACAATGATGGAAAGAGGTATGAGAAGTACATGTTACACTTTTAGGAGTTAAACAAATTCAGCTAAATCACAAAAAATCAAACACTCCCCCTGCATGTGCCTGCAAATCATTATTTGTAGCCACTCATCAAAAAGTCTTGTATGTCTAGTTTCACTCTGATAAGAACTCAGTGTATCAGAGATCTGTCTCAGACCTGGGGCTTCACAGGTCCCCTAGCGGATGGAAAAGAGCAGCAGGATGGTATTCTGTGACCTTTTACCTGTCCTACTGCAGGAACTGGAGCAGACACTATCAAGCACTGGGTCATCACAAAGTGAAAGAATTAAAACAGAGTGATGACCTTGTTTCTGTCTTCAAATTCAATATCTACAATGACAATGAGTTCCTCATCTTTTTCCTCCTTGGATATTCTCATCAGTTTCCAAATTTATTTCTCCAGGCAGATTTTCTCCCAGGCACCAGCCCTATATTTCTACGCTAAACAGCATTCCTATTACATCCAAAATGGAATGTACTTGTTACCTTCCTTCCCTCCCTCCCACCCTCTACCCTCTGCTCTCACAATGATACCTTCTCTTGTCTTTTGTCTCGAGAAAAGTGCATCCAGACTCAACAGCTGCTCCACCTAGGAGTTATCCTCCTCAGAGTTATAACCTCAGAGTTATCTCCAATTTCTACCCCCTTATCAAGCCTCGCCCATTTGGTTTCACTGGTGCCCCCTCCTGGGACTCCCTTTGGAATTTATTAGCCCTCACCTAGAACTAGACCCACTGATGCGCCCCTTTATCACTGGGATAGCAGATGTCACAGCTGTGAAACACTTTCCAAGCTATGCTGCTTTGTCTGACAGCGGGTCTCTTTCTCTCCTTATATCCCAGCTGCCATTACAGCCCAAAGGTCGAAGCTAGTGCCCCGCCTCCCAGGGAGGAGGACAGCATGAACTAGGGAAAGTCTCAGTGAGTTGGGAGCACAAGGAGGAGTGTGGCAAGAAGGAGAGGTCCAAGGTACATGGAGAAAACAGAGGGAGGCAGGGACACACGTGGTACAGCTTCTCCCCACTTGGATAAACTCCTAGAGAAGGGTGAGGAGTTTAAAGCATTGATGACAAAGCTGATGCCAAAGAGCTTCAGTGCCACTTCCCTCAGGGGCTCTGGAGGACATCCTCTCACACAATGTCCTCGCCCCACCCCAAGCCTCAGGACAATACGGGTGGTGACCCTAGAGGTGGGGACCACATCCTGTAAATCAGTAAGATTGGTGTCCCAGTAGTTAGGTAAAGAAAGGGGTCTGAGAGCTTCCCTGAGCATCTCCGTAGGATGGACGTTCCCAACTATCCTGTGGAGGACTGCGGAGGGAAGTGCACTATCAGAACTCATGGCCTGGAGCCATGAAGCCCCAGCAAGAGAGACCTGGGAGAGAATTCACTGCTTTGGGCAGAATGATAGTTAGGCACTGACCTGTGCACTGGTGCACTTCAACCCACTCTCCTGCAGCTGCTGAGCAAGTCACGTAGCACGCTGACCACCTGCCACTGCTCCCCCATCGTTCCTAGACATAGAATCTCCGATGATCTAATCATAAGATCTTTTTGCTCAAGAATTGCTTAAGGTGTTTTTCAGATTCTGAATTCCAGTGGAATGGCTGACACCAACCGGTCTGAAGACCCCCACCAAGGAACCAACTCAACACAAGAATGCAGTTTTTTCACCTCCCTGTCCCATGACTTCTCTCACTTCTTGACCAATCAGTGATCCCCACACTTCAGCCCTGTCCAGATCCTTTAAAAAACCTATCCCCAAACCTTTCAGGGAGGTGAATTTGGGGTTTCTTCCCATCTCCTCATTGGCCACCCTACGATTATGAAACTCCTTCTCTGCTCTATCCCAGTGCCCTGGTACGCTGACCACTGTGCATTGGGCAAATGGGCGGATTGTGGTTATAGAACCACCTGTTACAGCAGCCACACACTTCAGCAACAGATATCAACAAAATGGCCAAGGCTGAGCAGAGTAGTGCCAGCTCCCAATTGGCACCAGCATGATCCCTGCCTCACCCTCTGATACACACACACACACACACACACATGCTCACACAACCTCAAGAACATGTGAGCCCTCTTTTACTATGACACCATTTTAATGAGGCACAGAAGGATGAGTGAATTACTAAAAGGGGCCTTTTATATTATTAGAGTTTACTGTTTCAATATCTAGCTGAGTTTATTACTCTCCACCAAATGCAGGTTCATTTTTCTCTACTTATTCAGTGGGGAGGGGATCTTAAGGAGAAAGACTACATTTAGAAAAATATTGTATTTGTATATCTAAGCGTAGTGAGGATAAATCTGTGACCCTCCTCCAATTTTCTCAAATCCTTTCGTCCCAAACAAGGCAGCCAGGGTTTTCTTTCTAAAAGATAAATCTGAGCTGTCAGATCTGCTTACAAACTCTTGCTGGTATTCTCAAACTCTAATAGCAAATCTTACATAGGCTGCGAGTGCCCTTCACAAACTGGCCCCATTCTCTGTTTTCATTTCATTTCTGCCAGTTTCTTCCAATGCACACCATACTCCAGCCCCATCAACACATCACTCCCCAAAGAAGCCACGCTCTCTCCTCAGCCCTGTGCTGTGAATCTGTGGTACGTTCACACCTGTGTGTGAATCCTGATGCCTCCACGTGGTAATTCAAGTTATGAGACCTGGAGCAAGTTACTTCACCTTTCAGAGCCTGAGTTTCCTCATGGGCAAAATGAGGACAATGACACGTACGATACGTACCTCATAGGACTGAGTGCAGCTGACATCCAGTGCCTGTCACCCAGTAGGCACTTAACAAATGCCAATTCCCTTCTCTATTAGTGTATCTCTTTATCTTGACATATTTTGACTTTTTCTTCATCCCTGGGCCATTCCACACCTACAGATTCTTGCTGGACTTTCTGACTCATGTCACTGAAATGTAACACCAGGACTCCAAGAGAATCCTCCCCTGGAGCCTTCTGGCAGAAAGCAGTCCCTCCCTCCTCTGCACCTTCTTTTCTCACACGGGCTAAGAGCTGTCCACTAATGTATCTCTCTTCCCGGTCAGCCTTGTCCTGTGGTACCCTCAATCCTAGCACTGTCAGGCACACAGAAAGTCCTTAATAATATTTGGGTGAAGAAATGATCATCAATAAAGAAACATGAGATGTAATGAACCTAATAAATGTGCTTCATGCAGTCATACATGATGATGACTACATAGTCACAGGCAGGTAGTCATCCAGAGAAGGGATTTATATACAGATTTCTAAAAGATTACAGGTAAATTGCTCTAAGGAAAAAAAGACCTCTTAAGCCTCCCAATATATCTTTTTATCGTAAGCCATGGAAAACCAGAACATTACAATGATCTCACAAACCCCTAGTAGAACAGAAAGAACAGATACTGAGGTTGGTAGGTTCACGAAAGACTCTTCATCTGCAAAGACCATAACATGCCAGAAAGGCAACAAAATGAATACATCTAGGAAATGTAAAGGTTCTGAGTCTTATTGGTATCAGTTGTAGCTTTGTGTGAATTTTCATTTTCAGTCTTCTGGTTTTTATTATAACGTGTTTTCTGCTGTTTATGCTATGTGTTTTTGCAGAGAACAAATGTAACCCAATATGAGAACACAAGCTCACTTAAAACTCGAGTCCTTAAGCTTCTGCAGCTTTGCAACAGACTTACAGCTAACAGTGGCAATTTCCAGAGAATGGTATTACCAGGCTACTTTCCCTTTCCACATTTCTATATTATTTGAATCATTTATAATAAACATGTATCACTTTATAATCAGAAATAAAGATATTTATTCAATTTTCAAAACTGTGTGCAGGTTCTTCTAATATTGCTCATATATCTATAGATAGTAAATGATACTGGTCAAATCAGGGATGTTCAAATTAAGATTTAAAAACATATTTGGTTTTCTTTAAAAGCATACAGCAGAAAAATAATTTCAAAAAATTATGCTGCTCCACACATACTACTATTTGGACAGTTTTTTCAGTTTCAGATAAAGAGAATGAAAGCCTCGCCTCTCACAGATACTCCAGCCCACTCTGTGCAGCCATCGAGGCTCCTCCTGGGAGGGAAGGGAAGTTCCCACCTCCTCTCAGGCTGCGGTACCCCTGACCTCACAAGTCAGATGCTAGATGGATAAAGAAGTGGTTGCCTTTCAAAGGACACATGCCTGGCTCCATGACTTATCTCAACACACAGGGGACTACTGTTCCATCATAGTAACAGTAACACAGCAGCCTGGAGGGCAGTGCCTCTGAGATTCCAGCAGGGCCCTAAAATGAGGTGAAGCTCTCCATCTCACCCGCCTTGTGGTCCGGCCTTCCTACACCCCAGAAATTTGAATAATGCTATTGAATGGCCCTCTGAAGTCCAGGGTATTCTTTTCCCTGACATCCTATGGGTGGCCATGACCATCCATCCCAGTCAGAGGAGAGATTCCAAGTGTTTCAAGATGTGCAGATGGGCCGGGTGCAGTGGCTCAAGCCTGTAATCCCAGTACTTTGGGAGGCTGAGGTGTGGGGGGATCACTTGAGGTCAGGAGTTCGAGACCAGCCTGGCCAACACGGCGAAATCCTATCTCTACAAAAATACAAACATTAGCTGGGTGTGGTGGGTGACTGTAGTCCCAGCTCCTCAGGAGGCTGAGGCATGAGAATCACTTTAACCTGGGAGGCAGAGGTTGCAGTTGAGCCAAGATTGCGCCACTGCGCACTCCAGCCTGGGTGACAGAGTGAGACTCCATCTCAAAAAAAAAAAAAGTGGGGGGGGCAGATGGACAAAACCAGACAGCAATTCTCCAGTCTAGGTACATTTCAAAAGCAGTAAAAAAGTACGTGGTCATGTTATTCACCCTATGATTCACTACCTCCTCCTCTTTCTTGTTTTTTCCCTTTCTTCTTTCTGTAGCTGCTATGAGGTGGAAATGAAATGCATTTTAAACGTTGGAGGTATTGATGAAACTGAGTTTTATGTTCCTTTATTCTAATGTTTACTCTGAATTGAATCCTCACATATCTCAGTACTTAACCCAAACTGACAACTGAGCTGTCTTTAACACTCATGGGAGCTTCAACTAATGTTTTCCTGGTACGTCTGGCCCTTCAGAAGGGTAAAGTATCCCATCCCTGAGCCCTAGAGGCACAGAGAACTCCCTCTAAACCTGACTTGCTGCCACTGTAAGATAGCAAATGGGAGACAGAGAACTAAGAAGAGGCAGAACAAAAATAACAGTAGGGTCAGCATAAGACGGGGGGAAATACTTTGTTTCTTGATACCATTCCCTCCCTTCTCCTCACACTTCTACTCCTTCATACTTCTCACTAGTAAAATGTTACTTGCAAGGGGTTTCTCTACCTATCCCAGCTAATCATTGTGCCAGCTGGTGGGGCATCAACTGAAGAAGAAAAGTCTAGAGTCTTTTTTTCTTTCTTTCTTTCCTTCTTTCTTTTTTATTTATTTATTTTTTTTGAGACAGTCTCGCTCTGTCGTCCAGGCTGGAGTGCAGTGGCACGATCTTGGCTCACTGTAACCTCTGCCTCCCGGGTTCAAGTGATTCTCCTGTCTCACCCTCCCAAGCAGCTGAGATTACAGGTGCCCATCACCATGTCCAGCTACTTTTTTTTTCTTTCCTTTTTTGTATTTTTAGTAGAGACGGGGTTTTGCCATGTTGGCCAGGCTGGTCTCAAACTCCTGACCCCAAGTGATCCACCTGCCTTGGCCTCCCAAAGTGTTAGGATTACAGGTGTGAGCCACTGCACCCTGTCCAGAAAAGTCTAGAGTCTTATCTTTGTCCCAGCTTTTCTCTAGGAGCAGAAATATTTCATTTTCATGGCTCAGTGACTGGTGTTTACCATAATTCTATCCCATGGGCAGGTTTAGCTCCAAGAATATTCTATATGAATTAAAGAAGACTGACTTCCCAACTCATTTATAGAGTCTATCTTTTCATATCATGGTTATACAGCATGTTAAAGTTCATTCTTTATTGTCAAATCATCCAGCTGCCACCTCCGCATCTTCTGAGGAACAAAGATCTAAGAGGCTGAATTCTTAGCACCCCCGCCCTATTGGTTCCATTCCCTTTAAACCCCTCAATTCAGAGGCCTTGCCATGGGCACTTTTGCTTCAGTAGAAGCCAGTTTCTCAGATTCACACCAGCACTGAGCAGGCCGTGTGGTTCAGCAGGAGCCGAAGGCTAGAAAGCAGACATCGGGACTCTCTTGGGGAAACAGCGTGAACTCTGGCAAGTCCCACTTTGTGCTTAGTTTGTTCTTGGGTCAAATGGAAACAAGCCCACCCTTCCTACTAACCCCTAGGTGAGGATCAAATGCAGTAACACACATCAACATGCCTTGAAAAGCATGAAGTGCATCCTGTCATTGCTGTAATAGTGGAACTGCCAGAGTGCACCTGGAAACTAGTCACCTCCAGGCTGCCTAGGACACTGGACTCCTGCCGGAGCTGTGAAACTGGGTAATTTCAGTGTTCTCTCCTTTTTTTGGCCCTTCTTGCCTCAGATAAATGTGCTCATGCATGGGGAAAAGAAGAAAGGGATGTATGACAATTACCAACCAGCACATACAAAAACAGTATGACCCAGTGTTGTCATACTACCTTTGTTGGGGTGGTTGTTAGTTGTTTTGTTTTTGATAGTCATAATGAAAACAGTTCTGATTCTCCCAGAGGCAAGAGCTTTCTAATTCATTTGTCCCAATAGAAGACAACACACAGAGTAGAAATTTGAAATTATGAATAAAGCAAAGCATTAGCCTTCATAAAATCCACACTATGCTACTAGATCAGCTTTTATACACTGCCTTAAAATATATGCTTCCCTTTTTATTTCTATTTTTTACATTCTTAAAGGAGGTAATGAATACATTCTTCTATTAAATATATTTTGATAGATAAGAATTCCACTTAGAATCCAGCTCATGGAGTTTGGCTGCATCCTATTGCGGTTTTCTCCCACAACAGGAAAAACACATTCAGTCTGGCTTCCAAATTTTACAAACAACTGAAGCAAATTAAACTGTGCTCACTGGAGAGTGACAAGGACAACAAGGAGTCAGAAAGCCTGTCATTTTAAGAATGGCTAAGAGACCTTAATATATTAAGTTGCTCTTCAAATCTCTGAAAGGCTATCTTATAAAAATGTGGACAGAGAAACTTTTATCAACCAAGGAATCTGAGAATCTGAGCTCCCATAAGTCACCAAGCCTATTGAGATTTATGCAAAGGGAAGCTTGCTGCATGGAGGCTTAAGTCATAATCCCCAATCTGCAGGGAAAGACAATGGTTCCTCTCCATGTTTTGTTAAATTCTCATACAAGTTCCTGTCTTTCTCTTGTATTACCATTCCAGCTAGGGATTGATGTTGAAGATAACATTTGATCTATATGATTCTCTTCAGCCCACTTCCAGCTCTCTCATTTACTTGTTTACAGAGAGATAGCCAGCTCTCATCAGCCTCAGAGCCACTGACAGAGCACACTTACGAGTTCAGTCACCATTGTCACCATCTTCTCTTACAGTGTGATGACTAAGTCTTTTATAAGGTTGTGCCTGGTTTATACTGGTAATCATCAGTTACACTTATCAAATTAGCTTGGAAACTCCATTGCATTGATGAATTTTAATCAGAAGCATTGGGTTAATTACATTATAAAAGTGCCAGAAAGAATACTGAAAAACATTGTTTCATTTTTTGCATTGTAAGTGCTAACTACTCAATGAATTTAAGTGCAATAATTATTAACACAAATTCATTGACCAACATTCAGAGATGGAAGCCCTAATAATAATCATATAATAATCAAATTATCATATATATCCAAAATGTCATATGCTCATGAAGCAACAACTAGATAATATAAAAGGACTAATTGATGTACTTTATAAAGAGGTTTTCTAAATCAATAGGAAAAAGCTATATATACCAATAGAAATGTGGGCAAAGGAACAGAATATTCACATGCCCACAAACAAAACAAAATGAAAAAATTATAAAACACCTGAAAATGTGAAGAAAAATCACTGATAATCAAAGAAATGTATATCTGTATATTAAGACAATTTTGCCAAAATTACAACTTTTTTTGTAAATAGCTCTTTGAGCTGATTCCTTTATTTATTTATTATTTATTCTTAGTTTTTAAATTTTACTTTAAGTTCTGGGATACTAAATTAGTTCAACCATTGTGGAAGACAGTATGGCAATTCCTCAAGGATCTAGAACCAGAAATACCATTTGACACAGCAATCCCATTATTGGGTATATACCCAGAGAATTATAAATCATTCTACTCTAAACACACATGTACAAGTATGTTTACTGCAGTCAAATTACAACTTTTTTAAAATAATAAAATCTGGAGTTGGAAAGTGTAGTGTGCTGATTGAAATAAAAATGGCTACAGTCTTTGTGAAGATGGTTGACAATCTGCATGACAGGCTTTAAAATATTCCCAGGCTAAGCTCAGTAGCTCACACCTGTAATCCAACCCTTTGGGAGGCTGATGTTGGAGGACTGCTCGAGTCTGGGAGGTCAAGGATACAGTGAGTCATGACTGTGACACTGCACTCCAACCTGGGCCACAGAATGTGACCCTGTCTCAAAAGTAAATAAACAAATAAATATATGATTCCCATTTTCATAGAGGATTCTATACCAATAAAATAATTGGAAATATATATAATAACATTTATATATAAATAGATATAATAACAAGAATGTTCTTTTTTTTTTTTTTTTTTTTTTTTTAGACGGAGTCTCGCTCTGTCGCCCAGGCTGGAGTGCCGTGGCCGGATCTCAGCTCACTGCAAGCTCCGCCTCCCGGGTTTACGCCATTCTCTCGCCTCAGCCTCCCGAGTAGCTGGGACTACAGGCGCCCGCCATCTCGCCCGGCTAATTTTTTGTATTTTTTTAGTAGAGACGGGGTTTCACCGTGTTAGCCAGGATGGTCTCGATCTCCTGACCTCGTGATCCGCCCGTCTCGGCCTCCCAAAGTGCTGGGATTACAGGCTTGAGCCACTGCGCCCGGCCAACAAGAATGTTCTTAGCATCATTAATAATGATAAAAATGCCCAACAATAGGGGACAAGTTAAATAAACTGTGGAATATTTATACTGGAATACTCTGAGCAACTAAATTAATAATCATGCTCCCTAAGAATATTTTCAGGATTATTCCTAGGAACATTACTTATTTTAAACAATAAGTTTTAAAGCAAGTTGTAAAAGAGCATATTAGCACCTTTCAGTTGCTGCCCACCACAGGAATACAGACTTTGGTGACTGGGTGTTGATGCGGTTTGGCTGTGTCCCAACCCAAATCTCATCTTGAATTCCCACGTGTTGTGGGAGGGACCTAGTGGGAGGGAACTGAATCATGGGGGCAAGTCTTTCCTGTGCTGTTCTTGTGATAATGGATGAGTTTCATGAGATCCAATGGTTTTAAAAAGAGGCATTCCCCTGTACAAGCTCTCATCTTTTGCCTGCCACCATCCACAGAAGATACGACTTGCTCCTCCGTGCCTCTTTCTTTTGTAAATTGCCCAGTCTTGGGTGTGTCTTTACCAGCAGTGTGAAAACAGACTAATACAATTATGAAGCAAATTTTGTAAATAATAATAATAATATGTCTAGAAAACCACTAGTATATGGAAGTAAAAGACATAAAAGATAAATATTATATAAAAATTTAAAACTTTTGCAGGATAAAATACACCATGAGCAAAGCTGAAAATAGACTGAGAAGTCATTTACAATGTAAAGGTTAACTGATTATAATCCACATATATAATCAATAAGAAAAAGATGATCCATAGGAAAATGGGCAAAACTATAAGTAGGCAAGTTACAAAATAAAAAAGAGAACTTTCTAATGAATGTAAAAACATTCTCACTCTCACTAGAATTTAGAGAAAAGCCAATCAAAACATTGTCACCCATCAGACAGGGTACTATAACAGCTTTACAAAATTATTATTGAACATGGGGAAATGGGAACACTGATACAACATTGGTAAGACAAAACTTATAACACCAACTGTGGAGAGTCATTTGATAATATCTATTAAAATTTTAAATAAGTTTCTAGTTCCAGTAATAGTAGCCTTCACTAACCCTCCAGCAGAAAACAATTAAAAATTTGGGATAATATATACAACATACATACATTTGGAATAACATCTATACACACATACACCCCACAATATGTAGCATAACATATATATATATAACACAAATATATTTGGGACAACATATATAACTATCTGACAACAAAATTCAAGAAAGGATTTGATTCTTGACAGAAGGGAATTGTGCATGAGCCCCATGTCTATATAGCTTTTCACATGAGGGCACACCACAGCTCAGGTGGAATGGCACAGCCACAAGTCAAGCAGAAAGCCACAGTTTCACTGGTCTGAGGAGTAACTGAGGACAGAACTGAGATATGCCAGAGTAATAAAAATTTAAGGGAGAAAGAATGGTTAAGGGAACTGCAGAGAGGATGTCCTAAAATCTGCCTTAGAAACTTTGCTCAAATCTTTGACTGGACCCTGAATTGTGAAGGGAAGTTCCAAGGAACCGAGTAGAAAGCAAGAGCTGGAAGACTGAAAAACTGATCAAATATTTCAGCTGCTACCTGCTAAAGGAAAGACAGAGTTTAGAGATTGAGTCAGCCAATAAACTGCCTGATAGAGTTAAAATGAACACTCTTCAGAGGAAAATAACAGAATACAGAGTGTCTTAAAACTCTCTGGGGGTGATACAGCCATTATCATATTTGGTCCATTCATATGCTTCTTTCCAAGTCTGTTGTCCCTAAACTTTCAGTCACTTTCCTTCCAATCCCCTGATTCCAGCCAGGCTATTCACCACTGCCATGCTTCTGTGTGTACTTGAACATCAGGCAGCTTTCCTTCCCACCCAAAGTGGATGACCAGGTGCACAACCTTGTCACACACAGTCTTTCAAGGCCATATTGAGCTGTGCCATCTATAACCCAAGGCTGGGCTTTTTCCTTCTGCCTCCTCTGCTTGTACAGGATCCCCTAGACAGCAATGAGTGTTCGCTGAAAAAGGGGTGCTGTTCTAACAGTGGTGGATGCTATGGAGGTGAATAGTAAAAACTGTGTCAGAATTGTCCCACCTCAGTCTGAAGTGGTTGGACCTTTACATCACCCCCTCACTCAGGCACTGAATGTGGGCTGCCTCAGGAAGGGCATAACCTTGGACAAGGTAGTTCTCTACAGCTGCAGTGACTCTGAAAGAACCAACAGAAGCTGTCTAGAGCCTGTCTGCTGACCACACGCTACAGCTGGTGAGCAACTCCTTCTCTGGGGCAGAGATCTGCTGGATGTAAATGTCTCCCTGTCTACCAAAATCCCAACTATCTACCATCAGGTAAATAAATGATGTGTGGCATGTTAATGCAGTGGAAAACTGTTCAGCAAGGAGAATAACTACTGATATGTACAACAACATGAATAAGTCTCCCCATAAATTATTATTAATTCCACAGGAAAAAAAAATCACTTTATCATGGAGAGCTCTGGCAGGCAGTATCATACCCAAGTAAATAAGGTCAAGAAAAAAATTATAAGTTTATACAGACAGAGAGTGTAGAGGCAAATGGGGTTAAATGTTCATAGCTAGGAAATCTGGGTCAAGGACACGAGTTCTTTGTACTACTCTTGCAGTTTTCCTGATGTTTGAAATAATAACAAAATGAAAAGCTTTTCAAAGCTGGGATGCTAGAAGGCAAGTTCACGGTCATAGCTTCAGGCATCATGGATCTGCTGTAAACGTTCAGGCCACCAGCAACATTGTATAGCTTTTGCATTTATGTCAATAGGTGACAAAAAACAAGATTTTGAGCAATTTTGAACTGACCCTTCACTCTAAAAGAAAAAGAAATATATATAATGTCTATGTATATATAACGTGTACGTTTGTAAATGGATAAAGAAAAATACTGAAAGCAAATACTAAATGAGGAAAATGTAAATTATGTAAATGCCAATTCCAAGTAACTATTTTTTTTTCTTTTCTTTTTTTTTTGAAACGGAATTTCCCTCTTGTTGCCCAGGCTGGAATGCAATGGCTCAATCTCAGCTCACCGCAAGCTCCACCTCCTGGTTTCAAGCGATTCTTCTGCCTCAGTCTCTGGAGTAGCTGGGATTTCAGGCATGTGCCACCATGCCCGGCTAATTTTGTATTTTTAGTAGAGACGGGGTTTCTCCATGTTGGTCAGGCTAGTCTCAAACTCCCGACCTCAGGTGATTCGCCTGCCTCGGCCTCCCAAAGTTCTGGGTTTACAGGTGTGAGTCACCATGCCGGGCCCCAAGTAACTATTTTCTAGTAAAACACTCACTCAGATGCTCAAAGAGCACATACAGGAATATTCATTGTAATGTTGGTTTAATGGCAAAAAGCAACAACCTAAATGTCTACCAATAAAGCAATAGCTACATAAACTATAACACAGTCATATCATGAATAAATAGTTTCAAAGAATGAGTTAGATCTACATGTACCAAGATAAATAGGACAGGCAATAAAAAAAAGCAAGCTAGAGAAAAAATACAGAATCAGTAACATTATGAAAAAGTATTCATAAAAGTAACTGGAAGGAAATATACCAAAATGATAATAGTGGTTACCTGTAACTTTTATCCTCTTATCCATATATTTTATGCATTTTTCAAATTAGCCATAATGAATAACCATACACATCTTAAAATATGTCAACAGTCCTATGTGCAGTAAAGATGCGAAAAATATTCAGAGCTTACTGAACATTTTTCTGCTTTAAAACATACAAATGTAATGCTGCAACATAGCAGTGTGAAAAAGAGAGCTATTTGGTATGCATTTATTTAGAAGTAGAAAAATATACAATAAGTTACTGGAAACATTTATGTAAATAAAAGAACATGAAGCACATCTGGTGGACATGTCTGGCTATCAAAAACCACAGGTGCAGGATTAGGAAGGGAGCTTACAATGTTGCCTGAATGTGACTACTAATGATGGTTTTGCTGGGCCTCTTTCCCTAAGAAGACTTTTAATATTAAAAATACATTTTCACCTCATTTGCTGATAGCTGAAAGCTTACAGAAAACTTTTAGAAGAAAATGACAGTCTCAAATCACCCAAAATCAGAATGGCTAAGAATACCAAACTTCAGTGCTGGGAAAGAAAATTGGCACTTGCTCATGTGCATTACCTAGAGCTTTACATTTTTGCTGCTTCTCCAAAAATCTTCAAAAAACAAAACTTCTCTCAAACTCTCCAGAGTAACGTGTTTTTCATTGAGCTCGCACCACACCACACTCTTATTTCTCATACATAACAAATAATTCAGTTCTGTGCCTTTACACATTTGACCTTTTTTCACTGTAAAAATACAAGCCAAATAGCATGGCTTCTGTCCACCATCTATGCACATTATTTCTCTCTTAAGAAAAAGTTTGAGTTTTTTGTCCATGAAAATAATACACATATATAAATATGGAAAATACAGAGAGCAAAATTAGAGAGGAAAATTCATTCATAACCCTACCATCATCCAAAGACAGCCACTGTTAAATCTTGATGTATAGTTCTCCGATCTGTTTTCTTTCTTTTTTTTTTGAAATGAAATCTCGCTCTGTCACCCAGACTGGAGTGCAGTGGCATCATCTCAACTCACTGCAACCTACCTCCCAGATTCAAGCAATTCTCCTGCCTCAGCCTCCTGAGTAGCTGGGACTACAGGCGCCCATCCCCATGCCTGGCTAATTTTTGTATTTTTGTAGAAACAGAGTCTCACCATATTGGCCAGGCTGCTCTCGAACTCCTGACCTTCTGATCTGCCTGCCTCTGCCTCCCAAGGTGCTGGGATTACAGGTGTGAGCCAATGTGCCCTACCTCTCTAATCTATTTTCTAAAACCATTTTAATACAGTCATGCTCATGCTGCATATGCAATGCTATTCTAGCATATTTTCCAGGTCACATGATAGCTTAAGCATTTTTGCATATTACTTAAAAATGTAGTAAACATTTATAAAGCATACATAATGTTACATAGAGATGATACACTACTTAAATATTTACTTAAATTATATTTGCCTATTTTAACATTTGGAAGGTTTTTAATTATTCCTTATAAATCTTGGTATATACAATTTTTCATTTGACTTTTGGGTTACTCCATTGGTGGAGATTCTCAAGAACAGATGAAAGACATGAATAACTTGGTTTTTGGAAGCTTGTTTTTAGACTTGCTTTAGGGATATTTGCTCCTCCTGTTTGCCAAGTCTGATGTGATGCTCCATCTGACAGACATGATAATCAGCTACTGAACAACACTCACATCACAATTTTAGCGACTGAGTGGCCCCATATGTGATGCTATATCTGGAAATTCTAGGCAGTTGATGGCTCCTACCCTCTAGAAGCTTACATCTGCTCTCAGGGTATAAGGGGAGTTCACTAACCTGGGCCGCATATGATGATGTTCATTATCTGCCTATCTAGGCATGAAAATGGTAACATATCCATTCACTGCTTAATATATGGCAGGCATTGCTCTGAGATTCATCCTGCATTTTCTCATTGAGTTCTCATGATAAGCCCATAATTTATTCCCCTTTTACAGATGAGGAAACAGGCTGAAAGAGGCAGGACACTCACCCACAACCCATCAGGGCATGTGTTCTCAAGCTGCAGGCTGAGGGGTAGTAGTGGACTCCCACTGGTCCACCACACTCTGCTGTGAGTCTCTGTTGTGAAAGCTATCTATGAGGCAAAGCCAACCAGGTCATATGAGTCCAAAACCCAGGAATCTGACATGAAGCTTTACTTGCCGAGACAATCAACCACAAAAGGATGGATCACACGGAAAGGAAAAAATAGATGGGCTGGAGCCTGTATAGATAAGAGGTATGTCCAGAAAATACATTTCCAAAAAATCATCAAGTTTACAAAGCTCTGTTCTGCCCTTGAATTTTATAATGGTTCTAGATGCCACCCTAGCCATTTGTGTTCTCATTTCTAATATTACATCAGCAGCCTAAGAGACAGGAGGTGCTACAAAAGGGAGAGGAAGGAGGGAAGGAAGAGGGGAGCAATCCATTTTATCCATCATTTTATCAACCATCTTATTTTTGAAAGTGTCATGCTGGTATGTATTTTACATAGACACATACACTGATCTTAAGAAGATTAAGAAGATTACAGTTTAGCTGAAGAGCTAAATTAGGCACTCATAAAGCAATTAAATAACATTATAAGATTAAGTAATAGTGTAAGATGTGTCAAAGTGCTAAAATAAGCTGTATGAAAACTGAAACTGGCCAGGCACGGTGGCTCACGCCTGTAATCTCAGCACTTTGGGAGGCCGAGGCAGGTGGATCACTTGAGGTCAGGAGTTTGAGACCAGCCTGGCCAACAGGGTGAAACCTCGTCTCTACTAAAAACACAAAAATTAGCCAGGCGTGGTGGCACATGCCTGTAATCACAGCTACTGGGGAGGCTGAGGCAGGAGAATTGCTTGAACCTGGGAGGCGGAGGTTGCAGTGAGCCAAGATCGTGCCACTGCTCTCCAGCCTGGGTGAAGAAGAGACTCTGTCAAAAGAAAGAAAGAGAGAGAGAGAGAGAGAAAGAAAGGAAGAAAGAGAGAGAGAGAAAACTGAATCCATCATCATCCACTTTTTCCAATTCCTACACATTTGAGATAGCTGGTTCTGTAAATCAGACTAGACAGTGTAATTTTGGCCTAACGGAAAGTGTTTACCATAGATGAAGACAATAAATATCAAAGTTCATTGCACAAACAGAGCAAAATACATTTGAGTTGCTCCCAAAGGATGAATCCCAGAAGACTAGAGCACCTCAGGGAAGAAGAATGGTCCAGAATATGGAGAGAGTAGGTGTGAAAAGACTGGCATGTATGAGACAAATCTCTTGCTGGATGGTCTTGGGAAGCTGAGGGTATTGGAACTCTTCCATTACTGCCATGGCAAAGGGATGAGGATGCTTCCATTGCTTTTCCTGCTCACATCTCTATCTTCAGTTCACTCCTCCCAAATGAGAAGCTGCATCGGATCTGCTTGCTCAGCATTTTGCACTTACTGGGTGACTCCTCTGTGGATGAGGTCACTCCTTTGAAGATCAATACATGGTTATCCTTCTCTCTCAGTTGCACCTGCGATTAGGTGAGCAAGGCAAGCAATTATCGTGGAGGGGCAGCTGATCTGAATAGTTCACTTTCCTCGTCCTAAGCCAGCCTTCAATATTTACCATAAATGCAAGGACCACCCTGAGAAAGTTGAGTTTGTTGGTATGAATTTTTTTCATGAAAAAAGAAAGTGAGGTAGTATATGGCCAACTAACCCTCACCATGAAGGAAAAAATGACATCCCGGGGCAGCTGACAATGGGGCTGTCTAAACACTTGGTGCCAGTGTGGAGATGTTCTGGCCTCAAGGCAGCTCCAGGGAGAGGGTCCCTGGGGAAGAACGAACGCCTTCCTCAGGGCAGAAGAGCCTGCTTCACTGCACAGAGTGGTCTCTCAGGAGCTTGAAAAGTTAATGAAGCTGCTGAGCTTAAAAACCAGAAAGTAGGCAAAAAGAAAAACAAGTTCAACCTTCCTCCAACACAGGAAATAATTTGAAACCACAATCAGAAACTTTTTGAGCATTATGAAAGCGTAGAGGCCAAGGGAAAACTCCTCCCCTCCACCTTCTGCGGGTTTCCTAAAAGTCACACCTCCTCCCAAATGAGAAGCCACATCTGACAAAAGGAAGGTTAACAGGAGAAGAGGCATACACATTTATAAACGCGTATGGAGGTGGGCGGATCACACAGTGATTACTCCACCACACTATGAGGTACAGATGGTTAATGGTTATGTACCCTTCTTCTGAGGAGAAACGGAGATGGGGAAGTGTGGCTTATTTTAGGGGGTTTGTAAACCATTTTTAGGAGAACGTCATGGAACATACAATGGCCTGGGACAATGTCTCGTGGGCCCGCAGAATAGACAATGGTTTGTGACAAGTCTGTACAAATGTGTTGATGGACTTGGAATCTTTCTTCCTGAAACCTGTGTTCAGTTAATGAAAACTCAGGAAAGTGACCAGAAGTCATTGTTTTCTTCTTCAGCAGGTCTGGACTTTAGGCAGATAAGGGAACTTAAGAGAAAAATTTCATCCTGTGCTTTGGGGCAGACCAAGAAGTGGGGAAAGGGGGATCAGAGAGGCCTTGAGGCTCCTTCCTCGGTTCAGCATGACAAAGCACCATAGTTTGGAGCATCAGCTTCTGAACCCCAGCAAAGGGAATAAGCATTTTGATAGCTTCTAAATCAGCCAAAACACAGGAGGAAGAAGTGGATTAGCTGTTCTGGGGTATGGAACTATTAGATTCTAACACAGACTTATCTCTGTCCACTACATATGAAGCTTTCTACCAACTATTCCAGAAGGTAAACATACTTTCAGAAACACCTTTACACTTTCAAAACTATCATGACTTTACCAAAACCACTGAACTCAAAAGACTTCTCACTTTCAAAGGTCCTTCAACCAAAGTTAGAAGCATATTAAGTGAAATCAAGAGCAGTCTGAAGGGCAATCAAAACAGGATCCCCATAGAAAACTGTGCACTGAGTATGACCACAGCCCAATAACAACTAAACAACCTAAAGGGGCAAGTTAGACAGGAAATACACCAAAATATTAAAGCAGATGTCCTTGGGTAATACAAATGTGAGTAAGTTTGGTTCTATAGCCATCCAATTTTTAAAGATTTATTTTTATTAAAAACACAAAACTTAACTAAATAAATATTAAAGTCCAAGTTGTTTTCAAATAGGAAACAATAAGCAACCTCAGCAGCTCGGGACCTTGGTGGGGTGTGGTTTACTACATAGACTTTGCTGGAAATATTTCCCTTCATATCTTGAAAGCCTTTCAGTCCCACTCAGGAAGACGTTTTAACTTGGAACATTTTAACTTGCAAGCGACCTTAAAGATTGTCTGATAAAACTACTTCATTCTACAGCTGAGGAAACAGAGTGAATTTCCGAACACATGACCAGTCAGGGGCTGACCTGGAACTCTAGTCAGCAATTCCTGCCTCCGACTTAATGCCCTCTCTATCACAGACAGCCCATCTCACCAAGGAACACTCCCCTACAATCTTCCAGATAGAAAGGAAAAAAAGCACTGCAAAATATGTCTCTCCACTCTTCAGTATGTACCCAAAAGAAATAAAACATATGTCTACCCAAAAGCTTGTACATGAATGTTCACAGCAGCACTATTCATAGAAGGCAAATAGCAGAAACTACCCAAAAGTCCATCAGCTGAGGAATGGATAAACAAAATGTGGTATATCCATACAATGGGATTTGTTTTTCACCATGAAAAGGAGTGAAATACAAATACATGCTACAATATGAATAAATCTTAAAAACACTAACTGATATGGTTTGGCTGTGCCCCCTACCCAAATCTTATCTTGAATTGCAGTTCCCATAATCCCCACAGGTTGTGGGTAGAACCTGGTGGGAGGTAATGGAATCATGGGGGCTATTATCCTCATGCTGTCCTCATGGTAGTGAATGAGTTCTCACGAGATCTGATGGTTTTATAAGGGGCATTTCCCCACCTTCACTTGCACTTCTTCTTCCTGCCGGCATGAAGAAGGACATGTCTACTTCCCCTTCCACCATGATTGTCAGTTTCCTGAGGCCTCCCCAGCCATGCTGAACTGTGAGTCAATTAAACCTCTTTCCTTTCTAAATTGGCCAGTCTCACATATGTCTTTATTAGCAGTGTGAGAACAGAATAATACACTAACGTTAAATAAAACCAGACACAGAGGACCGTATATTGTGTGATTCCACTTATGTGAAATGTCCAGAATAGGCAAATCTAAGCAGACAAAGTAGGTTAGGGGTTGCCCAGGACTGGGGGTAGGTTTGGAAAATTAGGAGACGATGGCTAAGGGCTGAGGGGTTTCTTTTTTGAGGTAATGAAAATGTTTGGAAGTTCAGTATGGTGACAGGTGCAGTTGAAAACAAATGCTAATATCAACATGCACTGCACTTCTGTTCCAAGCAAAGAACAATACCGATAATGTCACATTGAGGAAAGAACAATCAGCTACATAGATTATCATTTCAATCAGGGCATCTGTACCTTTTCCATATTTGCTGCACCGCATTTGGTTATGTTATCCAAGACTGGACTCTTGCCTCTATCTGCCAAAATGATCAATTATCCAGAGCCATTTCAACTGATGGAATGACCACCTTAAACTGCTGTGTATATCATCTCAAGGAACAAGCCAGGCTTGGCCAAGACAGCCACATACTTTAAGGAAAAGTACATTATTAAGATGCAAGCAATGAATCTGCTTCAAATGGTTTGAGCAAGTAATTACGTGTCTGGTGATTCTCACTCACAAGCCAAATTGGTGGAATGTTGGAATGTTGCTATTGGACACGCAGCCTCATGGCCTGCCATACCCAGCACAGCCTCTTAGCAAGCCCAGTTCTCTCCCACGGAAATCCGTGAACTCAATGGTAAGTAAATACCACTCTGTGATCAGTAGGTCGGCCACTGCCCAGTTACAAAAAGGGCTGCAACACATAATGTGCCACATCCTATCACATTTCAGATAAAGGAGGAGATCTATGATCCAAATACATCAAAAACAGTGGCTGAGCATACTTGTCTCCCCTGTTAAATGACAGGAAACTGCTCATTGCGCTTACAGTTTAGCAGCAAGTGGGAACTTTATTCTGACTACAGGCCTCAAATCCTTCCAGAGAACCTTACATGCTCTTAGGCTGTGATCAGAGGTGCCTGCCAATATTAACACAAACACAAGGCACAGAATTCAACTCCCAGTTCACATATCAACAAGAGCTCTGGGGCAGGGACCCTGCTTTCAGGAGGAAATTTTTAAACAGCAGGGTGGTACCATGTGCAACTGACTAGCACCCTTGTTAGCACCATTGATGTAAAGTTAAATGATCCCCTCTCTAGTTAAAGTCCCCTAATTGTGATCCAGGACTCTCACCAAAGATCTAACACAATGGTAAACATTTCAGAAGGCTCAGCTCACTATGGTTTGGGGTGAAACATACAGGTTTCTATTTCCTAAAATGCAGAAAAATAGACATTCTGTTTCTTTAGGTCTGTAGTTCAGCCTTAGCACTGGCCCTGTGTTACACAGATTTCTATTTTGATACTTGCAAGTAAACATTTTATTAATATTTTTATGAATAAATCTTAAAATCCAAGCCAACTTATTTTTCCATTATTTAAAAAATTGTCTTGACCAGGCATGATGGTTCATGCCTGTAATCTCAGCATTTTAGGAGGCCAAGGCAGGAGGATCACTTGAGGCCAGGAGTTCAAGACCAGCCTGGCCAATATGGCAAAACTCCACCTCTACTAAAAAGACAAAAATTAGTGGGCCAGGCACGGTGGTTCATGCCTGTAATCCCAGCACTTCGGGAGGCCAAGGCGGGCAGATCACGAGGTCAGGAGATCGAGACTATCCTGGCTAGCACAGTGAAACCCTGTCTCTACTAAAAATACAAAAAAAATTAGCTGGGCATGGTGGCGGGTGCCTATAGTCCCAGCTACTCAGGAGGCTAGGGCAGGAGAATGGTGTGAAACCCAGGAGGCGGAACTGTGTGAAACCCAGGAGGCAGAGCTTGCAGTGAGCCGAGATCGCGCCACTGCACTCCAGCCTGGGTGACAGAGTGAGACTCCATCTCAAAAAAAAAAAAAAAAAAAAAAGCCAGGTGTGGTGGCATGCACCTATAATCCCAGCTACTTGGGAGGCTGAGGCACAGGAATCACTTGAACCTGGTAGGTGGAGGTTGCAGTGAGCTGAGATCACACCACTGCACTCTAGCCTAGGCAACAGAGCGAGACTCTTTCTCTCTCAAAAAAAAACAAAAAACAAAAAAAAAGTCTCTTTGTGATATTAAAAAATACTGAAACTTCATAGCTACTCTCTTCTGGCAAGTAATCAATTACTTGACCAAATTCATGTCAACTGAACAAAAGAGTTCAAGGAACCCTCACTGACAGATTCCATGCGGTTTGAAGATAATCAAAAGGCACTTTTTCCCCATAAGCAGCCCAATGAACAAAGGGAGTTCTGCCATTCTAGCTGCTAAACCTGTCATAATAAATGTAATATGATGCTAATAATTTATTGTCAGGGAAAATAACCCTATTATCAAATAGTCTATCTCATTCTGCCTAGTGAGATAACACCTTGCAATATCCTGAAATATTATGGCTTAATTACAACATTTCCAGATCAGCATGACAAATAATCTTATTTATACAGCCTTGATATTCAATAAATACAAACATTTTAAAAATCTAGATCATTACTAAATAAAGGCACAGTAAAAATGATTTTTTCTTTTTCACTTCTTCCAAAGATGCATTTACCCAGTAGTAGTTAAAGGCCCTTCCCTTGTTTACAATGATAAGATCATGTTTTCTGAGTCACAGAAAATATTAAATATGGACAGGTTACCACAAATTATTGTCCAGATGTTCCTTGGCTATCCCTCAGTTATAGTTTTGTTTTCATCCCTCATGATTATTCGTTTAAAACAGGTAGCAAATGAATGGTATCTTAATCATCATCTAGCTACTCTAGTAAATACTTTGATCAAAACAAAGCACTAAATCCAATACCCAGCATACAAATGCAGGAGGGAAAATGCAACTAAATAATTACATGTATTATGGACAAGAAAAAAGCCCTGAAAAGAAAGTTGACAGATTAGATAACTACTCCCTCTATAAATGGGAGTGGATGTTAAATGCTAAATATGCTATCTTTACTTCCTCCAGCAAAGCAAAACTAGAAGGAAAAAAAGTTGGTTGATATCCTTTTCAAAAATAGATTTACCACTGAATATATACAGTATTTTACCAACTGGACCACTGCTGCAAAGCCATTTGCTAAAAAACTACAGTGATAACCAAATTATCACACATACATGTCTCTTCATAGACAAACTGACCAGATTATAAACAGTTCCCCTAGAAGCTACCAATTCTGTCACCCCTCAATAGGACATGGAAGACAAAGACCTTGTTCAAACCAGTCGATGAGGAGAAACCCACAATTCCCTTCTATTTAATGTAGATTTCCAAGTGTCTACCATATTGCAGAATCTATGCTGGGCACTGTTTGTCTATCAAGATGAGAAATTCCTCCTTGCAGCCCTCAAGGAGGTTATAATCCTACAGCAGAATAGAGGCAAGAAAATAAGTAAATAAATACAAGTCAGGGTACAATTATCTCGAAAAGGTTGCTCTGGGTTTTCACAAGAGGAGAACAGTATGTGTAGATGACTGTGGGAAGGCTTTTTGGGCATCAAACATTCACATCATATCCTTTCAATAGCCCAGGAATAGGATCCATGCTCAAAAATGGGGGGAACACTTGATTCTCAGAGTGTCAAGAAGTATCTTCGTGTTCCCAAGGGAAAAATCACGAGATCTGAGGCCCAGAATGGCTGTGAAAACAGACATGCTCATGTGCAAAAAGGATAAAGCCTGCCAAGAATGCAGAGACGCATTGTGCAAGGATTCCAAATAGTGCACCTGAAGTGGGGTCCTCAGGAACACAGGCCTGTCATGAACCCAAACTCAGACAGCAAAGAAGCCTAATAAAGGCAACTCACCGCTCAAAACCCTCATTAGCTCCTAGTACTTTATCCTTGATTAAAATTATCTTAGAGAAGACCCATCTAATCAAGACTAGCTTCATTCATAAATCTAATAAAAAAGACTGCTGCTGGAAGGCTACTGTCTGGGAAGTAATTGTATTTCCCAGGAGTGAAGACATGAAGAACAACAGAAAACAAATCTGTGTAGGATCCAAATATCAGCTTCATCTTCTTAGAACAGTACTTCTTAACTTCTTAACTAAGACTGCATGCATCCTAGGGTCTGGTAGACATGCCCAATCTAAACAGTAAATGAGAAAATATATTAAGCAATTGAGATTGCATTCACTGGTGCATAACTTGGCAATGCAACAATTCACCATTCTCCTAACAGATTCTTATTTTTTAAGAACATGTGTCCAGAGTGACGGAGGCTAGATTCAGCAGCTAGCTGCGACGTCCAGTTACGCACGTTGTTCTGTATTTTGTGTATCATGCTGAAGAAATCCAGATTGAATAGAGCCTTTCTTTGCTAAAGTGGCTGACGTGTAGAGATGCATAGGACATAACCAAGGTAATGCACCCTGTGAAACTCTCTGTATTCAAACACCAGTCCCATGCCATCAGAGCAGTCTTATGCCTTGAAAAACACCAGCATTGGGTAAAGTCAGATATGCTCTTGACATATTAACTTTTACTAAGGAAAAAAAAAATCATAAATTATTGTTAATGACTTAGTACAAGAGCCTCATTTACTAACAGTATTGTTTTGAAATAAGTTGTTCAAATGTAGGAGACAGTGGCTCTTGCCTGTAATCCCATTACTTTGGGAGGCCGAGGTGGCTGGATCACCTGAGGTCAGGAGTTTGAGACCTGCCTGGCCAACATGGTGAAACCCTGTCTCTACTAAAACATATAAAATTTAGCCAGGCATGGTGGTGGGCACCTGTAATCCTAACTACTCGGGAGACTGAGGCAGAAAAATTGCTTGAACCCAGGAGGCGGAGGCTGGAGTGAGCCAAGATCGCACCACTGTTCTCCAGCCTTGTGACAAGAGCAAGACTCCGTTGCAGACTGAGGTCATGGCTCAGTTGGGACTTAAAGGAAAGCATGGATATGTGGTCTCTCCAGCCTGGCATCTGCAGGGCAGGTGGGCTGCTTACACAGTCTCAGGGCTCCATATGCAAGTCCTTCCTTCAGCCACCCCAGCCCAGGTACCAGAATGTGAACCAAGAATGTTGTAGGAAGTCAGGGACCCTGAATAGAGAGACCGGCAGGAGCCACAGCAGAGGAACATAAATTGTGAAGATTTCATTTTAATATGGACATATATTAGTTCCCAAATAAAACTTTTATAATTTCTTACACATGCCTTTGCTTCAATCTCTGAACATAAATTGTGAAGATATCATTTCAATATGGACATATATTAGTTCCCAAATAATACTTTTATAATTTCTTATTCCTGCCTTTACTTCAATCTCTGAACATAAATTATGAATATTTCATTTTAATATGGACATTTATCAGTTCCCAAAATTAATACTTTTATAATTTCTTATGCCTGTCTTTAATCTCTTAATCCTGTTACCTTCGTAAGCTGAGGATGTACATCACCTCAGGACCATTATTGTGTTAACTGTACTAACTGATTGTAAAACATCTGTGTTTGAACAATATGAAATCAGTGCACCTTGAAAAAGAACAGAATAACAGCGATTTTAGGGAACAAGGGAAGACAACCTGACTACAGGATTGGGCAGAATAGAGTCATATTTTTCTTCTTGCAGAGAGCCTATAAATGGACATGCAAGTAGGGAAGACATCACTAAATTCTTTTCCTAGCAAGGAATATTAATAAAGACCCTGGGAAAGGAATGCCTTCCGTGGGCGGGGTCTATAAACAACTACTCTGGGAGTGTCTGTCTTATGCGGTTGAGATAAGGACTGAAATATGCCCTGGTCTCCTGCAGTACCAGCCTCAGCTGTTGCAATCCTGGCCATTCCCAGTCCAGCTACTCCAGCCCCAGCCATCCCAGCAGAGGTCCTAGATACCGTGGAACACAGAAGAGACCTCCCCATCATGCCCTTTCTGAATTCCTAACCCACAGAATCTGTAAACATAATAAAGTGATTGATGTTTTAAACTGCTAAAATTTAGTGGGGTAGGTGGGTTAGTGTGTTATGAAACCAACTCCTCTCTGCTTTTCCTGCCCCAAGGCACAAAGCTTAAGCAGTTTATCAGCAGGCTCAAACAAAAAGCAAAACAAAAGAAAAAACACAGAAAGCTCTTCGTTAAAGAAATTAAACTAAGGAGAACTGAAGCAGACGTCATGGATATAAAACCCACACCCCCTTCCACCCACGCCCAGAATCAAGACTGTTACCATTTTGGCCTGGTATGGTTGGCTCACACCTGTAATCCCAACATTCTGGGAGATCCAGGTAGGAGGACTGCTTGGGCCCAGAAGTTCAAGACCAGCCTGAGCAACACAGCAACATCCCATCTCTATAAAAAATTTAAAAAATAGCCAGGCATGGTGGCACACACCCATAGTCCTAGCTACTCAGCAAGTTGAGGTGGAAGGATTGCCTGAGCCCAGGAGGTTGAGGCTACAGTGAGCTATGATCACAGTACTGCACTCTAACCAACCTGGGCAACAGAGCAAGACCCTTTCTCTAAAATCAAAAAATAAAAATAAAAAATGGTTAAGGAGAGAGGGGGCTCTCGGGGTGAGATGTAGTGTCGGATAGCGGGCTCCCCATCTGATCCCCATAAAGTGAAGATCCTCCCAGCCAAGTACAGAGAGACCCGCCAGCCCTCTTGGTTCTTCCATCTTAAATAGGAATGGGTGAACAAACTCTGATCTCTGAATATATCTTGCTTCCTCCTCCTACCCCATTGCATCAGTCAAAATCCCAACAGGAAACCAGTGGCACCCTCAGATTAGGATAATTTGGGGTCTATTTGCTAAAATATGAGAAAAAGAAAAAGAGATAGTGCAATAACAGGGGGCTAGCAAAAGTGGAACTATCACTCCTCCAACCCCCAGGGACCAACAGAGTATTTTACCCAAGTGAAAAAGGTCAAGGGTCCATTAAAAAAAGAAAAAAGTTATCTTGAGAGGGAAAGTAATTTTCAGCAGATGTACACAGCCAAACGGAGGCAATCTCACAGCAGAATGAACCCCGAGCTAACTCTACCCACTCCTGCTCATCGCCTACCTGGCTCCTTGTTGGTTGAACCCAGCCAGAAGCCCCCAAGCCTGGCTGTCTGCTGATGCAACTTACACAGGCAGAGCAGGGTGAAAAAGGGTGGAGTGTGGGTGTAGAAGGCACAGCAGAAGGCATTCTATGTGTCTTCCAATGAGAAAAATGAAAGTCAGTAAGAAACTCCAGGAAGGGAAAAATGTAAAAGAAAGTCAAGTGCAAATAGGAAGTCTGCTAAAATGTGGCACGATGCAGTGAGCACACTGGAAAGAGAATATATTTAAACTCATTTATTAAAGAAGCTGTGGTGTAGGAACCACAGAGAAGGAAAGCAATCAGAGTATACCCCTATCTGCTGAAACAAAACCTATTTTCAGCTTTTATCTTTCAAGAATTAACCTACATGTAAAGCCCAGATAACCATTTAAATCTCAGAATGTATGGTATCAAACATTATAGTCTCACAGTAAAGGTGGGAGGAAGAAAGGAAGAGGTAGGGCAGAAAGTAGAGAATCAAAAGTACTGTTGAAAGAGGATGAAACAGGAAATAGAAATTTACAAGTATTATTAAAAGTTATAAACTGGGAAGATGGTAACCAGTGGGGGAAGATGACTCCAGTCACACAACATGTGAACACCCAGACATTTCCGCTTCAGGAAGAAAGTGTGTTCAGCAAACACAATGTCCTCAGGTTCTGGTCACTCAATGCCCTCCTTTGGCACCAGTTCCTACCCTGTGTTCCTAATGTCACTCATCTTCCTATTTTAAAGATGCAGCTGTTGTCAATGGAGAGCCCAAAGTCTTAACAACTTTAAAGATAAATATTCGCTGATTTCCTTCCATGTTTTACATTTCACTTTTATATGAACTACTGAAACTATTTCATTTTGTGACAAAACAGTACTTTTCCTGATGTGAACTGTGAAGCTATTGCTGTTTCAGTGAATTCTCATTTTAGCCAACTTGCCTAGATAAGTACACCAAGAAAGACAAATAGTTGTTTGAGCTTCATTAAGATCACACTTTGTTGTTGTTGTTGTTAGATTGAATTAAACAAATCTCTTGAAACTGTGGTTGCTGTAAGAGGGGTCTGTTTCTGTATTAAGAAGTCTCCTTGTACTCACCTTAAGTGAGGTCCTCAAGCACTGGCAAATCTATTAGTAGTATCCTTGAGCATCAAAGAAGCCCTCTGCTTAGTGAAGACGTTCTAATTTGCAGTGTCCATGGAGAAGGTGGACCTGCAAACTGGATGCCATATGCTAGATGATGAAGTCAAATCCTACAACTTCCAAAAAGCCTTCGAGAAGGTAAATTCCTAAGACATCCTGTTTGCATCTGCAACTCCTTATTCTAGAGGGAAAACCACAGTCATCTCAAAGATGATTGTTTATAAAAGTGCGAAGAAAGTAGCCTCAAGTTCATAAATAGTCCCCTGAAAGTTTTGTTTCTGTAATGTTGGCTGAAAATGTTCTGATTCCGTTAATTGCCAAATAAAGAGACTTTAGTTGTAAAATTTTTATTGCCAGCTAATTTTTATCATGTGCCTCATGCTTTTAAATTTCATGTTTTTGCTGGAAAAAGGAAATTTCCTGACTTTGCTTTACTAAGCCTATAAATACATTCACCAAAGAAGTAAAACAACTTTGAGAGGCTGAGGTGGGCGGATCACTTGAGGCCAGGAGTTTGAGACCAGCCTGGCCAACATGGTTAAACCCCATCTCTACTAAAAAGATGAAAATTAGCCAGGTATGGTGGCTCATGCCTGTGGTCCCAGCTACTTGGGAGGCTGAGGCATGAGAATCGCTTGAACCCAGGAGGTGGAGGTTGCAGTGAGCCGAGAATGCACCACTGCACTCCAGACTGGGTGACAGGACAAAGTGAGACTCTGTGTCACAAAAAAAAAAAAAAAAAAAAAAAAAAAGGAAAACGAAAGGAAAGGAAAGAAACAATGATTTGTATATTAATTAAAACTTCCAGAGGAACTAAAGGTTACATGATGCTGTTGGCTCTGAGAAGTGGGATTAGAAATGAGAAAGAGTGGGGTATGGCAGACTCATCTTTTTATTTTAAATCCTCTTATACTACCCAGGTCATTTTTACCATGAGTATATACTTGAATAAATATTGTTACCATGTATAAAGGCTGGTTCTAGAATATGAATATCACGTATCTCACATATATGTGTATATATATACACACACACATATATATACACACATGAAATTCCATTTATATGAAATTCTAACTAAAGTGACAAAAGTCAGATCACAGATTGCTTAGAGTTGGAGTTAGGGAGAGAATGACCACAAAGGGGCCTAAGTAAACTTTTGGAGGTGAAAAAAATAATCTATATGTTAATTGTGGTGGTAATTACACAACTGCATATGTGTGCCCAAATTCATGGAGATGGGCACTTAAAATGGATAAATTTTCTTGTCTATAAACTCTACCCCAATCGAACTTTTTGAAAACTGCACTAATGGTTTGAAAAGCATGGAGAAAATCCACTGTAATTCCCTCAAAAGAGTGCATACCCATGCTTAATTTCAAATCATGCTTTTGTGGCATAGGCAATATTGCTTCAAGCGCTCACATCAGTGAATACCAGCTCAGAGGGGGTTCTTCACAGTAGAGGCAGTCACACAGGAGAGTCCACAATACCATATTATTGCATATCTGTGAGTTGTATGGATCAGAAAATGGGGAGCTTTCTCCAACACTAGAAAGATGAAAGCAGCAAATGAAATCTTATGAAGGTTTTATTTTTACCCTCCAGCCTGAAAACTATCTTCTTACAGATTTCATTAGGACTAGGACAACAAAGACTTGAAGAAATCTGACAAAGCCATCAGCTGGTCCTTTCTGTTTGATTTCTTCAGCACTGTAGAGTTTGATCATTGCTTTGACCTACTACTACCCCTTCTTAAAGTGCACTTCCCAGGGGGCCCTGGAGCCACACTGGTAACCACAGAGATAAGGGCCCTCCTCAAGCTGACAGGAAGGCAGAATTTCCTTACCTTGAGGAAAGACTCAAAGCATTTGCTTAGAAATATGAAGTTATGGAAAGTGCTAGGGCTCTTCCACTTGCCCCTCCACCCTCTCCACCCCTCTTCACCCCATTTGTGCCCCTGGAGGCTGAGGTACATGGAAACCCTTTGGCTTCCTGCTGGATTTCACCCACAGGGGCCACCGTTAAGAGATGAGAGGGGAAAGGGGTGAAACTGAGGTAGCCATCTCTCCAACTCAACTCCCTACCACGATTGGTCGCACCCCTCTATGGCTTTTGTCAAATAATTCCTTAAAGCTAATCTCTAATTTCCATAATCATTCCTTTCCCTCTTGCCTTCAGACCTACAGGTGAGAATGGCTCCCTGCTCTAGCCAGCCCCAGGCACTGCACTAGGCCTTACTGGTTCTCAAAGCTCTGCCCTCCCTTGATAAATCATCTCTTTATTGAATGTGCCTCAATTACCCAGTTTGAGAATGTCAGCTCTTTCTTGCCAAGATCCTGGCTACTACAGAGGGCTTTGGAGACAAAAAGGACCTGGATGAAACATTTACATGCTCTCACTACATAAATTAGGAAATGGAATGATGAGTATAAGCCACTGGATTTACTCTATTTTGTATATACTTGCCCTGAAATTAAAGTTGTTGACTTTCTGCTAGCAAAAGTTTTAGGCACAAATGTTCCACCGATTAATCTAAAATATTTCCACTTAACATATTCTAAAAATATAGTTTGGTTGAGCAAACTAATATTCACGGAAGACTGTATCATAGGTATGGTGTCCATCCATTTCCAGACACTCATTTCATCCCTGGAGGCAGCCAGAGAGGTGTAGGCTTAGACTTTACCATTTGGGGCCCCTATAGAAAAGGCTTCACTAAATTATGCATAGGCATTATGCCATCAACCTCTAGCAAGGGACAGATTGAAAAATGACCCCACAAAACACTGTACTATTTATTTCAGTAATGTTGCTGAGAGCACAGTTCAAAACACACACAGGATTCCTTTTATGAGGTGTTTCTTTCGCATCTCAGCCCAGGAAAAAATGGTTTTACGTTAATCTTTTCAACATTATGAATCCTATCACTGACTCAAGGAGCCTGGAAGCTCTTGGCCGAATTTGTACCTCACTTCTAACAAGTAAATAGCATCTTCTAGAAAATGTTTCATGTGCTGACCATACTCCCTGCTTCTTTTCTTTCCACCTCATCTCTTTGTGTATTTTGTTTTATTTTTTAATCTTTGTAGGTGTATCTTTGTGGGCTGTATCAAATCCATTTGAAATGAGGCAGGGATAAATTCAGAATGAACTTTCAAAAAAGACTGAAAATAGTGACATGTATCTTTCCTCATGAAGCTTAATCTATATTTACTCCATTAAAACAATAAACAAGCTCAAATTGGAATGAGAAATTTTATAACTTACCCTGAGGCTTATCCTGGAACCAACTGTTTTCTGTTTGTCAGAGAGTTTCTTCCCTCTTTCACAAGCAAGAACCTGGTTGTATCTCCCTCCTATTCTCTTCTGCAAATTAGAACTCTCATTTTCCACTTTATTAACCAGAAATAAAGGTGGAATACATGCTACACTACATTGAATAAACTCGTAGAAACCCTCAAAAAAGTCAATTCCCTGCAGGTGAAGGCCACTGATGCCCCTGAGTGGGATAGGGGAGACAACTTTCTCCTGCAGTCTCAACACTAAAGGGAGCATTCAGACCTTAAGAGACAGGGTCCTACCAAGGACAGTCCTGGCTTTCCTGAGAGCCTTGGTCTCTTAGAGCCTCTCTCCTCTCTCTTGTCTCTCTCTCTCTCTCTCTGTCTCTCTCTCTCTCTCTCTGTGTGTGTGTGTGTGTATATCTCTGTGTGCATGTAACAGAAAGAAGAGTGATATTCTGGGCCAGGTGTGGTAACTCACTCCTGTAATCCCAGCACTTTGAGAGGCCAAGGCGAGCGGATCACCTGAGGTCAGGAGTTCGAGACCAGCCTGACCAATATGATGAAACCCCATCTCTGCTAAAAATACAAAAATTAGCCAGGCATGGTGGCGGGCACCTGTAATTCCCAGCTACTCGGGAGGCTGAGGCAGGAGAATCGCTTGAACCTGGGAGGTGGAGGTTGCAGTGAGCCGAGATGGTATCACTGCACTCCAGTCTGGGCGACAAGAGCAAAACTCCATCTCAAAAAAAAAAAAAAAAAAGACTGATATTGTGTATATTAAAAGGAAATTCAACTGAGGCACTGGGGCCTTCTGTGGTCCAGGATGGGGGTGGAGGTGGGGCATCACAGGGCCAGGAGAGGTTGGAACAGATACAGCAGGCATCGATATGAAGCCCGTGTGCATTACAACCTTCCTAATGGGAATTTCTTCCCAGGACATCTTATCCAAAGAGTCATTATTCCCTTGTCCATGCAGTCTCCCTACATTTTAAATTCACCTGCCACAGCAGCACTTACTTATCTAAGGGCCTTTTGCCTCCAGAATTCACATCAGTGTTGTTAGGTTAAAAGCCGCTGTCTCTGGCAAAGGGTTTATGTAAACTACAGGTGCTCAAAAAAGCATTTCTGTAAAATTGGAACACGGCTACATAACTTAAAGAGAAAAACGTTTTTAAAATAAGAGCAACTACTTTTTGTATATATTATCTTGGAAATGCATTCAATAGTTCAGAAGGTTTTTTAAAAATGTACATCAATATACATTTCATTGATATTAAAGCAAACAGGCACGCTAGAGATGGCTCTAGTAATAAAATAAAACAAAATAAAAATGGATGTGCAAGGTGGGACTTTGGGGTAAAACTGGAAAAATGTGGAAAAGTCAAAGTCCTGTTGAGTGAGAGAAGGCTGATAAGGTCTTCCTGGACCTTGTTAGGAATGCAGACTCTCAGGTCCTGCCTGAGATTCTGTTATTTATTGATTGATTGATTGAAAGACAAGGTCTCATCTGTCACTTAGGTTGGAGTGCAGTGGCACCATCTCCGCTCACTGCAATGTCCACCTCCGGGGCTCAAATAATCCTCCCACCTCAGGCCCCCCAACACACACACACTTTTTTGTAGAGATGCGGTTTCCCCATGTTGCCCAGGCTGGTCTCAACCTCCTGGGCTTAAGCAATCTGCCTGCCTTGGCCTCCTGAATTGCTGGCATCACAAAGTGCTGGGATCACGGATATGAGTCGCCACACCTGGCCCGAGTTTGCATTTTACAATGCCTCCAGGGAATTTGCAGATCTTTGTAAGGTTTGAGAGGCCTTGCTCTAAGGTACCTGAAGTTCAGATATTCTGTCAGTGAACATATAAAATTAAGAAGTGCTGACAAAAAAAAAATGGGTCCCAGACATCTACAGCGATATGAAAAATGAGATTATGCCATTTCTCAAGGTAAATAACTTTCCTGCTCTAGTCTAATTGACAAACTCCTACGACCTACAAATTGACAAACTCCTATGACCCACAAAAGCACTATCACTAACCTGAGCTATGCAGCTCGCCTTTTGTGAACCTCCATGTAGAACAGTTAGCACTTCTAGTGTACAATGGACATTTGAACTCATTGTCCTTACCTGTGCTCATTCCCAGATTTATACCAAGGAATTCCCACTAGAGTTTAGAAACCACAAGAATGTGAAAGATACCAGCCAGCCAGCGATTCAATCCATGGGAAGGAAAAACCTAGCCTGGAAGTACAAAAGGACGACACTAAACAGGAGTCCAGTGGGGCACTGGGGTGAGGCAGTAAAGGTGTGGACCACAGCCCTGCTCAACATAACAGGGCTCCTGCCATGAAGAGCTCCTAATAGAAGCCAGCTAGAGAAGGGAAAAGGCACCTCACAGATAAGAAGCCCCAACACGAGAATGTTTTTGGCTTAGCAATGGGGGTCTAGATGACTTCTTCCTGGAGCCCCCTCCCGACTCCTTTCACTGGCAAGAGGATGATAAGAGTGTTTGGAAAATCCTCAGGATTCCAAGTATTGGCTCTGGATTGGATATGAAATTGGGCACAAGGGAAGCTGACCTATTTCCTACGGAACCTGGAAATCAAGCCACCACTAAACAACACATTGGTGCCTTTGTGCAACTTAATCAGTGGTGCTCCAGCAGGGCAGAAAAAGAAAATTACAAAAAACATCTGGCAGTCAAATTAGTAAGAGGTCTTTCCTTTAGGTGACAGAGCACTGGGCTAAGCAAACAGCCTGTGTTCTAAGTTCTCAGAAAATGACCCTACTTTCTCCAGGGGACACAGCTCCCACTTGTCCCCAGCAAAAACATGTATGCAGCCTTTATACACAAAGGCATCTGCCCTCCCCACCTTGGCAGCCTCTAAGGTAGGTGGGGAAAAGGGGAACACAGAGGACATGAGCAGAGAATTCTCGAGTCCAATAAACAATCCAGACAAACAATAGTGGTCTGAAGTGAGGAAATAGCTCTCCAAGGGCTCACCATCCCTCTCATCTCATTATAACTTTTATTATAATTGTATTTTACAACAAAATAATTATATTGAGTTTTACAAGTTGACTGATAGCATGATTAACTACAGTATAACTACACTGTGTTACAATGACCAGAACAGTATAAGTTTCAAAATCCAAGAATATAATGAAGCCAGGCTTCAAAATGGAACATTTTATTTCAGCATGTGAGGAGAGCAGGCTAGCTCCCTCTCTGTTCAGAGTCCAACTCCATCTTCCAGATCTCATTTACTAACACAATGTGGCACTTTATGAAAACATTTTTTCACTCTACAGTAATAGTGCCAAAGTCTGCAACAACATTATTAGTTGTTCTGATGATAAAGGTTGCTCCAGTACAGAATTCCACACAAAGGAGTCTTTAAGCATCCCCCATTATAGTAGAATGTCTAAACAAAAAACGGTAGCTACACAGAAATGAGCAAAATCATGAATAACATTTTCATAACTATGTTTGGATCAGTTCTTTTAACATCTGGTATCCTTAGGTAAGGCTTTATACAACTGACTTCATCTGATTTAGAGTATCTTAATCTGATTCTGAATATCAACATACAGTAAAGGAGTGCTTTCTTTTAAAAAATATCAATTATATGGCCGGGCACAGTGGCTCATGCCTGTAATCCCAGCACTTTGGGAGACAGACGCGGGTGGATCACTTGATGTCAGGAGTTCGAGACTAGCCTGGCCAACATGGAGAAACGCCATCTCCACTAAAAATATAAAAATTAGCCAGGCGTGATGCCTATAATTCCAGCTACCCAGGAGGCTGAGGCATGAGAATCACTGGAATCCTGGAAGTGGAGGTTGCAGTGAGCCAAAGATTGCACCACTACACTCCAGCCTGGGCGACAGAGCAAGACTCTATCTAAAAAAAAAAAAAAAAAAAAAAAAAAAAAATCAGTTACAATGCTCAACTTTCTGATGCTCAACGTCACCTTAATTTTTTAATGTCTGCAATTTCAAAAGTAAAATTTACAATCATTAGGGTAAATTATGTATGTCCAAACTATGCCTATTTTGTTATGTTTTTTTTCTGCTTGTATGTACAAACTATACATAATGGCTAATATTTATCAAGCATCTGTTATGTGCCAGACATTACTAAGCAACATTACAACATTTTTAAGGAAGGTTTGTTAAGCAATATTTACAAATGCCTTCTAACATTATCCCTGAATCAATTCTATGAGGAGATGTTACTTCTGCCCCATTAAGAGATGAAAGCAGAAGCACAGAAAGGTTAGACTGCTAATATGTGGCAAAGTCAGCACCCCAAAGCAGACAGTATGTGTGGCTCTCTCAATTGCTATTAAGTAGCAATTGACAGGCCGCGCGCGGTGGCTCAAGCCTGTAATCCCAGCACTTTGGGAGGCCCAGACAGGCGGATCACGAGGTCAGGAGATCAAGACCATCCTGGCTAACACGGTGAAACCCTGTCTCTACCAAAAAATACAAAAAACTAGCAGAGTGAGGTGGCGGGCACCTGTAGTCCCAGCTACTCGGGAGGCTGAGGCAGGAGAATGGCATAAACCCGGAAGGCGGAGCTTGCAGTGAGCTGAGATCCCGCCACTGCACTCCAGCCTGGGCAACAGAGCGAGACTCCATCTCAAAAAAAAAAAAAAAAAGTAGCAATTGCCAGAGAAGTGCAGAAAGTATCCACCAGGACCTGGACTATATACATCAATTAAGACTTTAAACACTTAACAATGATTTAATTCAGTAAGACTTTAACATTTATTAACAACCTTCATAGAATGGTACTAAGAACTCTAGGTAACTTAAAAGAAAAATAAGACATAGTCCTTGGCTCAAAGGACTTTACAGACTAATTAAAGAGATGATAGGCTGGGTGTGGTGGCTCATCCCTGTAATCCCAGCACTTTGGGAGGCCAAGGCATGGGGATCACTTCGGCCCACAAGTTTGAGAACAGCCTGGGCAACATGGTGAAACCTTGTCTCTGCAAAAAATATAAAAATTAGCCGGGTGTGGTGGCATGAGCCTGTAGTCCCAACTGCTTGAGAGGCTGAGGTTGGAAAACTGATTGAGCCCAGGAGGTGGAGGTTGCATTGAGCCAAGATCATGCCACTGCACTCCAGCCTGGGTGTGAGAGCAAGTCTCTGTCTTAAAGAAGAAGAAGACTACACACACACATGCACACACGCACGCACATTTATTTCAAAACTGCATATGAGTTGAGATGATAATGTGGCATAACTGAAACAAAGAAAAGGATGACAGATATAACAGGAAGTGTTGTGGAGGTGATCTCTAAGTAGCTTTCTAAGAAAATAATGCTTGGATTAGAGAGTGATGGGAGAAGAGAATTTCACACCGTGATCAAAAACAGAGACAAAAAGGAACAGGAGACATGGAGGTGGCAGCTGGAGAATAGAATGTATGTCACGAAGTATTTCAAGTTGTATGAAACTGTGATGAGCTATTTCACAGTGGTTTTCTTTAACGAAGAATCTACATTGTACGCTCATCACTATTCTGACTTTATCCCCTCTTTTCCCAGTGTTCCAGAGCAACTTTCTGAGTATTAAGTGAAGTCAGCTCCCTGCGCTCCCTCCCTCGTCTGCCCTCCCACAAGCACGCATCATGTGTCCAAAAACAAACTAGCAGAGTAAATAAGTGATGTCACTACAAATCACCCAGCACTTATTTCCAAAAACTGTCTTCTCATGAAGCTGAAATAAAATTAGGGTTGAATTCAAATGACTGAACTACTTGTCTGTTTTAAAATGATGATGAGGAGGTCTACACTCAACCAATGCGTTTTATTTAAAGAGCTCTCACTCGACTGAATGCTTAGCCTAGGGTAAACTGTGGTTCTTACCCACAAGGACTTTTTAATCCAGTGGGAACCAAGTCTATCACAGTGCCTGGCACACAATCAGTGCTCAACAAATGGAAGCTCCCACCTCTTGAGCATTGTAGCTGAACAATGGGAATTTAAAGAAAAAGTCCAGAAGCAAAGGCCAGACCCATAAGGTCATTGTAAATCAAAGAGTTGGTAAGTACTATGTAGAGACCACTGGCAAGGTGTGGCAAACTTCCTAGAGGGTCAGAGAGCTGGTCTTCTATAGAAAAGGAGTTTATCTGGCAGAAGGAGAAAGCTGGAGGGCATGTCAAGCAAAGAAAACAGCAATGCACACAGCCTGTTCAACAGTGATGAGTAGCTTTGTATGGCGTCACTGGGGCCCAGATATGGGGGCAGTGTGAGGAGAGGGGCCAGACCTCCCAGGGCTCCAATGTTCTGGAAAGAGGGTGGATTATCTAGCAGTTACAAGAAGCCAACAGCAGATATTAAGCAGGAAAATAATATGATCTGACCAATTTAGAGAAACCGGTGCAATGGCAGTGTGGAGAACGAATTGGATAGGAGGTGTGGAGGTCACCTGGCAGTTCAACCGACGTAATATAAAGGTTTGAATTCAAGCAGTGATGAGCAAGATGAAAAGACGAACCTTAACAGATACGAATGGTGGATTTCTCCTTGCAACACATAGCTTAAACTCCAAGTTAGAGACTGTCGCATTTCCTTATGTCCCCAAGGCATCCACTATGGAGCAATTCAGATTATTCAGACTACAGCCTTTTGAATACAGACACTAATTAAAAATTTTACCACACAGAATGCCCCTGTCCTGCTTTCCTTCTTTCAGTAAACATTGACTATGTGAAACTAACTACATACTTGTACTGGTAGTTAGAAATACAAAAACAAATAAGCTAGAGTTCTAAGGAGTTCAGAGTTGAATAAAAGACAGACAGATACACAGACAATAACCAACAATATCCCAGTGCTGTAAGAGCTGTGTATGAGGCAGTGGATGTGCAAAGGAGACTTCCAGAGTGCTTGGTTGGGACTGAGAAGGTAGCATTTAACTCCGTGAATGTCTTCATGATCTAAAAGATTTATGACCAATTTTTTAAATGATGTGCATGTTGCCAGTGACATTTCCCATTAACTTAGCTGAAGCTATACTTAAATTTCCCAAAACATACAGTTTCAGATATAGACTATGTGATGGCATCTGTAAAGTTTTATTTAATATTGTGAATGTGAAAGGTAAATCCCAGTGGTAGAGGTCTGCTTGCTAGCTAGGGCTCACCTGTTAACTACTATAACAAAAACCATTTTCTTACCTTCTGAAGTTTCAACTGTTAAACTGACTCTTCGCATTGAATTTCACCATGGAAACAAACAAAATGCATACCCACGCACACACACATACACACACACACACCTAAAGACCTACTGGAGTCAAGCACACACTCTATATTTATCTTCAAAAATAAAAATCTTTGCTTCATACCTAACACTCTCTCCAGACTCCTTTTGGTGGCCTTAGTTCACTTTCAGTTTTTCCACAAACTGGCAGGAGTTCCCATAATACTCCACCCCCTCCACATCCTTCCTGTGCTGGGTCACTTAAAAATAACTAGCCATGAAGCACTTAAATATTCAGGAAATTATTTTAGTGGAAAAGTCACTGGCGATCACAACTGCAGCGAAACAGAGAATCCAGGTTAGACCTCAGAAGGTGTTTAAATAAGAACTTTATCTTTTAGAGAGTACACATTTCTTTACTCCTTACTTTACTACCAAAACAATTTGTTTGCAACATGTGACTAATCTCTGGGGATAATGCTCTTTATCTAACATCCTTCATTATGTGACAATAAAATAGACTTGTATAAATTCTCATGCCACAAAAATATTTTCACTTAGAATTTTGAAGTTTTTATGTAGCTGCATCATGTATCAGTTACTAAATGGTTGAATAATTATTTTAATTATATAAGATATACAAGTCTACTACAGAAAAATAAACCATATAAATAAGCACGAAAAAAATTAACCCCAAACTTCCCTATCAAAGAGAATCAGTATGAACAGTCAGAATCTGTTTCATCCAGAACTTCTGCTCTTGTTGTTATTGTTTTTGTCATTGTTTTTGAGACAGGGTCACACTTTGTTGCCCAGGCTAGAGTGCAGTGGCATGATCTCTGCTCACTGCAATCTCTGCCTCTCAGGCTCCAGTCATCCTCTCACCTCAGCCTCCCAAGTAGCTGGGACTACAGGCACCTGTCACCACATCTGGCTAATAATTTTGTATTTTTTGTAGCGATGGGGTCTCACTATGTTGCCCAGGTTGGCCTCGAACTCCAGAACTCAAGTGATCCACTCACCTTTGCCTCCCAAAGGCTAGGATGTTATGCTAGGATAACAGGCATAAGCCATTACACAGGCCTCTTTCAGAACTCTTAAAAGTATAAATTCATATACTTCTCTTTAAAATACTGATCCTCTATAGAGACTCTCTAATAACTCATTGCTATCATTTACATTGAAAATACAATTATGTAGATAATCCATAATTGAAGTAATCAATCTTTATAGTTGGGCATTGAGGTTGTATTCAATTTTTCATTATTGACAACACTCTAATGAGCCTACTTATTATATACACACCTTTGCACATTTATCCAAGTGTTTCCTTAGGACATAATCCTAGAAGTAGAGTTGTTGGATCAAAGATCAGACATGATAAGGTCATAATTTTTACATCACAGAAAATGTATACCTCATAGATTTTTAAGAACACATATGATAGAAGAATAACAAAGGAATACCTGATTTAAAATAAAACAGCATAATAAACATATCTATATTTAGAAAACACAAAGGAAAGTATAATCATTATTTAAAGGTAAGAGTTTACATCAATTAAATTATAGCTTAGGTGTCAAAAAAACAAAAACCCCAACCTAAAACATGCTTGGGGATCAATCATGTTTGCTAAACTTGTACCACAAGAAAAACGAGGCCAGGTGCAGTGGCTCATGCCTGTAATCCCAGCACTTTGGGAGGCTGAGGTGGGTGGATCACTTGAGGCCAGGAGCTCAGGACCAGCTGAGCCAACATGGCAAAACCCCATCTCTACTAAAAATACAAAAATTAGCCTGGTGGAGTGCCTGTAATCCCAGCTACTTGGGAGACTGAGGCAGGAGAATCACTTGAACCCGGGAGGCAGAGGTTGCAGTGAGCCAAGATCGCGCCACTATACTCCAGCCTGCCCGACAGCATGAGATGCCGTCTAAAACAAAAAAAATGAAGAAGAAGGAAAAACGAGTTCAGTTTATTCAAGAGGCTCCATGAAAAAAGAACTCTGTAGACAATCAACTTGGACGCTACAATATAGATCAGCACTGGACAACAGAAATATAATACACACCACAAATGCAAGCCATGCATGTAATTTTAAATTTGCTAGTGGCCACATGAAAAAGAAGTAAAGAGAAAAAGTAAAATTAACTTTAATAATACATTTTATTTCACCCAGTATATCCAAAATATTCATTCAACATGCAATCAAATAAAAAATTTATTGAGCTCCTTTATGGGTTTTTGGTACCAAGCCTTCAAATTCCAGCATGTTTAAGTATACACAAAGCACATCTCATTTTGGACTAGTCACATTTCAAGTGCTCAAAAGCCACATGTGGCTAGTGGTTACCATAATGAACAGTGCAGATGTAAAGCAGAGGTTGGCAAATGTTTTCTGTAAAGGGCCAGATAGTAAATATTTTAGGCCTTGCAGACCCAGAGGCAAAATCAAAGATATTCTGTAGGTACTTAAATAGCACTGTTTGCCTAGGGTGGGCTGCCCAGAGTTGTGGCTTTGCATCCAAGTGCTCTCAGATAGAGACATCCTCAGGATGAAGAGCATCTGGTCTTAGGGTGGGCAGGGCTGCGGTCATTAGTTTCACGAGATCCCAGTGAGCCCCCAACCATGCAGAGAGCCCAAGTCATCACAATTACAGCATGTGGCTGGAAGGGACAAGACCTAGCAACTGAGACTCCCAGATGGAGAGTCCACCATTCAGTGCCCTGCAGTTGCCACAGCAGAGATCCCAACATGTTGGTACTGACTTGAGCAGATGCTGGGAGCAGAGAACAGGGACAAAGGGGATGCCCCCAGCTTGGTCTCTGTGATTGCTGATGCCAGTCCATCGACATTCAGAGGGCAGACACTGCTTAGAAAACAGGTTATCAAGTAAGGGAGGATTAACAAAGACATTTGGAAAGTAAAAGTTCTGGAAATCCTGCCCTAGCCCATTTCAAAAAGTGGTACCAAAGCATACGAGTAAATATTCCTCATGGCTAACATTGAGAGACATGGCTCTAAGCTACTGCAAATTTTGTGGAGACCTATTTGATATCAAGAAAAATTCCCCACAGTAAACTTGATTAATAATAGAACCAAATTCCTGGCTGGGCGCAGTGGTTTATGCCTGTAATCCCAGCACTTTGGGAGGCTCAGGCGGGCGGATCATGAGGTCAGGAGATCAAGACCATCCTGGCTAACACGGTGAAACCCCATCTCTACTAAAAATACAAAAAATTAGCCAGGCGTGGTGGCGGGAGCCTGTAGTTCCAGCTACTCGGGAGGCTGAGGCAGGAGAATGGCATGAACCCGGAAGGCAGAGCTTGCAGCAAGCCGAGATCATACCACTGCACTCCAGCCTGGACAACAGAGCGAGACTTCATCTCAAAAAAAAAAAAAAAAGAAAAGAACAATAATAATAATATAGAACCAAATTCCTATCCCACTCCCAGTCCCCTGTCACACAGTCAGCCCTATCTTCCTTTCCAGCCTTGCCCAAACATTATTACCAACTTGAACCCAAACACTCTCAACTTAAGCCAAAATGAGCCTAGCTCTTCCTTCTTCCTACAGGTTAGACATGGCTCCTTCATCAAGGGTGATTTCAGATGTTCCTGCAACCCTCCCTGACTACAAAGCCAGAAAGGTCTTCCCCCTCCAAGAACACGTATAGTCTTTACTAAAGCCCCCAACTCATCAGAGAATGCCTTCAAATACACCATCTCATCTACTCCATAGATACGGGCTTTCAGGAGAGCAGAGATGAGACCTTAAACTTCTTTCATAGGCCCGAGTAGAGCCCTCAATACTCAGCAAGTGCTCAAAACCTGCTTAGTGAGTATATGAAGGAATGAAGTCCCCAGGCTCTGACAAAGGCTCCTAAGAGCCATCAGAATTGAGAATATACCTCCAAACCTTCACAGGCAGAAAAGGCCCACTAATGCCTGTCCTGCTCTATCATTTTAGGGCATAAGCCATAGTACTCTAGTGCTCCACGGCTAGTGAATTAATTCATTGTTAAAACTGTATTTCCCTTTATAATATAATTTATCCTTCACATAATTTTTCTTTAAAGGCACATATGACACTGTAATTTTCCCACTGAAACTAGATGCTTTGCTTTTAAAAAGCAATTTTTAGTATGAGAAAGGAAATGTCTGGGACACCTACTAAAGAATAATTTAGAGGATGAGGCAGGTGGATCACTTGAGGCCAGGAGTTTGCAACCAGCCTGGCCAACATGGCGAAACCCCTTTTCTACTAAAAGTACAAAAAGTAGCCATGTGTGATGGTGCGCGCCTGTAATCCCAGCTACTGAGGGGGCTGAGGCATGAGAATCACTTGAACCTGGGAGGCAGAGGTTGCAGTGAGCCAAGATCAAGCCACTGCACTCCCGCCTGGGTGACACAGTGAGACTCTGTCTCAAAGAAAGCACTCTCTAGAGCACTGCTACAAACACACACACACACACACACACACGTACTCACACAAGTACACACCAGTGTGCTCAGAGCTCAGCAACAACAAATGGCAACGCTTGTTGTAAGAAAGCCTCTTTGCATCTCAGTTGTAGCACATGGACTGCTGAGAACACCCTTTAAGGTTCTAATCATGGATTTGTAAACTTTTTTAAAGCTATCAGAAAGTACAGGTGCCACAATTTTTAAAGCAAAACCATGACACCATGACCTGAAAACCCCAAAGCATTTGTGGAATTGTAGAGGCAGAATATTTTCAATCAAGATTGTCCAGGAAATCTTGGAACCTGTGCTGTGGTATCAATTAGGCAATGAAAAGCCAAATCATATGAACAAGAACAACAACGGAAGTCCTAATAAAACCTGAAATGGAAGGTTTTCACTTCTTAACAGTGACGATAAGCAAGTAGTATTGCTGTATTGGGAGTAAAGTAACATCATCAATACATACACAGCTCTAACACTTTAAGTGGCTTTTAGACAAATGTGAAGACATTACGAAGTATCTAGAAAATGCTTGCTTGCCTGTATTTTACCATGATGTTATTGGCAGGAACCCTAAGGAGTCTGAGAACCGGCATGCAGGGGTGTGGTAAGTGGGCTCTGGAAGAATCCCATTTCTGTAGCCAACAAGGCCACCAGGTGAAAAACCAACAGGCTGTCTTCCCCTCCTTAAAATTACAGACATGCCCTATAAACCTGCCTTCTAAGACCCCCAGATCATTTTCTAATAAAATGTTTCGGCCGGGCGCGGTGGCTCAAGCCTGTAATCCCAGCACTTTGGGAGGCCGAGACGGGCGGATCACGAGGTCAGGAGATCAAGACCATCCTGGCTAACAAGGTGAAACCCCGTCTCTACTAAAAAATACAAAAAACTAGCCGGGCGAGGTGGCGGGCGCCTGTAGTCCCAGCTACTCGGGAGGCTGAGGCAGGAGAATGGCGGGAACCCAGGAGGCGAAGCTTGCAGTGAGCTGAGATCCGGCCACTGCACTCCAGCCTGGGCGACAGAGTGAGACTCTGTCTCAAAAAAAAAAAAAAAAAAAAAAAAAAGTTTCATCTAAATGTCACAGTTAGAACACTCATTTATTGAAATTCACAAAGGGTATAAGTTTTAAAATGGTAAGGGTCAGGGGACTAAGAAGTTCAGTGGTATCCTTTTTTTTCTTTTTTTTTTTTTTTTTGAGATGGAGTCTGTCTGGCTCAGTCGCCCAGGCTGGAGTGCAGTGGCGCAATCTCGGTTCACTGCAACCTTTGCTTCCTAGATTCAAGCTATTCTCCTGCTTCAGCCTCCCAAATAGCTGGGATTATAGGCATGCACCACCATGCCCAGCTAATTTTTGTATTCTTTTAGTAGCAATGGAGTTTCACCATGTTGGCCAGGCTGGCCTCAAACTCCTGACCTCAAGTGATCCACCCGCCTCAGCCTCCCAAAATGCTGGGATTACAGGCATGAAGCATTGCACCTAGCCAGTATTCTTTCAAGAGTACTGTCTGGGGCCACAATCACCCTCATTTCCAAAAGCCACATGGAAAGCCATAATGGAGAAGGGCCCGTGGGCCCCGGGGACACAATGTTCTAGATGGAAAGGATAACAGTCAGTCTGAGAAGGCAAGACAGCCCTTACCAACAGTAAAGTAGGAAAGAATGAGTTTCCTCATCCAGGAGTGCTGAATGGTTTTGTTTTGGTTTTTTCAAATCACAAAGGTAACAAATCAAATTTAACGATGGGCTAAAATTACCAAACTGTCAAATATGCCATTCTCTAAGCCAAATGGAAGAATATGAAAAAATGAAAGCCCACTGCCAAATGAGTAGGTAATGCTGTAGTTGTACGAAGAATCAGCAGTAGCATCTTGATTTTTAGTGAGCAAAGATCTTGTGGTCCTACGGGGTCGCAAAAAAAGGTAAAAATCAACCAGGGTAAACGCTGGCTGGTACTAACATCTGCCATCTTTCCAAGCAGGTTTTCAGAGCATACACCTCAAAAGCCAAGCACCAAATTTTCCTCTTTCTCACTTAGCCATGATATTTTCTACCCTTAAATTTAATTATTATAAAAGGCCAAAGCTCATAGTACAGCATGCAATATAGACATTCTTATACAGTACTTGTATGCTGTTCCAAATACACCTGCAGCAAAGATCTTTGAAGCACAAATAAATGCCAAGTATCTCTCATCTGGAAGCTGCCACATTCCTTTGTTTCTAAGATGGTATTGTAAAATGCAATATAAGTTAGTGAAGATTTTAGGGAAAGAATTAGTACATCAATCATATGTACACAATGATTGAAAACACAACTTAATTTCAGAAAATGCAAAATATTAAAATGAAGGTATTCTTAGAATCAATTAAATATGGTAATTTGAGGCATTCCTACTTTGTGCCTTCAAATGGAGTTCATTAATAATCCTAGGCACTTTAATTATAATAAATATCACCCCAATATCACCAAAAAGCATTTATAACTTAGTTTTATTTCAAGAAATTAGACTACTATATTTGGTCTTTCGTTTCTATATTTTAATTCACAGATTGTACTTTCATTCCAGAAATTTACATCTTATGTTGGATTTTTTCAATTAGTTACAGAGCTACCTTGAAATTCAAGTAGAGTGTTTATTAAATAAAATACTTCTCCAGTAAGGTGGAGAAATTGGGAACTACCCTAATCATAGTAGCTAAAAGGAGACTCTCACTTCTCACTTTTTTGTGTGTTCATTTCTTTGCATGTGCTCCACCGGCCCTGCAAATTTATTCACAAATGCCATCCTGATGTTCACTACAGAATCACAATAGCAAAACAAAGCCTTTCAATATTAAAACAGGCTACATATCCAACAATAGGGGAATGCTTATTGTACATCTGTGTGACAGAATGCTGTACAGTCCTTAAAAATAATGTTTTGAAAGAATATTTATTGGCAAGCATGCTTACAATGTAACATTCAGTAAAGTATCAGGATCCCAAATTCTATATACAGTATGATCCCAATTTTGTTTCCTTTTGTTTTTTTTGAGAAGGAGTTTCGTTCTTGTCACCCAGGCTGGAGTGCAATGGCACGATCTCGGCTCACGGCAGCCTCTGCCTCCTGGGTTCAAGTGATTCTCCCACCTCAGCCTCCTGAGTAGCTGGGATTACAGGTGCCCGCCACCACACCCAGCTAATTTTTATATTTTCAGTAGAAACAGGGTTTCACTATGTTGGCCAGGCTGGTCTCGAACTCCTGACCTCAGGTGATCCACCCACCTCAGCCTCCCAAAGTGCAGGGATTACAGGCATGAGCCACTGTGCCTGGCCTTGTCCCCCTTTAAAATGTCTATTTATTATATACAGACACAGAAAAAAGGCCTTGAAGAAAATTCTCCAACAATTGAATACAGAGTTTTCTGTGAAGAATGGAATTTCAGAAGATTTTAGTTTTCTCGTATAGTTCTTTGTGATTTCAAATTTTACATGATAGACATTACTTTTATAAATAAAAAGCTGCTTTTTTTTTTTTTTTTTTTTTTTGAGACGGAGTCTCGCTCTGTCGCCCAGGCTGGAGTGCAGTGGCCGGATCTCAGCTCACTACAAGCTCCGCCTCCCGGGTTCACGCCATTCTCCTGCCTCAGCCTCCCGAGTAGCTGGGACTACAGGCGCCCGCCACCTCGCCCGGCTAGTTTTTTTGTATTTTTTAGTAGAGACGGGGTTTCACCGTGTTAGCCAGGATGGTCTCGATCTCCTGACCTCGTGATCCGCCCGTCTCGGCCTCCCAAAGTGCTGGGATTACAGGCTTGAGCCACCGCGCCCGGCCAAAGCTGCTTTTTAAAAATGTTCTATTAACACGGTACTTTATACTAAAAGAAAGAAAAAAGAGTAAGCTGTGGACTTGCATTATTTTCCTTTTAGGATACATTTTAGACATTCTCTGTTTAAAAAAAACTGCATTTTTAAAGCATAAATGTCAATGTAGCTATGTATTTCCTCTGAAAAACCCTATTATTCTTACTTTAACATATTTAATATAATTATCACAGTCAAAAGGATTTACATACCAGAAACAAATCACATGACAAAGAAACTCCTTCACTCACCTATCCTCTAAGGGAATAGTTTCCTGCAGTTAGTAAAAGTAATCTCCCAACTATTTCTTTTTTTTCTTTCTTTTTTTTTTTTTTTGAGACAGAGTCTCGCTCTGCCGCCCAAGCTGGAGTGCAGTGGCGGGATCTCAGCTCACTGCAAGCTCCGCCTCCTGGGTTTACGCCATTCTCCTGCCTCAGCCTCCCAAGTAGCTGGGGCTACAGGCGCCCGCCACGTCGCCCGGCTAGTTTTTTGAATTTTTTAGTAGAGATGAGGTTTCACCGTGTTAGCCAGGATGGTCTCGATCTCCTGACCTCGTGATCCGCCCGTCTCGGCCTCCCAAAGTGCTGGGATTACAGGCTTGAGCCACCGCGCCCGGCCAAAGCTGCTTTTTAAAAATGTTCTATTAACACGGTACTTTATACTAAAAGAAAGAAAAAAGAGTAAGCTGTGGACTTGCATTATTTTCCTTTTAGGATACATTTTAGACATTCTCTGTTTAAAAAAAACTGCATTTTTAAAGCATAAATGTCAATGTAGCTATGTATTCCTCTGAAAAACCCTATTATTCTTACTTTAACATATTTAATATAATTATCACAGTCAAAAGGATTTACATACCAGAAACAAATCACATGACAAAGAAACTCCTTCACTCACCTATCCTCTAAGGGAATAGTTTCCTGCAGTTAGTAAAAGTAATCTCCCAACTATTTCTTTTTTTTCTTTCTTTTTTTTTTTTTTGAGACAGAGTCTCGCTCTGCCGCCCAAGCTGGAGTGCAGTGGCGGGATCTCAGCTCACTGCAAGCTCCGCCTCCTGGGTTTACGCCATTCTCCTGCCTCAGCCTCCCAAGTAGCTGGGGCTACAGGCGCCCGCCACGTCGCCCGGCTAGTTTTTTGAATTTTTTAGTAGAGATGAGGTTTCACCGTGTTAGCCAGGATGGTCTCGATCTCCTGACCTCGTGATCCGCCCGTCTCGGCCTCCCAAAGTGCTGAGATTACAGGCTTGAGCCACCGCGCCCGGCCTACCAACTATTTCTTAAGGAATTTACCATCCACTGAATATTCTCTGAAGAGCTTAAAAACCTTGGACTCATAAACATGCTTACAAACTAGGCCGATAAGCTATCTGGTTCTCAAAAGGGACCATAACATGAACAGAATACACATCTGCAGCATCCAAACTTTCAAATGATTTGCTCTTTAAATTGCCCTCACTTAAATGAAAAATGTAATTGTGAAGAATTTAGAATAACATTTTGGGCCAGGTGCAGTGGCTCACGCCTGTAATCCTAGCACTTTGGGAGGCTGAGGCAGGCGGATCACCTGAGGTCAGGAGTTCGAGACCAGCCTGGCCAACATGGCGAAACCCCATCTCTACTAAAAGTACAAAAATTAGCCGGGTGTGGCGGTGGGTTCCAGCTACTCTGGAGGCTACAGAATCACTTGAACCCAGGAGATGGAGGTTGCAGTGAGCTGAGATTGTGCCATTGCACTCCAGCCTGGGGGACAAGAGCGAAATTCCGTCTCAATACATACATACATACATACATACATAAGTAAAATTTTGGTAGCATTTTATAGTTTACAAACACCTTTCACATAGATTATCTCAGTTAATTTAATATTCCCACTTTCTTTATTAGGTAGAAATTATCATGCCCATTTTCCAGATGAAGACATGAGTAAGCTTGAGGATCCAGAGTTTGTCAAAGATGGATCTAGAACTTGAATTTGGAAATTTGGCCTCAACATACTGGACGTTTGGTACCACTCATCCAAGTGGAATGCCATGGCTTCTTCCATGCTGTAACAAAGGACAGGCCAGGTAAACAGGAAGGAGGATGGACTCTGCTCAAACCACCATGCTGAAAATAAATTTATGTGCTCATGTTCATGGGAGGAAATGACAGTTGGGGCTCTACAATCACAGGATGCTACTATTCAACCATTTGATGTCACAATTCCAAACAGGTGAACCTTACCAACAAAACAAATACAAGAGGACACCATGGACCAAAATGGAAGGACTGTGTACATCTAAGGATCCCTTCTCATTTAATTACGCACACAGTGAATGGCACAGGTTGCAGTTTGCCAGCGTGTGGCAACATGGTATTCACTGCTCTGGGCCAGGGAGACTGAAACTTAGAGCTAGCAGCCAGAAAGTGGCAGCATAAATCAAGGCACAGAGGATGTGGACCCGCATTAAAATGTAAGAAATGTCCTCATGGAGTCAAGAGCTATACCATAGGCAAGGTCTGAAATGGCAAAGAGCTGTGTTTTCTACATCCTCAGTGCCAGGCACCCTGTGGAGCTGGGCAGACACCAAGAAGGAAGCCTGAGCTGCAAGTCAAGAGGTTCAGGAGGAAGACAGTGGGTTCTTCAGAGACAGACAGACTGCCTGTTCCCCAACACCTCACTTTCTATCATGTCTAAGATCTCAGGCCTTCAGCACAGAGCCCAGCACATAGAGATTATCGAGGTTATGTATACTAGTCCCGATGGAGGAGTATGAGACTGAAGACAAAAACATTTCTTTCCTAGTTATATACTTCCAGCTCCTAGCTAAGGGCCATGCTCACCAAATGCTGTTATTAATTTTGGTTCTATTAACCAGGTTTGCCATTTCGTAAAGGTTTGCCCTGGGCAAATTACTAAACCATTCTAAGCCTCCTGCAAAACAAGATACTGATATCTCGAGGTGGTCGTGAGGATTAAATGAGATAATATGTGGAAAGTGCACGCCTCGGTGTTAACCCCAAATTAGCATTAAACAAAGAGTGTCTCTTACAATCGTATAACACAAAACATGTTCACAAAAAATTAACAAGTTAGTATACTACAGGCCTACAGAAAGATGACTGCTTTAGCCAGGCACAGTGGCTCATACCTGCAATCCCAGCACTTTGGGAGGCCGAGGCGGGTGGATCACCTGAGGTCAGGAGTTTAAGACCAGCCTGACCAACATGGAGAAACCCCGTCTCTACTAAAAATACAAAATTAGCCAGGTGTGGTGGTACATGCCTGTAATCCCAGCTACTCAGGAGGCTGAGGCAGGAGAATCGCTTGAACCTGGGAGGCGGAGGCTGTGGTGAGCTGAGATCATGCCATTGCACTCCAGCCTGGGCAACGAGAGCGAAACTCCGTCTCAAAAAACAAAACAAAACAGAAAACAAAAAAAGATGATTGCTTTAAATTAAATGTTCATCAACTAAAATATACAATAGATCAACAGACAGACATCAGGTATGAGAAAATATCTAAAAGCCAATTTTAAACTAAACCCACTGTGTGAGGAATAAATAGGACTCACAGCTTGGTACCCTCAAAATACATACCTCACCACTCATTAGTAAATAAGGATAAATAGCTGTAAAAAGTCTTATGACTACAAAATGATATTTTTCTTTTATTTTGTTCAAATGTACAATGTTCAGAATTAAACTGATAAAATAAGGATTAGTTGTAATTTGACTAATTACTAGCTTATCATTATTGAGCTAGAAGTAATTAACAGGTAAATTTCCAGAAAATAAGGGGATTAACTTTTTCACTGTTTTAAAAAGAGTTTCATCCACTTTTAGATTTAAGATTAAAACCCCTGGCTAAGTAGTAAAGGCCAAGTAGCTTGTTGCAGACCCACCCCTCCACCACACACACACTAAGAACAATTTTCAAAGTTGGACACAATGCCAAAAAGTAAAAAAAAAAAAAAATCTGTTTGAAAGCATCATTAAGCAAACAAGACAGCCAAGACACGAGGAGCAAGGATGCCTGAGAGGAGGGAGGTTCACTGGCAGTGAGTCTGACAGTTGGGGAAGCTTTTCCCCTGGAGGCTTTTGCCACTTTATCAGCGTGCAGAGCCAGGAGGCTAAGAAACCAAGCAGAAAGCAGCAGCTAAAAGGCGGGAGGCCAGCGCTGAGTTCCTGACAAACTCATGAGACTGAGGAGCTGAAAGAGGAAGAATTGTGGAAATATCCCAGAATTCCAGAGAGGACTCTGGGAAGGCTATACTTTAGAAAGTAGGGCAAACTAGAAATAGACACGCTCTCAGAAAACCCGAAACCTAGCTTACCAGCTCAATCCCAAAATGGATTAATAGAATGTACCCCCACACTAATGCCTGCAAGAAAGCAAAAGTAAATCCTCTCTGAAAAAAATAACAGGGCCTCAAATTACCTCTACGATTTTTCACACCCAGTGTCCAGCATTCATCAAAATGACAAGGTATACAGGCAACTATAAGTTTGCTGCCACAGAGTCTTTGTCAAAACCGATTCGTAGAGACCTCGTGACTCTCCAGCCTGAAATTCCCATCTGAAGACAGATCAGATCAGATCAAGAACTAACAAGGTGGGAAGGGACACCTCCTTGCTTGTCAAATGAAAATGGCATACTGAAGAGTGGAGCTGGTCTGGCGGCCTCGCCCGTATCTTAGTTTTACATTTCTGAAAAAGTAGCTAGTGTCCCTCTGAGGGAAAATTTATCCCCAACTCTAATACCTGAACCAAAGACACTGGCTCAATGAGGCCCTGGCACAGATTTCCTAAATGCCTGGGCCTAGTTCACCGATGGTTTGGCTAAGCTAAAACCCAGTGGTGTTCACTAGGGTGCTGTAGCTACTCAGCTTCAGTGTCAGCTATGTAGAAGCAAAAGCAGATAGATGTTCTTGTAGACAGATATTCTTGCTTCATTCAGGGGGTAGAACTGACTTTTTGGTTGTTGCCAACAGCATAGTTGTTTGTGCTACTACTTGGAAAACCACAGACTGGCAGATTAAAGATACCCTTCTTTGTGGATGTGAACCTGGAAACAAATCATGGCTGCTGATTGAACTGTCTGGAACAATTGCACAGATACTCCCAAATAAGGACTGGTTCTCTGATGGAACCCACTGCTGATCCAGTCTGGTTGTTTCTGATGCAGAGGCTACCAATGAATGACAGACTTGTGACTCCTGCCAAAAGCTGATCCATTAGTCTTGCAATGAGAAAGTCATATTGCAAGGAGCATTAGTCGCTCCTGCTCCTGGCAGATTGGCTACATCAGGCCTTCAAACCCCTCACAGGGCTATCAGTGCTGCCTTAACACTGTTGATATCTTTTCAGGTGACTACTGGTCAGCTGTTTCCAGCCACACCATTGTAGCTCTTGAATGAATCTATATACTCAAAATGGACTGACTGTCCAGCTCCCTCTCTCCCTCGTCTACTCCTGGTCCATACACTTTAGTAAGGTACTTTGATCATTGAATGTACTATCCCCAAAAAGGGATCATCACTTGTTGGCCACTTCCTGGATAATGGTCAGAACAAAATGGGAGGGAGGTGATTATGGAGTATCATAGAGACCTGTTCTGAAAATTAGGGATACTGTCTTGACCATTGCTGTCCAGGATGCATTTTTTTCCCTCATAGCACCCCCAGGCCAGCCTGGTTGCCTCACCCTCCAAGTAGCAGCAAAGCTAAAAGGGACCTCCAGGATTCAAACTGAATTCTGGATAAGTTTTATAAAGTGCCCTTGTCCCTTCCAGACGAAACATCTACGTATGAGTAAGGAAAGATCGGGAAAACATGAAGTTAGAGCTACTGGAATGAGATACGCAGAATATGTGGAGATGCAGGAAGAACAACAACCCGGCACCCGAGGAGGGAACACCTCAGATCCCAGGAGGATGAGGGAGGGAAGAACGTCATGACTTTTGTCTTTCAGAACTGTCCTTGGAGACGTCCTCTAAAAGGAAGACATCCTGGGGTGGCAACCCCAACCTACTGTAAGCACATTCTATTCCACCTACGGTTGGGTCTTCTGTGATCCGTCTGATTGATTTAACCACAATTTGATCTATCAGAGCAGCAGGGGAGGGGCCCCAGTTCCTGTACTTTCTACATAAAGCAACTTCAAATGTTGTCCTTACTTCCATTCATTTCATGGACAGAGAAATGCCATAAAGAAAAAGAGATAACGTATACTACACTAAAGTTTAGAACATCTGTTCGTTAAAAAACACCGTTAAGAGAGTAGAAAGACAAACCACAGTAGAAGAAAATACTTGCAATACATATAACTGACAAAGGACTCATCATATATATTAGGATAAACAATATGAAATTATGATATTTAACCATTTTTGATGTACAGAAATGGTAAGTCATATAGTTTAACTTAATATTTCTAAGTCCTACAAATCAATTAGACAATTCAATAAAAGGTGGGTAAAGGTTGAACAAGCACTTCAAAACAGAGAACAGGCCAGTGCAGTGGCTCACGTCTGTAATCCCAGCACTTTGGGAAGCCAAGGTGGGCAGATCACTTGAGGTCAGGAGTTCAAGACCAGCCTGGCCAACATGGTGAAACCCTGTCTTTACTAAAAATATAAAAATTAGCTGGGTGTGGTGGTGCACACCTATAATCCCAGCTACTCGGAAGGCTGAGGTGAGAGAACTACTTGAACCCAGGAGGCAAAGGTTGCAATGAGCCAAGATCATACCACTGCACTCCAGCCTGGGTGAAAGAGCAAGATTCTGGCTCAGAAAAAAAAAAATGGAGACCAATCAAATGATTAAGTACTTGAAAAGGTGCTCAACCTCATTTTTATCAGAGAAATGAAAATCCAAATCAAAATGACATGTTACTACACACCTACTAGAATGCTTACAACTAAAATCCTGATAAGACCAAGGGTTGGCAAGGATGGAAAGTAACTGGAATTCTTAAACATTGCTGGTGGAAGTATAAATTGATAGAACTATTTTGGAAAACTATTTAGCAGAAATTATTGAAGCTGAATATATGTATGCCCTTTGAAATAACTCCATTCCTGAGTATACACACCCAACAGAAATATGCACACAAATGTACACCAAAAGACTTGTATAAGAATTTTCAAAGCAGAATTATTTGTAACAGCTCCAAATTGGAACCAATCCAAATGTAGAATAGATAAAGAAATCTTTGTATACTCATTCAGAGGAATACTACAAAGAAATGAAAAGCAGCCAAGTACAGTGGCTCATGCCTGTAATCCCAGCACTTTGGGAGGCCGAGGTGGGAGGATCGCTTAAGCCCAAGAGTTTGCCAGCTTTGGCAACAATAAGGAGACATTGTCTCTTAAAAAAAAAAAATTAGCTGGGGCAGAGTGCGGTGGCTCATGCCTGTAATCCCAGCACTTTGAAGGCTGAGGGAGCAGATTGTGTAAGCCCAGGGAGTTGAGACCAGCCTGAGCAATATGGCGAAACCCTGTGTCTACAAAAAATACAAAAAATTAGCCAGGCATGGTGGTGCATGCCTGTAGTCCCAGCTACTTGGGAGGCTGAGGTGGGAGAATCACTTGAGCCCAAGACGTCGAAGCTGCAGTGAGCCATGATCATGCCACTGCACTCCAGCCTGGATGACAGAGTAAGAAACTATCTCAAAAAAAAAAAAAAAAATGCCAGGTGTAGTGGCATGTGCCTGTAGTCCCAGCTACTCAGGAGGCTGAGGTGGGAGGATCACTTAAGCCTGGGGGGTGTCGAGGCGCAGGGAGCCATGATCACATCACTGCACTCCAGCAAGACCCTGTCTCAAAAAAGAAAGAAAGAAAGAAATGAAAAGGAATGAACCATAACATTCAACAACGTGGATGAATCTCACAAATCTGATGCTGAGGAAGAGAAGCTCAACATGAAAGAGTACTCACTTCATGAGTCTATGAATAGGAAGTTCAAAAACTGGCAAAAGCAATCTACGGCGTCACAAATTAAGGATGGTAGCTACCCACGGTTGGGGTGGTGGAGAGGAATAGGCATGAGGTTAGCTCTGGAGGGCTAATCGTGTCAATGTTTTGATCTGGGTGCTGATTACAAAAATATTCACTTTGTGAAAACTCATCAAGTTGCACACCTATGACACGTGTGCTTTTCTGATGTATGCTAGCTACATTTTGAAAAATATTTTTATTTTTGATTTATTGTTATAAGAACAATTGTAAATAATTTTTAAAATATAAAAAAGTAAAGAAAAATTTTGAACATGGACCTTGGGCGGTACAGGTGACAGTACAGGACCAGAGGACAGAAATGGTATATTATTGTAAGATCTTATTGATAAGGTAAGGATGTAAAACTGCTACTGAAGGAAGAGAATGTGGCCTATCATAGTGAATGAACATTAGTTTGGTAAAAGAATCTTAACTAGCTTGATGAATGCACTAGATGTGTTAATAATTACTATCATGCTCATTAAGCTTTCTGTGAAACACCCTTGTCCACAGCCCCTGCTGTCTGGCAGTTCAGCCATGGGCTGGTGAGAGACTAATGATTTTGTCTGGCCCCCAAATTTGAACTGAGACAATCAGATTCTATCTCACAAGAATATGACTGTGGATATGAGAGACGCTGCAGTGAAAACTAAAGCAAGAGAAAAGGGGCCAAACATTTAGTGAGTATCATGAGGGTTACGGCAACCTGAAGTTAGGGGGAAAAAAACCTATGAGGAAAGACTCAGTGAGAAGGCAAACCGAGATAAACACACTGAAAGGTTGGCCAGTAGCAATATCCAAAGAAGAGCTAAGTCCCCATAAAGAGCAGTACTCACCTGTATATTGTCTTATAATATTCCCACTGTGCCCCTCAACACTCAGAGGTGATCATTATTCAAGACAACTCCAGCTCGTACCTCTCCCTTGCAATCAAAAGGGCCTAAAGCAATCAGTCATAGGACACGAACCAACTAACCCTAGATAAAAGTTTAACAATACTAGACACTTGATTAATGAAGCCTTAGTAACTGCCCTAAAATAATGTTGACCAGTTTTTGGGTCTCAGAATTGATTGTGAAAGTTGGATGAAACATTAGCTTATGGATGATGTCCTCACTGTTGAAAAGCTGTGCAAAGGGCACGGTGGCTCATGCCTGTAATCCCAGCACTTTGGGAGGCCAAGGCGGGTGGATCATATGAGATCGGGAGTTCAAGACCAGATTGACCAACATGAAGAAACCCCGTCTCTACTAAAAATACAAAATTAGCCGGTGTGGTGGCGCATGCCTGCAATCCCAGCTACTCAGGAGGCTGAGGCAGGAGAATCTCTTGAACCCGGGAGATGGAAGTTGCAGTGAGCTGAGATTGTGCCATTGCACTCCAGCCTGGGCAACAAGAACGGAACTCCATCTCAAAAAAAAGAAGCAGCAGCAGCAGCAGCATGATTGATATCTGTGTAGAAAACTCTTGTCCTTGATTCTAAATAAGAGCACTGGCTAGGCACGGTGGCTCAGTCTGTAATCCCAGCACTTTGGGAGGCCAAGGAGGGCAGATCACAAGGTCAGGAGTTCAAGACCAGCCTGATCAACATGGTGAAACCCCATCTCTACTTCAAAAAAATACAAAAATTAGCCAGGTGTGGTGGTGCGCACCTGTAATCCCAGTTACTCAGGAGGCTGAGACAGGAGAATCACTTGAATCCGGGAAGCGGAGGTTGCCGTGAGCTGAGATGGCACCACTGCACTCCAGCCTGGGTGACAGAGCGAGACTCTGTCTCCAAAAAGAAAAAAAAAAAGAGTGCTGCACAGCTGGAGGAGCTGGGTAAATGGAAAGAAGATCTCTCAGTAAGAGGATCACCAATGATTTAATTGTCCCTTAGAGCGGGGTGAAATCATGAAAATACTTTACACCATGATCATGGTTATGCAATTTATTTTGGCAAGGGAGAGTGGCTCATGCTGGTAATCTCAGCACTTTGGGAGGCCAAGGTAGGAGAACTGCTTGAGGCCAGGAGTTTGAGACAAGCCTGGGCAATATAGGGAGATCCCATCTCCACAAAAAAATAAATAATTAGCTGGGTGTGGTGGCACACATTTCTAGTCCCAACTACTTGGGAGGCTGAGGAAGGAGGATCGCTGGAGCTCAGGAGTTCAAGGCTGCAGTGAGCTATAACTGCACCACTTCACTCCAGCCCAGGTGACACAGCAAGACTCCATCTCAATTTTTTAAAGTGATTTCAAACTTCCTTCTCTTTAAGTTTTAACATACTAGGATTTATTTAAAAGCTAATTCCATCTCCTTTATGTCTTCACAACTATTGTCTTGAGTATTTTCCTTCATTATAACATGAAAGAAACAAAAAAGAGGGCTACCTTTATAATAGCACACATTATTAACAGAAACTCATTACAAACTCTTTCCAACATAGTCCCTTTCAGAGCTACATCCAGTACAATCTCCAGTGCCAAAAAAGTGCTATGCCAAAAAGGAAAAAATTTCCTTATTTACAAGTGAAATAATACAAAGTCTGGAACTTGCTTTAAAGCAGCCTAACCAAAAAAAAAAAAATGTACACATGGAGAGAGACAGATAGAATAATGGCAGAAAGCTGAGGATGTTGAAACTGGAGGATGAGCACGTTGGCATTTCCTGAAATATTCTATTTTGTGTGTGTTAAAGTATTTTTGAAAGGGAAAGGAAGGAAAATACTTTCTAAGTGATCCTAATAATGAAAATAAAAAGAAGAATATCAAAGAGAGTAATAAAAATACTAACTGGCAAAGGTGCTAACTGCTCACCGTGTGCCAGGCCTATGCCAAGAGCTTGGCCTGTGGCCTCACAGCAACCTGATGGAGCAGGTACTGTCCTGACCTCCATCCTCCAGGCAAGGAACCAAGCTTTGAAAGAGAAATTGCTCACAATCATGGGTCTGGTAAGCAGCAGAGCCAAGACTGAATCCCATGCAGTTTAAATCCTGAACTAAACCATACACAACACCGGCACCTCACCTAGAAACTGATATTCTTACATTCTTAAAAGAAAGTACATTCATACTGAATATGAGTGGCCTCCTCTTCCTATGAATCACTGATACTATCTCGTCATGACTTCTTTTGTAATCAGCTTTAATGTTATCTACCGAGCCTTAGACCAAGTTATCACCTCCCTATTTCCACATTGCTAAATGCAGGGAACCTCCTAGCTTTCCAACAGTCCCTCTATTTGAAAGAACTGATCCCACTGTTTACATTAGTCACGCAAATGGCATGGGCTCGTAAATACAGTTCAGGAAATGAATCAGGCATTGTCTAAATTAAATCGAACAATGACAAAATAAAACATTTCAGTACCCTGAAAATAATAAAAAGTACCACTCACATCTCTGCTGTTTCCATCACCATAGGGCTTAGCAATGTCATACTGGTAAGTATCATAAGAGCTATTAATTAAGCACTAAAGAATCAATAAATTTTATTTTTATTTATTTATTTATCGAGATATTATATTTATTTATTTATCTATCTATTTATTTATTTTGCACAGGCTGGAGGGTAATGGCGTGATCTGGACTTACTGCAACCTCCACCTCCTGATTTCAAGTGATTCTCCTGCCTCAGCCTCCTGAGTAGCTGGGATTACAGGTATGCTCCACCATGTCTGGCTAATTTTGTATTGTTAGTAGAGACAGGGTTTCGCCATGTTGGTCAAGCCGGTCTCTAACTCCTGACCTCATGTGATCCACCCGCCTCGACCTCCCAAAGTGCTGGGATTATAGGCATGAGCCACTGCACCCGGCCAATAAATTTTATTTTTAAGGATTGTTTTTTTTACATCGCTTTATCTTTATCTTCTCAGATCTTATGAGAATTAAAATTCTGATTAACTTACTTAATCTAAAGCTGTAAATTATTCTTATATAGGCCTCCCCAACTTTCTGTTTCATTTCTTCCTTTACAGTTTTTTAACAAAGAAAAGAAACACTGTAGTATATTAGTTAAATAAACACAGACCAACTCAAACTTGTTATTTTTGTCCTGCTTTTTCCCTAAAAATATATTTGAAGCATTTTGTAGTCACCGTAATAAGTTTTAGTAAAAATGATTTTAATCCTTATTTTTCATTAAATCATTAATTTTTCAAGTGCCAGTAAAAAAATGAAACTGTGAGTACATGTGCTTTTTGCATCTCTGTTCCACCTACTGATGCCAATATTTTCTGCAACAACAACAACAAACCTGCTACTGTTTTTTTCTAAATATATACACAATTATATTTTTAATTCCTTGGGCAAAAATGCTAACATATTCCCTTTGGCAGAACCAAATTTATGTATTTATAACTTCTCGATCAGCTAAAATTTAAAAGTTGCACCAATAAAAATGTAATGAATAATTTTAGTATAATGGTTAGATTTTAGAATAAAGGCCAAATGTTATAAAATAATCAAACATTTATCACAGTGCTATGCTGATACTCAACAAATATCATTTCTAGTTCATTTAAATATCAATAAAATTTTACTCTTTACAGTCTCTGTTTAAGGCAGACTAATTTCAGAGAGGAAATTATATTGTGAGTAATTTAACAGAATCATTACGTATCCTTAGTCCTGAAAAATAAAGCTCCCCAAAGTATAGATAGATGGGATTTATAACTCAGGTCTTCAAATGTTAATTATACAAATCAAAATCTGCAAACTACAATATATAACTGCCTAAGAAATGTTTAATATTCAATGGTAAAAAATGGTAGAATGGTAACAAACTGAATAAACACCACACACACACACACACACACACACACCCCTTTCTTGTATAACAAATGCATAGGTATAAAAATAGAAAGCCACTTTAAACCTGTGAAAAGTAGAATTTAAGACTTGAGCAAATCCAGATTGTTGGTCAATCTGACTTATTTTATTACAAAATAATCATAAAGACTAAGTATTTTTATCCCCAAAAATTAAAATTATACTGACTGTGGCATGCATATTTAAGTAGTATTGAAAACTGTAGGAAAAAAATCAATTTAAAAATATAATCTGCATTAGACAGCAATATCAACAACCGTTTTAATGAACCATTGACATTTGCTTGCTAAAACCGGAAACATTTGGTTATCATACATGCTTTTGTCATCATCCAGTGTGAGAAAAATTTCTCTATTTTTTAATTGTCAAAAGAAGGGAAAATTTATTACCATACTACAAATATTTTCTACTCCTCAACAGTGTGTTTAGTTGTCACTTAATGAAACTCACAGAAAAATAGTTGTTCACAACAAGAATAAATTTTTATGTATTAATACATCTGTCACATCAGGAATGGATTTTTCTGTGTTGAATTCTTGTACAACAATCTAAATAGTAAGGCTTAGTGTAGCCAAAATTAAAATAACCCAATTTTGCTAATCCATGAGATTTTTTTTCATTTAACTTTAAAGAGAAGGAAAATTACAAAGTTTAAGTAACAAATCATTTTGTTCCCTAAATTATATTTTTTAACGTTGTATAAGATTTAGCAAGTATCATTATTCCATTTTCCCTTTGTGTTCAGTGAACAAAAGTTGAGCTGGTTATAATTAGACAACATGAAATAGCATGAAAATCCACCATCCACACTCTCCATCTCCCACAAATATTTCAGAGCTCGCACGCAGCTCTGCCTAATTCATTCCATGATTAAAATCCTCTGCTTGTGGTCAATTTAGGAAGGCTAAAATGACTAGTAATGAAGTGACAGGAAATCACGTAGCCTTTAATCCCTTTAAAATTAAACTAACATGTTTAATTCAGCACAAATGCAAGTGTCTATCTCTTTAAACCTCCAGAGCTAAAGAGATATTTTACCCCCAAAACAAGTGAAATCAGGCTGAATGGAACATTTACCACCACCAGAAAAATAAGAATAAAGATGGCTTTGTTGCTGTGTGTCTTCTCCTGCTAGTAGGCAAGACAGATACTGCTACTTAAACAGACCAGACTAACTGGGATGTGTACTTTCACCCTAAATGAAAATATTTGTAAAGGTATCCCATTCCTGAAGTAAAGGAATTCCTGAAGTAAAGGAATGTCATGTAAAACTGCTTGTTTAAAAATAAATCCCATTTTTCTTTGAACATGTAATGGTCTGCAATTGTATTTCTCAAGAATCTAAATAGTTTTGAAAAGGAAATAAGAATAAACAAAACAGTGATTCACATCCTATACCCCAAGCCCCCATCCATCCAGATTTGCTCAGTGGATTTAAATAGTCTTAGTGGGCCGGGCGCGGTGGCTCAAGCCTGTAATCCCAGCACTTTGGGAGGCCGAGACGGGCGGATCACAAGGTCAGGAGATCGAGACCATCCTGGCTAACACGGTGAAACCCCGTCTCTACTAAAAAAATACAAAAAACTAGCCGGGTGAGGTGGCGGGCGCCTGTAGTCCCAGCTACTTGGGAGGCTGAGGCAGGAGAATAGCGTAAACCCGGGAGGTGGAGCTTGCAGTGAGCTGGGATCCGGTCACTGCACTCCAGCCTGGGCCACAGAGCGAGACTCCATTTCAAAAAAATAAAAAATACAGTCTTAGTAAGGAACTCTACAACATTATTTAGTCTTCATATCTTCAGCTGGACTTTGATCATCTCCCTAGAAGTCTTTGAATTGCAGTGTTAGCAATAGGTAATAATAATGATGATGTTAATAATCATCATCTCCAAAAGCTGAAGTTCAAATTAGATGAGGTAAGAGAGGATAACAGCCACCAAGAGCACAGAGCCTACCATGCAGAAGGTACTTGCTAAATACAACTTCCCTTTCTCCTTCACCTGGAACAAAAGGGAAGGTTTTCATTTTCCACAAATGGAGCTTAACTAGAAAGAAGTGCCACCAGACACATTTTTAAGAAAAGGAACAACACTTTTGGAGAAAATAAACCACTTAAAATTGTTTTTAACTGATCTCATTTTGATCATATCACCGTTGCTATCCCAAAGAAGTAGTCACTGTGGAAGGCTGACAAGAGAGCGTTGCAATCCTCCAAAGACTCATCAAAGTGAAATCTGAGAACATGATGAAAAAAATAGAGCAATGCAAATATTCCTACAACCTAAGCATATTTGGAAAGTGACTTTCTTTTTTCTGCTTAACTGGAAACAATTTAAGTCTAAGTGTAAAAAAAAAAAAAAAACTGATTTTTTTTTTGTTGTCAACCAACTTATTTTGAATTGCTATTTAGATGAAGCAAACCAGTGGGTGTTTTCTTCTTGTAACTTACCTAAAAACACAACTAATAAGCATAAAAATAATTTGAAGGATACGTGGAATTTAAGCTCCCAAGAATACTTAGAGGCAGTTTATAGCAATAATTACATCAACTATTGTAACTGTCAAGGAGATTACAATAAATATGTCGCCCTCCAATGTGAGTAATAAGAATGTCTCTGCCTCATGCAATGATGTTACTATAGGTTTGCACATCTGCTGACCTAACTAATTTATCATAATGTCCACTTCAGTCACCTGCTTGTCCTCGGCTTTTTAGACGCAGTATTTATTACAAACGCTGGTAATCTCTGAATCTTGTGAAATGGTCTTTCACATTCTCCACACTGCAAAAAGCTCACACTGTCTGTCATAACCTTAGAAATAGAAGATGCCATTATTGAAAGGTAATTGGAAACCAACTTAGCCAAACTCTTAATTTTTACATATTAGGAAACAGATTTCATTAACAGAAAAAAAAAAAAAGAGAGAGAAAAGATGAAGAGATGTGCTTAAAGAAATAACACGGAAACTTGGTGAAGAAAAATGACTCTGCTTCACTAAGTCCTGTTTCAAGCCCTAACCTTCAACTGTGTTGATAGCGTTGAGGGAGATACTGATACGGAAAGCTCCAGAAGCATATAAGGAGAAAGAAGCAAACCTTGGGATGTGCTCATCTCCTCCCATCCTCCACAGATCCTCCCATCCTCCACAGATCCACGAAGGATCTGGATGATCTGAGCACCTCAGCAACACAAATTAACTCAAAGGGAACCAATTGGATAAACTGTAGATTTAAGGGAGAATGTTTCTCCTTGTTTCTTATTTTCACAGTTTCTTCTTAATTGTTTAAACACACCCAGTTGGCAGTGCCAGAGAAAAGCATCAGTGGGCTAAGCTAACCCAACTCACAGTAGCACATCTAATGCAAGACAAAATGTGGAAGGTTTCCCAACCCAACTCCTAATCCATTCTGGAATGCTTGCTTCTCTACATCTCAGATTTATCTATAAACACCAAAGATTCTAATTTCTAACCTCTTGAAGATGCATAAAATGATGGAGAAATACTCATCATATGTATGGTCATGAAAAAGGAAAACAATTTTTTCATTAGATGGCCTATTTTGGACAACCTTTAGAAAGTGGCATGAAAGTCAAACTGTTTGGAAGTTATGTTTCCTTATTAAAGTGCAAGAAAGAAAACAGTTCTGAAGATTACAGTCAAGATATTTTCCAAGTGGAAAAATGTTGGTTTCCATATAACATTAGCAAGTCAAGAGAGCCATATGAATTGTAACAGGTAACAACTCCCCACCCCTAACTAAAAAAAAAAAAAAAAAATCAAAAGTGGTTATCTTATATTAATATAAATACGAAGAAAACAAATAATTTGGGATTAAGTAAATGATATATATCCTGAGTAGTTTAAAATACTCTATTCTACTTTAGACATAATAACACTTAGAAACCTATTCATTTTGGTTCCTGTGGGGCCTTGGAACACATACCTTAAAAAAAATCCCACCAATAGAATATATACATATATATATTCCTGAAAAAAATGGTTCCTCAAAACTCTTCTCCCAATTTAAATTCTAAAATGCATGACTTGAAATTTATGTTTATATGTCTAGTATCTATATCTATAAAGTTAGAAATCAGTTTTGCAAATGACTGAACAAGCCCTCAGAAACTAAAGAGCATATTTAAAATTTCAGATTTATAAGTGATATAACAAGTTTAATCACTTAAGTCTGTTAATGATTTATAGTGAAAACAACTCAAACCTCTGGTTGGTCTAGTTTTAACTCCTCTTAATTTTACACATTGTTTTATGAGCCCCAAGGGGTTAGGTAGGCATCTTGCGGATCACTCCATTGCTAGTACCTCCCACAGCCTCTGTGGTTTGCGGTAGATGCTGTCTGATCTGACTTACATGGAAAATTCAGCTGCGAATATTTTTACGCAATAGCAAAAACAATCAGCCTTTTTTATATCAAGGTGGGGATCGAGAAGCTAAATGAGAACATTAGGAGCATAAAATTAGTCTGCTTTAACTTTAATAACCAAACGGTGATTGAAAACATACAAGTTTTGTGTTTGCAGGAATAAGGAGCTGGGATCACCAGACTTAAAGGGTTTTTCTCCCCCACCCCGCGGCCATGAGCACACAGCAAAACTAATAAAATTATGACCCAGAATTAAAAGGTCGCATTCATTTTCAAAGCATTCATTTAAAAGTACAGAAGCGTTCTTTAAAAATGCCCACATTTTTAAACATAGCAAGAATGTGGCTACCAAATATTAATCCTGAGGAATATGAATACACATTTACCTTCATAATTAGACCCAGCAGGTCAAATGTTAGCAAGGCCAACTGACCTAAATCACAAAGACTGATTGAAAATGACCAACAGAAAGTGTCTGTCCGGCTTGGGAGCCCCGCTTGTTCCCAGCTCAACCAGTGGTCAAACATCTGCAGGCAAAGAAATCTACACGCGCCAGCCGGGTATGGCAGAAACAAAACTTTTCCAAATAAGTTAGTTCTGTCTTGCCAATCTACACCCAACAGGTGTCAATACATGTCACCAGACAAAATTCCTGCGAGCCAGGTCTAGAGAAGCAATGGATGGTTGGGAGAGAAGCTGAAACGACTCGACGACCTCTACCAGGGTCCTGAAAGCAAGTTAGGCCACTATTGTGATTGTTCACTTCGCAGTGGGGTGGAGGGTTATGGAGATGGAAGAATCCCTGGATGAAGATGGGGAGGCGCGTGGAGATGTCCCGCCACTGGTGCCGCGGAGGGATTTCGGAGCATGGTCCCCGCACTCTTTCACGGCCCCCGACCCCCGATTCCCGGGTTAAGACCGCAAGGGAGTGCGGCGACCAAGGCTGGGAGACCGCGGAGAGAGGGCGCGCGGTACCTGCTTGTCCAGCGCGTCCCGGACGCCTCCTGGCCCGGCGCCGGCCCTGGGTGGCGCGGGCGTTCGTTCGCAGCTGCAGCCCTCCAGGAGGTACATGCCCGCCGGGCGGCAGCTCTGCTCGCCCTCGAAGTAGAAGAGCACATTCTGGTAGAGGGCGAACCACTTCTCGTGCCAGCGGCTCGCCTCGGCCGTCTTCTTACTCAGGAAGCCGCGCTTGGTGCCCTCCTTGCGCGCCAGGAAAGCCAGGTACAGGGCGTGCCCCTCGTTGTAGCGCACGCTCTTCTGCATGGTGCGGGTGCTGGGGGCGCGCGGGTGGCTGCCCGTCTCACCCCTGCCTCGCGGCCATGGTCCGGCCGGCTCCCTCGAGGGCGCGCCCGCTCAGGTCCCGGCCGGCGAAGGGCGCCCCCTTTCCCCACGCCGCGCGCAGGGCACCCCGCCCGCTTTCGGGAGGCGGCGGCGCGCGGTGCCAGGGGCGCGGGCTGGGGCCGGGCACGATCTCCGCCCTGACCGCCACCCTCCCGGCCGAGTACCCGGAGGCCCCCGAGTCCCCGACGCCCGCGTGGAGCGCGGCCCCGCTAGGGCTCCAGAACGGCAGCCGTTTCGCCCAAAGTTGCGGGAGCCGAGCCCCCGCGGCGGGCTGGGGCGGCAGCCGGGGAAGGACTGTCCTCGGGCAACGCGCTCCGGGAGACAGAAGGTAAAACGTCACGTGGGAGCTCAGCTGTAATCGGCTTGGAGACAGATTTAAAGGGCAAAGTCGGCGCGGCGCCGGCGGTGGCGCAGCCCGCTTGCCCCGGCGAGCGTCCCTCCCTAGCCCGCCCCGTCCGGGTCCGCTGCCTCTGCTCTGGCGCCCACCGGGATGGGGTGGATCGGGGAGGTGGAGGCGACCGGCCGCACCACACACCCGCTCACACGCGCTCGCACACTCGCGCACAACGCGCGCACACACACACGCACACCCACACACACACGCAGACCAGTACATTCACCCAGATCCACAACGCACGCACTCAGACGCACAAAAATATACTCACAAATGCATACAAACACAATGCGGGCACATATGCACAAAAACATACGCGCACACACTCATGACACACAAATACACATTCTCACAACGCTCACACTCAACACACAGTCACAACACACAAATACATATAGACAAATGCACCCACAATGTGCGTTCCCGCACACAAAAATACATACCCACATTCAGATACACACTTAAGGAACTACACACATGCACGCACTGATATACTCACTCACACACACATTCACACACAACCCACACATTCACTCAAACTCACATGCAAGCATGTACGCATACACACATTTACACATTCACACAAACAGCACACATCTCACACGTTCACAATCATACAGACTCACAAGCAGATAATCATACACACACAGATGATCACACATATGTACATTCACAAATACACAAATTCACCCAAAAATACAAACACACACAAACACAAGCACCCACACAAGTATTCGCACGAATCTACACACTTTCACAAACCCACTCACACATACACACGCACTTACACGCCACATCCATAAGTACGTTCCCATGGCAGTAGGTGGAGTCACAGAGTGGCTTTGCATAGTCCGCATCCTTGGCTTTTCTGCTTGTACCTGCATTGTCGTAACCGGTAAAGGTTAACCAGAGTGGCCCAAGTGTTCCCGGAAAGGCATCAGATGCCGAAGGTTCTTTCAGAGTGCCTGTTATTTCACAGTGGTAAGATGCTAAATTTTAAGTGCCAAGTTTTCAACCTGGAAAAAATACCCAAATAAGGGACACTTTGCTGCCCAGGGGAGAGTCCATCCCCAAAGGCCAGCTGTCACAGGCTCATCGTTTGTAGGACTGGATTCATTTGATTAACAAATCTGACAGGTACAACCAGAACACCAAGAGCCACCCCCTGCCCCAACTCCATGCTGTAAAATGTAAGTGGAAAAGAAATAATGGACCCAGCAGCTGTGAGAGAAAGCCAGTGAATTTCACTCCCCGAGGAGTGCCTGTATTTGATTCTGTTATACACATTTTTGATTCCTCCTAGTCATTTATCACTAAAATGGAGTGCCATCATAAAATGGTTATTGTTAAAAGTAAATAATAATGCTTTTCTGGGTGATGAGTGTACGACATTACACCTGTCTTGTACTGCCAGTTGTGTGTTCATAAATTGGTAGCCCCAGGGGTTCTGCCTGTTTCATAAGTGCTGTTTCTGCAGAATATTTTAACTCTGCCTCACTGAGCAGCTGAGTGGGGTTTTTTTTTTTCCTTTTACCTTTTTAAAAAACGTTCACTTTTAACAACTATGTAACAGGGAAATTGCCATTTTGAAATTACAGTGTGAGAACAGTGGTCATTTCTCTTTACATTTTTAAAACTATCTAAAGGACAGTGCTGTGTTAAATTGGGTTTAACCCAGCTGGAAGCTTGCATTGTTCTTCAGAGGAGACACAAGTATAGAGATAGTAAGTAAATGTAGGCAACATTTTGGAGCCAGATTCTAGATGCAGAGGAGCTGGTGATTGCCTCAGGAGGCCTTTTATTTCTTTCTCTGTGGTTCAATCCCAGCTCTGAGAACCATAAGTGAGTAGACACCTGTGTGGTTGATAAGCTCCATTTTTTTAGTAGAAACCAGTAAGAGTGTAAAATCAGCACAAAAACTATTTTGCCATGAGTACTCAAACCTTCTAACCCACTTCTTGAGTTTTTTCAGATATGAAAGATTCTCTTCTTCAATAAGCAATGTCTCACTTACCATCTCTGTCTCCTTAAATGTGCTTTTCATCTGAACCACATGGAATATTTACAACCTCTTATCTGACATCATTTCCTACCACAGAACGTTATGTGGCCCTTGTATGCCACCCCACCCTGCTCTGCTCCTGGACAATGAGAGAAAGGAGTACTTGTTTCCTGCAAAATTTGGCTGGTGATTACTGTGGGTTTTAATTATGGAAATTCACTGCGAGAACCATTTATTGATCACTAGTTTATGTCCTCAACACTATATTTAGGTGATGTAGAGCCTATAGAAAAAAAGCATTGCCTGTGTTCCTGGTGTGCTCAGTCTAACAGGAAGAGAATTTCTTTATTTTCTTTCTTCTTTTCTTTCCTTTCCTCTCTCTCTCTCTCCCTCCCTCCCTCCCTCCCTCCCTCTCTCTCTCTCTCTCTCTCTCTCTCTCCTTTTTTTTTTAGAGAGGTTCTTCCTCTGTTGCCTGGCCTGAAGTCATAGCTCACTGCAGCCTCAAACTCCTGGGCTCCAGCAATCCTCCTGCCTCAGCCTCCAGCGTACCTAAGACTATAGGTGTGCACCACCACACCTGGTTAGGTTTTGTTTACTTGTTGTAGAGACAGAGGTCTCACCATGTTACCCAGGCTGGTCTCAAACTCCTGGTCTCAAGCAACCCTCCTGCCTTGGCCTCCCAAAACCCTGGGATTATAAGTGTGAACCACCACCCAGCCAGGAAGAAGATTAATGTTTAGGTGCTTCTTCTCACCTGTCTGTCTCTCAAATGCAGGTCTATCTCCCTAATCCCTGCAGCACCCAGTAGGAGAGTGTATATGCAGTAGGCATACAAGTTTTTCAGACGATTATTTTCTAAATTAATTTCTTATTTGGTCATTGAATTGTTAAATGGGGCATAAGCATTTGCAAATATTAGATCATTCTGCAAGATTGTAAGAGATGAAAACAACCAGAAATTCCTGGACAGTCTAGAGAAGCTAGCTCTATTAGGTGTCTGATGGGCACCTGGGAGCCTTTAGTCTCCATTCATAGGGAAACCACATCCCTGGAATGGTGCCATCCTGAAACACAAAGGATCAGGAGGTTATGTAAATAAGAATGCTTTCCTCCAGCTAATCAAATAGATTGCCAGAAAGAGACCGTGTTCCAAGTGGATGGGAACAAGCTTCTCTGAATTCATTGTTTTTCCTTCTTACATTGCATGGATTCTTTCTTGAGGGGGCCAGTTTAAATTTTTTTTTTTTTTTATGGGCAACAAAGCATATGATCACAGTGCAAGTGGCCTCTTTCCCCTTTTGTAGATAAGTTAAGAGGGGAAAAATAGCAATGAGCTGTCATCTCTGGAAACTCTACTAAATAGAGAGGGAGACATTATTCAGATAACTGGATGAGAAAAGGAAGGAAGGGAGGGAAGAAGGGAAAGAGGAAAGAAAGGATGGAAGGCGGGAGAAGGGAAAGGACGGTGGAAAGGTGGGAGAGGAAATTTTATTTGAATTGTCTAAAGCTTTGAAGTTTAGGGGAGTGGGAAGTGCACAACCTAACCTACAGCTTTTCAAAATCCCTAACTCATGCCTTATCATTCAGATGCACAAGGTAGGGTTTAATTTTTTTTCTTTCTCCTAAACTCTGTTTTGTTAGTAAAATGTAAATGGGCTGCATGAGTTTCTGCAAGGACTTTTCTCTGTGGTTTCTATAATTCAGAAATGCATCAGCACTGTGTTCTTGGAGGAAGATTATGTCAAACAAAGCTGTCAGAGGCATTTGAACCAAAGCAACTCCATCTTAAATAGGAGCTGGGTAAAATGAGGCTGAAACCTACTGGGCTGCATTCCCAGACGGTTAAGGCATTCTAAGTCACAGGATGAGAGAGGAGGTCAGCACCAAATACAAGTCACAAAGACCTTGCTGGTAAAACAGCTTGCAGTAAAGGAGCCACCAAAACCAAAATGGCAACGAGAGTGACTTTGGTAGTCCTCACTCTACGCTCCCACCAGCCCCATGACAGTTTACAAATGCCCTGGCAATATCAGGAAGTTACCCAATGTGGTCCAAAAAGGAGAAGCATGAATAATCCACCCCTTGTTCAGCATATCATCAAGAAATAACCATACAAATGGGCAACCAGCAGCCCTCGGGGCTGCTCTATGGAGTAGCCATTCTTTTATTCCTTTACTTTCTTAATAAACTTGTTTTCACTTTGCACTGTGGACTCACCCTGAATTCTTTCTTGTGAGAAATCCAAGAATCCTTTCTTGGGGTCTGGATTGGGACCCCTTTCCTGTAACAAAGCCACGGTATTACCAAGATCCTTTTCTTGGCCTGACAGAAGATCACTTGGGGAACTGTCATTTTGATGGCTTGTAGATGTGGAAAATAATACATTTAACAATGCAGACTCACCAATAATCCCAGACTGTTTCTACAAGATACAGTGTTACCAGTTCTGGCACATATATGATTCTGTATTATCTCAATACTTAATTAGTAAAGCCAGATTCTTCCCCAAGTAGGTAAAACCTAAAAGGATTATTCCTTCCTTGTTTCCAGTATTATTTTGACCAAAAAGAATTACTTATTTATGAAATACTAGAATGAACTACTTAGAGCTAATAAAACCATTCATCTGGTGTCCTTATGATATTTCAACTAACTTAATGTTCTAGATACCCAAAGCTTGTCCTTCAAACACTGAAGATAAATGAGCTCTGCATCTCTCCGGTCTAAAAAGTGAGGAAAGTTTAGCATTTTTTTTGATTTAAGGTCACTATTCTAAATACAAGGTGTCTAGGAGCTAGACCAGAGCTGTTGCTAGCCTCTACTCTTTTATGCAAATTAGAAAAAGGCACACCCTCTGGGAGGATGAATTAGGGAGAGCCTTGGGGCACACACAGCCTTGAGAACATGAACCTGATGAGTGGATGACATGACACCTTCATGTGACTAAAAGGTGCCCCTCCACCTGGATGGCCACAGCTCTGTGCAGGGAGCCCTGTGCAGTGAGCAACCTGTGCAACTGAGCTCAACAGCTTGTGCTGTGTGCCTCTCCATGGGTGGCCACATACAGCTGTGCCTTTAGAGTTTCTATAGCTGTTCCAGAAACCCAACTGCATCCTTCACCCTTTCTCTATCCTAACCTTCTAATTGCCATCTTCTGTTTTCTCAAAGACTTAGGCTATGAAGCTTTTAAGAACTTTGTGAAACTAAATATGACTTTATTAAACATAAAAATGAGAAGATCTTGGAGAGAGTGAAGTGTGTAATCTAGCTAGGAGTACACGGGAATTGTTTTGACTGCTGGAGATGATTTCCTTTTGGCTTCTCAGGTATGCTCTGAACATATAAGATCTGACTACATGAATGTAATGATTCACATTATATACGGTAGTATAAATTATGCATGCATTACTTTTATACTTTAGTGTCACTACAAACAGTATAGGTTATGATATACAAGGAATTCTTAGAGACCCAAGAAAATACTCATGATTTGGTGGTAAGTAAAAACCCCTTTGTATTCCCCTGCTTCCCTTTATAGCAAAACTTGCCCTTTATAACATCTCTCTACACACTGGGTCTACTTCCTTCTCCCCATTTTCTCCTGAACTACTTCATTCAGTCTTTTCATCCCCACCACCCACTGAAACAATCCCCACAGTCACCGTCACCTGCAGTCCTCACAATGCCAAGCTCAGTGGTCAGTTTCCAGTCTGCACGTTGACATCGCAGCAGCATTTGATACAGCTGAACGATCCCTCTTTCTTGAAACACTCTTTCTCACTTAGCTTCTGGGACACCACACTCTCCAGCCCCTTCCTGCTTCTCCTGCTGTGTTTTCACTTTCTCCTGGCTGTCCCCCTCCTCTTCCCAGCCTCTGAATAGTATTTCGCCCCAGGGCCCTCTCCTGGGATGTCTTCTCTTCTTTATCTACATCGTTTTATCCACTCCATGGCTTTAAATAAGCCTCTCCACCCCGCTCCTTCTCTGAACTGCAGACCTGTGTGTCTGCCTACTCAGCATCTCCTCTTGAATATCTAGTAGGCATCTCAAACTCAACATGCTCAAGACTGAATTTCCCTGCAAAAAAAAAAAAACAACTGTTCTTCCCACAGTCTTCCTCATCTCAGTATATGGCAACTCCATCCTTCCTTTGCTTAAGTCAAAAACTTGAAGTCATCTATGAATCCTTTTATCTTCTCTCACCTCCGTCAGCTCTACCTTCAAAGCATATACTAAATTAAACCACTTCTCACAAGTCCCATTGCTACCCCCATCCAGCCCATCACCATTTCTCACCTAGACCACAGGAGTAGTCTCCCAGCCATCTCCCTGCATTCACTCTTACTCTCCTACTGTCTGTTCTCCACTGAGCAGCCAATGAGAACCTTGAAAACATAAATCACTATTGTGCCTCTTCTCTGCTCAACACCTTCCAACATCTTCCCATTGTACTAGAGTAAAACCCTAACCCTTTTTCTGCATGACCCTATCCTCCTTTTCATCTGTAGCAACTATTGCTCCCTGACATTCTAGTATGTACGCTTAATTGCTTGATAGCTTTTGTTTCCCTCACTGTTATATCCTCAGGAACTAGAACATTCCGGAATATTCATAGTAAGACTCCATGAACATCTGTTGAATAAATGCTAGAAAAGAATGACACCCTGTCAATTCAAGAAACTTCTTGTTTTTGAGAGAGAGAGAGTCTGGTCCTTGGCCCAGGCTGGAGTGCAGTGGCACGATCTTGGCTCACCACAACCTCTGCCTCCTGGGTTCAAGTGATTCTCCTGCCTCAGCCTCCTGAGTAGCTGGGATTACAGGTGCGTACTGCCACACCCGGCTAATTTTTGTATTTTTAGTAGAGACGGGGTTTCATAACATTGGTCAGGCTGGTATCGAACTCCTGACCTCGTGATCCACCTGCCTCTGTCTCCCAAAGTGCTGGGATTACAGGCGTGAGCCACTGTGCCTGGCCAATTCAAGAAACTTCTTTTCCACAAGAACCTTAATCAAATACTTTCCAGGACCAGCCCTTATACTTTCTAACCTGCTCCTTGACTTTCTTTTATCCCTTTTTCTCATGGAATTTTACAATTCGCCCCCTCCCCAAGTTCAGCCTCTGGAGGAATTTAGAGCTTCCTTCAGAGCTCCTTGTGATTCTAGAGTGTGATGGAGACTGTGAAGTGCTGCTTACAGTCTCCTCCTTCAGAATGAGTGACTTACTCATCCTCCTCATGTCATTATTCCACACTCTACTACTAGAAGTTCTACTGGCAGTCAGCCCTCTCTCGGATTGTTCTCTGCAGAAGACAGTCACCGCACCAAGATCATGTCTCCCCTTTCTGAGGAAGCCCACAGACGATGACTGGCCATATGGACATAAAAGGCACAACGCCCTCAGGGGAACTCCGACTCAGGCATCTCTGAAGGACTACGGGGTCCAGCACAGCACAGAGTGGGGTGTTACTTTCTGCTGGGAAGACCCACTTCCCAATCAAGGGAGCATCTGGTCTGAGTCCTGAAGGGTGGTTGGTTAAATGACAAATACGCAGAGCTGGAGAATGAAGGATTTTTTTTTTTTTTTTAATACTTTAAGTTCTAGGATACACACGCACAACGTGCAGGTTTGTTACATAGGTATACATGTGTCATGTTGGTGTGCTGCACCCATCAACTCATCATTTACATTAGGTATTTCTCCTGATGCTATCCCTCCCCCAGCTCCCTACCCACTAACAGGCCCAGGGTGTGTGATGTTCCCCACTCTGTGTCCAAGTGATCTCATTGTTCAATTCCCACCTATGAGTGAGGACATGTGGTGTTTGGTTTTCTGTCCTTGTGATAGTTTACTGAGAATGATGGTTTCCAGCTTGATCCATGTCCCTGCAAGGAACATTAACTCATCCTTTTTTATGGCTGCATAGTATTCCATGGTGTATATGTGCCACATTTTCTTAATTCTGCCTATCATTGATGGACATTTGGGTTGGTTCCAAGTCTTTGCTATTGTGAATAGTGCTGCAATAAACATATGTGTGCATGTGTCTTTATAGTAGAATGATTTATAATCCTTTGGGTATATACTCAGTAATGGGATTGCTGGGTCAAATGGTAATTCTAGTTCTAGATCCTTGAGGAATTGCCACACTGTCTTCCACAATGGTTGAACTAATTTACACTCCCACAACAGTATAAAAGTGTTCCTGGCCGGGCGCGGTGGCTCAAGCCTGTAATCCCAGCACTTTGGGAGGCCGAGACGGGCGGATCACGAGGTCAGGAGATTGAGACCATCCTGGCTAACACGGTGAAACCCCGTCTCTACTAAAAATACGAAAAACTAGCCGGGCGAGGTGGCGGGCGCCTGTGGTCCCAGCTACTCGGGAGGCTGAGGCAGGAGAAGGGCGTAAACCCGGGAGGCGGAGCTTGCAGTGAGCTGAGATCCGGCCACTGCACTCCAGACCGGGCGACAGAGCAAGACTCCGTCTCAAAAAAAAAAAAAAAAAAAAAAGTGTTCCTATTTGGAGAATGAAGGATTTTTAACTAAGGAAGCTATGAGAATGAAAGACGAATAACAGAAAAGTACAGGGTAGAGGAAGTGTCGGTGTTTACCATGGTTTGAGAGAAGAAAGTATGATGGGGTATGATGAGAGACAAAGGCGTAAATGGAGGTAGAGGTCAGATCACGGTGGCCTGCAAGGTCCTATATACAAGTAGTCAAAATGTCACGACAGGTTTTTGAGTAGGGAAGCATAGTGGCCTTGTATCGTCTTGTGCCCCTCCCTTTTTCCCCTTCTGGCCACAGTCCTGCCCTTCAGACTGTCTGGTTCAAAATGGAGCTGCCACCTTTTTACAGGCCCCACCTCCCTGGTCACAGTGATTGGCCTAGGAGTGGGTGCCTGATTTGGCTCAATCAAAATGAGCTGTTTCCTGGGATATTTGAACTAAAGACCTGCAAGATCTAGTCTCAGTTCGTCTCAGAGCTGCACGTTGTCCAGTGTAACCATAGGAACTGCCGAGATTGTATGAGATCATGGGCTCTGGAATCAGACAGTGTGAATTCCAATCCTTGCTCTATTACATATTCATTATGAAACAGTGAACAAACCACTTAACCTCTTACAGGCTCAGCTTTCTCATCACTAGATTGGAGATACAGGTACCCCTGGAGGTATTTTTAATTACTTCCACAGTACCTGACACATGGTAAGTTTTAACAATGGTGATGGAGGAAACATTTGGATGTTTCCAGTCAAATTGGAGGAATCAATGAGTGTCGTCTACCGATAAGATATAGAGGTCGGAAGATGGAGGATGGGGGTGAAACCAAGATGGCTCTAGGTATCTGGTCTGAGCAAGAGAACTGATAACAGTTGGTATTTGGGTTTGACTTTAAGGGAACTATGGCCTTTCTAGATGGAAAGAGGTACAGTGGCATCTTGGAATTTCTAAAATAAAATATATATGTAATATCTTTTAAAAGTCATCTGCCTGGAAATGGAGACGAATCCTTTACTTGATTTATGTACGTTTGATTGTCACATCCACCTCACAAAGTAGGTATTATTATTATGCCCATTTTATAGAATAAAAACAGGTTCAGAGAAGGTAAGTAACTTTCCCCAGTGGTAAGGCTTGTGAGTCTCAGAGACAGGATTTAAACCCAGGCCTGTCTGACTAGAGATCCATCCCCTTTATTATAGAGTGTTTCTCCTGTGTTGCCTGCAAGTGTGAGTAAAAGCTGACAGCATGTGCCATGTGCTTCAGCCCTAATTCTGTCATTTATTATATTGGACAAATTACTTATTTATGTCTCAGTTTTGATGTTAGAAGTGGAGGTAATAATAGGACTTTCTTCCTAGGAGTTTATGAAAATTTAATACTTAGTTAATATGTGCAGAGTGCATAGAACATGGTCTATCACATACTAATGACATCATTAAATGGGACAGGATGGGACTTTATGTATTTATTTATTTAATTTGTGAGACAAGGTCTCACTCTGTTGCCCATGCTGGAGTACAGTGGCACAGTCTTGGCTCACTGCAGCCTCGACCTTCCCCAGGCTCAAGTGATCCTCCCATCTCAGCCTCCTGAGTAGCTGGGACTACAGACAAGAACCACCATGCCTGGGTAATTTTTGTACTTTTTGTAAAGACAGGGTTTTGCCATGTTGCCCAGACTGGTCTCGAGCTCCTGGGCTTAAGCAATCTGCCCACCTCGGCCTCCCAAAGTGTTGGGATTACAGGAGTGAGCCACCGCATCTGGCCCAGGGTGGGACTTTAAACAGAAAAAGGATGTGAGCATGGAGCTCTGGCCTGAGCAGGAGTGAACAATGCTACATTGAGGAGAGAACATTAAAGGAGACCCAGCTCTTGGAGTGAGGCCTTAAGCTTTGGGAGTGAAACAATGACCTCCCATTAAAATCCTTGGAGTCACAGGGAGAAACAGAATTCTAGAATTGGACCTAAATCTGTTCATTCTTATTTTCCTATTTTTGACTACCTGAAGAAGCCAACAATATTTGATCCCTAGGTATTTTGAAGTTCACCATAAATAATATCACTTGGTTTAGAAAGTTCCTTTCACTTCCTCAGAGAATGGATTATCTAATTACATGTCTGTGTTTACATGGAACAGGTAGTCCAGTCCATGAAAGTGTGAGAACCATGAGCCTAGTCTCGATCTCAGGAGTCACCTGAGGAGACTGACGCTAAAAATCCAAGTCGCTAATCAAAATATTAGAAAAATCAACTCATGCTTTAGACTTGGAAGCCCGACACTTAGATCAACTCTCTCTGAGCAGAGCCAGCTGTTGGCCCCTACAGGTGTCAGTGACGTTCTGACACAGGAAAGGTCAACAGGTGTCCCAGGACCACATCCACCTGGTTAGAAGCTCTGCTGGCTTTGGTCTGGGGGAGACCCACTGCCTCAAGAGAATTTACCACAGGGAAAGCCCCCTGGTTAACCATGAATATGTGATATGTCAGCATGAAGATAGAGGGATATCGTAGAAGACCTTATGGGGTTTGTAATGGGGAAGGTGGGCAGGGGAGGTGGGAATAAATGTTGCAACAAAGTACAAAATATCTTTTCTCTCTTGTGTGTGTGAAAATGTGCTCTGTGGGGCACTAAAATCCTCCCGGTGTACCCCCATGTCCTTCTGAGATGAGCTCAGGGAGATGTATTTTTGTGTTGCAGTCAACATGCCGATAATCATCTACATCATGGATCGTGTACTTAAGGCTGAAAAACAGCAGCCTTTTCTATCCCATCATGGAAAGGGCATTTTGAACCACATAGGCTATGTCCTTGGTAATAAACATCGAAATAACCATTTGAATAAATTATATGTGTGTAGCATGTGATTTTACAGAATGCTTCCACATGTGTTATTATCTCATTTAATTCCATTTTTGTACAAATGTGTTATACACTTGGGTAATCCTCTGAATTCTCTGCATTTCACGCATTTGGAGTAGGGGCAGAGAGGTAATGGCACTCAGATGACATCAGGGCCTGTTTGCTTTATGGCAGTAATGAGCATGTGTAGGGCATTTCACAGTTTGTGTAGAGCTTAAATGCACTTATTAGACCTCATTTGATCCTCACAGTAACTTTATGAGGTAAGATGGATATTGTTCCTTTTCATAGACTTTAATGCATAATATTAACTGTCTTTGCTTCTCTGCATCTAACTCTAGACTGCAAGTTCCACAAGGATTATTGCTTTTTGATATATTTTTCACTGTTTCATCACAACTCTTTGTTTAAGTGACTTTGATAGTATTATAATTGCCCCCATATTTGTGATCAATGAAGAAACTGAGGCTTTCAGGATTTATCTTGCCCAAGGTCACACAACTGGGAGTGAAAGCCCTTGAATTCACATCTTGTCACTGTCACTGCCTATCCAAATGGTCACAAATTGAGGCTATCTGGCTGGTAAGAAGTCCCTTTATCCTGCTATAATTTTCTTGGTGGCTCTGTGTCATTATACTGGACTCAGTTTCCCCTCACGCAGGTGCAGATGCAGATGGCATAGGGCATCTATAGCTGCAGACCTTTGCTTAGACTAGACTCTGAAAGATTTGAAACCTTAGGGAGAGAGGTAGAAAAGAGCTGGGGAGGCAGTGGCAACAATTTGAAAACTACAACCAATTTTCTCTCTCCTAGGAGTTGGAGACTTGGAGTCCCCTTTGGTGCAGAAACTATTCCTTCATGAGAAGTCCTTAAATAGGCTCTTTAGATAAGAGATATAAGAGATATAAAGCAAATGCCCTCTGGGAAAAAACTGTGAAGGAATCCAAATATAGGTAGTTTGGCTCAGAAACATGTTTCTGTTTTGTAATACATGTTATTATTTGCATAGCTCTTTGACGGAGAGCAATTTATTTTTCTTCTGGCAGGGGCTGGTGAAATATATAAATGAAAACACCACTCTTATTTCTTGGCATGGAGAGGATTATATTTGCCAACCTCCCTGCCATGTAACTGGGTTTTAGCCTAAGGGATGTAGGCAGACATGGTGGGTACCTCCTTATTAAAGATCTGGTCATAATCATCTCTACCATCTCTTCTTTTTCTTGAAAAGAGAGGAGGCCACATTTTGAAGGCAGCAGGGTCACAAGATGGAAGAACCAGGGTCCTTGCAACATCGGTTAGCTTCGAGTTGCCGGGGGCAGCCTAACCCACATGGAATTGTGACATAAGAAACAAAGCAACTATTGTTTTATTAAATCAATGAGATATTGGGCTTCTTGTTATAGCAACTAGTATAAATTGCCCTGACTGATACATTATGGATTTAGAATGCACTGTACTACAACTGTTTGTTGTATTTTCAAAAACAGGTTTATTGTGGTATAATTGACTTACAATAAACTTCATATATTTAAAGAGTACTATTTAATAAGTTCAACATATTTGTATATCCATGAAAGCATCACCACAATCAAAATAAGACACATTTCCATCAACTGAAAAAGTCTCCTCATTTCCTTTGAAATCTCTTCTTCCATAACTAGAAACCACTGCTCAAGGAAATAAGAGAGGACACAAATGGAAGAACATTCCATGCTCATGGATAGGAATAATCAATATCATGAAAATGGTCATGCTGCCCCAAGTAATTTATAGATTCAATGCTATTTCCATTAAACTACCATAGATGTTCTTCACAGAATTAGAAAAAAAACTACTTTAAAATTCATATGGAATCAAAAAAGAGCCCTTATAGCCAAGACAATCCTAAGCAAAAAGAGCAAAGTTGGAGGCATCACACTACCCAACTTCAAACTATACTGCAAGGCTACAGTAACCAAAACAACATGGTACTGGTGCAAAAAAACAGACACATAGACCAATGGCACAGAATAGAGAGCTCAGAAATAAGACCACATATCTACAACCATCTGACCTTCAACAAACCTGATAAAAACAAGCAATGGGGAAAGGATTTCCTATTTAATAAATGGTGCTGGTAAAACTGGCTAGCCATAGGCAGAAAACTGAAACTGGACCCCTACACCTTATACAAAAATTAACTCAAGATGGATTAAACACTTAAACGTAAAACTCCAAGCTATAAAAACCCTAGAAGAAAATCCAGGCAATACCATTCAGGACATAGGCATGGGCAAAGATTTCATGACTACAACATCAAAAGCAATTGCAATAAAAGCAAAAATTGATAAATGGGATCTAATTAAACTAAAGAGCTTCTGAAAGAAACTATCATCGGAGTGAACAGACAACCCTACAGAATGGGAGGAAATTTTTGCAATCTATCCGTCAAAGGTCTAACATCCAGAATCTACAAGAAACTTAAAGAAATTTACACGAAAAAACACACAACCCTATTAAAAAGTGGGTAAAGGATCCGAACAGACACATCTCAAAAGTAGACATGTATGTGGCGAAAAAGCATGGAAAAAGGCTCAACATCACTGATCATTAGAGAAATGCAAATCAAAACCACAATGAGATACCATCTCATACCAGTCAGAATGGCAATTATTAAAAAGTCAAGAAACAGATGCTGGCAAGGCTGTGGAGAAATAGGAACACTTTTATACTGTTTGTGGGAATGTAAATTAGTTTAACCATTGTGGAAGACAGTGTGGCGATTCCTCAAAGATCTAGAACCAGAAATACCATTTGACCCAGCAGTCCCTTTACTGGGTATACACCCCCAAAATATAAATCATTCTGTTATAAAGGTACATGCATGCGTATGTTCATTGCAGCACTATTCACAATAGCAAAGACATGGAATCAACCCAAATGTCCATCAATGATAGACTGGATAAAGAAAATGTGGTATATATACACCATGGAATACTATGCAACATAAAAAGGAATGAGATCATGGCCTTAGCAGGGGCACAGATGGAGCTAGAAGCCATTATCCTCAGCAACTAATACAGGAACAGAAAATCAAACACCGCACGTTCTCACTTCTAAGTGGGAACTGAACAATGAGAACACATGGATGCAGGGAGGAGAACAACACACACTGGGACCTATTGGGGAGGTGGGGAGAGGGAGAGCATCAGGATAAATAGCTAATGCATGCAGGGCTTAATACCTAGGTGATGGGTTGATAGGTGCAGCAAACCACCATGGCACACGTTAACCTATGTAACAAACCTGCACATTCTGCACATGTACCCCAGAACTTAAAGAAATCTCTCCTTCCCACCTTTTCTCCCCCATCACGCCATGCAACCATTGGTCTACTTTGTCACTGTGAGTTAGTTTGCATTTTCTAAAATTTTATATAAATGGACACATACAGTATGCACTCTTTTTATCTGGCTTCTTTCATTCAGCATAATGATCTTGAGATTCATCCATTTTAATGAGTGTATCATTAGTTTGTTCATTTTCATTGCTGAATCATATTCTCTTGTATTGCATTCTATTGGATGGGCATACCACACTTGTGTATCCATTCACCTGCTGATGGACATTTGGGTTGTCCTTTGGGTTATCCCAAGGATGCTAAGATTTTCTTTATTTTTTTTTTTTTAGAAGTTTTCTGATGTTAGCTCTTACATTTCAGGCCTATGATTCAGTGGTGTAAGGTATTAGCTGAAGTTAACGTTTTTGCATAAGGCTATCTAACCATTCCAGCACCATTTTTTGAAAATGTTATTTTTTCCCTAATTGCCTTGGCATCTTTGTCAAAAATCAATTGGCTGTACATGTATGGGTGTATTTTTGGACTCTGTTCTATTCCTTTGATATATATATATGTGGATATATATTTATATATATGTGTGTGTATGTGTATGTGTATATACATATCTCTCTCTCTCTATATATATATATATAGATATTTATTTATTTTTGAGACAGAGTCTTGTTCTGCTGCCCAGGCTGGAGTGCAGCGGCATGATCTCAGCTCACTGCAATCTCTGCCTCCAGGGTCAAGTGATTCTCATGCCTCAGCCACCTGAGTAACTGGGATTACAGGCATGTGCCACCATGCACAGCTAATTTTTGTATTTTTAGTAGAAACGAGGTTTCACCATGTTGGCTAGGCTGGCCTCAAACTCCTGGCTTCTAATGATCCACCCACCTCGGCCTCCCAAAGTTTTGAGATTACAGGTGTGAACCACCACGCCCAGCCAATGTATATCTTTACATATATACCAATCCACATTGATAATTTTTCTTTACAACAACATTGCACTGTTTTGATCATGTTAACTTTCTGAAAACCCTTAAAATCAAGTAGCTTAAGACTTTCAGCTTAGTTCATTTTCAAAATTATTTTGGCTATACTAAGTCTTTTGTATTTTCATATGCATTTTAGCTTCAGTTTGTAAATTTCTAACAGCAACAACAAAAAATCTTAGCTAGACACAGTGGCAAGCACCTGTAGTCCCAGCTACTCAGGAGGCGGGGGCAGGAGGAATGCTTGAGGCTAGCAGTTCAAGACCGGCCTGGCTAACATAGACCTAGTCTCTAAATAAATAAATAAATTATAAATGAATAAATAAAATAAGAATTAAAAATTTTGCTGGGGTTTAAATTAGGATTGGGTTGAGCCATCGGTCAATTTTAGAAGAACTGACACTTTAATGATATTGAATCCTCTGATCCGTAAGCATGGCTTATCTCTTCATTTGTTTAGATTTTCTTTAAGTTCTCTCAGCTGTATTTTGTGTTTTCAGTGTACATATCTTGCACGACTTTCACTAGACTTATCTCTACATAGTTCATATTTTTTGATGCAACAGTAAATGGTATGTTTTAAGTCATTTCATGGTTGTTCATTGATAATATTTAGAAATGACATTGATTTTGATATATTGGTCTTGTACTATATAGCCTTGCTAAACTCACTTTTATAAATTCTTATAACTTTTTTGTAGATAAGATTTTCTACATAGGCAATCGTGTTGTTTGCCAATAAAGATAGTTTTATTTCTTCCGTTTATATCAGTATACCTTTTATTTCTATTTCTTGCCTTTTGCTACAGCTAGGACCTCCAGGAAAAAAAAAAAAAGTTAATAGAAGTAGTGAGTGTGCATATCCTGCTCGTTTCTAATCTTAGTAGAAAAGAATTCAGTCTTTTCATGATTATGATGTTAGCTGGATGTTTTTCATAGATGCCCTTAATCACATTGAAAAAGTCCCTACTATTCCTGGTTTTCGGGGGGGATTTGATCATGATTGGATGTTTAATTTTGACAGGAGATTTTTTGATGTTCATATGGTTTTCTTTTTTTTTTTTTTTTTAGTATGGTAAAGTAATAATTGATTTTTCAGTGTTAAACCTTGCATTCTTGGGGATCAGCTATTTCATTATGATGTATTATCTGCTGCTAATCCCCATTCAGTGTATTTTTCATCTCAAACATTATTCTTTCGTCACCAAAATTTTGATTTAAGTTTTTTTCTTCCATTTCCCTCTTCATCAGGCTCATGCTTTCTTCTCCCTTCTATAGCATATAGGGGATACTTAGAAAGGCCATTTTAATGTCTCTGTCTACTAATTTAGTCATTTTTTGTCATTCCTGGGTCTGCTCTTATTGGTTGCATTTCCTCCTGGCCATAAGCCACATTTTCCGCATCTTTGCCATTTTTGGTTAGATAACAGACATTGTGAACTTTACGTTTTGGGTTCTGTTGTTGTTTGTTTGTCATAATACATTCCTTTAAATATTTTCAGCGTTGTTCTGAGACTCAGCTAAGCAAGCTGGAAATGGATTGGTCCATTTGAGGCTTGTTTTTCAGCTTTCCCAGGTGAGTCCAGAACAGTCTGGGTTGGTTTGGCCCACCCATCTCAAGGCTCTACTTCACCGTCCACGTGCTAGGAGACCTTTCCATTCTGACTACTAAGAGCTGGTGTAAGCGCTGAATATCGTTCCCTCCGCTTCTTTCTGGAGGTTCTTTTTCTGGCCATAGCAATTTTCTCACTTGCATTAGCTGATGAAGACTCAGCTAGACTGTGGGAGAACCTCTTGCAGATTCAGAGCATTCTCTTTATTCAACCGTCTCCTTTCCAGCAATCTGTCCTGTGTGTTCTAGCCTCTGGCCTCCCCAAACTCTTTGCCTCTTCAACCCAGAGAGGCCATCAGCGCCTCTTTGATTCTCCTGCCCAGTGCTGCAGCCTGGCTACTCTGCCCAGCCTTGAACCGGGGCACTTGGAGGGCTCATCTCATCTGCTTCCTTCACTCAAGGATCATGGTCCTTTATTGCCTATGGTCCCATGTCTGGAAACTCTTGTTTCGCATATTTTGTCCTGGTTTCTATTCGGCTGAGGCAAGAAGTAGAAGTTCTGTCCTTGTTTTTCTGTTTTGTTTTGTTTTGCTTTCAGAGACAGGGTTTTACTCTATCACCTAAGCTGGAATGCAGTGGTACAATCATGGCTCATTATAGTCTCAGTCTCCTGGGCTCAAGGAATCCTTTCATCTCAGCCTCCAGAGTAGCTTGGACTACAGGTGTGCCACCACACCTGGCTATTTTTTTTTTCTTTTGGCGGCGGGTGGGGAGATAGAGTCTCACTATGCTGCCCAGGCTGGTCTTAAACTCCTGCCTCAAGTGATCCTCCCACCTCAGCCTCCCAAAGTGTTAGGATTACAGGCATGAGCCACCATGCCCAGCCTGTCTTTGTTCTTGAGAAGTTATTTGACAGTTACTCACAGAAGATGAAGAGTTAATGTTGCTAGGGTATCTACAGAGTAAACAACATTTACCTTAACCCACATGTAGGGGAGACTGGAAAGGAGCTGCACTAAGCTTGGCAGGCATTCACCATGAACTGTACTACTGATGTCTTACCTACCAGAAATGTCATCTAAACACTGAAGAGCACCGACGGCTCATGTTGGACTATTAAATCCCACTGGAGCCTTAAAGCAAGCCCCAGGGCTAGGGCATGTGTTTTCTCCTAATGAACGTGAATCTTCCTTCCATAAAGTCATCCTGAAGGAAGCTGATTCCAAAGCAAGAAATAAGAACTAGAGGCCAGGTGTGGAGGCTCACGCCTGTAATCCCAGAACTTTGGGAGGCTGAGGTGGGCAGATCACGAGGTCAGGAGTTCAAGACCAGCCTGACCAACGTGGTGAAACCCCCGTCTCTACTAAAAGATACAAAAAAAATTAGCCGGGCATGGTGGCAGGTGCCTGTAACCCCAGATACTCAGGAGGCTGGGGCAGGAGAATCGCTTAAACCCAGAAAGCAGAGGTTGCAGTGAGCCAAGATCATGCCATTGCACTCCAGCCTGGGTAACAGGGTGAGACGCCATCAAAATAAATAAATAAATAAATAAATAAATAAATAAATAAATAAAACAAAAATTAGCTGGGTGTGGTGGCACACACCTGTAATCCCAGCTACTCAGGAGGCTGAGGCAGGAGAATCGCTTGAACCTGGGAGGCAGAAGTTGCAGTGAGCTGAGATTACGGCATTGCACTCCAGCCTGGGCACACAGCGAGACTCTGTCTCAAAAAAACAAAACAAAACAAAACACTAGAGAGAGGACGGCGTGGTGGCTTACCCCTGTAATTCCAGCAGTTTGGGAGGCTGAGGTGGGTGGATCACCTGAGGTCAGGAGCTTGAGACCAGCCTGGTCAACATGGTGAAACCCCGTCTCTACACAAAATACAAAAATTCGTCGGGTATGGTGGTGGGCACCTGTAATCCCAGCTACTTGAGAGGCAGAGGCAGGAGAACTGCTTGAACCCGGGAGGCAGTGGTTGCAGTGAGCAGAGATCACGCCACTGCACTCCAGCCTGGGCGACAGAGAAAGACTCCATCTCAAAAAAAAAAAAAAAAAAAAAAGATTAAAAAAACTAGAGAAAAAAGTATTGGATTGAAGGGAGAGAGAAGCATTTTACAATAGCAAGAAACTCCTGAGTTAGTCTTTGTGTTTAACACCTGCATTCTCTGTTCTACCTAAACTCTCAGTACTCTGAGGAAAATTAAAGAAAGAACTCATTCCATGGTAAAGTCAGTGGTACTTTCCTTGCCAGTCTCCATTCCCACTGGCCCTGAAGGAGGATTGCATGCAGGTAATTCCAGCTGCAAGGGGATAACAGAGGAAGGCCCCTGGGGCAGGAAACTCAATGAGGAGGCTGAAGCTGGAGACCCTGTGCAGACATTTTAATGAGCCCTCATAAGGAAGCACCCCAGGGGCCATTTAGCAGTAACATGGAAACCTTTGAGATGGCCAAGTTCCTAGACTCAACTGGATGGGATATGGAAGTGTGGTAATTAGTCTAGCTATTAATAGATGTGTTTCCTTATTTATCATCCCTGGATAATGGTTCCTAGACATATTGTTACACACATACACACAATTAAGTATCCTGGTCCAGATACCACTGGGAGTACACATGGATATCCTTTAGGTTAAGATCAGAATACCTCCCTGCTGGGGCCAAATGCAGTGGCTCATTCCTGTAATCCTAGCATAATGGGAGGCCAAGGCAGGAGGATCACTTGAGGCCAGGAGTTCTAGGCCAGCCTGGGCAGCATAGCAAGACCCTATCTCTATTTTTAAAATAATGAAATAAAAAACAAAAACACCCAAAATGCTTCTCTCAATTCACAACACACACAGAGATGTGCAAAGACAATGGTTTTCAACCTTAGCTGCACATTAGGAACACCTGGGAAGTGTTTGTTTGTTTGACTGAGTCTCGCTCTGTTGCCCAGGCTGGAGTGCAATGGTGCAATCTTGGATCTCAGCTCACTGCAAGCTCTGCCCCCCCAGTTTCAAGTAATTCTTCTGCCTCCACCTCCCAAGTAGCTGGGATTACGGGCACCAGCCACCATACCCAGCTAATTTTTTGTATTTTTGTAGAGACCGGTTTTCACCATGTTGCTCAGGCTGGTCTTGAACTCCTGACCTCATGTGATCCACCCGCCTTGGCCTGCCAAAGTGTTGAGATTACAGGTGTGAGCCATCATGCCCAGCTTGGGAGGTGTTTTTTTTTTTTTTTTTTTGACCAATGACTAGGCCCACCCCCAGAAACTCTACTTCAAATTGGCCTGGTGGATAGCCCAGACATTTGCATTTTCAGAAGTTTTCAAGTAATTCTAATGGCCAAGAAGGATTAAGAACCAGTGCTCTAGGCCTTTGAGGCATGTGCTGCTGAGCTGTGCAAAGCCATCCATGTCATCTGGCTGTGGATAGTGGAACTGCTGGTCTACTTCCTCTTCATTTCCTCTCTTCCTCTTCCAGCGTTCATTGCAGGCTGCCTGGTGACCACTGCTCCTCTCACGCACACCCTCTCTCCTCCCCTTTCCTATTTGTCCTCATTTATCTCTTCTATTGGACTATTTCACCTTTTAGCTCTATGGGCTAAAAGACTAACCCTACATAGCCAAGGATGGCCAATCAGAGAGCCGCTTTCCTGGCCAACCACAGCACACTGGCTGTGAAATTCAGAGCCTTACCGCTGCCAGCTGGTCTTCAGAAGGCAACCGCCTTATTCCAGGTGGCCCAGGACTTTTCTGGTTTCAGTATTAAAAGTCCTGTATCCTGCAAACTCCCTCACACCCCACTCCTCCACCCCCCATTTCCCAGCAAATGGGATGTTTAGTCTCCCTAACCTTGTGTATTAGTCCATTTTCACACTGCTATAAAGATACTACCTGAGACTAGGTAATTTATAAACAAAAGAGGTTTAATTGACTCACAGTTCTGCATGGCTAGGGAGGCCTCAGGAAACTTACAATCATGGCAGAAGACAAATGGGAAGCAGGAACCTTCTTCATAATGGACCAGGAAAGAGAGAGAGAGCAAAAGAGCAAGGAAGCGCCACACTTGAAACCATCAACTCTCATGAGATCTCTGTCACTATCATGACAGCATGGGGGAAACCATCACCATGATCCAATCACCTCCCACCAGATCATTCCCCTGACATATGGGGATTACAATTCAAGATGAGATTTGGGTGGGGACACAGAGCCAAACCATATCACCCTGGGTGTCAGTGTATAACTTCTTTGGTTCCAAAAGCTGTCTTTGAACTTTATATTTGAGCACATTCAAGGTGTAAGTCCATCTGAGTACTTGAGCATGGAAGTGGCAATTTCCCAGATAACCTAAGATTTGCCATGCTCATTATCAAATCTTTATTCCAGTCCAAATCTAAATTTCCATGGTTTATTTTAAATGGTAAAATGTTCCTGTTCTGAGGCAGTAAATGTGTCAGAATCAAATACACACATAGAGTAGCATATGTTTGCCTGAGGCAAATAAAATGAAATTTTGTAACCATTAGTCTTAGTATGGGAAGCATACTTTTAAAATGAGGACTATTCCTTTTTGTGCAGGATTTGGTTCAAATTGTAAAGAAATATATAAAGAATAACAATGTGTGTACACTTTATATTTGAAAAAAGTTATTCACCCACAACTAACAAAACACACACTCTGAGCTGATTTTCCAGTCCTGGCAACAGACTTGGTGCCCCATCCGCATTCCCCCATCAAGTCCCACATGGGGCCATGGACAGGAACCTGGAGCAGAGAATGCTGGGGTGGGGGCGCAGAGCGATGCCCACAGATTCACACGAGTCTGGAAGTGTCAGCATGCAGGCGGCGCAGGCCTCTGAAGGACACTAGGAAAGAGAAATTCCCCCGTCTGTGAGTCATCACTTTTTTTTATCACTGTGAACCTGGACATTTTTTCCCAAATGCATATACTCCCCATAGGGATATGCATCTTTGTATGAATGGGATTATCCATTCATACATGTGCCTCCTAACAAGAGAAATAAGCAGTGTGAAAGCTCTGGATCTAAAAGAGGGAAAATTATAGAGAGGGAAGGGAAAGAGGTGCAGCATGATATTAAATTAAGGACAGGCCGGGCGCGGTGGCTCAAGCCTGTAATCCCAGCACTTTGGGAGGCCGAGATGAGCGGATCACAAGGTCAGGAGATCGAGACCATCCTGGCTAATACGGTGAAACCCCATCTCTACTAAAGAATACAAAAAACTAGCCGGGCGACGAGGCGGGCGCCTGTAGTCCCAGCTACTTGGGAGGCGGAGGCAGGAGAATGGCGTAAACCCGGGAGGCAGGAGCTTGCAGTGAGCTGAGATCTGGCCACTGCACTCCAGCCTGGGCGACCGAGCGAGACTCCATCTCAAAAAAAAATAAAAATAAAAAATAAAAATAAATAAATAAATAAATAAATTAAGGACAAAATGTATCGTTGAAAGACTTGCGAGAGAAGATATTGATTGTGATATATTGTATCATTCAGGGTCCAGTCTGGAAAAACTAAGAATTTTAAACAGAGAGAACTTAATTCAGGAATGGAAGATCAAAGGAACCAAACAGAATTTGAGGTGGAAATTGAGAAATTAGGAACTGCAGGAAGCTGGAGAGACAAAGGGTGAACACCTGGGCACCTGGAGCCCCTGACAGAAGCTGGATTTGTGGTGGGCTTGTCTGGCAGGAGCTGAAGCCACAGAGTAGACTGAGTCACAGCTAGGGACATCAGCCAAAGCTGAGATGGGGGAAGAGAGGGAAAGAAATGGCTTCACTCTCCTGTCTTGCAAACTCAACCATGCTTCTCGTTGGCTGGACCCAGGCAGAGCCGGGGAGACAGATGCAGAATGGGGGTTGGCAAAAAGTGGATCTGAGAGCAAGCAAGCCCAAGCCTGGCAGACACCACACACAGCTATTTCACTGCTTCACAACTTATTCAAAGGCTGACTGCCTTGCCAGCAGCATGCTCTGAGCACTGGAGTGTTCCAGCCCAAACTTCAAAATACAACCTTACACTCCCAACTCTGTTTTCCCAAACTATAAATAAGTTTATGGTCTCTGTGATCCAGACCATTAAGAGGTTAATTCATTGAATTCCTACCAATTATGGTGGTGACGGTAGAAAAAAAGGTAGGTAAGATTCAAGAGCCTCTGAGAGTTCCCCATTTTATTTTATTTATTTTTATTTATTTATTTTTGAGATGGAGTCTCACTCTGTCAGCCAGACTGGAGTGCAATGGCACAATCTCAGCTCATTGCAGCCTCCCAGGTTCAAGTGATTCTCCTGCCTCAGCCTCCCAAGTAGCTGGGATTACAGGTGCACGCCACCATGCCTGGATAATTTTTGTATTTTTAGTAGAGATGGAGTTTCACCATGTTGGCCAGGCTGGTCTCAAGCTCCTGACCTTAAGTAATCTGCCTGCCTCGGCCTCCCAAAGTGCTGGGATTACAGGTATGAGCCACCACACCCAGCCATTCACCATTTTATAGTAGAGGACACAAACATACACAACCGTTTATAGTGGCTGGGTGCAGTGGCTCACACCTACAATTCCAGGACTTGGGAGGCTGAGGTGGGAGGATTGCTTGAAGCCAGGAGTTTGAGACCAACCTGGGCAGCATAGTGAAACCTATCTTAACAAACAAACAAACAAACAAAACATGTTTATAATACAAGGCAAGACAAAATGTCAAAAGTTTTACCTAGGGTTACTAGAACAACACGGCAACTGAGTTGGGTGATTAAGGAAAAGAACTATGTGTCAAATCTTAGTTCGCAATTTGTGAGTGTTTCTGAGCTACAGTAAGACTGAGAAATGGAAAGACTGGGCAAAACTGATTTAAATGTAATTCTTCAGCACTCGTCCACACCAGATTCTCTGGTTCAAATGCCATCTCTCGCTAAAGAAAGCTGGAGGTTCTTTGCCAGGCCCAGGGGCCCTCTGTGATCTGAGCTAGCTTCCAGATCTATCTTACCTGCTACCACTGGATACTTCAAATACTGAGCTCCAGAAACCCTAGAGTTGTGGTCGATCTCAGCTTTTACTATGGTCCAAATAGTTTATTGAATAAATGAATGTTTTATGCCCCTAGTTATTTATATTGTTATTTCTGTAAGAATAGACTTTTGTTTGTTTGTTTTTTGAGACAGAGTCTCGCTCTGTTGCCGAGGCTGGAGTGCAGTGGTATAATCTTGGCTCACTGCAACCTCCACCTCCTGGGTTCAAGCAATTCTCCTGCCTTAGCCTCCCAAGTAGCTGGGATTATAGGCACGCACCACCAAGCTTGGCTAATTTTTGTATTATTAGTAGAGACAGGGTTTCACCATGTTGACCAGGCTGGTCTTGAACTTCCAACCTCAGGTGATCTGCCCACCTCGGCCTCCCAAAGTGCTCAGATTACAGGTGTTAGCCACCCACAGTTATTTTGGCAGAATAGCCTTCTGCCTTCACTTGGCAAATGCATGCTTACCCTGCTAGACTCAGCTTGGTCATCTTCTCCTCCATAGAGGCTTTCCTGAGCTCCCCGGCTCAATTTAGTGTTCTCTCCAGTGCTACAATTGCATTATCTGTAGGTTAGCATTCATCTCGCTATTTAGGAATTACCTGTTTACATGCCTGTCTTTGACAATACTCTGCAACTTCCCAGGACTACCTCCTAGAGGTGCTCTTGCTTCTGGCACTGGTATCCATGGGACACCGCTGCAGTTCTCTGCTCCTGGGAGCTCAGAGTGTCTTGGCCACTCTCCACCACTCTTTCCGGCTGCTTCCTCATGGTTTTCCCCACAAACTGAAGTCATGAGCAGGTATGTTTAAAAGCAGAGTCTAGGAGAGATGCCAATGTTGCTGAGGAAGCAGGTTACTGAGTTCTGGTTTTTACTTTAGGAAGGAAGTACTCATAACCTGGGACTCAATGTGGAAGGATTTACAAAACCTACTGGGCACAGGAGTGTTCATACCAGCATTATTCATGCTATCTGCAAATTGGAAACTACGCAAATGCCCATCAACATTAGAACAGATATATCAATCAATTCTGGCATATTTTAACACAATGGAATAACATTCAGCAGCGAAATGAATGAAGTCCAACTACAGGAAACAGGATGGATGGATCTCACAAACATTAAACTGAGAAAAAAAGCCCAACACCAAAGTATCTGCAGTATATGCTTTCATTTAAAAAAGATTAAAGAGTAGGCAAAACTAATATATGGTGACAGAATTCAAAATAGCAGTTAGCCTTGTGGAATTACTATCTGCAAGGGTATGCTAGAGAGTCTTCTAGGGTGTTCGCAGTTTTCTAGACAGTGATCTGGGTCCTCACAGCTGTTTTCACTGTATACAAATTCAATGAGCTATGTGCTTATGATGTGTGTACTTTTCTGTAGGCGTGTTATATTTTAATTAAAGAGTCTACTGAAAAATATGTTCTAGGAAGCTACAGAAATGATAAAACCAACTGCCATGCTGTCATCCTCTCTGTTAAGTGACTGAGCAAATGGATCATTTTGTTCATATCCATCCCCTGGTCAAAACCTTCAGTCATCCTGAAGGATGCTGAAGGATAATAAACTTATTTTATTATTATTATTTTTTGAGATGGACTCTTGCTCTTGTTGCCCAGGAGTGCAGTGGCGCGATCTCAGCTCACCACAACCTCCGCCTCCTGGGTTCAAGCTTCTCCTGCCTCAGCCTCCTGAGTAGCTGCAATTACAGGCGCTTGCCACCACACCCGGCTAATTTTTGTACTTTTAGTAGAGATGGGGTATCACCATGTTGGTCAGGCTGGTCTCGAACTCCTGACTTCAGGTGATCCACCCGCCTTGGCTTCCCAAAGTGCTGGGATTACAGGCATAAGCCACTGCGCCTCGCGTGAAGGACAGTAAACTTTAAACTGCTACGCAAGAGTTTACAGTCCAGCCTCAACCCCTGTGTTCCAGCCTGGCTAGCACTTGCCTGTCCTGACCCCTGGTGTAGGTTCTGCTCTCACCTGAAAAGCCCCTGAAGCTGAGAAAATTCCCCACCTCCAACTCCTACTGCAGTTAGGAGAGGTCAGATGTACTTGACAACCCCCTTTGTATTCCAAGTGACAGTTCTTGAAATACTACTTAACTTTTTTTGATTAACTTTTGTGTATTTATGTTTTATCTCACCGGCCAGACTGTGGACTTTTGGAAGAGTGATCATAGCCTACTGATCTATTGATCTATTTTCCCTGCAGGGTGTTGCACAGGGCCTGGTCCAAGGAGACAGTCTTGTATCTCTTAGACACATGGATTCAGGCAGGAGGCTCATGTTTGTTCCAAGCTTCGAGTTCAAATCCCACTTCTGCCACTTGCAAGTTGTGATTTAAGGGAGTTACTCAACTGTTCAAGAATATTGCACTTTTCTGAAAGGATAGTTAATGATCACTTACATATGCTTAGCCCAGCATACTAAGCACACCATGAATGTTAGCAATAGTTAATATTTTTGTTTTTCTTTTTAACTCTAGAGTGCTTTTTAAAATTTACCAGGAACTGTGGGTCTCAGACCCTAACGAAGATAAGGAGCCTGACTTTGGACATGGGAGAAAAGGAACTTTGCTAGAGGAAGGTTGATGAGAGAGGAAATATGGCTTGAATGAGTCCATGTTCTTACATGTCCAGGCCCTGTTATAGCAATATTATAAATCTGACCCTGCCTATCACCTCTCTGAATTTATGTGGGAACCCAACTGCTCAAACAATATTATAATTTGCAGGGTTTGGCTTACTTTAGGTGTGTTTGTTTGTTTTCGAGACGGAGTTTCGCTCTTGTCGCCCAGGCTGGAGTGTAGCAGTGCAATCTTGGCTCACTGCAACTGCCGCCTCCTGGGTTCAAGTGATACTCCTGCCCCAGCCTCCCGAGTAGCTGGGATTACAAGAATCCGGCCACCACGCCTGGCTAATTTTTGTATTTTTTACTAGAGACAGAGTTTTGCCATGTTGGCCAGGCTTGTCTCCAATTTCTGACCTCAGGTGATCCACTGGTCTTGACCTCCCAAAGTGCTGGGATTATAGGCGTGAGCCACCGCGCCTGGCCTACTTTAGGTTTTTAATTTTCACTAAGCTTAGCCATGGCCCATCTATAGCAGCATAAAAATTAAAAGGCTTTTTTTTTTTTTTTTTTTTTAGCAGAGGAGAAATGCCACCATTTAAGCCATTTAAAAAAAAATGATTGATGGATATAATTCTATTGTTAGCAGAGAATAGAATATATGTCATTTGAACTGAAGATTCCAAACTAGAGTGAGTTCTGGAATGTCAGGTTAGCTGGCAGATGGAGGGCCAGAGGACAGGAGACATAAAATCTTTGAGACATGTCTTTTTATTCAAGTAGCAATTTATGACTTTTTGGCCTTTGTAAAAAGTTCTTATATAATGATATTGAATTGCACGTCGTTTTCCCGTTTTGGGTTGGGGTACTATTTGTGATAAAGAGGTTGTAAAGATTTTAGGAAACTCACGGTCAGCTGTATGATCCATGGTAGTGCCTAGCCATTGCAGTAACAGTTCACAGAAAGTTAGCTACAGTGTGGCTGTATTTTACTTCTCCCAAAACCTGAATATGACTGTCTTCTAGATGCGTCAGTTTCCAAGCCTGAGCTTAAGTGTTACAGCCAGTGTGGTGGGAATGAAATGCATTCTCAGTAACCAAGGGAATGTGCCAATAACTAGGCAAAGGAATGTTCTGAGGATAGAGGATCTGAGCAGAACCTCCCCTGGCCCTGACCACAGCACTCTCTCTCAACTCAACACTCTATGGATATTTGAGCTCATCTCTAGGGTCTCCAGGCTTATTAAAATAGGTCTTAGCCGAACACTGTGGTGTGCACCTGTAGTCCCATCCTTAGGAGCCTGAGGCGGGAGGATCTCTTGAGCCCAGGAGTTCAGGTCTATAGCATGCAAAGATCATGCCTATGAATAGTCACTGCACTCCAGCCTGGGCAACACAGTGAGACCCCATCTGGTGGGGAAAAAAAAGTTTTAAGAAAATAAAGATAAATACCCATTTTACAAAGTTGGTCATATAGTAAATTAGGCCCCAAATTAACTGCTTCACAGCCAACTAGATAATTAAAACTGCTAACCTCATCTTTGTTCATTTGAATGGGGGCCCCAAAGATAGCATTCCTGATATGTGATTCAGGAAAGTGATGCATAGAACTTTGACGGTGATGTGGGGGCAGAATTGATGCAGAGATGCACCTTTGGAAGACAAGCCTGTATAAGACACTTCAGTAAGGGCTTGGGAAGCAAAAAGCAAAACAGAGAAGCTCCCCAGCAAATGTTATCTGAGCAAAGTCAAGCCACAGTGGAGCTGCCTAACACTCAAAAGATAGCATATCTGAAGCAGTATTGTTTTATATAAATGCTAGGGGTAGACATGGTATTAACGTGCTTAATATCAATCTCAGACACTAAAATCAAACAGACAGGATTCAAATCCTGGCTCTACCATTCATCAAAAAACCTTAGGCAACTCTATGTGCTGGCCCCTCAAAATCCAGTGAAATGTGTCTATTGATTTCCATGTCTGTAAGTAGGGATGATGATGATGACGATGACGATGATGACAGTAATAACGACACCAACCTTTTGACGTTGTTGAAAGGATTAACGCATATAGATTTTTCATACATTGCTGGATACATAGTATTTTTTCATTAGTGAGCTATCATTATTCTATTCACAATCCCTGATCTTAGCCAAAATGCCAAGAAATTCAGCAAGAATCTCAATTTCTTTTTTTTTTTTTTTTTTTTTTTTTTTTTTTGAGACAGAGACTCACCCTGTGGCCCAGGCGCCACCACACCCAGCTAATTTTTTTATATCTTTAGTAGAGACAGGGTTTCACCATGTTGGCCAGGCTGGTCTCGAACTCCTGACCTTGTGATCTGCCTGCCTTGGCCTCCCAAAGTGCTGGGATTACAGGCGTGAGCCATCGATCCCGGCCTGTCTCAATCATTTATTAACAAGCTCATTTCTTTGATCAACGTTCAGCTATTGCCACCCTCATTCTTTTATTTCTCAACAAGTTAATGGTAATGTACAATGAAGCATTTCCTGTGGGACAGAGTCATTCAGATTTCCTATACTGGGGACAAGCTCAGCTTCCTGAAAAGGACCATCTGGCATTGCCTTAGGCTGTCCTTTGGAGCCAGAAACATTGCCTGGCAGTTGGCACCTGGAGTATGTTTCATTTTCTCTTGTAGAATTCAATAATCATATTTCATTCAAATTACAGTTCTGCTCTCCTTTAGTGCCGGAACAAAAATACACATTCATTTTATAGAATGTGGTCTCTATGTAGCACCAATCTCTAGGTCTTGACCTAGTCTAGAAATTCTGTGATGTTTTATTAAGAAGGCAATGAGGACCACAGAAATTAGAAAGGGAGCCTCAGAAATCAGTATGCCTCAGGCTGCTATGAGAAATAACTTCAGAAGAGTCAAGCCTGAGAGTGTTTATATCATATTGCATATATATTTTCATTTACTTTTATTTGCTTTTGTTTGCGTGAGTTGTGTGAAGTTAACTATCAATGAGTTTATTTATGTGACTCTCCTGTTGTAGATGCTGATATCTACCACTGTGATCGTTATTTATGATGAAATTAGCTCCCGTGGGTAAACCGAGCAGGTTTTCACTCACAGACAACATCTATGTTTATGTTATTTTAATCTCAAATACAAATTGGCAAGCACTTTAATTACGGAAGAGAACGAGGAAGCTGGATTATAGACTGCCTTTATGAAAAACAAAATATCCTGGGGATACTTTAAACCTTATTTTTTAATAGCATCTGAGGAAAAATGGGAAATCACCTGTTTGGTTTGAATGTAAATGTCCCTTTAAAATTCATATGTTAGAACTTAAACCCCAAGATGATGGTATTAGAAGGTAGGGCCTTGGGGAGAGGATTAGGTCATGGGGGCTCCGCCCTCATAAACGGAATTCATACTAGGTCTTTTTTTGTCCTTCCATCCCTTCCCCCCAGGTGAGGACACATTATTCCTCCCTTCCAGAGGATGCAACAAGGCACCATCTTGAAAACAGAGAGTAGCCCTCACCAGACACCAGCACCTTCATATTGGACTTACATGCCTCCAGAACTGTGAGAAATAAATTTCTATTGTTTATAAATTACCCAGTCTCAGGTATTTTGTGATAGCAGAGGAGGAATGGACTAAGACATGCCCCACCTCTCCACCCAAGACATGCCCCAGGGCTCCACTCTTGACTCTGATGATACTGTATTTGGGGGTTAAAGAGTTGAATTTTAACTCTTGATCTTCTGCTTTTATTTCCCGTGTCATTACTGTAGTTATTCAGGTTATTACAGGAATAAACTGAAAGATCACAGGAACTTTTAAAATATATTCACTTGTCTTACTGGTGAGGAATATGTACTTTTTTTAAAGAATAAACATTATTATTGAAATCGCTTTCTAATCAAGATTCAGAAAAAACTATACTTGTGCAGGGTTGCACAGCAGGGCCTTCAGTGTGTTTAGAAAGGGGAAGTTCTCATCATTAGGACTCACACAGTTGAGACATTGGGAAGTTTTGGATTGCCAGTCATTGAAGAGACTATATTAATAATTTTGCTTATGACACAGTAACACTATCCCTTGAGCATTTTTCACTATAAACTGTTATGATGGTCAAGAAAAGAATTTTTGTTGTTGTTGTTTTTTGTTTAGGGTCTTGCTCTGTCACCTAGGCTAGATTATAGTAGTGCCATCATGACTCACTGCAGCCTCAACCTCCAGGGCTCAAGCGCCCTCCACCACACCTGGCTAACTTTTGTACTTTTTTGCAGAGATGGGGTTCCACTATGTTGCCCAGGTTTGTCTCAAACTCCTGGGCTCAAGCAGTCCACCTGCCTCAGGATCCCAAAGTGCTGGAATTATGATGTGAGCCACTGCGCCTGGCTCTGAAAAAATAAAAAACAAAAACTATTTTTAAAAGTTTTTTTGGCCGGGCACGGTGGCTCACATCTGTAATCCCAGCACTTTGGGAGGCTGAGGCGGGTGGATCACCTAAGGTCAGGAGTTTGAGACCAGCCTGGTCAACACAGCAAAACCCCATCTTTACTAAAAATACAAAAATTAGCCAGTCTGGTGGCACACAGCTGTTATCCCAGCTACTCAGCGGGGCTGAGGCGGGAGAATTGCTTGAACCAGAGAGGTGCAGGTTGCAGTGAGCCGAGATCCCGCCACTGCACTCCAGCCTGGGCAACAGTGTGAGACTCCATCTCAAAAAAAAAAAGTTTTTTATCAAAGGCACTTCTCTGGTCACCTTTGACCTGACCCCAAGGGAAACAGCTAGACTTCTCCTGGGTTATACTGAGCTCCATCTGTGGCACCATTCTAAGACCATCCTAAAGAGCCATTGACCACTGAGGCCTGGACCATTGGAATATACCTATTAGAGCAACTGATGGGGCCATGCTTGGATAAGAGAATAACTCATTAATACTTCCCTGTGTTTTTAGTAAGCCTTAATTTCAAAAATATCAAAATGTGGCCATATGTCACCTTGCAGGAATGACATTTAGGAAGTCATTTAGACACTGGTTCTCAAAACATTGGTTTATAAAAAGCTTCACGGGTCCTCTGTGAAATGACAAAAGGAAGGACAATGTAATTTTGTAATAAAATTTCATTATTAAAATTCAGAGGGCCCCGCTTTATGCTGAAATTTTGGCCTTTCCTATTTTAGGAGTTAAAAATATTCTTTTTCTATGAAATGACAGTGATTTTAGATAGTAGTGTTTAAAAAAATATTCTTTTTTTTTTTTTTTTTTTTGAGACAGAGTCTCGCTCTGCCGCCCAGGCTGGAGTGCAGTGGCCGGATCTCAGCTCACTACAAGCTCTGCCTCCTGGGTTTTACACCATTCTCCTGCCTCAGCCTCCCGAGTAGCTGGGACCACAGGTGCCCGCCACCTCGCCCGGCTAGTTGTTTGTATTTTTTAGTAGAGACGGGGTTTCACCGTGTTAGCCAGGATGGTCTCAATCTCCTGACCTCGTGATCCACCTGCCTCGGCCTCCCAAAGTGCTGGGATTACAGGCTTGAGCCACTGTGCCCGGCCCAAAAAAATATTCTTAGCGAAATAAAGAACTGACAATCTATCTAATCCAAGTTCTCTACTCCCTAAACCCCATTAAAAAGCAACTTCGATCCACTGATCCAAGCTACACTGTATCCAAGTAAGCCTGGGTGTGCTGTCTTCTGCACTGCATTTATGAATCCTGCACATGCAGGAGCCATATGTCACTCATCCTTGACTGTGCTTTGATTTCCTGACAGGATTTGGCACTTTGAATGCAGTAGGGGCTCAATAAACACTTGTTTCATTGACTCTGAAGTAGGTGTCATTCATAATGAAAACAGCTTCAGGGAACATCAAAGGCACTCTATATTTCATGTGAACAAATCATTTTGAGATTGGATGATAACAGTGAAATAGAGTGAAAAGGGCTGCGGAGTGGCAGGCCTGGGTGGATTCCTGGTTTTGTCATTTTCCCATAAATCTCTTAAGTTTTTAACACCTTGGTTTCTTCACCCTTAAAATGCTGAGTACATACTTTGCTTCTCCATAGACTGCAGATGTGTGTGCAGAGGAGCACTCTTTGTATACCTAACGCTCCATTTGGTTCCACGCCAGGCTCCTCCTCCTATGTCCCAGGACAGGATTCTGGGGCTGCCTCCTGGCTGTAAGGCTGAGTCATAAAGATGGCACTTGGGGTCAGCTGCCACTTTCTCCTCTGTAGCAGAAGCCTGAATGTAGTTGGAGCTTGAAAGAGTCAGCAAAGCAGAGATTAGACTAATAGCTAGCATATATTAAGCCCTCCCTATGCACCAGACATTCTTCCAAGCACTTTCACACAAGAACCCTGGAGGTAGGTGCCATTATTGTCACTCTTTGTATCATCAGAGGATAAAACTGCAGCATAGCTAGAAGGAGGAGGAGCCAAATGTGAACCCTGGCAGCCTGAGAAGAGCCCACAGTCTCAGCCACCCCATCGTAACTGCCTTTCCAGGTGGAGGGACAGGAGGTAGACAAGCAGTCACACAGCCTCCCTGGATCTGCTCTCGTCCTTGTCGGTTACACAAGCCAACAGACCTCCACTTTCGAAAGCAAGTTGTTATCCACAGGTCAGCTCTCAGGATTACAGAAGGTCAGAACGGTAAGGAGGGTAGGGAATGTGTGCTCCATCTTCTCAGGAGGATGAGGAAACAAGTCCCTGACTTATACAAAGGCACGTGTTCCTGCCATCTCTGCAGCCTCAGCCTCACTTCAGCCTCCCACGATGCTTCTGCACATCCTTACCTAATACACCTGGCCACTCCTGCTTTCATGCCATTGCTCACCTCCGTTTGAATTCTGCCACGCATCCAATCCCATGTCTTCCATGAAGCCTTTGCTCATTCCATCAGCCCACAGCTTTCTCTCTTTCCTCTGGGTCACCATAGCAGGGTCTATACCAGTCAGCTATATTCGCAGGCTGCCTACTGGAATCTTTACTGTTGATACTTAACTGTGAACTCTGTTTAACTCATATACCTGATCCTTGATGCCTATCTTGAATAAGTTCCTTAAGGGTGGGACATTCTATTTCACTTCCTTTTATGATTCTCAAAGCAACTAGCACCAGCACCTTACATACAATTAATGTGTGTGTGTGTGTGTGTGTGTAGCAGGGGTGGGGGGTGGGGGGTAGGAGTTGACCCTTACTCTGTTGTTATTCATCTTTCTCTCACATGTACTGCCTATCAGCTTGGTCCAAGAAAGTCAACAGTCTCCTCCCCTTATTCACCTTCTAGCAGAGTAGCTCAAGCACCTTTCCCAAGCCTGATCCAACCCTGTGTCTGGTGATAGTCAAGCCTCAGTCAGGGGTGGAAAAAAACCCAGGCACCGGACAACCCGTAACAGATAAGCTGCCATTTGGGAACTTGATATTCCCTCTATGCAAACTGGACCAATGCACAACCTAGATATGTCACTGCAAATCTTTGTTGAATAAACAGCTCCAATATCATCAAAGTCACATCTTTACTTCTTTTCTTTATAACACAGTTGTCATGAACATCATGAGAAAGATGTAGAGAAAAACTGAAGGCTCTGACCATTTGGAAATATTAAACATAGGAAGAAGTAGTGACCAGAATCCAAAACGTCAAATGAAATTCTGTAACAAGCCATATAAGTAACTGAACAAAATATTTGGTCTTTCTCAGTCTGAAAAAAAAAAAATAGTTCCTTTTTTTTTCCTCTACTATGTTAGGTGCTCTATTGAGTGCTTTAAACCTCATAATAAATAACGATTGTGCTGTTTTACAGAGTAGGAATCTGACACCCATTGAGCCTGGGTGACCAATCCGGGATAACACAAATGGGGAGAGAAAGAGGTCATAAGGACATTTAGCAAAGACTGAACACACTATCTCACACCCAATTTTTAAAAGAACAAAAACTAGATCAGATCATCAGGAGTATGTGGATGTTTACTCCATTGTGCCTTAATGTGTCTTAATGCACGTGTCTTAATGCAATCCTCAGCAAAGATTCTTTCATCATAAAAAGTCAATAGACCCCATTCTAAAATGGAAATATCTAATTATAAAAGTACTGCTTATAAAAGTAGATGTTCAGTATATTTTACCCCAATAAAAAGCACCAAAAAGTAGATGTTCATTGTAAAAAAAATACAAAAATAGATAGTACCATAAATATAATAGAGTGAAAATCATGAGTAATCTCCTATCTAGGAATAATGGGTTAATTATGAAGAGTTTATAAAAATTTAAATTCCTCTGCACTGTCGTAGTTCTGCAGTGATCTTTCAGAAACGGTAACTGTGAATGACAGGTCAGTTTGCCAATATCGTTTTATTTTAGTTTCATTGATTTTTGAGGAAGAGGGATTAAGGTCAAAGTATTGGCAAATTCACATGAATCTATTGCAATCATCAGTCTAAACTGCTATGTGCAACTAAACTGACAGCTTCTCCTTTTGTACCCAGGAAACTCAATGTTCAAAATAATATCATTGCGTTGATCAGATAATCAAAAGAAATGGGACACTTCAGGGCATGGAGGATGACTATAAATGTGAGTGCAAGGTGGAAAATGCTGTCTGTATAAACCCAGTGAAACTGTCCTAGTCTCCAGATAAAGACAGGTTTTATTTCTTATATAGACAGCAGATTCCTGTTGAATGTGTGCTTTCTAGTTATGCTACTGGCTGACTGCATCTATAATCCAAACCAATGTATGGTAGTCTTACCTACGGGGGATGCATTTCAAGACCCCTAGTGGCTGCTTGAAACTGCAGATAGTACGAAATTCTATATATACTGTTTTTTCCTATTCATGTATAACTATGATAAATTTTAACTTATAAATTAGGCACAGTAAGAAATTAATAACAATAATAAAATAGAGCAATTATAACAATATACTGTAATAAAGGTTTTATCAATGTAGTCTCTCTCTTTCTCTCTCAAAATAGCTTATTGTACTGTATCACCAGTAACTAAAACCATGGAAAGTGAAACAGCAGATAAGGGGGGATGATTGTATTACTTACATATTTTCAAAGGCAGTTTTGACCTCTCATAACATACTATACTAAGGAATTGTGACAAAACATGAATTTAGAGCCAATGTTTACAATTTAAAAGAATATAATCTTCTAAGCACTGAAAAAAAGACATACACCAGAATTATTACAGATATTGAAAGAGGTCTTTACAATTTTTGAAAAAAGACATACATCAGAATTATTAAAGAAATGGAAGGAGGCCTCACAGAGTTATTTTGCCTGGATTCAGAAGGCTAAGAGGTGACAAAAACTGCCTTTGAGATATAAAAGATTATTATGAGGAATTGTGGTGAACCTACTTATTTACCAATTGCAAACCATTGTTATTTAAATGCAATTTATAATGTCTCTAAACTTGAATGTGTAACTGAAAAAGAAATATAACCCCATTAAGTCAATAATAGATGTATTTGGTCCAATGGTTCATATCAAAAAGATTGAGTTTATTTTAGCTTAAGGAGTCTACCATGAATCACCTCCATAGCATGAACTGTCAGGTATGGTCTGAGGTGCCCACCATAAATAACAAAGACATTCTTGTCCCCTGAGAAATTCCAAGGGTTTCAATGCTACCTCCCAGGAGCTAGAGACAAACGCCAGTCAAATTCTTTATCACACAAAATTATATATCAGGTAAGGACCTAGTGTCCAGAATGTATAAAGAACACTTAAACTGAACAAAAAAAGACCATCCAATTAAAAAGTGAGCCAGGGATTTGAATAGACGTTTTTCAAAATAAATTATACACATGGCCAATAAGCACAAGAAAAGATGCTCAGCATCATTTGTTATTAGGAAATTCAAATCAAAACTACAATGAGATACTACTTCACACCATTATGATGATTATAATAATGAAAATAAAACAGAAAATAAGTGTATGCAAGGATGTGGATTGGAATCTTCACACAATGCTGGTAGAAATATAAAATGATGCAGTCACTTCTTTAGTGTAAAGTGTCTGTTCTGGTTTTTACCTAAATTTTCTTTTAAGGATCATGGTTTGATGTCATATCTAAAATCTCTTGGCTCAACCCAAGAGAACTTTCTCCTGTATTTTCTTCTAATAGTTGTACAATGTTTTATATTTAGGCCTATGATCCACTTTCGGTCAGTTCTTATATGAGGTGTGAATGAAGTATGTGTGGAAGTACTTTTTTTTTTTTTTTGGCAAGTGGATATCCAATTTTTACAGAAACTAATTGCTGAAAATACTATCTTTTCCCTATTAAATTGCCTTTGCACCTTAGTCTAAAATGAATTGACTACAGTTGTGTTGCTTCTGTTTTTGGGCTTTCTTTTCTGTTCCATTGATCTATACGTCTATTCTTTTGCCAGTAACATGCTGTCTTGACTACTATAGTTTTATAGAAAGTCTTTAAATCAGAGTTTTTCAGTTTTGATCTTCTGTCTTCAAATTTGTTTTGGCTATTCTAGTTCCTTTGCCTTTTCATGTAAATTTTAGAATCAGCCTTTCATTTCTACAAAAATACCTGGTACGATTTTAGTTAAGGTTTTACTGAATCTATAGATTAATTTGGGGAAGAAATGATATCTTAATAAGATTGAGTCTTCCAATACGTGAGCACAGTATCTTTCCATTTATGCAGGTCTCTTGACTTCTTTCATCAATGTTTAATAGTTTCAGTATAAAATATTCAACATCTATTTGGTTAGATTTTTACCTAAGTATTTTATTTTTAGTGGTAAATGGGGCTGTCCTCTGATTCAGATTTCTACTTTTTAATACAAAAACTGTAGCTAAGCCTATAATCTCAACACTTTGGGAGGATCGCTTGAGGCCAAAAGTTCAAGACCAGCCCTGGCAACATAATAAGACTCCATGTCTACAAAATATTTAAACATTAGCCAAATGTGGTTGTGCATGCCTGTAGTCCTAACTACTCAGGAGGCTGAGATGGGAGGATCACTTGAGCCTGGGAGTTTGAGGCTACAGTGGGCTATGATTGTGCCACTGCATTCTAGCCTGACCAAGAGAGCGAGACCCTGCATCAAAAAAAAAAAAAAGTATCAAATATTATACAATTGATTTTTGTATACTGACCTTGTATCCCACAACTTGCAAAACTGGCATTAGTTCTAGGGCTTTTTTTTTTTTGGTAGATTCTTTTGGGTTTTCTACAGACAACCATGTCATCTGTGAACAGAAACAATTTAATTTCTTCCTTTCCAATCTGTATGCCTTTTCTTTTTCTTGCCTTCTTGCATTGGTTAAGATTTCCAGTATGACATTGTATAGAAGTGGTGAGAAAAGATTTCCTTGCCTTGCTCTTCATCTTAGGGGGAAAGTATTCAGTTTTTTATAATTAAGAATATTGGCCAGGTGTGGTGGCTCACACCTATAATCCCAGAACTTTGGGAGGCTGAGATAGCAGATTGCTTTAGCCCAGGAGTTGGAGACCACCATGGGCAACATAGCAAAACTCCATCTCTACAAGAAATACAAAAATTAGCCAGGTATGGTGGCGCATCTGCAGTCCCAGCTACTCAGGAGGCTGAGGTGGGAGGATTGCTTCAGCCCAGGACGCAGAGGTTGCAGTGAGCTGCAATCACACCACTGCACTGCCCAGCCTGGGCAACAGATCAAGACCCTGCCTAAAAAAAAAAAAAAAAAGACTATTAGCTGTAAATTTTTACAAAGATGCTCTTTATCCATTTTAGGAAGTTCCCTTCTAATCCTAGCTTGCTGAAAGTTTTTATTATAAACAAATGTTAAATTTTGACAAATGCTTTCTCAGTGTCTACTGAGATGGTCATATGGTATTTCTTCTTCAGTCTGTTAATATGGCCAAGTACATTGTTTAGTTTTCAAATGTTAAATCCACCTTTTATTTCTAGAATAAACTCCTGTTAGTTACGATGTATTACCATTTTTACATATTACTGGATTTACTTTTGCTAATATTTTGTTGAGGATTTCCATGTCTAAAGGGTACTGCTTATTGAATATTGACCTTGTATCCAAAAACTATACTAAAAATCTCAATTCTTCTTTGACTGAGGTACAGGAATGCAAAGGCAAAATGACACATCACTCATTCTATCACTGTTTTCCAGACCTCCACAGGGGAGTTCTGTGTTTTGGAAGGAATCAGGTACATCTCACACTTTGGTCCTTGTTGAGCTCTTGGAGTCCCAGATTCACCAGTCAGAATCTGAGGCATGGAGGGGGCAGTTAATTGGTACCTCAGGTCTCCAACAGGCCTGGCACTGTCAGATTAAGAATGCTGTGCTTTCTGCTAAACCTTCTCCATGACGCGTGCACCTTTTCTTAAGGCTCAGGCCAGGCACCACCTTTGGTAAATAACTTCCCTGAATTTGTCCCCTGTTCCCAGCCCCAGTTTTGATTTAAGTGCACCTCCCACGTGTTCCCCTGTGCTTTGCATGCATCACTGCATGGTGCAGGTGATAGATGATATCTATTATTTACTATTACTTACTAATGTTACCAACTGCAGACAAGATAGTGTGGTCATTAAAAACATGGACACAGAGTCAGAGTGTGTGGGTTTAAATTCTGGCTTTACTTCTAACAAGCTATGTAACAAAGAAAGTTTCTTAAATTCTATGTGCCTCAGCTTCGCCATCTATAAGGATACTAATACCTTCTTCATAAGGTTGTTGACAGAATTCAATAAAATAATTTACGTATAGCAGTTAGAATTATGTGCTTTGTCTATAGTAATTCCTCAATAAATACTAGCTATTTTTATTTTCTTTTTCTTTTCTTTTCTTTTTTTTTTTTTTTTACTTTTTAACTTTTATTTAGGCTCAGGGGTACGTGCGCAGGTTTGTTAATGCAGGCAAACTTATGTCACAGGAGTCTGATATATAGACCATTTTGTTACCTGGGTACTAAGCATAGTACCCAACAATTATTTTTTTCTGATCCTCTCCCTCTTCCCATCCTCCTCCCTCAAGAGGGCCATATCATTATTTTCATTTTTAAAAATTTCTAGTTTATCCAGGGAGTAGTAAGCTTCTTAAGGGCAGAGGGTGTCATCTCATTTTTGTCATTCTCTAGCACTAATAAGGGTGCCTGGCACACAACAGGTGCTCAATAAATGTTGTTTTTGAATATAGGTTGAACCAAAACTGCCTTAGAGGCTAAGCTAAAAAAAAAAAAAAACAAACAAACAACAAAAAAAAAACTAAACTTTAGTCTGTCACCAAATACGTAGGGTTCCCTTCACTTCTCTCCAGAGTCCACACATCCTTTGGGACTATCCATGGTGCGGACCTCTGGCCAACTAGCTTACCTGTCCAGAGCCTGACCAACAATGTGGGCCACTTGCCAAATCTGACTTAACACCTCTGCCATGCCCCCAGTTGGATGGACCATACTGTTGCCTCAGTGTGGCTCACGACTAAGGCTTTTCAGTAACCCTCCCTACCTGACCTCCTAAATCTGCCAGAGGACCCTTTCCTAAATCCTGCCCTGTTCAACTTGCTTCTCATGATGCTGACCACAAAAGGAGCTAACTCTCTTCTCTACTTCACTTCTTTCCTTATCTAATGCCTTTTCTGCTGTGGTTTCCCCCATTAATTTGTTGCTCTTGGGTTTTTTTTTCCACACCTTTTCCTTCTTTCTCAGAATATCTCATTTTATGTCCACTATATTATTGAATAACTCCTCCTGCCCACCCCTCACAAAATCCCTTGGAATTAGGCATATTTTATCCAAATGCAGAAAGACAGGATGTAGAGGCGGCCTTCCATGGGAGAAGAGACAGGCAGGCTTTTCATAGGATGGGAGCTATACATTGGGCCTCTAACATTTATTTACCTGTTTAAAATATGTTCAATAGATTTTCATTAAGACAGAGGTGAGGGTAGGGTAGTTATAGAGTAGGTATAGTGACAAAGATCAGACTAGGGGTTAAAACCCAGGTGGGAAGTGCCCCAAGGATGAACTTTGGTTACATCACTGGCTTGTGTGGGGCCAGAACTGGCTAGAGAGACAGGTTTTTGTTCCACATAAACTCTGCTGGAAGGAAGGCATCCAAAGATGAAAGGGAAAGTTATGAGGTATTTTTTATTCCTTCCATGGACTTACTTAAAAGAAATTTAGCTACATCCACACACAGATAAATATTATCGGCATCTTTGAGTAGGGCCATCTCTGAGTAGGAAGATCAGGAGCATTTAATGTATGTGGTTTCTAACATTGCTACAGCAAAATGCAATCAACAAAGCTGGTCAAAGACCTAAAGTGAACTAAGTTTACATCCGTTAGTCTTAGAGCTCTTCTGACAGTTGGTGCTGGAGGTAGGCTAAGCCAGAGGGGCTAAGCCAGCCTCTTACCATTCACATGATGGCACACATTTACTAGAATGCTTCTGAAAGTAAATGAATATACATACAGCAACATATGTAATTGTTTTTGTTAATATGAATAACCGGCAAAGGAATTTTCAGTTTTATTTTGTTTTGCTTTGCTTTTTAAAGCTAACACTAGTTGAAGCCATGCATTTTTCTAAGAGTTTCACATCTATTAACACATTCAACGTCCAAAGTAACCCTAGGATCTAAGTACTATTATTATACAACTTTACATATGAAGACTGGGGCCCAGAGAAGTAAAGTAACTTGCCCAAAGTCACACAACACTGCTAGGAAATGACTGTGTCATTCGAGTCTGGATTCAAACCTAGGTGTTCTGGCTCCACGCTTGGCTCTTAATCTCCCAGCTTCTCTGGACCTTTAAGGGAATTACGGGTGATGGGCTATCTTTCTAGGGGTGCAGGGACTGGGTACAGGTCTAACTGGGTGAATCTTTTAAATACGTTTAAAACAAATCTTAAGAACTCTTTAAAGTGAAAATGAGGATATATCACCAAAAGCATCTGCAATTCAAGGAGGCTAGGAATGGGGTAAGCAAGGTATTAGTTCATGAGCTCAGCTCCTGCCCTCCCTGCAGGGAGTGACACTTCTTGATTCAGTGTTTCCAGGGGCCCCAGTTACTTAGCTCTTCCCAAATCTGTCCCCTCAAATAAACTAGTCAATTTATAATCACACATTATCACATCATAATAAATGTGAAACAGTATTTTGTTGTGAAGAAATAGATAAAAATGGCAATTTCTGGACATTTCTCAAAGGATCTCTTATGATTGACTCTTGGAAACCATGGAATTTATCTGAGCAAAATCTCTGCCAAATCAGTCTTTTTCCTGTGCTTTACTTCCTATAGCTTCTAACGTCCATCTTGTAAAACAGCTCCCTCCCTTTAATTGTGCTGAAATTGGTCCCCCATCCCTTCTCACTCTTCTCACCTTAGGTCACAAGAAGTTGTTTTGGGGTGGACAAGGTCACCCCTCAGCTTGGGCGATCACTGTCTGATCTAAGTTGTCTCCCTCCCTACTTTCTTTTCTTCTCCCCAGTGAGTCCAATATTCTAGTTACCTTCTCCATCTTGTCCTTTTGCATTCCCAGCTCAATTCATTCCTTCTCAGGAAATCTTCTCTCATCCATGTCTTCAGGAATTCCCTTCCTCCTTCACCTTTTTCTTCCTTACCCCCATTTGCACTGGAAAATCTCTGCCACAGATACCGTTCACTCTCTCAGTAAACCAATGCGCCACTCTTTCATCTCTCTTGTTGCTGCCATATCCCACCCTGCACCTGTCACTTAGCAGACAATGAACCTTCATCTGTTCCTTTAATCAAAGGATCAAAGGAGGGTGAAGTCATGGCTGCTAAATGAAATGAAAAGTGTCTTTGATATAACTTTCTCAAGCAAGAAGGAAACCACGATGTTTTTCACTTCTTAAAACTTTCTTGGCCAGGCACAGTGGCTCATGCCTGTAATTCCAGCACTTGGGGAGGCCAAGGTGGGTAAATCGCTTGAACCCAAGAACTTGAGAGCAACCTGGGCAACATAGGGAGATCTCATCTATACTAAAAAATAAGCATTAAAAAAATTCGGCCGGGCATGGTGGCTCACGCCTGTAATCCCACCACTTTGGGAGGCCAAGGCAGGCGGATCATGAGGTCAGGAGATTGAGACCATCCTGGCTAACACTGTGAAATCCCGTCTCTACTAAAAATACAAAAAATTAGCCAGGCATGGTGGTGGGAGCCTGTAGTCCCAGCTACTCGGGAGGGTGAGGCAGGAGAATGGAGTGAACCTGCGAGGTGAAGCTTGCAGTGAGCTGAGATAGAGCCACAGTACTCCAGCCTGGGCAACAGAGCAAGACTCTGTCTCAAAAAAAAAAAAAAAAAAAAAAACAGCAGGGCATGGTGGTGCACACCCGAAGTCCCAGCTACTAGGGAGGCTGAGGTGGGAGGATTGCTTATACCCAGGAGATCGTGGCTGCAATGAGCCATGATCATGTCACTACACTCCAGACTGGGTGAGAGAGCACAACTCTGTCTAAAAAAAAAAGTTCTTATTAAATTTACATTTAGCATAATTTACCTGATCATTTAAAAATGTATATTGAAGAATGTTTTGAAACTATGCCAAGTTGTTTACTTTTATTTTAAAGAGAAACGTATATAATAAATAAAACTAGTGTCACGTCCTTCAGTTATCCCTGTTGGAATGATAAGAATATTTCTCTACATCCCTACCTAGCTAAATTTGTTTTTCCTTGACAATCACCATTCGGCATATGTTTTTAAAAGCTTCTTTCTTATTGAATTATGTGACTTTTCTGGCTACTTAGGTTACCGATATTATAATATTCTGCTCTTATTAATTGCAATGCACATAGTTTTAGTTATATTCTGGTGGAACAGGCTTTTATGAACTAACCTAGAAACGTAAGTGCCCCTCTTATCCTTGTTTCCATGGGGAAATGCACTTCAAATAACCAGCTAGCATACAGACTGTTAGAATACAAGCCATTTGTACAACACTGGCTGCCTGGGACCGTGAAGGCCTATGACTTATTTGCCACATGATATGCAGCAGCAAAGCAGTTAAATGTGCTTTTCACTTTCATGTTACCACACAGATGTTTCAAGGTTTTTGTAAGCTAATGGAAGAATGAAAATGCTCCAGCAAAAAAACCACAATAAATCAACAAGGTGAAGTAACCATTAAACTCCGTAAGCTTCATGCATTTGTGCATCCAAAGAAAATTTTATGGGACAACATGCAGAAAACAGATTTTTTTCTTTTCGTTTTATGTTTGGTAAAGCTTTTCTAATTCAAAGCATAAATCTAAGAAAGAATGCTAAGAACTCACAGGTGCTAAGTAACAACAAAATTTGACCTAGGGGCAGTCTAACTATAAAATACAGGAAATAGAAAGTAGAGAATGACTGCAAATATCTCACAGCCAATTACTACCTAATTTATACTAAGCAAATTAAAATAGGATAGTACAAATTAAAAACAGGAAGTTATTTAATGAAGATCAATTTGGACCATTTAGAAAAAATCGTATTAGCTTAACAGCAGCTTAACTGTTCTGAGTGGAATTTTTCAAAGCAGCCACCAGGATTAAGTAACTGTACAAGTTTTGTGTATTTCTCTCTTATTAACAAGAATATGGTAGCAGAGACAATAAAAAGGGATGGGACACCAAGTATCAAAATAACATTTTTGGCAAAAGTGAAATATACGATGTAAAACAAAGATGAAAAGAAAGTAGTACCAGAAAAATTGAGATATTTGTTATGTGTTTCCAAAAACCTGAAATTAAAGTAACACTCCTACATGGTGTCCAGAAACCACACTCTGCGAGGACACAAAGAAAAAAGATACCAAGAAGAAGTAAAAGAAGATCACATTTCTGAGACCTTTTCTAGGGTCCACAAACACAGACATAAGAAAAAGGTTGAGTAGCAAAACATGGTTTGTGAAGTAGAAAAGTAGAAACAAAACAAAACAGGGAACATCTGGAAATAATAGATGATAACAGAAGGCCAACATGGAGACTATTCCAAGAAACTGAAAAAACCAAACTTCTGTTGAGCATTTAGATGCATTCCTATTTGCCCAAATCCATGATCTACCCTGAGGCATTTGCTGCTCATCTTGGTGCCTGGGAGTGAGGATTGAGGATCGATGCACATAGTACTTTTTGGGGTTGAAGCCGTGAGGTCCCTCTGCACTCATCTTATTGCAGCATTAGGATACCATAGGGAGAGCTCAAGACAGGGACACTGGTAGCTCTTCTGGCTTAACTTTCTTTTGTTATTGAAATTGTACATCGGGGTTTGGTGGTAGAGATGGGGAGAGGGTGGGACAGGGGGAAGAAACAGGCCTAGGTAGCTTCTAGGACCTTATAGAGACAAAGGACCTGCAACAAATGACCACAGAGAGCTGAGGGTTTTGTTCAATGCATACACCAAAGAGGACTTCATCAAAGTCTGAGGTGGGTTTAGAGCAGTCAAATTAAGCAAAGGCCCAAAATTCCTTTGACTCTCATTGTGGTTTTTTTAAGTAACTGGTAAATTCAAGGCCTATCTGAGGCAGTCATAAAGATGAACTCCTTGTGAAATGGGCCATGTGAACAATGCTGTGTCCATGAAGGTTTTGTCAGTTAGGATGATTTTGGCAGCAAGAAACAGAAAAATCAGACATACGACTTAAATCATAAAGACATTAACAGTTCACTATGAAGTCCAGGTAGGCAGTCCTGTGGGTGAGTTGATGGTTCAGTTATGTCAAGGATCCAGCTCTTTCTATCCTTGACCCCATTGCTCTCAGCACACACTGGTGTTTATCTTCATGGTCAGAGCTTGAGCACCACATTTTTCTACTATGGCTTTTAAAGCTGAAAGTGATGGGAAGAGGACAAAAAAGGCTTTCTGAACTTTGCGTGCTGCTCTTATCAGAAAGGAAAAATTCCCCTGAATTCTTAGGCAGATTCTCCTTAAAGCTCATTGTTCAGAACTGACTCATATGCTAACCCCTAGGCCAATGACTTTCGAGGGAGAACTCAGTTGCTGTGATTGGCTTAGAATAATTGAACTGTAGCTGGACACGTTGCCGGGGTTGGGCATATTGCAGCTGGAATGAAGTTGGGATTCTGTTATCAAGAAGATAAAATTGAGTAAATTTGGATTTTGGGACAGGGTAAATAGGTACATAAGAAGCCTAAGCAAACTGTTATATAAATTATAGAAATGTTTATGATGCTGCTGTTATTTGGATGGAAAATGCAACAGTCAGGATAAGCTAAAGTAATGCTGTGGGAACAAACAAGCCCAAATAAACAGAGGTTTATTTCCTGCTCACGTCATACATCTATTATGAGTCAGCTGCAAATCTGCTCCACACATAGACCCAGACTCATAGAGCAGGTCTTATATTGGCTATAGCTGGTCTTACAGTAGAGGAATAAAAGATGCAGCAAACCAGGTGCTGGTTCTTAACATTTCTGCTCCAAAGGGACATATGTCACTTTTCCTCACAATTTATTGCCTAGAGCAAGCAAATTGACAGTGCTAGACCTTAACAGCCAGGGAAGTTATCATCGTTCTGCAGGAAGGTGAACTCAGGGAGGGGCAACAAGTATTTCAAATGATAATGCAACCTACCAAAAAGATGGATGTGTATTTAGCCATCATTCACTTAAATATGGTCATGCACATTTGTGACTCAGTATTGTTTTTTTTTTTTTTTTGAGATGGAGTCTTGCTCTGTTGCCCAGGCTGGAGTGCAGTGGCACGATCATGGCTCACTGCAACTTTCACCTCCTGGGTTCAGGCTATTCTCTTGCCTCAGCCTCCTAAGCAGCTGGGATTACATGCAAAACCCCGTCTCTACTAAAAATACAAAAATTAGCATTAAGCTTTATGACAGCAGTCTTGCTTCAGTTTTTCTGTTGCCATTAAAAGCACAGCAGGCAGACCTTGCCATTTATCCCATGATGGCATGCTGCCTGAAGAACAAAGTCAATGTACAACATTTGTTATTTTCCTCTTTGTTAAATATTTTTTGATAGAATAAACAATATCACAATATTAAAATGATTTAAAATGGCCATTAAAAAATACCATTTCCTGGGATCCATCTCTCTTTTCTTCCCTCGGCTTTAAGCCCTTCTGAATGCAGAAAGGACTGTATCCTCTCAACATCTCATATTCTCTTTTTCTTCTAGTGTTAGGCTGGCTCAAGGGAGAGCCTTCACACAACCACAATAGCCTAACCTGCACAGTTCAAATATGTCCTAGTTGGAAAAAGCATAGAGTTTTACTGTTGAGAAGCTAGTTTAAACCGTGGGCAAACCCCATACGTTCTAAAGCTCTATTCTAGTCCTCCCAGGACACAGCCTGATCATGTCCTTGCAAAGCAGCCCTCTTCCAGAGCATTCTTTCTTGCATCCTCAGGATGAGAATCGGGGCAATTATGTAACGATCCGTGATCTCCCTGTAATAATTACAGGAGGAAATACTGCTTTTCCTGTTGCCTAGGGCTTTGGAGAAGCATCCAAAGGAAGCTTTTTGCTCTTATGGCATATTTTAACTTACTCTGTGATTAACAAAATCCCATGGCAACATATTATACAGAAATCATACATGACTTATTTGAAATAGTTAATGGTTTAACTTTTTTGATGTTTAAATAACTCAAAATGAGCTAGAATGAGGAGTACATAAAGGTATTTTTCCTGCATTTCTAAATCAAGACCTGTGAATACGCAATATTATGTAATCTATTAACTTTCTAAAATTGTGATAAATATATATAATATCAAATTTACCATTTAACTATTTTTAAACGTTAGGTCCGTGGCATTCAGTACGTTCACATTGTTGTGCAACTATCAGCACTATCCACTTTCAGAACTTTTCATCATCTGAAACAGAAGCTCTGTGCCCATTAAACACTAACTGCCCATTTTCCCCACTCCCCCAACCACAATCCTACTTTCTATCTCTATGAATTTGACTACTGTAGGTATCTCACATAAGTAATCATACAGCATTTGTCTTTAGTGACTACCTTGTTTCACTCAGCATAATGTCTTTCAGGTTCATCCATGTTGTAGCACCTGAGAGAATTTCCTTACTTTTTAACTCTATTAAGGAGTTTTTTTTTTTTTTTTTTTTTTTTTGGTACAAGGTCTCACTTGGTTGCCCGGGCTGGAGTGCAGAGTGCAGTGGCTCTATCATAGCACACTGTAGCCCTGAACTTCTGGGCTCAAGGAATCCTCCCACCTCAGCCTCCCAAGTAGCTGGGGCTACAGGCAGGCACCACCATGTCCAGATAATTTCAAAATTTTCTGTAGAGAAAGAGTCTCATTATGTTGCCCAGGTTTGTCTCAGACTCCCTCCTAGCCTCAAGAGATCGTCCCGTTTCAGCCTCCCAAAGCACTGGTATTACAGGAGTGAGCCATGATACCTGGCCTAAGTCTATTAACTGTTAAACTGACATAGATGATAATGTACTAAAAAGCATCTTGTTTTTTTTAAAAAAAAAAATTTTGTTTTCTTTTAAATTTACATACAGGCAGATTCACTTTGTTTGATGTATAGTTCTACGTGTTTCAACGTATGCATAGGTTTGTGTAATCCTAATCATGGTACAGAATCCACAAAAGTTCCCTCATTATATCCTCCCCCCAACTCTAACCCGGGGCTAACCATGAATCAGTTCTTCCTCCCTTTTGCCTTTTCCAGAATGTCACATAAATGGAATCAATACATGTAAATATTTACCCATGTCATTGTGTGTATTAATAGTTCGTTCCTTTTTGGCCAGGCGTGGTGGCTCATGTCTGTAATCCAAGCACTTTGGGAGGCTGAGGCAGATGGATCACCTGAGGTCAGGAGTTCGAGACCAGCCTGGCCAACATGATGAAACCCCATCTCTACAAAAAATACAAAAATTAGCCAGGTGTGGTGGCACGCGCCTGTAACCCCAACTACTAGAAAGCCGGAGGTGGGAGAATCACTTGAACCCGAGAGGTAGAGGTTACAGTGAGCTGAGATAGTGCCACTGCACTCTAGGCCGGGAGACGCAGTGAGACTCCATCTCAAAAAAAAAAAAAAAAAAAAAAAAAAAAAAAAAAGCTTTGCTCCTTTTCATTGCTGAAAAGTATACCATTGTATGGAGGTACCAGAGTTTGTTTCTCCAAAAACTGAAAGGCATTTGGGTTGTTTCCAGTTATGGATCATTCTGAATAAAGCTTCTATAAACATTCATGCACAGGTTTTTGTATGAATTTCTCTAGGGTAAATAGCTAGGAGTGCGACTGCTAAATCATGTGGGAACTGTATGTTTAATAGCAGCCGCCAAATGGTTTTCCAAAGTGGCTGTACCATTTTGTACTCCCACCAGTGATTATGAGTTCCAGCTGCTCCATATCATCTCCAGGACTCCAGTACTGTCAGTTGTGTGTGTTGAGTCATTCTAATAAGTGTGCAGACGTATCTCATGGTTTTCTTTTGCACTCCTCTAATAAATGATGCTGTACATCTTTTCATCCTTTCATGTGATTTCTCATTCATGTATCTTCCTTCATGAAGTGTCTGTACACATCTGTTGCCCATTCTTTATTCAGTTTTTCCTTATTGCTAAGTTTTGAGAGTTCTTTATATATTGTGGCTATAAGCCCTTTGTTAGATATGTGATTTGTAAGTATTTTTTTCCAAGTCATCTTTTTATTACCTTAACAGTGTATTTTGCAGATGACAAGTCTGTTAGTTTATTTTGATGAAGACCCACTTATCCATTTAAAAATTTGATTATATTTAGTGTCATATCTAAAAATTCTTTGCCTAACCCAAGGTATTATTTTCTCCTAGTAATTTTATAGTTTTACATTGTACATTTAGGTCTACAGTTCATTTTGAGTGAATTTTTGTACAAGAAGTGAGGTATAGCTGAGGTTTTTACATGTGGTTGCTGGACGGTTCTAACATCTTTTGTTAAAGAAGACTATCCTTTCTCCTAAAAATTACCTTCCTCTTTTGTTAAAAATCAATTGACCATAGGCTGGGCGTGATGGTTCATGCCTATAATCCTAGCACTTTGGGAGGCTGAGGCAGGAGGATTGTTTGAGGCCTAGAGTTCGAGACCAGCTTGGGCAACAAAGCAAGATCCCCATCCCTACAAGAAATAAAACAAATTAGGGCTGGGCACAGTGGCACACACCTGTAATTTAAGCACTCTGGGAGGCTGGGGCAGGCAAATCACTTGAGGCCAGCAGTTCGAGACCACACTGCACAACATGGTGAAACCCTGTCTCTACTAAAAATACAAAAAATCAGCCAGGTATGGTGGTGCACTCCTGTAATCCCAGCTATTTAGGAGGCTGAGGCATGACAGTTGCTTGAGCCCAGGAGGCAGAGGTTGCAGTGAGCCAAGACTGCATCACTGCACTCCAGCCTGGGACACAGAGTGAGACCTTATCTTAAAATAAAATAAAAATAAACTAGCCCAGGGCAGTGGCACATGCCTGTAGTCCCAACTACTCAGGAGGCTGAGGCAAGGAGGATGGCTTGAGCCCAGGAGTTTGAGGCTGCAGTGAATCATGACCACAACAGTGCACTCCAGTCTAGGTGACACAGTGAGAAGATCCTGTCTAAACAAACAAACAACAAAAAAAAAATTGACTGTATTTGTGAGGGTTTAATTCTGGACTCTTCTATTTCACTGATATATGTGGTTACCATCTTGTGAGTGTCACACCGTCTTGTGTCACAATGTCTTGATTCTTGTACCGTTAAAGTAAATCTTAAAATCAAGTAAAGATGAGTCTTCCAATTTTTTTCTGCTTCAAAACTACTTTGCCTTTTCATCTAAATTTTACAACAATCTTGTCTATGTCTACAAAAGGTCTTGCTTGGGAGTTGGCTTAGAATTCACTAATACTATAGATATACTAGGGAGATTTGAAATCATAACTAGGGATGAGTCTTCTAACTCATGAACAGTATTTCTTCTTTTATTCAGATCTTTGATTTCTTAAATCAGTGTTTCTAGTTTTTAGCATATAGATTCTACAGATATCTTATTAGACTTTAAGTATTTTATTTTGGGGCAACTATTATAAATAGTACTTCTTTTAAAATGTTGATGTTGATATTTAATAACACTTGAATGGGGTATGAGGATTATATGGTAGTTATGTATCCCGTTTAGCTTCCTCTTCTGAGAGCTCAATTATAGTTAACGTAGAATGTCCCTGTTTGTGAGAAACACATATTCAAGCATTCAACACCGAAGAGGCTCAGGTCAGTAAATTACTCTCAAACAGCTGGGCAGGGGTAGTTCTTTGTACTATACTTGCAAATCTTCACTAACTCTCAGAATGTTAGAGAGTTATTTAATTGAAATACAAAGCTGAATAAATTGAAATAAATTGAAAATACAAAGCTGAATAAGGGGCAAATAATGTATACTCTGAAGAAGTTAAACATGAGATCTATATGATCCAGAGAGTGAGGGAGCACTTCACTATGCAATTCCAGGGGCTGAAGAGACCAAGAAGCGGGCAGAACAAGACAGACTAGAAACTATTAAACAACCCATTTAACCAACTACCCAGATTAACAGATACATACTCTAATTCCCTGAGTTAAGCAGTCAACTAACTACCCAATTACCCCCAACTGCCACAATGACTGAAGTCCCCCATATGCTAACTGCTTGCTGCTGTAGACTGCTCTCTAGCAGAGCTGAGAGCTCCATCAGTTGAGTTATATATTTTATATATTTGCCAAGGACCAACTGTGTTTGGCCTTAACTCTACTTGTATTTGTTACTGTAAGTACAGTTTAAATAAAAACTGTGACATTAAAATAATAAAATGATGTTGAATTGCTCATTGCTAACATATAGCAATGTGATTTTTATGTTAATCATGCATTCTGCATTGCACCTGTGCTAAACTAATTAGTTCTAGCAGTTTTTTTTTGCAGATTCCTTCAAATCTTCTACATAAACACTGATATTGTTTGTGAATAGAGAAAATTCTGCTTTATTTTCTCCAATCTGTATGCCTCTTACTTCTGTTTCTTGCCTCATCACACTGGCCAGGACTTTTAGTACGATGTTAAACAGAAACACTAAGAACAGGCATTTTTGCCTTTTTCCCAATCTTAGGCAAAGTAATTAGCCCTTCACCATTAAGAACGATGTTAGCGGCCAGGCATGGTGGCTCATGCCTGTAATCCCAGCACTTTGGGAGGCCAAGGCGGGCGGATCACCTGAGGTCAGGAGTTCAAGACTAGCCTAACCAACATGGAGAAACCCTATCTCTACTAAAAATACAAAATTAACCAGGCGTGGTGGCACATGTCTGTAATCCCAGCTACTCAGGAGGCTGAGGCAGGAGAATCACTTGAACCCAGGAGGTGGAGGTTGTGGTGAGCTGAGATTGCGCCATTGCACTCCAGCCTGGGCAGTAAGAGTGAAACTCCATCTCAAAAAAAAAAAAAAAAAATGATGTTAGCTGCCAAGTTTTTTTTAATAGTTCCATTTATTAAATTAAGGAAGTTCTCTTATATTCATACTCTCACATTCTGTTGAATTTTGTTTTATCAAGAACAAATGTAGAGGTTGGGCATGATGGCTAATGCCTGTGATCCCAGAACTTTGGGAGGCCGAAGCGGGAGGACTGCTTGAGTCCAGGAGTTCAAGATCAACCTGGGCAACACAGTGAGACCCTGTCTCTATAAAACAGCTAAAAAATTAGCCAAACTTGGTGGTGGGCACTTGTAGTCCTAGCTACTTAGGAGACTGAGGCACGGTTGCTCGAGCCCAGGAGGTCGAGGCTGCAGTGAGCTGTGATTGCCACCACTGCACTCCAGACTGAGCTACAGTGAGACCTTGTCTTAAAAAAATAAATAAAAAGAATGGATGTTGAATTGTATCAAATGGGTTTTCTGCATCTATTCATATAATCATGTTTCTCTACTTTAATCTGTTAATATGGTAGACTACATTGATTTTCAAATGTGGGAAAAACCTTGTATTCCTGAAAGAAAAAATTTATTTATATATTGCTGCATTCAATTTGTCAATATTTTGTTGGGGATTTTTGTGTCTGTTTCAAGACATTGATCTTATCTTTGAAATATCTTTCTCTGGTAATGTTAGGGTAATGCTGGCTCTTAAAATGAGTTGGAAATTCTTTCTTTCTCCTCTATTTGCTGGAAGAGATTGTACAGAATTGGTCTTATTTATTCCTGAAATCTGAGCCTGGAATTTTCTTTTTTGGCTAATGGTTTTCCAGCCTTCTACATTCTTGCTGAGTTTCTGTCTACTTGTTTCATTGATTACTGAGAGGAACATTGAAATTCCCATCTACAATTGCAGATTTATCTATTTCTCCTTTCAATTTTATTAGTTTTTGTTTTATGTACAGTATTTTGACAGTCTGTTGTTAGCTGCATACATAATGTTTTCTGAGTGAAGTGACCACTTTATTAGTATGCAATTTACCTCTACAAACTTGTTAATTTTCCTTGTTCTGAAGTCTATTTTATCTGATTAATATACCCATTCCAGCTTCCTTTTGATTAGTCATTACATGGTGTACCTTTCTTTTCCTTTTTGAGATGGAGTCTCACTTCATCACCCAGGCTGGAGTGCAGTCGCAGGATCTTGGCTCACTGCAACCTCTGCCTCCTGGGTTCAAAGGATTTTCCTGCCTCAGCCTCCCATGGAGGCACCCTCCACCATGCCCATCTATTTTTTTTTTTTTAGTAGAGATAGGGTTTCACCATGTTGGCCAGGCTAGTCTCGAACTCCTAACCTCAGGTGATCTTGCCCACCTTGGCCTCTCAAAGTGCTGGGATTACAGGCATGAGCCACTACACCCAGCCAATCTTCATGTGGTGTATCTTCCTCCATCCTTTTACTTTTTACATACTTACATCATTTAAAGTGGACTTCTAATATATAGCATATAGTTGGGTCTTATATTCTTAACCAAAATGACAAACTCTGTCTTTTAAATGGTGTTTCTAGAACATTTACATTTAATGTAACTGTTAATATAGTTGGATCTATCATTCTATTATTTGTTTTCTGTTTGTCCCCCTTTTTAATTCATTCCTGTTTCTCCTTTTCTGAATTGTTTTTTTTTTTTTTTTTTTTTTTTTTTTTGAGAGAGGGAATTGTTCCGTTGCTCAGGCTGGAGTGTAATGTTATGATCTCTGTTCACTGCAACCTCTGATTCCAAGACTCAAGCAATCTTCCTGCCTCAGCCTCCTGGGTGGCTGAGACTATATGAATACATCACTATGTCTGGCTAATTTTTTAATACTTTGTTTTGGAGAGATGGGGTCTTGCCATGTTGCCCAGGTTGCTCTCTAACCCCTGGGCTCAAGGAATCTGCCTGCCTTGGCCTCTCAAACTGTTGGGATTACAGACATGAACCACTGTGCCTGGCTCTTTCCTGGATTCTTTTGAATTATCTGAGTATCCTTTGGTTTTCTATTTTATCTCTTGGCTTTAAAAATAACTATATATATTTTTTGTTTTGTTTTTGTTTCTGAGACGATGTCTCGCTCTGTTGCCAGGCTGGAGTGTAATGGCACGATTTCGGCTCACCGCAACCTCTGCCTGCAAGGGTTCAAGTGATTCTGCCTCAGCCTCCCCAGTAGCTGGGACTACAGGCATGCACCACCATGCCCAGCTAATTTCTGTACTTTTAGTAGAGATGGGGTTTCACCATGTTGGCCAGGATGGTCTCGATTTCTTGACCTCTTGATTCACCTGCCTCGGCCTCCCAAAGTGCTGGGATTACAGGTGTAAGCCACCATGTCTGGCCAAAAATAACTATATACTTTAATAATATTTTAAATTATTGCTCTAAGGATTCTAATATATGTACTCAACTTTTATAAGTAACTAAGAATATTATATCATTTCAGATAAAATGTGGGGAACTTTCAATACAGGTCCTTTTACATTCCACCTTTTATGTTGTAGTTGTCATGTGCATTATATCTACATACACCAAAAATCCCACTATCAATGTTACAATGTTTGCTTGCACCCATTATACATATTTTAAAGAACTTATGATGAGTAAAAAGTATATTTATCCATATATTTACTGTTTCTGTTGCCCTTCTTTCATTCCTGAAGTTTTGAGTTTCCTTCTGGTATTATTTCCTTTCCACCTGAAGAATTTCCTTTAGTATTTCTTTTAGTGCAGCTGCATTATTTTCCCGTCTTCTGGGAAGGAATTGTTTTGCCTGCATTCCTGAGGAATATTTTTACAGAATATAGAATTCTGGGTTGATATTTCTTTACTTTCAGCATCAAAAAAATGTTTTGCTGCTTTCTGACCTCCATGATTTCTGATGAGAAATCCAGTCATTTTAGTCATTTTGCCTTTATATACGTAATATGTCATTTTTCTCTTTCAATTTTTTAAGGCAGTGACTTGCTCTGTCACCGAGGCTGGAGTGCAGTGGCACAATCTCGGCTCACTGCAACCTCTTACCTCCTAGGCTCAAGCAATTCTCCCACCTCAGCCTCCTAGGTAGCTAGGACTACAGGTGTGCATCACCATGCCCAGCGAATTTTTGTATTTTTTTTTAGAGATGGTTTTGCCATAGGCTGGTCTTGAACACCCAGGCTTAAGCAATTTGCCTGCCTTGGCCTCCCAAAGGACTGGAATTACAGGCATGAGTCATCACACCTACCCACATTTAAAAATTTTTCAGCAAAATATTTAATTTTCAGCAATTAAATTTGAACGCATCAATATGTAGTTTTGTTTGTATGTTTGTTTATTTTAGTGCATCTTGTTTGGGGATTTCCTGAGCTTCCTGAATCTTTACATTCAAGTCTTTTGCCAAATTTTAAAGTTTTTATCCTTTTTTTTTGTTTTTGTTTTTTTTAATATTCATGTGCACCAGTATCTTCCTCCTGTTCTGGGACACCAAAGACATAAATGTTAATCTTTCTGATATTGTCCCACAAGTATGCAAGTGTTATTTTTTTCAATCATTTTTCCTCTCTGTTGTTCAAACGCGATAATATACCTTGATTTTGATCCTTTTTTTTTTTTTTTTTAGATGGAGTCTCGCTGTGTCGTCCAGGCTGGAGTGCAGTGACGTGATCTTGGCTCCCTGCAAGCTTCGTCTCCTGGGTTGATGCCATTCTTCTGCTTCAGCCTCCCGAGTAGCTGGAACTATAGGCGCCCACCACTACGCCCAGCTAATTTTTTTTTTTTGTATTTTCAGTTGAGACAGGGTTTCACTGTGTTAGCCAGGATGGTCTCAATCTCCTGATCTCGTGATCTCCCCGTCTCAGCCTCCCAAAGTGCTGGGATTATAGGTGTGAGCCACCGCACCCGGCTGATCTTGATCTTTTAAGATCAATGACTCTTGTCATTTCCATTCTGTAAATGAGCCCATCCAGCAAAGACTTTAATTTTAATGATGCAGTTTTCAGTTTGTATATAACCACTTTGTCCTTCCTTCCCACCTTCTTCCCCTTCCTTCACTCTGAAACATAATTTAGTTTTACTAAGAACTACATTATGAAAATCTTTCCAGGTAAGTACATACCAATTTACTTTAGTTTTATTCTAGTAAAATACACGTAACATAAAATTTATCATCTTAACCATTTTTGGTATACGGTTCAGTAGTGTTAAGTACTTTCACGTTGTTGTGCAGGCAGTCTCCAGAGCTCTTCTTGCCTTGCAAAACTGATACTCCATACCCATTAAACAACAACTCCCCAATCCCCGCTCCCCATGGCACTTTCTTGTAGCTTCTATTTTTATCCAGATAATTTTTCTTTTCATTCATTTCAAGAGTGTTCTGTCTTACTTCTTCCTGCTCTCTTACTGCTATTATGTACTTTTCAGATTCCTAGTTGTGTTTTCTTTCAAGGGTTTTTGGTTGTAATCATTGGGAAAGATAAAGTGATATGTGCTGCTCACTCCATCTGAACTGGAAATTAAAGTCTCAACTCCTTTTTTATTTAATCAATCAATTAATTAATTTTTTTGAGACAGGGTCTCGCTCTGTTGCCCAGGCTGGAGTGCCGTGCCATGATCAAGGATCACTGCAGCTCTGACCCCTGGGCTCAGGTGATCCTTCCACCTCAGACCCGTGAGTAGCTACACCTGGAACTTAGCTGCAATGGCTGCTTTGAAGTCACTGTCTGATAGGTTTAACATCTGAATTATTTTGGGACTGGCTTTTTTCTTGCAAGTTGGTGAGATTTTCCTGGTTCCTTATATGTTGAGCAATTTGATTATTCTTAAATGTTTTATATATGTTACAAGTCTCTGAGTCTTGTTAAAGTCCTTTGGTGAATGTTTACTTTGTTGTTTTAGCTGCCAATCAACCTAGTTGGTTCAGATCATAAGTTTGGATATACCCTTAGTAAGCAGTGGCTTTAGTGTCACTTCAGTTTGCAAAGGTTTTGCAGTGCGACTTGGATCCACCTCACATGTGTACCACCCAGGTGGTCATTCTGGTGGTAGGCTACACTATAGCCAGTTCTCAGAGCCTTTGCTGTATTGCTTTGGGTCAGCTCCATGCATGAGCAGCTGGGGGTGGAGCCGAGGACTTTATACACAGCTTTTTAGGAACTTTTCCTTGAGCTTCCTCTTTTCTGTGATTTCCCTCACACTCTCCTGCTGCCAAGAGCCTCTTTTTCTGCTTGTGTGGCTAGAAAAGTAGAAACTCAAAGTTTTATCCCCCTTGCATTGTAGTCCACTTTTCGTGACTGAGTCCACGCCTAGTATAAAGTGTTGAAAGAACAGAGAGCAACAACAATAACAGAAATAACAGGGCTCCATTTATGAGTCCTTATGGTCAGAGAGAATTTCTCCCTCAGAGTTTTTGGTGCCCGTGTGTCTCCTGCTGCTGCTGTTGCCACCACTATCTCTGCACTGCAAGAGAGATGTTGCAGGACTGGGGTCTGACTTGGGGAAGGGCTGGGAGAGGAAAAATCCTGGAGGATTTCCCCAACTATATCCACCTCACAGGGAGTCTCCCTTCCTAGTCCTGTAACAGAAGGTTTCCCTTAGAGCTTTTTCTGTCCACACCCACTGTGCACTAGACCTTTTAGTCTCTAGGCCAGGAGATACAGAAGAAACACACAAAAACCCAGGACCTCACCTCTGTATGGATTATCCCTCAGTCTTTACTTCCCTCTTTACTTCCCTCCCCAGTATGCCTGCTATTTACTTTTCAGACTCCTAATTGTTTTATGTTTTCCTTCAGGGGTTTTTGGTTGTAATCATTGGGAAAGGTAAAGTGGTATGTGCTGCTTACTCCATCTGAAGTGGAAATTAAAGTCTCAACTGTCTTTTTAATTAATTAATTAATTATTTTTTTGAGACAGAGTCTCGCTCTGTGATCCAGGCTGGAGTGCAGTGGCACGATCAAGAATCACTGCAGCCTTGACCTCCTGGGCTCAAGCGATCCTTCCACCTCAGAGTAGCTGGGACCTACAAGTACACACCCCCATACCTGGCTAATTTATTTTTTGTAGAGACAGAGTCTCACTATTTTGCCCACGATTGTCTCAGACTCCTGGGCTCAAGTGATCTTATTGCCTCAGCCTTCCAAAGTAGTGTGATTACAGGCAAGAACCACCATGCCCAGCTTATTTTATTTTTTAAGCTACTTGATACTATTCCTCAATCAGAGAAACAAAGTTGTTGGGAAGTAAGCATGAAAGTAATACGATACTTTATCATTTCTTACTACTGATAGTAATATTATAAGTGATATTAGATATTGTTAAAATAATTATCAATACAACAGAGCACAGACAAATCCACTATGAGCCATACAGGCTATGAGCTCCTAAGACAGAGCTAAGATTTCTTCATCATTGACTTTTCTTCTTTGTTTCTGGTCATCAGAAACTGCTATATCCCTACTTCATTTCTGATTCATAAAATTATAACCTTCACAAATACACCTCAGAGCTTGAACAAAACAAAAACAATAAAATGCATAAGACTAAACATGCATTATTTACATGTTTTACACAAAGAAATAACTCTGTGTGCTGTTCCACCAGGCAAGTTGCAGCTACAAAGAGACAGCAGAAGTCAAAGAAGAATTCTTAAAGGCTTCTCCTGAACCATCTTATAGCCTTCAGAAATTATGTGAATTGGGTACTTATTTAAATAATTCACTAGCAGGAATACAGACTAACTTTTTGTTTTTAAAAATGAGCCAATCCCAAAAAGTATAGCTAAGATTAGGTTTAGGGTCAAAATTATGCCCAATTTTATTCATCATTTCTAAAAAAGGAAAGATGAGTCTTCCAGGAAACATGGATGGGACATAAAATGCGTTCCTCCACTTCTGCCCCTGAGAAATAACAAACAAGGCCAAACAAACACTGAGAAGGAAACATCTATAATGAAATCAGGGCAGCCACAATTCCATTGAATAGACTCTGAAGAACATTTATCAAACACAATGAAATGGGGACCAAAAAACTGAAGGAGGGTGCTGAGATTTGACACTCATCTCATCTTACGCAAGATACAGGGAGTGTGCTGTGAGCCCTCTCAACAATGCTTAGATATGGTTAGAGTAGGGTGTGCATGAACTCAGCAGGGGTGGTGACCACTCATTATATACCCAGCTTGCAGGTGAAGAAGGTTTGAAGAATACCCTTTCAGCATGCTTTGAAAACAAATCTTATTGAAGTTTAATATACACACAAAAATGTATTAAGTGGACACACCCATGTAACTAGCATTACCTTGAGGCAGGAGAACAGGGTCTGGAGACAGGGAGCCTAATGGCAACTGCAGCTGACTTCTGGGAGTTGGACAGAAAGGAAAACCCCACCTCTCCATGCCCAAGTGACAAGGGACCAGAGGTCCCTCCCTCTACAAATCCCCCTCTCCCACACGTCACAAATGGGAAATGCCTCTGATTGATCACAGGCCAAGCTTCCACTCCAGCCTCTGACTGGCAACGGGCCAAGCTTCCACTCTAGCCTCTGACTGATCGTGGGTCAATCCTTCATTTGCATAGTGTGTAACCTATCAGAGGCTTTTAAAAGGTACTTGAGGGTGTTACCAAATTCTTTTAGTTCATAAAAACCCTAAAGAACATTGCAACTGGGGATCTTGAGCCACTTGCTTGAGCTTGCTCCCACTCTGTGGAGCGTACTTTCGCTTCAATAAATCTGTGCTTTCAGCCGGGCGCTGTGGCTCATGCCTGTAACCCCAGCACTTTGGGAGGCTGAGGTGGGCAGATCACGAGGTCAGGAGATTGAGACCATCCTGGCCAACATGGTGAAACTCTGTCTCTACTAAAAATACAAAAATTAGCTGGGCATGGTGGCATGTGCCTGTAGTCCCAGCTACTTGGGAGGTTGAGGCAGGAGAATCGCTTGAATTGGGAGGCGGAGGTTGCAGTGAGCCAAGATCGCGCCACTCTACTCCAGCCTGGTGATAGAGCGAGACTCCATCTCACACACACGAAAAAAATCTGTGCTTTCATTGCTTCATTCTTTTGTTGCTTTGTTTGTGCATTTTGTTCAATTCTTGTTCAACATGCCAAGAACCTGGACAACTTGCTGTCAATACTTTCCATCTGGTAATATATATTGGTGAACCAGCCAGGAAGTAAGCCCAGTTGGCAGGGGTTTAGATTTCTTTTTCTCCTTCTTTTTATCAAGGTTGCCATTTGCAGGCATGGGTCGGGCAGTTAAAAGCCACTAGGACACCCGCTGCTTGAAGTCTCCCATGACAGGATAACTCAGTCATGGAACAGGACATCTAGGTTCTGCCAGGCACAAGACAAATCCATGCAATGGTCAGGTTTGTGTATGTGCAGCAATAATGTCTTTGAGATAATTTAATTCTTTATCTTCTAATTTCTACCCTTGCCTTGCTGATGCTTTGTGGGGACCAGGGACTACAAAATTGTTGCTGCATTTGAGCCCCTCATTACAAATCTGCATGCCCCGTTTGTTTATACATGGGAAGTGCGAAAGTGCGAAAAGGAACAAGCTTAGAGAAGACCCCACATCTTGTTGCTTCTTAAACATTATTTTTCCTGTCCAGACCCCAAAGTAAATTATCAGCCGAAGGGATTCATATACCACCCTCCATCCTATTTGGCTACAAGAAATACTCCACCAACCTTAATGTTATTGATATTAAGATTTTTGGCTACTACCAAAACCCTATGAGAAATGCAGGAAGACATGGTCTATCTAAATTGGTGGGATGCTAAAAGCTGGAGAGTATATCCAGGAACAAAAGGGAATCTCATGGTAGGCCATTGCCTATGAAGGGAAAACATAGAAAGTGGTGCCGGTGCCCACCTAAGGTCAGAGATGTCTGACACTTTAAGACTGGACCTAAAGGGATCCCCCTGGGGATCCAATGGCAAACCCAAGACTTCCCCTCGAGGATGCCCCAGGCAGAAATTGTGGGTCAACAAACAAGCCCTCCTGAGGATCTCTTTTCTCTTCCAGACCATTATGGGAAGCACTCTATTCCACCTGATTCCCCTCTTGGCTGCATCCTAAACCATTGGAATCAATTTGACCCTGACAATCTGAAAAGGAAATGCTTGATTCTTCGTTGTAGTATTGCATGGCCCCAATATCAGCTGGACAGTCTGGAATAATGGCCAGTCAATGGGTTTTTATGAACTATGACACCATTCTGCAATTAGACTTATTTTGCAAAAGACAGTGTAAACGAACAGAAATACCATACATTCAAGCTTTTATGGCTTTGTATCAGAATACTTCCTTCTGTAAGTTTCCCAAGACTTGCCCTCCAACAGAGAGCCCCAAGACTGAGCCAGACATTGTGGATGATCCTCTCTCACAAGGGACACTTGTCTCTTTGGGAGAACCACAGCCACCTCTATATAGCCCCTTGCCAAATGCTCCAACTGTGCAAGGCCAGCCAGAGAAATAAAAAATTGTATGAAGCCCCCAACATAACCGAAGTGGAACACCCTGCTCAGGAGCTCCCCCAGCACTACTGCCTCTTAGGGAAGTAGCAGGAGCAGAAGGGCCAGTTTGAGTGCAAGTCTCATTTTCCATAACTGATATTCAACAATGTAAAGAAAAACTGGGAAGGTACTCTGACGATCCTGGCAAGTTTGTAGATGGGTTCCAAACCTTGGCTCTGGCCTTCAGTTTATCATGGAAAGGTATCCAATTCATTTTAGCATGTTGCTACACTCCTATGGAAAAGGAAAGGAGTTTTGAAGCTGTCCACTGCAAGGCAGAGGGTTTCTGTGCCCGAACCCCCCCTGGGCAATCACCTGGGCCCAGACACAGTGCCCACCACTGACCCTAAATGGGATTGTAATACCCCTGTGGGAATAAACAGGCAAGTAAAGTTTCTTGAGGCACCCCTTGGAGGGATGAAAAAGGGGATAACCAAGACCATAAATTATAAGGTCTGGGAAGTCACATAAGGGAAGGAGGAAAGCCCAGCTATGCTTTATGGCAGTTTAGAAGAGGCCTTCAGAAAAGATACACATTTTGATCCTTCCGCTCCCAAGGGTATGGTGCTAATGGCACAGCATTTTATCAGCCAGTCTACTCTGGACATCAGGTGCAAACTGCAAAAATTGCATATGGGACCACAAACTAATCAAAATCAGCTTCTTGATACTGCCTTTATGATATATATCAATCGTGACCAGGAGGAGGGTAAAAAAGAACAGTGCAGAGAAAAAATGGCAAGCCAAACTTGTGGTAGCCACCACTGGCAATGTCCTAAGTGCCCAAAGAGCATCCAAGTGAACCCAAAGGGCCATAAGGATGATGCCAACAAGGCTCTCGCTTCAAGTGCAAGGAAAATGGACACTGGGCAAAGGACTGCATTAAGACCCTGCCGACAGTGTGAAGGCACCAGTCATGACCCCTGGCAATAGAGAATTGACTGCCCTGGCTCCCACCAAGGGGCTCAGTCAGTCAAGACTCTAGCAGTGCAAAAGAACGAGCTAGATGGAGACTGAATGGGCCTGGGACTTCCTCACTGCCCCTGTCCAGGAACATCATCATTACTACTGAGGAACCCTGGGTAACTGTGGATGTGATGGACAAACAAATTCAGTTTCTTTTCAATACAGGGGCAAGCTACTCTGCTTATTCAGGAAAACACTCCACTAGGACTATGACTATTTTAGGAATGGAAAGGAAAATAAATAAATAAAGGGAAAAATAAAGTCAGGCATTTTATCCCTCCTTTAACCTGCCAATTTGAAAAACACATTTTCCCACAGGAGTTTGTAATAGTACCAAGCTGCCCAGTCCCCTTGAGAAGGGATATTATGGTTAAAATAGGGGCACTGCTACAATTTAGGTACCATCTATCAAGACTGCTAATGGTAAGTGATGCAGGCAATATTCCAGGCCATGTCAACAAACAGGTCAACCACTAGCATGGTATACTGGGAGGCCTGGAAGAGCTAGAATGGCAGTGCCAGTCAAAATACAGCTTAAAGACTCCAGTCATTTTCCCAACCAAAAACAATACCCAATTAAGCTGGAAGCAAGAAAGGGCATATGTAGTTAAGGAGTTGCTTGCCCATGGACTCTAAGACCCTGAAATTCTCCCTACACAATACCCCCATTTTACCTGTTTTAAAGCCTTCAGGAGAATATAGTATGGTACAGGATCTCAGGGCAATTAATGAAGCCATGATCCCTGTCCACCTGTTAGTGGCAGATCCATATAGTCTTTTAACTCAAGGGCCGGGGAACGCAGAATGGTTCTCAGTCCTAGATGTAAAAGATGCTTTCTTTTCCGTTCTTCTGGCCCTGGAATCTCAGTATCTTTTTATTTTGAATGGGAAGATCCTAATGGCAGAGAAAAATGACAATACACCTGGACAATACTCCCTCAGGGCTTTCGGGACAGCCCCCATTTTTTTTGCCTGGGCCTTAGAAAGGGATCTGAGGGATATGCAATTGAGAAACAGGAGTGTACTCCAGTATGCAGATGAGCTTCTTATGTGTAGTCCAAACTGGGAGACATCTGGCCAAAATACTGTAAGAACCTTGAATTTACTGGCAGACAGGGAACACAAAGTGTCCAAAAAGAAGGTTCAATTTACCCTCCAACAGGTCCAATATTTGGGGTATAGCTGTGGGAGTGCTAACCCAGAAATTGGGATCAGAACACAAACCAACAACTTTTCAAAGAAATTGAATGGAGTGACTTTGGGGTGGCCAAGCTGCCTATGGGCAATAGCAGCCACTGCTATTTTAGTGGAGGAAGCCACCCAAATCACCCTGGGTCAACCACTGGAAGTGTTAAGCCCACATCAGGTAAAGTCAGTCCTGGAAATAAAAGGACGTATCTGGATGACGGGAGAAAGGTTAATCAAATACCAGGCTATGATCCTAGACAATCCAGAGGTTACCCTTAAAACCTATAACACCCTGAAATCTAGCTCCATTGCTGCCCAGAGGCCCAATAATTAACAATTCCTGCGAGCAGGTCATCACACACACATATGTCATCCAACATGATTTAAAATCCTCCCAGATTCAGAGGATGACTGATTCACAGATGGCAGTAGCCATCTTCAGGTGGGGAATGCCAGGTTGGATATGCAGTAGTAAATTACAATACCATTACTGAGGCCCAGCTGCTGCCCCCCGGGCACATCGCACAAAAAGCTGATATAATTGCTCTTACCCAAGCCCTGATATTGGGAAAAGGGGAAAAGGTTAACATCTATACAGATGTTAAATATGCATTTCTTTTGGTTCATGCTCATGCTGCAATTTGGAAAGAAAAGAGGACTACTAACTAGTAAACATTCCCCTATAAAGCATGGGTCTGAAATTCTTCAACTATTGGAAGTAATACACTTGTCAAAAGTCATATCCATAATCCACTGTAAGGGGTATCAAAAGGACTTAACCCTTATAGCACATGGGAACAAAAAGGCTAGTATGAAAGCCAAAGCAGCAGCCCACGGGGTGCAATCCCAACAAATCTTAGCACTGCTTCCATTTTTATGATTCCCCAATAGAACCTGAATACACATCACAGAAGAGTAGTTAATAAAGGAACAAGGGTGACAAAAACAAGGACCCTGGTGGCATAGAGGATCAAAAGTATGTCTCCCTCAAACAGCCCAATGGAAAGTTATAAAAACCCTGCATGACTCCTTTTTTTTTTTTTTTTTTTTTTTGAGACAGGGTCTCACTTTGTGACCTACGCTGGAGTACAGTGGCGTGATCTTGGCTCACTGCAACCTGCCTCCTGGGTTCAAGCGATTCTCTTGCCTCAGCCTCCAGAGTAGATGGGATTACAGGCGCACACCACAGGCCCAGCTAATTTTTAAAAAATTTCTAGTAGAGACGGGGTTTCGTCATTTGGCCAGGCTGATCTCGAACTCCTGGCCTCAAGTGATGCACCCGCCTAGGCCTCCCAAAGTGTCAGGATTACAGGCATGAGCCATGGTGCCCGGCCTAAACACCCTGCATGAATCTTTCCATATGGGGGGAGATGCTACTCTGGCCATGATAAACAGGCTCTTTTTTGGGCCTAACTTAGCTTTGGTGATTAAGCAGGTCTGTCAGGCCTGCTCACTGTATGCATTCAACAACCCAGGAAACATAATCCCTCCTCTAATGGAACCAGTCCAGAGAAGGCGAACTCACCCAGGCAACTGGACTTTACCCATATGCCAGCCTGCAGAGAATGCAAGTTCTTGCTAGTGATACAGGATTTTCTGTTCCTTAGTTCAGCTAAAATCCAGGTTCTAGCCTCGCATCCAGGAAAAATTAGGCACATGGACACATTGAAGGGTGGGGAGACCTGATTTATTAGGTGAAAAGAAAGTTCTCGACAAAGAAAGAGGGGGTCCTGCCAATAGGCTCCCACCTCACCGACTGAATACCAGGCCATCACACAGGAGCTGAAGAGGCCAGGCTCCTCCCCAACGAGAAGGTGCGGATTCCTGGTGGCTCCACCCCATTCTTACAGTGTGCATGTGACCCTTAGTCTGAGCCACTCCACACTGATTTATTTCCCTTATTGTGCATGTATTAAGGGACAGGATTTTTCAATGAGGGCATGTTCAGGCAAGCCCCCTGTGCACAATGACCTGGGTGGCATTTGGCTGTCTCCTGTCTCTATCATTAGTACTAATAGTACCTTTCCTGGCTGGGCTGAAGCTTACTTTACCAGAACAGAGAAGGCTAATGAAGTTATAAAGGTTCTCTTAAAGGAAATAATCCCCTGGTCTGTGTAACCCCGAAGCCTCCAAAGTGATAACGGCCCATCTTTGTCTCCCAAATAACTCAAGGGGTTGCTAAGGCTCTCGGAATCCAATACTATTTACAGTGAGCATGGAGGCCTCAGTCCTCTGGGAAAGAAGGGCTCAACAAACTCTGAAATGGGTGTTAGTTAAGCTATGCCAGGAAACATCAGAAACGTGGGTCAGCTTACTGCCCATAGCCCTCTTAAGAATCCACAACTTTTAAAGAGCAAAAATAAATATGAGCTCATATGAGATGCTATACAGGAGGCCATTTGTAACTAATGATCTAATTACTGATCCAGAAATGGCTGGTTTAATACAGTACCTAGTTAACCTGGGACAATTTCAGCAGGCATTACAAAAGTTTGGAATTCAAAGGCTTCCCACATCAGGAACTGACCAGCAACCCAAGGTCAGGCCAGGAGATGAGGTACTTGTTAAAACATGGAGAGAGGGGTACCCCACTCAACAACTACAACCCAAATGGAAGGGACCTTTTTCAGTGGTATTGGCCATGCCTTCTGCAGTCAAAGTAATAGGATTAGATAGTTGCATACATCTTTCCAGGATCAAGTCTGCCATACCTGAAGTCCTGAACCTGGAACCTGAAGCTCCCATCAATCACTATCCGTGTGAACCTGTGGAAGACCTGAAGTTCCTATTCAAAGGGACAAAATAACACATAAGTACTTTTGGCTCCCATAATGATTTGCCATGGCCTGTGTATACCGGACCATATATACAGGGAATTAGCTTGATTTTTCAGCAGGGCTTCACCCTACCCCTCTGGCAATTAGTGAATTCTGGGTATTTTTTAAGAACTTTAACACAAAGGCTGCTAAATACCACCAGTCCACCTTCGGCAAAGGACTGTTAGCTTTGTTTATCTCCATCATCATCCAAATACACTGCCATCCCAATCCCAACCCAATCTTGGGCCCCTGAAAAAACAACCTATCACCCAAACCATAAGGGAAGAACTCCCTTCAAATTAATGAACCTGGATGACTTACATGACTTCAAAGTTACAAAATTGACAAAGGTTACAATGACAGGATGAACAGTAAACCTTCTCCAGTCCTATCAAGGCAACCTTTCTGGGGTCACATCCCCTCAAAAACCCATTTGGGGCCCAATATCAATGCACACAGAACTAAGATTCCATGCGCCTCTTTGTATTAAAAGAAGCCAAAATTTTGGTCAGGCCCTGGGTACCTTGAAAAGTCATCAGTGCAGCTATACCCTAGATATTAACCCCTCACATGATCATGTAAGCTATGCAGTTACCCACACTGCATCATTTAGGAAACCTGTACAGTTTTCAGGGAAACCACCCCTAGTTAAGCATACTTTAAAGGATTCACAGTCTAAGTACTACGTACTGCCTAAGTACTATCAGGGTAGGCCCACTAGCTGTGTTCACATATTCTCTTGGGAAGACTGTACTAATCCTGAGACATCTAGCTGCCTTTTAGTTCCCCATTATGAAAATACCTCTAGGTGGTTGTTGGTGGATACGAAGCATACCTGCCTACACTGAGGGAAGAACAAAACCACTGGGGCAACTCAGGATACTTCCCAAAGCTCCTTCCAGTCTTTAACTGGGGCCACTTTAGCAAGGACCTTAACCACTTGGGAAAGTGAAAACAAGCTAACCCATGTGTTCACCATAGAGAACAATTTTTGTCTTGAAAAACAAGAAGCCTTTTTCCCGTGTGGGACTAGTTCCTACTTATGTTTACCAGCCAATTGGACTCGAATCTGTACACTTGTTTATTTAGCCCCAAGATCAATATAGCTCCCAATAACCAGTCTCTCATTATACCTATAACTACAACTGCCAGGAACAAATGAACCATCCAACTCATGCCCCTTTAGTATGAGTTTAGGAATAACTGCAGGAGTAGAAACGGAAGTTGCTGGGCTTGCAACTTCCCTATCCTATTACCAACGCTGTCAAAGGATCTTTCAGACAGCCTGGAAAACATTGTCCAGAGCATTGTCACCATACAAAATCAGATAAGACTCCTTGGCAGCAGATGCTTTACAAAATAGAAGGGGACTGGATATTCTAACTCTTGAAAAAGGTGGCTTATGTCTTTTCGTAGAGGAAGAATGCTGATTTTATGTCAACCAAATCAGGATTAGTAAGGGATGTTGGCTGACAATCAGCTGACCAGGCCTCTGAAATACGAGAACAGCTATCCAAGTCATAGGACTCCTGGTCAAGGGCACCAAGTTGGGCTTCATGGCTCCTTCCCCTGGCCGGCCCATTATTAATGATTATACTTGTACTGGTTTTTGGACAATGTTTGTTAAACCTTTTAACCAGATTGATGTCTTCTTGCCTAGAGACCATTAAGCTTCAAATGATCATGTAGCAGGTGGAACTTCCTGCCAGTTCCAGGTGACAATGCCAGCCCCAGTCATCAAGAAGTAATCCTGTCTCCACTAGACAGAACAGGGCGAGAGTTCCATGGTCCCCAACAGATAGGGACTGTGCCCCAATAATCATGAAGCAGTTACAGAAGAAAGGCCGTCGATCCCTTTGCCTTCCATAAAGATTCATGGGGATCATGTCTCTTAGGAGGAAATGAAGCAGAATAGGGTGGAAACAGGGAGCCTAAGGCCAATCTGTGGTTGACTTCTTGGAATTGGACCAAAAGGAAAACCCCACTTCTCCATGCCCAAAGAACAAGGGGCCAGAGGTCCCTCCCTCTACATAACCTCCTCTCCCCTATGTCACAAATGGGAAATGCCTCTGACTGGTCACAGAACAAGCCTCCACTTCTGCCTCTGATTGGTCATGGTCCAATCCTTCATTTGCATAGTGTATAACCTATCAGAGGCCTCTTAAGGGTACGTGGGGATATAACCAAATTCTTTTAGTTAATAAAAACCCTAAGAACATTACAGTTGGGGCCCTTGAGTCACTTGCTCCAGCTCGCTCCCACTCTGTGGAGTGTACTTTCACTTCAGTAAATCTGTGCTTTCGTTGCTTTCTTTTGTTGCTTTGTGTTTTGTTCAATTTACCAAGAACCAGGATAACTTATAATTAAGACTTTCCATCCAGTAACAATCTCAAGATACAGGATATTACCATCACCACAGAAGGCTGCCTTGTCCTTCACCAAAGGAGGTTTTCTAATGGGGTAAGTCAGTTTTGCTTCTTTTTTCACTGGGTATACATGGAGTCATACATCCACAGCCATACAGTATGTATGGTTACGTCCATTGGTCATGCCATTTTTATTTCCTCCTGTGTAGTTTCCTAACCAGGCAGAGAGGTCAAGAGATGAGGAGCAGAGGGAACCAGCTTGCTGTAGAGCAAAGATGACTAAACACAAATAAGTAAGACTGGACATTTTAAATAAATGGCCAGGGAGTCACAGAACCTCATACTGTCCTCCAATTTGAAGGTAGGAGAGCCTGAGAAATCTGGGACTGTTCACTCCTCTCCCTTACACCAGACTAGACATACACTAGTGATGAAAGATGAAACAGATACAGTGATTGCATGCTTGGAGACAGCATACCTAAAGTGGGCTGGCTGATCTGCTGCTCAACATCACTGCTCTCTGCTGCTCCCTTCCTATCTCTGCTGAAAGTAACTGAATAACCATACAGATTACAAGGTAAAAACATAAGGAAAAGGCAGGTGCATTAATACTTACTTTTACTATACTGGGTAAATATCAGTCAATGCAGAACTGTCCCCACTCAAAGATAAGGAAAATGATGGTATGCAACCTATGCAAAAATAATTTTTATAATTAAGAGCTATAACATGAAAAAGATAAATGCAGAATGTACACTCGAAGCCTGGCATGATGACTCACACCTATAATCCCCGCACTTTGGGAGGCTGAGGCAGGAGGACTGTTTGAGCCCAGGAGTTTGAGAACAGCCTGGGCAACATGGTGAAACCTAGACTCTACAAAAAATACAAAAACTAGCTGGGCATGGTGGTGCATGCCTGTAGTCCCAGCTACTTGGGAAACTGAGGTGGGAGGACTGCCTGAGCCCAGGAGGTCAAGCCATGATTGCACCACTGTACTCCAACCGGGGCAAAAGAGCGAGACCCTATTTTGGGGGAAAAAAAAGAAAATACATTTGAAGATTCCTCCTGAAAACCTTTAAAGTTTTAAAAACTTTTAAAGTTTTAGAGGAAAAACATGCCCTGTGATATCTTAGGATCTGAAGAAAACAAATGGAAAGAGAAAGGGAGAGCAATGGAGGATGAGAATAGCTGGGGCTACAGAGATGAAAGTTATTACTAAAAAGGTCCCAAACAGAATTCAATAGAGTCAACATGTGGTAACAATTTTTCTTTTCTTTTTTTTTGAGACAGGGTCTCACTCTATAGCCCAGGTTGGAGTGCAGTGGCATGACCACGGCTTACTGCACTCTTGACCTTCTGGGCTCAGGTGATTCTCCCACCTCAGCCTCTGCAGTAGCTGGAACTACAGGCACACACCACCAAACCCAGCTAACTTTTTGTGTTTTTTTGTAGAAATGGAGTTTTGCAATGTTGTCCAGGCTAGTCTTGAATTCCTGTGTGCAAGAGATCCACCACTTCAGCTTCCTAAAGTGCTGTTATTATAAGCATGAGCCACCGTACCTGGCCTACAGTTTTCTAAAGAGGAGAACGGAAAAAAAAATAATGCTGAAATACACAATAGAAGAAAATTTTTCTGTATAAAAGGAAAGCTAGACTAAGTAGCATAAAAGGATTATGTTTTAGGAAAAATTAATAGAAAGTACTCATTAATAAAACAAATTCTGGTTATAGTGTTGAACTTCAAGGAAAAGAATATCTGTGCACCATAAGGAAATGTAATTCCCAAGAAAAATAAATCAGACTGATCTTACATTTCTCCTTAGCAACATTAGATGCCAAAAAGTAAAGATGCAAAGTTCACAAGGCTTGAATGAAACGAGACCCTAAAAAGCCAAGCTTCCATTCACACATACAAACAAAAGAAAGCCAGGCTCACATATGTGGAATTCAGGAAATACAGCAACCATGAATCCTTTCTAAAAAATATTGAAGATATAATCCAGTTAAGTTGATGCATCACAATAAAGAACTTGCAGGAAAGTTTTGATATGGAAAAGCTAGAAATAAGCATCACTTCTAGTTAAACATAAACACAAAAATATGTGTAAGTATAGATACCAAATAGATTATAACTGTCATAAATTTTTGAAGAAAAGCTAATGTTACAAAGAGAAAGAATAACTCAAGCATAATGAACGTAGAAAAAAATCCAGAATACATCAACAAAAAGGGAGCCAAAAGAGATAGGAGGAAATCAGTGTAAGAGAATTGGCAGCACATATTTTTCTGTAGTTTTATACACACATACACACACTCGTGTGTGTATATATATACACATACATACGTGTGTGTGTGTATATATATATACACACACACATATTTTTGTGTGGGGGGGGGTTGGGGGGACGATGGGGTCTCACTCTGTTGCCCAGGCTGGAGTACAGTGGTGTGATCATGGCTCACTGCAGCCTTGACCTCCTGGCCTCAAGTGATCCTCCCACCTCATGGGACTCAGGCATGCACCACCACACTGAGCTTTTTTTTTTTTTTTTTTTTTTTTCCGGTATTTTTAGTAGAGGCGAGTTTTTAGCACGTTGCCCAGGCTGGTCTTGAACTCCTGGGCTCAAGGGATCTGCCTCTCCAGACCTCTCAAAGCTCTGAATTAGGCCAGGCATGACGACTCACGCCGGTAATCCCAGCACTTTGGGAGGCCGAGGCGGGCGGATCACTTGAAGTCAGGAGTTTGAGACCAGCTGGCCAGTATGGTGAAACCTCGCTTCTACTAAAAATACAAAAATTAGCCAGGCATGGTGGTGCATGCCTGGAGTTCCAGCTACTTGGAAGGCTGAGGCAGGAGAATCACTTGAGCCTGAGAGGTGGCGGTTACAGTGAGCCAAGATTGTGTCACTGTACTCCAGCCTGGGCAACAGAGCAAGACTCCATCCCAAACAACAACAATAACAACAATAACAACAACAACAACAACAACAACAACATAAACGTGCTGGGATTACAGGTATGAGCCACTGCACCGGGCCTGTAGTATTAAAAGAATAAAAACTTAAACATATGATTGTTTTCAGTTATAAAGACAATCCCAACAGAACTAATGGGATGATGGGCAAAACAAAAAGGGGCCATATAGAAAAACAGAAGAATAAAAACCTTCACAAAGACATGTAAGAAGAAAACTAACAGGGCCAGGCTCAGTGGCTCATACCTATAATCCCAGCACTTCGGGAGGCCGAGGCAGGTGGATCACTTGAGGTCAGGAGTTTGGTAACAGCCTGGCCAATGTGGTGAAATCCTGTCTCTTCTAAAAATACAAAAAATTAGCTGGATGTGATGGCGCACACCTGCAATCCCAGCTACTTGGGAGGCTGAGGCTGAGAACTGCTTAAGCCTCGGAGGTGGAGGTTGCAGTGAGCCAAGACTATGCTACTATATACCAGCCTAGGCAACACAGTGAGACTCTGTCTCAAAAAAAAAAAAAAAAAAAAAGAAAAGAAAAATAACAGGATCCCAGAAGTATATCAGTTGTATCAGTTAATGTATAAAGGATAAGTTCACCTATTCAAAAGAAAAAAAAAAGGGGTCAGAGTTTCTAACTATCTATCTATCTGCTGTCTTCAAGAGACATACTGAAGTCACTAGGACTAAAAAACAAACACACACACACACAAACAAACAAAACCAAACAGTTTTGGTGCAGATATACTGGGCAAATGCAAACCCAAATAAAGTAGGTCATCATGTTAATATCAGGCAAAGTTGAATGCAACGCATGAGGCATTAAATGGAACAATGTGGGTTACAGTAGAATGATGAAGAGTGTAATCTATAATGAAGATATATAACTGGCATAAACCTTTATGTGGCAAATAAAAAAGCATCAAAGTACATAAGACAAAAACTTCATAAATAAGGAAGTATCAGGTTTAATATGCTTCTTAGTTCTAGAAAAATTAAACAAATTTGAGGGGAAAATTATATAGATAATCTGCAGAGTATAATTCATATGATTAAAATCATCATAAAATAGGGTCTGGGCGTGGTGGCTCACGCCTATAATCCCAACACTTTGGGAGGCTGAGGAGGGAGGATCATTTCTATCCAGGAGTTTGAGACCAGCCTGGGCAACAGAGCGAGACACCCATCTCTACAAAACACCAAAAACTAGCTGCTCATGGTGGCATGTGCCTGTAGTCTCAGCTACTCCTACTCAGGAGGTTGAGGTAAGAGGATGGCGTGAGCCTGGCAGTCAAGGCTACAGTGAGCCTGATTACACCACCGCAGTCATCCTGGGTGACAGTGAGACTCTATCTCAAAATAAAATAAAATAATTATAAAATAGGACATAGAAAATGTGATTTATATCAATTTACATAGGATCTGATATAAGGGTCAACCAAATAATAAATATTTTAGGCTTTGCAGACCATATGGTCTCTGTTGCACTACTCAACTCAACTGTAGTGTAAAAGCAGCCACAGACACTATAGAAACAAATGGTCATGGCTGTAATCAAACTAAACCTTAATTTACTAAAGTGGGCAGTGGGCCAGATTTGGTCCATAGGCTATAGTTTTCCCACCTCTGATCTAACCCTATAAAATTTTACATAAACATGCATACAACTTTATATCCTGAGGACAGGAAATGCACCTTTTACTCAAGCACTCAGGGAACACTTAAAGAAATATAACAGGAGAATTTCTAAGACAGTCAAAATGGTATAGATGATATTTTCTGACCACAGTGAAACAAAACTCAGTAACAAAAGAAGAAACAAAATAACTTCTATGACAGATATAACAGAGTGGCTCAATCAATAGGACTCCAACTTTGTCAGATTCTTTCTTGTGGACAAGAACTGGAAGGAAGAATTGAATTTTGTAATGGAAGACCATGGCTGCTCAGACAGGTATCATCTTGGAGTTTGGTTTTTCTGCCAACAGTTGCAGTGGGGCGTTTGGTGCCTAGTCATTATCTTTGTGAGCAGCAAAGGAGAGGTGGTAGCAATGCACTTTTTACTGGCACAGTACAGTGGGTCATTGATCCTGACCGTACTGCTTCTCATAAAATGTCTAGGCTTGATCCTTTAGCTCATGTAGAAACTCTGAAAGCTAAATAGACCCCATAATAAACTACTGTCTTCATAAACTAGAGAGTATGTTCTGTGGTCTGTAACTAAGAACTTGTTCAAAACAACCCCAACAGCTTGAAGGTTTTACAACTGTCTAAATCTTTGTGACTCTTTTAAAGATACTAAGTGGCAGGCCAGCACTAGAAGTGCTGTTTGTACTGAGCCATGGAGCCTCAGTTGAATGTATATCATATGTTGTGTCACTCATATTTCAACCAAAGATCAGGTGAGTCACAGTCCGATGAGTATCTTTGGAGCCTAAAGAAAGGCTAGTTAGTGCTGTCTTTGCATATCCTCATTTTGGGTGGAAATCATGAGCTAAGGGGAACAATTTTTCTTTCCTCTGACTACAGTGAAAAATACATGTCATAAAAAATGACAGCCCCTGGTGAAACCCCGACTCTACTAAAAATACAAAAATTAGCTTGACGTGGTGACATATGCCTGTAATCCTAGCTATGTGGGGGGCTGAGGCAGGAGAATCACTTGAACCAGGGAATCAGAGGATGCAGTGAGCCAGGATCACGCCACTGCACTCCAGCATGGCGACAGAGAGAGACTCCGTCTCAAAAACAAAACAAAACAAACAAACAAAAAAAAGATGGCCCTTCTGGTTCCCCTTTAGATTCTCTTCTTAGTAAAATGAAACTCAGTGATTAAAATACACACAGACACACACACACACACACACAGACACACACACACGCACCTAAGACAACCCATTGGATCCAAGTTAATCCTTTCTACCCCAAAGCTATAAGTTGCTCAGCAAGTTCAGAGCCATTGGGAAGCCAAGGAAAGGCATTTCAGAGAAACAAACATCATAGGTTTGGGACAATAAGAAAAGACAGAGGAGTGGGAGGTAGCATGTGAGAGGGTGATGGGTACAGGCAGGTGCAAAGGACACCACACAGGAAGTTATAAATTGTTCACTAAGAGAGAAGGGAGAAACAGCATGAGCAAGTACAGAAAGAAATGAAGGACACACTGGGCTGCTAGGACCTTTGAATCATAAATTCACAAGGCCATAGGCAGGGAATTCCGTGCCAGGGGTTGCTACTCTCCACGCTAGCTGGCTGTCCATGTGGGGGCCCCAGACAAAAACTGTACAACAGAAACTACCATCATTAACACAACCAATCAGGTCTGCCTTCCTAAACAGTTGAAGAATAAAGGAAGTAAGAAATTGGTAAATTGGGCCGGGCGCGGTGGCTCAAGCCTGTAATCCCAGCACTTTGGGAGGCCGAGGCGGGCGGATCACAAGGTCAGGAGATCGAGACCATCCTGGCTAACACGGTGAAACCCCGTCTCTACTAAAAAATACAAAAAACTAGCCGGGCGAGGTGGCAGGCGCCTGTAGTCCCAGCTACTCGGGAGGCTGAGGCAGGAGAATGGCGTGAACCCGGGAGGCGGAGCTTGCAGTGAGCTGAGATCTGGCCAGTGCACTCCAGCTTGGGTGACAGAGCGAGACTCCGTCTCAAAAAAAAAAAAAAAAAAAAAAAGAAATTGGTAAATTGGTAGGGGGGAGCAGGAACAGAGACACTTGGAAAGAAGTCAGTTAAGCCAGAGGAAAGCACAAGGCCAGAAAACAAAAAGAAAACAGAGCAGAAAGTCAGTAATGGCAGATGCAGCAAAAATGAAGATAGAGAGAAACTGATTGTCTATAATGGTGGAACAGCCGCCAAGCCCAGAGAAACAGAGGCAGTGAGAAAGGAGGCTTGTTGTGGATAGAGTGACAAAATAACAGAAATCAAACTATGCTGTATTCTGAAAATGATTCCAATTTCTTTTCTTCCATAAGCCCCAGTTAGGCTACTTTGTTTCTGTTTTACTTTGCAATGCATCCCCCAGTGTTTTTCTGTTCTTGCAACTTATGAGAATCTATCACTACTAAGTTTGCAATTATTCATTTAGACCAGATTTATGATAAATTGCCACTCTGAAGGAATCATTTTAGTTTAACAATGTCTTAGCTATGGTTGAGCATTTATATAACATTTTTTCTTCTGGTTTAGGGCCAGTCACAAACTGCCTGAATATAATTAGGTGTCTTGCAATTGATGACCTATACTCAACTGCCACTAGCAAATGTCTTTCTTACATTTAAATCAGATAACTTGAAGTCTCTGGTACTTCTGTAAAAAGTTACCATTCAAAAAGCTACTAATCAACCCAAAAGCCCATCAATGACAGACTGGATAAAGACAATGTGGTACATACACACCGTGCAATACTATACAGCCATAGAAAGAACAAGATCATGTCCTTTGCAGGACCATGGATGGAGCTGGAGGCCATTACCCTTGGCAAAGTAAGGCAGGAACAGAAAACCAAATACTGCATGCTCTTGCTTATAAGTGGGAGCTAAATGATGAGAACTCATGGACACAGAGGGGAACAACTAACACTGGAGGCTCCTTGAGGGTGGAGAGTGGGAAGAGGGAGAGCAACAGAAAACATAACTATTAGGTACAAGGCTTAGTATCTGGGTGACGAAATAATCTGTAAACAAACCTCTATGACAAAAGTTTACTTACATAACAAACCTGTACATGTACCCCGAGCCTAAAAAAGGAAAAACCTTAAAAAAGAAAGTTACTATTTCAACGTATCCAATTTATTCCTTCCCACAAATAAGAAACTGCATTTTCTCACTACAAGAGAACTGAAGGGCTTTTTTTTTTTTTTTTAATTCAAACCTTACTGCAAGGCTTCTAATACAGGAGTGATTGTTTTAGGAGCATTTAATATTGCAGTATAAGTTAATCCACTGCTGATCAGCATTCATTTACACAGGGACTCATACGCCTGTTGCTTACGAAGTATCAGTTAATTCCTGGGTTCATTAACAACTCTTTTCTCTGTGTTTAAAACAGTCTGTCTTCTTATGTTGCCCAGGCTGGTTTCAAACTCTTGGCTTAAAGCAATTCTCCTGCCTGAGCCTCCCAGCAGTTTAGAGGTGTGAGCCACTACACCTGGCCAACGACTCTTTTCTATCATGCTTTTGTACCCACAGTGAAATAATAGTTTAGAAACCTGGCTTGTGTGCTAATACCAAAGCTACTGATTGCTGGAAAACTTAATGCGCAAGGTCATGAAGCAGACTTAGTGCTTGGGAATATTTTCGTTACCTCCTTTCCTGATAATGCTGTAAAATGATTCAAATATCATTTAAAATATAAAATACTATTCTTGTAGAGTTTATCAACAGATTGAAGTATTATGCCTGCTCTTCATAGACACTCCTTTAAATCTCATAACACAAAAATGCAATTTAAATGTTTGCTTTTGCCTGATATTCTGTTAAAAAGCAATCTAAAAAGCTTGGAGAAATTAAAGGCCCACTGTTATTTGCAGAAGTGGCCTCTTCTGATGAATAACATTTTGAAGGCGATATGGCTGTGCTTTTTAAAACTTGATTCTTTATTTGCAAAGGAATCACTTAGGATACTCAGTTTAAAAATCAAGTGTCCTCTTTATATTTCCATTCAATTTTGCTGTGAGCCTAAAATTGCTCTAAAAAACAAAGTCTATTAAAAAAGAACCTAGATATAGACCTTACACCCTTCACAAAAAAGTCACTCAAATAGACCATTGTAAAATGCAAACTACAAAATTCCTAGCGGATAGAAGAGGAGAAAATCCAGATGACCTTAGCCATTGCAATGACTTTTTAGATACAACTCCAAAGGCATGATCCATGAAAGAAAGAAAGAAAGAGCTGATAAGCTGCACCTCATTAAAACAAAAAACTTCTGCTCCATGAAAAGCACTGTCAAGAGAATGAGAAGACAAGCCACAGATGATAAAAAACATAGCTGATAAAGAACTGTTATTCAAAATATGCAAAGAATACTTGAAGTTCAACAATAAGAAAATAACCAGATTAAAAAATGAGCCAAAGAGCTTGACACCTCACTGAATAAGATATAGATGACCAATAAGCATATGAAAAGATGTTCCACATCATGTGTCATCCAGGAAATACAAGTTAAAATAATGGCATACCACGACATACTATTAGAATGGCAAAATTCATAACACTGATACCACCAAATGCTAGCAAGGATGTGGAGCCACAGGAACTCTGATTCATCGCTGATGGGAATGTGAAATGGCAGTGTCACTTTGGAAGACAGTATGGTGGTTTCTTACAAAACAGAACATTTACCAGCAATCGCACTCCTTTGTACTTATCCAAATGAGCTGAAAACATACGTCCACGTAAAAAGCTACACACAGATGTTTACAGAGCTCTATTCATAATTGTCAAACTTGGAGGCAACCAAGATGTCCTTCAGTAGGTAAATGGATAAACTGTGGTACACCCAGACGATGGAATATTATTCAGTGCTAAGAAATGAGCTATCAAGCTATGAACAGACATGGAGTAATCTTGAGTGCATGTTATTAACTGAATAATAAGCCAGTCCAAAAAGACTACCTACTGTATGATTCCACCTATATGACATTCTGGAAAAGGCAAAACTATGGAGACAGTGAAAGGATCAGAGGTTGCCAGTGGTTTGGGGTGAGTGGGATGCACAGACAGAACAGAGGATTTTTAGGACAGTACAACTATTCTGTATGATACTATAATGGTGGTTACATGTCATTAGAAATCTGTCCAAACCCATAGAATATACCACATCAAGAGTGAGCTCCAATGTAAATTACGAACTCTGGGTGATAGTGTGACAATGTAGGTTCACCAGCCGTAACAAACGTGTCACCATGGCGCAGGATGTCAATAGTGAGGGAGGTGGTGTGTTTGGGCAGAGAGTATGTGGGACCTCTCTGAACTTTCCAATCAATTTTGTGTTGAATCTAAAAATGCTCTAAGAAATAGTTTATTTTAAAAATAATAATGAAGCTCCCTAGACCCCACATCAGATGCAGTAAATCAGATAGAATCTTAAAAGAGCAGTCATGAACCAAGAAATATGATTTTTAACAAATTTCTTTGGAAACCAGATCACTGGCCCTGTGAGGAAGGAAAAGGTGAGAGAACATGATGCAGAGATGACAGAAATTAACACTGGTATTGCTGTGTCTCAACTTCAGAGATTCAGATTCAGTAGCTTTAAGGTGGGGCCTAGAAATCTGCATTTAAGAAACTCCTTTGGTCCTTCTGATAGAGGGCAAGACATTCCTACCTCCAAAAGCGAGCTTTCTGGAAGTAGGATTAAGAATAAGGGGCTTGAAGCTGAAAAAGAGGTGAAGATGGCAAACAGTATTTCTCTTCTGATGTGAAAACAAAATACCCTTTTGTCAAAAAAGAAAAAAAGATAGCCAAAGGCAATGAAGAGAGGATCTGAGCAAAGGACAAAAGAACTAGAGGCAATTCCTCCTCCTGAGGAATAATTATTTCCGCAGGCAGACAGTCTTGCCACGTGTCTCACAAAGTATGTAGGTGCACATTCCTCACCATGATTTCATGGAGACAAGGCAGATGACATGTTATCTTCGGGGATTTAGCCTCAAGAAAGATTAAGTAGTAAAGCTCTAACACACCAATTAGCAGAGCTGTAGCCTCTAAATGCCACAATACAAAGCACTTATCAAGAACAGGCAAAAACAACTGGCAGGTGTTTGGGGGGAAAACTGGTTCATCCAATAGGTAAAAAAAAAATGATTTTTTTTTTTAGATGACATTCAAAATGTAGCAAGTCAGTAACTGTGCCTATGGAATAGCACCTATAATTGGGGTAACTGTATAAGTTATTATCCAAAACAGGACACTTCTGAGTTAAAGAGGCTTTTTAATAATTATGCCAGCAAAACAGGTAGAGAATAGGACTTCCCAAGTAAACCAGAATGAATGGCTCTTAAACTGTGGTACTTCCCTGGATATTAATAAACCAAATAATCATGATATATAATAACTACAATGTTCCACAGAGGAATTGGCCTTAATTACAAAGTTAGAAACCACAGATGGTGGTACTACAAGTTCTTTTCTCTCTCCACCCATATCCTTGGTGTGAAACATCAAATAGCCCTTTTATAATTACAAAGCACAGCAGTAATTAATATTGATCTCAGAACTCAATAAATGTCACCATTAATTTACAGAACATTTTGGATTCAGTCACCATTAATTTACAGAACATTTTGGATTCACTCTGGCATTCATGCAGTGCGCAGTGTTTCACCAGCCCCCATCACCATCACCATGATGACAACAGGCACAAACTTGGACAAATGGTCTGAAAAAGTTTTTATTTTTTTCTAAAGATACAGCACACTTCTGTATGGATCTTGAATCCCTAGTGAAATGGTGCCTTCATTATGAAAAGAAACATCTTTTCATTGGGTTTCTAAGCTGAAGGAGGTTGGTTTTTCTTTTCCATTTGAACAAATATTAATTAGGGTCTATAGTATGCCATGCTCTGCCCTAAGTGACAGACAAAGCAGAGGACAAACAGACCAAATGATTGTCAACTCAGTTAAAAATATTGTTTAGTCATTTGTCATCTTTGAGACTAATGGTTCACAAACCTGACTGCACATCTGAATTACTAGGGGAGCTTTTCAAAAAACATTATGCCTTGTCACATAAAAACCTGTACACAAATATTCATGGTAGCATTACTCATAATAGCTAGCAATAGAAACAATCCAAATGTGTGTCAACTAATGAAGGGATAAATTAAAATGTAAGATATACATAAAATGGAATACTTTTTACCAGTTAAAGAGAATGAAGTTCTGATACACAGATGAATCTTGCATCTAAGTGAAAAAAACCAGACACAAAAGACCACATATTCTATGGTTCCATTCATAGGAAATGTCCAAAATAGACAAATCTATAGAGACAGAATGAAGATTAGGGGTTGTCCAGGGCTGAGGATCTTGGGGAGGAAAGGAGACTGACAGTTACTAGGTACAGGGTTTCTTTTTAGGGTGGTAAGAATGTTCTAAAATTGATTGTAGTGACAGTTGTACAAGCTTGTGAATACACAAAAACCCACTGAATTATTCACTCTAAATAAACTGTGCAGTGTGTTAACTATGTCAATAAAGCTGATAAAAGAATACTAAGCTTGGATCTCAGTCCAGAAGACTATGATTCAAATGGGAATCATTTGATTTTCATATTCAGCACTGAGAAACATTGAGACAAACTGAGTAACTCAAATGCTTAGGTTTTTACATTTTTTTTCCTTTAAATTTTTTTTTTGGAGACGGAGTCTTGCTCTGTCACCCAGGGTGGAGCACAGTAGAATGACCTTTGCTCACTGCAAACTCTGCCTTCAGGGTTCAAGCAATTCTCCTGCCTCAGCCTCCTGAGTAGCTGGGACTACAGGTACCCGCCACCACATCTGGCTAATTTTTTGTATTTTAGTAGAGACGGGGTTTCACCGTGTTGCCCATGCTGGTCTTGAACTCCTGAGCTCAGGCAATCTGCCTGCCTCGACCTCCCAAAGTGCTAGGATTACAGGTGTGAGCAACCACACCCAGCCTTTAAATTTATTTTTAACTTATAAAATTTAACTTTAAAAACTCATTTTTCCTTTCTCTTTTTAAATTATAAATTATAGTCCCATGAATTTTCAAATACTATTATACTAGTTATATAATAAGAATATTTTAAAAACTATATAGAATAGACAGCACTGAGGAGAGATGAAGCAACAGAAAGGTCAAAGTTGAAACTTGTTAAAATGTGTTTGGCTTTTTTTCCCCTAAGGTTGGAATTATTAAACTGGTCTGACTTTAGAAGGTTTTCGAGGAATTGGTGTTATTGCAGAATCACTAGCTCTTAATTTGTAATGTGACGGCTAAAAACAGACAAGTCACTTAAAGGAATACATCATATTCAAAAGTTGCTTTCCTTGACATTTGGCCACCAGTCAGCCCCGTCTCCCCCAGTCTCCATCTGAAGTATGCTCATGCCTGTGCAATACCAGAGGGAATCTGAAGGGCCCCTGCCATGCACCAACAGCCCTATTCTCACCTGTGTGGTTATATCTAACCTTAGAATTGCAGCCCCAAGATAGTCATCTGAAATACAAACACAACTGTTTGCAACTTTCTGCCTACCTCCCCATGGCATTTATGCAGTCTTTATGACTGGGATTTGGCCTCAACGTTTCCTCCAATATCTCAGTAACCCAGCTGGGGATGAGCCTCACTTAGAAATGCAGTTCAGCTGTGCTGATCTCTTCCCCAGCTTAGAGGAGGCCTGCGCTCCCGCAAGCTGGCGGCCTGGCTGGCGTCCTGCTCATGCTGGAGAATCTACCCTGTAAAGTTCTGCGCTGTCAGCTGCCAGACACTGTGTGCTGCCACTGCCAGGACACAATGCTCCTGGAACCCCTACCTGCTTCAGTGTTGATGCTGGCCTGGACCAAGCAAGAGGGAGAGGTGGCGCCAGATGTCCACCTGGACATTACCAGTGATTGCTGGTCCCTGCAGCTCCCTCTGGCATGGGCATCACATTCCTGGAGTCATCTCCTTTTCTCCCTGTGAGGTAGGTTACAGCACTATCTTTGAAATCTTGTTAGAAAGAATATAAGACATTTACAGTTATATAGAGTACTGAAACAATTTTGTTCTTTTTAAAAGTTAAAGCATACATTCCAACTAACTCTATTTTGACAGTTTTGAGAATTTGACTATACATTAGTATTTCTGGAGGGGTGGTAGAATCAATCAAATTACATCATACTCTAACTCCAATAAGGTTGGGAGTCTGATAGCTAAAAAGTGACTGACTCAAAAGTGAAGCCACAACCTGGGGACGCTGTATTGACTCCTGTGTCTGGGGTCATTGCTGGGATCACTGAAGGTAATAATCCAGAAGGAGGAATTAAAAATATGTCCATCAAATGTGGGGAAGACATTTAACTGAGCAGAAATAATAAAAGAGAGGAAAATAGGATGGAGAGCTTTTGTGCAAGATCATATATTTAGAAACAAAAAGAACACATGGATCTGGGAAGCCAGATTGTAAGTGCTGTAAAAAACCCAGGGACACATGTGAGCACGTGTTACCCTAAATTTGCAGGAAGGGAGCACTGTTATGAATCAACTAAGCTGTAAGGCTCATTACTGGGAAGATCATACACTTGATATATTGATGAATAGCAAGGTCCTAAATGAACAAGTTCACTTCTATGTATAGCGCTGATCAAAGTGGTAACCTTAATTTCATAACTACACCTAAAAAAATGACAATTTCCAAACACTTGAAAATTGAAAATTCAATGGGACATACCATCATCTATAGCAAGCATTCATTAAATATTTATTACTCAAACAAATGACAAATAATTTCATCCAACAGTCTTTAAACTGCTTAATCCTGTGACAATATTTAATATTTTAAATTTCATGACCTTATTCTTTCTGTGCTCTAGTTTTTAAAAGCTTGATAATTCTATTTCTTTTCTCTCTTTTTTTTTTTTGAGATGGAATCTTGCTGTACTGCCCAGGCTGGAGTGCAGTCACGTGATCTCAGCTTACTGCAATCTCCACCTCCCAGGTTCAAGAGATTCTCCTGCCTCAGCCTCCCGAGTAGCTGGGACTACAGGCGTGCGCCACCATGCCCGACTAATTTTTTTGTATTTTTAGTAGAGAGGTACTTTACATTTTTAGTAGAGATGGGGTTTTGCCATGTTGGCCAGGCTGGTCTTGAACTCACGACCTCAGGTGACCTGCCCGCCTTGGCCTCCCAAAGTGCTGGGATTACAGGCGTGAGCCACCATGCCTGGCCAATTCTTTCTATTTCTTATAAAAAATTCTTATGTTCTTGGTGGATAAACTGGTTGCCTAATAAAGTTATTTTAGTTCAAATGGAGAGATTCCTGCCAGATTCACCCAGCTGCCAATTATCTGAACTGAAACAAATAAAAATATGAAGTAAATTTTTATATCACCCTCCAAAAGCTTGGGAATTATATTCTGCCACTTAAGGCTTTACTGGACTTACTGTCCATGAAATTTTCTAATTACAAAGTGGAAGTCTATTGAAGAGTGTTTATACTTAGAAAAGTTAGGAAGACAGGAACCTGAAAAAGACTGTCTTCAGAAAAACCTCTCTGTTTCCAGTAGGAATATACCATGGTCATAATTTTATGCTCACATGTCACACAAACATAGGCTGTTACTGGAGAGTTATTTTGTACAGTTGGTATTTTTAATTCTCCATTTTTTGTTCACAAATGTAGTCTTAATGAGGAAGAGAAGTCTGTGTTTCTTCCATTTCGAACTCCTCTGTCCACTTCTGCAGGTCTTGTGCATTATGCATCGTCCATAACTTTGCAAAATACTTGAGTCTTTTCCTGGGGAAAAATAAAATACTACTTATTTAATAAATGAAACTGCTGGGAGACAATACATCTCATCGGAAGCTATGAAAAGTCTGCAACATTTGAATACCGGGCAGGCTCTATAGTTAGGAAGCTGCGTCAGTGTCACCCTTCTGGTGAAAGGAGCTTTCAGAGCTGCTACTATAATCAAAGGACCCAGGTTACCAATTGCCACTATTGCCTTTGTGCTTTCTCCTAAAATCCTTACCCCTGCCAGCCCCAGAGGGGAGAGCCTGACCTCCTCCTCCTTCAAACTCTGCTAGAGGCTGGTGGTGTGTGCTTATTTGCACCTGGAGACAAGAAACTCCTGTGAAGCGTTCCCAGGATGAAAAGTAACACCAACCGAAGACAATGAAGCTAATTAAAGAGTAAAATGCCAGCGTAACACAGACTTACTTTTTTTTTTTTCCTGCAGAATAGCAACCCAATTGAGTATTTAGGGTATGGAGCTAGAGTATCTGAGTTCCAATTACTGCTCCACCATCAACGAGCTGTGTGACTCTGGGTCAGTGTCCTGTCCTTCCTGGCCTCACTTTCCCCAACTAGACCATGAGGATAAGGCTGCCATAAGCATGAAATGAGATAATGTATGTAAAGCGATGAGAAGAGTAGCTGGCACAGTGTCTAGGCTGCTGCAAATGACTGCTCAGAATGGTTTCTACACACAGTAACCATCCAATAAATAGCAACTATTATAACAAATCCACACTAAGGCCCAAGATTCAGTTTGATTTCTTTGATCTGGCCAAAGGAATTGATGTGATAAGCACTTTTAGAAAAAAGGTAAAATAACAAATACAGTATCTTGATAAATGATCAGATTCTATCCCAATGCAACATCTTCTAATAATTCTCTCATCTTGTCAAGATAACTTCATAGATTTCAAAATGTCACTTACTAGTTGGAAGAGTTATGAGTAATCTGTGAATGTTTTTGCTCTTGCTTTGTAGGCTATATAGCAGAAACAAGAATATATGAAAATATAGAAATTGCCATATTTTATTGCTATCTTGCATATATTTCTATAGCAAATTCAGAAACTGACACAGTTTATTGCTATCTTGTATATATATATCCTTTGTAGTAAAGCTTTATTCTAGGTTTTTTTCAGAGAAAAAGAACAATAATAATATGGCAACTAAAGAGAGTTTAATTTGTCTCTGCACTTTGCAGAGGAAGAGGGCTAACTTTATTTTTAAATTCTCATAGATAATTTTCCCTCAGGAAAAATTTTATATTAATCTGGCTTGTAACAGAAATAGGCTGACACTGATTATGCCACTTTACTTCTGTTTTGGCATTGTGATTTGGAAATGAGCCAGAAAAGAGTGTCACTAGGGGAGGCTGTGTGCCATTTGTAGAGCCCAGCACTCTGGGCTTGGTCAACTACAGTACACCAAAGTGGAAGAGTGCAAGGCGGAAGCACAGGAGGAGGTAGAGAAAGAGAAGTTAATTGCACTACTGTAAACAAGTTAGCAACTGTTTCTTTAGCTAGTATGACAGGCATTGCTATTTCAATATTGAAATTTGGTAATAATTCCCAGAATTATTACTAAATATTAAAGAATATTCTTGGAGTATAACATAGGGACCACCATTAGCCAGCCAAGATTTTCTATTCAATTAACAATCTGTTCATCATGGTCATATGGTTATCAACCAGGGTACTAATGTACCCAGCACATCAGGCTCCCCAAGTATGGCAGGGGTGGGGCAGTAGGTGGATGGGGAGCTTATGTTCAGAATTTTATATTTGGGAAACAAAACGGTGTAATTTACGAATATGATATTTCCCTAGGAATATCTTTCTTTCAAAGTGTATCTCAGGTTTACATTAAGATTAATTTATATACTGACTACATACTAGCTGGATAGCAAGGGTAAAGGTGGAAAGTATTCCCATAAGCATTTAAAGTGACAGAAGCCTGTTTAGAATGAAAAATTTGTCACAGTCTACAAAATAAGTGACATGTGGATACCGACTATGATTGCCTGTTACGTAGTACTATTTCATTAATATTTTGATAGGATTTCTGGATGTAATTGTTGCATATCTGAATAAAATCTATGAATAAAATAAATTTTCTGTAGGTTCTCAATATCTTCAGTAACCTTTGGCATAATAGAATCTTTAAAGTAACTAATGTGGCACATATTAAGGAGTTAACTTAATTCTTTATAAAAATGACTGAAAAACCAATTTAGCAACTTAATGATCTAATGAAGACGCACTGAATTCACCTGAGCTTTGCAAGGGCTGTTTTCACTTCATCATAATTAAATGGTTCAGAACATTTGAAGAGGTGCTTAAAAGTAGATCTGATGTTCATTTTTAGGACACTCCTCTTTCTTGGACAACTTAGAAGGATTCATTACAAATGAAAAAATGCAGCATAATCACTCTGACCTTTTCGTATTTATTAATCCTTCCAGCTCTTTTGACTTGTGAGCTGCTTTCTTCAAAATTTCTCCAGGAACATCTGCTAGTTTAGCCACATTTAATCCATAACTCCTTGCTGCAATTCCTCTAGTTATTTGGTAAAGGAAGGTGACAAAATCAGGGACTTGTTCTTCGCCTGTGAAATAAAGAAAGGAGATCAAATCTGTGCCTGAATGCTGAAATAAATTATAGGATTAAAAAGGACATGTACATTCTCATAACTTTATTAAATCATACAATCTGAAATCACTATTCCTACTTGCCTGTTAGATCCATTTATTAATTTGATATGTCAAGAAAAGGGTAAATACTGTTTTGAAACTGCTGTGTGCATATAGGACCTTTTAGCTCACTTAAAATAGTTTTCAAAAATGATTCACTGCAAATTTGAACTGAACATCTATATTAAAAAGAGAATGATTTTATTTATTTACTTTTTTAGAGATAGGGTCTCGCTCTATCACCTAGGCTGGAGTGCAGTGGCGTGATCATACCTTACTGTAACATCAAACTCCTGGGCTCAAGTAATCCTCCTGCCTAGCCTCCTAAGTAGCTAGGACTACAGGTTCATGCCACCACACTCGGCTAATTTTTAAATATTTTTTGTAGAGATCGGGTCTTGCTATGTTGCACAGGCTGGTCTTGAACTCCTGGCTTTAAACAATCCTCCCTCCTCGGCCTCTCAAAGTGTTGGGATTACAGGCGTGAGCCACTGCGCCGGGATGAGAATGATCTTAGTATGTGGTTGATACAATATAATTTCTCCTTTTTATGTTTCTGAGATAGGGTCTAACTTGCTTGCCCAAGCTGGAGTTCAGTGGCACAATCTCAGCTCACTGGCAGTCTCAACCTTCCAGGTTCAAGGTGATTATCCCATTTCAGCCTCCAGAGTAGCTGAAACTACAGGTGCATACTACCATGCCTAGCTAATTTTTTTTTTTTTTTTTTTAGAGATGGGGTTTTGCCATGTTGCCCAGGCTGCTCTCGAACTTCTGGGCACAAGTGGTCCGCTCACCTCGGCCTCCCAAAGTGCTGGGATTACAGGCATGAACCACAGTGCCAGGCCTATAATTTCTCCCTTAAAAACAGATAAGAAAATATTACATGTTGGTCAGTTTAAATAACAGGATTGAGATGTTCTGGCTTATAAAATATTCAGTTTAACTAAGAGCTATACATACTGGATTCTGTTTAGTACCACCCAGATCCCTCTTAAGACTAAAGAGTTTATTCCCTCAGCTGTCAGACAGATTGTTGGCCTGCAACCCTCGACTGTTTGCCTTCTTTGGAAATTGTTGCAGCTGAAGGGAGGGCTTCACCCAAGACCACACCTCGCTTTGGGGCAGCCTGCAGCCAGTGACTGGTTGTTGTAGGTAGCCTCGAAGATGGCCACCAAAGACCTCTGCCTGCTGGTGTTCACATGCTTGTGTCATTCCCAACCAGTGACTCACTTCTAATGAACAGAATATGGCAAAAGTGATGAGATATCACTTCAGAGATTAGGTTACAGAAAGACTGTGGCTTCTGACTTGGGTACGCTCACTTTGTTGCCTGCCTGCTCTGAGGGAAGCCAGCCGCCATGTTGTGGGCTGTCTATGGAGCTGCTCACATGGACAAAACTGATGTCTCCCACCAACAGTCGGCGAGAGCCTGAGGCATGCCAACAGCAGCATGAGTAGGCTTGGAAGCAGATATTGGGAGGCTTGGCAAGAGCCACGTGTGGGCTGGGAAGCCTTGACATGGCTGTTGCCCTGATCAGTGACTGACTGTAGCCCTGTGAGGAACCGAACTAGAGGATCTCTCATAGGGCTACAGTGTTCAGCCTTAGAGGTGTGGTTAAGTTGCCCCTGGACTCCTGACTCACAGAAACTATGAGGTAATACATGTTCTAAGCCGCTATGCTTTGGGGGGTAATCTGTTGCACACTGTTTGCAAATTACCCCAAACGAATAAAGAAAACTAATAAAGGTATAGAGGTCTATCCTCCTCACCCCAAGTTGAGGTAACTCTGAAGGACGATTCTAGCCTCAGAGTTCTCTGCAGGGCTGGCTGAAGCCTTTTGACTATAACACAGCCCAGCACTCCCAGTGAACCTCCTGAATGCAAATCTCAGAATCTGCTTCCTAGAGGACCCAGCCTGTCATATATACATACACATGAACTTAAAACTTTGAAAGAACTGGGACATAATGAAGTACAATAATTATAATAAACCACTGCATGTAGTTTAAGCTAAAGCAGCTCAGGATATTATGTAACTTTTATTATGAAATTCAATATAATTGTGCTGCAAAATGTGCACTGTGCTGCAAAAATGTCCAAGGTGGGCCAGAGTTACAAAGATTTCTATAATCCCAGTATACTTATGAGTTTATTAAGAGCTTTTTCTCAACCATTATTTCATTTGAGAGATGTGTATGCTTTTCTTCTTTTATCAGTGACAATTTAAAAAGCCAAAGACTGAACACAACAGAGAAAAAGGACAATGGATTTTTCCTGGCCCTCCTCTAAGAATTCGGCAGCAGACAGATAAGAGCTTTCCAAGGGTGGGTGCTGAAGTAGGAGGTGGAAAGAACACCAACTCACTCAGAAACACAGACCCAAATTTCCGTTACAAGGCACCGAGAGTACCTTTTGCCCCCAAATGAAAGTTGAGGAACACAGGTGCGTAAGTAGGTGGGAACAGATTAGGGAAGACGCAGCTAGAACCCAGTGCCTGCAAACCTGGATAACTTTTTGTTCCTCTTCAAAGTTCACAAGACTAAGACTGAAGTGAAAAGCAATAGGCAATCAAAAAAGCCATTTCTTATCTTTAAGACAGAAAAATAGTTTATCACTTCAACTGTGTTAGTCCTAACTGATCTCCCTGTCTCCAGTTCTCCAATATAATCTAGACCCCATGCTGACCTTTCTAAACAAGATTCATTCATCTGTCTGTCTGTCCATCTATCCATCCAGCTAGCCACCAGTATTTTCTGAGAGCCTAATAAATGCCATAAAATCCCCCTACCTAAAAATTTGTAATTTTTTTTTTTTTTTGAGACGTCGTTTCGCTCTTGTTGCTTAGGCTGGAGTGCAATGGCATGATCTCGGCTCACCGCAACCTCCGCCTCCCGGGTTCAAGTGATTCTCCTGCCTCAGCCTCCTGAGTAGCTGGGATTACAGGCATGCACCACCACATCCGGCTAAATTTTGTATTTTTAGTAGAGACAGGGTTTCTCCATGTTGGTCAGGCTGGTCTCGAACTCCCGACCTCAGGTGATCTGACCACACTTTGGCCTCCCAAAGTGCTGAGATTACAGGCATGAGCCACCGTGCCTGGCCTATAGATGACTTTTAATTTTTTTTTGTTTTTATGCAAATTGTGTGTGTGTGTGTGTGTGTGTATATATATATGTAGACATATATAGAGAGTGCATGAGAGATAGTTGTAACAATGTTCTTATATAATGTATAATATAGCTACAAAATATAGCTAACTTACATAAAATATTTCACTGCTCTGAATACCTTGTTAACACACAAACAGTTGCTGAGTGTGTCATTATATGCTGGTCTCCACTTTACATTATGGTAGTTCTCACACCTTCAAGGTAAAGAACGTGACCACTCTTCCATAATCACCTGGGGGATCTCTTTTTGTAATTATGTACTCCTTTACCCTCTGTGCAGGAGAGGGGCTTGGGGTGCTGGTGGGATGGAAATATGGAGTCAGAAAAAGCCACATGGGAGAGAATAAAACTTGTTTTATGAGTAAAACTCTGTTTCTTTACAGGTTCACAGCAAAAGTTCTTGATGAGGAAGTAATTACTTACAAGCTATGGCCATTTCTTAAATGGACATTATTAAAATGTTTACCTGGCACTGCTTTGAGTCAGTGGAAGTAATAATTCATGTTTCTGTTTATTATAGGGAAACTTAGCAAGATTTATATTTAAGCCAAACTTCTCTGAGCAGTTATTCAAGAGATGTGTGCTGACAAATAATTTCTGAAGTTGCTTTTAGAACAGATTCATAAAAATTTAGGGGTTAGTGAAGTTAGGTGACTTGTCCAAGATCATACAGATTGGAATATATTAAAATACAGGTTTCTTAACTATTTGTCCATTGTTTTACCTATCACATTATGGGAAATAGAGTATTTTAGAAGCCATCCAAAAGACCTGTGGGGCATTTTACTGATGACCTATGCAATGGCCTCTATCTCATACAGAAGAGGAGAAGTTGGGGGAGAGGTAATAGATGAAGCACAGATACAGCCAGGAACAATACTGGAAGGCAGCAGGCAGTGGAGCACTGCTTCAAAATTCTGAGTGAGATGGTTTTCAATCTGAAATTCTAATCCTGGCTGAACTATAAATTCGAACATGGAAGCTATATATATTTTTTAAACTTTTAAGTTCAGGGGTACATATGCAGGTTTGTTATAGAGGTAAACTTGTGTCACAGAGGTTTGCTGTACTGATTATTTAATCCCCCAGGTATTAAGCCTTGTATAGATTAGTTATTTTTCCTTATCCTCTCCCTCCTCCCACCCTCCCCTGTCTAAGTAGGCCCCAGTGTGTGTTGTTCCCCTCTACGTTTCCATGTGTTTTCATCATTTAGCTCCCACTTATAAGTGAAAACATGCAATACTTGGTTTTCTGTTCCTGCATTAGTTTGCTAAGGAAAATGGCCTCCAGCTTCATCCATATTCCTGCAAAGGACATGATCTTATTCTTTTTTATGGCTGGATAGTATTCCATGGTGTATTTGTACCACATTTTCTTTAACCAGTCTACCGTTGATGGGCATTTAGGTTGATTCCATGTCTTGCTACTGTGAATAGTGCTGTGATGAACATACGTGTGCATGTGTCTTTATGACACAACAATTTATATTTCTCTGGGTATATAAATTGCAATAGGATTGCTATTACAGTAATAGGATTGCTGGGTTGAATGGTAATTCTGTTTTTAGGTCTTTGAGGAATCAACACATTGTCTTCCACAATGGTTGAACTAATTTACACTCTCACCCAGTGTATAAGCATTCCTTTTTCTCCACAACCTCACCAGCACCTGTTATTTTTTGACTTTTTAATAATAGCTAGTCTGGGCTGGGCGTGGTGGCTCAAGCCTGTAATCCCAGCACTTTGGGAGGCCGAGACGGGCGGATCACGAGGTCAGGAAATCGAGACCATTCTGGCTAACACGGTGAAATCCTGTCTCTACTAAAAAAATACAAAAAACTAGCCGCGTGAGGTGGCGGGCGCCTGTAGTCCCAGCTACTCGGGAAGCTGAGGCAGGAGAATGGCCTAAACCCAGGAGGCGGAGCCTGCAGTGAGCTGAGATCTGGCCACTGCACTCCAGCCTGGGTGACAGAGCGAGACTCCGTCTCAAAAAAAAAAAAAAAAAAAAAATAGCTAGTCTGACTGGTGTGAGAAGGTATCTCATTGTGGTTTTGATTTGCATTTCTCTAATAATCAGTGATGTTTTGCTTTTACAATTCTGGACACAGGAATGGGCAAAGATTTCATGACTAAGAGGCCAAAAGCAATTGCAACAAAAGCAAAAACTGACACATGGGACCTAATTAAACTATAGAGCTTTTGCACAGCAAAAGAAACTATGAACAGGGTAAACAGGCAACGTACAGAATGGGAGAAAATGTTTGCAAACTATGCATCCGACAAAGATCTAATATCCAGCATCTACAAGGAACTTACATACATTTATAAGAAAAAACCAAACCCATTAAAAAGTAGGCAAAAGATATGAACAGATACTTTTCAAAAGACAGCAAACACATGGCCAACAAGCGTGTGAAACATTTTCATTCATGAAAAATCTCAAAACTTTTACCTCCTTTAGTTGATATTAGTAGTAGCCTAATTCAACATTTATCCCACCCCTAAGAAAACCTTGGTTTTATAAGGAATTAACTCCCTAATCATTTAACTCAGGGGACTGGGTCTTCAAAGCCAGCTCCAGAAGTGGATCCTGATTTACCTAAGCCCATCAAAGTCGCCCCTGCCATCCTCTGCTAAGGAGTGGTTTAGGAAGGAGCCTGTTACTCAATTCTGAAAATACGATGAGGCAATCGTGAGATACTGGAAGGCATCTGAGAAAAAGTTCCCTTGTTCTAAGAAAGAGTTAACAGGAAATGCTTGTCTCTTTTCTTCCTTTGGACATTCTGGACATGATGCCAGGAAGGGCTGCAGTCATTGTCGCTAGCCTGGTGATAAAACCGGCCAGGTAGGAAGACAGAGCCTGGGAATTGCAAAAAGGAGGCGCTGAAGCCCACTCTTCCTCTGGAGTTCATGGAACATGGGATTATACATACTGCATCCTTTTGTCTGAGCCACTGTGAGACCGAGTGTTTTGTTCCTTGAAATCACATGCTTAGAAGAGGGGTAAGGGAACTCCTAGGATGCCGGCAAGGCAGGCTCGGGATGACAGCTGCGCAGCAGGCCCAGACAGCAGCCAGTTCAGATGAGCAGGAGGACAAAGGGCTACAGGAGGAAGGGCCCCAGTGGGACAAATGGGAACCAGTAGGGTCAGTTGTGTGGAAAAACATCTAGAGAGGCATTTTATGAGGCTATTGGAGGGTACAGGAAGATTCAGCTATAGACTCAAAAACAAAACAAAACAAAATGAAAAAATAAGGACAGTCAATTCTTATTTTTGAGAAAATAGAAAACATTGTAAAAGAAATGTACTTGTCTCATACTTGGCTCATCAGTAAGCAATACTTAGCATGGCAATAATAATGAAAATAACAAATATGAATGACATACAATAAATGTGAAATGACTACATTGGAAGGACAGAGGAAGGGAAAACTGAAGATTCTCAATTAACACAATGACAATAGTCAACTTCATGAATCAAGGGACAGGAAAATATGCATATTACTTAGAAATACAACAGAAATGGGGAAAAGTGTTGAAAGTAGTTGCCTTGGGACTAGGATGGGGAAGGACAAGGACTGAAGGGATGGAAGCTTGTCAGGTAGAGCCTTTTAGCACCACTGAATTTTAAAAATTATGTTCACTGATAAAAATTAAAATCAGCCAGGCAAGGTAGCTCGTCCCCATAATCCCAGCACTTTGGGAGGCCAAGGCAGGAGGATCACTTGAGTTCAAGAGTTTGAGACTAGCCTGGGCAACATAGTGAGAGCCTGTCTCTACAAAACATACAAAGATCAGCCAGGCATGGTGGTGTGCGCCTGTAGTCCCAGCTACTGGGGAGGCTGACATGGGAGGATCACCTGGGCCTGGGAGGTTGTGGCTGCAGTGAGCTGTGATCGTGCCACTGCACTCCAGCCTGGATGACAGTGATGCCCCATCTGAACAAAACACAAAAGTTAAAATCAATAAAATAAAATGCCCAGAACATTTAAGGGAAAGGTACAATGCTCTGGGTTAGTTTTCAGTTCACATCAAATGCTTATTAGTGGCACTGACTCCTCCTCTTCCCTATTGGTGAACTCTATTCTCTTTGTCCCAAGGGTTTTAGCTTAAGTCTCCTCTTGTCACCCTAGTTGCAGATTAGTAGATACAAAACTACCTCCATGAGAGAATTTATGATGTGTTTTTCAAGACTGCATGGTAGTGAAAAGCAGGAACTGCCTAACATTACATTTATCTTAGGCCCAGTGCTTTGTTTCATTTGGGCCAGTTGCCTGATTTCTTTTTCAGGTCCATCCCTATTACTTTTCCAAAATAAAATTTGGACTCCGAGATATCTTGCATGATGGATTTTCCATTGTAGCATACCAACTGCGCAAACCACCACAGGTCTACAGGATGGTAGCTTAAAACAATTACTACTGAACAGAAAAAAAAAATGCTAAAGTCTACTGTATTACTTATGGCACTTAAATTTATTGCTATTGGCTAATGGTGTTCTTTTTCATAAAATGTCTCATTTCTGTGACACCAGTAACTGGAAAGACTAGGAAAAATATTGTAGATTTCCTTCATAGCAGCTCCAGCAGAGGGGCACAGAAGAGTACCCAGAAGCAGAAGTGAATTCTAGGCTCATTTTAGCCCCCATCTAAGTGGTTGACATGGTCAAACCACTTTACCTGTCTGAGATTGTTTCCTTATAATATTAAAATAAAAACCTATGTCCAGTACAGTATATGGCCCTTAGTAAGTTAAATGATATTTTGGGGAAAATATTGGGCATTTTTAAAAGATGACTAATTATATTCTGCAGTTGACTGTCATCTATACTGAGATGAATCATGTAAGAGTCCAAGGCACTAAGAGGAAAACCTAAGTGCCCCCTCCACCCACACCCTATTCCTGTAAAGAAAGAGAAAAGGGCTGCCACGACAAATGAGACAAGGAAGATCAGAGAAGGACTCAGAGATAGCATGGATAAATGTAAATTCTACTTGACCTAAAGCTTAGCAAAAATGAATCTTGACAAATGTTATTTATAGCTCACATTCACAGCTTTCATTATTAATAAGCAGTAAGTTCATGTTCCAACAAACGTTGAGTTATCAAACATGAAAACCAATATTTGTACCAACCGCAGGAATATTTCATACGTAGATCCAGTTTGCTTTCATCCTCACTGACCAAGAATCCCATGTGGTAATTCCCCACCTGGTGTGAGTAATTTTTTTCTAGCTCACAAACGGGCGGATAATGGGTGACAAACAGGGTTAAGGATTTCACCTAAAGCAATAAGACAGAATAAATGTTATTTCATTTTTAAATTTTATTGTAATTAAAATCTGTCTTCAACTTTCTTTGGAAAAATTTTAAATTTTCCTAAAAGTCACAAGAAAAGTACAACGACCAACTATTATATACGCTTTATCTAGATAACCAATTGTTAATATTTTGCCATATTTCCCTTCTTCCTCCTCCTCCACAGACACAGACATTTTTTCCTGAACCATCTGAGAATTAGTTGCAGACATCATGACACTTCATACCTAAAGATTTAGGATTCTCTCTTTTTTTTTTGTGAGACGGAGTCTCGCTCTGTCACCCAGGTTGGAGTGCAGTGGCGCAATCTCGGCTCACTGCAAGCTCCGTCTCCCAGGTTCATGCCATTCTCCTGCCTCAGCCTCCCAAGTAGCTGGGACTACAGGCACCCGCCACCATGCCCAGCTACTTTTTTTTTTTTTTTGTAGCAGAGACGGCGTTTCAATGTGTTAGCCAGGATAGTCTCGATCTCCTGACCTCGTGATCCACCCGCCTCAGCCTCCCAAAATGCTGGGATTATAGGCGTGAGCCACTGCACCCGGCCAGAGATTCAATCTTCTGAGAACAAAACATCCTCCTATATAACTAGAATACAATTACTACACTCAAGAAATATATTACTATTATATAACATATACAGTTCCTAAATCTCCCTAATTCTCCCAACAATGTTTCTTTTTGTCTCTTTCCTTTTTTGTCTTTTATGACATGGACATTTTTGAAGTATCAAGTACCCTTTCCTACAGGAATAGAGTGTGGGTGGAGGGGGCACTTACGCTGTTTTGCATAATGTCTTTCAATTTGGACTCTGCTATTTCCTCCAAACATCATTGCCAATGAGGACTAAGCTCTGATTTTTTTTATCTTGCCCAAATTCCTACTTAAGGGGTCTGGGGATTCATGCCCTACAAACCATGGATTCTCATCAGATGGGTTTTATTTGACCCTATATATTGTGACTTGCTTTTCAATATGACTCCAGCACAACATTATGAGACACGGAAAAAATATTTAACCCCAAAATATACTTCCTTGCCATGCCTTGAAATTGCCCTGCGAAGTCTCTTGTGAGAAAAATCCACATTCTATACAGAATCCCCTTGCCCCTTTGTTTTCCTTCCTTTCCTGATCCACCAGATAATCAACTAAAAGCCAGGCACCCTTTTAGGTCTGATAAGAAACATTTTACAACCTGCTCTCTCTGTGAAGTCTGTTATCTGAGAGCTTCCTCTGCACAATAAAACTTGGTCCCACAATCCTTTATCTTAACCTGAACATTCCATTAATCCCAGGTCTTCAGATAAACTCAACCAATTATCAACCAGAAAATGTTTAAATTTACCTGTAGCCTGGAAGACCCTCCTTTGAGTTGTCCCACCTTTCTGAACCAAACCAATAAATGCATTTCTTAAATGTATTTGATTGATGTCTCATGCCTCCCTAAAATATGTAAAACCAAGCTGTACCCTGACCACCCTGGGCACATGTTCTCAGGACCTTCTGAGGGCTGTGTCATGGGCCATGGTCACTCATATTTGACTCAGAATAAATCTCTTCAAATATTTTACAGAGTTTGACTCTTTTCGTTGATACCAGGAATATTCCACAGATATGTAGGTGATGGATCCTTCCCAGTGCATCACATCAGGAGGGATGTGATATCAATTTCACATAAGTGGGGATGCCAAATTTGATTATCTGGTTGAAAAGGGTACCCATCAGATTTCTTCACTATACCTTTTCCCTTTGTAATTAATAAATAACCTGTTATTTTATTAATGATATTTTGAGATATCTGAATATCCTTTTCTCCAACAATCTTTCATCCAAAGGTTTTATAATCTATTGATCATCGCTGCCTGAATCAGTTATTATTCTAGTGGTTATTGAAGGCTGATTAAGAAATTCTTCCTACATTTATTCGTTGGTATTCTGTAAAGCAGAGGTTTCACTTTTCCCCACTCACCTCTACCATTTTAAAGTTTATTTTTGTTAGTGTCAGTATGAATTCTTTATTAACTTTTTTTTTTTTTTTTTTAGAGACAGGGTCTCACTCTATCATCCAGTCTAGACCGCAATGGCACAATCATAGCTTACTGTAACCTCAAACTTCTGGACTCAAGGGATCCTCCCACCTCAACTTCCCAAGTAGCTAGGACTACAGGTGTGCGCCTATTGGGAGAACCCACTCCTGATGGTTACATAGGTTCTTTTCTATTTCCTAAGTGTCTCAGCTGGTTTGAGAAATAAAGGCAAAGAGCACAAGAGAGAGAAATTTAAAGCTGGGTGTCCGGGGGAGACATCACATGTCAGCAGGATCTGTGATGTTCCCCAAGCTGTAAAACAAGTTTTTATTAGCAAGTTTTTATTAGCGATTTTCAAAAGAGGAGGGAGTGCACGAATAGGGTGTGGGTCACAGAGATCACATACTTCACAAGGTAATAAAATATCACAAAGCAAGTAGAGGCAGGGCGAGATCACAGGACCACAGGATGGGGCGAAATTAAAATTGCTAATGAAGTTTCGGGCATGCATTGTCATTGATAACATCTTATCAGGAAACAGGGTTTGAGGGTAGACAACCTGTCTGACCAAAATTTACTAGGCGGGAATTTTCCTCGTCCTAATGAGCCTGGGAGCGCTATAGGAGACCGGGGCTTATTTCATCCCTTCGGCTTTGACCATAAAAGATGGCACGCTTCCAAGGGGGCTGTTTATAGGCCTGCCCTCAGGGCGCATTCTCTTTCTCAGGGATGTTCCTTGTTGAGACAAAGAATTCAGTGATATTTCCCCTATTTGCTTTTGAAAGAGGAGAAATATGGCTCTGTTCAGTCCAGCTCACCAGCTGCCAGAAGTCTTATCTCTGGTGTTTCCTGAACATTGGTGTTATCCTGTTCTTTTTTCAAGATGCCTAGATTTCAAACACACATGTTCTACAAACAATCTGTGCAGCTGACACGATCATCGCAGGGTCCTGAGGCGACATTCATCCTCCTCAGTTTACGAAGAAGATGACAAGATTAAGAGATTAAAGTAAAGACAGGCATAGGAAATCACAAGTGATAAGTGTCCATGAAATCTTCACAATTTATGTTCAGAGACTGCAGAAAAGATAGGCATAAGAAATTATAAAAGTATTAATTTGGGGAACTAATAAATGTCCGTGAAATCTTCACAATATATGTTCTTCTGCCGCGGCTTCAGCCAGTCCCTCCGTTCGGGGTCCCTGACTTCCCGCAACATGTGCCACTATGCCTGGCTAATTTTTTATTTTTAATTTTTGTAGAGAGAGGTCTCACTATGTTGCCCAGGCTGATCTTGAACCTGGGCTCAAGTGGTCCTCCTGCTTCAGCCTCCCAAAGTGCTGGATTACAGGCATCAGCCACTGCACCCAGTCTCATGGATTCTTTAATAAGCATTATTTTAAGGCATATTTTATATATTCTGGAAACCTCTATCTGGAGGAAAGTTAACACCAATCTTAGCCTAAATATTGGCAGAAGGAGGTAATTAAATCAAAGAATTCCAGTTTTGATTCACCTGCCATTCACCTTATTAAAAGCCTGAACGTGTGCCTTCTTTCTGATAACAATAACAAAGAAACATATTAAGGCAGGATTTCTTTTAAAAGTTGTGCTTAAAATCTGCCCTGAGGGATCTTAGAACCACCTATCTCCATGGTGCTCCTTCCCCAAGCTGATAGGCACTTTTAGCCTAAGGGTCTGGGATCCTACACTGCACTCCTTAAGGCTGTTCTCAGCCTGCAGCAGCAACACATGACCTCCCTTACTGCTCCTCTCTGATCTCTCTTCCCTATCCAAAGATCAGAAGGAACCATGAAAAGAAAGATTTCCATCCATAAAAAGGTCAGGGAAGTTTCTGGTTTCCAGTCTAGCATACAAGAAGGTTGGAGGTTGCCTCTCTATCACAAGGAAAAAGTAGAACAAACTGAAAAATCAACTCTTCTTAGACCTGTAAGAGAAGTGAAGTCACAGGCAAACCACTCTCCCCCAAATTACAGACAGACAAGCAGATACAAAGAACCACAACTTTCCTGGGCTGAAATGCAGGCAGAAACCTCTGAAGGAACCAGTATCAGGGCAGGAAAACTGGAACTGGAACTGATCAATTACTGGAGACTCAGTGTCAACAAGTCTGAGAGTCAAAAAGTCCAGGGGAACCGAGTCATGGGGGAAGGGGGCACACTTTTGTGAGTTTTACTCCCAGGAGTTACACTGGATTCTCACAATAAATGCTGGAGTAAATTCTCCTTATGCTTCAGGTAAGGGGAAGAAAGAAAGAACTATTTTGAAACGCACCAGGGCACTCTGTTCTTAACAAGGCCTGCCCTCAAAAGAAACTACTTAAGCGGAGCCTTAAGTAGCCTTAAGTAGTTTAAAAACCTGCTGGGGTTTTATCAGAGCCTAACCTACTTGGGGGAAGGGAAAGACTCAACTCCAGTCTCCTCTAGCCTTCCACAGGAGAGAAAGGAAATATCGAACTCCAGCCCACTCTAGCCTTCCTATCCCACCTGAGGGGTGGGAGGGAGGTAAGACTGAGACTTAATCATAGGACTCCTCCCCTAGCCCCTTACCACCACATTACTAAAAGCTAATTTACAGCAGTTCCTTTTACCCAATACATCATGGCCAGCTGTCAAGAAAAAGTCACAAGACATACTAAAAGTAAAAACCCACAAATGTGAAGAGACAGAGCAAGCATCAGAATCAGACATAGCTATGGCAGGGATGTTGGAATTATCAGACTGGGAATGGAAACAAATGATTAGTATGCTGGGGGCTCTATGGATAACACAGACAGCATGCAAGAACAGATGGGCAATGTAAAGCACAGAGATGCATATTCTAAGAAAAAACCAAAAGGAAACACCAGAGATCAAAAACACTGTGATGGAAATGAAAAATGTGTTTGATGAGCTTACTGGTAGACTGGACACAGCTGAGGGAAAAATCTCTGAGCTTGAGGACATCTTAATAGAAACCTCCAAAACGGAAATGCAAAGAGAAAAAGATTGGAAAAAAAAACACAGAATATCCAAAAAGTTTGGGACAACTACAAAAGATACAACATACAGCTAAGGAGAATACCAGAGAGAAAAAAAAGAGAAAGAAACAGAGGAGATATTTAAAACAAGAACGACTGAGAATTTCCCCAAATTAATGTCAGACACAAAACCACAGATCTAGGAAGCTCAGGGAACACCAAACAAGATAAATGACCCTAAAACCACACCTAGAAAAATCATATTCAAACTACAGAAAACCAAAGATAAAGAAAAAAAAAATACTGAAGTAAGGCAGAGGGAAGAAACACCTTATCTGCACAAGCTCAAAGATAAAAATTACATCTGACTTCTCAGAAACCACACAAGCAAGCAAAGAGAGGAATAAAATATCTAAAGTGTTGAGAGTCAAAAAAACAAAACAAAACAAAACAAAAAAACCTCTCCAACCTAGAATTCTGTACCTTGCAAAATAATCCTTCAAAAGTGAAGGAGAAATAAAGACATTCTCAGACAAACAAAAATTGAGGATTTGTAGCCAGCAGATCTATCCTGAAATATTTAAGAAAAGTTCTTTAGAAGGAAGGAAAATGACAGGGGTCAGAAACTTGTATCTACATAAAGAAAATTGCACTACTGAAGAAGGAATCAGTGAAGGCAAAAAAAGTTTATTTTTCTTATTTTTAATGGATCTAGCATAACGTTTTGTTCAAAATAATAATAGCAACAGTGTATGAGATTATGTGTGTTTATATATATATGCTTATGTACACTTACGTATAAGTGAAATAAAGGACAGTGATGATACAAAAGATAGAATAAAGTAATCAGGATTATTTTGTTATTAAAAAATACGTGCATTATTCATAAAGCAGTATAGTGTTATTTGAAAGTAGACTTGGATTAGTTGCAAATGTATATTGCAAACTCTAGGACAACCACTAGAAAAAGTAAAACAAGAAATATAACTGATATGCTACGAAAGGAGAGAAAATAGCTGGGCAAGCACCTGTACTCCCAGCTACTTGGGAGGCTGAGGTGGGAAGGTCACTTGAGTCCAGGAGTTTGAGGCCAGCCTAGGCAACACAGTAAGATCCCACCTCAAAAAACCCCAAGAAACCAAAAAACAGAAAAAAAAGAGGAGAGAAAATGAAAGAATATAAAATACTCAGTAAAAAACCACAAAAGGCAGAAAAACAGTGGAAGACACATGTAGGAACAATGAACAAGAACAACAAATAGAAAAAAGTAAAAAATGGTAAATATTAATCCAACTCTATCAATAATCACTTTGAATGCTGATGGTCTAAATGCACCAGTTAAAAGACAGATTATCAGAGTGGATCAAAAAATAAGACCTAACTACATGATGTCTACAAGAAACTGACCTTAAATACAAAGATAACCATATATTAAAAATATACGGAGGGGCTAGGTGTGGCAGCTCACACTTGCAATCCCAGCACTTTGGGAGGCCAAGGCAGATGGATAACTTAAGGCCAGAAGTTCAAGACCAGCCGGTGAAACCCCATCTCTAATTTAAAAAGAATACAAAACTTAGCCAGGTGTGATGGCACACACTTGTAATCCCAGCTACTCGGGAGGCTGAGGCACAAGAATCACTTGAATTTGGGAGGCAGAGGTTGCAGTGAGCTAAGATTGTGCCACTGCACTCCAGCCTGGGTGACAGAGTGAGACTCTGTCTAAAATATATATATGTGTATGGAGGAAGATATATCATGTTAACATTAAAGAAAGCTGAAGCAGCTATATTAATTTGAGACAGAGCAGATCTCAGATCAAGTAAATTTGTCAGCGATAAAGAAGGATATTACACAACGATAAAGGGATAAATTCTGCAAGAAGACAAAATATCCTTAACATGTATGCATCTAACAAGAGAATGTCAAACTACATGAGGCAAAAGCTGATAGAACTACAAAGAGAAACAGATGAACATACTACTACAGTTAGAGATATCAAAATTCCTCCATCTGAAACAGACAGATTCAGCAGGCAGAAAATCAGTAAGGCCATAGCTGAACTCAACACCACCATCAATCAACTAGACATCATTTATATCTATAGATACTTCATCTAACAGCTGAATACACATTCATCTCAAGCTAACATGGAATATTCACCAAGAAAGACCACACTTTGGGCCATAAAACACATGTTGACAAATTTAATATAATAAAAATCATACAATATTTGATCTCAGACCACAATGGAATTAAACTAGAAATCACAACAAAAAGGTAACTGGAAAATCCCCAAATACATGGAGACTAAACAACATATTCTTAAAAAACATATGGGTCAAAAAGGAAATAAAGAGAAATTTAAATTATTTGAAACTAAATACAAACAGGAAGCACACCTTATCAAAATTTGTGCAATGCAGCAAAAGTAGTGCATAGAAGAAAATTTATAGACCAGGAGTGGTGGTTCACACCTGCAATTCCAGCACTCCGGGAGGCCAAGGTGAGAGGATCACTCGAGTCTAGGAATACATGACCAGCCTGGGCAACATAGTGAGACCCCCCATCTCCACAAAAAATAAAAAAAGAATTAGCTGGGTGTTGTGCCATGTGCCTGCAGTCCCAGCTAAGTGGGAGGCTGAGGCAGGAGGATCACTTGAGCCCAGGGAGTGGAGGCTGCAGTGGGCTGTGTTCATGCCACTGCAGTCCAGCCTGGGTAACAGAGCAAGACCCTGTCTCAAAAAAGAAAAAAATTGAAAGAAAAGAAAGAATAAAAAAAGAAAATTTATAGCACTGAACACATTTTAAAAAAGAAAGATTTAAAATAAACAAGCTAAGCTTCCATCTTAGGACACCAGCAAGAGAAGAGCAAAAATAAGCAAAAGAAAAGAGATAATAAAAATTAGAGCAGAAATCAATGAAATGAAAACAAGAAAGCAATGGGGAAAATAATCAATAGAACCAAAAGCTGGTTTTTTGAAAAGAAAACTGATAAGCTTCTAGCCAAGCTAACTAAGAACAAAAGAGAAAAGATACAAATGGCTAATATCAGAAACGAGAAGGACAACACTACGGATGCCATGGACAAATAAAAGGGTCATAAGGGAATACTATGACCAACTCTATGTCCACAAATTTGGTAACCTTGGTGAAAATTTCTTGAAAAACAATTTCTTAAACTTGGCTGACACAATCAGCCAAAACTCACACAAGAAAAAACAGAAAATCTGAATAGGTCTATATCTATTGAAGGACTTGAGTCAATGGCCTTCCAAAACAAGAATCATAGGCCCCAGTGGCGTCACTGGTGATCTCCACCCAACATTTAAGGAAGATATTTTACCAATTCTCTACAGTCTTTTTCAGAGGACAGGAGTGGAGTAAATACTTTCTAACTCATTCTATGAGGCCAGCATTACCTTAATACCAAAACCAGACAAAGACATTATAAGAAAACTACAAACCAGTATCTCTCATAAACATAGATGCAAAAATCCTCAATAAAACATTAGCAAAATGAATCCAATGTATAAAAAGAAAAACAGACCATAAGCAGGTAGGACTCATCCCAAGTGTGCAAGACTCATTCAACATTTGAACACTAGTTAACGTAATCCATCACATCAACAGGCTAAAGAAGAAAAATCACATCATATCAATAGATGCACAGAAAGCATCTGACAAAATCTAACACCCATTCATGATAAAAACTCTCAGTAAACTAGGAATAGAGGAGAACTTCCTCAATTTGATAAGGAATAGCCACAAACAACCTCTAGGTAACATCATACTTAATGGTGAGAAACTTAAAAAGCTTTCCCACTAAGATCAGAAACAAGGCAAGGATATCCTTTCTTACTACTTTTTCAACACTGTACTGAAAGTCCTAGTTAGTGCAATAAGACAAGAAAAAAAAAAATAGATGGGGAAGAAAGAAGCGAAACTGTGTGTAGCTGACATGACTGCCTATGTAGGAAATTCAAAAGAATTGACAAACATACACACAGACTGGCATTAGTAAGTGATTATAGCAAGGTTGCAGGATACAAGGTTAATATACAAAAGTCAATTGCTTTCTTATGTAGTTTCTATAATGATTAAAGTTTCTGAGTTACATCTTTTTGCAAATAAATTTTTTAAAGCAAAACAAAAAAATTCCTTTAAAAAAACAAAATGTCATAATTACCTATGTAATCTAAATAAATGTTTAAACAAAACCTGAGTCTCTCTTGGGTCTTCACTGCCAAAATAACAAAGAAAAGAAGGGAGGCTGGGCATGGTAACTCATGCCTATAATTCCAGAACTTTGGGAAGCCAAGGCAGGTGGATCACTGGAGCCCAAGAGTTCAAGACTAGCCTGGGCAACATGGTGAAACTCCGTCTCTAAAAGAATACAAAAATTGGCTGGGTATGGTTGGTGTGTGTCTGTAGTCCCAGCTACTCGGGAGGCCGAAGTGGAAGGATCACCTGGGCCCAGGTAGTTTGAGGCTGCAGTAAGCTATGATCATGCCACTGCACTGCAGCCTGAGTGACAGAGTGAACCCGTTTCAAAAAAAAAAAAAAAAAAGGGGGGGAGGAGGAGGAGAAAGAAGAGAAGGAGGAAGAACAACAACAATGGTTGCGCCGAAAAGGGCCATAGCTAGGTGCAACTTATTTGCTGCACAGACTGTGTTGGATGCACACCTAAGGACAAATCCATTAAGAAGTTTGTCATTTGAAATATAGTAGAAGGTGCAGCTGTCAGGGACATTTCTAAATTGAGCATTGTTGATGTCTCTGTGCTTCCCAAGGAGTGTGTGAAACTGTATTACTGCACAAGTTCTGCCACTCACAGCAAGGTAGTCAGGAAGCATTCTCAAGAAGCCTAGGGGACCAAACAACTCCACTCCAGTTTAGATCTGAGGATGCTGCCCCATGATCCCCATCAAAGCCCGTGCATGGAGCTGAGTCTCTAAAGACTGAAGAAAAACTATCTCCTGGAAAAAAATCAAATGGAAATTAAGCTTTAAAAACAAAACTAAACCCCAAAACACCAAGAGCAACAAAAGGTTAAAGAAAAAGAAATTTTATTTTTGTGTTGCTTTTTTTTTTTCTTCTGAGATGGAGTCTTGCTCTGTCACCCAGGTTGGAGTGCAGTGGCACGATCTCGGCTCACTGCAAGCAACGCCTCCCAGGTTCATGTCATTCTCCTGCCTCAGCCTCCCAAGTAGCCGGGACTACAGGCACCCGCCACCATGCCCAGCTATTTTTTTTGTGTTTTTAGTAGAGACGGGGTTTCACTGTGTTAGCCAGGATGGTCTCAATCTCCTGACCTTGTGATCCGCCCGCCTCGGCCTCCCAAAGTGCTGGGATTACAGGGGTGAGCCACTGCGCCCGGCCTTGTGTTGCTTTTTGAAAAGAAATATTAAAAATATGATTTTATTGGCTTAAATAGCCAATCTCTTCCTTAAATAGAAGAGAGAAAGAAATGAAAATGAGGGAAGACACAATGACAAAGGAGCAAGAAAATGGGGGGAAAAAACAGAAAAGAAAGACCAGAGAAGGTAAAGGCCTAAGGGCAGGTTCCATGAGGGGGAGATTTGAAAAGCAGAGACCAAAATGAACAAGATAGAGACAGTAAACTAAAGGGGACAGTTAGATGGAAATGATAGGGATGGAAAGTTTGACACAAACAAAATTTCACACTGAAGCTTAGAAATGCACCCTGAAAAAAGAAGACATGCTTTGAAGGAATGATGTTACCAAATCATATAGAAACACAATGAGATGAGATCAAAGATGTCACAGAGAGATCTTTCAGGATGTTGGTAAAATAAAAGGATTTCAGGAGACTTAAATGTTAGACCTAATACCATAAAAACCCTAGAAGAAAATCTAGGTAGTACCATTCAGGACATAGGCATGGGCAAGGACTTCATGTCTAAAACACCAAAAGCAACGGCAGCAAAAGCAAAAATTGACACATGGGATCTAATTAAACTAAAGAGCTTTTGCACAGCAAAAGAAACTACCATCAGAGTGAACAGGCAACCTACAGAATGGGAGAAAATTTTTGCAATCTACTCATCTGACAAAGGGCTAATATCCAGAATCTACAAAGAACTCAAACAAATATACAAGAAAAAAACAACCCCATCAAAAAGTGGGGAAAGGATATGAACAGACATTTCTCAAAAGAAGACATCCATACAGCCAACAGACACATGAAAAAATGCTCATCATCACTCGCCATCAGAGAAATGCAAATCAAAACCACAGTGAGATACCATCTCACACCAGTTAGAATGGCAATCATTAAGAAGTCAGGAAACAATAGATGTTGGAGAGGATGTGGAGAAATAGGAACACTTTTACACTGTTGGTGGGATTGTAAACTAGTTCAACCATTATGGAAAACAGTATGGCGATTCCTCAAGGATCTACAACTAGATGTACCATATGACCCAGCCATCCCACTACTGGGTATATACCCAAAGGATTATAAATTACTCTACTACAAAGACACATGCACACGTATGTTTATTGCGGCACTATTCACAATAGCAAAGACTTGGAATCAACCCAAATGTCCATCTGTGACAGACTGGATTAAGAAAATGTGGCACATATACACCATGGAATACTATGCAGCCATCAAAAAGGATGAGTTTGCGTCCTTTGTAGGGACATGGATGCAGCTTAGGAAACTATCACAAGAAGAGAAAACCAAACACCGCATGTTCTCACTCATAGGTGGGAACTGAACAATGAGATCACTTGGACTCGGGAAGGGGAACATCACACACTGGGGCCTATCATGGGGAGGGGGGAGGAGGGAGGGATTGCATTGGGGAGTTATACATGATATAAACGTTACGCACATGTACCCTAGAACTTAAAGTATAATAAAAATAAAAATAAAAATAAAAAAATAAAAAATAAAAAAAAAGGATTTCACAAAGTAGAAATGGCAGTATTTCCTTGCTTTTCCCTCGAGGAATTTGGCTGTAAATGGATGATACCTGTTCTTGATTTAGGGTTCACCAAGGATAGTAAGATATAATTCTGAGTGAAAATACTGCCAGGGAGGCCTTTTTCATACAACCAGATTTATGTTGAGTCAGCAAGAAAAAGGAACATATATCAAGAAACTACCAATATTACTTAGGGTCAATCTGTCTGAATTCAGTGTGTAGCATTCTAATGATCATTTGCAGGGCTGCGGTCAATTATAAAAAAGAGAATTCTGAGTATTTGCAGACTGAGATCAGGAAAATAATGTGTATAATATGTATCATCCATGTACACAAGGGTATGCAGGGATTGCATAATGGTATTATGACTACAGCAGTAATAATATATATTTCAAAATAACTAAGAGAATAAATTTCAAATGTCTCACCACAAAAAATGATATCTAAACGAGGTGAAGAATATGTTAATTAGCTTAATCACTCCACATTGTTTATATATTTCAAAACATCACACTGTACCCCATAAATATAGTACAATTATAACTGTCATTTAAAAATAATAATTTAAAAATTAATTTCTTTTTAAATCCAGTTTACCGGATACTTACATCTCTGATGAAATACTCAAGTGTAGCATAGGCAATGGCAATTCCATCATGGGTGCTCGTCCCTCTTCCCAATTCATCCAAGATAACCAAGGACTGTGATGTTGCTTTTCTGATTATTTCTGCTGTGTCAGTCAGTTCTTCCATAAATGTACTCCGTCCTTTATATATATTGTCTGCAGCACCCATCCTATAAGCGAGAGGAAAACACCTTGATTTTCCTCTTAACTTTCTTATTAGGAAGCCAAACATTATTTTATGAACAATAAATATAAAAGATCACTAAGAATCTATATATTTTGAGCCAATAATAGCTCAAATTACATTAAACAAAAGAAAACATGTTGGATGTAAACAGTGTCTAACATCACACTGTACTTTGTAGGAATATTCTGGACAGAATTTGAGGTATTGCACAGAACTCCTAAAAAGTAGGGAAATGTTTTATCCTGCTTTTTTCTCACCAATAATTCCAAATCAAAGTTTTGGTATTCACAGGATAAAACAATGCTTCTTTGTGTTTCTGTGTTTAAAAGTCCACGATACTGTACAAAGGTCCTGCACAATTAAAGGATTTTTTCAGTGTTTCCTTAAGAAGATTCCATGCTGATATTACAAATTAAAGTACTACATAAAAAGTAACTTATTTATATAAAACTTTTTACTGGAACTAGAATTATAGAAGTTTGATACCTTGCACAGCAGCTAATACAGGTTCCTGAAGTGGATTTTATGAAATGGTTCCTACAGACGTCAAGAAATAGGTCCAAAAGATTTAAATTTCTTTTCTGTAAGACTTTTTAGAGCCTTTAGTACGGGACTACATATTGTGCATTTCTTTTTTCTTTTTTTTTTTTTTGAGACAGGGTTTCACTCCCATCACCCAGGCTGGAGTGCAGTGGCATGCTCTCGGCTCACTACAACCTCTGCCTCCTGGGCTCAAGTGATCCTACAGCCTCAGCCTCCCAAGTAATTGGGACTACAGGCGTGCGCCACCAAGCCTGGCTAATTTTTTTTTTTTTATTTTTAGTAGAGGTGGGGTTTCACCATTTTGGCTAGGCTGATCTTGTACTCCCAGCCTCAAGTGATCTGCCTGCCTTGGCCTCCCTAAGTGCTGAGATTACAGGCGTGAGCCACCGTACCCAGCCAAAGCATTTCTTAGAGAAGGATCTAGTACACAGCTTTTCTTTAACTGATTTAGCTATGGTCCCTGAAATGTCTTCCAGAGTACCTTGCAGCAATAATGTCTTCCAGAACACATTTGGGAAAACACCTATATAATGCAAAAGCTACTGAAAAAAACAAAAGGAATCATTAGGTAATACTCAGTGTCATGCAGTTAATTGCAAAACTTAGAATTCAGGTTTTTCACCCAGTAGCCAGCTCTGTGAATGCTGGTAACCACTTTCTCAGCAAAATCCCTTCATTGATTTAGTTTTGCTACAATAGTTCACAAAATAAGACACATACTTCACATCTGACCTACAGCACCATAATGTACCTTTCATTTCTTGAGAAATCCATGGTCAAACTGTACCTTAACCAGCTGTGTGGCTGAAGCCCTATGAGCACAAGGAAGATGGAATGTGATGTCCAGACATGGGCAGAGCCTTAGAACTGTTCCAGTAACCAGCAGCATTGAGAAATTGTATAATTTCTGAAATGCTGCCACCTTAGGAACATTCTGGGTACTTTTTCAAAGTTCAAATACTGGTATTTACCTCAATTTTCAATGTTTACTTTACCAATATTTCCTTTTCCCCTAACACAAAACAAGATGATGAAATTTTCATATCTCTGAAACCACTCAGAATGCTTCAGAATCATAACGGTTCACCCTATCTACCACTCTTTGCCTTTATTCTGGCAGGTTGTGAGCTGACAAAAAGAAATCTTTGGCTGATAACAGAACATTCTGATGAGGGAAATATTTTGGGGGGTCACTAATTTTTAGAAATCAGGATAGTACACCAGCACTGCCTACAGTTTTTTGTTTGTTTGTTTGATACAGGATCTTGGTCTGTCACCCAGGCTGGAGTGCAGTGGCATGACAACAGCTCACTGAAGACTTGAGACCTCCCAGGCTCAAGCAAGTGCCCACCTCAGACTCCCGAATATCTGGGACCACCGGCGCATGCCACAACACCCAGCTAATTTTTAAATTTTTTGTAGAGTCAAGGTCTCACTATGTTGCCTGGGCTGGTCTTTAACTCCTGGGTTAAAATGATCCTCCCACCTCAGCCTCCCAAAGTGCTGAGATTACATGCATGAGCCACCATGCCTGGCTGTTGTATACAGTTTTAATACAGTAGATTAAGTATTACACTTAGGTGCTTTCTAAAACAGTAAAGTAACAGAGTGGTCTTGTTAGAAACATCAAGAATTGTAAGATGTGCCTGGACAAGTTATTTCTAGGCAGATACACACACATATTATATAAAACGTTTAGTATATGACAAAGGTGAGATTTCAAATTGATGGGGAAAGGATGAACTACCAGTCAAGAAAAAAGATGCTAGCTAATTAGTTATTTCTGAAAAAACAAATATGTGTCCCTATATAAGCCATATTCCAAAATAAATGTACATGGATTGAAAAGTTTAATGCAAAACTAGAAATCATAAACATACCAAGCTATATAGATGAAATTTAATCTCTGGACAGGTGAGTGGGTGGTTTTACATATACGGCATCAAAACATATATTTAGTAAAAGACACATAATAAAAAAGTTAAAGGCAAACCACAAACTGAGAAAAAACTTACAGTAATTATAACGAACACTTAACATTCCGAAAATAAAGTCTGACAAAGCAAAACAAAATGGTGAACAGAAAAACAGGCAAAGGACATAAAGAGTCAATTCACAAAAGAAACAAACTTATGAAAATGCCCAAATATGTAAATTTAACAGGAAAATATTCATATTCAATATATATATTGTAATATGTATATTGCTAAGTTAGCAAAGATTAAAAAGAACATTATTATCTGCCATTATCAAGAGTGTTGGGGGGAAAGGGTATTTTTATGTGAGACTGAGACTTGTTACAATCTTCAAAAGACAATTTAGCAATGTCTATTAGAAGTCTTTCATGACCTATAAATTTCACTCTAGGAATTAACATTATGAAAACTATCAGAGATACATGAAGAAATACATGTACAAATCTGTTCTTGATGTTATTTAATGAAAAGTTGGAAAAAATTAAATATCCAATAATAAGAGAAAGAGCAAACAGTACTATGATGAAAAACTATGCAACCAATAAAACTAGTACGTTAGAATTTTTGGCATTGGAAAACGTTTATATTAATAACATAGTGAATGTTACAAATGAGGTCACCAGAAATTTTTTAACTTCAGTGGAGGGGTCTACTAGGAAAAGAGACCTGTTGAGCCACTGGAAATTCATCCTTGCTATTATAATAACTCAAGTAATGTTCCTGGCAGATATATGAGTAGCATCCACATTAAATAAAAATTTGAGGACACATGAGGAAAAATGACAGTATGAAAGAGAAGACTGAGAAAACCAACAGAACAAGTAACACAGAGGAAGTGGATAAAAATACAATTCACTGGTGATATGATTTGGTTCTGTGTCCCCAGCCAAATCTTGTCTTGTAGCTCCCATAATTCCTACATGTTGTGGGAGGGATGTGGTGGGAGATGACTGAATTATGGGAGCGGGTCTTTCTTGTGCTGTTCTCATGATAGTGAATGGGTCTCATTAAATCTGATGGTTTTAAAAACATGAGTTTCCCTGCACAATCTCTCTCTTTGCCTGCTGCCATCCACATAAGATGTGACTTGCTCCTCCTTGCCTTCTGCCGTGATTGTGAGGCCTCCCTAGCCATGTGGAGCTGTAAGTCCAGTAAACCTCTTTCTTTTGTAAATTGCCCAGTCTTGGGTATGTCATTATCAGCAGTGTGAAAATGGACTAATACAGTAAATTGGTACCAGGAGTGGGGTGTTGCTGGAAAGATACTTGAAAAAGTGGAAGCAACTTTGGAACTGGGAAATAGGCAGAGGTTGGAACAGTTTGGACGGCTCAGAAGAAAGGAAAATGTGAGAAAGTCTGGAACTTCCTAGAGACATGTTGAATGACTTTGACAAAAATGCTGATAGTGATATGAACAGTAAGGTCCAGGCTGAGGTGGTCTCAGATGGAAATGAGGAACTTGTTGGGAACTGGAGCAAAGGTGACTCTTGCTTTGCTTTAGCAAAGGAACTGGCAGCATTTTGCCCCACGCTAGAGATTTGTGGAACTTTGAACTTGAGAAAGATGATTTAGGCAGAGGATGAGCTGGCAGAAGAAATTTCTAAGCAGAGAAGAATTCAAGAGGTGACTCAGGTGCTGTTAAAGGCATTCAGTTTTATAAGGGAAACAGAGCATAAATGTTTGGAAATTTTTAGCCTGACACTGTGATAGAAAAGAAAATCCCATTGTCTGAGGAGAGATTCAAGCCAGCTGCAGAAATTTGCATAAAAAAATGAGTAGCTGAATGTTAATCCCCAAGACAATGGGGAAAATGTCTCCAGGAATGTCAGAGGTCTTCATGGCAGCCCCTCCCATTACACCCTGGGAGGCCAAGGAGGAAAAAGTGGTTTCATGGGCAGGGCCTGTGGCCCCTCGCTATGTACAGCCTAGGGACTTGGTGCTCTGCATCCCAGCAGCTCTAGTCATGGCTAAAAGGGGACAAGGTACAGCTCAGATTGTGGCTTCAGAGGGTGCAAGCCCCAAGCCTTGGCAGCTTCCATGTGGTACTGAGCCTGTAGGTACACAGAAGTCAAGAACTAAGGTTTGGGAACCTCTGCTTAGATTTCAGAGATATATGGAAATGCCTGGATGTCCAGGCAGAAGTTTGCTACGGGGCAGAGCTCTCATGGAGAACCTCTGCAAGGGCAGTGCAGAAGGGAAATGTGGGGTCACAGCCCCCATACAGAGTCCATACTGGGGCATCACCTAGTGGAGCTGTGAGAAGAGGGCCATACTCCTCCAGAATGGTATATCCACCTAGAGCTTGCACCGTATGCCTGGAAATGCTGCAGACACTCAATGTCAGCCTGTGAAAGCAGCCGGGAGGTAGGCTGTACCATGCAAAGCACAGGGGAGGAGTTGCCTAAGATCATGGGAAGCAACCTCTTGCATCAGCATAACCTGGATGTGAGACATGCAGTCAAAAGATATCATTTTGGAGCTTTAAGATTTGACTGCTCTGCTGGACTTCAGACTTGCATAGGGCCTGTAGCCCTTTTGCTTTGGCCAATTTCTCCCACTTGGAATGGCTGTATTTACCCAATGCCTGTACCCCTACTGTATTTAGGAAGTAACTAACTTGCTTTTTTTTTTTTTTTTTAATTTGAGATGGAGTCTTGCTCTGTCGCCCAAGCTGCAGTGCAGTGGCGTGATCTCGGCTCACTGCAAGTTCCGCCTCCCAGGTTCACGCCATTCTCCTGCCTCAGCCTCCCGAGTAGCTGGGACTACAGGTGCCCGCTACCACGCCCGGCTAATTTTTTGCATTTTTAGTAGAGACGGGGTTTCACCATGTTAGCCAGGATGGTCTCGATCTCCTGACCTCGTGATCCGCCCACCTCAGCTTCCCAAAGTGCTGGGGTTACAGGCGTGAAAACCACACCCAGCCCTAACTTGCTTTTGATTTTCTAGGCTCATAGGCAGAAGGGACTTGCCTTGTCCTGGATGAGACTTTGGACTGTGGACTTTTGAGTTAATGCTGAAATGAGTTAAGACCGTGGGGGACTGTTGTGAAGGCATGATTGGTTCTGAATGTGAAGATACGAGATTTGGGAGGGGCAAGAGGTGGAATAATATGGTTTGGCTCTGTGTCCCCACACAAATCTCATCTTGTAGCTCCCATAATTCCCATGTGCTGTGGGAGGGACCCAGTGGGAAATGACTGAATTATGGGGGCAGGTCTTTCCTGTGCTATTCTCATGACAGTGAATGGGTCTCATGAGATCCGATAATTTTAAAAATGAGAGTTTCCCTGTACAACATCTTTACCTGCTGCCATCCACATAAGATGTGACTTGCTCTCCCTTGCCTTCTGCCATGACTGTGAGGCCTCCCCAGCCATGTGGAACTGTAAGTCCAATAAACTTCTTTCTTTTGTAAATTGCCCAGTCTCGGGTATGTCTTTATCAGCAGTGTGAAAATGGACTAATACAACTGGAAAGAATTAAAACAAGCAAAATTTCGATTTGGTATCCTCAGGGAGATTACGAATATTACAGACTTAAAACAAGAATAGTCTATGAAGAAATAAACAACTGGAGAACAAGAAATCTTGAAAATTAAAAATATGATTACTGAAAAAAATTACTGTATGGGTGAAATTAAAATTACATGCTGTATAGGACCAAGCTTTTATTTTATTATTGTTTATTTGAGAAAGGTCCTAACTCTGTTGCCCAGGCTGCAGTACAGTGGCATGAACACAGCTCACTGCAGCCTCAACCTTCCTATGCTCAGATGATCCTCCCACCTCAGCCTCCTGGGAAGCTGGGACTACAGGCATACCTGGCTAATTTTTTATCTTTTGTATCTTTAGTAGAGACGGAATTTCACCATGTTGCCCACACTGGTCTCAACACCTGTGCTCAAGTGATCCACAGCCCTCAGCCTCTTAAAGCACTTGGAGTACAGATGTGAGCCACTGTGCCTTGCCCTAGACCAAGCTTCTAAACCGGGAAGATAAATTCAAAGAAATCTGAGAACAGTAAAGAGAAAGAGAATGACCAAGAAATGTAAAGTACACACAAACAGATTTAAAACATGGAGGCCATGTCCTGACAGTTGAAAGCTGCTCAAATAGGAAGTGCAAAAGATACAAACAACAAAGATAATGAAATGAAATAACTTAAGAAAATGCCGTGATGCTGAAATAAGACATGCAACTTCATATGGGAAGGTTTCACAAAATGCTGAGTAAGATTGGTAAGAAAAGATTTACATCTAAACATTCTGCTGAAAATTTTATAATAAGGATTTTAAAAAATTCTAAATACCTCAGAGAAAGAAAAAACTCATCATTAAGCAAGGAATGAGAATCAGACTCTTACTGACTTTTTATATACATTGAATGAAATACTGGAAGATAATGGGAGCAATTTCTTTAAATTTAAAATCTAGATATTTACATTCATCTAAACTTTCAAAGCAAATATGAAGATAAACCTTGAGACTTTCTAAAACTAAAAAAATTGAGATTTTCTAAAACTAAAAAAATTTGCCACCATGAGCCCTACATGAAAAAAGTAGTCAGAGACAGACTCAAAAAAAAAATTTGGCCGGGTGTTGTGGCTCATGCCTATAATCTCAGCACTTTGGGAGGCTGAGGCAGGCAGATCACTTGAGGTCAGGAGTTCGAGACCAGCCTGGCCAACATGGCAAAACCCCTTATCTACTAAAAATACAAAAATTATCCAAGGATAGTGGTACATGACTATAATCCCAGCTACTCAGGAGGCTGAGGCAGGAGAATCACTTGAGCCCACGAGGTGGAGGTTGCAACGAGCTGAGATTGCACCACTGCACTCCAACTTGGGCAACAGAGCGAGAACCTGTCTCAGAAAAAAAAACCCAAAAATTGAGGGTCGCTTCCAAGATGGCTAAATAGGAACAGCTCCAGTCTGCGGCTCCCACTGAGATGGATGCAGAAGATGGGTGATTTCTGCATTTCCAACTGAAGTATCTGGTTCATGTCATTGGGACTGGTTGGACAGTGGGTACAGCCCATGGAGGGTGAGATGAAGCAGGGTAGGGCATTGCCTCACCTGGAATGCGCAAGGGGACAGGGGATTTCCTTTTCCTTGTCAAAGGAAGCCATGACAGACTGTACCCAGAGAAACGGTACACTCCTAAGGAAATACCACGTTTTTCCTATGGTCTTAGCCACTGGCAGACCAGGAGATACCCTCCTGTGCCTGGCTTGGCAGGTCTCACGCCCACAGAGCCTTGCTCACTGCTAGCGCAACAGTCTGAGATCAACCTGTGATGCTGCAGCTTGATGGGGGGAGGGGTATCCTCCATTGCTGATGCTTGAGTAGCTCACAATGTAAACAAAATGGCCTGGAAGCTTGAACTGGGCAGAACCCACCACAGTTCAGCAAGGCCTACTGCCTCTCTAGATTCCACCTCTGGGGGCAGGGCACAGCAGAACAAAAAGCAGCAGACAGCATCTGCAGACTTAAACATCCCTTTCTGACAGCTCTGAAGAGAGCAGCGGTTCTCTCAGCACGGTGTTTGAGCTCGGAGAACAGACAGACTGCCTCCTCAAGTGTGTCCCAAACCCCCATATAGCCTCACTGGGAGACAACTCGCAGAAGGGGCCAACAGACACCTCAAACAGGTGGGTGCCCCTCTGGGACGAAACTTCCAGAAGAAGGATCAGACAGCAATATTTGCTGTTCTGCATCCTCCGCTGGTGATACTCAGGCAAACAGGGTCTGGAGTGAACCTCCAGCAAAGCCCAACAGACCTGTAGTTGAGAGGCCTGTTAGAAGGAAAACTAACAAACAGAAAGGAACAGCATCAGTATCAACAAAAAGGACATCCGCACCAAAACCCCATCTGTAGGTCACCAACACCAAAGATCAAAGGTAGATAAAACCACAAAGATAGGCAGAAACCACAGAAGAAAAGTGGAAAATTCCAAAAACCAAAGTGCCTCTTCCCGTCCAAAGGATTGCAGCTTCTTACCAGCAAGGGAACAAAACTGGGCAGAGAATGAATTTGACGAGTTGACAGAAGCAGGCTTCAGAAGGTCAGTAATAAGAAACTTCTCCGAGCCAAAGGAGCATGTTCCAACCCATTGCAAGGAAGCTTAAAATCATGAGAAAAGGTCAGATGAATTACTAACTAGAACAAACAGAGTAGAGAAGAACTTAACTGATCTGATGGAGCCGAAAACCACGGTACGAGAACTTCGTGATGCCTGCACAAGCTTCAGTAGCCGATTTGATCAAGTGGAAGAAAGGATATCAGTGATTGAAGATCACATTAATGAAATAAAGTGAGAAGAAAAGATTAGAGAAAAAAGAGTGAAAAGAAATGAACAATGCCTTCAAGAAATATGGGACTATGTGAAAAGACCAAATATACATTTGATTGGTGTACCAGAAAGCAATGGGGAGAATGGAACTAAGTTAGAAAACACTCTTCAGGATATTATCCAGGAGAACTTCCCTAACCTAGCAAGGCAGGCTAACATTCAAATTCAGGACATACAGAAAACACCACAAAGATACTCCTCAAGAAGAGCAACTCCAAGACACATAATTGTCAGATTCACCAAGGTTGAAATGAAGGAAAAAATATTAAGGGCAGTCAGAGAGAAAGGCCGGGTTACCCACAAAGGGAATCCCATCAGACTAAAACCGGATCTCTCGGCAGAAACCCTACAAGCCAGAAGAGAGTGGGGGCCAATATTCAACGTTATTAAAGAAAAGTATTTTCAACCAAGAATCTCATATTCAGCCAAAATAAGTTTCATATGTGAGGGAGAAATAAAATCCTTTACAGACAAGCAAATGCTGAGAGATTCTGTCACCACCAGGTCTGCCTTACAAGAGCTCCCGAAGGAAGCACTAAATGTGGAAAGGAAAAACCGGTACCAGCCACTGCAAAAACATGCCACATTGTAAAGACGACTGATGCTATGAAGAAACTGCATCAATTAATGAGCAAAATAACCAGCTAACAGCAAAATGAAAGGATCAAATTCACACACATAACAATATTAACCTTAAATGTAAATGGGTTAAATGGCCCAATTAAAACACACAGACTGGCAAACTGGATAAAGAGTCAAGACCCATTGGTGTGCCGTACTCAGGAGACCCATCTCACGTGCAGAGACACACACAATCTCAAAATAAAGGGATGGAGGAAGATCTACCTCGCAAATGGAAGACAAAAAAAAAAAAAAAAAAACAGGAGTTGCGATCTCAGTCTCTGATAAAACAGACTTTAAACCAACCAAGATCAGAAGAGACAAAGAAGGCCATTACATAATGGTAAAGGGATCAATTCAAAAAGAAGAGCTAACTATCCTAAATATATATACACCCAATACAGGAGCACCCAGATTCATAAACGAAGTCCTTAGAGACCTAAAAAGAGACTTAGACTCCTACATAATAATAATGGGAGACTTTAACACCCCACTGTCAAGATTAGACAGATCAATGAGACAGAAGGTTAACAAGGATATCCAAGACTTGAACTCAGTTCTGGACCAAGCAGACCTAATAGGCATCTACAGAACTCTACACCCCACATCGACAGAATATACATTCTTCTCAGCACCATATGGAACTTATTCTAAAATTGACCACATAATTGGAAGTAAAACACTCCTCAGCAAATGTAAAATAACAGAAATCACAACAAACTGTCTCTCAGACCACAGTGCAAACGAATTAGAACTCAGGATTAAGAAACTCACTCAAAACCACACAACTACATGGAAACTGATCAACCTGATACTGAATGACTACTGGATAAATAATGAAATGAAGGCAGAAATAAAAGTGTTCTTTGAAACCAATGAGAACAAAGACACAACATAACAGAATCTCTGGGACACATTTAAAGCAGTGTGTAGAGGGAAATTTATAGCACTAAATGCCCACAAGAGAAAGCAGGAAAGATCCAAAATTGACACCTTAACATCACAATTAAAAGAACTAGAGAAGCAAGAGCAAACACATTCAAAAGCTAGCAGAAGGCAAGAAATAACTAAGATCAGAGCAGAACTGAAAGAGATATAGACACAAAAATGCTTCAAAAAATCAATGAATCCAGGACCTGGTTTTTTGAAAAGATCAACAAAATAGGTAGACCACTAGCAAGACTAACAAAGCAGAAAAGAGAGAAGAATCAAATAGACGCAATAAAAAAATGATAAAGGGGACATTACCACTGGCCCCACAGAAATACAAACTACCATCAGAGAACACTATGAACACCTCTATGCAAATAAACTGGAAAATCTAAAAGAAATGGATAAATTCCTGGACACATACTCCCTGCCAAGACTAAACCAGGAAGAAGTTGAATCTCTCAATAGACCAATAACAGGTTCTGACATTGAGGCAATAATTAATACCCTACCAACCAAAAAAAGTCCAGGACCAGATGGATTCACAGCCGAATTCTACCAGAGGTACAAAGAGGAGCTGGTACCATTCCTTCTGAAACTATTTCAATCAATAGAATAAGAGGGAATCCTCCCTAACTCATTTTATGAGGCCAGCATCATCCTGATACCAAAACCTGGCAGAGACACAACGAAAAAAAGAGAATTTTAGGCCAATATCCCTGATGAACATCGATGCAAAAATCCTCAATAAAATACTGGCAAACCAAATCCAGTGGCATATCAAAAAGCTTATCCACCACAATCAAGTCGGCTTCATCTATGGGATGCAAGGCTGGTTCAACATACATAAACCAATAAACGTAATCCATCATATAAACAGAACCAAAGACAAAAACCACATGATTATCTCAATAGATGCAGAAAAGGCCTTTGACAAAATTCAACAGCTCTTCATGCTAAAAACTCTCAATAAACTAGGTATCGATGGAACGTATCTCAAAATAGTAAGAGCTATTTATGACAAAGCCACAGCCAATATCATACTGAATGGGCAAAAACTGGAAGCATTCCCTTTGAAACCCGCACAAGACAAGGATGTCCTCTCTCACCACTCCTATTCAACATAGCATTGGAAGTTCTGGCTAGGGCAATCAGGCAAGAGAAGGAAATAAAGGGTATTTAATTAGGAAAAGAGGAAGTCATATTGTCTCTGTTTGCAGATGACATGACTGTATATTTAGAAAACCTATCATGTCAGTCCAAAATCTCCTTAAGCTGATAAGCAACTTCAGCAAAGTCTCAGGATACAAAATCAACATGCAAAAATCACAAGCATTCCTATACACCAATAACAGACAAATAGAGCGCCAAATCATGAGTGTACTCCCATTCACAATTATTACAAGGAGAATAAAATACCTAGGAATACAACTTACAAAGGATGTGAGGGACCTCTTCAAGGAGAACAACAAACCACTGCTCAACGAAATAAAAGAGGACACAAACAAATGGAAGAACACTCCATGCTCATGGATAGGAAGAATCAATATCATGAAAATGGCCATACTGTCCAAGGTAATTTATAGATTCAATGCTATCCCCCACATCAAGCTTACCACTGACTTTCTTCACAGAATTGGAAAAAAGTACTTTAAACTTCATATGGAACTAAAAAAGAGCCCGCATAGCCAAGACAATCCTAAGCCAAAAGAACAAAGCTGGAGGCATCATGCTACCTGACTTCAAACTACACTATGAGGCTACAGTAACCAAAACAGCATGGTACTCGTACCAAAACAGATATAGACCAATGGAACAGAACAGAGGCCTCACAAATAACATCACACATCTACAACCATCTGACCTTTGACAAACCTGACAAAAACAAGAAATGGGGAAAGGATTCCTTATTTAACAAATGGTGCTGGGAAAACTGGCTAGCCATATGTAGAAAGCTGAAACTGGATCCCCTCCTTAAACAAAATATACAAAAATTAACTCAAGATAGATTAAAGACAAATGTAAGACCTAACACCATAAAAACACTAGAAGAAAACCTAGGCAATACCATTCAGGACATAGGCATGGGGAAAGACTTCATGACTGAAATACTAAAAGCAATGGCAACAAAAGCCAAAATAGACAAATGGGATCTAATTAAACTAAAAAGCTTCTGCACAGCAAAAGAAACTATCATCACAGTGAACAAGCAACCTACAGAATGGGAGAAAATTTTTGCAATCCACCCATCTGACAAAGGGCTAATATCCAGAATCTACAAATAACTTAAACAAACTTACAAGAAAAAAACAACCCCATCAAAAAGTGGGCAAAGGGGCTGTGCGTGGTGGCTCATGCCTGTAATCCCAGCACTTTGGGAGGCCGAGGCGGGTGGATCACAAAGTCAAGAGATTGAGACCATCCTGGCTAACAAGGTGAAATCCCATCTTAAAAAAGAAAAAAAGAAAAAAAAAAAGTGGGCAAAGGATATGAACAGACACTTCTCAAAAGAAGGTATTTATGCAGCCAAGAGACATATGAAAAAATGCTCATCATCACTGGTCATCAGAGAAATGCAAATCAAAACCACAATGAGATACCACCTCATGCCAGTTAGAACGGTGATCATTAAAAAGACAGGAAACAACAGATGCTAGAGAAGATGTGAAGAAATAGGAAAGCTTTTACACTGTCGGTGGGAGTGTAAATTCGTGCAACCATTGTGGAAGACAGCATGGCGATTCCTCAAGGATTTAGAACCAGAAATATCAGTTGACCCAGCGATCCCATTACTGGGTATATACCCAAAAGACTATAAATCATGCTAGTATAAAGACACATGCACATGTAAGTTTACTGCGGCACTATTCACAATAGCAAAGGCTTGGAACCAACCCAAATGTCCATCAATGATAGACTGGATTAAGAAAATGTGGCACATATACACCATGACATACTATGCAGCCATAAAAAAGGATGAGTTCATGTCCTTTGCAGGGACACGGATGAAGCTGGAAACCATCATTTTAAGCAAACTATCACAAGGACAGAAAACCAAACACTGCATGTTCTTACTCACAGGTGGGTGTTGAACAATGAAAACACGAGGACACAGGGCAGGGAATATCACACACCGGGGCTTGTCAGGGGGCAGAGGGCATGGGAGGGATAGTATTAGGTGAAATACCTAATGTAAATGACAAGGTGATGGGTGCAGCAAACCAACATGGCACATGTATACCTATGTAACAAACTTGCACTTTGTACACTTGTACCCTAGAACTTAAAGTATAATAAAAACAACAACAAACCCCAAAAGTTAGATGGGTATGGTGGCAAGTGCTTATAATCCCAGCTACTCGGGAGGCTGAGGCACGAGAATTGCTTGAACCTGGGAGGTGGAGGTTGCAGCCGAGGTTACGCCACTGCACTCCAGCCTGGGCAACAGAGCAAAGAAAAAGAAAAAGAATATTCAAGGAAGATAATAACATGAGATACAAGGAAGAGCAGCAGTTGAAATGGAAGAAGTGAAAAAAGCTGGAGAGAAATGAAGAGTTTTAGACAGGGATGCCTAGAAGATTCCCCTCTGATCAACAAAGTTTAGTATCTTAGAATGACATACATATTATTTAGCTCTAAAGCGAATATACACGTAACATGTGATCACAATAATGCATTCCATTTTTAAACTAGCCTATGAAAAAGCACAAGAGATACTACACCAGTAATAATAAATGTCAGAGACCTTTTCAAGGAAAAACACAGTTTTAGAAACTGGAAGTTGAAAAGAAGAAAGGCTCAATCTTGAACTGATAAAAAATTTCTTCATATTTTATAGCAAAAGGTCAACAGATACTGTCTAAAGCTAACAAATCTAAAACCAGAGTTAAAATATTTTATATGAATAAAATGTTAACTACCAGAACAAAATCAGGGACCACTCAGTGGTTGCCTCTAGTGAGTAGGGCTGGGGAGGACAGCAGGGATTGGGAGGAAATGGGAATCCTCTTAGTTTTCAGTTTTGTGCCCTCTGATTTGCTTTAGTTTCCTCCTACCACGATAGCCACTGCTTCTGTAATTATAATTGTTGAAAGTGTTTTATTGTGTCACTTTTATTAAAACCTACATGTGCAAAAAATATCTAGAGAAGACTGTCAACATGTTTAGAGTAGTTATCTGTGGGTAGGAGGATTACAGTCATGTGGTGACCCCTTCTCATCCCCCAAGCACCTAGCAAACATCTGACACAAAGATGGAGATTGATAAATGGACATTAAATGAAAGCAACATAATCAAGCCTTCTTTCCCAAATCCAGTGAATTAAAATATATAGGAAATATTGTTCTAGGATGGCTATAAAATTCTATGCTGCTTATTTTCAGTACTATCATTGGGATACCCTTAAGAATGAGTTAAAAAAAATATAGAGCGTGCCCAGATATACAGTGTGAAGACATATACACACGTAAGTAGCAAGTTTAGTTTAATTTTGCTGGTTTGTTTGTTTTTTGAGACAGAGTCTTGCTCTGTTGCCCAGGTTGGAGTTCAGTGGCATGATTTTAGCTTACTGCAACCTTCACCTCCCAGGTTCAAGCGATTCTCGTGCCTCAGTCTCCCAAGCAGCTGGGAGTACAGGTGTGCACCACTACACCTGGCTAAAATTTTGTATTTTTAGTAGAGACAGGGTTTCACTATGTTAGCCACGCTGGTCTCAAACTCCTGGCCTCAAATGATCCGTCTGCCTTGGCCTCTCAAAGTGTTGGGATTACAGGCATAAGCCACCGTGCCCAGCCAATTTAGTTTAATTTAAAGTTAAAACATCAGATCACATCTTATACAACAGAGACATTCAGAGAGACTGAGTACTGTCACTAGAAATTTGCAAATTCTTATTTTAGGGCTAGGCCTTGAACTTTTCTATATATCTATTTCTTGGCATTAAAAAATTAGCTGTCACACTGAAAAAGGAGTTTCTATAAAAAATTTATAAATGTCGTAATTAAAAATAATGTCACGCAGCTAAATATGGTAGAAACAGCAGTAACTTGTATAAAGAGGCCATCACTCTAGTCCTGGCTTAGCCACTAAGTACTGTGAGATCTTAGGCAAGTCGGGTAACTTTTCTATGTGGTTGTAGCTTCCTTGTCTGTAAAAAGAAGAAGTTGATTTAAAAAAAAAAATCTACTCAAGTCTAATGATTTTTCATGAATGTATTAAACCATGCTCACAATGATATAGCAAAAGGTCCATTAGATTAAGTTTACTCAAGAGCAAAAACTGATTTAATATAGGCAAATCATTTAATGGGAAACTTTCAATTAGTTACTTCTCATGGTAGCTGAGACTCAAATGTGATAACATACATGAGCAATTTTCCTGTGTCTTGGGTGCTTACAAAGTGTTGTACCTGCATTATCTCATTTTGTCCTGATACCACCATCATGAGATGTAGATCTTTATCCCCATGTACAAATGAGGAGACTGAAGTTACTGCTCAAAAGGATAGTCAGTCATGGAGTCAGGATTCAAACCTGGCTCAGTCTGATGCCAGAGTCTACACTCTGGTCACTCGGCTTTAGAGGATGCTGTACTGTACTTTAAGAGGCTGAAAAGTACCTGTGGTGGACATGCTCTATAGTGACCCCAGCTATCTCCACTTTCTGGTGTTTACCCCCTTGGATAATTTCCTCCTCTTACTGGGAGTGGGGCTTGTAACTTGCTTTGAACCATCAGACTATGGCAAAGGTGATGGGATATTAATTTCATGATTATATGATGTTGTATGTTTTGCCAGTCAACTAGCGCTAGAGACTTTCTCCCTAGCAGGCTTTGAAGAAGTTCACTGTCATGTTGTGAGAAGGCCATGTGATCTGCAAGTGTCCTCTAGGAGCTGAGAGCAGTCCCCAGCCTACAGCTGGCAAGAAGCTGAGGACCTCAGACTCACAATCTCAAGAAATGAACTCTGCCAACAACCTGGGTAATTCTGAAAGTGGGTCCATCTCTAGTCCTGCCTCCACGTAAGAATCCCACCCTGGCTGATACCTTGATCACAGCCTCACACAGCCTCAGCTAAGCTGTATCTGGGGTCATGAACCACAGAAATATTGATATAATAAATGTGTGTTGCTCAAGCTGCTAAATTTGTGATAATCTGTTACACAGCTCAGAAAAATAACACAGTATCTTTGTTCTATAAATACAAAAATGAAAATTCAGCATTTTCTTTCACTTTCCTTGCTCCTTTAAGATTCAATATCCAGTCCCCACTATTTTTATTTTATTTTATTTATTCCATTTTTTAGAGAAGTTCTGGCTCTGTTTACACAGGCTGGAATGCAATAGCACGATCTTGGCTCACTATAGCCTCGACCTCCCAGGTCCAAGTGAGCTCCCACCTCAGCCTCCTGAGTAGCTGGGACCATAGACGTGCACCACCATGCTGGCTAATTTTTGTATTTTGGGTAGAGATGGGGTTTTGCCACATTGCCTAGGCTGGTCTAGAACTTGTGAGCTCAACTGATCCTCCTGCCTCAGCCTCTCAAAGTGCTGAGATTATAGGCATGAGTCACCGTGCCTGGCCGCTTTCCCTAGTATTCTTGCAAACTAGTTTCACTAGTTTACACTCTTTGATCAAAGCTGTTCCAATAGCCTAGTTTCTCTCTCTACCTTCACTTTTACTAACAGCTAATTTATCTTCTACCTCCATATTTTAAAATCAATGGAGTCTTCTTGATTCCTATGCTTAAAAACTTACCTTTGCTAATGCCTGGAAAATAAAATACAAAATTCCTAGCATAGTTTTCAAGACCCTCTTTGTGCTCTGGTCCTATATCTCTCTCCAATCTCCTCTCCTTCTGCACAACACAGGATCTCATGTCACCATCACAACAATTTATCCTTGCCATCCCTAACACATGGCATGTACTTTTAAAAAATAACAGTTTTATTAAGATATAAGTGACACAGCATAAAATTCATCCTTTTAGAGGGTATACAATCGGCTCTCCGTATCTGCATCCACAGATTCAATCAACTGTGGATCCAAAATATTCAATAAAAATAAAAAACAATACAAAATAATATAAATGTTAAAAATAACACAGTATAGCAACTGTTTACATAGCATTACATTATACTAGGTATTATAAGTAACCTAGAGATGATTTAAAGTATTGAGGAGGATGTGCACAGGTTATATGCAAATATCCCATTTTATATCAGGTGATAATCTCTTGATTTTCATATTGGAGGCTCCTGAAACCAGTCCCCAGCAGATACTGAGGGAAAACTGTAATTCAGAGGCTTTTTTTTTTTTTTTAAAGCATATTTAAAGAGCTGATGCCACACACCTTTATCCCTCTGTGTGTTCTCATGGTTCCATTATCCTGGAATCATCTTCATCCCTCTCTTTCTATGGACTGGAAGCCTTATCATCCTTAAGCTGCTTCCGTGTAGCTGTCCCTGAATCCCTTCCCATAGAACTGACCAGAAGAGCTTTCTCTTGTCATCTTTCTAGAAGTCAGTGTTCTTTGACAACAGGCCTCACTGATTTACCTCTGTAGTCCCCTCAAATGTTAGGCAGAGTGTCTTGTACATAAGATGTTCAATACATGTTGAAATGAATGATTTGTTTCCAGAACTGTAATACAACTTACTCAACCCACATCACTCAAGAGTTAATAATTTTGTGAATGTCCAAAATTAAAGTTTAAAATAAAAAGAACTGACTGATCAAGGAACAAAAGGATTTAAATTTATATGTTCCTTTGTGCTTCCATATAGATTAGGATATCCTTGTACACTATTGCTGAGTTTATTCTAAAAAACACAAAATTACAATGTATATAATTCTAAAAAATATGACAGAATCTTAATAAGGTATCAAAAAGTACTTTTTGGTGTTTTCATGGAAAGCTTATTATAGTAATATAACTGGTTGTTGTCATTAATGACTGGCATACAACCTTCACAGTATTAATATTTTCTTTTTTTTTGAGACACAGTGTCTCTGTCACCCAGGCTAGAGTGCAGTGGTACAATCTCAGCTCACTGCAGCCTCCACCTCCTGGGTTCAAGTAATTCTCCTGCCTCAGCCTCCAGGCATGTGCCACCACGCCCAGCTAATTATTGTATTTTTAGTAGAGGCAGGGTTTTACCCTGTTGGCCAGGCTAGTCTCAAACTCCTGACCTCAAGTGATCCACCTGCCTCGGGCTCCCAAAGTGCTAGGATTACAGGCGTGAGCCACCACACCCGGTCTCATAGTTAAAAACACTGCATTTAAAAGATGACTCCAATTGTTATTTTTCACAATGACCTAATTAGTGTAAAAATGCCTTTCCTATATTGGTAAAGCCAAACCTGTGCTAATGAAGTATATAAAAAAAAATGCTATTGCTGTTTTTTATTTTTTTACCTTCTGCTTATCCAATCTGCCTTTGCTAATACCTTCCTCCCTGGCAAGACGAACAGATCACCCATTCTCCAGCCTGCCTCACTTTGAGATTTTGTCACTGGTGACTACTCACTTGTTGTAGATGCTTCTGATGATCTTTGCATCAAAGCTCAAACAATCTCTCAGTCATCTTTTATCAAACGTCTTTGTGCTTACCAAACCTCTCCCATGGGATGGTCTGACCTAGACAAGCTATAAACAACAAAAGGCAATTGCTCTAGACAGAGCTACTTATCTTTCCCCTACATTTTTTTTTTTTCTGTGCTTAAGCTCCCTACATCGAATTTGGTCATTTCTTTCTCCAATGGTTCTTCTCTTTTGACAGAAGGGAAGAGCTTGTCTGATGGCACATTCTTTGCCATCTTTGAGGTAAGAGAAAGAATTCTGAAAAGGTCTTGGTGCTGGACAAGTTCTTAGTAATAATTTTATACTCCTATTTTACAGATGAGGTAAGACATTTCAGAGGTCAAGTCACTTCTCCAACGTGACAGGGCTAATCTGTGGCAGACAAGAGACAAATATTTATGTCTTCCGGTTTCTGGCCTGGAGTTTTTTGAGTCACCCCTACGTGCCTTATGGTATTACAGGGTTTCTTTCTTAAGGAGGGCAGGCCAGTGTTCAGGAGATCTTGGACATACTTTTATTAGGCAATGGTCCTCACTCTACTACTAGGTCAGAGGTTTTAAAATATCTTTTTAGTTGTTGAATCCTTTGTTCAAATAATATGTTTACTTCATTATTTTTAAGTATTCTTATTTTATATTTATATATATTTTAAGTATGTATTAAGTATTTAAAATAAAAATATATTTTATTATATTTAAAATGTAATAACTAGAGCTTAAATATTAAAATTGTTAAGTACAGGCAATAATCATTTCTATTACAATAGGATGCTTTGACATACTTCAAGTGCTTTTAAAAATTATGATAAATATATATAACATAAAATTTACCATTTTAGCATTTCTTAGGTACATAGTTCAGTGGTACTAACATCCACAAGGTTGTGTAGCCATCACTACAGTTCATTTCTAGAACTTTTAATATTTAAAATATATTTTTAATAAAAACAATTTAATATTTTATAAGAAAATTCACTCTGCACATTAGATACAATGAATGATGTTCACTCTGGTTAAGAACCCAGCACTATTAGGGCTCTTATTCAGAGGTGGCTCTGTGGGACTTGCACCCTGGAGGGCAGTTTGAAGGAGAGCTCACATTGCATTAGGAGCCAACACATTTTCTATTACAATTCTATTTTTCCATAGCACCTGATGGTATGGATGTAGTAGCAATGGAAGCAGCAATGCTGCCCTGTACACACTGAATAAATACTGGCTCATGAGCCAGGCATCAAGGCTACTGGGGACGTATGCATTTATAATTGTGGGAACTGTTTATTGATAAACGTATTTTCTGTTAATTTCCTTTAAGAAATGTATAGTTTATTTATTCTAGTTTGATTACTAGAAAACAACTAAATAACATCTTATAATAACAAATAGATACCTGGCTTTATCTCATAATTCAATTCTTATTTTCTCCCTGATCCAGAGTCTTTGGATACCATTCTCATCTCTTATTATTCTGCTATGTCGTAAATATCTCAATAAACTGCCTAAGATGGCCGGACGCGGTGGCTCACGTCTAAAATCAGTTTTAGAAGCCAGATAAAACATACATTAACAATAAAGTTTGGCTGGGCGTGGTGGCTCACGCGTAAAATGTTTTACAAGCAAGGTAAGATATATATTAACAATAAAGTTTGGCCAGGCGCGGTGGCTCACTCCTATAATCCCAGCACTCTGGGAGCCTGATACAGGTGGATCATGAGGTCAAGAGATCGAGACCATCCTCGCCAACATGGTGAAACCCTATCTCTACTAAAAATACAAAAATTAGCTGGGCATGGTGGCATGCTCCTGTAGTCCCAGCTACTCAGGAGGCTGAGGCAGGAGACTCACTTGAACCAGGGAGATGGAGGTTGCAGTGAGCTGAGATGGCACCACCACACTCCAGCCTGGTGACAGAGTGAGACTCCGTCTCAAAAATAAATAAATAAATAAATAAAGTTTATAGATTTTTATTAAATCAACAATCATTTATAAGACATACTATACTAAACAATGATCCTTAAAATTTTCAGATATTAAAATATGTTAGAGATTTAGGGAATTCCACAGCATATGTTATTATTATCATGCTGTCTGTATTACAGTCAAATGTAGTAAAAAATGAAAAATCCATTCTTTAGGTTTCATCTTAGAGTTAGTTTGCTCTGAATAGACAGAAGGTTACAGTTATGTGATTAAGGAAAAAAAAATCACTCTGATATTTTTAGGAGTGGCAGCTGACTAATCTTTCTAATCCCCCTACTCCCCTCCTCGCCTATAACCCTTATTTAGGTCAACAAAGCTTAATAAAGCATTAATGGAGAAAAGAAATTATTACTTTTTTGAGTCAGTTTCTAAAATCAAAAACACTTTCATCGAAATTTTGAAAAAGAGTTTGTTTTTATGAGATCTTAATATTTTGTGATAATATTCTAGATGTCTCTCAATTAGGCAGAGTGGACTTCTGTCTCTTCAAATCACAATCTCTGGGCCTTTTGCAAGAAAAATGCTAGTATAAGGGAGAAATACTTCAATTAGGAAAAGAGGACTTTTCATATTGAATGATAACTAGAGCTTAAATATTAAAATTGTATTAAAATTTGTATTAAAAATTAAAAAGTAGAAGCAATGATTATTCCTATTATAATAGGATTATTGGACATACTTCAAGTGCTTTTAAAATTAACTTATGATATATATATATGAAATAAAATTTACCATTTTAGCATTTCTTAGATACATAGTTCAGTAGTATTAACATCCACAATGTTGTGTAGCCATCACTACTTTCCATTTGCAGAATTTTTCTTTTTTGAGATGGAGTCTCATTCTGTTGCCCAGGCTGGAGTGCAGTGGGACAATCTCAGCTCACTGCAACCTCTGCCTCCCAGGCTCAAGACAGTCTCCTGCCTCAGCCTCCTGAGTAGCTGGGATTGCAGGCATGCACCACCACCCTGTATAATTTTTGTATTTTTACTAGAGATGGAGTTTCGCCATGTTGGCCAGGCTGGTCTTTAACTCCTGACCTCAGGTTATCTGCCCACTTCGGCCTCCCAAAGTGCTGAGATTACGGCATAAGCCACCATGTTGGGCCTCCATTTGCAGAACTTTTTCATCAGAAACAGAAACAGAAACTCTGTATCCATTAAAAGTAACTCTTTGCTCTCCCCTTTCCCCATCCTGGAAAACCTCTATTCTATTTTCTGTCTCTATGAATGTGCTTATTCTAGGTATCTCATATAAATGGAATATAGATTTATCCTCTAAGTGCTTTGTATGGGAGGGTTTTCAGTGTTAGTTTATTTTGTGTGCTTTCTGAAACTGAAGATGTTCCCATTCACTTCAGGTTGTTTAAAACTTTGCAGAACTCTGTCCAAAATGGATGTCTAAGTCGAAGCTTCTTCTGTGTGTGTATGTGTGTGTGTGTGTGTGTGTGTTTGTATATTACATACATTTTACAAAAGATAACTAATTTCCTAACAAAGTACTCTAACTTTTAAGAAGGATGGTATAAGGAAGAAAAACACCCCAAAAAACTAAAGTCCAAGTAGAGTAAAGACTAAGAGAATACCAATTACTGAAAGATATGTAGGCACCATATGGTATTTAAAAGGCATAAAAAGCATGAATTAGTAAATTTGTCTTGTATTTAATTAAACATAAACATTAACTTAGAAATGGAATGCAATTACAAATGATTTACCACTACATGTGTGCGTTTAAAAAAAGCCTGGAAGGCCATCTACCTAAACAACAATGATCTCCAGGTGGTGGAACCACAAGTGATTTAAAAATTTTTCTTTTGAGTTTAAATTTTTCCATAATGAACATGCATTACTTGTGTAATTAGAAAAACAAGTTATTTTTAAAAATCACAAATGATACATTTAAGAATTATATTGTATCATTCTGTTAAGACAAGGCAGAAATGACGAGCCTTACTTCTAGCAATATGAAAAACATTTACTGGCATGAGTAAAATTAAAGACAATCCCTGACTTATTATTTTTAAATTTTATAACGAGCTTACTGAAGTATTAAGTGCATTTTTGATTTATGATGTTTCTGACTTATGATGGGTTTATCAGGGCACGGTCCCATTTTAACTTGAGAAGCATCTGTATTATAATAGAAAAAAAGTTCCTCTAATATAATCCTTCTTTCTAATGGTTGCAATAAGATCACACTACAGTATTTAAAGTTTATTTATAAAAGTTATAATACTAAACTGCACATATAATCAAGCAAAAACCACTTTAGCAATCTTTCAGTTTCCATGGAAACACTGATGAGAATCAGGAGAACAATCCAGAAAAATTCTAAATTTCTACTGGCTCACATGACAGTGTTCACTGGACCTGTCTATAAAGCATGTGTAGGACACTTATGAAGGACACAGGTATTTTCCTCCAAAGAAAATCCACACTGTGCTGACTGGGCAACTCATCCTGTCACATAGCTAGTAGTACACTCTGTGGGAAAAGATCAAGAAATGCAAAGAAAAATAATTAACAGAGCAAATGCTTTCACCCAACCTTAACTGTAGCTAGGAAAACTACACATAATTAAGGTTGTCTAAGGAAGGTAAGATTCATCCGTCATCATGGATAATATTAATCAGATAAATTAATAAGATGAATACAGGGGAACCCAATATAACCAGACGATGCATCCTTATAACTGCACACATTATCACCTCATGTATGACAAAATCTCTCTGATCCTCAGTTTTTCTTCCTATAAAATGTAAGAAATTAAAATGGAAACAATGTCTCCTAAATTTATGCATCAGAGTCACTTGCAGAGATTCTTAAAAATAAGAGTTCCAGGGCAAACCAGAAACAGGAAAGTAAAATAAATCAGAAGTAAGCAGAAGACAATAAATGAGGAGATTACAACAGAAATCAATGAAATTGGAAACAGAAAATTCATAGAGAAAAACCAACACCACCAACAGCTAATTCTTTGAAAAGATCAAGAAAATTGATAATTTCTAGCGTGGCTAAGAAAAAAAGAGAAAGGATACAAATTACTAATATTAAAAATAAAAGAGGAGACATCACTACGGGCATTAAAAAGATAATAAAGGAATACTGTAAACAGTATTATGTTTTTATTAAAAGATAATAAAAATGCCCATCACCATGGGCATTAAAAAGATAATAAAGGAATACTGTAAACAGTATTATGGCCACAAATTTCATATCCTAGATGAAACAGACTGATCCTTGAAAGATACAATCTGTCAGAACTCACACAAAAAGAAAGGGACAATCTGAATAGGCCTCTATCTATTAAAGAAATTGAATCAATAATTATTAACTTCTAAAACAGAAAACACCAGGCACAAATGGCTTCCCTGGTGAATTCTATCAAATACTTAAGGAAGAAATTAAACCAATTCTCTACAATCTCTTTCAGAGAATAGAAACAGAGGGAATACTTCCTAACACATTCTATAAGGCCAGCATTACCTTAATACCAAAACCAGACAAAGGCATCATAAGAAAACTACAGGCCAATATCTCTCATGAACATAGATGCAAAAATCCTAAATAAAATATTAGCAAAATGAATCCAACAATGTATAAAAAGAAAAACAGACCACAACCAAGCAGGATTCATACTAAGTGTGCAAGACTGGGTCAACATTTGATCACCAGTTAACATAATCCATCACATCAACTGGCTAAAGAAGAAAAATCACATAGTCATATCAACAGATGCACAGAAAGCATTTGACAAAATCCAACACCCATTCATGATAAAAACTCTCAGTAAATTAAGAATAGAGGAGAACTTCCTCAAATTGATAAGGAATATTCACAAAAAACCTATAGCTAACATCATACTTAATGGTGAGAAACTTGAAGCTTTCCCAACCAGGATCAGCCAAAATGGGAAGCTGTCACCTCTTACCACTCCTTTTCAACACTGTAGTGGAAGTACTAGTTAATGCAGTAAGACAGGAAAAGAAAATAAACAGTGCTTTGGTTCAAATTTTGCCCCTTCTGAAACTCATGTTGAAACTTAATCTCCAATGTAAGAGTATTAAGAAGTGAGGCATTTAAGAGGTGATTGGGTGATAAGGGCTCTGCCCTCATAAATAAATTAATCCATTCGTGGATTAATGCCAGGTGAAAATGTGGGGTCAGAGCCAGAGCCAGGACAGACAGACCCAAGTGGGGTAATGCCTAGTGGAGCAGTGAGAACAGAACCCAGCTGAGATCTCAGAACTGTAAAACCGCCAGTATTTAGCTTCAGCCTGTGAAAGCTGCAGGCACTTGACTCTTATTTGTGAGAACTGAAGCCTGGGAGAGCCCAGGAAAGCCTAGGTGGTGGGGCTGTCTGAGGCCCTGGGATCCAATCCCCACAACCAGTGTATCTAGGAAGCAAGACATGGAACCAGGGAAGATAAACCAAGCCTCAAGGCTTAGTTTTTCCTTTGGGTGTTGGACTTACTTGGGACCTGTTACCCCCTTCTTCTTGCCTCTCTCTCCCTTATGAAATGAGAATGTCTTACACCTGTCCCACCATTTATTTTGGAAGTAGATAACATGGTCATTTCATAGGCTCACAGCTGTAAGAAATTTACCTCAAGATGAATTATCCCTTGAGCATTACTCACATCTGATTCAGATGAGACTCTAGACTTTGGGGCTATAAAGATGGAAGGAATGTATTTGTATATGAAAAGTACATAGAATTTTGGGAGGCCAGGGGCAGAATGGTTTGAATGTCTGTTCCCTCTAAAACTCACATTGAAATTGAATTCCCAATGTAACATTATTAAGAAGTGGGGCCTTTAAGAGGTAATTGGGTCATCAGGGCTCTGCCCTTAGGAATGGATTAATCCATTTGGGGATTAATGGATTAAGGGGTAATGAATTAATGGGTTATCATGGGAGTAGGTTACTTTCATTAGAGTGGGTCTGTTGTAAAAGACAGTTTGGTTTTTTCTAGTAAGCCCCCTTGCCATGTGACGCCTTCTGACATTTTATGATGGAGTTAAGAAGGCCCATACCAGATGTAGCTCCTCGACCTTGACTTCCCAGTCTACAGAACTGTAATAAATTTACTTTGTTTATAAATTACCTAATGAGCCCTCATGTAAACTACGGACTTTGAATGGTAATGATGTGCCAATGTAGGTTCATCAATTGTAAGAAAGGGAGCACTCTGGCAGGGGATGTGGAAAATAGGGGAGGCTGTGCAGGGGCAGTGGCAGGGTAGATGGGCACTCTCTATACCTTCCTCTCAGTTTTGGTGTAAGCCCAAAACTGCTGTAAAAAATTAAAGTCTTTTTTAAAAAAATAGTGTCGAAAGGTCTCCTTCATCATACCTACTACAACAGTATCTATCTCCAGGGGATCTTCAATCAGGAGATTTGTCTGGGATTTGCATTTAAAACCAAATCAAATCAAACTTTCAGGTGACTTTGAGGGAGCTCATTAAGGAACAAGCATTAAATTCATAAAACCATTTCCCATGAAAAAGATAAAATAAGATAACTAGTGTTTGCTAGACACAGCTACAAGAGCTAAAGAAAGCACAGAGACATTCACAAGACAACATTTCTAACGCCAATAAAATCATAACAACTTACTCATTTAGTGCTCACTTATCATGTGGATTTTAGTACAGCTATTTACAACTAATTAGAAGGTGTGGACTAACTCAAGATGTTTTCTTTCTGTCTATAAAGAATATATTTTGTATAGAGTACAAATACTCCACAGTAGGTGCTCAATAAATATTTTCTGAATTACACTAACTTGGGCAAACAAATCAGTTACTAAGTACTTGAATGTCTATTACCTTCCAATTCTCTTTCAAGATCAACACACTCATGTCACTCTGAGTACACAGCATTCCCTGAAGCTGGGTGTCAGAAGAGGGAGTTTATGTAAGTAGCATGGCATGAAAATTGTTAACTATGGGCCACTTCGAGTAAATATCCCTTTTCACCAACATTTAATCACCAATGTTTAATAGAAATAAATTATGCTGAGAGAAGAGGCCAATTGTTTCGCTTTATTCAAACTGTTTTCTAATGAGACTTAATAATTCATTGCTTTTCTAAAACTTAATTCGAGTCTAAAAGGCTAGATGAGATTTAAGTTCATATTCATCAAGATAATAAACAGATCTTATCTCAGTGATACATTCAAGATGTTAATGATCCTTGGAAATATGGGTCTAGAAATATTCCATTGATGAGTACACATATCATAATGCACAGATATATCCATTAGAGCCAAATGTATGTGTTTGCCAAAACTCTACTTTTTAAAAAAATCTGTTTCTTATTCAGGAAAAGATTCATGTGAGGTTAGAGTATTCAGATAAAACATTCTGGAGGCTGGGCGCAGTGGCTCATGCCTGTAATCCTAGCACTTTTGGAGGCCGAGGCAGGTGGATTACCTGAGGTTAGGAGTTCGAGACCAGCCTGACCAACATGGTGCAACCCCCATCTCTACTAAAAATACAAAAATTAGCTGGGCGTGGTGGCACATGCCTGTAATCCCAACTACTTGGGAGGCTGAGGCAGGAGAATCGCTTGAACCTAGGAGGCAGAGGTTGCAGTGAGCCAAGATTATGCCACTGCACTCCAGCCTGGGCAACAAGAGTGAAACTGTTGTCTCAAAAAAAAAAAAAACAAATTCCTAACCTCCTGTCTGTTTATAGCTTTTCATCCATTTACTACTACTTCTTCTAGCACACTGTATAGCACATAGTGGGCACTCAATGAATATTTATGGATCCACAGATTTAAACCTAGTGTTCTAAATGGCAAATTGATAATAGAATCAATTTACAGACAAAGCTTGGAGCTAAATCTTATGCAAGTATCTCATTCTGCTAGATTTTAATATTTTTTCCATTGAGTACAAAAAGCATTTGAAGTGATTTAGAACAACATATTCTAACGAAAGAATTACATGAAACTAAGACTACAAGCCATACAGTAGATTCTTACATTTGAGCTTAGCACGAGCTTTTAAAATGCTAATTCTTGCATACCACCTTGGAGATTCCAATTAAAAACATGTGTGAAAGGGCTTAGTAAGTAGCATTTTTAACTAGCATCCCCAAGATTCTGATGCAGCTGTTCTAAGAATGACGCTAGAGAAATACTCCCATATAAAAAGCAAAGGGGAAAACTAAACCAAATTTGTTTTCACACCTGAGCCTTGAGTTTAGCTCTTGCTATCTTGGCAGCCAAGACAAAAAGGAATTAAAGAGGAAGCAGCCACTAGCTGATAGCAGGAAGCCTGGCAGTTTGTCAGAAAAGGCCAATAAATTGCTTCAAATCTTTTTGTAAACAGGCACAGTATGCACATGGAGAGAAAAAATGTTCCTAGCATTAACAAAAAAATAATTTACCAGATGGCACTTCATGTAAAGGACATTAATAAAAATGAAAATGTTCTTATGAGCAATTTTGGAGAATATATAGAAATATCATCAAATGAGTATTTCTTATTCTAATCTATTTTAAGCATGAGAACAAACTGGTAAACACTGGTAGTGGGATTCTAAGCTGATACAGCCTCCTTGGAGAACATGAAAGACACATGTTCCTTACAATCCAACAATTCCACTCCTAGATTGAGAAAAACTCCCTTGTGTGCACTAGGAGTTGAGTATGAGACAAGTCACAAATATGAATGTTTATATTTGCAAAAAATTGGCATCATATCAACAAAAATAAGTGAAGAGTAATATATTCATAAAACAGACCATCATAATTCATAATTATGGAAAAATTAATGAACTCAGAGTATATGTACCCATATGGATGAATTTTGTAAATATATAACACTGAAGGGGGAAAAGCCACTTACAGAAGAATATAGTGTGATACACTGTGTATAAAGTTTAAAAGCATACCAAATACTTCCATGCATTGTTTCAAAAAAACATCAGTGAGTAAAAATGTAGAGAGATGCATGGGATGGATACCAAAGTCAAGGACAACCAGTTAGTTACTATGGATAGGGTAGAGGGCAATGGGATTAGTGAGGATTAGAGGTTCGATTGCATTCTAGTGTTTTATTTCTTTAGTAGGGTGAAAGGTGCATGGAGGATTACTATATGTCTGAATTATTTCTTAAAAAATAAATGAAAGCTACAAGGGCGTAATATTAAACTACATCCTAGGGATATAATTTAATGGGATATAATTATATCCTAGAGATAAAATTTAATGTAGTCCCTACAGATTCCTTTCCAGTGGTAACAACAGGAAGATAGGGGAGCACAGGGGAATGGATAGGGAACATGTCTCATATACTAAAGGGCAGTCTGTTCCAGGCGGAGCTCTCGGAGGTTAAAGAACTCAAGGAGTATCTGTACTCCAGATACACTGCAGTCATTAAAAAGAGCAAGATTGGCCGGGCGCGGTGGCTCAAGCCTGTAATCCCAGCACTTTGGGAGGCCGAGATGGGCGGATCACGAGGTCAGGAGATCGAGACCATCCTGGCTAACACGGTGAAACCCCGTCTCTACTAAAAATACAAAAAAACTAGCCGGGCGAGGTGGCGGGCACCTGTAGTCCCAGCTACTCGGGAGGCTGAGGCAGGAGAATGGCGTAAACCTGGGAGACGGAGCTTGCAGTGAGCTGAGATCCGGCCACTGCACTCCAGTCCGGGCGACAGAGCGAGACTCCGCCTCAAAAAAAAAAAAAAAGAGCAAGATTAATCTGTATAAGCTGATAGAGAAATATGTCTCCCACATATTGGAAAACAAAAGCAAGTTATACAATAGTAATGCTTAGTACGACACCATTCTAGGAAAGAGAAGATGTATACTTGTAGACTTGTGAAATGTTACCTAAAGAAACATGGTAGACCTGGGGAGAATGGGGTGTTTTTGTTTCACTTCATACCCTAGTACACTGTTACATTTCATAATAAGCATATATTATTTTTATAATTCAATATATGATTTCTCCAGCAAGGGCTTGGGGAAGTGCTTCCACATCTTGGCTTCACTTTAAAAATCATCTGGGAAACTTTTAAAATGTGACTTTCAGACACTGCCCCAGTCCAACTTAAGATTTCTGGAGATAGGGTTCAGGCATCAATATTTTCATTTAAAGCTCCGTGGAAAAAAAAAAAATTGAATGTGCATTGAGGGTTAAGAGTGCCATATGAGCTGGGCACGGTGGCTTATGCCTGTAATCCCAGCTCTCAGGGAGGCAGAGGTGGGAGGATAGCTTGAGCCCAGGAGTTTGAGACCTGCCTAGGCAATATAGTGAGACCCTGTTCTTCACAAAAAGGAACAACAACAACAAAAAGACACACACACACACAAAAAGCGTTAGAGTGCCATATGAGCAGTGTTTTATTATGAAAATTAAATACATAAATCTCTGAATCTTGTATTCTCTCCCAGACAGAATGCCATCAACTCCTAAAGGAATAAGAACTAGGGTTACTTACAGTCTGGGAAAAACTTTGTGTAAGGTCTGATATATTGAAGTGCCCAGGATGGTCTAAAGCTTAAAACTCCAAATTCCATGTCCCTGGGTAGCAAAGAGATATGTGCCCCAGAAAAACAGTTGCCAGACAGTGACCATGTAAGCATTTCACCAGATTCCTATAAAACATCTCATTTTGACCCAATATTGGTAATTTGTGAGGGTGAGGAGGTTTTACTTTTTTTTACACATTTATTTTAGAAATTAAAAAATTTACATAAGAAAAGAAAAATCACCATAAAGCCATATCCCCCATGGTATTTTGGAATAAGCCTTCTATCTAGATGGTTTTCTCTGCATATATTTACACATACAATTACTCATACAAAAGTGAAATGAATGCCAGGCTTTGTAACTGGCTCTTTTTCACATATTGTAACAAGCATATCTTTCCACATAACACTACCCACCAGGACCAAGTCACTGCAAAATATATCCCAAAGTAGCTAAAAAACTGATATGTTTGATAAAGTTAATTGAGAATGAATCCTACTATGCTGAAACAACAAATATGGTGCTGACAAGGTTTAAAGCTTATTTGTTCTTTCACACAGTGATTGGCAATTGGGCCAGTTCCTTGAGGCTGTTCCTGGGTCATGAGATAAAGGCATGTCTCGGCCGGGCGCGGTGGCTCAAGCCTGTAATCCCAGCACTTTGGGAGGCTGAGGCGGGAGGATCAAGAGGTCAGGAGATCGAGACCATCTTGGCTAACATGGTGAAACCCCGTCTCTACTAAATACAAAAAATTAGCCGGGCGTGGTGGCGGGCGCCTGTAGTCCCAGCTACTCGGAGGCTGAGGCGGGAGAATGGCGTGAACCCGGGAGGCAGAGCTTGCAGTGAGCCGAGATCGCGCCACTGCACTCCAGCCTGGGCGACACAGCCAGACTCCGTCTTAAAAAAAAAAAAAAAAAAAAGGCATGTCTCAGCATGGAGGACGATGTGCATCTTCCATGCGACCACCTTCCAGGCCAGCCACTTCCTGAGGAACAGGAGGAAAGGCACTGCCATCATCCCATTCTGTGTGGGTGGTGCCTCTATGTTGCAGGAAGTCAGGGACCCCGAACGGAGGGACCAGCTGAAGATGTGGCAGAAGAATATAAATTGTGAAGATTTCATGGACATTTATTAGTGCCCCAAATTAATACTTTCATAATTTCTTATGCCTGTCTTTACTGCAATCTCTGAACATAAATTGTGAAGATTTCATGAACACTTATCACTTCCCCAGTCAATACCCTTGTGATTTCCTAGGGCTGTCTTTACTTTAATATCTTAATCCCGTCACCTTCGTAAGCTGAGGATGTATGTCGCCTCAGGACCCTGTGATGATTGTGTTAACTGCACAAATTGTTTGTAGAGCATGTGTGCTTGAACAATATGAAATCTGGGCACCTTGAAAAAACAGGATAACAACAATATTCAGGAACAAGACAGATAACCTTAAACTCTGACCGCCGGTGCGCTGGGAGGAACAGAAACATACTTCTCTTCTTTCAAAAGTAAATGGGAGAAATATCGCTAAATTATTTTTCTCAGCAACGAACATCCCTGAGAGAGAGAATGGCCCCTGAGGGTAGGCCTCTGAAATGGCCCCTTTAGGGATGGCTGTCTTTTACGGTCGAAGCCAAAGGGATGAAATAAGCCCCGGTCTCCTGTAGTACTCCCAGGCCTATTAGGATGAGGAAATTCCCACCTAATAAATTTTGGTCAGACAGGTTGTCTGCTCGCACACCCTGTCTCCTGATAAGATGTTATCAATGATAATGCGTGCCCGAAACTTCACTAGCAATTTTAATTTCGCCCCGTCCTGTGGTCTCGCCCTGCCTCCATTTGCTTTGTGATATTTTATTACCTTGTGAAGCATGTGATCTCTGTGACCCACACCCTATTTGTGCACTCCCTCCCCTTTTGAAAATTGCTAATACAAACTTGCTGGTTTTATGGCTCAGGGAGCATCACAGAACCTGCTGGCATGTGATGTCTCCCCCGGACACCCAGCTTTAAAATTTCTCTCTTTTGTACTCTTTCTCTTTATTTCTCAGGCCAGCTGATGCTTAGGGAAATAGAAAAGAACCCATGTTGAACATCGGGGGTGGGGGTTCCCCCAATACCTCTAGGTTCCTGGATTCTCAACTCGATTATGGCCACAGCACTCCAAGAGGGAAAGCATCAGGGAGGTTAGATTTGGTCAACTTCTTTCAAAGAGAATAACTAAGAGGAGCATTTCATAGTGATTTCACATCCTTTTAAAACTTACCTCAAATCAACCTTGTGAAGTCGGTATTATCAAACTTTTTGTTTTATAGATGCAAAAACTGATGCAAAGTTTAGAAAACTGAGTATTATATTCACATATATATGAAGACAGACTTTTAAATCTAAAATACTAATGGCATAGAATCTGGAAGAAAAAAAAACTAAACTTTACTAGGTACCTACTATGTGTCTGGCATTTTCATGTACTTTATTTAATTTCCACAATAATATATGAGGGTAAGTAGTATCATCTCCATTTTACAGGAAAAGAACGGAGACACTGAGAAGTAGTAATTCGAAAAAGGTCACATAGTTGTTAAAAGGGAAAAGCAAGATTTGTACTCAAGTATAACATGTCTGATTCTTTTGACTATGGCATGGTACTTCACTCAGGGTTCTAGAAAGATGAAGTAACTTGCACATGGCCAGGATGCTGGAGAACTTGTACAGAATCTTGAGTTTTCTAGATCTAAAGCCCCCATTCTTTCCCATACACAGCCGGTTTACTCACATTTTGCAGGTAATTAATATTAGCAAGAGATCTGAGAATCCTATTGACCTATCAAAAACTGTGTAAAGTCTAGGATTTTACTCTACTTAAAAGCTAACAAGGTACCCTAATACCACTGGTTTCACAGATGCCAGCAGAAGACACAAGGCCACTGGGTCAGAGACAAAAGACTTTATTACTCATGTTGGTTTGCATTAGCCCCCAAGTCCTGTGAGGATGATGTACCATGGATGCTGTACATACAACAAGGGAAGCAAGCTTCCTCTTTAAGGGAGGAATTAACTTTTCCCTCCAGGTTGTCTGCTGCAAGCACAACCCTGACAAATAAGTGGCCCATGTAAAAAGCAATCAGGGGCTTTCTTGATATACTCAGTAAGAATACGCAGGGACACAGGGCCTGTGGCAGACTGCTTCTATAAACATGACCTGAAGGTGATAAACTAACAGCTACTCGAATGGAGGAGCACAGGAATATGTCCCATATTTCAGTATTTAAATCTCCATAATCTGCATATTTCTTTTTAAACTGGCACATGTAATTCTTTATTAATTAATTAATGCTTTACAGTTGTGGTCAATTTTGAAATATGGGATTAGTATCTCTGGGTATGTTTCAGACTAATGAAAACTTTCAGGATGAAGTGAAAACAATGTAATATAAATGTGAAAATAATTTCGTTTCTGATTGATTTTAATTTATAGTAATAGCTATACTTCCTGCCATCCTGGGTGGGACAGGGGATACACAATGGAGTAGAGTTCTTTCCCTCAAATAGTGAACAACAGCATGATGGCATGGGATAACCAGTTATGAACTAAGAGAGATACTGAAATAACTCAGAGTCCAAATAAATAGGGCATTAGGAGTTTACCATAAATAGACCATTGTGGAATGAAATGGTCAGAGTAAGTGTCATAGAGATGGGACTTAAAATTATAACTAATATTCCCGAGGAACTATTATATGTCAGGTACTAGATTGTTTCATATGCATTATTTAAACTACACAACAACACCCTGGAATATAAGTATCATGATTATCCCATTTTACAGAGAAAGAAGCAGATTAAGAGAGTTGAATTGCTGGCATGGTCTGATACTCAGATTTGCCTGAGACTTCCCACTTTAGGGACCAGAGTCCAGACTGAGCAACTAAGCTTAACCTGGACCTTCATGAAGCGCAAATCTCCTCTTACTCAGCATCACAAAGGTGCACTGGTACACAGAGTGTTGTCAGGACAGACTAATCTCCATGATTAGTCTCCACCTTCATGACACTGGAACTTTTGCTCTTTCCCTGTGTATTAATAACTTATTCTGTCACATACCTAAACTTAAGTGTTTTCTTTGTAAGACTGAACCCTACATAGAAATTTGATGACTTTTTGAGTCCTGTGGCAAAACTTAGTGAAGCTCCAGTATACTATTTTAGATGGTGCTTGAATCACAAGGGGATGTTTCAGTCAGATTCCAGAAGTCTGGACTAAGAAACAGAGTTATGTCAACACATCTTATTTATATTACAATTTTTTATTGTCAGTTTTTAAACAAATATTTACTGCACATCTACTTAGTACTAGGAATAGGGGATCAAAGGTACGCAGAACAAGCACCATTTCTGTCTCAGTGGAGCCTGTGATCCAAGAATAACATAATCGAACATTTGTTTCCTAAACTCTAACCAACAGGACCCAGCAAAACCTGGTCTGTGTGATACTACCCAATACATTCTTCTAGCTGATTTTATTACTAAAAGATTGCTGTCAAACACAATAAAAATTCGTTTTAAGTTCTCTTCTTAACTAATGAATTCATTTGGTTTTCTGGGCCCTGTGAACTATTTAACTGAACAAATTTAGCTTTGTGGAAACCTTTGAATCAGATTTATGGCTTATCCACAGCAGTGGTTAGGCACTGATGTTTTAAGCCTCAGTCGTGGCTCCATTTTAAGCCCTCATCCTTATTTATTCACTTATGCTAGTTTGAATTTTCTGCAAGCTGCCTCACTCCTTTCTGGAAGATGGCAGGATAAACATGAATGAATGAATAAGCAAGCAAATAAACACATACACACATACACTTCTCTAGTATTGCATGGTCTTACCAAATTGTAACGATTTGCTTCTCCATCTCCCTTACTGCACTTGAGCTCCTTAAAGACAGGTAAATTATCTTATTCAGGTTTGTATCCTTAACGTCTAGCATAAAATTATAGTGCACTAAGGTATTAATAAAAACATGTTTTTGGCTGGGTGTGGTGGCTCACACCTGTAATTCCAGTGCTTTGGGAGGCCAAGGCAGGCGGATCACCTGAGGTCAGGAGTTCAAAACCAGCCTGGCCAACATGGCGAAACCCCATCTCTACTAAAAATACAAAAATTAGCTGGACGTGGTGGTGGATGCCTGTAATCCCAGCTACTCAGGAGGCTGAGGCAGGAGAATAGCTTGAATCCAGGAGGCAGAGGTTGCAGTGAGCTGGGATCATGACAGTGCACTCCAGCTTGGGCGACAGGAGCGAAACTCCATCTCAAAATATATATATGTTTTTAGCACAACAGAGTTTAAATCTCATTATTGGGCCAATGTTAACATCTCCTAATACCATTATAATTTCTATGTCATTACTGATGACATGAAAATGTAATGGCCTTCTTATCGCATAACTCCACCTCTGTGCCACATGCTATAAATTCATGATTTTGATATTTTTTCTTCTACTCCATTTTACTGTATTTTTTTTTTTTAAAGCTTATTTGGGTCAACTGGATATTGGTTGCATCCTGATATGCTATGATGTGGTACACAAAGCACAATCTAGGAAGTATTGCCCCAAAATGCTAATTGCAATTCAATGCACTGATTTCATACCTACAGTTTCAAACAATGCCTATCCTACAAAAAGAACTTGTCTCTTTCTCAAATGGCTAAATCCCATGAACTTTAGAACAACAACAAAAAACTTATAAAAAATCCAAAGATGTACAACAAAGAAAAATGCATAATGCGACTCTAATGTAGCCATTATCAAACTCAAACAATCATCAATTATGGCCAATCTCATTTCATCTCTATCCTACCAAATTTCCCTATCCATCCTTGATTATTGTGATGTAAATATTGCATAGCAGATCATGTAATATGTAAACATTTTAGCATGTATCACTAAAGTAAGGATTTTTCTATTAAATCATAACCATAGCATTGCACTGTTTATCTCACTTAAATATTTAAAGTAATTCTTCAGTATCATTAGATATCCAGTCAGTGCTAAAAAATTTTTAAATGTTTCACTAGTGCTTTGAAACAAAGGTTTATGTGTTTGAGTCAGGACTGAATTAAGATCTGTATGTTGGAACTGGGTGACTGGTCTTTAACTCTCTTTTAATATGCAGGTTCTCTTCCCTCTCTCCCCGACTATTTTTTTTTGTCATTGCTATTTATTTGTTAAAAAAAACACCAGCCATTTGTCCTATAGTTTCCCACAGTCTAGATTTTGCTGACAGTATCCCCATGGTGGTGTTTAACATGTTCCTCTATTCTCTTTTTCTCTTGTAAATTGGTATCTAAATCTAGAGGTCTGAACAGTTTCAGTTTGATTTTTTTTTTTTTTTTTTAAGATAGAGTCTCCATCTGTTGCCTAGGCTGGAGTGCAGTGGCGTGATCTTGGCTCACTGCAACCTCCATCTCCCTGGTTCAAGCAATTCTCCTGCCTCAGACTCTGGAGTAGCTGGGATTACAGGTGCTCATCACCACACCTGGGTATTTTTTATATTTTTAGTACAGACGGGTTTCATCATGTTGGCCATGGTTGGCCAGGCTGGTCTCGAACTCCTAACCTCAGGTGATCCACTCGCCTTGGCCTCCCAAAGTGCTGGGATTACAAGCATGAGCCACCACGCCCGACTATTCGGTTTGATTTTTTTGGGCCAGAAGACATCATAAGTTGTCACAAACTTTTACCTAATGTCTGACTGTCTGTGCTTTGGTGACATTAGCAGCCATTTCTGATTATTACTTAAATCTGTTATTACATCGGGATTGCGAAAAGGGTGATACTCTAATTCTTATCATTCCTGCTTTGTTTATTAGCTGGAACATTTCTATAAAGAGAAACTTCCCCCTGTTACCTATTTGAAAAGATAGGATACCTGCTTGGATCTTTCTTTTTTTCAGTTTTCATCCTCCAAAGTGACTAATGATATTTTGATTTTAAATATCATTAGGATTCATTCTAGGATCCTCCAAAGGTGATCAATTTATTTTTTGTTTTTTTTAGAATCATAAATTCTTGGGTATAACATATCCCACTGGATATCCTACTGAAATATGTTCAAGTCTACCATTTAAAAACAAAACAAGCCCCTCACTGGATCTCTCCTGCCTTCTTCCTGGCCAACCCTGGCAGTATCACCTGTACTAACACCCTCTACTTCCTGACCTCTAACTCACTCTTTAGTTCTCTTTTAACTGGAGTGTGGCCCCACCACTCCACGAAAGCAGCTCCTGCTAAGGTCATTAGTGACAGTTATTTTGCTAAGACCAAAGGTGACTTTTCGGGTTTCACCTCACCTAACCTTTCAGCACTACTGACCACTTCTTTTCTTCTTGAAGCACTCTTTCCCCTTGCTCCCGTGACACTGTAATGTCCTGTTTTTTCTCCTGCTTCTCTGGCTACACTTCCTTTGTTGGTTTTCAACCTTACCTTCTTACTCAACTATGAAATCTCAGCAGTTTTAAGGTTCAGTCTCAGAACATTAATCTTCTCCACTATACTCTCTGTCAAAATGATCTCATCCACACCCAATCATGTACACAAAAATGTCTCACAACAAATTTACATCTTTACCTTTGATCTCTGTCTCTGAAATCTAAACTTTATATCCACTGCCTACTACATGATAGCTCCCTTTGAATGTCTCAGAATAATTCTACTTATTATATACAAAGATAAAGTCAGAATCTATGAAAAAACATCATCCTCTTCTAGTAAATGCCAGCATTTACCATTCAGAAGCACAAACTCAATGACATCTCTGACAACTTCATTTATCTCAGCTGCCATACCCCCATCTATCACCAAGTCCTGGTGATTTATTTCCCAAATATATTTCAAATATGACTCCTTTCCACTTAAACTAGCACTACAAACTTAATCCAAGCTACTGATCCTCTCACCAGGACCACCAAAAGAGCCTGCTCTTTGGGTTCCTCTGATCTACTTGGTTTTTTTCTCCAGACATTCTTTACAGTGTAACCAATGCAGACATAATCACGCGAAACCCTGGTTAAAATTCTTCAATAGTTTACCATGGTTCTTAGGATAAACTCCTAACATGGCTATGCTTCACCTAGAATCTTGCTCTCCTGGAGGACCAGCCTTCACTCATAGTCTATGTTTTTTATGCTAAAGGACTTTTGCACACGATCTCTCTGAAATGTTCTTCCTTCCTTCTTACACTCATCCTTCAGATAGGCACTCAAAAGTTACTTGCTAAGGGAAGCCTTCCCCTGATGTCCCCGACCAGATCATATCCCAGGATCACAGCCTAACCCAGCATCTTGCATATAATAGCCTTCATAGACTTGTCATAGCTGCAGTTTCACATTTCTGCATGTGATTATTTGGTTAATGCTGATTTTCTCCACTAGGTAGCTTTCATGAAATCAAAAACTGTGGTTCCTTTGTATTCTCAGTGACTGCCATATGTTAGGTATTCATTTAGTACATGTAGGATGAATGAATAAATGAAAATGAATGGATAAATACTCCAATTTCTTGAAATTAGCATGGTTTAGAACGCTTAGACATGTACTCACTGAATGTACTTTACATAAAGTACTCTATATAAGGTGCACATAACAGTGCCTGTACCTTGATAAGAATATTACACTAATATTGTAAAGATATCATAAACGTTAGCTATTACTGATTATTACTGATTTCACACCCTATGACAGAAACTATTTTCTGATTACCACTGATTGCATTCCCAATTACTGTGCTTAACTCTATTTAAAAGCTGGACAAAAACCACCTTCTTATTTTCTGTTTTCTTTGCAACTACGGCCACGAGACATAGTTCTGGTCACTGAAATGTAAGTTTTCTGGGAGGATCCTGAAAACCTACTGATGTCCTAAAACAAAACAAAACAACAACAACAACAAAAACAAACAGAGGGGCGGTGGGGGAAGCTATGGCAGCCCCGTCTCCTTTTTACCTCACGTGAATAGGAATGTGATGCCTGGAGCTGCAGCAGCAATCTTACAACTCTGAGGGAAAGGCCAGTGAAATGGCAGAGCCACTGAAACACCAGAAGCAGCTACCCACCTCCAGCCTTCTCCTTATATGACAAAAATAAACCCTTCTTTTATTTTACTTGTATCTACAAACAATCTTGATATTCCGCTCAGTAACAAGATTCCCTTCCAGGTAAATCCTCTTATATTGACCAATAATTTTTTTCTTTTTTTTTCTTTACTAAATATCTCTGTTACTTTCCTTAATACTGTAACCAAAATAAAATACCTGGTTTGTTTCTCTTATAAAATAGAAAATGAATTACAGCCTTAAGACTAAAGAAAGACTCTAAATTTCTTATTTTGAGTTAATTTAAACATATATGGGGATCAGAATAACACCTATTTGGTGACACGGCATCAAACAGAATTCAGGGTACTTTGTTCATTCTCAGATGGAAAATGAAATTTTAAAGCATTTTAGTGTCTACTCAAGAATATCAGCATTAGCATGTGATAGATGCTGATGTGATTCCATAGTCAAATATTATATAAATATGTAGTTGGACAACAACTCAGACACTGTACACAGAGCTTGACTATGCACAGAGACTGTATTTACTTTTTAGAAATGTACATGTAAGACATATACACAATGCTTTAAGAACTGATTAATCAGAAGGTGTTAAACAGATTAAACTATGAATTCTCCTTAGTGAAACCAGGATATTTCATTCATATTCCTAACATGGCATAAAATTTAGGTTTACACATTGAGGGTAAGACTTAGTTGCATGTAATATTTGTAGAGTAAAAAGGGATATCAACAAAATGATCTCGGTCCAACGCCTTTTGCAGTTTGTCTCAGGTCTGCACCTAAAATGGGAAGGATGGACTAGTTTTCAGACTGTGCTCTACAGAGCCTAACAGCCAAGTCTCTAAGCCTTCTACCCCTGGAAGACAGAGCAGATCTGTTTTTATCTGTTTAAATATTTATTTTCTACAAAAGGTTTTCTTCAAAATAATAACTCAGCTGGGTATGGTGGCTCACGCCTGTAATCCCAGCACTTTGGTAGGCCAAGGCGGGCGGCTCACTTGAGGTCAGGAGTTCGAGACAAGCCTGGCCAACCTGGCGAAACACTGCCCCTACTAAAAATACAAAAATTAGCCAGGCACGGTTGCGGGCGCCTGTAATCCCAGCTGCTCGGGAGGAGGAGGGAGAAGAATAGCTTGAACTGGGGAGGTGAAGGTTGCAGTGAGCCGATATAGTTTCATTGCACTCTGGCCTAGGCAACAAGAGCCAAACTCCATCTCAAAAAAAAAAAAAAAAAATAATAAATAAAATAAGATAAAAAAGAACTCAATAACTAAAAATAATTTGGAAACTACTGGACAAAATTAACTCCTAAGTTCTTTCTAGTATTATCCATCATGATAAAAATAATGTCTTTTTTTTTTTTTTTTTTTTGAGACAGGGTCTCACTCTGTTGCCCAGGCTGGAGTGCAATGGTGTGACCTTGGCTCACTGTTGCCTTAACCTCCCCAGCCTCAGGTGATCCTCCCACCTCAGGTTTCTGGCTAATTTTTTGATTTTTTGTCAAGATGGGGTTTTTCCATGTTGCCCAGGCTGCTCTCAAACTCCTAGACTGAAGTGATCCTCTTGCCTTGGTCTCCAAAGTGCTGGGATCACAGGTGTGGGCCACTGTGCCTGACCTTTCCTAAATGCTGAATGCTTTAAGAGCATCTAAATATGTACACAAAAGGAAAATTCATGTGATAACGTGGGCTTGACTTATTTTCAAGAATATATTCAAACTGCATTCATGTACTTACCTTGTGAAAATGCCATCCACAACCCCAATTGTCGCTTCTTCTGCAGGAACATAGGAGCCAATCTGAGCCATGATGGTAATCAATGCAACTTGTTTTATGTAGGAGCTCTTTCCACCCATGTTTGGTCCAGTAATTATCATTACTCTCTCTGAGTCCTCCTAAAAATTAGAAAGGAATTTCACTTATTGTACCAGAAACGTTTTTAGATAATATCCACAATTTATCTCATAAATGGAAAGGCATTAGGCAAAACATTACTTTGCAGCATAAATATCACAAAAAGAAAGCGGTCCTCCAGAATCCAGGATCCCCCCAGAAAACTTACATTTCAGTGACCAGAACTGTGTCTCATGGCCATAGTTGCAAAGAAAACAGAAAATAAGAAGGTGGTTTTTGTCCAGCTTTTAAATAGAGTCCTTCAACCTGAACTGTGTGATACTGCAGAAAAGTGAATTCTTAGCAGTACACATAGCTGTTCCTGGGTATTAAAAAGGAAATAAGACCAGAAGTGGATAACTGCTATGGCTTCCTCATTAAGCATTTTTTAATCTGCCTATGTGCATGTTCTGCCTATTGCTTATGTTTAAAGTCTATCAATTTTCATTTGCCCATCTTAAAATAACAGGTATTACATATCTAATTGCCCAAGGCCCTATTTGGGGTTGGCAGCACATATAATTTCTGGCAGCAATTTTTCAGTTACAGGTAGATGACTATTAAAAGATATTTATAACATCAAATTCTAGACATTGGTTTATCAGCATTTAATTATTTACTAGCATTCACCAGAGCATGTAGAGGAGGCAGAACTATAACTCCTGCAACAACTTAATTTTCTAGAACTTCTCTGTATTGATCAATTACAGTATTTTCCAGGTACACACCCCTGCTAAGGGAAATTGTCCAACTACAGCCCTTGGCAGAGGAGTTAGCCCAGGGTATCCATGCTCTGTGCTATGTGAATCCCACACTTTGGCAATAGCTGCCTGGTCAAGAGTAGCCAAGCCGGTCAAGCATGGTGGCTCACACCTGTAATCTCAGCACTTTGGGAGGCCAAGGAGGTGGACTGCTTGAGGCCAGGAGTTCGAGACCAGGCTGGCCAACATGGCAAAACTCCAACTGTACAAAAATTAGCTGAGTGTGATGATGCCAGTTACTCAGGAGGCTGAGACACAAGAATCGCTTGAAGCCAGGAGGTGGAGGTTGCAGTGAGTCAAGATAATGTCACTGCGTTCCAGCACAAGTGAGAGTGAGACTCCATCTCAAAAAACAAACAAACAAACAAAAAACCCCAGAGCCAGCCAATGGGCCTAGCATAAAAGCTTCTCAAACTAGGCCAATCAAATAATCTCTTGTGAGTTAACTGAGAATGAGAGAGGTTCAGTTACCTGGTAGCTTGAAGAGAGGCTAAAAAGAATCACAGAAACAGGCCACAAGGCACCGGGGATCATGAGTAAGTAGTTATGAGAAAATAAAAGGTATGATGAAAAATTATTTAGACCAGGGGTAAAGAGGATAGTTAGTAATGAAAGGAAGGAAAGATAAAAGCCAAAAGGAAGTGAGAAACTTCACATAAATAACTGGGTATCAAAGTAAAGCCTTATAAGGTGTTGCTAATGGTAGATAAGAAGAAAACCTGTTCCATCCCTAAAGCTGTATCGTATTCTAATTAGCTACACATTTCCAGTCTCCCTAATGCCAAACTGTGCTAGAGATCCTTCTCTTCCTGTGTAATTCCTTTCTCTTATGGCACCATATGGCTTTATATCGCACCTAATACATCTCCATTACTTGAAGGAACTTGAGTATATCTGCTTCTTGTGACAGAAAGAGCTTAACACAGTAAGAACCTGGAAAGTAGTTTCGTATAAGCAGAATGATAAAACTAACGATAAAAATAAAATGAATTTTACAGAGTAAAAAATAAGCCTGTCATAAAACAATGAAATATTGACATGATCAAATATTTTATATCTCTTTAATCTCTTTTTTAACATATGTCTTTATCTCCTTTTTTAAAAATCACAAAATGACACAAGAAATAGAAAACCTAACAATCCTGTATTTATTAAATTTGTAAAAGCCCACAAGAAAAACTCTAAATGCAGAGAACACCCCTACTGAATTCTTGCAAACATTTAAGAAAGAAATAGCACCAATATTACAAAAATTCTTCTAGTGAACAAAACAAGAATTTTTCCCAAATAATTTCAGATTTGGATATCAAGAATATTGATATCCAAACCTGATAAGAACATTACAAGAAAAATTACAGACCAATTTCACCCATAAATATACATGCAAAACTTCTTAATAAACTATTAACAAGTCAATCCAAGGTTATATAAACCACTTAGAGCTTTCGAGAAATACAAAGTTGGTTTAATATTCAAAGGCCAATCAATGTAATTCACCACATTAACAGAATAAAGAAACCATACAATTATTTCCAATAACACAGAGAAAGCATTTGAAAAAATTCAACATTCACTTGTGAAAAAAATGAGGCCGGATGCGGTGGCTCACGCCTGTAATCCCAGCATTTTGGGAGGCTAAGGTGGGTGGATCATGAGGTCAGGAGATCGAGACCATCGGGCTAACACAGTGAAACCCTGTCTCTACTAAAAATACAAGAATTAGCTGGGCGTGGTGGCAGGCGACTGTAGTCCCAGCTACTCGGGAGGCTGAGGCAGGAGAATGGCATGAATCCAGGAGGCAAAGCTTGCAGTGAGCTGAGATTGCACCACTGCACTCCAGCCTGGGCGACAGAGCGAGACTCCATCTCAAAAAAAAAAAAAAAAAGAAAAGAAAGAAAGAAAGAAAAAAAACGGGCAGGAAAGGAAAATAAAAATAAGAGGTATAAGGATTAGAAAGCAAATAATAAAACTCATTATTCCTATATGTCATGATTGTGCTACCAGAAAATCCAAGGAAATCTTTACAAACTGAACTTTAGATACAAGTTCAGTATTCAAAAATCAACTTTTCCCCTATATTTTAGCAACAAATACAGGTTGAATATCACTTATCCAAAACACTTGGGGACAGAAGTGTTTCCAATTTCAATTTTTTGGATCTTGAAATATTTGCATTTAAAATAAAATCTAAAATGCTCTGAAATCCAAAGCTTTTTGAGCAACAATATGATGCTTAAAGGAAATGCTCATTGGAGCATTTCAGATTTTAGATTTTCAGATTAGGAATCCTCAACCTGTAATTCAAAATAAAACATTTTTAATGATACAATTTACCATAGTATCAAACAAAATCAAATACCTAAGAATAAATCTAACAAAATGAGCAAGACTCTACACAGAAAACTACACAACATTATCGAAAGAAATTAAAGAAGACCTAATTAAGTGAAGGAATATACCATGTTCATGAACTGGATGACTCAATATTATAATGTTATAGTAATTATAGTAGTGTGATTTGGCACAATAATATACATATATAACCAGTGGAATGGAAAGCACAGAAACAGACTGACATGTATACAGTTCCTTGATTTATGACAAAGGTGACACTGCAGCACAGTAGACAAAGGACAGTCTTTTCTTTTTTTTTTTTTTTTTTTTTGAGACGGAGTCTTGCTCTGTCGCCCAGGCTGGAGTACAGTGGCCGGATCTCAGCTCACTGCAAGCTCCGCCTCCCGGGTTGACGCCAGTCTCCTGCCTCAGCCTCCCGAGTAGCTGGGACTACAGGCGCCCGCCACCTCGCCCGGCTAGTTTTCTGTACTTTTTAGTAGAGACGGGGTTTCACCGTGTTAGCCAGGATGGTCTCGATCTCCTGACCTCGTGATCCGCCCGTCTCGGCCTCCCAAAGTGCTGGGATTACAGGCTTGAGCCACCGCGCCCGGCCGACAAAGGACAGTCTTTTCAACACAGTATGCTGGGAAGATATGGAGAGCAATTTGGAAATGTCTAGTAAAGTTAAAGATCGTGTATACTGGTCTAGATGACCCAGCAATTCCTCTTTTAAATATCTATCCAAGAAACATACAAGTGCTCAAAAAGGCATGTATAAAACTGTTCACTGTAGTACTGTTTGTATGTATTCATAACTGACAAAAATAGAGATAATCTAATTGTCTACCATTAGGAAAATAAATAGATCTACTTGTACAATTATTAAAACAATTATTTACAATGCAGAATACTAAGGCTCAGTGAGACATTAATGTATATTTTTCAAAATACATAAAAGATTATATGCTGCTAGTTTATACATATATATATACACACATACATACACATGCATGTCAAACAAAAGAATAAAAACTATGCATAAGGATAACAAATAACATCAGGATAATGGTTACCATGTAGGTTAAGAGGTGAAGATGGAGAAAAAGGAACAGCAGTTAATTATGTATGACCTTAGCTGTATCTGTAATTTTTTATTTACTTAAAAAAACTCCTAAATATTACAAAACATCAATCTCTATGACATTTGTGTGATGGGTAAATGGGTTAGGGGTGTCTGTTATACTGTTTTCTATACTTTTTCATTGGCTGAAATCATTAAAAATCAAACAAATTTTCTTAGTTATTTCATGGATCACCATCACGAACAATTCAATAACTCCTTATAAACATATTTATGTAATTTACGAATAATTCACATAACTTCCAAATGACATTTTGTTACTTGGACTTCAGAACACTACATACAAATAAAGCAAGAGAGAAAAGTACAAAATGGAAAGTGAAAGAATGCAATGCCAGCGAGAAAGTAACGTAAGAATGTAATGCCAGAGAGAATACCATACAGAAGGGTTACGTATGTCATGCCAAGACTCCCTGAACTGTGACAGCATTGTTAAAGGAGCTGTCTCAAACAGGATTACCAAATTCAACAAGCACATGAGAGTGATCAATGGAAATGCAGAAATAGAAATGTTTCTAAATTGATAGTTTAGAAAAGATATGAGAAAAAAAGAAAAAATATACACTTTTTATTTTGTAGAAAACTTAAGCCTTCCAATACCCTGAAAGATAAGAGAATTTATACTTACTGTTCAATTTGGCTTTTTCATGCAATGAGAATCAGTAATTTGACAGTGTATTCTTTAAAAGTATTAATTTAGTCAACTAAAATAACAATAAATAAGATTTGTAGTGGTAAAGCACATTATAATACCTTTTAGAGTTAGTTCCGTTTCTGGCTTAGCCATTGGTTAGATACATTTCATTTCTCATCTGTAAGATTTAATAATAATAGAAATCCTAGCCTTATGTGCATTGTGTAAAGTTTAAAACAATTAATATGTATGAAATTCCTTTGAAACTATAAATGCTATAATCATTTTTATAAATCATAAATTCTTAAAAATAAAAGATGCCCAAAGTAGCCACATGAAGTCCCAATGCCCTATAAACGAATTAACTGAAACAGAAGAAATGAACTAAAACAAATGAAAATACATTTGGCTTGGGCCTAATGTAAAAGTCAGATGTGAAACTTATTTGAAGGCCTTGATGAGTAAAATAATGTGTGTGGCATTTACATGAATAGAAATGTTACTCTCTTCTGAATTTAAATTGTATGTACATTGGTGAAAAAGATGTATTACCCAAAGTGAATAAGCAAGTCTGACACTTTCCAATATTTTCAAAAGGAATAACATTTTTATATTGAACGACACAGAAACTGCTGGCTTTTAAAACTATACAATCACGTAGGTGTTCTTTGAGCATTTTATTTCTCCTGAATTTAATACAGAATGAAGTTTTTAGTTTATTTGAAATTTAGGATTTCAGAACTAATTGATATACAAAAATCAATTTGTTGTATATATAGAAAAAAATCATATAAAAATTTAGACTTCACAGTTCTAATATTTAAACAATGTTTATTTAGCTGGGAAACAGGTTTCTTCCTGACACCATCCACCAGTAAGTGGGGAGTGACTGAGAGAACAAAATGACCCTTAGACAACTTCTTCAACCAGGTCAAGGATAGCTACCAAAAACCTGCAGCAAACACAGGCCTAATGGTGAAATGGTAGAAACCTTTCCTTAGGTCAATCAAGACACGATATCCACATTTTCCTGGAGGTCACAGATAGAAAAACATGACAATAAAAAGAAATAAAAAGGCATTAGACAAAACAAAACTGTCATTGGCAGATCACATGGCTGCCCACAAGGAAAACCAATCTCTATACAAACTATTATACATATATAATACAAAGTATTATAATTAATGACAGGATCTCTAGCAAAATGGCTAGATTTAAGATCAAGATGGAAGGCCGGGTGTGGTGGCTCAAGCCTGTAATCCCAGCACTTTGGGAGGCCGAGACGGGCGGATCACGAGGTCAGGAGATCGAGACCATCCTGGCTAACACTGTGAAACCCCGTCTCTACTAAAAAATACAAAAAACTAGCCGGGCGAGGTGGTGGGCGCCTGTAGTCCCAGCTACTCGGGAGGCTGAGGCAGGAGAATGGCGTGAACCTGGGAGGCGGAGCCTGCAGTGAGCTGCGATCCGGCCACTGCACTCCAGCCTGGGCAACAAAGTGAGACTCCGTCTCAAAAAAAAATAAAAAATAAAATAAAAATTAAAAAAAAAGATCAAGATGGAAACTCAGTTGCATTTTTGTATAAGAGCAGCAAATAGTTAGAAGACTATTGTAAAAAAGATATGACCTATATACTAACAAAAAGTACTTAGTAATTAATCTAATAAAAGATGTAAAAATCCTTTATAGAGAACACTTTAAAACTTTACTGAAAGGACTTAAAACCAAAATAAAAACACAGCAGGTCCTCAAATAATGTCATTTCATTCAATGTCATTTTATTACAAAATTAATAAAGAAAAATACATTCCCAGCCGGGGCACTGTCTTTGCATATTCTCCCTATGCCTGTGTGGATTTTCTCTGGGTATTCCAGTTTCCTCCCACATGCCAAAGATGTGCAAGTTAGGTTCATTGCTGTAATAGCCGCGGTCTGAGTGTGTGTGTGAGTGTGCCCTGTGACGGGATGGCATCCTGTCCAGGGCTGGTTCCTGCCTGGTGCCCTGCACTGCCAGGATAGGCTCTGGCTACCCATGACTCTGAAATGGAGTAAGTGGGTTGGAAAATGAATGAATACAAATGATTGTCAAGTAAAAATTCATAGAGTATGTGATAATCATACAAATGCATGACAATACACTGATGTAACACAAAAGTGATAAGCAAGTCTGCCATATGTATTACTTGTTTTTGAGCTGCATGGTAGGAGGAGGTGCTTCTTACAATCTTCACTACACAAACATTTACTCCTTGATTTAACCCACCATCACTATGACCTCTGTTACTCCCTGATTTACCAAAAATTACGTATATAACAATGTTATTCATTTTTATTAATATTTCTTAAACATATAGCTCATACTTATTTCAATGTTTAATATTAGAAGTGTGTTGGGTCTTTATTTAGAAGTTTGATGATGTTTTCTGTGGCCAGAAATATGACATAGTATGACAAATATGACAAATATGACATCATATGACAAAATATTAACTTTGTTTATATCCATTAGCCTATGGTAAAATTGGTTTCATTATACGTCATTTCACTTAACGTTGCAGTTATTTTCTTTTTTTTTGAAATAGGGTCTTGCTCTATCACCTGGGCAAGAGTGCAGTGGTGCAAACATGGCTCACTGTGCCTCAGCCTTCTGTGTCTCAAGAGATCTTCCTGCCGCAGCCTCCCAAGTAGTTGGGACCACAGGTGGGTGTCATCACATCTCGGTAATTCTTTGGAGAGATGGGGTCTCCCCATCCCAGGCTGGTCCTGGGCTCAAGTGATCCTCTCACGTCAGCCTCCCAATGTTCTGGGATTACAGGTGTAAGAGTTCATACCCAGCCAGCAGTTTCCAAGAACCCACTGAGAATGTTAAGTGAGGACTCACTGTATCTACTGTTTTCATGGAGGGACATATTCATATGTTCACATATATATCACAAAGATGTCAACACCTCCCCAAATGGATCTATAGGATCAATGCAATTCTAAAAAAATCTCAAAATTTTCCCCCCAATTAATTGAGTAAGTTGATTCTAAAATAAAGAGAGGAGCAAATGCTAAAGAGAAGTCAGAAAGTTTTATTAGAAAAATAGAGGGGGAGAACTTTCCCTACAGATGTAAAAAGTTATTATAATGCTATAGTAAATAAGTTTGTGTGATTCTGGCTTACAGACAAACACTGACCAGTGAAAAGTAAGAGTTCAAAACAGTCCCATAAAAATTTGGAAACAATATATGATAAATAATTCCATAAACTGATGGGAAAAGGATGATTTGAAAATTGGTACAAAACAATTGATTATCCATATAGAAAGATATTAGATTCCTAACATATATCATGCATAAAAATAAATTCTGAGTCAGGCACGGTGGCTCACACCTGTAATCCCAGCACTTTGGGAGGCTGAGGTGGGTGGACCACCTGAGGTCAGGAGTTCGACAGAAGTCTACCAACATGGAGAAACCCCGCCTCTACCAAAAACACAAAATTAGCCGGGTGTGGTGGCACATGACTGTAATCCCAGCTACTCGGGAGGCTGAGGTCGGAGAATCACTTGAACCCAGGAGGCAGAGGTTGCGGTGAGCCAAGATCGCGCCACTGCATTCCAGCCTGGGCAACAAGAGCAAAACTCTGTCTTAATAAATAAATAAATTAATTAATTCTGAGTAGATTGATTAATGACTTAAATTTGAAAATTAAACTTTAAAATGTTGATAAAAAATTATAGGAGAATATGTTTAAGACCTCAGGGATTGAAAGAATTCCTTATTTAAGGCACAACACCATTCACCCATAAAAGGAAGGACTGATACATTCAACTTCATTAAAGTTAAGGCTTTTGTTGTCATCAAAAGGTATCATACTGAGGCCGGGCAGTGGCCCACGCCTGTAATCCCAGTAGTTTGGGAGGCCAAGGCGGGCAGATCACTTGAGGTCAGGAGTTTGAGACCAGCCAGGCCAACATGGTGAAACCCATTAGCTCGTGGTGGCGCACACCTGTAGTCCCAGCTCCTCAGGAGGCTGAGGCAGGACAATCGCCTGAACCCCAGAGGCGAAGGCTGCAGTGAGCCAAGATCAAGCCACTGCACTCCAGCCTGGGCGACAGAGTAAGACTCCATCTCAAAAAAAGGGAGGGGAGCATCATATTGAAAGTGAAGACAAAAAATTACTCTAAGTAATCTCCTTAGACTTACATAATTACATAAAATATTAGATTCTTCATCATTTAAAAGTTCTATGATACAAGTTCAATGTATTTAAAGTGTAGAATATCTCAAATTTTCTAATAAATTATAATGTCTATTTCAGTATTTAATTGTGTACATTAGAGGAAATTTAGATGCTTGAAAAGTCAAAAATAATATTAAGAAGACTTAAGTGTATGGAGCAGTTTTTTCCACCATCCCTTCTAAAATGGCTTGCCTGATCACTACGTTTGTTTCCCAACCCACATAGCAGTTTTAACGCTCTTGGCTGTTTTGCTCTGAAGTTACGTACCAAGACTACAACTTTGAGAGCCAGACACTGCTGAAGCAGGCAAGAGAAATACCAACACACTCAGTGCTTTCCTTTGGCATCTACTGAAACACAAAATGTGATGAAAGTTGTTAGACTAGAACAAACTTCAAATAAAAACTTCACTTTCTGGAGATCATGGGTGGATTCCTGTGGGTCTTGGAATCCACCCATGGATAACAAGGTAAGTTATTCTATTCTGTCTTCACTCCTGTGACAGTGACCAAAAAGATACCTATTGTTGAAGGCTAACAAAGAACAGGGCTGCCTAATCATATACATATCATCAAGGTCACATTAATTACTTCCCTCCCAGAGTTTCATTCACTATTGCCAGGCATGGTGGTATAAACAATGATAGCCCTTCAGGCTGGATTTGCCACCTGCTGACTGTAGATCCTAGGACTTTGAGTGAACATAGGTGGTAGTCAGACAGTGGTCACCATGGGCCTTGGGTAAGACCCAGTGTTGTGCTGGCTTCAGGTCAGACCCAGTGCAGTCCCAGTGGCGGTGGTCACAGAGGTGCTTGTGTCACCCCTTCCTCAGCTCTAGGTGGCTCAGCAAAAACAGAGAGGCTCCATTTGTTTGGGGGAAAGTAAAGGAAGAGACAAGAGTCTTTGCCTAGGAATCTAGGGAATTTTCCAGAACAGTATGCAAGACCACCAAGGTGGTACCTCTAAGAGTCTACAAGAGCTATAGCATTACTGGGCTTAGGGTGCCCCCTAATGCAGACACAGCTGCAGTGACCACAGATTTAGATCAGAACACCCAAGTCCCTTTGAATACTTAGAAAGCCTTCCCAAGGACAAGTACAAACAAGCTAGACTGTGAAGGCTACAATAAATACCTAATTTTTCAATGCTCACCAGGTCAGACCTGAATCCAGTGCAACACTGGGTCTCACCCAAGGCCCATGGTGACCACTGTCTGACTACCATCTATGTTCGTTCAAAGTCCCAGGGCTCTACATAAACTAATGCAAAAAACTGAAGAGGACACACAAAAAGGGAAAGATATTCCACATGCATGGACTGGAAGAATAAATATTGTTTAAGTGTCCATACTACCTAAAGCAATCTACAGATTCAACGCAATCCCTATTAAAAGACCAATGACATTCTTCACAGAAATAGAAAAAATAATCCTAAAATTTATATGGAAACACAAAAGGATCTGAATAGCCAAAGCCATCTTAAGCAAAAATAACAAAACTGGTGGAATCACATTATCTGACTTCAAGTTATACTACAGAGCTATAGTAACCAAAACTGCATGGTACTGGCATAAAAACAGACACATAGACCAATGGAACAAAATAGAGAACCCAGAAAGAAATTCACACACCTACAGTGCACTCATTTTTGACAAAGGTGCCAAGAACATATGCTGGTGAAAAAACAGTCTCTTCAATACCCCCATATGCAGAAGAATGAAACTGGACTCCTACGTCTCACCATGTAAAAAAATCAAATCAAAATGGATTAGAAACTTAAATCTAAAACCTCAAATTATGAAACTACTACAAGAAAACATTGGGGAAAATCTCCAGAACACTGGTCTGGGCAATAACTTCTTGAGGAATATCCCACAAACACAGGCAACCAAAGCAAAAATGGACAAATGGGATCACATCAAGTTATTAAATAAAAATCTGCACAGCTAAAGCAACAATCAACATAGTGAAGAGACAACCCACAAAATGAGAGAAAATATTTGCAAACCATCCATCTGATAAAGGAAGGCTAACCAGACTATACAAGGAGCTCAAAGAACTCAACAGGAATAAAACTAAAAAAAAATTTTAAAATGGGCAAAAGATCAAACGAAGACATACAAATAACAAACAGGCATATGAACAGGTGCAACATGATTGATCATCAGAGAAATGCAAATCGAAACTACCCATCTCACCCCAGTTAAATGACATATTCAAAAGATATGTGATAACAAATGCTGATGAGGATGTGGAGAAAAGGTAACTCTTGTACACTATTGGTAGGAATGTAAGTTAGTACAACCATTACAGATAACAGTTAAAGGTCCTCAGAAAACTAAAAATAGAACTACCATATGATCCAGCAATTCCACTGCTAGGTATATATATGCCCAAAAGAAAGGAAATCAGTATATCGAAGAGATACCTGCATTGCCATGTTTATTGCAGCACTATTCACAATAGCCAAGATTTGGAAGCAAACTAAGTGTCCATCAACAGATGAATAGATAAAGAAAATGTGGTACATAGTCTCCAACTCCCAGCGCGAGCGACACAGAAGACCGGTGATTTCTGCATTTTCAACTGAGGTACTGGGGTCATCTCTCTAGGGAGTGCCGGACAATCGGTGCTGGTCAGCTGCTGCAGCCTGACCAGCGTGAGCTGAAGCAGGGCGAGGCATTGCCTCACCTGGAAGCGCAAGGGGGAAGGGAATCCCTTTTCCTAGCCAGGGGAACTGAGACACACAACACCTGGAAAATCGGGTAACTCCCACCCCAATACTGCGCTTTAAGGAAACAGGCACACCAGGAGAATATATCCCACACCTGGCCGGGAGGGTCCCACGCCCACGGAGCCTCCCTCACTGCTAACACAGCGGTCTGCAGCGATCTATCCGCAAGGCAGCAGCGAGGCTGGGGGAGGGGCGCCCGCCATTGCTGATGCTTAAGTAGGTAAACAAAGCCGCTGGGAAGCTCGAACTGGGTGGAGCTCACAGCAGCTCAAGGAAGCCTGCCTGTCTCTGTAGACTCTACCTCTGCGGACAGCGCACAGCTGCAGTCCATTAGGGGAAAGAGCGGGGGCCGCTGCAGACGCGAACGACTCTGTCTGACAGCTTTGGGGAGAACCGTGGATCTCCTAACGCGGAGGTTGAGATCTGAGAACGGACAGACTGCCTGCTCAGGTGGGTCCCTGACCCCTGAGTAGCCTAGCTGGGAGACATCCCCCACTAGGGGCAGTCTGATACCCCACACCTCACAGGGTGGCGTCACCCCTGAGAGGAAACTTCCAAAGAAAGAATCAGACAGGTACACTCGCTGTTCAGCAATATTCTATCTTCGGCAACCTCTGCTGCTGATACCCAGGCAAACAGGGTCTGGAGTGGACCTCAAGCAATCTCCAACAGACCAACAGACAGTCCTTCTGACTGTCAGACGGAAAACTATCAAACAGGAAGGACACCTATACCAAAACCCCATCAGTACGTCACCATCATCAAAGTCCAGAGACAGATAAAACCACAAAGATGGGGAAGAAGCAGGGCAGAAAAGCTGGAAATTCAAAAAATAAGAGCGCATCTCCCCTGCAAAGGAGCGCAGCCCATCGCCAGCAACGGATCAAAGCTGGTCAGAGAATGACTTTGACGAGATGAGAGAAGAAGGCTTCAGTCCATCAAACCTCTCAGAGCTAAAGGAGGAATTACGTACCCAGCGCAAAGAAACTAAAAATCTTGAAAAAAAAGTGGAAGAATTGACAGCTAGACTAATTAATGCAGAGAAGATCATAAACGAAATGACAGAGATGAAAACCATGACAAGAGAAATACGTGACAAATGCACAAGCTTCGGTAATCGACTCGATCAACTGGAAGAAAGAGTATCAGCGATTGAGGATCAAATGAATGAAATGAAGCGAGAAGAGAAACCAAAAGAAAAAAGAAGACAAAGAAATGAACAAAGCCTGCAAGAAGTATGGGATTATGTAAAAAGACCAAATCTACGTCTGATTGGGGTGCCTGAAAGTGAGGGGGAAAATGGAACCAAGTTGGAAAACACTCTTCAGGATATCATCCAGGAGAACTTCCCCAACCTAGTAGGGCAGGCCAACATTCAAATTCAGGAAATACAGAGAACGCCACAAAGATACTCCTCCAGAAGAGCAACTCCAAGACACATAATTGCCAGATTCACCAAAGTTGAAATGAAGGAAAAAATCTTAAGGGCAGCCAGAGAGAAAGGTCGGGTTACCCACAAAGGGAAGCCCATCAGAATAACAGCAGACCTCTCGGCAGAAACTCTACAAGCCAGAAGAGAGTGGGGGCCAATATTCAACGTTCTTAAAGAAAAGAATTTTCAACCCAGAATTTCATATCCAGCCAAACTAAGCTTCATCAGTGAAGGAGAAATAAATCCTTTACAGATAAGCAAATGCTTAGAGATTTTGTCACCACCAGGCCTGCCTTACAAGAGACCCTGAAGGAAGCCCTAAACATGGAAAGGAACAACCGGTACCAGCCATTGCAAAAACATGCCAAAATGTAAAGACCATCGAGGCTAGGAAGAAACTGCATCAACTAACGAGCAAAATAACCAGTTAATATCATAATGACAGGATCAAGTTCACACATAACAATATTAACCTTAAATGTCAATGGACTAAATAATCCAATTAAAAGACACAGACTGGCAAACTGGATCAAGAGTCAAGACCCATCAGTCTGCTGTATTCAGGAGACCCATCTCACATGCAGAGACATACATAGGCTCAAAATAAAGGGATGGAGGAAGATCTACCAAGCAAATGGAGAACAAAAAAAAGCAGGGGTTGCAATCCTAGTCTCTGATAAAACAGACTTTAAACCATCCAAGATCAAAAGAGACAAAGAAGGCCATTACATAATGGTAAAGGGATCAATTCAACAGGAAGAGCTAACTCTCCTAAATATATATGCACCCAATACAGGAGCACCCAGATTCATAAAGCAAGTCCTTAGAGACCTACAAAGAGACTTAGACTCCCATACAATAATAATGGGAGACTTCAACACTCCACTGTCAACATTAGACAGATCAACGAGACAGAAAGTTAACAAGGATATCCAGGAATTGAACTCATCTCTGCACCAAGCAGACCTAATAGACATCTATAGAACTCTCCACCCAAATCAACAGAATATACATTCTTCTCAGCACCACATCGCACTTATTCCAAAATTGACCACATAATTGGAAGTAAAGCACTCCTCAGCAAATGTACAAGAACAGAAATTATAACAAACTGTCTCTCAGACCACAGTGCAATCAAACTAGAACTCAGGACTAAGAAACTCAATCCAAACCGCTCAACTACATGGAAACTGAACAACCTGCTCCTGAATGACTACTGGGTACATAACGAAATGAAAGCAGAAATAAAGATGTTCTTTGAAACCAATGAGAACAAAGATACAACGTACCAGAATCTCTGGGACACATTTAAAGCAGTGTGTAGAGGGAAATTTATAGCACTAAATGCCCACAAGAGAAAGCAGGAGAGATCTAAAATGGACACTCTAACATCACAATTAAAAGAACTAGAGAGGCAAGAGCAAACACATTCAAAAGCTAGCAGAAGGCAAGAAATAACTAAGATCAGAGCAGAACTGAAGGAGATAGAGACACAAAAACCCTCCAAAAAATCAATGAATCCAGGAGTTGGTTTTTTGAAAAGATAAACAAAATTGACAGACCGCTAGCTAGACTAATAAAGAAGAAAAGAGAGAGGATCAAATAGACACAATAAAAAATGATAAAGGGGATATCACCACCGACCCCACAGAAATACAAAAACCATCAGAGAATACTATAAATGCCTCTACGCAAATCAACTAGAAAATCTAGAAGAAATGGATAATTTCCTGGACACTTACACTCTTCCAAGACTAAACCAGGAAGAAGTTGAATCCCTGAATAGACCAATAGCAGGCTCTGAAATTGAAGCAACAATTAATAGCCTACCCACCAAAAAAAGTCCAGGACCGGATGGATTCACAGCTGAATTCTACCAGAAGTACAAGGAGGAGCTGGTACCATTCCTTCTAAAACTATTTCAATCAATAGAAAAAGAGGGAATCCTCCCTAACTCTTTTTATGAGGCCAACATCATCCTGATACCAAAGCCTGGCAGAGACACAACAAAAAAAGAGAATTTTAGACCAATATCCCTGATGAACATCGATGCAGAAATCCTCAATAAAATACTGGCAAACCAGATTCAGCAGCACATCAAAAAGCTTATCCACCATGATCAAGTGGGCTTCATCCCTGGGATGCAAGGCTGGTTCAACATTCGCAAATCAATAAACGTAATCCAGCATATAAACAGAACCAAAGACAAGAACCACATAATTATCTCAATAGATGCAGAAAAGGCTTTTGACAAAATTCAACAGCCCTTTATGCTAAAACGCTCAATAAATTTGGTATTGATGGAACGTACCTCAAAATAATAAGAGCTATTTATGACAAACCCACAGCTAATATCATACTGAATGGGCAAAAACTGGAAAAATTCCCTTTGAAAACTGGCACAAGACAGGGATGCCCTCTCTCACCACTCCTATTCAACATAGTGTTGGAAGTTCTGGCTAGGGCAATCAGGCAAGAGAAAGAAATCAAGGGTATCCAGTTAGGAAAAGAAGAAGTCAAATTGTCCCTGTTTGCAGATGACATGATTGTATATTTAGAAAACCCCATTGTCTCAGCCCAAAATCTCCTTAAGCTGATAAGCAACTTCAGCAAAGTCTCAGGATACAAAATTAATGTGCAAAAATCACAAGCATTCTTATACACCAGTAATAGACAAGCAGAGAGCCAAATCAGGAATGAACTTCCATTCACAATTGCTTCAAAGAGAATAAAATACCTAGGAATCCAGCTTACAAGGGATGTAAAGGACCTCTTCAAGGAGAACTACAAACCACTGCTCAGTGAAATCAAAGAGGACACAAACAAATGGAAGAACATACCATGCTCATGGATAGGAAGAATCAATATCGTGAAAATGGCCATACTGCCCAAGGTGATTTATAGATTCAATGCCATCCCCATCAAGCCACCAATGACTTTCTTCACAGAATTGGAAAAAACAGCTTTAAAGTTCATATGGAACCAAAAAAGACCCCGCATTGCCAAGACAATCCTAAGTCAAAAGGACAAAGCTGGAGGCGTCACGCTACCTGACTTCAAACTATACTACAAGGCTACAGTAACCAAAACAGCATGGTACTGGTACCACAACAGAGATATAGACCAATGGAACAGAACAGAGTCCTCAGAAATAATACCACACATCTACAGCCATCTGATCTTTGACAAACCTGACAAAAATAAGAAATGGGGAAAGGATCCCTATTTAATAAATGGTGCTGGGAAAATTGGCTAGCCATAAGTAGAAAGCTGAAACTGGATCCTTTCCTTACCCTTATACGAAAATTAATTCAAGATGGATTAGAGACTTAAATGTTAGACCTAATACCATAAAAACCCTAGAAGAAAATCTAGGTAGTACCATTCAGGACATAGGCATGGGCAAGGACTTCATGTCTAAAACACCAAAAGCAACGGCAGCAAAAGCAAAAATTGACACATGGGATCTAATTAAACTAAAGAGCTTTTGCACAGCAAAAGAAACTACCATCAGAGTGAACAGGCAACCTACAGAATGGGAAAAATTTTTGCAACCTACTCATCTGACAAAGGGCTAATATCCAGAATCTACAAAGAACTCAAACAAATATACAAGAAAAAAACAAACAACCCCATCAAAAAGTGGGGAAAGGATATGAACAGACATTTCTCAAAAGAAGACATCCATACAGCCAACAGACACATGAAAAAATGCTCATCATCACTCGCCATCAGAGAAATGCAAATCAAAACCACAATGAGATACCATCTCACACCAGTTAGAATGGCAATCATTAAGAAGTCAGGAAACAACAGGTGTTGGAGAGGATGTGGAGAAATAGGAACACTTTTACACTGTTGGTGGGATTGTAAACTAGTTCAACCATTATGGAAAACAGTATGGCGATTCCTCAAGGATCTAGAACTAGATGTACCATATGACCCAGCCATCCCACTACTGGGTATATACCCAAAGGATTATAAATTACTCTACTACAAAGACACATGCACACGTATGTTTATTGCGGCACTATTCACAATAGCAAAGACTTGGAATCAACCCAAATGTCCATCTGTGACAGACTGGATTAAGAAAATGTGGCACATATACACCATGGAATACTATGCAGCCATAAAAAAGGATGAGTTTGCGTCCTTTGTAGGGACATGGATGCAGCTGGAAACCATCATTCTTAGCAAACTATCACAAGAAGAGAAAACCAAACACCGCATGTTCTCACTCATAGGTGGGAACTGAACAATGAGATCACTTGGACTCGGGAAGGGGAACTTCACACACTGGGGCCTATCATGGGGAGGGGGGAGGAGGGAGGGATTGCATTGGGGAGTTATACATGATATAAACGTCATGCACATGTACCCTAGAACTTAAAGTATAATAAAAATAAAAAATAAAAAAATAATAAAATTTACATATCAAAAAATAAAATAAAATAAAATAAAATTTACATATCAAAAAAAAAAAAAAAAAAAAAAGAAAATGTGGTACATATACACAATGGAGTACTATTCAGCCATAAAAAAGAATAAGATCCTGTCATTTGCAACAACAAGGATGGAACTGGAGGATATTATGTTAAGTGAAATAAGCCAGCCATGAATTAAAACAATCGAACTCATGGAGATAAAGAGTAGAAGGATGGTTACCAGAGCCTGGGAAGGGTGGTAGGTGGTGAAGAGGATGAATAGTCCCTGGGTACAAATATATAGTTACATACAATGAGTAAGATCTAGTATTTGATAGGACAACATGGTTACTATAGTCAACAAAATTTATTGTACATTTAAAAATAACTAAAAGAGTATAACTGCACTGTCTGTAACATAAAGGATAAATGCCTGAGGTGATGGATATCCCAGTTGCCCTCATGTGAGGGTAACATTACACATTCTGTGTCTGTATCAAAACATCTTATGTTACCCATAAATATATACACCTACCATGTGCTCCCAATTTTTTTTTTTTTTTTTTTTTTTAAGAATCAATTCCATGAGGTACCATGGCAGGATTATTCATGACAGCAAAGAGTAGGTAAAACAGTGAAACTTTTAAGGCAATTATGATATATCTATACTGTTGAAAACCACAAAGCCATTAAAAATTATCTTAAGACTTTTTAAGAATATAGGAAAATATTCATGTTATAATATTAACTAAAAAAGCGGGATATAAAAATTTTTTATATAAAAAATGGCTATTTTTAAAAAATACTGCAAAGAAAGACAAAGGAAACATTCCAAAATGTTAACAGTGGCTGTCTTTGGAATTAAGGAGCAATTTCCTCCCTTTCTTTGTATTTCGAAACTCAATCTAACACTTATTTGTAAATGGATTCTACAGCAATGAGAGTACTAACAACCATTTGTTCACTGAATGCATACTATGTCAAGTATTATACAAAAATTTTCACTGTGGTGTCAATTTCTAAGAGAGCCTTGATAAGCAAGAAAATGACAGAACGTGAAAATAAAAGTATAAACATGAATAAAGAATTGGCTCACAAGTCAAGAAAGGTGGTTTCTAGTATGGAATTTGGGCAAGTCAATGCACCTCTCTAGGCTTCAGTTTCCTCCCCTCTAAAATCAGGGAGCTGAATTAAATGATCTCTTACCCTAAATTCAGGTACATTGCTTGAATATGTAGCCCTGGGTGGAATGAAAGAGCAGGAATTAAATTGGCACCAGAGCTCTGTCCCAGATTTGTTTGAAAGATGAGAAGTTGTGGAAATCGTTTGCATGAAGTACCTGGGAAAAGTGGTGCATGGTGAACCTGGTCAGACTTGGGGATACTGTTGTGGAGACAGATTTTTTTCCAGCCCCACTTCCTCACCCCAGGATTTGAGGATGTCAAAGAAGAACTAACTTCAAGGCTTTAGGAGCTAAATGTGTTCAATCCACTAAACTCAAATATTTGTAGGTGACAACATGGTGGCTTTCCTAGTAAGCCCTAAGAGACCGCCAGTGGGAGATAAAGTTGTACACCAGGCCCTCTAGTAAACACCAGCGGGAAAAAAGACATGAGACTGAAGAATCAGGAGGTCCTCTAGGTGCATAAAACCACCTGCCTCTGTGCCCACTGCCACTGCCCTGACAGGCGACTGCAGTGGCTCCTGCTGGGTCTTCCTGCTTCTCCTCTGCCCACAGTCCACTCTCCATAGGGCAGCCAGAGTGACTGTCATAAAAAGTAAAACAGAACTTGTCTTTTGCTAAAAGCCCTCATCCAGATCCTCAGAGCACTTCTGAGTGTCTAAAGGTCATAGTCTAAAGGCCATGTCTGCCTCTGACCTATTCTTCTACTACCCTCCACCATGTTCACTTGGTGCTAGCCAGACTTCATTTCTGCTCTCCTTCCACCTGCCAGAATACAACATGCTCGTTCCTGCCTTAAGGCCTTTCTACAGGTCTACACTCAAATATCAACTCCCAGGACACACCTTCGTTGGCCACCCAATCTACAGAAGCCCTTCTGCTCTGTCATTCTCTATCACATCAGCCCATTTTATTTTGTTTTAACCTTCTCTGAAACTACCTGAATTTTCTTGCTTATTATCAATCTCACAGCTAGAAAGTAAGTTCTCATGAGAGCAGGAACTGTGTCTTCTAGTTCATCCTCATTGCCTAGAACAAGGCTTGGCACAAAGAAGGCATCCAATAAATAGATCAAAGAGATGAATGTAATATAGGAAAGGCATTACAGCGGAGATTTCCACCATGTTTACATTTCAAAAACAATCATTTGCATTCTCTATAAAAATCTGTCAGGAACATACGACTCCCGTGTTTCCACGGTTCTCAAGATGACACAATAAGTAAGGAAATGGTCAAGAAATTTCACTCATCTAATGTGTTAATCTCTCTTTTAGCAAGGATCGTGTGCATTTGAGGCAGCACACATCAAGGGTTCTCAGATATAAAAGACACATAAAATCTATCTGCAAGACCAGTGAGTACGAGTGAGTGTTCTAACCAAACAGCCAGAATCCGAAAGTTGGCAATAACCACCTCTCCACCTACTCTGGAGCCCACTGGGAATGACAGCAAACAAAAGCTGAAGTATCGCGCTGAAGGGACTATGTTTCTGGATAACAACTAGAGAGGACTGCCTTGGTGAACCTATGGAGACACTAGAAGTACATTATTTTAAGTGCTCACTTTAGTATTGGCAATATCTGTCTGAATATCATCAATCAATAAGATCTTAGTATTGTTTATCCAGTATCTAAACAGTGAGTCTAAACTTGTGATAACTAAGCAACTTCCACATAGAATGTCAACTTCTGTGGGGGAAGAGAAGATCTAAAAATAAAAGGCAAACTTCAAGGTATCATAAGAAAGTCACAGATAACAAGTGCCAGGCACTGTGCTAATGATTTTATATGTATCACCTCATTTAGTTCTTAAAACAGCGTCACAGGGTGATACTAATATTACTGGATTCCCATTATACAGGCGAGGAAACAGGCCTAGAGAAGCTAAATATCTTGCCGAGCAATGTAAAACAACTAAGTCGCAGAACTGGAATGTTAAGGGAAGTTCATCCTCTGACCTGTCTCAATGGGGACGCTTGCCAAACGACAGGGAATCAGTCACTACTAAATAGGAGAAGACAAGCTTTAGCTCCGTGTGTTCATCATTGAGTACACTAGAATGATGGACAGTCATAATATCCCTGAAGTCAGGAGATGTACAGCAGAAAAAAAAATAAATAAAATTGTCACGTTATTTTCCAAGACCTGAAAAGCTAATTTTCCGTTAAAAAAAAAAAAAAAAAAAAGATGCTATCTTCCTTGACAGGCATAAATATTGACAACTGCCTTTAAAGAATTATTACAGGAGAACTATTTTTATAAGAGCTACAGACTGCTGGAAAAAGTTTGGTAGTTTCAAAGTGTTTTATTCCTTGAAAATACCAATCAACAGCAGGTTATGGTAAGAGACTCTTGAGTTAAAGGCTCCTCCAGACAAGCTCTCAGCCAAATCTTTGCACTTTTAACCCAAGGTGAACTAGAAACAAAAAGAGGGGAAATGAGGTTGGAGAGTAGCACCAGCTGCACGTTGAGATGCCAAAGTCAGGACTTAAATCCCTCCAACACCTGGATCCTGCCCAATTTGCATTCCCCTGGGTGTGAGGGCTGGCTGTGACCCAGCTCACTCACCTCCTTTTATAGACGAGGAAACCAAGACCCAGCGAGTATCGCAGTCTATCCAAAATGACAGTGAAACGAGAGCAGAGCAGGATTTGAATTTAAATCTCCTACCACTGTGAGCCGCTTTCCCACTACACCTGTGTACCAAAAGTAGTACGTGAGAACTTTAAAACCAGAGCAAAGAAACGGATTTTTTCTGGCCAGAGGCTGGTGAAGGCTCTCAGGAAGAGGCAGTGTTTTGTTGGGTCCTGCAGGAAGAGTGTGAGTCCAATCAATGCAGACAGGTAAGAGACAAGAAGAGAGGGGAGGGCCATTGTGAGCACAGATCAGAACGCTTTATCAGACAGTGCATGTCAGAACACTTTATCAGACAAACGTTCTTCTCTATCCATTATTTCAGAAGCAGGAGAGAGAAGAACCAGAGGAAAGGACTGACAGGAAAACAATATTCAATTGCCATTAATATTTCCCAGAATTTTAATCCATGGGCCCATGATTCAAAGATCATGCTATGTGAAAAACACCTTTACAGCATAATCTATGAGAATGTAATTTAGCCATGGAATTAAATCAAGCTTAAAGCTCAGACATATTTTATGGTATACATTATTACTGTTCTGCTTGGTAATTAGCCACAAATTGCCAACAGCTTATGAATATTATTGTAACTAGTTTTTTAAACTTTTATACAGCCAAAGCAAGTATTTCTGGGCCAGCTAGACATTATTTGTGCTGAGATAAGGGAAGGAATTGGGAAGTCTGTCCTCATCTTTCCCAGCTTCAAGCACTTGTTCATATAACAAACGCATGAGCACCCATTCCATACCACATGCGGAGCTAACGATTGAAGCACCCCAGGCCCATCTTGATCTCACAAGAAGGGACTGTGACTAGCATCTCAGTGTCTACCCTGTCCCAGCAATAAAACACCTGGGTGGTGAATTCCGCTTGGGCCAGAGAGTTACAGGGTTCGAGCGCTTCCTGGGAATCTTCCTGTTCTGCATGTTTGACTCATTTTCTTCCCACCTAACAAACTGAGAAGCTGTCAACCACTCTCTCCCCTCCCCTCCATCAGTTGAAATTTATATTATTTATACTAAAAACAAAAACCTTACAAATGAACTGAAAACCCCAACTTTAACTGCTGTTGAAAATCCATCCACTAAAAAAACAGTCTTTTGGTTTAGCAAACAAACAATCCTGGCAGAGCTGAGATTGCAGTGGGTACTCTGGGTTTTCCCTAAGCAGCAGTCCTGGGCTGCCTCACAAGGTGACAGGGTGCAAAGACACTGACCCCTTAACCCACAGGTGGCGGGTGGGGCTGGGGCAGCCACAGTCCCTGGGCCAGCCTCCTTGGCCCCTGAGCTACCTCTTCCTTCTCTTTTTAATCCAGTGTTCCATTAAAATACTATCGTTTTCTATATGATGCAAAGTGAAAAAGGTTGGAAAGCACTGGCTTGCCTTAAAATATGTTTATGTTTTGGGAAACAGTTCAAGACGACGCATCCTGAGTAACTTCTGGCAGATCATTTCCCCTTTCTGAACCATAGTTTACTCAGAAGTATGAAGAGGTGGTTACACTAAAAGATCCCAAATTTCCCTTTTAGTTTGACAGTAAAATTTTCTGTAAATTGGAGAAATCCCCATATAATATCCTGAAAAATAACATTTTGTGTAGAAAATAAAAGGCAAAAATTTCAAGTGAGACTTGGAGACTGCTAAAGGCTTCCAGCTAATCCTTACTGATTTAATCAATCTGATTAGGTGCCCAGCTATGTGCCAGAGAACTGTGACTGATCCAGGGATTACATATAGGTGACAGAGTACAGTCCCTGTTTGCTTCATGCTTACAGTCCACTGGGAAAGGCAGACAAAAAAAAAAAAAAAAAGATTATAATTTGGTGGAATAAGTACTGAGATGTGGAGAAATAGAGTGGCAAGGGTATGTGAGAGGGCTACCCATCCCAGCTGGGCAAAGGAAGGCTGAGTGCAAGAGCTGACATCCAAGGCAAGACTTGAACAAACCAGAGCTGGGGAGTGGGGTGGGTGATTGGTGGGTGGATGTGGGAGTGTGTGAGGCGGGAGTAGTTGGGGTGGGGAAAGATGACATTCTAGGCAGAGGGAACACCATCTGCCAAGTCCCAGAGGCACAGTGACTTGGGAACAGCATGAACTCCAATCTGGCTGGAGTGTGAAGCATGAATTCAAAAGGGAGAGTGGCATGGCAGGTTCCAGAAGCCTTGTGGCTGCAGAGTAGAGAATCCATGGAGATGGGCAGAGTGGAGGAGGAAGCTCCAGTGGTGACCACATGTATAAATGCTTGGATTATACAGTGAATCAAGGAAGAGGAAAAAAAGAAAGAGGGTTTTAAAAAGTATTCTTAAAACTGGGAGAGGAAAAGCGGGCAGAAAGTTGGCTTACTCAGAGGCACTATAATAAGTTCACGTAATACAGAATACAGAAAAGTATACTCTTAATTACATTTACAAAACACCAGTTCTTAAAACCCCGTGATTATCAAAAACAACAATGTCATTTAACTTTCAAATTATTTTCAGGGTATATTTTATAATTAACATTCATAAAATATTTTAAATTGAATTTTACGTAAGTTCTTTCTCAACACTATCCCTATATATAAATTTTTACCCTGAAAAATAGAATGCACTTCACCATAGCAACAGTTCTATATCAACTCCTACTCAAGTTAGAAAAAGCATATGTAATAGAAACGAATATTCTGGAATATTCTGAGGTGCCCGCTTGGGAAAAAAAATTACTCCATTTATTTTGTAAAGATTTAAATATAAGAGTTCAATGTTCTTTAAAACATTATTGTAATTAGAAGGCTATTTTAGTTCTTCAAATCTTGTTTTATTAAAGCATAACATACTTTTTAAAAGAAAAGAATGAAAAAGGAAAGAAAAAATGAAAGAAAGAAGTCAATTTCTTGGGGTAATATTCTTGGGGTCAAGTAGATGGGCATGGAAACAGTAACAGGAAATTATTCTAAGAGACTTATAGTCCTAATATTTAGTTGCTTTGTTTATATTTAACTTACATTACTTTCTCAAGAAAAGCTATATCCTACTGGTATTATGAGAACTGAAAAAAAATTCTTATGTTGACATAGTCTTTTTTTTTTTTTGAGACAGTCTCACTCTGTTGCTCAGGCTAGAGTGCAGTGGCCTCCCAGGTTCAAGCAATTCTCCTGCCTCAGCCTCCCGAGTAGCTGGAATTACAGGGAGGCGCCACCATGCCCAGCTAATTTTTATATGTTTAGTAGAGACAGGGTTTTGCCATGTTGGCCAGGCTGGTCTCGACCTCCCGACCTCAACTGATCCTCCCGCCTAGGCCTCCCAAAGACATAGTCTTCTTTTTAAAAACAGTAAAAAGATTGGTACTTATTAACTTGTTTGATTAATAAATATAAAAATTTCCTAATACGTATGAACAGGTTTATAGACACTGGGTCTTAGGTTGCTATGGTATGAATATTTGTGTCTCTCCCAAATTCGTATGTTGAAATCCTAACCTGCAAGGCAATGGTATTAGAAGATGGGGCCTTCAGGAGATGGTAAGCCTGAGAAAGACCCCTTACCCCTTCCACTGTGTGAGTACATGGGTAAGAGACCCTTTACCCATTCCACCATGTGAGGTGCCATCTAGGAACCAGGAAACAGGCCCTCATCAGAAACTGATCTGCTGGTACCTTGATCTTGGACTTTCCAGTCTCTAGAACTCTGAGAAATAAATTTCTGTTATTTATGAGCTACTCAGTCTATGATATTTTGTTACAGCAGCTGAACAGACTAAGACATGCATTATATACTACCAACAAGTCTTGTTACGATATGAAAATGCAATATTAAACTAGATGTCATTCAAAGTATTTCCTTTCACATCCGCCTCTCATGGCCAGCCAGATGCACAATGCCACACATCTCTGCCACCCTTGCTCACAGCCCGAGGTAGAATACTCTGTTACAGTCCCAGCTCACTACTATTCTGAGCTTTCTCTGACCTACATTCCAAATGCTCCCCTACATCTCAATTTTTCACTGTCCTCAGAAAAGTTCCTTAGTACTTCTGTTTCTAACTACCTTGCTTAACATTTCCTTCACACACTAAAATGAAACCTGGCTGGCTGTTTGTTATTCCCCTGCAGCTCCCTCATTTGGGGGCTGACCTTTTTCTGCCACATCCAACCATGGACCATATACCTCAGGGTTCAGGGTTCAGAAGTTCTTCTTTGCTTCCTTAGGGCTTTACCACTGTCTGTCCTCAATCTAAGCCATCTATAAACTTCACAATTCCCAATCACCATTCCTTGCAATCTCGGACACCTGGATCCTTGTTGTCCTCTATGGCTAATCTTGCTGTTATCTTAGATTTCAACATTCACACGGACAACTTTTTCCCAAACTCTGTTCCTTGATCTCTTCATCTCCAAAGACCTTCTCCCTTCTGCCTACCCACCTTCTATAGCCATACATAGGATCTTGCCATCACCTAGAAGAACACCACATCTGATATCAGAAAGTCAGGCATTTTATTCTCTGATACCTTCTCTCTCACATAACTACTCCCTACATATTAATTTTTTGACCCATCACCATCCCATTTTACCCCATGCCCTTGACCAAATTCTCATCAGGTTTCTCTGAGCCCTATTCTGGACTAGTTCTCAACTCTGACCTATAAAAACCTACAGACTTTGAGTAAAAATGATTTTGTCCACCCTCCCTACTTAGAAGCAAGCCCACTAGCATAGTTTCTAACAGCTCAAGGCTGCATCCTTAGGATGACCCCAGCCCCACTAAAAGTACCTGCCTGAGAAAGCTTGGTGTTGCCAAGATTCACCATCCCAGCCAAAATTTGGTGACAGGCAGCCAGATGCTGAAGCCCTTCTTAGAACAGTTACCTTAGAAAGCTTGCAATTATAAAGACTTTTTCTGCCCCTTTGGGGTGTAAATCTATCACCCAAAGTTGTCTTTTTAAGGACCGGAGAGCTGACTCTAGGGACTAGAGAGCTGACTCTTTGAAATGTGGTATTAGCAAACAATTAGTAAACCCACATGGGTTTCACATAACCACACCTCACTCGCTCTCCTCCCCCAGCTCATTCCCTTTCCCTGTTCCCTCATACTCCCTTTAAAACACCCAGTCATCTATGCCAAAATGAAGTCAAGTTCAATTCACACCGGACTATTCCCTACTGCAGGAGTATTATTGAATAAGATCAATCCTTACCACTTCAGTGCCCAGCTCCATTTAGCTTTGACAATGGAACTCACACACCCTGCCACCACTTCACTATTTTTCCCCATCTTCTATCACTCTCTTGCTAGTATTCTTAATCTTTTAGGGGGAAAAATGTAAATTTCTTCATATAAGTAAACTGGCCTCTTCCTTATATCTGAACACTTCTTTCTTTACACTCTGCACTCCAACCTCACTCATCGTCTTTCAGTTTCTTGAATTCATCCTGCTATGCTTCACTTCTAACAACTGCCATTCTGGTTCTTCTACCTGGAATACTCCCCTAACAATAGCATGGCTTGCACTGACTCATTCTTCATTTGATATCTCATCCCTGGGGAACATTCCTCAATGCTTCCCTGCCCTTGGGTTAGGTCAACCTGCCACCTATCCCCAGGCCATCCTGGTCTCCTCCAACATGCCATGCACTAAGCTATATTGCACTAGCCTGTCTTCTCTGCTATACAACAAGCTCTGTGAGGGCAGGGAAGAGTTCTGTCTTGCTTACCACTCTCTGTTCCTAACACTCGCTTTATTACCTGAGACACAGGCACTCAGTAAGTATGTGTTAAATAAATTAAGTATTCAGGATCATTCGTGTTATGTAAGAGAAATACAGCCCCTATAATGAAAATTCTCATCACTGGAATCTGCAAAGGCATCTCTGATTCTTTCACAGAACATCTGAAAATAGTCACAGTACAAAGGATGGAACACTACATGCTAACATGAATTTGCAAAACTATGGTATTATTCCAACTCTATTTGCATATTGGGTATTTACAAATGTAAAATATTTTTATTGGGTTACCTAGGATAACTAATTAGAACTAAACTTTTAGTTACTAAACCTATTGATAATCTTTCATTGGAAATAGTACCAATTCCACATTTCATGGTAAATATAAAACTATGTCCAGGCTTAGCCCATTTAAAGCCAAAGTTGAAATTTCTGTAACTTTTAATTATAAAAATGTTTCTTTCATATTTAAAAGTTTGGGATGTTACGTCAACTTATTGTTTTGTATTATATGGTACTTACTGATAAATCTGTACTATTGGGAACATATTGATCCTGTTCTCCCAGCAATACATCAATCACAGGGTGCCTTCCATTTTTTATTATGATTTTTCTTTCTTCTTGTACAGTTGGTCTGCAAAAAGAAGTATGTTTCAATTTACTAGGCATGGAAATAGCCTTAAAAAAAAAAAAAAAAACTCTAAGACAGCATGAAAAATTTCAGTACTGTTTGTATGACAGAAAACAAAACTTTAAACATAGATTTTAAGAACATATGTCCAGAATAAAACCTTGAGTATAAAAGTTAAATTTGAACTATAAAATAAAAATTGGGAAAATATTTATTATTATAATTGTGCAATGAAGCACATACTTTAGAAGAGTCTTATAAATGGCTTCACCCTTGTAGTTTACCTTTACGAGATCTTGTTTTTCTTTTTTCTTTTTTTTTTTAAGAGATAGGGTCTCACTGTGCTGCCCAGGCTGGAGTGCAGTGACTATTCATAGACACAATTATAGCACACTACAGCCTCAAGCTCCTGGGCTCAAGTGATCCTCTTGCCTCAGCCTCTTCAGGAGGCTGGGACTATAGGTGCATGTCACCATGCTGGGCTTTATTTTTCATTGTTCTATTATTGTCTGAGATCAAACCAATATTTTCACTAGTAAAGATAACAGTTCAGATTATTGCTACCAAATATAATAAAGCAAATCACATAAAATTATTTCTAGATGTAATTATTAAACTATGTGCTGGACTTGGAAACGAAATGACCTAAAATTTTCATACACTGTTTCATTAAAACATCTTTCTATGGCCTTTTGTATCTTTTACTTGGATACAAGAATCATATTTTGGCCTTGTTGTTCTTTAAGTTTTTTAAAGACCTCTCTATCTGTTTTATCTACAGCTTTAGCTGTGTATTCAAGACCCTCTGAGCCCTGCCTTACTCTCAGCTCTCCTTCTCAGATGTTACTACTGAGACCAGCTTGCTGTCTACCTTTTCCAACCTTCTTCTGTGCATTTATGTTTATGTATGCATCATACTGGTTGTGATTTCTTTAGAAAAGTCATACTGTAATATATCATTCTGTAATTTAAAAAATTCAATAGTTTATTTTAACTCCCAGTACATACATAAAAAATAGATTTCACCATTTACTATCTGGATATAATATATTCCTTTAAAGTCATTTCACAAATAATTTTACAGAAATGAGAATAAGGGGATAGTAAAAAAAAAAATCAACCTCATGACAGATTTTAATACGAATTTAAACACAGCAAATCTCAAAAAGTTTTATTCCATATTCTCCTGGTTTTCAAGGCATATATATCTGAAATGGGTAACACATTCTGAAGGTCATTGCTCATCAGCTGTCAAGCATGCATCTGGAACATATTCATTCATAAATACTAAATTCCAAATTTCAATACATTTCTAATAGGTTCTAGAGCTGATTATTTCTGATTCTTTTCACATTTGTATCAACGAAAATGCAAATACTTGAAGTTTTTGAAATATTTTAAAGCTTATAATTTTCTTAAAGAGATGGTCATTTTTGCTCCATAATTGCAAAATATTTTCAGTTTTTGACTTATCAACACCAATTAGAATAATCAAATGAGTACCTTTATTTCTGTATCCTTTCAATCTCCTGTCTGTCTATAAATTATAACCTATAACTTGTATCAAGTAAATTTTAGTGAATAAATATTATAAAAGATAGAAGAATACTATCACGTCTTTCAGCAAAACAGGATAGTCCAGGTTCTTGTCACCAAATATTACATGATGAATGTTTCCTATTAAATGATTAACTGGACGAGAATAACAGAGTTCATTTTGCCCTTACAAATACATTATTCACACACCAATCCTTGAGTTTGAGAAAATTCACCTAGGATATTGTCTGAGCATTCAGAATCTCAGATTTTGCTGATACATGAAATTTCACCATCGCCATGAATATCCAGGGCACTGGTTTCTTTCTCTTCACATTCATCATCCGATTAACCTAATAATTATGAAAGGCCTTCTGTCAATTTTTTTCTCTTTGCCTTTATGGGTGAACAATGAAAAATTCTGAATTTTCAGCCGTATTCAATGAAAGTTAGAAGCAGACTCCAACTGTGGCATCTGCATTCTTCTTTTATATCTTCTTGGAAGATGATATAACACAGGCAATACAATAAGAAAATAGATGATGTGATAGTGATTTCTCTCCTCACTTCTGCATCATCATTCTCCCATTTTCTTTTCATTTTAGCCCTTTTTTTTTTGAGATAGGGTATCGCTCTGTCACTCAGGCTGGAGTGCATGGGCACTATCATGGCTCACTGTAGCCTTAAACTTCTGAGCTAAAGCAATCCTCAGCCTCCCCAGCAGCTGGAACTACAGGTGTGCATCACCACGCCCAGCTAATTTTTTAATTTTTGTAGTGATGGGGTCTCAGTATGTTGCCCAGGTTGGTCTCAAACGCCCAGTTTCAAGAGACGTTCCTGCCTCAGCCTCCCAAAATGCTGGGATTACAGGCATGAGCCACCACACCCAGCCTTACTTTTTCTTAAGTATATATAAACTCAAGCTTTTGGAAGACATACAACTTGTATGAAAGTTTTGTCTGAATTTTTTTTTTGAGACAGAGTCTCACTCTGTCGCCCAAACTGGAATGTAGTGGCATGGTCTTGGCTCACTGCAACCTCCACCTCCTGGGTTCAAGCAATTCTCCCACCTCAGCTTCCCAAGTAGCTGAGATTACAGGCACGTGACACCATGCCCAGCTAATTTTTATATTTTTAGTAGAGATGGGGTTTCATCATGTTCGCCAGGATGGTCTTGATCTTCTGATCTTGTGATCCACCTGCCTTGGCCTCCCAAAGTGCTGGGATTATAGGCGTGAGCCACCATGCGTGGCCACCTGAATTTTAAAGTTAGATTTGTTTGTGCTAACATCCTTTATGAAAAAGAGATTAAATATTCCATGTTGGGATGTTTAGAGGTCAATAAAGAATAGTGGGATGAATATGGGCTCTTAACAAAAGGAACAGATCACTGAAATGCCCCCCAGTCCCTATTCTTCTCAGTCTTTTCTTGCCTAATCAAACTTTTATAAGTGTTCAAATAAAAGCTAACAAATGAAAAGAGTGCTGAAACTTTATAAAAAAGTCACCCACATAAACTTTAACATCTGCTTTCATTGTACTCAGTGACAGAGCAAGCAAGAAATGAATTTAATTTTCAAATCAAGCTATATATGTATGACATTCAACTTTCCCAAGAGTCTAACACATTTGAGTAACTGTAATATTTTATAATAAAGACACTATAATTAATTGAATAATGTCATCTTATCTAAGGCACTGATAGAGGGGAAAATGAAAAATATATTACCTGCAGTAATCTCCTTGCTTAGCGACCTTGGCCAGGGAGAAAATGCAGTCAACAGTTGCTAGGTGATGCACTGCTTTACACAAGTAGTGATAATGTTCACTGAATTTCCTACAGAAGCAGCAGCAACAACGAAAAGGTGAGCAAACTGATTTCTTAGACCTATAATAGCTCTACAACAAGCAATCACTTTATCAGCTAGTGTAAGCGTACAGATGATTAGCAGGCATTCCTAACAGTTAAGAGAGATGGAGATTACACCAAACAGATTTACTTTTTAATATAATAATTAAATTATTGAGGCTTCTTTTTGTTTTGTATATAAATTTAAAACAGCTTCTATGTACAGATATCAACTATTAAGAATATATCACAGATTTCATCTGACTCTGACATTTGAACTTAAGCTATAACACAAATATAGCAGTCATTTTCATTTCGCTTCAATAACATCATGAAATATTCATGTACATCAGCTTCCCCTGTGCTTCTTCACAGCATCCTCCAAACCTGGAATAACAGTTTCAATACCTTTCTCTCACACTAAACTGGAAGCTTCTTGAGAACAGATTGTCCATCTGATTAACCCCATTGTAGACATAACATCTAGTTTATAATGTTGGCATAAAATAAACACTGTAATAAATATTTATTGAAGACAAGGGGAAAAGGCACTTTTCTCACTTATCTTCAGTTATCTTATTAATGCATATAAAAACTAAATTTTAGATTTGTTTTTTAAAAGATTATGGTCATTGCCTCAAGTCTTTGGCTACTTAAAAACTATAATACCTATTGATGTAAAAGCCTAAATGGCTTTTATTGAAAAACTTATTTGGAAAACATACATGAATACTTTTTTCTTTTTTCTTAAATTATCCCATTATCTCATATCATAGTCTTTTATGTCAATGTGTGTAGTGTCGTATAAATTGTGGACATCTGTATGTAGTGATCAATTGTGGATGTGTGAAGTATAGATAATTAAACTACAAAAATGACCCAAAACTTAATTTTTAAGAATGACCGGTATAAAGTATCTTTTTAAGTAACAGGAAACATATAGCTGAGCTTAAATCGTTATACTAACTACTCTGCCTCCAAGAGAGATTAAGAGATTGTTAGATTAAAAAAAAAACTTTAAGTAGGTGGTGATAAGTCACAAATTCTTCAAAGATTGGAAAATGAGAAAATGTAATTAACTAACTATAAATAGGTCCAAAAGGAAAGCTGAAAGGAAAACAAACATTTACTAATCAAAGACTATGAAGAAGCCACTACATGTTTTTTCTTTATAACAACCATAAAGATAGGTCATTACCTAAGTTTTACAAATGAAGTTCAGAGAGAAAAAGCAGTTAGCCTAAAGCAATTGAGCCTAGACTCAAACTGAGCTCCTCCTATCACCCTACCTCACAGTGCAGTTTTACAGACTCCTACTAGCATCTTTCCTTATTTTTGTGCATACATAGAAATAAAATAGAAATAAGGTGCCTACTTTCTACATTTAAAAAATAGTGTAGCTCAGATATTCTGTACGACCTTTTAAAGATGATCCAAAAATGAGAAAAAAAACGACAAACAAACAATAAATGCCTCTCTTAAAAAACATTTCTCTATTGTAGTGTGAGTTTCAGAAATGTTGAGACAGTCTGTTTAGTACTGAAATCCAAAGGTTTCTAGAGTGCTTCCTAGCTTGAAAAAGATATCCAGATTACACTACTAGAGTGATGGACTATTCCTATATAATCATTATGACTTTTTAAAACTGTAACTTCTCATTTTTCTAGTATTAGAATAAGGTATTGTACATAAATGACTTTTTCCAGATACTAGGAACATTTTAACTATCCAGCTTTATTTCTGTGTTTTTTTGTGAACTGAAAAATATATTCAGTGTACTATATACTTATTTGCTGACTAGACAGAACATAATGAATACAACTTATCTATTTCTCACTGAATTAAAGTTCATCAAAACAAATAATATGATTCCCAACATGTTAGAATCTGTGCAAAACCCCAAACAGAAAAGGGACAGGCCCCTGGCATCAGACAGGCAGCCCTCAGTCACCACTTTAAAATGTGGAGGGAAGTGGGGATGGCTAAGGGATCCAAAAAAAATAGAAAGAATGAATAAGACCTACTATTTGATAGCACAATAGGACGACTATAGTCAATAACTTAATTGTATATTTTGGAATGGCTTAAGGAGTGTAATTGGATTGTTTGTAACTCTAAGGATAACTGCTTGAGGGGATGGATACCCCATTCTCCGTGATATGCTTATTCCACATTGCATGCCTGTATCAAAGTATCTCATGTACCCCATAAATATATACACCTACTATATACCCACAAACATTTAAAAATAATTTAAAAAATAATAAAATAAAATAAAATGCTCCTTAGTTTTGAAGATGCCACGTGTTGCATTGACCTAACTGTCCTGGGTGTTTAGAGTTAAGAGTCACCCTAAACCCAGAGTGGCTGCTCACTGACTTTGCCTTGTTATTCCTGCTCTGGCTTCGACTTTATTTTTTCTTTCCTTTTTTCCTTTTTTTTTTTTGAGACGTAGCAATTTCGCTCTTTCACCCAGGCTGGGGTGTAGCGGCACGATCTCAGCTCACTGTAACCTCCACCTCCCAGATTCCAGCAATTCTCCTGCCTCAGCCTCCAGAGTAGCTGGGATTATAGGCGTGCACCACCACGCCCAGCAAATTTTTGTACTTTTAGTAGAGACGGGGTTTCCCCATGTTGGCCAGGCTAGTCTTGAACTCCTGGCCTCAAGCAGTCCACCTGTCTCAGCCTCCCAAAGTGCCGGGATTACAGGCATAAGCCACTGCACCTGGCCACGGCTCTGACTTTAGATCTGACCACTCACTGCCCTCTTGTACTGTGGCGTATGCTGTCCTTGTTCTAATTACTGACCCATTCGGTCCTCCTATCTAGGCACCCTCTCTTTTGCCAGAAAGCAGCCACATTTGCTGTTTCTGCCCTTGCCTCTTGGGACATGAGCATCAAAGCTTTAGCAGTAACAAATGGTCAGTTTTTTTTCTCACTCTTGCCCTCCTTCTCAGATCCTGCCCAGGTCCTCAAGACCCTAATTTGCTACTACTCAGCAGCTTGGCTTGAAGGTAGCTGTCTCTGATGATCTAATGTTTAAGATGAAAATGAGTTAACGCAGCTCTTAGTGGGTCCCATTTCAGTTACAACAACAAAAAAGCAGGGAGGGATAAAGTAATTATTTTGATATGAACAACAACGTTCCTTCTGATGTCAATGGTATAAATAAGACATGAATACAATGAAAAACTATCAAAAACCTATAACATCATCATAACTCTTAAAGAAGCCTTGACTTCTTGGTCTTTGTTCATTTGATATACTTTGCCCAACTTCAGGGAGATTATCCATACTTAGAAAAATGGTAAGCTGAAAAAGGGTCAATGCAGATAACAATCTGATAGACTGGGTTTATAGCATAACAACAAGCAATTTTATCACTATGCTACCAACCAACTTAAGGATGAAGTCAAGGCACTATAATTTAACCTCTGGCCAAAAGATATTGCTGAATCCATAAGAAGCAGATGAAGACACTTGGGTTCTAAAGCTGTTATGGTGTTATGATGACTACAGAAGTTTACCATCAAGTGTTGCTCAATGATATCTGAAGTTAATAAAAATTGAAAATATTTTATTTGCAAATGAATTTCTACAATTTTTATTATATATTATAATTCAACTTTTAAATAATTTGCAATTGAGAAGATTACTGAATATACACAGTCCATCTTCTAGAACAAAAAAAAGAGAGACATGTTTCATGGGAGGATTTACTCCACAGCAGTGTCTACAGCCTTAATTTCTGGCAACATTTTGATCAAAAGTAATATGACTAATACACGACAGTTAGTACCTCAGTAAGTGACAAATACATTTGTAATGCTGGTATTCAATCCTCTGATGTCAGGTTCACTGAGGTTAATCACTTTTTTAATGATATCACAGTCACACCATCTGGCACCTCAATAAATAGTGTACATAACAATCAATGCTGCTCTCAAGTGGGGGCTCTAGCTGCAAAATGCTCTAGCTAAATTTCAGCCAATATTCCTCTTTTTGGATAAAAACTTCAATGCATTTTTCTTATTCTGAAAGTAATATAGGTACATTATAGGTACCTCTGAAATTGTGCTCAGTCATCCCTTGGTATCCATAGGAGACTGGTTCTAGGACCCCCCTGCAGATGCTAAAATCCAATATGCTCAAATTCCTTACATAAAATGGCAAAGTAGTTGTATATAACCTATGTACAACCTCCTATAGGTTTTAAATCATCTCTAGATTACTCACAATACATAATACAATGTAACTGCTATAAATAAATAGCAGTTACATTGTACTGTTTCAGAAATAATGACAAGCGGAAAAAAAAGCCTGTATGTGTTCAGTATAGATGCTACCATCCTTTTCATTCCTCGAATATTTTCAATCTGCAGTTGGTTAAATCCATGGATGCAGAACCCACAGATATCAAGAGCCAACTGCATTTGCAAAGGAAAGAAATTAAAATCACCAGTAACCTCATCATCCAGAAATAATCAGTTAATGTTTTGAGTCTATATATATATACACATACACATATATGTTCACATGTATATAGGAATAGATATTTCTCCAAAGATATACACTTGGCCAATAAGCATATTAGTAATACAAGAAGAATATATAATCTTTAAAATATAGAATATGTATGCTGTGCATTATGTGAATATACACATATAAAATTGTATCATACTTTTACTTTTTTACATCATTTTCTTCACTTAGTAATTAAGAGTATCATATGCTTCTGTGATGTTATATTTACTGTTAGCTCACTCTTTGCAATCTCAATTATAGCGTAGGGATAATATAATAAAAACTCCTGGGTCAACCTAGTAGAAGGCCCAGTCAGAAGGCTGATACAGTAAGAATGGTTTGAGGTAATAATGGGCTGTTAGAAGACAACATAAAAAGGGACAAATCAAAGAAACATCTCGAAGGTGGAAAAAGACAATCAGAAATTTGATAACAGGTTGGGCATGGTGGCTGGCACCTATAATCTCAGCACTTTGGGAGGCCGAGGCAGGCGAATCACTTGAGCCCAGGAGTTCAAGATTATGCTGGGGAACATACAGAAACCCTGTCTCTACAAAAACACTTAAAAATTCGCCAGGTGTGGTGGTGCATGCCTGTGATACCAGTTACTAGGGGGCTGAGGTGGGAGGACTGCTTGAGCTGGGGAGGTAGAGGTTGCAATTAGTCATGATTGTACCACTGTACTCCAGCCTGGGTGGCAGAGTGAGACCCAAAAAAAAAAGAACTTGATAACAGACAAAGGGACCAAAGGGAAGAAAGAATCAAGAATAACACCAAGATAATTAGCCTGGGAGTACTGAATAATGAATCAAGAATAACACCAAGATAATTAGCCTGGGAGTACTGAATAATGACAGAGACAAATTCCAGACAAAATTTGTCTGGAATAATGACAGAGACTAGAAGCCAGATCTATGAAATTATGTATGGTCTGAATAGAGTGAACAGGAAATTACCTCATCAAATCCCAGGACCCTTCTAGAATGTGAGTCCTTGAAGACTGAAAGGTGTAATTTTAGTTCAGTTTTCACATTCTCAGTGGTAATACTAAGGAAAAAGCCAGGAGAACTGAAAGACTCAAAGGCTCTGAAAACCCTTAAAATAGAAAATTGAAAGTGAAATAGAAAAGAAACTGAATAGACAAAATTTCCATCCCTACATTCAAGATTCTGAGTCAAGATAGTCTCAAAAGATTTAAGTAAATTGGAATCTCTTCCTGGTCCTATAATTCAAGACTCCTCAGGGCAAAAAGATTGGTACCAACTTACTTCCTTGTAAAATTTCTCACATATCTTCTTTGTTTTTTGTTTTTTTCATTTCATTTCAGGTTGATTACTTGAAATACAATAAAGCTCCCTGAAGGACATCACTGAATTTTTACTGTTTAAGGTTGTATTTATTTATTTGAGACAGAGTCATGCTCTGTTGCCCAGGCTGGAGTGCAGAGGCGCAATCTTGGCTCACTGCAACCTCTGCCTCCCCGGTTCAAGTGATTCTCTTGCATTAGGTTACTGAGTCAGGTGGGATTACAGGTACCTGCCACCACACCCAGCTAATTTTTGTATTTTTAGTAGAGACAGGGTTTCACCATGTTAGCCAGGCTGGTCTTGAATTCTTGGCCTCAAGTGATCCACCCACCTCGGCCTCCCAAAGTGCTGGGATTACAGTTGTGAGCCACTGCGCCTGGCCTGTTTACAGTTTTAAAGTAAGAGACTAACAGAGATGTATTTAGACTGATGCCTGCGGGCTCACCATAGGCAGGCTGGCAAAGGCCACATACCTGGCTGCCGGATGGCTGGGGCTGAATCTGGGCTCCAACCCTTACCCTTAGAAGATTAACTTCTTATTTCTGAATCTCACTTTATTCATTTGTAAGTTGGGTATGATATTTAGCCTTACAGGAGTCACATGAACAATAATGAGTTTATATATAAAGTACTCAGACCAGTGGTGGCCTAGAGCTGGCTCCTATGGACTCATGAAAATCAACTGTGCACATCTCTTCCCAACTCCAGTCCAGTGGTAGCTTCATATCAGCCCTGGTGGGAGGGTTTACACTTCAGAAACCAGCAAACTCTACAAACATGACTGCCCTTCCAAAGAGCTGGCTATTAACCATTCGCCAGCACACCATGACTTAAAACTGACAATATAAATATATGACTATCAATAAATCCAGAATGTGAGGCATTCTTTGAGACAATGGTAAGGAGTCTTCAAAAAATACCATGGTAAAAAAACAAAAAAGATGGCAGACAATTCTAGGTTCAGATAGACTAAAGAAACATAATTACCAAATGCAACATGTAAAAGTTGATTACATCTTTCATTTTAAAATCTAAAGGGAGGGCAACATTGGAAAAATTCAAGAAATTCAAATATATTCACAAATTAATGTTAATTTTTTTAGATGTAATAATGGTGTTAAGATTACATAGTAGAATGTCCTTATTTTTAAAGATGCAGGTTTAAGTATTCAGGAGTAAAGTGTTATGATGTCTAAAACTTACTTCCAAATGTTTCAGGAAAAAAATACGAGAGATAAAAAGCAAATGTGGCAAATGCTAACATGTGATGAACCTAGGTGAAGGGTGTATAGGTGGTCATCTTAACTTTCAGTAGATTTTAAAAATTTCTTTCGGGCTGGGTGCAGTGGCTCAAGCCTGTAATCCCAGCACTTTGGGAGGCCGAGGTAGGCAGATTACTTGAGGTCAGGAGTACAACATCAGCCTGGCCAACATGGCGAAACCACGTCTCTACTAAAAATACAAAAATTATCTGGGTGTAGCAGTGGGTGCCTGTAATCCCAGCTACTCAGGATGCTGAGGCACGGAGAATTGCTTGAACCTGAGAGGTGGAGGATGCAGTGAGCTGAGATCGTGCCACGGCACTCCAGCCTAGGTGACAGAGCAAGACTCAGTCTCAAAAAAAAAAAGAAATAAAATCAGACAACACATGTACTCAACTATTTTATGGTGGGTCACAAGCTGTAACCTCCATTTTCTTTTTGATGGAAAGATTTTTCCAGTCTGTCTCTCATAGCAAAAAGTCAGATTACATTTTTCACTGTAAACTCACTCTAGAAAATCAAGCCATTCAGCACTGCAGTCAAGGACTAGCTGCTCCCGGAGCTGATTCAGATGTCTGTAATTTTCTACAACAAAAGGAGAGTGAAACCGGCTCACAGCTTTTGTGCTAGAAGACAGGAAAAAACATAAATAGGAAATCAAGGTTAGTAAAAAACCTGAAATGCCATCACTTTAGAAAATAAAAATAGTTATTTATTATTCTCTGATGAACCTTGAAAATAAACAGCTGTAAATAGAAGAACATTCTTTAATTATGGTCCTGAACTCTACTGACTCCAAAGAACATGACTTTGCTCAGGAAGCCTTTTAAAATGCATTTCAAATTATACCCATATGGCAAAGTCAGAGTTTAAAACTTTTATTTCATAGGCAAAAAGCTTTTTTCTTTAAATTATACTAAGTGAAAATGCTCTTTAAAAAAGATCAGAAGCAAATATGGTAAAAGAAAGTGTGATAAAGCTAGGAGGTAGATACACTGGTGAAGGTTATATTATTGTTTTATGGGCTTTTCTGTATGACTGAAGTATTTCAGAGAAAAAAAAATAAAAAGCATTACAAAGAATAGCAATGCATTAATTCAGGAGGCAATTAAGAAAGAGATCTTCAGGATACTGTGATCTGTACAGATTCACAGTGGCTCTGGATGGGAAGAAATACCACATGCTCCCCATCTGGGCTTAAGTATCATCTCTGCTCTCCGTTCAGCAGCTAGAGCACAACAGGGGATGCCATGGGTCCCCAGTCAGAGAAGCCAGGTCGAGGCTCTGGTCCTGCTACTTACTTACTAACTATGCGATTTGGGGCAAATGAAATAGACCTTCTCTAAATATCACTTTCCTCATCTATGAAACGGGGATAATAATATCTACCTCATAGTTACTGTTGACAGGATCAAACAGATAACACTTAGGAGAGCGCCAATAAGTATTCAACCAAAATTAGTTGTTCTGTGGTGGTGGTGGTGGTTGCCATTGCTGTTAATGCTGTCATTATGATAAGTCTTCAAGAAAAAAAGGTCAAGGCGTCTGGTCTTTGTTTGCTCCCCAACTCTTGTAATACACTGCTGCATTTTAACTTGCCAAGTTGCTGGATTAGGGGTGGACCTTTTGCATTCAATATCTGACTCCTGATGTTCTAACCCATCTCTGTCAAAACCCTATGGCCCAACAGATAAATTGCAATGAGCCTTTCCCAAACTATCTTATCTGTTGATTCAATTTACATTACTGAACATTTGAAAGATGGTGTCACTGATTTTATGCCTTGCTTGTTGCTTTAAAATTGTATCATCTAGACTTCTATGCCAACATATTTATCAAAGGAAAAACTTTATCTTCTGGAAAAACTCATTTAGTGAGATATTTCGGTTATTGTTGTAGTAGACAGACTAACATGGTTTTTGGTAATTTCTCTTCATAATGCATATTTCATTCATTAGCTGTGATACAGGACAAAAGCAGATAAAGGAAAGAATGTCTGCAAAAAGAGAAAACAACATCTCCTAGAATCAACAATACTCAAATCTAAAGTACAGCTTCTGGCAGCATTTAAAAAAAAAGATGGTATTAGAACGAAAGAAATCCACGCCTGTGCCTTCAGCATCTGATGATGTGGTAATGGATAATAAACATTTTCTTTTTAAGTTAAAATAATAAATTACTGGGAGGCCAAGGCAGATGAATCACTTGAGTTCGAGACCAGCCTGGCCCACCCCTGGTGAAACCCCATGTCTACTAAAATACAAAAAAAATTAGCCAGCGCTGGTGGCAGGTGCCTGTAATCCCAGCTACTTGGAAGGCTGAGGCAGGAGAACCACTTGAACCCGTGAGGCGGAGGTTGCAATAGGCTGAGATCGCGTCACTACACTTCAGCCTGGATGACAAAAAGAGACTCCGTCTTAAAAAAAAAAAAAAAATATATATATATATATATATATATGTATATGTATCATTATATTTTTGTATATATGTATATTATATGTGTAATAAATTAATCAGTCACACATTATGTCAAAATTTCCCTTTATCCTTAAAACAGAATGCCTGTACACTATTACCAGTTACTGGCCCCTCTTCTATCATCTTAGGCAAATGTACCATTTTCATCTTATGTTTGTGCAACTTACTGATGACAGTACTAATAAATATTCCACAAAGGATACTACTCACAGCTGTATATACTTCCCTAATACCTGTCTTCAAATGAGTCCTCTCTTGGAGATTAATGTCTAACCAAGGAGAAAAGGCAGAGTCCTATTGTGGTTCTCTAAATTTGTTTTTGATTAATTTATTTTCATCAATTCACGATCTGGGTTATAAAAAAAAGATGTAAAGAATTACAATAATTATGTGCCAAGGAAGGCATTAAGAGTAAAGAAATGTGGAGTTCGGTGAGGTAGAAAATGAAATTGCAGCTTCTTTTAAGAAATGTCAGGCATAGCATTCATCATGAAGTAAAAGCAACTAAATTAATCTTACAACTGAAGGTTCCTCAACTTTTCTTCCATGTGTACCCTGTGCTATAAGAATAAAACAGTAATTTACAAAATAAGAAAACAAATGTGTAAAAATAAGATACCCTTTTGAAAAATGTTTTAAAATCAATGATAAAGAGTTAAAAATAATAATCTCCTTGGTTAAAAGTTCCTTAAGAAAGGGCAGGGCACAGTGGCTCACGCCTGTAATCCCAGCACTTTGGGAGGCTGAGGTGGATGAATCACCTGAGGTCAGGAGTCTGAGACCAGTCTGGCCAACAGGGTGAAACCCCGTCTCTACTAAAAATACAAAAAGTAGCCAGGGGTGGTAGTGCATGCCTGTGGTCCCAGCTACTTGGGAGGCTGAGGCACAAGAATCCCTTGAATCAGGGAGGTGGAGGTTGCAGTGAGCTGAGATTATACCACTACACTACAGCCTGGGCAACAGAGCAAGACTATATCTCCGCCTGCAAAAAAAAAAAAAAAAAAAAAAAAAGTTCCATAAGAAAAAATAAAAAGAAAAAGAACTGCTTGTAATTTCAAGAACGTGGCTACTATGAGCCAAGTAGCACATAGATATACAGATGTCATTATAATTCATTGTAAGAAAAAAATGTATTTTAAACCTACCTTCCAACCTTTACCCAATCAGTTGGTATACAAGATACAGCAGAGTTCTTTATTTCGATCATAAACTAAAACAAATACAAATAAACAGATATTTAGATGAGTAATCATTATATATTTTAAAGCTTTCCCCAAATTGTGGTATCACAAATTATTATATATTGTTAAACACTCAAAATAAGTCCAGTATTGTTTTTCAGACTGTATATATGTCAATACAGACAAATATTATTAAGGGTTCAATACTTGGGACAAAGTACAATTTGTGTTGTGTAAAACATTTGTAATACTTGGGCTTTCATGTTTCTAATATTGTTATACATATACTCTGAATGATGGCTTTTTCATTAACCATCTCTTTCATTTATTAATACTGACTTAAGAATTCTATTACTCATAAAAGATTGAATTTCTAAGCATATAAGATTTTAAAATATTCAATTAGTAGATGTTACACTGGTCTGAGCTATGATCCTCCCCTATTCTGAACAGAGAAGATTTTTAGATAGTTTTTACCCAAGGAACCGAAATCCTCTAGAAGTATCTTCACAGGAAAGCACTGACTTCCCTAACTATAAAGAGAAGAAAGTATTTCTTTCCATATGAGAGTTTTCTTTAAGTTTTCACTTATATGAACCATAATATCTTTTTCTTATTTTGGTGGGTACATGGTAGTTGTATATATTCATTGGTTACATGAGATAGTTTGATACAGGCATGCAATGCATAATAATCACATCAGGGTAAATGGGGTATCCATCACCTCAAGCATTTATCTTTTGTGCTACAAATAATCCAATTATACTCTTTTAGTTATTTTTAAATGTACAATTAAATTATTGATTATAATTACCGTGTTGTTACCAATATTAGGTTTTATTCATCCTTCCTGTTTCTTTTTTATCCATTAACCATCCCCTCATCCTCCCCACTTCCACTACCACTACCAGTTTCTGGTAACCATCATTCTATTCTGTATCTCCATGAGTTCAATTGTTTTAATGTTTAGCTCCCACAAGTTAAGTGAGAACATGCCAAGTTTGTCTTTTTGCACCTGGCATATTTCCCTTAACCTAATGACCTCCATAATCCACCCATGTTGTTGCAAATGACAGGATCTCATTCTTTTTTATGGCTCAATAGTACTCCATTGTGAATACATACTACAGTTTCTTTACCCGTTCGTCTGTTGATGGACACTTAATTTGTTTCCAAATCTTAGCTATTGTGAATAGTGCTGCAATAAACACGGCAGTGCAGATATCTCTTTAATATACTAATTTCCTTTCTTTTGGGTATATACCTAGCAGTGGGATTGCTGGATCATATGGTAGCTCTATTTTTTTTTTTTTTTTTTTTTGAGGGACCTCCAAACTGTTCTCCATAGTGATGGTGGTACTATAATTTACATTCCCACCAACAGTGTACGAGAGTTCCCTTTTCTCCACATCCTCATCAACTTTTGTTATTGCCTGTCTTTTGGATAAAAGTCATTTTGACTGGGGTGAGATAATATCTCATTATCATTTTAATTTACATTCATAATATCTTTATAGATCCACCTGTGCTCTGTAAATAAAGTTCTCATCAGCCAGGAAGCAAGTGAAGTTCTATCAAACCATTCATTTCTAGCCTTAGTTATATATTACTTCTTCTCAGTGTGCTTGCATTCCTGTATCATTACAATCAAATTCAGGCTGGATGCGATGGCTCACACCTGTAATCCCAGCACTTTGGGAGGCTGAGGCGGACGGATTACCTGAGGTCAGGAGTTCAAGACCAGCCTGGCCAATATGGTGAAACCCCATCTCTACTAATAATAATACAAAAATTAGCCAGGCCTGGTGGCAGGCACTTGTAATCCCAGCTACTCAGGAAGCTGAGGCAGGAGAATCACTTGAGCCCAGGAGGTGGAGGTTGCAGTGAGCTGAGATCGCACCACTGCGCTCCAGCCTGGGCGACAAAGCAAGACTCTGTCTCAATAAAAAACAAAAACAAAAAAAACAATTCAATGATTCATTTAAATAAATTTCTAAAAACCCATTTTGAGTGTAATGGAACCCCAGAAGCTGTGTGGTTGTAATTTTGAGGGAGCTATGAGAACTTTTTCACATTTATCAGTTTTATTATATGCACATAACTTCAGGTATTTATAATGTTCATATTAATAACAGTATCAACATGGTTCTTGAGTTTATTTTTCCCATTAATAGAAATACTGTAGTTTTTACTTTAATTATATTAAGAATTAGTGGCTAATTTCCCTTAGAAAAATGTTTTGAACTAGTGATGCCCTCATGTACAGAGAATTAATACAGTTTCAAATCTGCTACACCCACTTAAATAGTTAAGAGTCAAGAGTCTAAAAAGCCTCCTTTGGCTACAAAAAGTAACTTTTGAAAAACCACAAAAAAAATCATTAATGGGAAACATAAAACCACTTTTAAACTGTGCTAAATAATTCTGCTATTTTAAAGTGTTCTACCAAAAGAGATGTTGGCCTTTTTATAAAATAATTCTGGAAAGCGCTCTGCTAAAGGCAAACAGCAAAATTCAGGAACAGACTGATTGGATCACTGATATTTGGGAAGGACACATCCAGATGCATAATGACTAACAGAGCTCCACAGGAGTTACCGCCTAAGGGATGACGGACATTTTGAACAAGGAGCACCTTGGGAACAGTTTGGACCACAACTATTCAATCTGTAAGTATCAAAAGTTCTACTCTAGGACCACAATTGCTACAGCGGGCCACCATATACAGAGCCAATACAGTGCCAATGCAGGTGGGAAAACAGCAGGAGTCAGGAAGGCACAAGTTAACGTCCTCAGACAGGGGCTGGTCCTTGGACTGATCCTGAGTGTCCCTTTTCCTCACTCAGCAGTCCTCGGAATTTCGGCCTGGGTTCGTTCCTCCTCAGATTGGTCATCTGCTAGCTTTTCTTCTCTTCTACAGCGATGATGAGATACAAAATTTTTTCTCTAGCTATTCTTTTTTTTTTTTAACATTCTAAGAATGAACAGGTAGGCCTTTGGTTTAAGAATTTTATTACTAAAGAAAAGAAAACTAACATAGAAAAATAGCGTACATTCCAGTAATCTTAGAAAGCTCTCATAGCAACTTTTCCTGCTTTACAGTTCCTGACTTTGTTTCTTAGGTCGTTGATGTGAGCAGTCTGCCTTGATTCATTATAGCAATCTCTCATATTCTTCTCCTGGGACCCAATTCTGTCTTAGTTAAACGCCAGATATTGTTACTCAATCTATACAGCCTGTGGTATCACCAGGCTGGCAACATCACTAGGTTTGCCGAAATTCTTACTCACTCCAGAAACTGCTGTTTTCTCCAGCACCACACTTAACCCATTCCTCCACTCCCCACTTGTCATTCTCTTAATAATTTAAGCATTTTTTACCATATTTTAAATCTAAGTAAAAAGTACTCAGATTTAACAGATTATTTTCCACATTTTAAACATAGTAAACAGATATTTGGATATGCTGCATGCTGTCAATTAATAAAACTCTTTCTAAAGATTTTTTTCCAATATTTTTCTTTTTCCCTTAGTAATAATAATACTTATCAGTACTGCCCCCAATGTAAATATTTCCCCATTTCCATTCCATATTTGATTCAAGGTTAAGAGATAATTGGTCTATATTCATAAAATATGATAGAGACTGTAACAGAAGCAGTAAACTATGTAAACTTCTGCTTTCATTACATACATACATACTTTCATAGATACATACATACATACATTACATAATAATGTATGTACATTATTATATAAAAATATAAAGTTTCTGCTTTCATTAATTTCTTCTAAGCCAATACTTACATAGTCAGAGACAATAAGGCATCATACAATAAGGTTTTATTATTCTAATGAGTATATAAAAGCTGGGAACAGAGGTGAAAAATGAATGTTGTCAAAATAACACTGGATTAACAGACCGGCACATTTATCTAATTTTGGTAAAAATAACAAGATCCACATACCATCACATGGATCACACTGGGCTGCTATAATGGGTCTTTTAAGGTTATTACAAAAGCTGTATGTATAGAAATAAAATGTCAGAACAGAAAGGTATAAAGAAGCACCAATAAATGTAAAATAAGGGTTTTCCACCCTGCCTCCCTCACTTCTCAGAGATAATCATATTTGATGGAGTCTCTTCCTAGTCTTTTAAGTACCTTTAAATAATTTGAGAATACCGTTAGTCTTTTTTTTTTTTTGACAGGGTTTCACTCTGTTGCCCAGGGTAGAGTATAGTGGCATGATCACGGGTCACAGCAACTTCAGCCTGTCAGGCTCAAGAGATTCTCTACCTTAGTCTCCCGAGTAGCAGGGACTATACATACATTCCACTATGCCTGGCTAATTTTATTTTTATATTTAGAGATGGTGTCTCATTATGTTGCCCAAGCAGGTCTCAAACTCCAGAGCTCAAGCAATCCTTCTGCCTTGGCCTCCCAAAGTGTTGGGATTATAGGTGTGAGCCACTATAGTCTTTTTTAAAACAGAATTTGATGAAAACAAGTTTGAATATTTAGAATTCCTTTGGTGTTCCAATGAATGAAATCATTAATTTTCAAAAGGTTTTATGAAAGTAATTTTGTGTTAACGTTCTACTAAAATCCTAGAGAAGATTATTAAAAACCAACAATAATCCATCCTACTATTAATAACGAAGAAACTTTGTTCCTCAAATTCATCAACTTAACCTAGTAAAGACAAAACATAACTGATCTTCTTTTCTAATATTTTTTAATACAATTAGTTGATCTCCATGCTGTACTTTTTCTTAAACCTCAATGCCACACTCATAATGAATAACCAGTCTACTATCTCTTATGAATTCCTGATAATTTTCTTTCATTTTTACTCAAAAACTACCAAATGAATCCAGGACCGTCTTTCCAAGACTTAAATTTTATTTTGAATACTATGAGCTCTAAAAATGTCCAGATTTTGTCAGATAAAATCCATAGTGTTGAGAATCCTTTGTGTTAATATTTGGAATTAATAAATGGAATGAAATACTGATATTAACATAATAGAAAGACAAGAGTCTGGCAGAATTGGGCTGGATTTGTGCTTCTGACCTTGGGTAAATTATCTAACTACTCCAAACCTGTTTTCTTTCCAACAAAACTAGAATGACCTACCCTTTTTGGCGTTGTTACAAGAATTAAATAATACATGTAGGCACCTACCACTGTTCTAGACTTTAACAAGTACTTGATAAATGGTAACTCTATTACTATTATTGTTATTATATGAGTAGTATAAGCATAGCACTTTATGATTAAAAAGCACTTTCATGTATTTTAACTTAATTGGTTTCCACAATAGTCTTATAACAGAGGTAACTCTTCCATGGTCATATAGCATGTAAATGGTAGAACTGGCACTTACACTTAGCTTTCTCCACTGTAACACCAGGCAGCCACTTTTCTACTACATATCTTTTATTAAAGTAACTAAAGCAATGTTCATCATCTGATTTTAAACCAATAGCCAGAATGGTGGCCTTTAAGCCAATTTTCACTTTGCAAGGTCATGACTGCATAGTAAAAACAAGAATTACAATGAAATATTTGGTATTTGTCTGTTCAGACAATAAACTTAAGTATAAATATTGTCAAATCATTTTTCTATTATATAGAGCTCCATGTAGCATTGTGAATGTCTGCTGAGTATAATATCTTAATAACTGTAGTTCAGAAGACAGGTTGACTTAATGGGTAAATCTATGAAATAACACAAGACAAACATTTTAATGAATATTCTGTATTAATGTACAGCTTATTTCAAATAACTATGCAATCAGCAATCTTTTGCCAAAACACACAAAGCAATGTAAATGTTAAAAATTTTGATTTGAAATTAAGTTCTTCCCCACCAGAAAAATATCTATTTTTTAAAAATCCTGAATAAAATGCTCACTGTATAGAAGTTATCCATAAGTTTCCTAATTTGGTATTTTAATAAAACAGAATTTCTCAAACTCCCTCTGTTTGAATCTTCATATTTTATTAAACATAAGATATAGGAGTAGCATGCCTCAAGACTCAGAATAGGACTGAAAAGTACAACCATATTTAAAAGGCATACTTCTTCCTTTTCTGGTTCTCATTCAGACACTACTATCAAACTTTAAACAGAAGTACACACCCCAAGAAACATATTCTAAACAGTACCATAATTTTATGGAAGACTCACTAAGTGTAGTTTTTCACTCTAGATTTGTTTTTTTAGCAGCTATACTCTTAACTTTAGGAGGAAGGCCCACCGTTTAATCACTACATGAGCCAATCAACACAGGTGGCCAACTCTGTATTATTTCATCATCTGTAAGGCAGGGATCAAAGACTAACTTCTCTTTCCTGGATTTAGAACAAATGAATTCTATAAGTTGCTATTCATAATAATCGAGATTTTCTATAATATAATTTCAACAGATAACGCTAATACACATATAACATTAAGTTGCATTACTTTCACAAGACACTAATAAAACACCATCATTAAAATAATTCTTGCCGGGCGCGGTGGCTCAAGCCTGTAATCCCAGCACTTTGGGAGGCCGAGACGGGCGGATCACGAGGTCAGGAGATCGAGACCATCCTGGCTAACATGATGAAACCCCGTCTCTACTAAAAATACAAAAAACTAGCCGGGCGACGTGGCGGGCGCCTGTAGTCCCAGCTACTCGGGAGGCTGAGGCAGGAGAATGGCGTGAACCTGGGAGGCGGAGCTTGCAGTGAGCTGAGATCCGGCCACTGCACTCCAGCCTGGGCGGCAGAGCAAGACTCCGTCTCAAAAAATAATAATAATAATAATAATTCTTATCAAAACAAGTTATTACAACATATTTCCAAGGAACAAAACAGAAAATTTGAAGAGATAATACATATCCTATCCTCTGATTTTTATTTACATTTTAAAATAGCTTTTCTACTAGAGGAAAACTAATAGAAAATAAAAGTAGGTTTGACATTACCTCCTGTCCTGATACTGTCACATATTGTGCAGAAGGATTTTTTAGTATTTTTCGTATTTCTTGCAAATGCATTCGGATCTTGTCACTAACACCTTGAATTTCATCCTTCCTCTTTTTTATTAAAGGGAAGTCAGAAAGGTCTTTAAATAATTCAGTTTTATCCCCAACTCTAAAAAATCAAAAAATGCAAATACATATTCGAAGTTTATTGATTAGAGCAGTTATCACTTATTTTTCATAGTGTGATGAAAGAGGGAAGCACAGGAAGTCAGGGAAATGAGGTTCCAATTGTCACTAAGCACTTATGGGTTTGTTTTTTAACTTCTCTGAGGATGGTCAAAATTACCCTAATATCATTTTCACTTTTTAAGTTCATGATTCCCATGGTTAAACCAAGAGATACATTATTTGTTGTTTGCCTTTGTAGAAAACAAAGACAAATGTAAATGTCAAATCCTATTCCATTTATATAGAACATTTTGTGCAATACATTATAAAAGAACTACCTTTTAAAGGATAACTTTGCTTTTACAGATTCTAAATATAAGGACATCTCTGGAAATATAGGAAATGAGTACAAGATATCTGACATTCATTTTGGGGTTAATAATCTACTACTGCTTGGCCTTGCCTGTGTTTTACCTTTCCATCATCTGATACCTGGGGGAGTATTACATCTGTTCTAGATGGTAAACTGCCCAAATTTTAGATAGCAAATATTCCAACTGTAACGTAACACTTTTAGGGTCCAATCACATTTCTAATTATATATGTACTCATTCAACTTCTATTATCATTCTAGTAAAGATTAAGAATCCACAAATCAAATGGCAAATGCACTGAAGTATACTGACTGCTGAAAAAGAAGAATTCAGGGTCTGGTACTTACTTGGCAGCTTGTTCATTGAGTATCTTTAAGTAATGCTCCACTGGACTGAGGAGTTCAGGAATTTCTAAAATAACGGTGCGGAGCAAGTCTGACTGAACGTGGGAATTAACAGCAGGTATTATTGCTTGAAATTCTGACTTTAGGTGATATAAGGTTTTGACAATCAAGAAGAACTCTTGGGTAGAACACTGAAAATAGAAATTTTTTTACAAAATAGCATAAGATACATGAAAATGAAGTTTAGTGATCTTTTAAAAGTTAGAATCAGAATTGACGAAAGTTTAAATTTTCTATTAACTAGTTAGTTGAAATAAAATATCACTGATATTTTCTAAACGAGGTTAAAAACTATGTAATATTTTAAAGGCATAAAGGAAATAATTTTAGCCAAGGAAAACAAAGCCAATACTTGTTTAATATTTTTTCATTTTAAAATAACATAAACCAAATAGCAAAAATAGGTTAAACAAGCTAAAAAATGTGAAGGATAATATCTGTAAGACATAACAGACACAAGGCAAAATTCTCCCAAACATAATAGGCTCTTACAAATTGACATGAAAAAGATGAATAATACAAAGAACAATGGCTAAACAAACTGAATATGCAGCTCATAGAAAGAGAACAGTCAGTATGTACATGATTATCTTCATATACAACTAAAGACAAGCAAATTAGAAATACAGGATAGCATTTTTCACTGATCAGAATGTCAAATATTTAAAAGTTTCACAATAACCATGTAACAGGATTTAAAAAAAAGAAAAAGACACTTTTATATACAATTAGCAGAGGACTAACCTTTTTGAAAAACAACTTGGCATGTCTTCATAACAAAAAAGTGCATATAACCCTTTGAATAAGCATCACTTTAAATAATTTATCTAAAATAGACTAACAAATAGTGAAAAACATGTGTCTGAATATTCATAGTAGCACTGCTTATAATTTAAAAAGATAAATAAGAAATAAAGATCCATCAATTGGGATCTTACTAGGAAAAATTCATGCAATGTAATATTATGAAACAGCTAAAAAAATTTAAGATGTTTGTATCAGTATAGAACTCCATAATTTCAACATACATTGAATATATATAGTATGTTTATATCATATACCACATAGCCCATATATGTATATATTTTTATGTATTTACATGGTAACACTTTCTTTGTGATTCTTTAAATGATATCCATTATTCTATATAAATAGAAAAATCTAAATATCAATAAAAATTTTAGGAGGTAACACATGTGACTTACTCTGGTTACCCTCTGGGTAGTAGGTATGGACAGGTGGCAGAGGGAGACTTTTTACCCTTTATTGTATACCCTTGCATACTACTGTAGTTTTTTTTAACATGAACATGAATAATTTTTACATCGTGGCTTCTGGTAAACAGAGTGGGTTAAACACATGTGCATCTAATTTCCATCTTCAAACGACAGTTAAGAGATTGTTTAAAAAGGCATAAAACCAGCCAGGCACAGTGGCTCACGCCTGTAATCCCAGCACTTTGGGAGGCTGAAGTGAGTGGATTACAAGGTCAGGAGCTCGAGACCAGACCGACCAACATGGTGAAACCCCATCTCTACTAAAAATACAAAAATTAGCCGGGTGTGGTGGTGCTTGCCTGTGATCCCAGTGACTCAGGTGGCTGAGGTAGAAGAATCGCTTGAACCCAGGAGGCGGAGGTTGCAGTGAGCTGAGATCGCACCACTGCACTCCTGCCTGGGCAACAGAGCAAGACTCCGTCTCAAAAAAAAAAAAAAAGGAAAAAAACCACACTAGAAAAGAAGACAACAGCAACAATATGTTAGAAGCTATAAAGTAAACAGATAAATAGTAATTGACTTAAAAGACTCAAGGTACCTGAATTTTAAACTGTCCTTACGGAAAACTGAGACACAATTTACATCAAGAATCCAAAAAGACTTGCATACCAATTTGGATTCTGCCCTGCGAGGGAACTTCTAAAAATATTAATAATATCTTCCATGAAATAGAAGATACTACAACCATGAAACAAGATGCTACTTTTAAAAAGAAAAAACGTTTGGAGAACAAGAAAACAAAAATTCTTGGAAATTAAAGTATAATAGTAGAAATGAAAGATACAACAGAAGCGGTAGTAAAGATAGTAAAGTCATCTAAAACCTAGAATTTTATACCCATTCAAGCTACCAATCAAATGTGAAGGTAGTAACAACGACAATTTTTTTAAAAAAAACACTTTCAGACATGAATGTTTCAAAAGATTTACTTCCAACATTCTTTCTCAGGAAGATTCTAGAGGATGTACTCCACCAAAATGAAGAAATAAACCAAGGGGAAGACATGGAATATAGAAAATAAAAGATTCAACTCAAGGGAAGTAAAGGGAATTTAAGATGGTACTATACAACAGATACGAGGACAACCAGTCCATACTGAATCAAGTCAGAAGGCTCTAGAAGACAGCTCAGGAAAATAAAACTGACAGAATGTTGTCTAAAAAGAACTGTCTTGAGAAAACAATTTAAGGCTAAAGTAATAAGGCACATAATAAGTAGTATATATGAAATAGATTAAGGCTAAGAACATATTCAAAAACGTAATTATTAACCACAAAGGTGAAGTAAATTATGCAAAAAAAAATAAGAAGTAAGGTCCAACTGAGCAAATGTTGACTTCTAAGTGTATCATGAGGCAACTTTTCTCCAGAAAGACCCCCTCCCCACCCCATACAGGAAGCTGGACTGTTTACATCAATGTGAAACCTAGAAGCTTTTTGGCCACTAGTCAATTAATGATACCTTTTAACAAAAGTAAAGAACTAAACATAAACATTTTCAATATAATTTTGAATATTAACCTCTTGTAATTATTGTAATCCCAAGAAAAGGATTAATTTTCCAAGCTGAGACACAATGTAAAGTCAAGTCAGCAACAGAAGCAAGGTGAAAACCAGTAGTGTTTTACAATCACCTTGAAAGCCAGAGGCAGCAGGTTGTTCTCAAGTTTCTTAAGCAAAATAACTCAAAAGAAGCTGCAAGAAAGCTGAGGACGGGTAAGTGGCTGCTCCTGGAGTCACTCTCCAGGAATTCAGCCCTACTTCTGGCAGCAGCTGTCTCACTGGGAGAGCTTGAGCACAGACCCACAAGTACAGAGGCAGGGCCTCACTGGACACAGGATGGAAAGGACCCCAGCTTAAGTGCAACACTGAAAATAGGGCTTTGGGCTTATTCCTGCCTGGGTAAAAAACGATTCTCACCTAGAAAATTCTGAAAACACTCTCCTCAACATTTGCTAAGTGCGATTATCCTTTAAATGTATTCACCAACCTCGGCAGTTACTTAACACTTTCTTACAAAACAGTTCTTGAGCAAAGTTAGTATGGGTTCCTGTGACTAGCACTATTTACAAGATTTGAATTTAATGTTTTGTCATCAAAAGAAATGTTTATTTTAGGCTAGGAGCAGTGGCTCACGCCTGTAATCCCAGCACACTGGGAGGCTGAGGTGGGAGGATCCTTGAATCTAGGAGTTGGAGACCAGCCTGGGTAACACGGCAAGATCTTGTCTCTACAAAAAACACACACACACACACACAAAAAATTAGCTGGGCATGGCGGCACATGCCTGTTGTCCTAGCTACTCAGAAGGCTGGAGGCTGAAGCTGTAGTGAGCTGTGGTCACACCACTGCATTCCAGCCTGGGTTACTTACAGTGAGATCTTGTTTCAAAAAAAAAGAAGAAGAAGAAGAAGAAGAAATGTTTATTTTATGCCAGAATCAGCTCACTTGAGATCCTCTATCATTATCGACATAAAAACACCTATTGGTACGTATTCCAGGACACTTTCCACAAAACCGTACAGCCTGTGTTGACCACTTCCCACAATATCCAGTGTTCCTTCTCGTTTTATGAATTTCACATAATTGGCACAGTCTGTACCCAGGACATCACTCACTATGTGGTGTACATAGAAGCTTATGTAGAGTAATCTAATAATAAAGAATAGACATATGTTTGATGGTGTGTTCGTAGGGCCAGCCAACTAATCTATAAAACATTAGTTTAAAACATTCAGCTTTCCTGAAGTTGGTTTGTTACCAGATCATTTCTACTCTTCACCCTTCAAACTAATCTTTAGGCACATTCGGCCGGGCGCGGTGGCTCAAGCCTGTAATCCCAGCACTTTGGGAGGCCGAGACGGGCGGATCACGAGGTCAGGAGATCGAGACCATCCTGGCTAATACGGTGAAACCCTGTCTCTACTTAAAAATACAAAAAACTAGCCGGGCGACGAGGCGGGCGCCTGTAGTCCCAGCTACTGGGGAGGCTGAGGAAGGAGAATGGCGTAAACCCGGGAGGCGGAGCTTGCAGTGAGCTGAGATCCGGCCACTGCACTCCAGCCTGGGTGGCAGAGCAAGACTCCGTCTCAAAAAAAAAAAAAAAAAAAAAAAAAAATCTTTAGGCACATTCTTGTGCAAACAAACACTAAAACAGCAACAAGGAATGGCTTCCAAGTGAGTTTTAAGTTCCTTTAGTAAAATATATTTTTAAATTCCAAAATAAGCCATTCTTGCACTGCATACTGGCCACTTTTTAAATGAATTAGATTCTGACTTTACTAGAGTTTTGAAACTTTTATAAATACACAAACCCTGTGCAATACAAACATCAAAGTAAAGTTTACAAAAAGGCAGGAAGGTGGAAAAGAAATTACAGCCCCATGAACTGATGCTGCCATCTTGATGCCACGGACACTTTGACTTAGTGCATTTGAGTAGTCATTGAAAGATTTTCAGCTTTGCTTCTGTTTTCTCTTATGAAAAACAAAAATCTCTGACATCTGTCAGTGAATCCTTTCAAGTAAGGCAAGGTGCCCGGAGAGCCGTTGTTTAAAGAAGGTTAATATGCACCAATTTTCAGGCTCTGAGCCAAGGATACAAAACAACAAATGGTTTGGCAACCACTATGCAACTTCAAAAAGATCTACCATAAAACTTGCAACTATCAGCACAGCTTCTGCTATTGCCAGCAAAACAACAACATAGTGTACCCAATAATGATACAATAGGCTCCCTTGACCCCATAACCAACTCATACATTCTTTCACCCGGGGATCAGTATTTCCAATTCTGGCTTGTGCATTGTTTTCAAATTTAGCTGAAGCATGTCAAACAGTTACATAAGTCCTCTTGGGCATCTCAAGTATTCTTAGAAGCAGTACTTATCATTCTAGTAAAATTCTGTGGGGGTAAAAGGGGCTGAAAAATATAGAAACTCTAATGAAAACTTGGTCACAACTAAAATTTAGGCATATAAGCTGGGTGCGGTGGCTCATGCCTGTAATCCCAGCACTTTGGGAGGCCAAGGTGGGTGGATCACCTGAGGTCAGGAGTTCGAGACTAGCCTGGCCAATGTGGTGAAACCTCGTCTCTGCTAAAAATACAAAAACCAGCAGGGCACAGTGGCGGGTGCCTGTAATCCCAGCTACTCAGGAGGCTGAGACAGAAGAATCGCTTAAACCTGGGAGTGGAGGTTGTAGTGAGCCGAGATCACCCCATTGCACTCCAGCCTGGGTGACGAGAATAAAACTCTGTCTCAAAAATAAAATTAAAAAAATAAAAATTTAGGCATATAAAAACTGTTTTACAGTAAAATTATTACATTGGCAAGGAGTTACGTTTGGAGGAAAAACAAAATTTGCTTATGAAAAGTGGCAAACAGAAAAAAAAAAATGCCAGTCAAGATAACTACATCAAACATGATAGTGTCCAAAAGACACAGCCAATGAAAACACAGTCAAGAATCCTGGGTCTAAATACAGATTCTGTTACTAGCAAGTTATTAAACCTCTCAGCATCATCATATGAGTCAAAGTAATTCAAGTGGTTGCAGCATTTTTTTTATATATATATACACACACATACACACACACACACACACACACACATAGCATTAGATACAATTTCTTATTAGTAAGAACGTAATAAAAATAGTAACTTCTCAACGTCATAAAGTTTTGACAAGGAACAAAAAGTATAAAGTATGTGAATGACTTCTGCAAAAAGTAAAACCCCATAAAGAGTTTATCGTGTTTTTTATCATTTAAAAATATTAATAATTTTTTTAAATTTTAGGCATATTTTGAAGATAACCTAAATTATTTCCCTAAAAGTGGAAAATGACTCATTTTTGCTATGACTCAAACTATAAAGCTTAAGTGATAAAAATCAAAATAATCCTTTACTCACCTTCAATATCCAAGCTTGTTTTCATACTAATTACCACTATAGATGTTATACTAGCAGATTTTTCCTTAGTTTAAGAAATAATAAGTTGTTCTAAGATCAAAAGAAGTAAGGTATCTTTTTTCTAAAATAACTAGTCTACATAAATTTCCTATTTTGATAACAGTCTATACTTTCAGGATGAAACAGGAGAATATCCTGTATTATAAGAGACGGGCCTCTATGTGGCTGTAGTTAATGTACATGAGAAAACTATTTTTTACAATGGTTAAATTGGAATAACTCTGATTTGTGCTATTAAAATTTCTGAGGATTCAGCTACTCTCGCATGCTATATTTGTAAGATTTTACAAAATAAAATAATAATAGAGCTCTCAGAAGTTTTCTTTTAATATACGGTGTTCTCAAGCTGAAGAACACTGTCAGCTTTATTAGATTTCTGTCACACTTACTTTTTTGTGATAAATGCTACAGAGTCCTCTCTCTATGTCGGGCAATTTATGTAGATGATTTTCTATCTGACCAAACACACTAGATTCTGAATGGAGAACTTCAGATACAGCATCAAGCCGGGCATTTATTTCCCTGTGAGAAAAGAGTAATAGCAATGATCAGATATGTTAGGAATTCAGAATGTAGACATTTCCCACTCTAATGTCCAGGACTGTGACACAGCCACTTATTAGGCACAAAGGAAACTCCTCCTTCATATTGAGACAGTCAGGTGGGAAGGGCGCCCTGAAAAAACTCCAATGGGCATATGCACTGGGAGGGGGGTACACTGGGGTGGAGACACAGAAGTTCATGCTTTTGGCAGCAGGGAGGAGCCTGGCCCCTCCTCCTCCTGGGTGGAACCTGGGATTACAGTCTGTGAGGTGGGAAGCATACTAGCAAGATTCTTGTTCTGACTTGGTGGAGAGTCCTGTTTCCCTTTTTAATCCTCTTTGCCGAATAAATTCCATTTTTCTCCTTCCTCGAATTGTCTGTGAGCCTAATTTTACATGGCTCTGTGATGAGGACCACCCTCCCCCAACCCCGCTGTCTTTAGCTGAACTAAGGAAAAAGTCCTACAATAATATATCTGGTCCTTCCATGCCTCTTACTATATCTGAATCAAACAGCAGGTATTGTACAAGGACATTGACTAGCTGGGTTTGACAAAGACAGGCTCACCAAGCAAACACACAGACTACATTTCCCAGTCTCGCCTGTAGTTAAGTATGGCCATGTACCTGGGTTCTGAAGCATGGGTGGGAATGATGTAAGCCACCTCTAGCCCTGGCCCACAAAAACTTCCTGAATAAGCTTTCACATTCACCTAACTCCCTTTGCCAGCTAGGAAAGCTTGTGAGCCCCATGGTGACTCCATCAGCCTGAGTCCACAGTGGAGCAGAAAATCCACCATTCCCGTATCTGTTACCAATTGAACTTATATTAGCAAGAAATAAACTTCTAATGTATTTAAGCCACTTACATGGAGAACTTGTTTGCTGATAGCTTGCATTACCTTGGCTAATATAATACTTCAACAATGACCAACAAGACGACTTAGTGGTGGTGGTGATGGCTGAACTGACCAACTGTTTGAATGAAATGGAATTAAACATACTGACCCTGACCAAAGACTGGGGAGTAGCAATAGAAAGTGCAGAGGATATGGGCCACAGGAGATCAGGATTGCAGGATTTTACCAATGGCTACACCTTAAGTGATGAGTCAACTTAAAACTGAAACCTGACGGACTCAATGAGAAGTGGCCCATGAAGTACCTATAAACATCAAAGGCCCACACTAGGAATAATGGCCATATGTAGTATTAAAAACTAAGATAAGTAAACATGTCTGGTGAGTAGTAAGCCCTCAGTAAGGATCTGAAGTGTTTGTAAATGAATGAATGAATAAATAAGCAAGTAGATGAAAGATGTTTTGGGGGAAAGGAGGCATCGGCCACTGAATAAACATGTCTGTCTCTCAAAATTCTGTTGACATCATACACACTAATATGAAGAGCAAATCTCAGATCACGATCGTGGCTAGATTACAATCAAACTGAGGACTTTAAAATGAGTTGAGTGTTTTTGTCTTTATTACCCTTAACTTACCTGTGAGATCATGCCTTTTCATAATACAGAGCTTCTATACTAACTTCAGGCCTCATTTTTGTTCCATTTTTCTCTGGCTCATACTCTTATATGCAGAAAGACCATTTGTTAGTACAATAGTACAATGCAGGAGAGCAAGACAGAGCTTTGTACACACACGGGCTGGCTCTTCCAATCTCAGCAGGGTGGCCTCTGTAATCTATCCACCATCCTCCACCTCTACTGCCACTACTATAGTCTAAGTGAAAATCATATTGAAACAGCCTCCTAACTTTCCCCCCCACTTCTGTCCCTTTTTCCAACTCACTCTCCACACTGCAGCCCAAGTGGTTTTCCTAAAGCCCAAATCTGTTCATGCCACACCTCCGCTTTAAACTCATCCGTGACTTGCCATTAATCTTAGGTTCAAATCCAGAATCTTTAATCGTCCTAAAAGACAACTGATACCTGTTTGGCTCTCAGGTCTCCCCGGAGATCACATGTCACTCTCTTCCTCCTACTCTAAGTTCCAGTCAGACTGCATCTCTTTCAATGACTTAGTTACTCCAAGCTCTCTGCCATGGAGGGTTTCTCATTTGCTGCTTGTTTTGCCTACAATGTTATTTTCCTCTTCCCTACCACCCATCAGCTACACTTCGTCTGGCCAACTCCTACCCACTCTTCCCCTGAAAGGCCTTTCTAGATTCACCAGACCAGACTTAATCCCTTTACTATCATTTCCCATACTACTATCTTTTCTCTTCTCCTAATGGTAATCATAATTGTATTTCTTCTTCAATGGGAATTTACTACTTCACTGTCTTTCCTACAAGACTATAAATTCAGTGAACACAGGGGTCATTTCTTATCCTTACATTTCAAGATAACAATTTGTGCTCAATAAACAGTTATTTGATTCAATTTCATTCCAAAGACTACATATAAAGTAAATCAAGATGAGTTGGAAAAAATAAATTTTCTTTGCAAAGGATTGTTGTGATAAAATAAACCAATGTTTTACTCTAACATTTACCCAAAATGTTATACAAATAGAAAATTTTACTTTAATAACTCACTCCTGCATAAATGAAAGATGACACCAATTGGAATAGACTAAGTTGATGCTACAGATGGTTTGAGGACTGATAAAATAATGCCATCTGTGAACGTATAAGACAGCCTACACAAATAGCTACTGTCTCAAAAATTAAAGGTTTTCTGAGATATAGAAAGACACGAGCAACAGAGTTTAATAAAAATCTAAGTCATATTTATGAAGTCTACCAGAAGACTTTTTTAATAGATATAAAACTATAAATTTCTTAGAGACTTGAAAGGTTAGGCCAAGTTGGTTCGGAATCTGGGAAAACATAAAGGAAAAGGTTTTTATTCTAGCCAGTGCCAACATAGGCAAAAGCAGTATGTTCACTATCAATCAGTTTGGTTTTAACCCAACCTTCTTTAAGGGCTACCTCAGAGGTTAACAATTTGGGCTCAGAAGTCAGGTGGCCTTGATTCAAACCCAGGCTCTGCCGTTTACCAATTAAGCCTTGCCCTAGTTTCTCCACCTATAAAATGAGAAGAGCAATGGGCCCTAACTCTTGGTGTTAGTATAAGAATTCAATGAAATAATACATGTCAGGTACTTAATGCAGTACCTGCTACATCATGAGAACCACTCATAAATGTTTACTGTTACCACATCGTTACAAGTTTTGTTTAGTAGACACCACAAAGAACAGCACGGAAGAGGGATAAATAGCACCCAAAATATGAGCTCAGAAATAACTACGTGTGGACAAACCTTAGGGCATAGATACGTAAACAGGTATTTTGTGCAAAGTGAACAAGTGGGAATTATATAAGGAAAGCTAGTCCTGGCATCTTGAGGGCTAAACCTGACAAGCAGTAATGATCTGAAGTACTCGCTGTGCTGAGACTGGACAGTAGGTTGCATTGAGAAAGCACACTATAACGATTAATAATTATGGAGGTCTAAATGGGCAAGGAGAGAGTGAAAGGGTATGTGGCACTGTTCACCACGAATTTCTCATCACTGCGGTTAGCTATAACTCCATCTTTAACTCCTATATGAAGATCAGAATGGAAATAAGCAAGAATGACTACACTTTTTAAAATTAAACAATTCACATACCTTAGAATTGCTGTTTAATGTGCAGTAGTAACAAGACCTTCCAAATAATTGTAACAAAACAATATGTCAGGACACAATAGAGAATTATTATTTTAGTGCAATTAATGACAGAGATTGAGTGACAGCAACAGGAAACAAAACTGGAAGAAGCATCAATTGGATGATGATAAAGATATTATTCCAAGATGCCTGATAGTATTCTACAGTTGATCTTACTATACAACTTAAATAACTGAAAGAAGGCACCTGAGTCCTTTCATTCCATATACCAAACAAACAAAAAGACGAGGTCCTGGGGATGACAAAGATTCATCTTTACTACCAAAGATGCAAGGACTAAAAGTGAGTGTCACTGGAGTCCTTCACATTTGAAGATACACTAGGTGGTGACGTATCTACTGTGTGTGGCTGTCACTTAGAAACACAGAGTGTGACCTATAGCTATTGTCAGTGATGGTGTCAGTACCTACTGCTTGCTCCTGTGTAAACGTCTCTATAATTCAAACTTAAGATAATTTTGTATAGTTAGATATGTTGAATAAGATCTAGTATTTGATAGTGCAACAGGGTGACTACAGCCAACAATTTATTGTACATTTAAAAATAACTAAAAGAGTATAATGGGAATATCTGTAACACAAAGAAATGGCAAATGCTTGAGGTGATGGATACCCCATTTACCCTGATGTGATTATTATACATTGTATGCCGGCATCACAATATCTCATATACCCTTAATATATATACCTACTGTATACCCACAAACAAAAAATGTTTTAAAAAAGGTTATCTGGTGGGGTTGGGGAGCTGAAATACAAACTGCTGGGGGTGTATTTTTGTTTGGTTTCATTTTACTGAAAAGTTTGGCTTTAAAGACGACACAGAATGAGTAAATTAAATTCAGACATTAACACACTGGTCATATGAAATGGTTAAACAAACTACCTAAATAATCTCCCGTCAGAAACATGAACCATAAGCCCTTTCCTAGGATCTAAGCATCATTAGACCTATCTAGCTTCACCTTTCACATATACTGTTCATTCTTACATTCAATGAACAATTACTGAGTGCTTACAAAGTACTAATTGTACAAAGTGGTAGACCTTAGGGCTATAATTGTTAACAAGAGAGCCTTGCTAGTCTACAAAGAATTTACACTCTATTGATGAATAGTAAAACTTTTAAAAAAGCATTAATGATAACAATGTAAAAAGATTATAACTGGGTTAGGATCTAGATACAATGGGAACACAGGCCAGGAGCATCTAATGAACAAATGCAGTTTTAGGATCAGGGAGGATTTCCTGGGGGTAGCTATTGAATAAAAGATTAGCTATTGTCTATAAAAGATGAATGGAAAATGGAGGGTGAAGGTTTGAAAATGTGACCACAGGAGCTGGGATCCAAGGCTAATAGTTTGGATGCACATAAGAACAGTAGCAGGAATACCAGTTAGAAAGCTGTTTCAAAAATCCAGAGAAGCAACACTGAAGGCCTGACATTGCCACCCTATGCTACATTCTAGGTAATTTCTTCAGGTATTATCTTGCATTTCAGTCATTTCCCCTATTCTTGTTTAACCCATATACTGCTTTTTTATTGTTGTTTTCTTTCTTTCTTTTTGGAGTATAAGATCCATTCTTACTTAAGTCATTCTTTTTTTAATTTCAATAGTTTTTGTAGCAGAGATGGTTTTTGGTTACATGAATGAGTTCTTTAGTCCATTCAGTTTTAAAGAATTCTATGTGGTTCCTTTTTAAATCAGTCTGAGCCCCTTTGATAGTATTTATTTTCTATGCTCATATTTTTTATTCTACTTTGTATTTTTTTTTAACTTGGTGATTTACGTGAATACAATCAGACTGTTTTAAATAAGTTTCACAGCTTGGAAATTGCCAGACCACACAGAGTATAAATTGAAACTGAAAATCTATGAGGGAGGACCTGTGGTTAAGAATTCTTAGAAACATTTTCCTCAGGTAAGAACAGGTTGAGACACATTTGTCACCTCTCTACTGAGACCATAGTCCTTTGAGTGTCTCACATTACTATAGTATCCCTAACTTAAATGGACCCAAGGCCCTGTCTCCTGTCTCCCACAAGGCAACTGAACCCCAATCCTTTTGATTACCAAGATCTGCAGGAGCCCAGAGGGCAACTGCAGTAGTCAATTCACTTCCATTTCCAGTTCTTTTCCCATCTGTTCCGAGTTTTCCCCTTATGTTTTAAATACAGATTCAGCAATGTCCTCAAGGGATATTTGTTATGCTTGATCCAGCATATCTAGCTATTTCACATAGGGAGATATTTTATGATATTAAAACCAAAGAAAATGAAATCTTCTTATGGCATTTTTGAAGAGAGATATTTGGAAAATCCTCATTAATAAAGGCATAAAGATGGAGAAAGATAAAGCAGGAAGGGCCAAGAAAGAAAAGATATTTATCTCCTTCTCCTCATTCTTTCCGATATTCCTCTTCCTCAGCCCAAATGAAAGCTGCCCTATTTGCTGCAGGTCATTTGTGCAGGTCTAGAGCTCACTGAAGGTCCTAATGCTGAAGAACAAAGCAGAGGCCAGCTAAAAGTTCCTGGATGTTAGTTAATCCCTATGCACTGACAGTTGGGACAAACATTTGGGTAAGAGGCACTTGGGTTCACTTCGTTCTTAGCAGCAGCAGTTCCTCCTTTAAACTCTCATTCAACCCAGCAGACGAAAGGGGCACCAGGTCAATCCCAACCAAACACAGCTCTCAATTACGCACCATATGCTACTCTCCCTTCCCATTTCCAAGTAGTAATGCATCCCCGGGGGCTGAGTAAACCAGAGTCACTGCAGGTGAACACTCTGTTGGTGGCTCATGGAGCACGGGAAACCACAAAGAATACAGAGGGCTTCCCAGTGTAGTTCATTTTAAGAAGTTCCAGAGTTAAAACTGACATTTAGTTTCATTAATCCAAATTAAATGTTAAGTGGAAGGAAATATGTTAACATTCTATTACTTCATCATTTGGGCCACGGTAACAAATTAGAAATACAACCATTAATACTCCAAACATATGAGTTTACCAAAACAAAAGCCATTTAATGTAGAGAACATTGACCACTAAAATGTACTTAGTGCATCAGAAAGTCATGCAAAAATGTAGCCAAAGATCTATTTCCTAACGTAAACCATTTGCTATTCCCTTAATTTTAATTTACGTGATTTAAACACCAAGAATTATCTTAGCATGCCTAATTTCCTGAAGCAGTTTTCTAAAAATCTAATTTGACTTATAAAGGTATTACTCATTTGCTCTAATTCTGGTATTGAGTTACAGAGTGAGTAACAGGTAAGTACTTGATTTTAGTACAAAAGCTTCCACTACTCACATCTCCTTCTCCTTACTAGTAGATTATACCTTGACCAGACTAGATTAGAAATTCCCTGAGGCTGGGAACACCACCTTGTCATTGAGACTGAGTAATACAAAACTCAAAATAACTATCTTATACTACTAAGGGAAAACAGCCAAGTACAAAGTTCTGGGTATATTACGGCTTCATCTATGTAATAAGGGAGGAAGAGATTTCTCACATATATATATATATATATATATAATTCATATTTGCTTTTTTAAACAAAGTGTTTCTGGAAGTATACATGACAAAGTAATAACCATGATTACTTAGTGGGATCTGGGCAGACGTGGGGCAGGAATGATAAGCAAACATTTTACTGTGTAACTTTTCACATTTTTTTTTTTTTTTTTTTTTTTTTTTTGAGGCGGAGTCTCGCTCTGTCGCCCGGACTGGAGTGCAGTGGCCGGATCTCAGCTCACTGCAAGCTCCGCCTCCCGGGTTTATGCCATTCTCCTGTCTCAGCCTCCCGAGTAGCTGGGACTACAGGCGCCCGCCCTTTTCACATTTTTAAACTTTTAAAGTATGTGAAGGTATTACCGTTCAAAAGTTCAAATAATTTTTAAATGCTAAGAAGAATGTACAATGGAATTGAAACAACAAAAACCATCTCCGGCAATAGACTGCTAGGTATTCACTCAACATTTCTTCCTACTCCTTGAAAAACAGGCAGACATTTGTTAGCCCCCGTGCAGTAAGGTGTGACCATCGGAATGCGTTCTTCTGCTTATAATCAGATTTAGGCAGAAGAGCTATGTGCCAATGCAAGGCCTGCCTTACATAAAAGCCATAAACCTACAACCTCCCTGTTCTTTCTCCTTCTACTGGCTGCCAAGATGACGTTGGAAGCCACATGTTTAAGACTGAAGAGCCTCTGGGGTTCCTAACTGCCTATGTGATGAGAGTCTCACCCCACCCCCAATCTGGAAAGGCCATGGATTGTTTACGCAAAGAAAAAAAAAGAATAAATTAACTTTCACACCTTTAGAGTCATTAGACTTTCTGGGGTCTTTGTGTTAACAGCTAGCTTCCCTAACCAATGCACTGTTTTTTGTGTTAACGATCACATTAGCATGTACTTAGTCAATCAGAACGTGAGGTTGAGCTTCCTCAGTTCCCAGAACTTAGTCAAGTTTAGAGCATTAAATAAAAGGGACCATAAAAAACATTCCTCAATTGTTCATGGTTATATTATTTTGAGAGGAGGCCCATATAAAAGACTCTACCTACTCACCAGTAGTCCTTGCAAAGTCTCCCTACATTCTTGGCGGTAGCTACAGGCAAAAGAAAACACAGGCAAGTACCAGATTTAGGTAAAGAAATGACCTGGGCAGATCCTACAAACTGACAGTGCAAGCACCCAGCCTTCTCCCTGCCATCCCTGGAAGCCTTGGTCATCTGATGGCCGTCTTCTAATGCAAGATGTGCTGGAAAACAGATGCTCTCAAGTTCAGCATGGGCTTTCCAGACAGATGTGCATGGGTCTCATTTTCACCTGATTATGATGCTAGTGAAAGTCCAATAGCAGTACAATGTAAAAAATTCATGTGTGTGTATTTTCTGTATACTTTTTAAAAAATGAAATATTGCAAATACATGTAAAACACCAGCCTACTTATATCTCTATCCCTTTTCTCACTTCCCAGAAGTTATTATTGTCCTGACTGCCCATGTGATGAGAAAACATCACTTCTGTTTGAACCCCTAAACGGTGTGTGTGACAAAATTTAAATAAGTGGTATCATTTATGTGTTCTTTTATAACATTTTTTTTGAGATTTATCCATGTTGATACATGTAGACTTAACTCATTCATTTTAACTGCTGCATAATATTCTGATATATAACCAGACAATTTATTTTCCCCTTCCCTACTAATAATTACACTGCTTTCAATTTTTTGGTATGCTAAAGACCATGGCTATCTTCTTGACCAAAAAATTGTTATGAGGAACCACACTAATCCTTTTACATACACTGTCTCATTTGGTCCTCACAACAACACAATGAGGTAGGTAGTTAATTCCCATTTTACAGGTGAAGAAACTGAGGTATATACAAATTCATAACTTCTCCAAAGTGACAAAAGGGAATCAGAACTCAAGCTGAAGTATCATTAACTCCAAAGCTATGCTTTCAAAAGGGTCCCTACGTGCTTGGCTGGATGATCTTGGAAAAAACTGAGACTTAGTTTTTCTTATCTCTAAAATAGAATCACTATCTCTGAAGATAGTTGAAAAAAATACAGATAAAAAATAAAGCACAGTTAGAGATTAGTTCACTAGCCTGACATTTTCTTTCTACTCCCTTGATCCCTCAGAGCTTTAAGTCCTCTGCTTGTCCTATACAAAGACATGTTCCCAGAGAACACGTCTTACCTCTTAGACCTCAGCTCTTCTCCCATTCCACCTTGGCTACTTTTCTCTCTTCGAATCTTAGATTCAGACCTCTGCTCCTTTCTTCCTAGGCATTTTCCTTTATTTTTAAATATATATAAACGTTTCTTTTTCATCTCTAAAATTAATGTAACACTTCGCATACATACCTTCACCTGGACAGATACTGTCCAGGATATTTGTCAAAGATAAGAGAATAACTTTTCAGAGAACTGTACTACAAACACAAAATTGCACAAGATTGGCAATTTTACAAAATTCAATGGTTTTCTACAACCTCACATCGGATGTTGAATAGATGCGCAAAACATTTAAATAATAATCAAAACACTTGTTTCTAGTAAAGAGATGAGTACAATCAGTCTACTTGTGCCAAAAGGAAGAAAATTTGGAAATAGTGGGCCTATTTGTTTTGGGTTGAATTGTGTGCCCCCAAAAAGATATGCTGAAGTCTTTACCCCAGTACCTCAAAATGTTATCTTATTTGGAAATAGGGTAATTGTAGATGGAATTATTAAGATGAGGTCATTCTGCAGTAGGGTAGACCCCTAATCCAGTATGACCATGTCCTTATTAAAAAACACTGTGTGAAGAGACATACATACAGCAAGCACACCATTTAACCATTAAGGCAGAGATCAAGGAGCTACATCTACAAGCCAAGGGATGCCAAAGAGTGCCAGCACACCACCAGCAGCTAGGAGAGAGGACTGGAACAGATTCTCCCTGATAGGCCTCAGAAGGAACCAACCCTACTGATGCCTTTGATCTTGGACTTTTAGTCTCCGGCTAACTAGTCTTCCCAGCAACATTTATCATATAGAGAACCCTTTCCCCTTTGCTTGTTTGTATCAGGTTTGTCGAAAATCAGATGGTTGTAGATGTGTGGTGTTAATTTTGAGGTCTCATGAAACTTTTCATAAAGCATTAATGATTTCACCACTCTTCCACCCAAGCTTCACCATAAATATGATGTTTGTTCTTGCTTTTTTAGCAGAATTCATGTTGTTCTGATAGAAGCTCTTTTCAAACTGATATCTTATCCCTGTTAATGCCTCAAACTACATCCTATTCAGACATGCTCTAACAAGTTAGTATGAGTTTATTTTGGTGCCAAATTTTTTTGAAATCTATGCAAAGTTTTTTCATAATATGCATTTTCCATGAACTTTCTGAAGACCCCTTGTACAGATAATGTAAGACCCCTCATACATATTAAGTAAGCACAGGTAACAATCATGATAAACCCTGTATGCTATCAATGAGTGATACAAGGAACATAATTTAGATTAGGAGGTCAAATAAAACCTCTTCAAAGATAGTAATATAATGTTTTAAGCTGAGATCTCAAGTATAAGTAGTTAACCCTATAAAGATTAAAGTGAAACAGAATAATATTCTACAAAGAGAGACCACGAAGTAAAAAGACTAACAAGAGCAAAGACTTGAGAAAAAGCTTTGGGATGCTCAGGAACCAAACCATAGACAACAAAAGCAAAAACAGACAAATGGGATTGCATCAAACTAAAAATCTCCTGCATAGCAAGGAAACAGTGAACAGAGTAAACAGACAAACCAGAGACTAGGAGAAAATATTTGCAAATCAAACACTGGATAAGGGGCTAATATCCCAAATATACAGGGAACTCAAACTACTCAATAACAAGAAAACAAATAACCCTACTTAAAAATGGGCAAAAGATCGGAATAGACATTTTTCAAAAGATATACAGATGATAAATGAAACAATGATAAATGTTTCATATTGGCATATTCATGCCAATAGATAAATGAAACAATGCTCAACATCTCCAATCAGAGAAATGCTAATTAAAACCACAATGAAATGTCACCTCACTCCTTTCAGATTAGTTATTATTAAAAAAGATGAAAGATATCAAGTATGGGTAAAGATGTGGAGAAAAGGGAACCCTTGTCCACTGCTGGTGGTATTATAAATCAGTACAGTCACTTTGTAAAACAGTATGGAAGTTCCTCAAAAAACTAAAACTAGAATTACCATATGATCCAGCAACTACACTTCTGGGTATATATCCAAAGGAATTGAAATCAGTATGTTGAAGAGATATCTGTACTCCCTATGTTCACTGCCACATTATTCACAATTCTCAAGATATGGAAACAGCCAAAGTGTCCACCAATAGATGAACAGATTTTTTAAATGTGATACACGTGTGCACACACACACACACACACACACACATACATACTTTGGAATACTATTCAGCCTTTTAAAAAAGCAGGAAATTCTGTCATTTTTGACAGTATGGATGAACCTAGAGGACATAACGCAAAATGAAATAAGCCAGGCACAGACAGAGAAATACTGTATGATCTCACTTATATGTAAAATCTAATAAAGTCAAACTCATAGAAGTAGAGATCAGATTGGTGGTTATCAGAGGCTGGGGAGAGGGTAGATGGGGAAAAGGGAGATGCTGGTCAACTGGTGCAAAGTTTTGTCTAAACAAACAAGAAGAACAAGTTCTGGTGATCTACTGCATAGTATGGTGACTACAGTTAATGCATTGCATATGTGTCAAAATAGCTAAAAGAGGATTTTAAATGTTCTCACCAAAAGAAATGATAAATGTTTGAGGTGACAGATATATTAATTAGCCTGATTTGATCATTCTATAGTGTATATATGTAATGAAATATCACATTATACCCCATAAATGTTGTGATGGTTAATACTGAGTGTCAACTTGATTGGGTTGAAGGATGCAAAGCATTGTTCCTGGGTGTATCTGTGAGGGTGTTGCCAAAGGAGATTAACATTTAGTGGACTAGGAGAGGCAGACCCACACTCAGTTTGGGTGGGCACCATCTAATCAGCTGCCAGTGTAGCTAGGATAAAAGCAGGCAGAGAAACTTGGAAGGACTAGACTGGCTAAGTCTTGCAGCCTCCATTTTTCTCCCATGCTGGATGCTTCCTGCCCTTGAACATCAGACTCTCAGTTCTTCAGTTTTTGGACTCTTGGACCTACCAGTGGTTTGCCAGGACTCCGCCCTTTGGTGACAAACTGAAGCCTGCACTGTTGGCATCCCTACTTTTGAGGTTTTGGGGTTCAGACTGGCTTCCTTGCCCCTCAGCTTGCAGACAGCCTATGATGGGACTTCACCTTGTGATCATGTAAGTCAATACTCCTTATATACATCTATCCTATTAGTCCTCTCTCTCTAGAGAGCCCTGACTAATGCAAATATATACAATTATTTGTCAATTAACGATAAAACTTTATAAACTTTTTAAATTAAAAAATGTAAAGTACAGGCAGAAGAAGAGGTACTCATGAAAGAAACTGAATTTATTTTTATTTTTAAAATATATAGTATGCTACTGAAAGTAGAATACCTCTAAGATAAACAAATCTGCCTTGGAAACCAATTATTTTGCTTCACTCAACATTTTAGAGACTCATCTCATATATCCCACCAATGAGTCTGGTACACAGACTCATCTCACGGTTTTCTTTTTTTCTCCTCTACCAATATTTACAAGCAGAATCTGCATTTTCAGGCTTTTTGATAAAACCAATGACATATATATGGGTGGGTGTGGGGGTGTGTGTGTGTGTGTATAAACAAAAGATTGACTAGACTATATCAACTGAAAGAAGTCCAAAGACAGAAGCTCAAAAAAATGAATTCAATATAATCTATTTAATTTTAAAAGGCCTTAAGAATAATGGCATGCCAATGTGACACTCATTAAAAAAAAAAAAACACTACATTGAAGAATCTTCTTGCCTAAAATTAGCAGAACTGATAAAAAATACAGGTGAGAACACATAAGAAAAAATAACCTATTTACGAAAGTGAATGTGATATCAGTACAGTAAAATCTAGCCTCAATAATCAAGTGAACTCTCTGAATCAGTCAATAAGTATAAAGTAAAAACCATTTTTACTTCCTAAAAGTCACTAGTAAAATTTTGCACCAAAGAGACCATTTCATGGAATAAAAGGTGATGGCAGTGGAAAGTCTTCTGAAACTTGAATGCTTGGTCCTAGACTTATGAACTTTGTGTTTGCCCTTAAGAGCCAGAACAAGACAAAAATACAAAGAGGAGTTTAAGGGATTTAGGAGAATTCATGGATGACTGACAAACAACGGGATCTTGCAGAACCTGGGGAGATCTGCATTATTTTGCTAAATTCCCTCGTCATCCATTATTGTTCTATGATCTCACTGTAGAATAAAACCAGACCCTAAACTTACCTTTGGTTGTCAATGTCAGGGACAGAATATTAGTCTGGATGAGCCACTGATGTGATCGGCAAAGCACTTACGTTAGTATAAACACCACCACCATCACTCCTCACTAAATGATGGGGATACATTCTGGAAAATGCATCGTTAGGCAATTTTGTCATTCTATGGACAGTACAGAGCATATAGTTACATAAAATTAGATAGTATAGCCCACTGCACACCTAGGCTATATGGTACAGTATAGTGCTCCTAGGCTAAAACCTGGACAGCATGTTACTCTACTAAATACTGTAGGCTACTGTAACACAATGGTAAGTGTTTGTGTGTCTAAACATTTCTGAACAGAGAAAACACCTCTGTATATGCAATTCCCCCAAGGACCAAAATGCTGTCATGTGGTACATGACTAATTATAAAGCTGAGCCACTGACTAATCAGCAGATTCTCTCCAGGTATTTGTTTGGAATAAGTGGCAAGTGCCATTAAAATTAAACTGGAATTCTTTTGAAATAGATTTTAATAGATTAGGAGGATAAAAGTTTAAAAACCATGACCTAAAATAAAAGGGCAAAGAAAAGTTTCATGTGTTTGTTTTTAGCTAACATCAATGTTAGGTCAGTGAAAAGTTCATACTTGAAAACATCAGTGTTGAATGCCTGGCATATTTTCTCTCTGCCTTTCTGGGAAGGTAGGATCCCCAGAGATACTTGATTCGGCCCTTAACAACAGACAACATGGTCTAGTGGATTTAAAATCTCAAATTAATCCTGGGTACACAAAAGAAAGGAAATTTAACATTGGAAATAAAAAATTTTAATTTACATGGAAAAGTCTGCTAGTGAGTCTATCTCTGCTGAAACAAGTAAGCAAAAACACAGTAAGAATTGTAGTAGATGTTTAGGCAGCCTTTCCAGCAGCCACAATGCTGCATCCCTTACACTGTTGTCCACAGAAAGCCATCTTGTCTGCGTTTGCTCTCCGAGGTCTGCTTATTTCATTAGAATGTTGAACTAAAGGAAATATTTCCATTTTCAGGATTTCTTCTTTATCTCACCAGTTTCCCATGTCTTAAGGTCTTTACGGCTAAGAAATCGGAGTGACCCACTAAATCTGAAAAGATTTGGTAATTATCGTCATCCAAACAGTGTCTTGAGTGTCCTTGTCCTCTGCCTTCCTCTTCTTTGCTGACGCCGCCCTGCTCTCATGAGCCTCTGGCCAGTGGTTTCCTTAAGCTTGAACACCATGCCGTCAATTAAGGTGCTGAGTTCTGATGGGGAGATATTTGATGTGGAAATTGCCAAACAATCTGTGACTATCAAGACCATGTTGGAAGACTTGAGAATGGATGATGGAGATAATGATGCAGCTCCTCTAACAAATGTCAACGTAGCAATATTTTTAAAAGGTCATTTGGTGGTGCACCCACCACAAAAATGGACCTCCTCCTCCCAAGGATGATGCAAACAAAGAAAACGAACAGAGGAGATCCCTCCTTAGGACCAAGAATTCCTGAAAGTTGATCAAGGAATACTTTCTGTACTTCCTCTGCCTGCAAACTACTTAGACATCAAAGGTTTGCTTGATGTTACACGCAAGACTGTTGCCAATATGATCAAGGAGAAAAGTCCTGAGAAGATTTGCAAGACCTCCAATATCAAAAATGACTTTACTGAAGAAAAGGAAACCTAGGTACGCCAAGAGAACCAGTGGTATGAACAGAAGTGAAATGTCCTTGATGCCGTCACACTGTAAGGATTATTCCAAATACTAGCTGCCCTGCTCTGTTTATAATTGTTAATATCAGACAAAGAGCAGAGAAACACAGCAGCAAATCAATCGTGTGAGCAGAATATTATCCTCAGTGAATGTGTGGTGTGAGTACAGATTTCAAACCTATGGCTGAGTTTCTCATAGTATGATCAAGTTTCTTTTTTCTTTGCCCTGAATAAAACTGTCCTGTGGGTTCTCTATAGAAAGCGGCATTTTGAGCTTTCCCTCTTTTTTTATAAAGTGATGTCTGCCTAGATTATTGTTCAGTTAACTTTAGTGACCTTTTAAAGTTGACACTGTAAATAAAACAACTTGCAAAAGAAAAAGAAGAAAACAACAGCAAAACCTGAAACAGTGTCTTCAAGCCTATGACCAACATTAACATCTGCAATCCTTTCTTGAAGATAGTGACTATTTATTAATCACAGAGTAACATGGGGCTAATAACAGCATCTGCGTAGTGAGGCTGCCATGCAGTTTAAAAGAGACAATGCTCATAAAGCTCCTAGCGTACTGTGTGGTGTGAGATAAAGAGCTCAAAATTTCATTCCTTACAGCAATGCTGTGATGAGGTGTTCCACCATGTCAAAGGTGAGAACATTGAGGATTAGTGGGAGTGACTCACTCAGTTGACAGAGCCAACACATAGCAGTTCTCTTCACCACCACACCATATTCACTCTGGTCCAGCCAGAGGTGTAACTATTCAGGATAATGGCTTGTTCCTGCTAAGGTCTCTGGAGTCAACGCTGGTTTTAAATCTGATATTTATCTCTATCAGCTGTGAAACACTGAGCAAGTTAGTGAAGCTCTCTGAATCTGTTTCCTCATTTCAAGGACCTATCTCAGAAGGTGATTTTGAGTATTAAACACCAGTAAATAGAAAGTGTGCAATAAGTAACAGTTTTAATTCAATAAACATAACATAAACATAAACTACTAAGTGCCAGGCACTGTTCTAGGTCAGAATCTCCACATTTATCTGCATATCAGAATCATCTGGGTAAAATTTAAATCTCAACTCCCTGGTCATGCTGGAGACCAGTTAAATCACAATCTGCGGGGGCTGGACACAGGTATCAGTATTTTGTGACGCATCCCAGGTGATTCCAACAGGCAGACAATCTTGGATATCACTGTATGTTAGGCACTGGATTCAAGTATCTTCCCTTAGGGAGCTCCAAGTTTACTCACTTTACTCTTCTAAGCATTTCACACCTAACCCCTCTTTTGGACTCCCTGCTGCTACCGCTGTAGCTCAGGTTCTCGGCACCTCTCCCTGAACTTGCTAACTTGACCCCACCACCACTACCACTCAGTCCCCTCCTGCACACAAGCCCAGCTCTGATCATATCAGCCCCATGCTCAGAATCACTGAATGAACTCCCTCTGGCTATCAACTCCTCAGCCTAGCCTTCAAAGTCCTCCACAAAACGCATCTCTCCTCACTATCCTTGGACAATGCCCTATGTCTGCCAATCTGCAAGCAGGCTCATTCACGAGAATGGGAAAAAAAATCCCTGTAATACTAGACAGCCAGTCTATTGCTCAGTTACAAAATAAAATGTTACCCAATTTAAAACTGTGTTCTTAGAAATAATGGTAACCTTGGTTTTAAGAGATGCCTTTCATTTCACAATTTTATAATTTCAGATTAAACACCCCAAAAAGGATTCCCTTTACCTTAATTTAAGGAGTGGCTGGGTCACCCACTTCTTTAACTTCCGTCTCCCAAATGAAGTTTTAGTGTGGTCTAAAACCCACAGCAAACTTCCTTTGGTTTTCATATCAGTCTAAGAAAGACCAGAAAACAAGCTTTATTAACTAGAGAATTATTTGTGCCAAATGGTTATTTCATATACCCCGATTCTAAATGTCATATATACCTACCACAATGTGGCTTATAACAGGTGTTCATTTAATGTTTGACAGATGAATACATACATACAGAATGAAGGACTGATATTTTACACAGAAAAGGGATCGTTTGTAGTTTTTGGTTACCTAAGAATAAATTATTCAGAAGATTATTTTGAAATGTATGCTTATTCAAGCATCTTTAAAATATAATTGCACACTTTCCTGCCTTGGGAAATGCAATATAGTGAAGATGATTTAATTTTCCTTTGGTTTTTCAGTTACCATTTTATAAACCAACGCTCTCACGACAACACTGAACAAGGTGCTGGAGATAGATATGAACCTGCACTGCACTCTAGTTATTTACCCAGGAAGGATTTTATTTTAGTTTGTTTTACTAAATCCCTAGAAATTTAAAATTTGGGTCCTTACAAAAAAAATCACAATTTACTAGACATAATTAATTTTAACCAAGGTTTCACAGTAGTATTACAAAGCCCACTGAGACATTTAAATCTTGAGACCTAAAATGGCTGTTTCCACTTGAGCTGGGTTTTTTTGTCTTGTCTTTTTTCCTTCTCCTCTGTAAGTAGCTACTTCCAGAGTACCTCCTATGTGCTGAACATAGCAAGGACATGGTCCTGCCCTCAGAGTGCTCATAGCCAAGTTGGAAAAAGACTCATAATTAGGACACAATGCCACCTGCCAGCAATCAACTAGAAAAGGTGTGACATAAGCTCTCAGGTCTCAGGATTTCAATGCAGAGAACACAGAGAAGGTAAAAGGTCACAAAGGTTCCTCTGAGGATGGCTGGACAGGCTGAGGAGGGCAGTTCAGATCAGGAGCAGTACTACTCCTGAGACCAGAGCTTGACTGGCCTGACTGGAGTAAAGGGTCCCGTAAGGAGGGCAATTCCTTGACACCCCTGGAGAAGCAGGCTCAGACAAGAGAGGTGCGAGAGACATGTGTCCTATTATATCTTTGTTCTCGCTGACACCCAACTCCTACCCTGCACCTCTTTCCATTGCTCCTTGGAAAGGTTGGGGGTGGGTCGGGGTGAAGCTGAGGTACAAAGACAAGCAGAAGATGTTAATTCTCAGCTTCTGCTTCTAAAATGGTGCAAGCCCCAATAAAGGAAGGAATTTTGAAGGGTATTTTGATTCTAGATGATTTCTGCCTTAGGAATTTGATTTCAGAACTGACTCTGTTGTAGTAGGATTTGAACAGGGAAGATGCGCAGAAGCAAGGAACGCTTACAATGCCACGGCTGGCTGCAGGCTGACTGTGAGCACTCCTTCAGCCAAGAAATGTCTCTTTATTCCTATTACTTATTTCCTATCATGGAGATGGCTACAGAGTTGATGAGAGAGACCTGCAGGACAGATTTTCAGCTTTTGGATGATGACAAGATAAAAATGTTACTGAACAAAAATACATCTGAACTCAGAATACTAGAACAGACTGGAACAGGAAGAAATTGAGATAAACTAGTTAGTAATATGCAGATTCAGGGGTCAGGGGAATAAATTCAGTGTTTACTTTAATTTGCAACAGTAATAAATATTTCTGAAGAATTTTAACTCCTTTGACTCAGATGGTTCAGATGATTCTCCACTACTTAATCAAATGATGTGGGGTTGCTTTTTATCTTTATGACTTTGTTAAGATAACATTAATTTTATAATACAATATCTCATCTTCCCAAGTGATAGTTTAATAAATGAAAGCAATAACTTTAATCTCCCCATTATCTTCCTAATTCATCAACAAAGGACAAATAAACAATGAAAGTTTGTGAACTGAGGCCGGGTGCATTGGCTCACGCCTGTAATCCTAGGACTTTGGGAGGCCAAGGCAGGTGGATCACCTGAGGTCAAGAGTTCAAGACCAGCCTGGCCAACATAGCAAAACCCCGTCTCTACTAAAAATACAAAAATTAGTCAGGCGTGGTGGTGAGTGCCTGTAATCCCAGCTACTCGGGAGGCTGAGGCAGAAGAATCACTTGAACCCAGGAGGCAGAGGTTGCAGTGAGCCAGTATCACGTCCCTTCACTCAATCCAGCCTGGCCGACAGAGCGATACTCCGTCTCAAAGAAGAAGAAAAAAAAAGTTTGTGAACTGAAATGTTACAAATCTTACAGTCAAAATGAATATCCCAGAAACCTGTTTTATAACCTGAATAATGAAATAAGACTGCAAACTTTTCAACACAAAGTTAAAGGTATATAGAAAAAATATAACCAAGTAGACAAAAAAAAAAAATCCACTTCATATTAATTTTCAGTGACAATGCCTTTCCAAAAAACTACTTGATATAGAAATGACGTTACAGAAATTGTCAGGATAAGCATGCCCCTCAGTCATTAAAAAGGACAGCTCTATCATTCCCCCAAAAAACCCCAGAGAAGTATTATGTACAGTTCATTCTCCAAAAAGTGCTACAGTTATCAATTAATAGTGCAGTCAGCTAAAGATACTACATTTTCACCTGCATCTCTAAAAACAGACTGCTGCCTTACTCAGAAGTTTTTTCCAAAACCATTTATAATAAACTAGTCCTCATGGTTGCCTGACCTGATTCTGTAGGATTTCCAGATTCCTTAATGTTGTTCCATTAATTGTCATAAATTCCATTTTACTTGATAGCTGTTTAAAATTCCTGTAAAAGAATCAAATATAATTAGACTAGCTGTAAATGCATAAATAAAAAATTAATTCAGGAACTAGAAACATTACGGCTACATTACGGCAAACATTAGCATTCTGATAGGAAATCAAATAAAGGAAGCAAAATGAAAATTCATCAGACTGTTGTATTCCATTAACACTGGTGCTGTTAAGTAGATTGATGCAAGACAAGGATAGTTACTCTAACACGAAAAACAAGAACAGGAAAGGGAAGTAATGGTAACAACATTTTGTTTTGGTTTTGCTCTAGGAATAGAACCAAACATGGTCTTGATTAGCAAGTACAATGGTCACATCTTCATGAAAAGCTGTGTGATGAGCTAGAAAAATATGTCAAGATACTTAAAACTGTCCTCCTTATTCTTTAGCACGAGATCATCTTGATAAATACTTTTAATCAAGATTCTAAGCCAGGCGCAGTGGCTCACACCTGTAATCCCAGCACTTTGGGAGGCCGAGGCAGGCCGATCACCTGAGGTGAGGAGTTTGAAACCAGCCTGGCCAACATGGCGAAACCTCGTTTCTACTAAAAAATATAAAAATTAGCCAGGCATGGTGGTACACACCACCCAGCTGCTCAGGAGGCTGAGGCACAAGAATCGCTTGAACACGGGAGGTGGAGATTGCAGTGAGCTGAGATCACGCCACTGCACTCCAACCTGGGAGACAGAGCGAGTCTACATCTCGGCAAAAAGAAAAAAAAAAGATTCTAACATATGCAACAAGTGTTATTTTCTCAGAAATTAACAACACACATGTGGCCGGGCACAGTGGCTCACGTCTGTAATCCCAGCACTTTGCAAGGCCGAGACGGGTGGATCACGAGGTCAGGAGATCGAGACCATCCTGGCTAACACGGTGAAACCCCATCTCTACTAAAAAATACAAAAAACTAGCCGGGCGAGGTGGCGGGCGCCTGTAGTCCCAGCTACTCGGGAGGCTGAGGCAGGAGAATGGCGTAAACCCGGGAGGCGGAGCTTGCAGTGAGCTGAGATCCGGCCACTGCACTCCAGCCCGGGCGACCGAGCAAGACTCCGCCTCAAAAAAAAAAGAAAAGAAAAGAAAAAAAGAAAAATACAAAAATTAGTGGGGCGTAGTGGTACACGCCTGTAGTCCCAGCTACTCGGGAGGCTGAGGCAGGAGAGTCGCCTGAACCCGGGAGGCGGAGGTTTAAGTGAGCCGAGATTGTGCCACTGCACTCCAGCCCGGGCGACAGAGTGAGACTCCGTCTCCAAAAGAAAAGAAAAAAAACACACATTACCATGGCCACATTTAGTGGGTATAAAACAGTTATTTCCTTAAACTCAGTTAAAGCATTCACACTCTCCTTATTGTCCCTGTATCTATCCAAAACAAATTAGAACTTCTATAAATTTCAAAAAGATTTGAGAATGAGCTACAGCATGACTAATAAATGTATGTACAATTCCAATTCGTGTTAAGAAGTACTAATCAATGCAGTACTAATGCAGTAATTCAATTTCCTTTATCAGCCAGTCCTTAGATGTTTCTGTGAATAGCCCTTACAGGCTTGAGAGCTTATTTTTAAAGGCAAGGAAAATAACAGCAGGTCACTAAATTATTTAACAAAAGAAAGGCGTAAGTGTTTGTACTATAAACCTAACCACCCTTCTCACAGCTGTAATTTTAGGTAACACCCAGTTTCCCGAGTTAAGAAAACAAGCCGTCACCCAGAACTTTAGAGAACCTAAAATCAGAGCCCGAAAAACCAGTACCCAAAAAAGATTCCTTCACTTCTAGATGACTCCTTTGACTAAGGCCCCAAAGCCCTGGAAAAGAGAAATACTTTACCTCAAATTAGGAACGTTGCCTAGTAACTGAATGCTGTCCTTTGGTGGTGTAATGTATCTGTGACAGGTTTGAGCTAGCTTCCAAAGAATGATAATCTGTTAATGATTTTCAGAGGGAAGCAACTCCAAAACTGAAGGATAACAGGTGTTCAGCCCTTTCTCTCCCTCTTGTAGCAGTTAACTTGTCTTGAATTACAGCATTTTATGTTGTGCCTCTACCTTCCTTAATAGATCTAAGCTCCCTGAAGGCAAGAACTATGTCTTAATTCATTTTGTAACACCTGTAGGGCTCAGCGGACAGTAGATGCTCTACAAATGTCTGCCATCTTCCTATGAGAAAACCAGGTTGGGTTTATTTTTTTCCCTTTGAATCACAAAGCTCCAGAAATGTCTGTTAAATAGCCAGATAGTTATAAAATGTAAAACATTATTTACAGGAAGAAACAATTAGGCAGTGATTGGCCATGTAGCTGACAAGAGCTCACTTGAATTCATGGTCAAAGATCTAAGTTGGAAGTTCGGCTGATAGCCTGGGCTCTGAGTTGGTATCTAACCAGTTACCCATATGTTTAGATATGAGTCCTTACTTTCGCTGTTCTGACAATTAGGTTTAACTAAGTCCATCCTAGGAGTGACTAGTTAACATGTTAGTGGCCTAATCAGATATCGACTCTAGAAGGGTGCTTAGCTGGCATCTTTGTTCATTTGGGTTATAACAGAATACCTTAGAATGGGCAGTCTGTAAACAGAATTTTATTGCTCAGAGTTCTGGAAGATGTCAAGTCCAAGATCAAGGTGCCAGCAGATTTGGTGTCTAGTGAGGGCGCAGTCTCCATAGATGGCACCTTCTGTGTGTCTTCACATGGAGGAGGGGCAAACAGTTCCTTTAAGTCTTTTCTATTAAGTTAGGGGCATTACTCCCATTTGCAAACGTTCTGCCCTCATAACCTAATCACTTAGTAAAAGGGCCCTTCTTAATATCTCCACAGTAGTGATTAGGTTTCAACATGTGAATTTTGAAGGACACAAACATTCAGGCCATAACAGTTGGCATGAGACTAATCAAGAAACCACAATCTAGCAGCCTTTCCTACAAGCATCTCAGCTAGCTGCCTTTATCTTCTGTCAACAACAGATGTGTAAGACATAATTTTTCACTGTGGTATGGAAGTTTGTGGGCTGTCCAGAAATACTGCCCAGTTGCCTCCTCCCTCACATGAACAGGGTATAATAATCCTATAACTCCAACAGTCCATACCCTAAGGGATAGTGTTTTAAGGCTTAGGATTCTGAAAGCATCCCCTGTTCTACCCATTATCTCAGGGTTTGTTCCCTGACTGCAACTAAAAGTGAACTGTCACTATTATAATGTTGCATATGCCTCCAGTGAACCACTGAAACAACAACAAGGTCAGAATACCAAAAAGACAGAATTGGAATTTCACAGAGCTAGAGAAGAGTTTACATCACTGTTTTTGTGCCTGCTTGCTAAAAAGTATCTAAATGACTGGCAGAATTCAGTTTGAATTAACTCACTACCTGGTACACAGCGGGTGGGGTAGAAGGCTTACAGCCTTCATCTACATATAATTACCCAATATCTACAATATCAAAAAGAAACCAGTAACTGTGAACAACCAAGTTGGTTTTTAAGTTAGCTCACAACCCCAGACCTTTAGAGAGCAAAGATATAGGTTATTTTAATTAATGGTATTAATGTAAGTATTAATGTGTTGTGTGTGTGATTTTTTATTTGGTTCGTTGTGGGTGTTTTCTGTGTTTTCTTTTTGCTATGTGTGTTTTTGTTTTTTCTTTTTGCCCTTACTAAACAAGCAATCTAAATTTCAAATTAGATGCTGTAAGTTTTTTAAAATTGGTATCTATATTGATTTTAATAAAAGATCAACCACTAGGCAATCTTAAATCAGACTGATTCCCGCCGGGCACGGTGGCTCACGTCTGTAATCCCAGCACTTTGGGAGGCCGAGGCAGGCAGATCACCTGAGGTCAGGAGTTCGATACCAGCCCGACCAACATGGAGAAACCCCGTCTCTACTAAAAATACAAAAAAATTAGACGGGCATGGTAGTGCATGCCTGTAATCTCAGCTACTCGGGAGGCTGAGGCAGAAGAATCGCCCGAACCCGGGAGGCGGAGGTTGCGGTGAGCCAAGATTGCGCCATTGCACTCCAGCCTGGGCAACAAGAGCAAAACTCAGTCTCAAAAAAAAAAAAAAAATCAGACTGATTCCCATCTAGAATAATTATCAAGCAACTACAAGAAGGACTAACCATGCTTCTGGAGTTCCCATATATTTCATAAGTATTTATAAGTATAAATTTATAAGTATTCTGGAGTTGGAGTCTTCCTTCCCAATAGAAATGAAATTTCCTTCTGTTAGCACCTATTTCCATTAGAATTATATATATTTTTGAACTAAGGGTTATATCTACCAGCATCCTTAAGTATCCAATAGTATCTGATCACTGACCTGAAACATTCAAGCAATTCTAAATTATTCATCCTTGTGGAAGAAGACAAACTCTATGTGCTTTGAAACTCACCAACAACGTCTGGCTAGAATTCATGCTGTGTGAACCTGCATAGAGATCTTATATATAACATGGGAAAATAGTTTATTAATATTTCAGACACCAAAAATATAATACATGCTTTTTTTTCTCTCAATAATGGGAGGGAAACATCTTTGCGAAAAGCTGGACAGAGAAATTGACTCTATATTACTCTAACCCTGCTTAAAAAAAATAAATAAATAAAAAGAAAACCAATCTTTTTGACTTAGACAAGGGCAATAAGAGAACAGAATTTATTTAAATACCATTTTAAAATGGAAATAATGACAAAAAACTACCATATAACACATGAAATCTATTGCTAAAAATGTTTCTGTATGTACAGTTTTCAGAGTTCATAAATTCACCATTTGTCTTTTTGGCAGTTAACGTGATTTATAAAACATAAATTGTATTATATTACAAAACTTCAGGGTTGTAGATTCACTTACAATTGATTTGTAATTAAACAACATGACTAACTTTGCCTTCCTAAATCCTGCCAATAAGCCCATTAGAAAGGCAAATAATGAGAAAGGTGTATGTTGAGTCCACAAGATCACTGCCAGTCAGTGATTCAAGGAGGATACACAGGACTCAACACAGAATAATACTAACAGCTATGATTTACTACAGTGAAAGAATGCAAAGCAAAATCAGGCAAAGGAAAAGGTGCCTAAGGCAAAGTCCAGGGGGAACCGGGCATCCAAGAATCCTCTCCAGGCAGAGTCACACAGGATGCACTTAATTTCCCCAGCAATGAATTGTAACAACACGTGTGAAATGTTGTCCACCAGGGAAGCTCATTAGAGACTCAGCACCCATGATTTCTATGCCGGACTGGTCCCATAGACACTGTCTCCCTACCATGTACCAAAATTCCAGCTCTGAGAAAGTAGGTGATCAGCATAAACCACGCTGTCTGCAAAAACAGTTAAGGCACAGTGAGGCACTCTCATCAGGAAATGGTGAAAACTCTTCTGAAATTCAAGGTCCCAGACTCCAGTCAAGGGCCAAGCTTGCAGGATGGCCTTTCTAAGGAAAGCTTTGTGATCAAACCTGCTATGTTAGTTTTTTGCACAGCCCTCTTTTTAAATTCTACTTCTCTAAAACTATATGTATTACATTTATTAGTTACTATGTTCTTTCAAGTTTACGCTTCAGTCCCAAATTGATCCTTTTCTTTATATTTCTTTTTTTTTTTTTTTTTTTTTTTTTTTGAGACGGAGTCTCGCTCTGTCGCCCAGGCTGGAGTGCAGTGGCCGGATCTCAGCTCACTGCAAGCTCCGCCTCCCGGGTTTATGCCATTCTCTCGCCTCAGCCTCCCGAGTAGCTGGGACTACAGGCGCCCGCCACATCGCCCGGCTAATTTTTTGTATTTTTTTAGTAGAGACGGGGTTTCACCGTGTTAGCCAGGATGGTCTCGATCTCCTGACCTCGTGATCCACCCGTCTCGGCCTCCCAAAGTGCTGGGATTACAGGCTTGAGCCACCGCGCCCGGCCTATATTTCTTTCTTAAATCCTATCACCTCATTTCCAAGCTTTCATACTGCTCATTTATGTTCTTTCACATCTAGTATCATGTTTTTAGTGTCTTTTAGCTCATTTTAAAACAGATTTTTTTTTTTGGTGGGGGGGACGGGTGGGACGGAGTCTCGCAATGGCATGATCTCAGCTCACTGCAACCTCTGCCTCCTGGGTTCAAGCAATTCTCTCGCCTCAGCCTCAAGAATAACTGGGATTACAGGCACCCGCCATCATGCCCAGTTAATTTTTTGTACTTTTGGAGAGATGGGATTTCATCATGTTGGCCAGGCTGTTCTTGAACTCCTGACCTCAGGTGCTCTGCCAGCCTCAGCCTCCCAAAGTGCTGGGATTACAGGTGTGAGCCACGGCGCCCAGCCAGATCGTCATTTTTATTTCATCTGTGAGCAAGTTTTTCTGGCATGTATACATTATCTGTAATGACATCCTTATTCTCTTTTTTCTCATAATAATTTTGTAAGAAATTTGAATTTGGTTATTTTCCCATTGCTAATTTTTAAGTGAAGATTAACTTTCCTGAAGTTTTAGAACACGGGCAATGTTTAGGACAGCTTTTCTAACTTCATACATCTCCCTCTTCTGTTTTTGTTTTGTTTTGTTTTTTTGGAGATGGAGTCTCGCTCTGTCACCCAGGCTGGAGTGCAGTGGTACGATGTCAGCTCACTGCAACCTCCACCTACCGGGTTCAAACAATTCTCCTGCCTCAGCCTCCAGAGTGAGTGGCTGGGACTACAGGTGCCCACCACCACACCTGGTTAATTTTTTTGTATTTTAGTAGAGACGGGGTTTCACCGTGTTGCCCAGGCTGGTCTTGAACTCCTGAGCTCAGACAATCCGACAGCCTTGACCTCCCAAAGTGCTGGGATTACAGGCGTGAGCCACCACGCTCGACCTTTTTTTTTTTTTTTTGAGATAAAGTCTCACTCTGTCACCAAAGCTGGAGTACAGTGGCATAATCTTGCTCACTGGAACCTCCACCTCCTAGGCTCACACCATTCTCCTGCCTCAGCCTCCCAAGTAGCTAGGATTACAGGCACCTGCTACCATGTCTGGCTAATTTTTGTATTTTTAGTAGAGATGGGGTTTCGCCATGTTGGCAAGGCTGGTCTCGAACTCCTGACCTCAGGTGATCAGCCCACTTTGCCCTCCCAAAGTGCTGAGATTACAGGCATGAGCCACCACACCTGGCCGGCAATCATGTTTTAAACTCAATAGCATGTTTTTCTCCCGCCTCCCTCTTCTGTTCTTTCTGCGCAGTGTTCTGCGCACTGTTCAATTGTGCCACCTGACCTCTGCTTTCACTCATAAAAAATTAACTGCATGAGAAATGTCCTCCAACCATAAACAATGAGAAAACTGGACAAAACACATGAGGGGGAAAACTTTTCAGGTATGTTTGGCACAGAACTGTGATCCCTGAGAGAGGAAAAACAAATGAGGTAAACAACATGACTGCCTCCTAGGTGGGCGCAGGGAAACTATAATTTGTGAGATAGAATGCCAGATAACAGAGCTGCACATAGAGGGAGCTCCAGAGATCTGCTGAAGGGTCACCTCAACTCTTGCCAAGTACCAGTCCTCAAAGGTGTTTAGGGACCTCTGTGGGACCTGGTAAATAACCACCAGAAATTAGTAGTGAACAGTGACCAGAGTTCACAAAGAGCTTGGAACACTCTCCAACCAGAGCACAAATACCTCAAAATACATGACGCATTGGGTATAAGCCTCCGAAGGATATTGCCTTAAGAATGGAATTAAAATAGAGACAAAGATTTTTCAATCTCAGCACTACTGACATTTAAAAGAGTGTGTGTGTGTGTGTGTATCAACGTTATTGATATAATTCACACACTATGCAATTCACCCACTTGGAATGTACAAGTAAGTGGTCTTTAGTATATTAAAATTGGCCAACCATCACCACCATGTAATTCTAAATATTATCACTCCAAAAAGAAACTCTATACTCATTAGTAATCACTCTCCATTCCCCCACCACAACCCAAGAGCCCTAGGCAACCACTAATCTTTCTCTCTATGGATTTGCCTATTCTGGATATTTCATATAAATGGAATCAGACAATACGAGACTTTTTGTGACTGATGTCTTTCAACTACCATAATATTTTCAAGGTTCATCACGTTGCAACATGTATCTGTACTTCATTCCTTTTTATGGTTGAAAAACCTTCTATAACACATTTTAGGTATCCATTCTTCATTTGATGGATGTTAGGGTTGTTTCTACTTTTTGGCTATTATGACTAATGCTCTTATGAACATTTGTATAACTTTTTATGTGGACATCATATTTTCATTGTCTTAAGTAACATCTAGTGGAATTGCTAGATCACATAGTAAATGTCATGAGGTACTACCAGACTGTTTTCCAAAATGGCTGTACCATTTTACAGTCCCACTAGCAATGTATGAGGATTCTAACTTGTCTGCATCCCAGCCAATACCTGTTTTATTTTCATAGTTATAGCCATCCTAGTGGGTATGAAGTGGTATCTAACCATGGCATTGATTTGAATTTACCTGATGCTTAATGATGTTGAGCATCTTTTCATGTGCTTCTTGGTTGTTGGCATATATTCTTTGGAGAAAAACCTATACGGATCATTTGTCCATTTTCTGAGTTATCTTTTTACCATTGACTTATAACAGTATATTATATATATGCATATATATATTCATATATATATATGCATACATATATATATATATTCATATTCTAGATACAAGTCCCTTACTGGATATATGATTTGCAAGAATTCTTCTGTTCAATGGGTTGTCTTTTCACTTTCTTGATGGTGTTCTTTTAAGAATAAAAGCCTTTATTTTGATATAGTTCAACGTATCTATTTTTGCTCTTCTCACTTGTGCTTTTGATGTCATACTTAAGAAATCCTTGCCTCATTCAAGGTTACAAAGATTTAGACCTATGTTTTCTTCTAAGAGTGTAACAGTTTTAACTCATAACAGGTCTTTGGTCCATTTTGAGTCATCTTCCAAACTCAAATATGACAGGAAGTAAGGCTCCATCTTCATTCTCTTGCACAGACAGCTATCTTGGCACCATTTGTTTGAAAAAAATCTATTCTTTCTCCACTGAATTGTCAGTAATCAAATGTCCATAAGTTTATTTCTAGACTCTCAATTCTATCACATTGATCATATGTCTGTGCTTATGCCAATTCCACACTGTCTTTTCTTTTAACCCCACCCTCCACACTGTCTTGATTACTCACTTTGTAGTAAGTTTTGAAACTGAGATATGAATCCTATGAATTTTAGGATCAGCTTGTCAATTTCTCCAAGAAAGCCAGCTGGGATTTGATACAAAAATTGCATTGAACTTAGAGAGTCATCTGAGGATTACTGCATCTTTTTTTTTTTTTTTTTTTTTTTGAGACGGAGTCTCGCTCTGTCGCCCAGGCTGGAGTGCAGTGGCGTGATCTCAGCTCACTGCAAGCTCCGCCTCCTGGGTTCATGCCATTCTCCCGCCTCACTCTCCCTAGTAGCTGGGACTACAGGTGCCCACCACCACGCCCAGCTAATTTTTATGTATTTTTGTTAGAGACAGGGTTTCACGTGTTAGCCAGGATGGTCTCAATCTCTGGACCTCGTGATCCGCCTGTCTTGGCCTCCCAAAGTGCTGGGATTACAGGCGTGAGCCATCGCGCCTGGCCGGAATAATGCATCTTAACGACAACAGATAGGTTTAATGTCTGTGAGGTTTTCATGAATGTCCATTGTCAGGTCAAGAAAGTTCCACATTAGTTGTAGTTTTTTCAGTGTTTTTATTATGAAGGGGTGTTAAATCTTATGAAGAGCTTTTCCTGTCTATTGGGACTATCATGTAGTTTTTGATAAGGGAGATTAGATTAATTGGTTTCCAGATTTTAAAACCAAACCTGTATGCCTGAAATAAATCCAATAGTCATGATGTATAATCATTTGTTATATATTTCTCATTCCATGTACTTAGATTTCACTGAGGATTTTTATGTCTATAATCAAAAGATACAGGTCTGTGGTTTCTTTTCTTGTAATATATTTGCTTGGTTTTGGAGTGTTGAAATTTGGGGCCAAATAATGTGTTCTGTAGGGATATCCTGTGCATTTTAGGATGTTTAGCAGCATCCCTGGCTGCTAGCCATTAGATGTCATTAGAGCAGCTTATATATTAAGCTATTTATTTCACTATAAGTAAAGGTAATCACCACATGTTATCATTCTGTTATCATAAGAAGTTTTCTTTAAAAAAAAGGTTTTACAGTTTACCTTGGGTGGATTTTCTCACTCTTTCCTGAAATTTCCAATATCTTTTTGAAGTTGTGACCACTCCAAATAAAAACTATCCAAAATGACAAAAGCACTCACTTCTAACAACAAAAAGTTGATTCCTTTGAATTTCATAAATTTAGGAATCAGGTTAATTCTGTCATAATAAATATCTAACACCCTCACATTCTATTTATTTTGTTACACTATTTTTCTTTGAAACAAACTTAAACTCTCAAAATAACTTTAGAACCTCAAGTCTGCCTTAACAAAACTTCACTTAAATCATCCTTAAGAACAATTCCTGAAATGGCATATCTTCTCAGACTACCTAAAATTCTACTGTAATGGCACAAGGACCTTTAAATAAATACGTATCACGATTTTTATGAAACACGCAGCAATGTTTGTGAAAGAATTTGCTAAACAAGCCAACTCAAGTGAAATTTATTTTCCCCTTGATAACACAGCTTTTGAAATAAAAGTCCAAAACTTCAGCAGCATAAGGTATGTTTATAAAGTAATGCAACTGAATTTTTCATCTACAAGGAGAAAATTCATTTTTCCAAAGTAATCACCTTAAGAAGCAGCCGGGTGCGGTGACTCACACCTGTAGTCCCAGCACTTTGGGAGGCTGAGGTGGGTGGACCACAAGGTCAGGAGTTCAAGATCAGCCTAGGGAACATGACAAAACCCCATCTCTACTAAAAATACAAAAATTAGCCGGGCGTGGTGGTGTGTGCCTGTAGTCCCAGCTACTTGGGAGGCTGAGGCAGGAGAATCACTTGAACCGAGGAGGTGGAGGCTGCAGTGAGCCGAGATCATGCCACTGCACTCCAGCCTGGGCAACAGAGCGAGACTCTGTCTCAAAAAAAAAAAAAAAAAAAAGAAGCAATATTATTTTTGCAAAATATAAGAACTATAGAATTACTCTTTTAGAATGATCTTCAGAGTCAAATTACATGCCACTCATAAACACATTTCGTTTTTAGGCAAAACTAGAGTATCAGTTTGATCACCATCTTTATTAACTAATCTTGGTTTCCAATGACCTTTTGGCAATTTCCAGTGAAATACACCCTCATAGAATAAAGAATTCCTTCCTTCTTTCATTAATCCCGTATTAATACTATATATAATAATAACAATATATAATAAAAGCCTACTAGGTGCCAGGCTTATGCTGGATGCTGGGAATATATACAAAGGGGAGCACTTTGTGTCTTTTGGCTTTGGCTCCATGGAAGTACCCAACAGGTAGATTATATCATACACTAAGTCACTAGCAGAGCCAGTTTCCTGACCATCCTCCACCATCAATTATAAGAGGCAAAACGTTCAGCTTCACTCAATTTATCAAGAGGTTAACCTTCAGGTAATCTGAAAAGATGCTATTTTAATTTCAGTATATATAGACATCTTGTTTTATTGTTTGGTATTATTCTTACTTTGAATTAAATATGAGGAAGACAGGCCAGACGCGGAGGCTCACGCCTATAATCCCACCACTTTAGGAGGCCAGGGCGGGAGGATCACTTGAGGCCAGGAGTTCAAGAACAGCCTGGTCAAACCTGTCTCTACTAAAAATACAAAAAATTAGCTGGGCGTGGTGGCATGCACCTGTAATTCCAGCTACTCGGGAGATGGAGGCAGGAGAATTGCTTGAACCCAGGAGGTGGAGGCTGCAGTGAGCTGAGATCGCACCACTATACTCCAGCCTGGGCAACAGAGCTAGACTCCATCTAAAAAAAAAAGAAAAAAAAAAAAAATATATATATATATATATATATATGGTGAGGACACATATTTCCAGGTCCAAATTCATTTGCTTCTGAACACATCAGGGCCTGATTTTTAAGTTAGTTTCCTTACTCCAACATTAATACTTCTTTGGTTGGTGATATAGAACAGAAACACAAGTCTTAATGGGCAAGCTCTTTATCACTAATTCTACCTCACTTACAGGGTCCCTATCATTAACAAGTCAAACTAGTAGGTAGCTTGTCATCCCTTTTTTAAAAAGCCCCAACACCGCCAACCATATCGACTGATCTCTTTAATAAGTTTATTTTTGGAGCTTAAAGTAGAATCCAATGAGGGTATAATGCCGGGCTGACACTTTTTAAAATAAAACACTTTGGCCACACTGAAAAATGTCCAGATTAATACAATACCCAGGTTCAGAAATGAAACATCATTTGAACTCCACTATGCCACATCCATCCCCAATCTTTCCTCCTTTCCCTTCTTCCTCCTGGGAAGAAACCCTGCTTCTGAATTTTCTGTCACTCCCCTGCATGTTTTCACTTAATCCCTAAGTACACACATATTCTTAAGCAGTATAGAGTACGATTTCACATGTTTCTAACTTCATATAATGGTACGTACTGTGTGGCCTTCAGCAACTTTATTCTTGGCTTAATATACTGTTCATGAAATTTTAAGTATTGGTTATACATTAATAACTCTAGTTCATTCATTTTCACTGTTGTATAACATTACATTGCATAAACATAGCACAAAGATCCCTGATGGGCATTTAGATTGCTTTTAAATAGGATAAAATTGTTTCCAGAGAAATGATACTCTGTTCTAGTACCACACGGGAGAACACACATCAAAGACATTACAAAAAGAACCCCAAGGAACCTGCCTTTCTTCGACTCTCTCCAGCAACCTTGAACCAGCACCACACTTCCTTGTTTCCTAATTTATATTCTGTCATTTTGCTGAGATAGCACCTATCTTCCCTCCCACCTGTGCAGAATGGGACAGAGTTGATATATCCCAGATCAATATAATGGAGGGTGATTCTTGACAGAGCCAAAGACAAGGGGCTGGTGAAGGCGGAATGTAAAAAGACAAGAAAAGTATCCTCCTACTTTTTTCTATTCCACTGGTTATTAAACTAGTATTTTCCTAGAATGTCAATTATGAGCTTTTAAATTTCCAAAATCCACAGTTAATCACTCCTGTAAAAAGCTGTGTTAGCAGCTGGCCCTTTTCTAACTTTATGGTCTATGAAATAAGAAATGAAATCAAGAATAAGAAAGGTGGTAAAATTTTATGAATGCTTTTTAATACTATTTCTGGATAAAGTTAGTATAAAGCACAGTTTTGTAGTCAAAACTATAATATATCAAATAGCTATCATGAATACAATTTATTTGACAGAATTCTATCAATATATTTTTAATATTCTTCAGCAACAATACCAAACAGCTCATCCTTGCACCCTAGTATTCTATCAATAGCAGGCAAGCTTCTCTAAGTATAGTACTACCAAATTCAATTTAAGAAATGTTCATAATATAGCCTCCCCCTTTTTTTAATTTTGGAGGAATCACTCACTCAGGTTTGGAGAGCATTTTTTCCAAGTTGAATTCTTTGAGGTATTTTATGATGGCAGCCAAAGAGCAAATCACAGGCTTCTCTAAGTTAACAATGCCAGAAATAATTTGAGAACCTAGAAAACAGAATATATTAACTTGTTATTAAAAAATTTTTTTTAATTAATCAAATTTAAAAATGTAATAAATAGAATCATTAACTTATTACCATTATGAAACACAAATTTTAAGTAAAACTTTATGGTTATTGAAATAATAATTTAGACAATATCTCCTAAAATTGACCTTTGGAAAAATGTAAATCATTACTAATACCCAGGGCATGGGAAAAAAGGGCATTTTTCTGATGGTGGAATGAACCTTTTTTGGAGAACAGGGTATTTTTTCAAAACGTAAAATGTCCATCCCCTTTGCCTAGAAATACTCCAAACTGCATGTCGTGGATGTGTGTACAAGGAGGTGACTTGAAAAATCTTTTGGAGTATTAAAAAAACTAGAGGCCACCTAAATCAACATTAACAGTATAGTACTTAAGTAAAGTTTGGTAAATCCTGGTTATTATGTACCAACTAAACGGAATGACTTCCAGTTATCTGCACTGATATGGAAGGCCACCTATAACATGTTGCTAAGTGGGGGGAAAAAGTTGTCTGATCATTTTCATGTCTCACCACAAACACTGCAACAGCTTTCCATCTGCTCTCACTGCTTCATCCTTGCACCTACAGGGTATTCTTAACAGAGCAGCCAGAAGAATTCTTTTTAAAATGTATATCAGATCATTAGACTATTTTGCCCCAAAGTCCTCCAACATCCCCCAACTCATTGAGAGTAGAAGCCAAAGTCCTTACAGTGACCCTACACAATCTGCCTGCCATTTCTTCTTTATTTCTGAGCTCACCTCCTAATGTTCTCCCCATCAGTTACTCTGTTCCAGCACACAGACTACTTGCTATTCCTTAAACATGCCAAGCACCCTCCCACCTTAAGATATTTTGTGCTTACTGTTGTCTCTGCTTGAAATACTGTTTCTTCACATGTCTATGTGGCTTTTTCCCTTAACTCCTTCAGTCTCTATTCAAATCTTCGTTCAAGTGCCGTTTCTCAATGAGGCCTTTCTTTACCATCCTATTTAAAAGTTCAACCCACTCCCCTGCCTTATTTTTTTCATAGCATATATCACCTTCTAACACACTAGTTTACTTTATTGTCCATCTCTCACCATTAGAATGTAAACTCCAAAAGAGCAGGAATTTTTGTTTGTTTTATTCCTTATTGTATGCCCAATGCCTCACATATAAAATAGGCATTCAAAAAAATTAGCTCAACGAATAAATCCCAGCTATGTTAAACAAACACAGAGAACTATGTGTGTACGTTTATGTGTGGATGTGTGGATTTTTACACAAGGATATATGCCAAATTTTAATGATAATCCCTCCGACATACAAGCGGCAAGGGCAGAGGACAAGTTTGAGGGCAGGCACTTTACTTTTTTCTTTATATACGACTATGTTGTTTGACTTTCTTGCAATAAGCATTAATTACTTTTAAAAGTAAATATATATATATATATTACAAGATGTTCTCTACAAATCAGTAATATAAAACATCTTACGAATTTTAACTACAGGTGTTTATAAAACCAGAGTGTAAATGAAGTGCTAACAACACCTTTCCGTTCCACTGAGAATTTTATTTTCTTTTAACTTTCTAGCTTTGTTCCCCAGCAAATGTGATTAAGATGGTGTATCAATGTGTTAGAAGTAGCACTGCCTGTGGTAAAAATGACCAAATATCAATCAGTACATTATATCTGGACTGAGAAGAATTATAAATACCTGACCTCAGAGTTTTGGCCTTCTCTTAGTGCACTGACTTTTGTAACCGGGCATGTCTTCTGTAGAGATTGCAGCAAGAAATACGGTCTCCTCAAGGGCATGGAGCTTCTAAGCCAGGGTGCCGCTTATGCTCACTTGATGTGAGTCTCCTTCCTTCATACACTCTCCAGGGCACTGCCACAAAGACTGCTGTGAGGACTATCCCACTAAGGGGAACACATGCTCCACCTGCAAGGTGTGTTTTCTGGCCCATATCTTTTAAGTAAATCTGATACCACGAATGGGTCATCGTAGTCTTGGGATTTAATCAGGTCTTTAGCTGAACATAAGATGACCCCTTGGTAATACTGAATACTGGTGTTAGAAGTGGGATACACTTGGTTGGGCACCGTGGCTCATGCCTGTAATCCCAGCAACTTTGGCAGGCTGAGGTGGGAGGATCGCTTGAGCCCAGGAGTTCAAGACCAGCCTAGGGAACATGACAAAACCCCACCTCTATAAAAAATACAAAAATTAGCTGGGTGTGGTAGTGTATGCCTGTAGTCCCAGCTACTTGGGAGGCTGAGGTGGGAGGATTGCTTGAGTCCAAGAGGCAGAGGTTGCAGTGGGCTAAGATCACGCCACTGCACTCCAGCTGGGGTGACAGAGTGAGACCTTATTGAAAAAAATAAAAAGAAGTAGGATACATGCTCAGACACTTGATTCAATTTGACGAAGCCATCATGAAATTAAGAGACATGCTAACAAGACACTGATGCCTAGATGCAAGGAAATGCTAACCAGACACTGATGCTTAAATGGAGCAGTGACAGGGAGCTGATGATGAACGCTCTCTAGCATGTGACAGGGATAAATTTCCTCCATATGAGGTCTGATGAAGACCAGAGTGAAGCCAAGTTTATGCCAAGGGGGAAAATGTCTATTCACCTCACCATCCACAAAATGGACCCCAACATAAGCTGGACTGGCAGGAATGTGAGGCACAAATGAAAGTAAGCATTAATGCCTGATTGTGGACATGTGAATTAGACAAATAATGATTACCTAACATATTTCAACCCTGTCACTAACATTCTGGTGTTTTAATTTTGGCAACCAACATTTCAAAATGCTAGTCTTCATCAGAATATTTATCATCCAAACAGTCTACAAAATACAAAGATATTAATGAGCCATCTTTAAAGATAAGCAAAAAGGAAAGATGGTCAAAAACTCCTTCTACTCTAATGAATATGTCAAAACCATCAAGTTACTAGCTGGTCATAATTTTTTAAAAAGCTGCAATGGTTCTTTTTGTTTTTAGGAGACAGGGTCTCACTCCAGGCTGGACTACAATGGTGTGATAATAGCTCACTGCAGCCTCAAACTCCTGGGCTCAGGTGATCCTCCCCTGCCTCAGCCTAACCAGTAGCTGGGACTGCAGTGCAATAGTGTTTCTGATGAGCACAACAACAGTGAGATCTTCTTCTCCGACATATTTATAGTAACTACCTAGACATCATTAAATTGAGAATCATACTCACGCCTTTATCCAAATTTCCAATCAGTTCAACTTCAGGACCTACAGGGAAAATATTTACCTTTAATGTCAACTGTGTCTTTTGCATAAAACTCTGTAACTGCCTGGAAAGCATGGCTGTATTCAAAATAAATGTTATCCATCCTTTCAACTCGAATTCTGTCATCCTGCACACTGAAAGAAAAAAGGAAAATTTCAAAGGTAACTTATCTATTATCATGAAATGCTGGTATTTAGGTCTTGGAAAAAAGATATTTATTCCTTATTCTTTCCCAAGTTGAAGAAAGAAAGAGAAAGAAAGAGCTAAAGTTTCTCTGCCAAAAAGCTCTATTTCATAAAATATTAAAATGAATACTTTTTATTAACTGCTATTTTGTATCACCTAGCACGTTGTGAGTTCTTTATCATTATTTAAAAAGAAAAACTCATTGAAATTAGGGTCCATTATGTTACTAAATATGAAGGGAGAAAAACTGAAAAGCATCATTTCGATTTGATTACGTTATTTGTTTAAATACTCTAGCAACAGAATACAGCACTGAGTAACTCTTTCTTTGAGGGACTTTCTGCTAAATCTGTTTCTATCACAGTCTCCAGTCAAATATAGTAAATTAGGTTAACTCTCACTCTTTAAAGTGATTCTACAGTCCTTCTAAAAATATGTATAAAAATTTGCCTGAGTACATAAACAAAATCATATCATGCTGGGTACTGCATTTTTGTTTCCTATTTTTCTTGACTCCCTAATTCCTTCCTCCTTCTCTTCTTTACCACCTCACTCCCATGACTGTTATCTCTCATGTTAACAGCCTAGAATGAATCTCTCTATATTTTTTCATGTTCATATTTTGGTCACACACAAGCATATCTAATATATGCTCATTATATATTATGTTATTATAAAACTGAGATGATTTTATAAACATATTTCTGTGTCCTGTTCTCTTCACTTAATAATTCTTAAAAGTCCCTCCATAAAAATGACCTAGCTAAAACTCCTTCTTTTTAATGGCTGAAAAATATTTCATAGTATATAGATGCCACAATTTCTTCAACTATTTCTTTGTTGTTTGATATTCATTTGGTGTTAATGTTTTGTCACATGTTGCTTTAAAACATTTTTATTTAAAAATATAAAACTTTAGTTACAGCTGTAGTCTGCACATATCCCTCCCTAATCACATCCCTCTATGATTTCCAGAAGGAAACGCTGGCTAGGCACAGTGGCTCAACACCTGTAATCCCAGCACTTTGGGAGGCCAAGGCAAGAGGACTGCTTGACCTCAGGAATTTAAGACCAGCCTGGGCAACATGGCTCTCTCTACAAAAAACACAAAAATCAGCCAGGCATGGTAGCACATGCCTATAGTCCCAGCTACCTGGAAGGCTGACATGGGAGGATCACTCGAGCCTGGGGAGTCAAGGCTGCAGTGAGCTGTGATCACACCACTGCACTCCAGCCTGGGTAAGAGTGAAACTCTGCCTCAAATTTTTTTTAAAAATTAATAAAAGAAAAGAAGCAAATATTATCTTGAATGTGATGTATATTACCATGTATGTTTTCATTTTTTATAAAAAACTGTATCATTTCATGCTTTTCATTTTGTATGAGTGGTACTTTATCTTAACCATACAAATTGATTCTATACTCAATGTTACACTATTTCTAAGATTTATACATGAAGATATATGTACTTTTTAAATTTTAACTGCAGTTAAGTATTTTATTATTATATTTTCTAATAAATTTAAGATCTGCTTTCTGAATTTATTCACCAGAATTTATCTTTGTGGATAGTGTGAAGTTACAAATACAACTACGTTTTCCATATAACTAATGATCAAAGCAGCAATTAGAGAGCATTCCATATGTCTCTGCTGATTTATAATGTTACTTTCACTGCATATTGCACTTCTACATATGTCTTTGGCTTCTCCATGCTGTTCCACTGATCTTTTTGTCTATCTCTGAATCAGGACCACGGTCTCTTAATTTCCAGGGCTTGGCATCTATAGGTAAAGTGGCAAGGCCCCTACCTTGCTCTTCAAGATTGTCTTGGCTACTCCTGGACCTTTGATTTTCTTTGTAAATTTTAGGTTCACTTACATTCTGTCTTCACAAGAAACTTATTGTGATTATTTTATTTTATTTTACTTATTTATTTATTTAATTTATTTTTAGATAGAGTTTCACTCTGTTGCCTAGGCTGGAGTGCAGTGGTAATGGTACGATCAGGACTTACTGCGGCATCATCGACTTCCCAGGGTGTAGCAATCCTCCCTCATCAGCCCCAAGGAGCTAGGACTACAGGTATGTATTACCATGCCCAGCTAATTTTTTTCTATTTTTAGTAGATACGGGGTTTCGCCATGTTGCTCAGGCTGCTGTCAAACTCCTGGACTCAAGCGGTCTGCTTACCTTGGCCTCCCAAAGTGCTAGGATTATGGGCATTAGCCATTGCACCCAGCCCTTATTGGTAGTTTGATTCGATATGTAATGAATTAATTTAGAGAGAAATAACATCTTAGAGATATCACATTATCAAAGCTGGTATATTCCTCTATTCATGTCTATTATATCCAACAGTAATGTTCTGTAATTTTCTCCATGAAGGTTTTATATAGCTTTGGTTGTGCTCACTCTTAGATATGTACACATACCTCTCTCTTGTCTTTATCTGAAACAGAAACAGGTGTTGGGAGGGGCTTAGCATCAGGGGACTCTACTGCACATTAAAGTTAAAGAACCACTGACCTATACAAATAAAAGACTGGTGCTATAATGAAAATTAATAGATGATAGGAAAGAGTATTTACAAAGAGTATTCCCAAAGCAAAGGGTATTTCCTTTGGAAGCTTATCTTATGTATATTGATGTAGGTACATCTAATGATCCAAGTACATAAAAAGTGGTCTGTAAAGTAAAGCTATACTATAAACAACTGAGTTAAGATAATTTAGAAAGTTTCTCAATACTTTTTTCTTTGGCTCCCTATGCAGAACACTTTCTTGGTCTCTACAGAAAACCGAAAAAAGACTTGAAACCATCCCCAGCACCAAAATAAAGCAAGCTTTTTTCTATTTTTATGATTTTCCTTCCTGAGCAAGGAGATCGTATGAGTTGATTTAAAAGTTCAATTACAATGGCTTGTAATAAATAAACAATAGTGAAACTTTATTACCTATTTTGCTTAACAACTAGGTTAAAATTCAGAAAGAAGGATTTATGACAGAAAATCTATAGTTTATATATTTGTTTTTACTTCACAAAAACAGTTAAACAAATTCTCATGGGCATATGCCACATATCAATCACTCTTTCTTAGTTTACAATCTAAGACAACAGACAATAATGTGGTAGACATATGTAAAAGATACAGAAAATACATAAACACAAATGGCTATACCCCATCACAAAAGCAGAACACTCCCTCCCTCAACATTATGAAAAGTAGAAATAAATGTATCATTTTATCAATGTTACACATATTTGTAATTTTTTGGTATTTTTCTTGATATAATATTTTACTGAAATAATTGTTTTTTGTTATATTCAAGCAGTTTTTCTCTCCCTAAATCCTGCCATAAAAACAGAGAATTTAATAACCAAACTAAAACCCACAGATAACATGTACTACATTATGACTGCATCTCAAGATATTAAGAACCCTGAAATGCAAGGAGGTGGGATGAACAGTAAGACACAAATGCTATCAGCAACCATGTGAGAAGCAGCAGACAGAAGCAACAGAACTCTAACAATCGGAAAATAGGAACAACACAAAACAGCAACCAGGTACTAGCTGGAAAGTATAGCAGGATATTTTGAGGAGCTGAAATTGGGAGTGCAGGTTATACATTTGATAATAGTGACTACAAGGAGTCCACAGGAAGGCCTGAAGGGGCTTGAGAACACTAGGCCCTATGAACTCACAAAACCAATGGTGCAAAGCACTTTTTTAGGACAAATCTTACACTGAGGAAAAACTCCTATGAACAGAATCTAAAAAGAGGAGAAAAGGGATAACAGGGTAATTGTTAAAAAGACAAAAGTACTACAGAACAGAGCCAGGAGAAAATGAGCTGTCACATTTGCAAATACTGAACAGTATAGTATATAGCAAAACGAATGAATCGCAAAAATATCGTATTTTGCGAAAGAAATCAAGCCAAAAAATGTTAATATATACTGTAAAATATCCTGTATTTGAAATTCTGTAAAAGGTAAAACATACTGGTGGAAAATTAATAATTGCCTAGGGCCAGATGTGAAGGGAGGGAACCAACTGCAAAAGCACATGAGAAAGTTTGAGGGTAAAAGTATTCTTCCACATCTTGACTGTGATAGTGGTTACAAAATTGTGTAAAACTACCACTTACACTTACAGTTGTGTAAACTCTACACTTAAAAATGAATGGTTTATAAATAATACTTTGAGTTAAAAACCACTACCAGAACTCTGAAGTCAGAAAAGCTATTTTGAACCCACGCCTCTTCTAAAAGTTTGGGAAAATGAATTTGCATAAAAATGAGTAATAGAAAAGGACCAAACTCAAATCCTGTACAAAGTTATAATAAGAAATAAGAGAATAAGCACAATAACATCTCTACAGACAACAGAATGTTAGACATCTCCATAAAACATGAAAACCCTAACAAGTTAAAAAAATTATTAAGAAAACAAATTGGACTTAGAAAAACTCAGAAATGAATGGGCAGAACTCAGGAATTAGAGACAAAAGAAAAACTTCTCAGAACGAAGGATACACTAGAAGGAACACAACTGAATAAATACTACAGATAATAAAGATAAGAAGCAGGAAATGAAAGGGGGAAATTTTTTCAAAGTCAAAAAGAAATGAAAAAGGAGATCTGAAAGATTGGAAGAAAGTAACAAATAGAAAAGGCTGGCAAAGAAGATCTAAAACGTATATAAAAGGTGCTCCCAAGGTACAAACTTGGCAAAGAGGGCAAAGCAAAGAAATAGAAAAATAACTTGACACTATATATTTAAAAAGCACATCACATACCCGGGGAAATCAACCCATAATGACCACCACAATAAGAAATCTAGTAAAATTATTTCCAGCCAAAATGACAAGTTGTTTATAAAAGAAAGAAAAACAGAGTTGCCAAACTTTAACAGCAATGTTTTATGCTACAGACAATAGAGTAACATCTTTAAGATACTCAAAGAAATAAACTGTAAGTCAAGAATTTTACGCTTAGCCAATCTTCCATGTATAAATGCCACAGACGGCTATAACCAAAGTATGGTCACCAGACCAGTAGCATCACCACCACCTGGGGACTTGTTAGAAACACAGATTCTCAGGCCCCATCCCACATGTACTGAGCCAGAGAATCTGCCGGTGAGGCCCAGTACTCGGTGCTTTAACAAGCCTGCCAGGTAATTCTGATGCACACTAAGTTGTAAGAACAACTATGCTACAGAATAAATTTCAGACACCCAAAATGACTAGAAAGACATGGATACAAGAATTGACGGTGAGCATATACTACATATTTGCTTGGAGAACTAAGACTCAATGGAGACTATAAGAAAGACGGTATAGTACCTAATGGCTATATGCCCTGACGATGCAGATATATTACAACCCTGAAATAAATGGGGAAGAAATGGAAGACCAAAAGGAACGGCATTTTATAATATACAATTTTAATAATATAGATTCAGTAATGTGAGATAAAGCAAATTAAATACCTGATATTTGAAATGAGAAAATTAGAGTACTTACATAAGAACCAGGCTTGTCAACATGGTTGGGAAAAGGAGATATAGATGTCAGACTGTAAAAGTTAAATAAAAACTCTTCAGTCCTGAATTTGAATTAGAAGTTTTTTTTTTTTTTTTTTTTTTTTTGAGACGGAGTCTCGCTCTGTCGCCCAGGCTGGAGTGCAGTGGCCGGACCTCAGCTCACTGCAAGCTCTGCCTCCCGGGTTTATGCCATTCTCCTGCCTCAGCCTCCCGAGTAGCTGGGACTACAGGCGCCCGCCACCTCGCCCAGCTAGTTTTTTTTTGTATTTTTTAGTAGAGACGGGGTTTCATCTTGTTAGCCAGGATGGTCTCGATCTCCTGACCTCGTGATCCGCCCGTCTCTGCCTCCCAAAGTGCTGGGATTACAGGCTTGAGCCACCGTGCCCGGCCTAGAAGTATTTTTTAATGAGTTCTTAATATAATCTGACCTATCCAATAAATAGACTCCCTAGTTGCACAGGCTGTGGTTTAGAAATACCATTTCCTGGCCAGGCTGGGCGCAGTGGTATAGCTCTGAAACAAAAGTCTATTTGGGCCAGACCTGGTGGTTCACACCTGTAATCCCAGCACTTTGGGAGGCTGAGGTGTGCAGATCACGAGGACAAGAGATCGAGACCTTCCTGGCCAACATGGTGAAACCCCGTCTCTACTAAAAATATAAAAATTAGCTGGGTGTGGTGTCACGTGCCTGTAGTCCCAGCTATTCAGGCAGATGAGGCAGGAGAATTGCTTCAACCTGGGAGGTGGGAAGTTGCACTGAGCCAAGATGGCACCACTGCACTCCAGCCTGGTGACACAGTAAGACTCCATCTCAAAAAAAAAAAAAAAAAAAAAAAGAAAGAAAAGAAAAAGAAATACAATTTCCTACTAAAAGAAACTAGGGAGGGATTACTGGAGAAATGACTAACTCCAGGTCTGGGACTGAAAATGTTTAAGATGAGCCTAGACTATCTTGTTACACCAAAAAGCAAAAAAGCTACCAAAGATTACTAGCATCATGGCAAAATGGCACAGAAGTCAACTTGAAGAGACTCTCTTTGCCCAGTAACGGGCCATTTTGAGCACTGGGAAGAATAACAACTGCAATGAAGCCAAAACACATTAGATATGTTTAAACCCTTGGGTTCATAATGACACTTTAAAAAGCAAGACTGGCCGGGCGCGGTGGTTCAAGCCTGTAATCCCAGCACTTTGGGAGGCTGAGACGGGCGGATCACGAGGTCAGGAGATCGAGACCATCCTGGCTAATACGGTGAAACCCTGTCTCTACTTAAAAATACAAAAAACTAGCCGGGCGACGAGGTGGGCGCCTGTAGTCCCAGCTACTCGGGAGGCTGAGGCAGGAGAATGGCGTAAACCCGGGAGGCGGAGCTTGCAGTGAGCTGAGATCCGGCCACTGCACTCCAGCCTGGGTGGCAGAGCAAGACTCCGTCTCAAAAAAAAAAAAAAAAAAAAAGCAAGACTTGTTCGTCACTACTGAGTATCAATGACTACTCAATTCACAAGAAGAGAGATAATTATATGCCTCCTAATGAAAAAATAGAATCTATGAAGTTCTCTTCCTCTTCCATGAAAAAAAAAATCCTGAATTTTACTAAGCCTCTCAATTCAACTACCAATTTACAGAAAATACAGAGTAATATTTTAAAGTCTATGGAGATGTAATCAGCAAAATCCAGACTTTGGAAAACTCCACAAGAAAAGCAACTGAGTTTCTTCAAAAAAAGAAAAAAAAAGAAAACCAAAGGAGGTGGTAGGAATAAAAAGAGATGGAGAGGGAACCTGTAGATCAAGAAGCTTTAAAAGGTATTTTAATAAAAAGTCGGGCATAGTGGTATGCACCTGTAGTCCCAGCTACTCAGGGAGCTGAGGAGGGGGATCACTTGAGCCCAGGAGTTCTCAGCTCACCTGCACAACAAAGCAAGACCCTTGTCTCTAAAAATACAAATTTTAAAAATTTTGAAGACATTTAAAAAATAAACTGGCAAAATTAAACCATAAAGATACATACTTGGGTGACAAAACTACAAAGGAAATTAAGAAGGTGATAACAATGACAAATTAAGAAAGTGACAACAATGACAAAGTCATGGTTCCTCTGAGGGCTATGATAGCAAGGAGGCAGAGAGAGCTTCTAGAGTGACTGCCAAAACTCTATATCCTGGACTAGATAGTGGTTTCAGCAGCCTTCTTCTACATCTGTATTACACTGTTTCTTACATTTGTAACATATTTTAATTTTTTCAAATAAAACACAAATGATTCTAATTTTACTGACTTCTCCTAAAATTAAATTACTTCTGAAACTTTTACTTTTTACTTCAACCTAAGAGTCTGTTTGATCTCATAAGCAGCTACCAATGTTCCATCATCAAGCTGAATTTAGAAGTATTTTGATACAGGAAACTCAAACAACTCAATACCAAAAACACAAACAACCAGACTTAAAAATGGGCAAAGGAGCTGAATGAATGACCAATAGATATTAAAAAAAAAAAAAAAAAAAAAAAAAAAGCTCACGTTAATCATCAGGAAAATACAAATCAAATCAAAACCACAATTAGATATTTACCTCACTCCTGTTAGAATGGCTATTGTCACAAAGACAAAAAGTGTCGGTCAGGACACGAAGAGGTGCGAACTCTTACATACTGTTGGTGGGATTGTAAACTAAGATAACTCTTACAGAAAACAGTATGGAGGTTCTTTAAAAACTTAAAATAGACCTACTGGCTGGGCAGGATGGCTCACACCTATAGTCCCAACTACTTGGGAAGCTAAAGCTTGAGGCCAGGAGTTTCAGACTAGCCTAACCAACTAGCCTGTCTCTAAAACAATAATATAAATTAGCTGGGCATGGTGGAGTGCACTTGTAGTCCCAGCTACTCAGGAGGCTGAGGTGGGAAGGATCTCTTGAACCAAGGAGCTCCAGGCTGCAGTGAGCTATGATTATGCCATGGCATTCCAGCCTGGGTGACAAGGCAAGACGCCCTTTCTTAAAAGAAATTTTTATAATAAAAATAGAACTACTAGATGATCCAGCAATCTCACTACTGGATATACATCCAAAGGAAACAAACTCGGTATGTCAAAAAGATATCTGCTTCTCACATTTATTGCAGCACTATTCCCAACAGCCAAGTGATGGATTCAGCCTAAGTGTCCATCAGTGGATGAATGGATAATGAAAATGTGGCAAATGCACACAATGGAATACTATTCAGCTCCCCCAAAAATGAAACCCTGTCTTTGCAGTAAAATGGATGGAACTGAGGTCATTATGTTAGGTAAAATAAGCCAGTCACCAAAAGACGAATGTCACATGTTCTCACTCAACTGTGGGAGCTAAGAAAGTTGATCTCATAGAGGTAGAATAATGGTTACCAGAGCTTTGGGGAGGGAGGTAACAAGAGGCTGGTTAATAGCTACAAACATACAGTTAGATAGAAGGAATAAGTTCTAGTGTTTTATAGCACAGTAGGGTAGGAGTATAGTTATCAATAATTTATCGTATATTTCAAAACAGCTAGAAGATATTAAATGTCTGACATAAAGAAATGTTGTGTCTGAGGTGACAGGTATCCTAAACACCTGATTTTACAATTATATATTGTATACATAAATGAAAATATCACATGTACCCCATAAATATGTATAAATATTATGAATCAAGAATAAATATGTTTAAAAAAAAAAGTTGGCCGGGCGTGGTGGCTCAAGCCTGTAATCCCAGCACTTTGGGAGGCCGAGATGGGCGGATCACGAGGTCAGGAGATCGAGACCATCCTGGCTAACACTGTGAAACCCCGTCTCTACTAAAAAATACAAAAAACTAGCCGGGCGAGGTGGCGGGCGCCTGTAGTCCCAGCTACTCGGAAGGCTGAGGCAGGAGAATGGCGTGAACCCAGGAGGCGGAGCTTGCAGTGAGCTGAGATCCGGCCACTGCACTCCAGCCTGGGCGACAGAGCGAGACTCCGTCTCAAAAAAAAAATAAAATAAAATAAATAAATAAATAAAAGTTTCTCAAAAAAGGTGTTAGCACCAAGGCATGTACACAAATCACAGAGAATGCCTATGCACAAATAACTAAAAGTAGGCTATGAAACTTCCTCGCTATGAGAAAACACACAAAAGAAAATAGAGAAAACGCCAAAAGAGCAAAATATTTCAAAATAAAACATATACAGCAGTCAAAAGAAAAAAAGGTGTTAGACAGGCACAGAGTCTCACACCCGTAATCACAGCTACTCAGGAGGCTGAGGCAGGAGGATCACTTGAGGCCAGGAGTTTGAGACCAGCCTGGCAAAATAGCAAAACCCAATCTCTGCAAAAACAAAAAAGATAGTTGCCAGATACTATCATAAAAGTTAGACACGGGAGAGAAATAAAAAAAAAACTTCCACTTAGAGCACTTCAACAAGTTTTCTTGTAAGTTAAGAATCGACCTTTAGAACAAATAAATCATAAAGAGGAATTTCTCTAAATGAAAGTTTACTGAGGAATGTTCTATTTAATAAAGAAATAAATACAAAGCAGTTGAAAGATATGTGTGGGGTGGGGAAAACTGGCATTTTTCATTAGTCAACACAATTCTGAAATACAGTCTACATAACACTTTTAAACATTCACAGGCATTTCTACCAGCCACTCTTATGGCTCATAGTGAATGACAGAATGATCACTTTTAAAAATGCTTAGCAGACATTTACGGAGTGCTTACTGCACGTTACCCCTCAAGCCCTTGCACCACACTGCTGTCAGAGAGAGCACTAAAGATGAAGACACTGCACTTGCCCTCTGACTCCTTCAATAGCTCCCCATTCCTGTGATGAGGAAAAGTGCTTCCATGTATGATATGGTTGGGATTTGTGTCCCTGCCCAAATCTCGTATCAAATTGTAATCCCCAGCGCTGGAGCAGGGACCTGGTGGGAGGCGACTGGATCATGGGAGTGAACTTCCCCCTTGCTCTTCTTGTGACAGTGAGTTCTCATGAGATTTGCTTGTTTGAAAGTGTGTGGCAACTCCCCCTCTCTCTTCCTCTTGCTCCAGTCATGTAGGACTTGCCTGCTTCCCCTTCACCTTCTGCCATGATTGTAAGTTTCCTGAGGCCTCCCTAGCCACGATTCCTGTACAGTCTGTGGAACTCTGAACCAATTAAACCTCTTTTCTTTATAAATTACCCAGTCTCTGGTAGTTCTTTATAGCAGCACACGAACAAACTAATACAACAGAGCACATTTAAAATTATCTAACAAAATGAACACCACCCGCTGCCCACCACTGTCATAGAGCTTACTTTCTAGTAGGGTTAAGCAGAAAATAATAAAGAAAAATAATAATAATGTTAAAAAGTAATTTTTTATGGTGATCTGACCCCCTCACCTCCCTCCTGTCTCCATTCAAAAGTCGTCATATCAGTGAAACCTTCCCCAATCACCTTGTGTGAAATGACTGCTCACTACAATCCATGAGGATGGGGACTTTTGTCAGTGTTATTTCTGCTGTATTCAATGCCTGGAACAGTGCCTGGCATAAAACAGGTACTCAACCTAGAGAGTATTGCTCAATAAAGGAATGAATGAGTACAAGCTCCAGAACTACAGCTCTCCTTGCTGTGGGCGGCATTATTCCCATTTTAAAAATGAGTAAACTGAGCTTGAGACATTAAGTACAACATCCAAAGTCATGAAGAGATAACAGATTAATAGATATTCAAATCAAGAGTAGCTAGCTCCAAAGGCTTTATCTGTTCTACTACAAGCCTAGACAGGCATAAGCTGACTCGGGAAGAAACCGAAGAGGGAGGAGATTCTCCCATCCGTGGTGCTGAAGAAGGATTTTTCTACCTTAATCCACTAGGGAGAGAGTATCAGACTAACTACTGCAAAGTTCTTATCAATCTTTATCTTCCTGTAGACTTCCTTAATACCTGGATTTTTAGAAGTCTGCAATAAAGTTATTTAACAACTCAAAAAGGCGTGACCTTACATGAGCTCCACAATGTTTTTAGACAAGTTCCTAGAGTGAACACAAGAGGCAGCTGGTTACTCAATTACAGTTCTAATTAAAATTTTGTTTGATAAGCAGATAAGGATTTAGAAACCCATTAAGTTTGATAAAAATGGACTTGTCACTTATCCTTGAGGCTTTCCTGGAAGTGTTACAAGAATGTTAAATTCATCGTTCTGCAATCTGTATATTAAACCATCTTCACACAAGTATTTTTTCAAACTGGATGAAGTTATAAAATCTCCTATCTCTATTTTCCTAGATTTCTTAATTAAAGAACATTATGGTAAATTCAAATCACTGTATCTCTGAAACAAAAGTCTATTTGGGCCAGAGGTGATGGCTCACGCCTGTAATCTCAGCCCTTTGGGAGGCTGAGGCGGGCGGATCGCCTGAGGTCAGGAGTTCCAGACCAGCCTGGCCAACATGGTGAAACCCTGTCTCTACTAAAAATACAAAAATTAGCCAAGTGTGGTGGTGGGCACCTGTAATCCCAGCTACCTGGAAGGCTGAGGCAGGAGAATCGCTTGAACCTGGAAGGTGGAGGTTACAGTGAGCCAAGATTGCACCACCACACTCTAGCCTGGGCAACAGAGTGTGACTCCTTCTCAAAGAAAAGAAAAAAAAAAAGTCTATTTGAAATCCTGCAATTCTGCACACACGCAAAACATCCTACCAGAATTCTGTCAAACAGATTTTACGAAAATTTCTACTTTAACCTTTTCATATGTAACATGCCTCTCTGTTGCTGAAGGTATGTTTTTGAAAAATTAAAGGGTAATAAACCTTACAGAACTGTCAGTCTTGATTTCCTCAAACTGCAGTCTGTGGGACACCGGCATCAGAATCACCTGCAAAGCACACTGGAAGCACAGATTCCAACTCCAAAGGTGCAAAATCTGAATTCAGCAGGAAGTTAGAGGAGAGCGAGCATTTTCAACAGGTTTCCCGGGGTAAGTCACAGGCAAACTGCAGAATGAGAACAGCAGGCAACAAGAACAATACCAGTAGCCACCACAGGACTGGAGTAAAAATGGATGGAAATCTGCTCCAAAGACATGTATCCAATGGTAGTCTATGATTCAGCTGCTTTAGTAGAGGTGGACAGTAAATACCATTGCATCAAAAAAATTAAGTTATCTATGATTATATAATTGACCCAGGTCTAAAAAATTATAAAACCACACTCCCTTGACCACTCGCTACAGAGGCTATTTGTGCTGTGGGGCTGAAGACTCCTGAATGGAGAGGAGCCTGAACAGAAGATGTGCTCCTCCCAGGGTGGCAACTTCCCTTCTGCCCTTGTTGGTGGGACTAACAACAGGACAGTCATCTTGGTCTCTCAGTCATCACACAGGGCATGCCAAGCTAGACTGTTTTAAATTAAAGCTTCTAATTAAAAAAAAAAAAATCCTTTTCACACGTAACATGGCTCTCTGTTGCCTACTATATTGCTTTTGAAAAATTAGATGCTCTCTCGGCAAGTGTTGAGCCCACATTAAAACAAGGGAACTTCAGAACCAATAATATCTTTTAACGTCTACCTGGAAATAAAACTGGTGACTCTCTGGCATCATATAACAGACCACCAACAGAGATTCTGAACTAATGTTCCACTGTGAACAAACAAATGTCAGCTTACCAATTTCATGATCTATACTGACTTCAGAAACTCATAGACAAAAAGAGCCTTGTTAAAGGCAGATAATATCCTCTGGGAAAACTCACAAGGCTTCCTCTGACAGTGAACTCATTGGTAATAATAACACTGATGAGTTCCAAGCTGAGTAATTCATTCTCTCCTCTGAAGACAGAATGAAACAGGGTTCTTGACTGAGTAGGACAGACAAGGTAACCTGGCTTTAATGTCTCCAAATTAGACTTACTATGAAACTCATTAATTTTATCAGTACTCACAGTAGGGAACAATCACCACTTTCTTAGAAGACTAAGGGCATTATTTGAAATTATAATTCTAAAACCAACCACTAGAACAAAACCAAACAAAAAAAAAATCCAAAGAAAACAGATCACATCGTGAAAGATTTAGAAGATATAAAAATAGAAAGTATAACACAAAATAATATAGATAAACTAATATCAAATGTATCTGACATATTAAAAGGCTAAATTCACCTATTAGAAGAAAATTAAATTATTAAGATTGGATCACAGAGGAAAAAAAAAAAAACCAAAAATTCTATGCTACAAACAGGATTGTAACTCAAAGTAATTCAGAAAGGTTACAACTTTAAAAGACGGCTGAAAAACAACTGCCTAGAGGTATATGTTAGGTAAATACAAATAAAAAGAAAGTATTAGATCAAATCTTATCAGGAAAAATAAAATTCAGAACAAAAACCATTAAAACAGGACAAAGACAGGTATTTTTATAATAGTAAAAGGGACAGGATGGAAGAAACTCTTTACCCCATAACCTTTTTAAAATACTTTTCATTTTTTGAACTAAAATATACAACTTATTAAAAAAATAAAATGGCATATTAGAAAAGAGAAAAAAGAGAAAAAAATGGATTACAGGATTTATGCAGGAGCTCCCAGAAGGAGATGCTGTTCTTCTCCCTGGACTAGAACCCTGCAGGCTGGGAGTCCGGACACAGTGCCGGAGCATCCCGCCACCTTGTGGAACACCAGGAGGCAGCCAACACAGGAGGAGAGGAAAGAGCAGAGCCCCTACATCCAGCCAAGCCAGATTCTAGCCACGCCCGATTCCAGCCTGCCCTCAAGCTTTTCACTTATGAGCCAACAGCTTCATTTTCAACTAAAAATTTTTTCAAGAAAAACTCATTAGAAAGTGTAGTGCTGGCCAGGCGTGGTGGCTCACACCTGTAATCCCAACATGTGGGAGGCCGAGACAGGCAGATCACTTGAGGTCAGGAGTTCAAGACCAGCCTGGCCAATAGGGTGAAACTCTGTCTCTACTAAAAATACAACAATAGCTGGGTATGGTGGTGCAGGCCTGTAGTCCCAGCCACTCAGGAGGCTAAGGCAGGAGAATCACTTGAACCCAGGAGGCGGAGGTTGCAGTGAGCTGAGATCACACCACTGGGCTCCAGCCCGGGCAACAGAATGAGACTCCATGTCAAAAAAAAAAGAAAAGAAAAGAAAAGAAAATGTAGTATTTTCAAAAAGGGGTCTCCTGCTGTCCAGAGAAGGAAAGAGAGACATAATCGCATAGCTTCTTAGGATGGCAGCCCCTACTGAAGTCCACATGGCCCAATAGTGAACCAAGGTGAGAAAGACCCAGTTTGACAGTTAGCTGGTGAGTCCTCTTCAGAACAAGCCAACAAGGAGACACAGCACCTGTGAGAGGTTCTGGAGGCCTGAAAAATCCCTCCTTACCAACAGAGGTGAAAGGGCCTTAGCCAAGTTACCACAACGGATTGAAAACTAAAAGCAGATTTAGGGCCCAGGCTTCTTCAGGCTTAAAGAGGCCTGAGGTGAAGAAACACACCAGGACCTATCCGCAAAGGAGAGGCCTGTTTGGGAGCAAGGGAGGATTGAGAATTTCCCCACTATGGAACTCCATGGGGCCTCAGACTCCAGGCTAGCACAGTGGGAGTTGGGCTGTTCAAAAGGCTGAGAGAGACAGGAGGTATTATCATAAGGCAGGAAGTCTAAACTGGGTAAACTCGTGTTGTTCTAAAATTTTTTTCTAGTTTTTTCTATACTTTTGATTATACCTTTGCTTCTTTTGTAATGGTTGGTTTTGGTTTTGTTGTTTTTAAAGGTAAAACTCTACCAAAAAAAATTGTAGTCTGTCTTGGCAAACCTGAAGGGAAAGTACCTCTGTCTGCAATGAGGTTAAAAACGCTAAGAGGATCAGCGACCAACTGGGAAACCAAAGGAAAGGGGAATACTTGAAGGGGGAGGGAATGGCAGAGAGGTCAAGGGCTGAGAGAAGACACTCATTTCTGCCTGTTGTCATCATCGTCCAGCTCTTGGTCCTTGATCCTAGAAATCTTTTCTAAGGACAGAATTCTTTAGTAACAATATTTTAAAACCCCCATCCTTTCTTAATCTTTCAGCCCCTCACAATTCCAAGTCTTTTTACCACCAATCCACACATACTATACCCCAGACCTATGCACATATTCTCAGTTAACAAGTGGGCCAAGGCTCACCTCCTCTAAGACGCTTTCCCAGAAGAATAACCACATGTGAGGACAACCCATGCTTTCTGCTGGACACCAGGGCTGTGGTTTGTAAAGAAATACCTTCATAAATAAAGCTGCTTTGTTTTAAACACAGATGCTTTGTCAGAAACTTTACCACCAGAGAGAAATTCAGACTGTAATATGCATTATAAGGGAAAGAAATTTCATAAAACATTAGCCAAAATAATTTTAATTGTGCTATAAAATATTACGCCTTTTGCAGTCAAAAGCAGAGGTGAAGGAAGGGAATAGCTGCCCCCTCGTGTGTTTTTCCTGAGAGGCTGTAAGACAGTGTGTGCTTTAGAGCCAGGAAGTCTGTATCAAATTCCAGTTTTGCCACTTAGTAATTGTATAACCTAGACAAGCAACTTAACATCTCTGAGCCTCAGTCTTCTCATCTATAAAATCTGTAGTAAAATAATAGCAGCATCCTCACAAGGGTGTTTATGAGGATTAAGTCAGTCAACAAACATAAAGCCTTTAAAACAGTATCTAATACACAGGGTTATATTACTACTGTTGGTTAAGAATCAGAGATAGATAGCAGGAGTCATGTGCTCAAAGGAAAAGAAGGGGGAGAGCTTTAGAATAGATGTAATTGGGTAAGAGAGGCACAAAGTCAAAAAGCTACCAGCATTAAGGAATATTTTCAGTAGCCACAAATTTTGCCTCTAATAGCACCTTTTTCACTCCAGGAGAACAGAAGATAAAGGATAGGAAAAGCTACTAATGTGTGATTTCAGAAACAACTGCCACTGCCCAAAATACCACCTCATCTACCTCTGATACCTGAAATACCTTTAAAAGCATTTCATTTCACAAGAAGAAAGAAAAGAACTTCTTGAAGATCATTTAAATTACAGTCCTCAAATATGAGAAAACCAAAGGTACAGAAAGGCTTATCTATACTGAAGTTATTATTAAACATAATAAAAATTAACAAAAGTTGCTAAAAACTCTTAGAATTGATTACTTAAGATTGTACCAGCTGTGCAGTATTTATGAGCTTTACCAAATGCTCCACAAATTCCATTAGCTCAGGGTACACACACACACACACACACACACACCCCTATTTTATATTCATCGCTAATGGGGATCTACTAGGAAGAAGCTGACATGGTAGATTTCTAGAGCTCCCATCCCACCCTTTATTTCTAATATGTGATAAATATAATAACTTCTGCAAAAAAAGAAAAAGAGGGTCCAGTGTCACGGCTCACACCTGTAATCCCAGCACTCTGGGAGGCCAAGGAGGGTGGATCAGTTGAAGTCAGGAGTTTGAGACCAGCCTGGCCAACATGGTGAAACCCTGTCTCTACTAAAAATACAAAAATTAGCCAGACGTGGTGGTGGGCGCCTGTAATCCCAGCTATTCAAGAGGGTGAGGCAAGAAAATTGCTTGAACCCGGGAGGTGGAGGTTGCAGTAAACCAAGATCCTGCCACCGTACTCCAGCCTGGGTGACAGAGAGAGACTCTCAGAAAAAGATAAAAGAAAAAGAGAGACCTAAAAACATTTTTTAAATGACATCCTATAAAGTCAAAGTCTAAAATATCTAATGTATGAACATAAAATTCTAGGTCATTTTTCAAAGTCAAATCCAAAACAAAACCTTTGATCAAGGCCAAGAGTTTGAGACCAGCTTGGGCAACATAAGTGGGAGTCCATCTCCACAAGAAAATCTATACCCCAGCTACTTGCAGGGCTGAGAGGATCACTTGGGCCCAGGAGTTCAAGGATGCAGAGAGCTATGATCATGCCAGTGAACTCACCTGGGTGAAAGAGCGAGATCCCGTCTCTAAAAAAAATTAAAAATTTTTAATTAAAAACAAAGACAAAATGAAGCCTTTGGCACCAAGATAATTTAATGCATATAAAAGTCTTTTCTATAAACAGTGTGGAAACAACTGGTAAATGTACAAAGAAAAAGGGAACCTCAATCCCTGCCTCACATCATGATACCCCAAAGTTAAATCCAACTATTTAATACATTAAAAGTAAAAGCTAAAACTATAGAACTAAAATAAAATAGGAGAAAGTGTTCATGATATTGGAGTAGGTAAAGATTTCTTAAGATACAAAAAGCACTAGTAACCATAAAAGAAGACACTGATGCATCTGACTTCACCAAATTAAAATCTTCTGTTTTTCCAAGGTCATAATCAGGAAAATTAAAAGGCAAGCCATACACTGGGAGTAAATATTCACAACACCTATAACTGACAAAGGATTTTTATTCAGAATGTATAAAGAATTCTTATAACTAAAAAATATGTAATCCAAGTCTTAAAATGGGCAAAAGAGACATGTAAATGAATAGCCAACAGGCACATGAAAACATCACTAGTCATCAAGAAAAAGCAAATTAAAAATAAAACATGACACTATACATTAACTGTAATAGCTCAAGTTTAAAAGACTGACAAGAGTCGGCAAGGATGTGCAGCAACTACAGCTTTCACATACTGCGGAGGGGAGGATAAACTACTCCGAAACCCACTTTGGCTGTTACATTTTTGTTGTTTTTTTGAAACAAGATCTTGTTCTGCCTCCCAGGCTGGAGTGCAGGGGCATTTATGGCTCACTGTAGCCTCAACCTCCGGGGCTCAAGCCATCCTTTCACCTCAGCCTTCTGAGTAGTTAGGCCTATAGGCTTGTGCCACCACACCTGGTTAAATTTTTTTTTTTTTTTTTTTTTTTTTTTTTGTAGAGCCAGGGTCTCACTGTGTTACCTAGGCTGGTCTCAAGCTTCTGAGCTCAAGTAGTCCTCTCACCTTGGTCTCCCAAAGTGCTGGGATTATAGGTGTGAGCCACTGTGCCTGGTCTGGCTGTTTCTTATAGTTAATACATACTTACCCACATAATCCAGCAATTCCACTCCTAATTGTTTGAAGAAAATAAAAATATAGATCTGTGAGAAGACTAGTACACAAATGTTAGTAACTTTAATGAAAATAGCCAAAAGCTGAAAACCCAAATGTTCAGCAAGTAAACAAATAAACAAATGTTGGTATATGCACATGACGCAACACAACTGAGTGATAAAAAGGAATGAACTACTGATACACTCAACAACATGGATGAATTTCATAGGCATTATGCTGAGTAAAAGGAGCCGGACACAAAAAAAGTATGCACTGTACTGACTCCATTTATGTGAAATTTGAAAACAGTCTAAACTATCCTATAGTGACAGGAATCAGATCAGTAGTTGCTTGGAGTGGGAGGTGGAGGTGGGGAGAAAACGACTGCAAAAAAGGCACAGGGAACGTTTTGGGAAGATGAAATGTTCTAGATCTTAATTTGGGTGGTAGTTACATTGATGTGTGTATCTGTCAAAATTGATTGACTCATCTACTTAAAATGTATAAATTTTATTGCGTATAAATTATACTTGATTAAAATTGATTAAAAATAAAACTTTTTATATTTGCCATATGTAATTTATACCTAAAGATTTTCTATTAAAAAGTCTGGAAAAAAGAAAACAAATTCCTGTGCAAATGTATACTCCAAATATATTTTTGGCATAAGATTCTAATTCTGGTACTTACTCAGCAAAAAGCAATGGTGAGAAATATCTCTTGTTTTAAAGAAAACTATTTAACTTCAAAAAGTATATTCTATATTTACATGCATCAAGATGATAATAGTCTAAATGTCATCCCTTATATATTTAATATATGACACAATCATTCTAACACATGGTGAATCTTTTAAAAATAATTTATGCTTCCTGTGACTCAGGAGGTATTTTTTCAATAGCATAACAGCAAAATTACCTGACATTATATTTGCTTTTGAGAAAAAGCAAGACAGGCCATACTCTTCTAAGAACTCTACAGTCTTACATAATCCTGAAGAGGACTAGCAACATTAAAACATTTTCAGATCAGTGGAAATTCATCACAAACATTTTTTTCATGCATGATTAAAAGCATCTTCTCAGCCACTGACACAAAATCAAGACCATTTCACTCAGATCATATGCCTTTTGAGTCCATAAGTTCATTAACAAGCTCAGGTCTGCCTTGGCCTAAAATAACTAATCTTTCTAAACTAGTATTTTTCTCTAGAAATACTAACTCTAATATTTTCCCAAGAAGGAGCTGCTTCCAAGAAAAAAAAAAGTTTTTTTAAACCATACTGACTCTGAAGTTCCTGGTACAATGAATAAAAAATTATATACAAATAACATTAGCCAAAAGGTATTTCCTTTTCAAATCTACAAACAAAAGGAAGAAAATCATACAGACACCCTAAGCCACAAAGAGAAATCCTTTACTGTGCAACTACCACAGGCACAAAAGGACTAAGGAGGGAGGTGGAAAAGAAGGTCCTTGCCCTGTTATGAGTTGAATTATGTCCCCATAACATTCAAATGTGGAAGTCCACACCCCCAGTAGAGAATGTGACTTTACTTGAAGATAGGGTCTTTGCAGGCATGAACAAGTTAAAGTGAGGCCATCAGGGTGGGCCCTAATCCAATATGACTGGTGTCCATGTAAAAAGGGAAAACATGGACACAGAAACATGCATAGAGGAAAGACGATACGAAGAGACATAAGAAGGAGGCGGCCATCTACAAGTCAAGAGAGGCCTGGAACAGATCCTTCCTTCACAGTCCTCAAGAAGGAGCCATTACTGTTCATACTTTGATTTTTTCACTTCTATCCTACAGAACTACGAAACAATGAATTGCTGTTGCTTAAGCCTTCAGTTGGTGGCATTTTGTTACAGCAGCCCTGTATTAATGCAAACTAATACATTCCACCGAAACGGCCAACACCTATTGACAGAAACAGGCTTATAAACAAATCACTAGAACATCAAACAGATTGAAGACAGAGCTGTGGTAGTATTTGCCAATTATGAGTGCAAATATTCCCACCATGGTTGATTTCAAGTTACCAATGCTTTCACCACCTGGTACAAAGTCCTAAAACTATAACAGTCAATTCTTACAAGCAGCAACAAGTGGATCTAGCACAGGCCAAAAACTCTGGCATCGGCATTTTTAAATATCCACACGTAATCCCAATGTACAGCTAAGATTAGAAGCTCAACCGGAAATTGTAGGGCGGCTTCATGAAAGTAATGAGAATGTTAGTATATAGAATATTTGAAAAGACAGATGTGACAAAAATGCATTGCACAATGTGAGAACAGCTTAAGAATGGTAGAAAAATAAACGCTGAATGAATAACAGGAGCTAACATTTAATGAGCACTATGTCTCAGGCACTGTATGAACTCGTTTAATGCTTGCTACTCTATAAACCGTTCTATCATTATATACTTGTTTTTGAATGGGGAAACCGAGCCATGGAGAGGTTAAGATTCACAGGTAGTAAGGAAAATAGAGTCCAAACACAGGCTGTCTGGCCCCAGACTGTACTCAGATTATTATTCTGTGCTCTCACTGTACAGTTTCGAGAGCACGGCAATTAGTCTGATGTAGCTAGAGCCCAGAGTGAGGGACAAGCACAAGACCAGAGGAAGGGTATCATACTCCTGGCCTCAGGTATGTTACCTTACACAAACAAAGGGTATGCAAACCAAACTTCTGTGAAATGGGTCATTTTAATGTTTTTACATAACTTGTTATTTAAATGCATCAAATCAAATTAGAATTTGAAAAGACCTAACAGTTTGCAAGTGAAAATCTCTCTGTAAAACAAAATCACCACCACCTTACTTGCCTCATGTCTAAATCCTGATTTTTACACATAAGGATGGGCTTAACAGGCAAAAAGCACCATATAATCACTCCAGAGAGATCAGCACAGCCTAGTGCCACTGAGAACAAAAGGAAGAAAATCATACAGACACCCTAAGCCACAAAGAGAAATCTGGAAGATGAAGCTTCACTCGCTAAGCACCTGGAGGGCAAGCAGCACCAACCAGGAAAAGCATTCCACTGTTGAGGTTACAACAAAGAAAGCCATAAACACTTCATATCACCATGGCTCCAGAGGACTGGTGGTTGTGACGACTGAATTCCAGCATTGTGTTCTACACTTAGCCAGTATTTAACTCCGGAATTGTACTTTCAAAAAAGTCATTGTTTGGTGACTGAGCAGGGAAGGACGGTAAGGAGGACCTTTGTAGGACCTGGGAAGGCCACGCTGAGCCCATGGGACCCACGCAGGTGACCCACAGCCATGGCAGTGCTGACAGACCCAGTGCTGATAGACCTCAGAACAGAAAATCAGGGAGCCCCGCTGAGGTCAGGACACTTCAGCAGGAGTGTCAAAGGGCGGGACTTCTAAGGCAGATTCTTCCTCCCAGAAGCCCACCATTGTGGCCTGCAGGCCGGATCTCACAGGACATGCTACAGCTGGCTGGGCACCACAGAACACACCCTGTGCAGAAGCCACAGACATGTGCTTCCTGGTCCATTCTAAAAGATTCCCCTGAGATTATGAATAAAATCAGGCTGCCCACTCTCTGCACTTGGATTTAGTGTTATACTAGTGTTTCTGTCCAGTCAACAAAGCAATAAAAAAAAAAAAAATTCTTTAAGTTTGTAGAGCACATCGGCACATTGACAAAGGTACTATTTTAGTATACAGGATAACAGCAGGAGTGAATAAAACACACGTTCCTGAAGTAAAATCTGTGCACTGTTGTTACAGAAGGAAAGATAAAGTATTAGGAAATATGCAAGATGGAAGCTTCTTTCCTTCCTCAAGCACATGCTTCGGCATACACAGGACTTCAGAATTAAGCTGAGGAAGCTCTTTGCTCTACAGCCCCAGGAAAATGACAGAGTGTGACAGGAGGCTAAGCTATGTGTCTCTCTGCAGTAATAAGTAAGTGGGAGGGAGGCAGAATCTGACAATCAACCTGCAGGCCAGGCTGCTCCCACTGTTCTCTGGGAGGCAGAAGCAATAGAAATTCTGTATGGGTAGGCAATCTCTTGTCTTACTCAATTTAATCACCCACAAGTAAACTTTGTGATATCTGGGGGTTGATAGTTAGGAGTTACATAAAAGACTGTAAAATATACTTACCTATAAGGTAATTCATACATAAATGATACCCTGACTTAGCAACCAGAAATTGCTCACACTTAAAAAGAGCACTAATCACTTTATCAAGCACTTCCTCAACTGCCCAATATTTCAGTCAGAACCACAATTCAAACATACATTTCTAAACCTATCATTTATTATGTTATGGGCATATTCAATAATAATAGTAATCACCTCAAAGGATTGTTGTGAAGATGACATCAGTTAATTTCGGTAATGGTAGAATGTACCAGGTACATAGTAAGAACTTCATTAGCTGTTTTTATTTTTGTTTTGTTGTTGTTTGTCTCTCTCTGTCGCCCAGGCAAGAGTGCAGTGGCATGATTTCAGCTCACCGCCACCTCCTCTACCCAGGGTTCAAGTGATTCTCTTGCCTCAGCCTCCCGAGTAGCTGGGATTACAGCTTGCCATCATGCCCAGCTAATTTTTGTATTTCTGGTAAAGACAGGGTTTTACCACAATGCCCAGGCTGGTCTCAAACTCCTGAGCTCAAACAATCCACCCTCCTCAGTCTCCCAAAGTGCTGGGATTACAGGCGTGAGCCACTGCACCCAGCCAGCTATATTTTTTTTTAAATAAGTTATTTCAACTTTGTTTAAACTTTGCTTTCATTGCGGAATGTATTTTCCCCAAATCTGTCTAGTTAAGTGTTGCCTGTCTTTCTAGGCCCATCCCTTGCATACAGCTATGCTACTGTCCATAAAACTACATTGCCTAACACAGTAGCTACTAACCACATGCAGTTAATGAGCACTTGAAATGTCATGGCTAGACACGAACTATCTTAAATACGCCATGCGATACCTAGCACTCCTCTGCTCCCAGTGGCTCCCACCAGGTAAGGACTAACCCTGTGGTGTGGTTGTAGTCCCACATGGCCATAAGGGAGGCATGCGAGCTCACTCATCACGCCTTCTTCTCTAAACTTGCCTTTACATTAAGGCTGGGGACAATCTAGTGCACCCACACGGTGTGTTCAGGATTCGTGTCCACTCCCACGAAGGGCAGAGCCCAGCTCAGCCAGGCCAAGAGAACTGGACAGAGCTGAAGGAGCGTTCACAATGGCACTGAGGGAAAGAATCCTAGGACCTTGTCACAGAGCATTCTGGACTGCAGTGGGGAGCTTCCACAAAAGCCTGGAAAAACCTCAGTATTGTGTATATTAAGTCAACTTATACATATATAATTTTATATTAATGCATATATTGAGTATTGATACAAAATCAAGTATCAGAGGGTTTTTCTGGTTTTTTGTTTTTGCTTTTATTCTTTCAGAAAGAAGGGTAGAAAGAGAAGGGAGGGAGGAAAAACTGTACAGAAAAACCATACCAGGCCTTCATATGCTTTTACTGCTTTAGGGATCAAGATTTGAGACAGAGGTTAAAGAGGATTCACCAAAAAAAGCTGGAAGGGGAAAGAAATTCCTGGCCTGAAAACAAGAGATAAGAGAATAATCTCAAAGCAAGCAAGCAGGGAAAATAATAGAAATTAGTAAGAAGTCTCCCTTCAGCAGGGAGGTTTGACAGGAAGAAGTCATTACAAAGACTAATGGACAAGTCTAAGTCCACAAAGGCTGGAAGATAAGCAAGGCCAGAGAAGCTCTAAACGAAGCTAGCCTCAAGATTTTGACTTCAGGTAGAAAGTGAAAGGAAGCTTTGCTGGAAGGGAAGAGATTAAAAAGGATCTCTCTTTGAACCATGAAGAGAAAAGGAGAAGAAAAAAATAATTAAAGAGATCGTGAGGACAGACAGTAACTGTATTTGGAGTTCCATGAAGGGGGATTTTTGTCTTTTACACTGCTGTCAGGTTACACCTTAATGATAGCAGGTGAATTTATCAGCATCAAGTAGGGTTAGGGCTCTAGTGGGCTTTGCCACTTACTACCTAAGTGATCCTGTAATTTCAAGAGAGGTTCACAGCATCTCTGCCTCCTTGCTGCAAAATGAGGATAACTACACTTTCTTCAGAGGGCTGTGCCAGGGTTATTGAGGCCATGAACAATGTTTCTGGAACATACTGGGACTCAATCTTTCCGTTCATCTCCTGTCTCCTTTTTCTTCCTTTCCATTTACCTCCTACCTTGCAACTTGTACTGTTTCCCTTTGACTTCAACTGAAATAATAAAGACTACTTTGATATTTAGCGTAGGATTTGTTAAGATGCTAATAATAAATCACTTAAAAGCACTTTTTTTTGAGACGGAGTCTTGCTCCAGGCTGGAGTGTAGTGGCACGATCTCGGCTCACTGCAAGCTCTGCCTCCTGGGTTCATGCCATTCTACAGCCTCAGCCTCCCGAACAGCTGGGACTACAGGCGGCCGCCACCATGCCCAGTTAATTTTTTGTATTTTTAGTAGAGATGGGGTTTCACCATGTTAGCCAGGATGGTCTCAATCTCCTGACCTCGTGATCTGCCCGCCTTGGCCTCCCAAAGTGCTGGGATTACAGGCATTAGCCACCGCACCCGGCCTAAAAGCACTTTTAATATACTAACATTTACAACACAAACTTCTGGGAAAAGCCATGAGGACAAGATGCTTTAGCTAAATAAAGAGTCTTTATGCAATTAAATCCTCAAACCCAAATGAACAGGTGTATTTACAAAAATTAAGTTGAATTAGTAAAACAAATGCTGCATACCTTGCACAATTGCTTCCAAACTTTCTATTTAAGCAGTCTGGCCCCACTTTAGGAGGTATCTGTAGTAATCAGGAAGATCTTTTCTCCACACTCCTCAAATGCTGTTTCTTCCTACTCAACTATCAATAAACCTACTGCAAACACACTCATTTTTTCTTTTCAAGGAGATATATTCCTGAGGAGAATACTCTCAATGAAAAGGCACAAAGAAGTTCTCATTCTTTAAATAAACCCAGGGCAAATGTTCTTATAAAATAACTATTACCTACTAACTTACCATGTTTTAAAATCTGGATTTTCATGAATTAAGCACATCCATTAAAAGTGCTAGCTAGATATACGAAAAGTATCAGGACTAAAAAAAAACCACTGCAAATACAATGGCATTACCACCAGGGAAGAAATTAATGTAAATTTTAAAAAGAAATTTCAAAAAGACAGATTTTTTAATACTAATAACACTTCCTCTTTAAATGGTTTCCCAGAGGGAAACATTTTCCTAAAGCATATGAGATTCATTTCTTCTATTTAGTCACTATCATCTCTACTACCAGAATTGATCTGTTCTGTCGCCCAGAACAGATCTGGAGTGCAGTGAGGAGATCTTGACTCACTGCAACCTCCACCTCCCAGGTTCCAGCAATTCTCCTGCCTCAGCCTCCTGAGGAGCTGGGATTACAGGCACATGCCACCATGCCCAGCTAATTTTTTGTATTTTTAGTAGAGATGAGGTTTCACCATGTTGGCCAGGCTGACCTTGAACTCCTGACCTCAAGTGATCCACCTACCTCAGCCTCCCAAAGTGCTGGGATTATACATAGGCATGAGCCACCCTGCCAGGCCCACAATTTATTTTCTAATTCTAGATTATCTAAATAGTTAAGTGAAACTACTATCTAATAAACATAATGAAATAGAATGACAAAGTAGTCAACTTTATATTTATCTTCTGTGCTCAAGAGGAATGAGGAAGACAAAATATAAATTTAAAAAAAAGGATTTCCTATGAACACCACAACAGAAAAGGTTTCAAGTGCCAGAGGGAGGGCTAGTGCCTAGTTATCATCAGTATCAATCTTTAAATAGTAACTTAGCCATGTAGATCCCATTAATACTTACTGTAAAGGAATATATACGGAAATGTCAGAATGCTTCAATCACTTAAAGTGATACTAAAAATTTTTTTAAAGAAATAAAAATGGGAAAAAATGTTAAGAAATTAATATGATCGGGAGGCTGAGGCAGGAGAATGGCGTAAACCCGGGAGGCGGAGCTTGCAGTGAGCTGAGATCCGGCCACTGCACTCCAGCCTGGGCAACAGAGCGAGACTCCGTCTCAAAAAAAAAAAAGAAATTAATATGATCTTTCCAAAAGAAGTAAATGAATTGGCTATATCTATATCATGTAAATAGACACTGATTACCATACATGTTAATGTACAGATTTCCAGCTACTCCAACAACCTCCTTTTTTTCTTTTTTTTTGAGACGGAGTCTCCCTGTGTCTCCCAGACTGGAGTGCAGTGGCGCGATCTCGGCTCACTGCAAGCTCCACCTCCCGGGTTCATGCCATTCTCCTGCCTCAGCCTCCCGAGTAGCTGGGACTACAGGCGCCCACCACCACGCCCGGCTAATTTTTTGTATTTTTAGTAGAGACGGGGTTTCACCTTGCTAGCCAGGGTGGTCTCGATCTCCTGACCTCGTGATGCACCCGCCTCGGCCTCCCAAAGTGCTGGGATTACAGGCGTGAGCCACCACGCCCGGCCTCTTTTTTTTTTCTTTTGAGACAGTGTCATGCTGTGTCACCCAGGCTGGAGTGCAGCGGTGCAATCTTGAATCACTGAAACCTCCGCCTCCCAGGTTCAAGCCATTCTCCTGCTTCAGCCTCACAAGTAGCTGGGATTACAGGTGCTGGCACCAGGCCCAACTAATTTTTGTATTTTTAGTAGAGGTGGGGTTTCACGATGTTGGCCAGGCTGGTCTCAAACTCCTGAATCCACTGGGCTCAGCCTCCCACAGTGCTAGAATTACAGGCGTGAACTACCACGCCCGGCCTTACAACAACCCTTCTATGTTTACAAAACCCAAATCACTTTTCTTAAGAAAAGCAAATAGGAGATACCCATTATTCTCTTTATTCTCAACATCACTTATTTAATCATTCATTTACCAAGCATTTATTAAGTACCCATTATGTGTGAGCTACTTTGACAGGTGCTGGGTACACAAAGGGTCACTAGACTACAGTCCCCATCACTAGCCATCTCAGCTCAGTCTGTCACAGGAAACTCTTTATCCAGGCCCTGTGTAATATGACTTTCTCTCTCCACGGTTTCACTCTTGATTCTCTTTCACTTTACACACCCTTTCTCTCCAAACCACATGTCTGTCCTGCCTCAGGCTGCCATGCTTACCCTGGCAGAGTAACCCAACCAAACTAGTTTCTGTTTCCTAAGAAAAGCATGCTTTCTCACACCTCCACCTGACTGGCATTCATTCTTCCAGTCTCAATTCTAACATACCCTTCTAGCAAACCGGCATGATGTTCAAGTGCTGCCAGTAACTCTAAGATATTTTCAACCAGCGCTTTCATTATAATTGTTTATTTCCATGGCTACTTCCCCTCTATACTATAAGAACTTGGAAAGGAGGGATCTTACTCATTTCTGTATCTTTGCCACCTAGTAACAAAGCTGGCACATAGCAGCCACTCAATAAATGTGTTTAAAGATGAATAAATGAATGACTGTATAATAATGTTCAACTCAGAAGATGTATCAACAAGTTGAGAATCTACTGGAAACATCCATCAAAGTGCAGATTTTGGCCAGGCGCAACGGCCCACACCTGTAATTCCAACATTTTGGGGAGGCCAAGGTGGGTGGATTGCTTGAGCCCAGGAGTTTAAAACCAGTGTAGGAGACATAGAGAGGCCTCATCTCTACAAAAAAAAATTAGGTGGGTGTGGCTGCGCACACCTGTAGTCCCAGCTACTCAGGAGGTTGAGGTGGGAGGATTGCTTGAGCCTGGGGGATCAAGGCTACAGTAAGCCACGATGGTGCCACCGTAGTCCAGCCTGAGCAAGAGTGAGACCCTGTCTCAAAAATAAATAAATAACATCAATTTTTTTAGATACAAAAAAGAATCAATTAGACTTTCCTGCTATCTAATTTAATAAAATAAACTTGACATCAGGATAAAATACCTTTAAAAAGGTGAACTACTACAAAAAATTGAGTAACTCATCTTAAGGGAGCTTAAATGTCCTTTCTGGGCTTCAAATTCATCTATATTTCTCTACATCTCAAGTTTGGATTTTCTTTTTCATCCAAACAATGGTCCCATTTATACTAGATTTAGCTTACACAATCTAAATGACAAGAGGCAAATAATGTGACACATATTGCCTTTACAATTGCTCCAACATGTTTCCTTTTTTTTTTTTTTTTTTTTTGAGACGGAGTCTGGCTCTGCCGCCCAGGCTGGAGTGCAGTGGCCAGCTCTCAGCTCACTGCAAGCTCCGCCTCCCGGGTTCACGCCATTCTCCTGTCTCAGCCTCCCGAGTAGCTGGGACTACAGGCGCCCGCCTCGTCGCCCGGCTAGTTTTTTGTATTTTTTAGAAGAGACGGGGTTTCACCGTATTAGCCAGGATGGTCTCGATCTCCTGACCTCGTGATCCGCCCGTCTCGGCCTCCCAAAGTGCTGGGATTACAGGCTTGAGCCACCGCGCCCGGCCGATGTTTCCTTAACTTCAGTCATTCCTGGAGTATTTACCTTTAGTAATACTGACATATTTATAAGGACATCACTACTATAATCTGATAGTTCTTGTTAAGTTAACTCACATTTTTAACTCAAATACCAACTTAAGAATCTTCCTTTGCAATACAAATTTATGAAATCAACAGGTTTGATTCACTGATTATATGTTTTTAATATACCTTAAGTAAGTATTTAACTATGAAGGTAAAAAATGTTATTTGTGAAGCACTTAAAATTCTATCAAGTAAGTAAACCAGGTGTTTAACTTGGCTCTAGCTGACAACACCTGGTGTAACTCAGGCACCTTTCTTATGGCAGGGCCATTCCTCTGTCAACATAAGACTCTGCACATGATTTCTGACCTCTGGGCTCTCTAAATCCACTTGGTATTGAGGTTCTTTCAATTTTTTTTTTTAACTTTGATGCTTTTTTGTGGGTGATAAACAAGAAAGGGTAAGCTTCATAAGAAGGAAATATTAACTAATCATCATGACAGCACTCTGATGGAGAGCTGGCAAATTTTTCCTATACATTTTTGTATGCTTAGATTGTTAATTTGCCAAGAAAAAGGACAGAATTTTCCCCACTGGTTGTGTTTTTAAAAATACACTAACATGCTTAAACTGTAAGCAGCACTAAAAATATTAAAAGCAGTTTTTTAATTATAAAAAACATGAGAAGAGTTTTCTTTTTCTCTTAATCAGATTCACCCATGCGCAAAATTCAATTCTATTGCAGTTAAAATTTGCACATTGGCATTATCAATATAATCAAAGTAGAAATTTTATTATAATTAGATCAAAATAATACCAAAGAAGCAAAGTTCATTTATACATAGAGCAATCTCTAAAATAAGATCTTCATTGAAGAACTTTTGCTTCTGGGAAGAACGAATGGAGATATGTTTCCCCACTCCTACTCTAAGTACCACTCCCTGCATATTATATGTCAAACAAACATAAGATGACTCTGAAAGGTGAGCAGAAAGCAGAACAGCTAGGGAACTTGGGATGTAAGGAACAGTATTATGGTGAGTTCCCCAGGTTTACTTTTTGTAGTATAAAAACCAGACTTGGAGCTGAAGAAGCTGACAACCCAGAAAGACCAACAGGCACAGACAAAAAAGCCTCAGCAGAGAAAAGGAACCCTGGCAAGACAGAAAACTTTTAGCCAATAACCACTCTACTCTAGCCAAGCACCTGAGAAAAACCTGTGGTACCACCCATGCTAGCAAAGGCCGGGACCCCAGATTTCCATTCTCACCAGTGAAAGAAGACACTCCAAACTCCAGCTAGGGTTGTGTCAGCGCCAGTCATACAGCAGCAAACAAGAGGTTCATCCTTGCTGGCCAGTACTGAGGCTTTAACCCCCATGGTATCAGAGGAAACACCAGACAGAGACTGGACTTCCACACCCACTCGGCAGTACTGAGACTCCCTTCTCACTCCTTACGGGGATGGTGTCAGAGAAGACCCAGTGGAGGCCACATGGGAAGCTGGAACTCCTACAGGCATCCAGCAGTAACAAGAAGTACCTATCTCCCTCAGGTTTCAACGGAGACCAAGCAACCTGGGTTTCTATCTCCACCTGGCAATAAGGAGGCAGCACATCCCTGCCCTGCTGAAGCAGTGTCAGGGAAAGCCACCTAGAACAGAAGGCTTAAATGAGACCCAAAATCTCATACCATAATACAAAAAAGCACTGGTTCCAACCAAAAATAATTTGTCATAGCAAGAAACAGGAAAACCTCCAAACCTCCAACTGAATGAAAAGAGACAATCGATAGATGCCAACACCAAGATAACAGAGATGTCAGAATGATCTGGCAAAGCTTTCAGAGCAGCCATGCTAAATGCTTTAACAGCAATTACACACATGCTTGAAACAAATGGAAAAATAGAAGGTCAAGGCAAGGAAAAATTATCTGCAAAGTAATAGAAAGGCATAAAGAAAAAAATGGGCAGGATGCAGTGGCTCACACCTGTAATCCCAGCACTTTGGGAGGCTGGGATGGGTGGATCTCCTGAGGTCAGGAGCTTGAGACTAGCCCGGCCAACATGGTGAAACCTCATCTCTACTAAAACACAAAAATTAGCCGGGCGTGGTGGCGGACGCCTATAATCCCAGCCACTAGGGAGGCTAAGGCAGGAAAACTGCTTCAACCCAGGGGACGGAGGTTGCAGTGAGTCGAGATCGTGCCACTGCACTCCAGCCTGGGCACAAGAGCGAAACTCTGTCTCAAAAAAAAGAAAAAATGAACAAAAATGTTCGAAGGGAAAAATATAACAACAGTGGATGTACTCAAAAGCACAACAGAGGAAACAGATGCAAGAATCCGTGAAATGAAACATAGAACAACAGGAATTACCAAATCTGAAAAACACAGGATACAGACTGGAATAAAAATAAAATGAATAGAGCCCCAGGGACTATTACAAAAGATCTAACGTTCTTGTGATCAAAGTCCCAAGAGAAGAAAAGAAAGAAGGCAAAAAAGAAAAAAAAAACACAACAACAACAACAACAAAAACCTTGAAGTAATAATAGACAAAATATTCACAAATTTGGCAAGAGACATAAACTTTCAGATTCAAGAAGTTGAGTGAACCCCAAAAAGGATAAAGCCAAAGATACATGTTCCATGACACATAATTAAACTTCTAAAAACTAAAGAAAAAAAAAAATCTTGACAGCAGCAAGAAAGAAATCATACCTTAGCTATAGGGTAAAACAATTTGAATGATAGTAGATTTCTCATCTGAAACCACGAAGGCTAGAAGGAAGTGGCAAAATATTTTTCTAGCGCTGAAAAAATAATTGTCAACCCAGAATCCCATGCCTGGCAAAAAATGTCTTCCAAAAATGAAAGGCAAATCAAGGCATTCTTACATGACGAAAAACTGAGAGACTCTGTCACAAGCAGAGCTACTCTAAAAGAACGCTTCAAGGAAGTTCTCTAAACAAAAAGGAAAAATAAAAAGAAGAAACCTTAGAACATCAGGAAAGAAAGAGCAAGGTAAACCCCTCCTGAGTTTCCTAAATTACGTCTGATGGTTGAAGCAAAAAGTATAATGCTTTCTAAATATTTAAGACAATTATAATATTTAAGGTAATTATATTATAAATGGGGGAGGATAAAGAGGCATAGATAGAGGTAAAGTTTCTATATTTCACTCAAACTGGTAAAACGATGACACAAGAACACTGTGATAAGTTATGTATATATAATGTAATACCTAGAGCAACCTGTAAAAAAGCTACATGATTTACTAATTGTTTCCTTTGATTTGTGCTTTTTGTATATGTCATGTGTAGGTTATCTCTTCAGATCCTGAGGTCACGAATACATACATATTCTCCAACTGAAATTTTCTATATGGTCTGAAGTAGGGTTTAATTTTACAGTATGGAAAGCTGTTTGTCCCTGCAGCATCGATTGAATAATCCCTCCCTCCCAGGATGTCTAATGCCATCTCTGCCATATGAACTTCCTATGTATGCATGAATTTGTTTTCTCCATCTTTCTTCTGCTCCATGGCTCCATTTGCCACTCTCTTCATATGCCAATTCCATACTACCTTACCACTGCTTTATAAGTTTTGAGTTTTGACCAGGCATGGTGGCTTATGCCTACAATCCCAGCACTTTGGGAGGCCAAGGCAGGAGGATTATTTAAATTCAGGAGTTAAAGATCAGCCTGGACACTATAGTGAAACCTCATCTCTACTAAAACTATGCAAAAATTAGCCAGGCGTGGTGGCACATGCCTGTAGTCCCAGCTACTGGGGAGGCTAAGGCAGGAGAATTGCTTGAACCCACGAGAGGAAGGTTGCAGTAGGCCAAGATTGTGCTACTGCACTCCAGTCTGGGCAACAGAGTGAGACCCCCATCTCCAAAAAACATATATATAAAAAATATATGTTATATATAAAATATATATTATATACATAAAAATATATAATATATAATATATATATTATATATGTACATGTATATGTTTATATATGTGTTTTGAGTTTTGATAGGGCAAATATGTCTACCTTTTTCAGTGTTGTCTTACTTATTATTGGCCCTTTGATCTTTCTTTTTAAAAGTAGCTTGTCAGTTTCTGTGAAAAACCTCATTATCCTTTTGATTAGAATTGCATTGAAAAACAGCTCATGTACCCTACTATGTACTCACAAAACTATTTAAAAAAAAAAAAAAGAATTGCATTGAATTTATATTAAGGAGAACTGATATCTTTATGCTGAATCTTTCCATTCATGAACGTGTTGCATCTTTTCAGTATTTATTTAGTTCTTTAATATCTTTCAGTAAAGTTTCCAAATTTTCTTAAGACCTTATTTTCTTTTTGGTAAATAGAGTCCTAGATAATATTATTGTGGTTGCTATTTTAAATAGTATCTTTTAAAATTTTGCTCATTTTCTATTTGTTGCTGCTGTATTGAAAGACTATTCATTTTTATTAACTGATCTTATATTTAATGGCCTTGCTGAATTCTTATAACTTCTGATAATTTGTCACTTCTCCTAGATTTTCTATGTAGGCAATATCTGGTCTGTGAATCATGTCAGCTTTAGGATTTTAAATACATAGTCCAAACATTAACTACTTTTCAGTTGTGCTATTCAAATATACATTTCTGGGCAGCATCTGATCAGTTTCAGGTAATAAGAATGTATATATAAAATAACCTATGAATAACATTTATTAATCACATTAATATATTAAATTATGAGTTTAATTATTTTCATGGACAGTTACCAACATGATAGGAATTGGAGAGAGGATTAGAAGGCATATACAGAGAGATTATCTATAAACAGATAAAACTGAAAAAAAGGAATTTCATGAAATACCCTTACTACAAGTGATATACTCTGGTAACTTCTACCATGTTTTTTTAAAATGTTAGTCACAACCTACCGAATTGATTTCACGATCTTAGGTTAAAGTCTTAGATCAACTGGATTATCAGCTTTTAAAATGAATATTGCTACGTGCTTCAGTTTCTTAATTTCTGTTTATGTTTAAGATCACATAGTAATAAGGAGCACTTAACGGTTAAAGTTTAATGAGAAAAATAAAACCAAAGTAGTTCTAAAATTGAACTGGATGGCCGGGTGAGGTGGCTCACACCTGTAATCCCAGCACTTCAGAGACCAAGGCGGGCGGATCACTTGAGGTCAGGAGTTCGAGACCAGCTTGACCTACATAGTGAAACCCTGTCTCGATGAAAATACAAAAATAGCCAGGCGTAGTGGCGGGTGCCTATAATCCCAGCTACTTGGGAGTCTGAGGCAGGAGAATCGCTTGAACCCAGGAGGCAGAGGCTGCTGTGAGCCAAGGTTGTGCCACTGCACTCCAGCCTGGGTGACAGAGCAAGACTCCCTCTCAAAAAAAAAAAAAAAAATTGAACACGTACACTGGTACCAAATGGAGGGCAAACCACTTAAGTTATACCATGGTTTGAAGAGAGAAAAAGACTGGAAGATGCTAAATGCAGTCACTCATGCCTGTAATCCCAAGAACTCGCAAGGCTAAGGGGAGAGGATCACTTGAGGCCAGAAGTTCGAGACCAGCCTGGGCAACATAGCCCGAACCTATCTCTACAAAAAAAATTTTTTTTTTTAATTAGCTGGGAGGGGTAGTGCATGCCTGAGTAGCAAGGACTACAGGTATGTGCCTGAGTAGTATGCTGTTCAGGAGGCTGAAGTGAGAGGATCACTTGAGCCCAGGAGTTCAAGACTGCAATGAGCTATGACCACACCACTGCACTCCAGCTTGGGTGGCGGAGCGAGATCCCTACTCTTTAAAAAAAAAGCATGCAGGAAAGGTTTGAGCCTTTATACAGCACATCACAGCAACATCATAGCACAAGATCTGGTGGAGAATACTGATGATACGACACCTTTACTCTGTACCTTACTCTCAATTTTGCTGTGAACCTCAAACTGCTCAAAAATAAAATAAAGCTCACCGAAAAAAAAAAAAAAGAACTTGGTCCTTAGTTGGGGATATATCCCACTTGAATTGACAGGAATAGTTTATTTTTACAGCAGAACATCACCCTTCATGCCAAGCAATCATTCATTTATATTTTATTAGTTTCATACATTTACTTTAATCTCAAATTTTGCTTGGACTTTATTCCTGTTAAAATAGGTATAATAGGCCGGGCGCGGTGGCTCAAGCCTGTTGTAATCCCAGTACTTTGGGAGGCCGAGACAGGCGGATCACGAGGTCAGGAGATCGAGACCATCCTGGCTAACACGGTGAAACCCCGTCTCTACTAAAAAATACAAAAAACTGGCCAGGCGAGGTGGCGGGCGCCTGTAGTCCCAGCTACTCGGGAGGCTGAGGCGGGAGAATGGCGTAAACTCAGGAGGCGGAGCTTGCAGTGAGCTGAGATCCGGCCACTGCACTCCAGCCTGGGCAACAGAGCGAGACTCTTGTCTCAAAAAAAAAAAAAAAAAAAAGGTATAATAAAACCTAGAGCACTAAGTTTTCAGTTTATAAATATTTAAATGACGTTATAATAAAACTAATTTAAGTCAAATGGATGGGGAGGTTAGCAAAAATTATTTTTTCCTTTAAAATAGACTTTTTTCCACTTTTACAGCAAACATATATTAACTCTGTAATTTTTTAAATTATAATTTTACCAACTTAAAGAAGAAAATTGTAACACAAAGTAGTAAATTTAAAAGTTGGTAGGCCAAATTTGAGAAACATCTAAATAAAGTATCAGTTCCTCCCACTACTGCCCAGCATCCTCAGTGAAACAGCTCCAGTCTTCCTCTCTGGCCTTAAACACAATCATTCAGCAAATACTCACTGAACAGCTCTTCTGCACTAGACTCTGTTGCAGGCTACTCCTGACCCATATATTCCTAACACTCCAGTCAACTCAATGTTACCAATTCCCTTTTCCCATCCTGTGACCACACTTCCTGGGATGCCCTCTTTCTACCCAGCCCCACTTTCCCACCTAATTTAGGTGCTATGTTATTCATATCCATATGCTACCCAGTATTTGGTATGCCATTCCACATTTACTTGGCTCTTAATATCTAAGAATTATATTGAAATGACTTCATATGAACCCACAGAATTGAGCTTATTAAACTCTGATAGAACAAACTGTAACATCACAATCACAAAATTGGTACCATCAAGTACTGATCACTTAATAACATTTCGTATGTGTAAAACACTTCCTCTAAACCAAATTAATGAGTAAGACCTGTTGTTGTTTCTTTTACTCTCATTCTTTAAAAAAAAAAAATTAAACTTTTATACTAATGTTAAATTCAAATGACATTAGAAAGAAGTTGGACTTCAGCCATAGCACAGATACCTAATTTGCGTAACAATTCCTCTGATAATTACATAGCCTTACAGTGATCACTTCATTTTGGCACCAAAACTCTGCTAAATATTTTCCATTAAAAACTAGAAAGTCAAAGTACAATAACACAAAGTAATAAGTAATTTCTACTATATAAATTAATTTAATGAGATGAACACAAAATTAAAATGCTACTATGGTAATTTCAAATATGTGTCACCATAAATGACATTCAGGTGGTATTATGCCTCCGCATAAAGAATCATGTTAGATAATACTTTTGGTTAAACCTCAGACGATGTTAAGTCTCTCTGTGGCCAAAAAGACATAATAATAATATATTTCTAACACTGAAAGTAAACATAGTAGAGGTTATTCTTATTCCCCAACATTAAGATGTCAATGTTTTCTTTAAATCTGCAGCATACACATCTATCTTTGAGGAAGCACTTATGTGTTCAAGCATTTATTTCAAAGGTCAGATAGCTAAAGTCACTGTGGTACCACAGGACATTCTTCCACACGTCTTTTTCAAATGATATGAACGAGCTAAGGCTAGTTTTTAACCAAGTATCTTTCCAAATGTCATACAGTGTCAATAAATTATAACAGAGTCAATAATGTAAAAAATTAGCTCACACCACTGGTTATATCATGTGTGACAAATTATAACTACACATTCCTACCTTGTCCTGGTTCTCCACCTAGCTCTTTAATTCCTCCCTTTCTGTTTCTATTCTTGCTCCTATTTCCAACTACTGGCATTCTCTAAGCTCCTTGATCTGATTCTTTTCTCTGTATCCTCTTTTTCCTTCGGGGAAATATTTATTTTTAAAATTCAACTGTCCCATCTAGGCAGTACACTCACCTCTTCCCTTCTATCATGCCATTCCTTTCCCCAGAAACATTACTGCCTTCTATAGGAGTCCATACCAGTTTGCTGGATTTCATAGGCCTTCACCCTTTCTTTCCCAATTCTCAACATGAAAGTTCCCGCTGATGAGAGAAATCTCCCTGCTGTCTTCACACTTCTCTAATATTTCCAGCCTGTGTGCCTCAGACCTTATATCATTTCTGTATACACACAACATACCCTTCCTCCCTCCCCATTACCAGCTCAAAGCCTTCTATCCTGCAAATGTACCAGCCAAGCCCACCTTCTTCATACAGCCTTCCTTGGCTATGCCAGTGCTCAAGAAGCTCTCATTTCTTTGAACACAAAATTGACTGTCATTTGTAATGTCCCCCTGATTCACCTTAAAAGTCAGTTTCCTTGAACACTAGTAAATATTAACAGTATTTGTTTATCGCTTTCTAAAGCTTTCCTCTCAACCATTTCTATAAACATGTAACATTTCTAAGCTAAAGCAACCTTAACTGCAATTGATAAAGGGCTCAAGACTATTGCTTTCCATTGGTTTCCTTTTCTACAGTTTTACAACAAAGGAAAGTGTAACAAGATAGTAAGACTGATCCCCTAAGACCCACGCTGAAATCTTATAAACATACTTTACATAAATAAAAATAAATAACCTAAGAAAAATTGATACTATATCATTATTTAAGAGTAATAATTTTAGCTTACTACATCTCTAATATTTGTTCTAAGTCACAACATGATACAAAGTAAGTCAGTCTGTACTTAGAGATATTTTAGCAACCGTTGCACACCAATTCACAGAATATAAAATCCTTTGGAGACCTCTTGTGGTTAAAGTTAAGAATACCAAAAACCCTAATATTTTAAGATAGACACTCCACAATTCCAAGTCATTCTTTTGCCTTTCCTCACACAGCTTTAACATATTATGTCTTCAATATTAATAAAATGTCATTAACCAGTAACTGACAAAAACTGCTGTTTTTACCTTTAGGTATACAGCATAAGAAAAAAAATGGGGTACTTAGTCTGAGATACAAAAAACTACTTACCAGTGTTTAAAACAGACAAGAAGATATCACCAAAAACAAAACAAATTTTGTACTTGCAAATTCAATACTGTATTGTTTACTGGTTGTAAATATGGAAACAAAGAAGGTCATTATATAATGACAAAGGGGTCAATTCAGCAAGAGGATATGATAATTGTAAATATATATGCACCCAACACTGAAACACACACACACACACACGAAAAGCAAATATTCAAGTTAAAGAGAGACTGGCCGGAGGCGGTAGCTCATGCTTGTAATCCCAGCATTTTGGGAGGCAGAGGCAGGCAGATGTCTTGAAGTCAGTAGTTCGAGACCAGCCTGGCCAACATGCTGAAACCCTGTCTCTAATATTGTAAAAATACAAAGATTAGTCGGGCATGATGACACCTGCCTGTAGTCCCAGCTACTCAGGAGGCTTAGGCAGAAGAATCGCTTGAACCCAGGAGGTGGAGGTTGCAGCAAACTGAGATCGTGCCACTGCACTCCAGCCTGGGCAAGAGTGAGACTCTGTCTCAAAAAAAAAAAAAAAAAAGAGGCAAAGTGCAGTGGCTCACACCTGTAATCCCAATACTTTGGGAGGCCGAGGCAGGCAGATCACTTGAGGTCAGGAGTTCAAGACCAGCCTGGACAATATGGTGAAACCCCATACCCTGTCTCTACTAAAATACAAAAAAATTAGCCAGGCGTGGTGGTGCACTCCTGTAATCCCAGCTACTTGGGAGGCTGAGGCAGGAGAATCACTTAAACCCAGGAGGCGGAGGTTGCAGTGAACTGAGATCACGCCACTGCACTCCCCACTGGGTGACAGAGCAAGACTCTGTCTCAAAAAAAAAGAGAGAGAAAAAAAAAATAGCAGCTGGATACTTCAACACCCCACTTGGACAGATCTTCCAGACAGAAAATAAAGAAAGAAACATCAGACTTAATCTTCACTACAAATGACCCTAATAGATATTCAGAGAACATTGCATTCAATGGTTACAGAATACACTTTCTTTTCCTCAGCATGTAGAGGATCTAATCATTATAGCGTGAATGATCTAATCATTCCCAAGATTAGATCATACGTTAGGTCACAAAAGAAGTCTTAAAACATTCAAAAAAACTGAAATAATATCAAGAATCTTCTCTGATCACAATGAAATAAAACTAGAAAGCAAAAACAAGAATTTTGGAAACTATACAAACACATGGAAATTAAACAATACGCTACTGAATGACCTGTGGGTCAATGAAGAGATCAACAAGGAAACTTCAAAATTTCTTGAAACAAATGATAATGAAAACACATACCAAAACCTATGGCATACAGTGACGGCTGTACTAAGAGGGAAGTTCATAGCTAAAAGCACCTACATCAAAAAAGAGGAAAAATTTCAAATAAATAACTAAATGATAAACCTTGAAGAACTAGAAAAGCAAGAGCAAACCAAACCCAAAATTAATATAAAATAAAAATAAAAATCAGAGCAGAAATAAATGAAATTACAACAAAGAAAACAATACAAAAGATCAACAAACCAAAAGTTAGCTTTTTGAAAAGATAAAACTGATGACTTTATCCAGACTATGAAAAAGAGAAACCGCAAATAAATAAAATTAGAGATGAGAAAGAAGACATTAAAACTGACACTACAGGAATTCAAAGGATCATTAGCGGTTACTATGAGAAACCATATGCCAATAAATTAAAAAATCTAGAAGAAATAGATACATTCCTAAACACATGCAATCCACCAACACCGAACCACGAAGAAATCCAAAACCTGAACAGATCAACAACAAGTAATGAGATTGAATCCATAATAAAGCCTCCCAGCAAAGAAAAGTCCGAGACTCAACGGCTTCACGGCTGAATTCTACCAAACATTTAAAGAACTAGACCCATTTTCCTCAAATTATTCCTGAAAAAGAAAAAAGAGAAGAGAATACTTCCAAACTCATTCTATGAGGCCAGTATTACCCTGACACCAGAATAAGACAAATTCATATCAAATAAACAAAATTAGAGGCCAGTATCTCTGATGAATATTGATGCAAAAATCCTCAGCAAAATACTAGCACACCAAATTCAACAACACATTAAAAAGATCATTTATCATGACCAAGTAGAATTTATCCCAGATATGCAAGGATGGTTCAACACAGGCAAATCAGTCACTATGATACATCATATTAACAGAATGAGGAACAAAAACCACATAATCATTTCAATTGATGATGAAAAAGGATTTGATAAAACTCAACAACCCTTCATGATAAAAACTCTCAAACAACTGGGTATAGAAGGAACATACCTCAACATAATAAAAGCCATATAAAACAGACTCACAGCTATTATCATACTGAATTGAGAAATATTGAAAGCCTTTCCTCTAAGATCTGGAACATGATAATGATGCCCACTGCCATCACTGCTATTCAACATAACAGTCCTAACTAGGGCAATCAGACAAGACAAAGAAATAAAGGGCATCCTAATTGGAAAGGAGGAAGTCTAATTATTCTTGTTTGCAGATGAAGTGGTCTTATATTTGGAAAAACCTAAAGACTCTACAAAAAAACTCTCAGAACTGATCAACAAATTCAGTAAAGTTGCAGGACACAAAATCAACATACAAAAAACCAGTAGCATTTCTATATACTAACAGTGAATAGTATGAAAATCAAAAAAGTAATCCCATTTATAATAGCTACAAATAAAATAAAATATCTAGGAGTTAACCAAAGAAGTGAAAAGATCTCTACAATAAAAACTATAAAACACTGATGTAAAACATTGAAGAGAACACACAAAAACGGGAAAGATATTCCATGTTCACAAATTGGAAGAATAAATATTATTAAAACATCCATACTATCCAAAGCAATCTACAGATTCAGTGCAATCCCTATCAAAATATCAGTGACATTTTTCACAGAAATAGAAAAAATAAGCCTAAAATGTATATGAACAATGAAAGGCCCAGAATAGCCAAATGTATCCTAAGCAAAAAGGACAAAATTGGAAGAATCACATTACCTTACTTCAAATTACACTACAGAGCTATAGTAACCAAAACGGTACGGTACTGGCATAAAAACAGACACACACACCTGTGGAACATAATAGAGAACCCAGAGATAAATCCATACATCTACAGTGAACTCGTTTTTGACAACGGTGCCAAGAACATACACTGAGGAAAGGACAGTCTTTTCAATAAATGGTGCTGGGAAAACTGGACATCCATATGCAGAACAATGAAACTAGACCCCATCGCTTGCCATATACAAAAATCAAATCAAAAATTGATTTAAAATGTCACATTATGAAATAACTAAAAGAAAACATTGGGAAAACTCTCCAGAACACTGAACTGGGCAAAGATTTCTTGAGTAATAGGGCAACCAGAGCAAAGATGGACAAATGGAATTATATGAAGTTAAAAAGCTTCTGCACAGCAACAGAAACAATCAACAAAGTGAAGAGACAACCCATGGAATGGAAGAAAATATATGTAGACTGCCCATCTGACAAGGGATTAATAACCACAACATATAAGGAGCTCAAACAACTCTACAGGAAAAATCTAATTATCCAATTTAAAAATAGACAAACAGACATTTCTCAAAAGAAGACATACAAATGGCAGCCTGGTATATGAAAAGCTCTCAACACCATTGTTCATCACAGAAATGCAAATCAAAACTACAATGAGATACCATCTCACCTCAGTTAAAATGGCTTTTATCCAAAGACAGGCAATAATAAATGCTGGTGAGGATGTGGAGAAAAGGGAACCCTCACATACTGTTGGTGGGAATGTAAATTAGTACAACGAATATAGAGAGTAGTTTGAAAAAAACTACTAAAAAAACTAAAAATAGAACTACCGTATGATCCAGCAATCCCACTGCTAGGTATATAATCAAAAGAAGGGAAATCAGTATATAGAAAAGATATGTGCACTCCCATGTTTACTGCAGCACTATTCACAACAGCTAAGATTTGGGAGCACCCAGGTGTCTGTCAGCAGACAAATCAGTAAAGAAAATGTGGTACATATATACAATGGAGTAGCATTCTGCCATAAAAAGGAATGAGATCCTGTCATTTGCAACCACATGGATGGCACTGGAGGTCATTATGTTACATGAAATAAGCCAGGCACAGAAAGATAAACTTTGCATATTCTCACCTACTTGTGGGAGCTAAAAATTAAAATAATTGAACTCATGGAGGTAGAGAGTAGAAAGACGGTTACCAAAAACTGAGAAGGGAACTGGAGATAGTTAATGGGTACAAACAAAATAGAAAGAATAAAACCTAGTATTTGATAGCGCAGCAGCATGACTACAGTCAAAAATCATTTAATTGTACATTTTTAAATAACTAAAAGAGTACAATTGGATTGTTTGTAACACAAAGGATAAATGTTTGAGGAGATGGATACCCCATTTACCCTGATGTGTTTATTATGCATTGCATGTCTGTATGAAAATATCTCATGTAACCCATAAATATATACATCTATTATGTACCTACAAAAAACTTTAATCATGCCTGGCTAATTTTTGTATTTTTAGTAGAGATGGGGTTTCACTATTTTGGTCAGGCTGGTCTCAAACTCCTGATCTTGTGATCCGCCTGACTTGGCCTCCCAAAGTGCTGGGATTACAAGCATGAGCCACTGCGCCCAGCCACAGAAACTTTTTTTTAATTAAAATATAAAAACAACACTTCCTCTTACAGAGAGCTTTCTACAGCAGGTACTATTTCTGGTGCTTTACCCATACTAACTTATTTAATCCTTACAACAACCCCATGAGGTAAGCAATCTTAATACCCCCAATATAAAGGACATTGAAGGACAACACAGTAGATAACTTACTCAAAGTCACTAAGGTGAAGAGCTAGTTTTCCAACCCAAACCCTAACTCACAAGGGTCCACACTGTTTGACCCCGCTAACTTTTGTATTTCCTCTACTTCATTCTGTCCATAGATATAAATTAGCTGTAGGAACTCCACAGAAATGCAGACTTCACTTTTGACTTTGCTTAGTCCAACATGCAAATAAAGTGAAAATGATCAAAGGATACAAAAAAAAAGTGCAAAGAATGAAAAATCACACATGGTCAGTAAACACAGGGAAAATTATTCACAATGCTAACTAGAGAAATTCAAATTAAAATAAGACAAAAGCAGGCATTAAATTTGGTAAAACCCACATAAGACACCTAAATTATCTTTGATATGCCAAATTCGAGCTTTTAAATCTCATGTGATGAACAAACATTTAGGAATATTACCAATGAATGCTGCTTGCCAAACAAAAATTCACTTTTGGCAATGTCTGTCATTATAAAATATTTTGATATTTTATCGAATTTTGCCTTTGTTATTTTATAAAATTAAGTGGAAAACAAAATAATGAATGTGTTGATAAAATTGATTGACTTTAGACTCAATCTAAATAAAATATATACTAAGTCAATAAAATATAAAGAAAAATGAACTATTTTATAAGACAGGAAATCATAATTTATCCATTTATCATAATTTATCCATTCCATTTTTATTATATTCACTTTTTCAGTATTACAAATACTGTTAGGATGAATATCCACATATAGAAATATTCATGTGCAATTTCTGAGTATTTCCTTAAGATAAATTCCTGAAAATGGAATTAAGTGGATCAGAGAATATGAATGTTTATAAAGCTCCTGATTGTCATTTCCCATATTACCATTTCTAGCAAAGAAATGATAGGAAATATTGAAAATACAATATAGAAGCCTACCTTTAAATTTTTTTTTCAAGATTTTATTAATGTTTTCAGTTCTGTAAAAGCAGCCCTCCTTATAAGTTTACTGTTTGACTTTCAATTATTCAAGTTTGAACATATGGTCAGAAAAGGATTAAGATCAAAATAAAGAGATCTGATGCAAAATTTTTCACCTATGTGACTGGCAGAGATTATTTAAGTGATCACCCACAATGTGAACAAAGGTTCAAAGAACCCTCCTAGACTATACTGGTAGAAGTATAAATTGACATTACCATTTCTAGCAAGCAATCAAGAGCTTTATAAACATTCATACCCTTTGATCCAGTTAATTCCATTTTCAGAAATTTATCTTAAGGAAATAATCAGAAATGCACTTGAGTATTTCTACATATGCATATTCATCATAACAGTATTTGTAATACTGAAAAAATGAATACAATAAAAATGGAATAGATAAATTATGACACACTTATATGACAATGTTGTGTACTTATTTTGTTTTTAAGCGTACCTACTGAATATATTCGAGGATAAAATGATGCTCACTAGGATTTGCTTCAAAGCCAATAATCCAGGGAGAGAGAAAAGGGGAGGGAGGGTAGAAAAATGAGATTGGTCCTGAGAAATGCTGAAGCTGGTTGATAGATTCATAGGAGTTCATGACACTATTCTGTGTAATTTTGTGTAAATTTGAAATTTTCTGCAATAAAGTTTTTAAAAATGGGGAATTTTAAAGTATATTAAAAAAAAAAAAACCCACAGGATACAAAAGTGATTTTGCAGCAGGAATGCAAGTTCACAAATGGAAAAAAGTGATATACACACACGGAAATAATATGCCAAAATGTTTACTAGTCATTTGCTCTGGGTTATAGAATTCAACTTATGACTTTTATCCTTTTTTTGTCTTCTAAATGAACATATATTAGCTTTATAATCAGAAAAACAAATTATGAAAGCTACTTTGAAAGAAATTAAATTCAAATGAAAATGAACACAACACTAAGGACAAATAAACACATGGAACTTCACTTAATCATCAGTTTGATTTTCTTTTCGTTTTTTTTTTTTTTTTTTTTTGAGACAGAGTCTTGCTCTTGCTCTTTCGCCCAGGCTGCAGTGAAGTGGCATGATCTTGGCTCACTGCAACCTCTGCCTCCCAGGTTCAAGCGATTACTCTGCCTCAGCCTCTGGAGTAGCTGGGATTACAGGTGTCTGCCACCACACATTCGTATTTTTTTTAGTAGAAACGGAGTTTTGCCATGTTGGCCAAGCTGTCTTGAACTCCTGACCTTAGGTGACCCATCTGCCCCAGCCTCCCAAAGTGCTGGGATTACAGCCATGAGCCACTGTGCCTGGCTTTGATTTTCTAAATGATTTGTCCGCCTACTGCAAGAAAATCCTCATGGGCTTCCCTGCCTAGTCGAAAGTCCAAATTCCTCAATATACAGTCTACTTCACTGAAGCCCCAGCACACCTTTCTGGTCTCTTTCCCACCACACTCCAGGTGGCAGTACAGAATCTTTCCAAAAAGGCACCTTCACATTTAGCACTTAATACATCATGCCTTTAAGTCCAGTTAGGTATGCACACATCTTCCTCTCCTGTGGGGTTGTAAACTCTGCCAGACATATATCATAACCACATCTTCTTCCTCTGTATGCACAGTGCCTAGCACACTGCTTCATAAATAAGTGGTCTGATTTTAGATCTAGTAAATAAACCCACTGGACACAGCCATGAATTGAAACTTGCAGCACAGACAAAGCATTTCCAAAGTTACATAAACTTTTTAAGAAGTGAACTCTAAATTATCTCCAGAAACTAAAGATTACCAATAATATAATTAAATATCATAAACCCTGTAATTATCAAATAATATCATTAAATAATATCAGAAACCTCTTCAAAAAGACTGCCTTCTAAAGTCCTACATTAAGGTGATAGTAGGGGTAGGTGGTATTTCTTTTCTTTGCTTTTTAGATATGGGGTCTCACCTTAGTTGCCCAGGCTGGTCTCAAATTCCGGGGCTCAAGTAATCCTTCCTTCTCAGCCTCCCAAGTGGCTGGGATTACAGGCATGTGCCACCATGCCCAGCTTGGTTGTTTTACTTTTTGTTTTAATTTCCACTACTACAGTGGAAATACAATTTTTATAAGTAAAAACTATTTTTAGTAACTTTAGTAAGTATCAGTTTTGGAACTAAACCTAAGTTTTAGAATCAGTATTATTTTCCAGTGATGCGCCAACTTACCTAACAGATGTGGCTCTGTGGATGAGCATCTCTGTTTGCTCGGACAAGGCCGAAGGAAGCAGCAGCTCTACTGGCTGCAAGTTTGACATCCGGGTTTCTAGCTCTGAACGAGAAGCAGAGTCCTGGAAACTATCAAACACAACCTCGCCTGTGGCAGGCTGCACTCCCTAAAAACAAATACAAATATAATGTTACAGGAAAAATGTATTTTCCCAGTTATGGCTATAACACAGCATAAACATTGAAAAGGTAAAGATGATACACTCAGGAGTATGTATGTACTCTATTCCTAAAGTGTTAGAAACCTGTTTGCTTTTCAACACTCTTACATGAAGAGTCAGACTCACAGATATCTAAACCATGTATAAATCAGATTTCCAAGAGCCACCCTGAATACGAGGCCTGGAGTTAATATACCTAGCGAAGTGACTATGGGAAATTACCAAACACTGCCAGGTCTCAGTTTCTTCCTCTGTAAATGGAACCAAACCAGTCTACTTCTCTCATAAGGTTATTGTAAGGATCAAATTATAAAATAAACATGAATTCTTTGTGAACTATAAAGCACTGTACAAATAGTAGTTATCACTCAAAGTAACAAGTGATATGGTCCTAGTAACCAGACCACCAGAACAGCAGTAAATTACTACCTCATATATCAAAGTAACCCATAAAAAGTATACTTTACCAAACTCTGAATGAAGCCCAAGTAGACAGTCTATCCAGTGGAATCATCATGCCAACCTGAACCTACTCCCTAACATCCTAAGCCAATAATAGCAAAGATAAACTGGAAAAGATCATGGTTTGGAGAAGTGATGGGAAGTCTCCAGCCAAGGTCCCAGAGTGACAATGGAGTAGAGTCAAAGATTCAAACCCAGGAAATCTGTCTACTCCCCAGTACACACTGTTAGCCACTATGGATCCTTATGAAAGCCATGGGAGCTAGTTACAGGCTGCATTAGCTTAAAAAAGGAAAAATCACCAATCCCTATGTTCATATACTACTGATGGAAAGCCACTTCTGACAATAGCAAGGCATCATCTAGGAATGTTGAAGTATCCATACCCTATAATTCAGCAATTCCTCCCCCAGGGATATACTCTGGAGAAACTCAGGCATTTGTATACGATACAAGACATACAAAAATATTTACAGCAGCATTCTCTGTACAACTGTAAACTAGAAAGAATGCACATGTCCATCAACAGAGGAATGAATAAACTGTAGATCATAAAATGAAACAGGACAAGGCAATGAGAGAACTACAGTGACACATGTAAATAAATCTCTCATACAAAATGGTAAACAAAAGGAGCAAAACCCAAAAGAATACACACACTATATTGACATTTGTATATAAAGTTTAAGGTGGTAAGGCTGGAACTAAAAGTTCCAACTAAAAGCAAGGAAATTATTATCTTAAAAGTCTGGATTACAGTCACCTCTGGAGGGAATGGACACCCAGGGATCTTATGGGTTGGAGGCAGTGTTATAGTTTCTCTAACTGTAATTAAGGAACACCCTTAATTCTAGCCCAGAGGCTTTCTCTAGAGCCTAGAGAGATAGACTATCAGTACATAAGGATACATATGTAAACTTATATACCAATCTACAAACCAGGCATTTACAAAAACCAGGTACAGATGTCAAAGTAACAAATTTTTCAGTTAGCTGAATTCCCTTTTTCTTTAATCAGAGAAATGGTCCATACTGCAATACTCACAACATCTATTATCCTGTGTGATATGTGACACACTGAAAAACCTAAAATCAGTCTGTATAAAACTGCACTGCCCAGACTGAAGGCACAGAGCCTGACTACAGTGCTACTACAACAGCAAAGCCCTTAATTTCAGACTAATTACCAGTTCTTAAAAGGTGACTCCCACGTAGTGACCGGGCAATGGGTGACACCCATCGTGACAGGGAAAACAGTGTTGAGGGTAAAGGAAGATAAGATCAATTTCAGTCACGCCGAGTTTGAGGAGCCAGAGTAAATTCTAAGTGTCTTTGTTCAATAAAAATTTGGATGCAGGAGCCTGGAGCTCAGGAGAGGTGCAGCTTGGACCCAGAGCTCAGGATGTCATCAGCCCAAAAGTGGTTGCTGAAGTAAAGGACAGCCCCCAAGAAAATGCTTGAAGGGCAAACAGCCGTTTTCATTTTTCTGAGTCCCAGTTCACACACATGGTTAACTTTGGTGGTAGACCAGATGGCATTTCCAAATGCACTAAGTAGGAATTATATACTATCAACTCTGTTCTTTAGACTGAGTTTTAGGTAAATATAAAATAGCACATTACATATGTTAAAACTTAAAAGTAAATAACTTTACTATTTGTAGATAGGTCCAACTGCCTATAGCTAGATAAAACGTGCTTCTCAAGGATAAAAATATCATTTAGAGCTGTCTAACACCAACAGGAATGCTAACTCTCTGAAAGAAGGGCTTATTGGTTAAGCAAATGTCAAGTTAACACAGTTATGCAGTCAAAATAAGGTATTAAAAGGCACATTGGAGACATTCAGGTTGTAAGACTTTTTGTTGATATTGCCACTGACTGTAGAAATTAGAAAAAGCAAAGAGAATTAGTTTTTACTTGGACAGAGTTCCACATGTGCTTAACTTATAACAGAAAAGGGGTATCTGATTGTTCTGAAGGGCCTTAAAAAGTCTAAGACTTTTAGCAGAGTCCAGGTAAGTCTGTAAATGGGCAAATTTATTCATCAACTGCCAGAAAAATCAATAAAACTATGATTTGGCCAGGCACAGTGGCTCACGCCTGTAAACCTAGCATTTTGGGAAGCGAAGGTGGGCAGATCCCCTGAGGTCAGGAGTTTAAGACCAGCCTGTCCAACGTGATAAAACCCCATTTCTACTAAAAATACAAAAATTAGCCTGGTGTGGTGGTGGGTGCCCGTAGTCCCAGCTACTCGGGAGGCTGAGGCAAGAGAATTGCTTGAACCCAGGAGCAGTGAGCCGAGATCAGGCGATTGTACTCCATTGCACCCATTGCAGTCCAGCCTGGGTGACAGGAGCGAAACTCCACCTCAAATAAATAAATAAATAAAAATAAAACTATAATTCACAAATTACATTTATCTAGAAAACTATAAATAATCCTAATATTTAGTATGGCATTTTATATCAGCCAGTTATCATTTCTCTTTAACTATCCCTTCCTCCAAATCTAGATATAATACCATAGTCATTCATGTTTAATTTCAAATCCCTAGAGGAAATTTATAGAGCACTTTGCCACCCATGCCTGTGTTGGCTTAGTGTTTTATTCTGCTATCTGTACATTGTCCACATGCATGTCTGCCATTGTGTCTGTCTCAACCTTAAAATTCCAGGGCACATGGACAAAAACCAACTGGATCTCTCCGTAGCATAGAGTATTGATACAGTTTAGCTGTGTATCCACCCAAATCTCATGTTGAATTGTAATCCCCAATGCTGAGGGAGAGATCTGGTGGGAGGTGATTAGATTGTGAGGCCAGATTTCCCCCTTGCTCTTCTCATGATAGTTCTCACAATATCTGTTGTTTAAAAGCGTGTAGCACTTCCCCCTTCACTCTCTCCCCTGCTAGTCTTGTGAAGATGTCATTGCTTCCCCTTTGCCTTCCGCCAGGATTGTAAGTTTCCTGAGGCCTTCCCAGCCATGCTTCCTGTACAGCCTGTGGAACCATGAGCCAATTAAACCTCTTTTCTTTATAAATTACCCAGTCTCAAGTGGTTCCTTATAGCAATGTGAGAACGGACTGCTACAAGTACCCAGTAGCCATGAGAAAATTGTAACTAGTGATTTAACATATAATATTGTGGAAAAATGTTTTTCTTGCATAATTATCTGAGGGTACACTTCATCAGATATCTTTATTATAAACCATACATGATAGGTCATATTTAGAGATACCATGAACATCTAACATTTGTTCCTCACCTGCAAAGTACTTACCACAATGCCAATAAAAATGTTGCCCTTTTTTTTGTCCCTAACATTTTCCTTATTTTCAGAGATACACAGAAGATAGCTGGTAGAAGTATCAGTCATTATCTCATCAACATTTACAGCATCGTCCAGCTTGATTAGGGGATTCACATTTAATAATAATTAAAGAAAAATAATCATTTTTATATGTTAAATTCTAAATGCTAATAATGCTAAATTTCCAATAATACTAACTATTTTCTCCTTTAAAATAATGGTTCACAGCCAGGCGCAATGGCTCACACCTGTAATCCCAGCGCTTTAGGAGGCCAAGGTGGTAGGATCACTTAAGGCCAGGAATTTGAGAGACCACCCTGGGCAACATAGCAAGATCCTGTCTCCACAAAATAAAAAAATAAAAATAAAGATATAAATAATAAAATGATGGCTCGTTTCACCCAGTACTTTTGCTCTTTGCAAAATCTGCCCAGTAGTCATTCTTCCAATTTATTTAGATCATAGTTGCATGCCTTATCTTTCCTAAGATATAAAGATCATAAAGACAGATAACCAGTATCTTACTTCCAAAGGGCTTAGTGGAGTATATCAAACCCCAGAGAGGCCCAAATAACCCACTTCTTCACTTGGATGGTGCTGAGACTTGAATCCTTAACAATCCCATAATGTTTAATTCCACAATTCAAAGTATAAATACACTAAAATGGTGTAAATTATTTTCCTCTTTTAATGTGCCTAAAAGCTCCCAGATATAGCAAGAGAATTTTTTAAAGACATGAGAAAAGAAAACAGAAACATATATACATTATATGTGTGTGTATGTCTGTGTATATGTGTATAAAATGAGTCCATTAACTAAATCTCAGGGATGAAAGCTGATTTGGGGCAAAGTCTGGGCATATCTTTGGACATCAGGACATAGGAGCCATAAAAGCAGCAAAGGAAAAGCAGGAAGGGGGACTGTACTAGAAATGGGCTTCAAATAAGAGACTCAAGCTTTGGCAAAAGAAAAAATAAAAATACCAGGTTCTTACAGGCTCATCAGCTTAGAACAACACAAGGTTGTTAATAGTTTGGAGCCCATTTTGAGTGATAGCTGTTCCCTATTTATAGTATTCATGGAACAAAACAGTACTTAGAATTAAATGAGCTGAGAAATAAGCAGATCTGTAATAAACCATAATAGAAATAATACTTTCACACAGTATCATTTAAGGCCTTCTTATCCCTCCATTCTTTCATTATCAGAGAACTGATTCCACTCCATAGTAATTTTTTTTTAAATGCACCCTGATCTAATTTTACATATAATTACTTGGCTTTTGAAACTGACAATTTTGCTTTTGAAATTATTTGGCTTCAAATAACACACCGCATTTATGAATTACCATAAATTTAGGGGCAATCATTATGCACATTGAAAATTCTTACAAAGTGAGAAAACTTCACCCACAATCCATTTTCAAAAGTAATAAAATTTTTATAAAGTTAACAATGAAGATGGACTACCATTACATTTTATAGGCATTTAATTCTGTCTTAATTCTGACTTCAGCAGTTTTCTTTTCACATTTTGAATTTCTGTTTGTTTTTTTGAGACAGGGTCTCACTCCTGTCACCCAGGCTGGAATGCAGTGGCATCATCACGGCTCACTGCAGCCTTTACTTCCTAGGCTGACATGATTGTCCCACCTCAGCCACCAAAGTAGCCGGGACTACAGGCAAGTGCCAACATGCCCAGCTAATTTTTTTGTATTTTTTGTAGAGATGGAGTTTTGCCATGTTGCCCAGACTGGTCTCAAACTCCGGGGCTCAAGTAATCTGCCCACTTTAGCCTCCCAAAGTGCTGGGATTATAGGCATGAGCCACCATGCCTGGCCTCAGTAAGTTATTTGTTAGGTCTCACTTTGGAAAGACCCTGAGGAGCTTGTAGGTCCTAAGTACCTAACTACTACCCACAAATGGGCTAAGGAAGATATAATTTCAAATCAGATACTAACCTGACATCATCTTTCATTAGGGTTGCTTTTTTTCTTGCTCTTCAAGTATGATGAACTTGCCTTCTACTATGACATCTGAAAATATGCTTGTTTCCAGCCACTACTTCCCTCTTGAGTAGCACACCTAATCAAGAGTTTACCATAAGGCCTCTCAGCTCATCTAAAAAGTTCCCAAAGAGCAACTAAAACAATAATAAAACAAAAACCTGCCATCTTCAAGCAAAGCCCTTGTATCATTAAATAGAAAAACTCCTGTCCAAAAAGGATATCTTCTCCAATAAGTGTAGATTTTGTATAAAGGGCAGTCAATTTCCGGGAAAAGAGTGAACTTCTGTTGTCTCCAATGGCCTTTAATGCTGCAGTTTCAGTTTGCTTCACAACTCCCACCTTCAACAAAAATAAGAAATATTGATATCAAATGATAAAAAATGATTTGATTTGTAAAAACTCATTTCAAAATGTTTACAGGTCATTTCTGAAATGGTTAAAATAATCAGTCCACAATGCTCAGATGTAGGGTTTTATAGGAGTTGACGAGGGTAGATAAATCGCTAGGAAACACTATCATACAGTTAAAAAATTTACCCTAAATATCTAACAATATGTTAAAAACTCATAAATATATAATGCTAATAATTATGAAACACTTTTTCTCTCAAATGCAAAATTCTAAACCAATTGAAGCCTACCTACCACCTTACGAAATACATTTGCATTCTCTGGAAGAGAATCCCAATTTCCTTTTCCCACAAGTTAAAGCCAAAGCTGACCTTATATCCTTTTGCCACCAGGCGGCGTACATGAACAAACAGTCTGTGAGTAGGTATACTTGCTGTCATAAAGTTGTGATCTAAATGGCAATAAATATTGAGCTCTCGGGCTGCAATCTAAAAAACGAAAAAAGAAAATATCAATAAATTTCTATTTTAAGATTCCCTATGTGAGGTTGGTTCACTTGTTAAAAATTCATCAAGGTATACATTTAGGATTTGTACACTTAATCTAAATGTGTACTATGTCAATAAAAAGTTTTTAAAAATGTTCCCTGTATAGCCCGTATAGAAGCCTATGGTTTAATGTCTTTTGGGCAATTCCAGTGACCTAACTTCAGTATCAACATCTGTATCTATAAAAGACTCAGAAAAATATGACCGGTCTTCTATGTCCTTAGAGCTTCCCCTACACAAAGACTATCCAATACAGAGAGCATGAGACTGTAAAAGAATAAGCATTTGCTCCATGGCATTTGCAAATGACTGACATTTAAAAGATACTACAGAGTATGCAGAAATGATGAACCCATCTAGACAGAAGAATCAATGAAAAAGTAAAAAGAGAAGCCCCGGGCTGGCTAACTAATTAATGATGCATGACTGATAGAAATATAGAACCATGTAGCACCATCTGATTCCCTGATTTATTCTAGAAAGCACCATGGCTTAGATATTGCCCACTGGAGCCATGGAACTCTAATTCCAACACTCTCACTACCCAACCTCAGCCCATCTCTGAACTCTATTAGTCCCTCACAGAAGGGCAGGAAAACATCAGCCTTTACCATGGTCAGGCCTGAATTTACCATTTAAGCTAGACAGTTTCTCTCCTTCACCTAGGGGATGCCAACTACATATTTGTTCCTGCCCTCAGAAAACATGGTGATACTATTTCAGAGTCTAATTTAATAACACAGAACACAGCATAATGCGCCTGACTTAGAGAACGCTGCTTGCCTGCCACAGAGGATTTAGGAAACTTGAAGAAAAAAAGTTGGCCAAGTCTTTACTTCCCATCCATGAGTCACAAACATGCGACCTCTTCACTCTCTGGTATACAATCCAACCAGGTCTCAAGCTACAGAATCATCACAAGCATTCATGACTTCCAACAAACGTGTAATCAGCAATACTTTCCCTAAGTTTGCCCATGAAATGCTCAAATTTCACTTTCAACCTTCTTGACTAGGGCCTACAATAAATATTTCAACATTAAATACAATCCCAATTTTTTTTTTTTTTTTTTTTTTTTGAGACAAGAGTCTTGCTGTGCCGCCCAGGCTAGGGTGCAATGGCAGGATCTTGGCTCACTGCAACCTCCATCTCCCAGGTTCAAGCAACTCTCCTGTCTCAGCCTCCTGAGGAGCTGGGACTAAAGGCATGCACCACCAAGCCCAGCTAATTTTTTTTATATTTTTAGTAGAGACGGGGTTTCACCATGTTGGCCAGGCTGGTCTCAAACTCCTGACCTCAAGTGATCCACCCACCTCAGCTTTCCAAAGTGCTGGGATTACAGTCTTGAGCCACCACACCCGGCACAATCCCAATTTAGAATAAGACACCAAGTTGACTGACACACAAAGAGATCTGTAAAACTTCAAACAATTTCTGGTGGTAGCTGGCAAAGTTCACGTGTTCTTCCATTGAGACTTAACTTTGTTCCCGGCTATGAAAATTCATAAATTAAGGGTAAACAGAGGAACTTCTATACATCTCAAAAAATTTTTCTTGCTTGAGTCTTCATTAGAAAACATATTTACATGATTATGGTTCATTCACTAATTGACTCATCCAATAAACTTTGGATGGATAAAAAGTATTGGCCTAGTATCATGGAGAATAAGCACTGATACTCCAATAGAGACCCCTCACTTCTCCCCATCAAGTCTGGTTCCCACCAAATTTCTTGTGTTCATTTTTAGTTTTTACTTTAAATAACAGTATTTTTTAAGAGGTGATTGATCAAATCAGCATTTATATAAGGACAGAAGATGAAACAAAAATACTGAAAAATATCTAAGGCTAGACAAGAAAAACATAAAATAGTGCCTGAAAAAAGGACTTACCTCTGCATCTTCCCCAAAGAATCTATACTTATATCCACATTCCACACACAAAACTGCATCTTTGTGCTGCTGCTTCATTTCTATGTATTGTAATTCTAGCGGCGTATAAATGCTTTTGGAACGTTTGTTAGCTGGTTTAGAAGCAGTTTTCTGTAAATTTTCATGACTTGTATTTGATGATCCAAACTGACTGACAGCAAAAAGTGTTGTATCCTGGGAACCAAAAGATTTATAAAGTTTTAAAAATATTAACCATAATAGTAAGTTCCCAGAGACGGAAAATGCAAATCTGGCGAGAAGCTAACACTTGGTGAATCTATAGAAGCACATTGTAGCATTCAGGCAAATTATCTATAGGTTGCAAATATTTTCAAAGTAAAAGGTTAAAAAAATTATGAACCAAGTGAGCCACCATAGAATTTTTATGCAAATTTTGAAAGTCTAAATATCTTAATGTTTTACATATTTGTTTTTAAATTTGATTTCATTAAATCTATTATTATTAACATTTCTCAATCAAGGGTATCCAGTTAGGAAAAGAAGAAGTCAAATTGTCCCTGTTTGCAGATGACATGATTGTATATTTAGAAAACCCCATCGTCTCAGCCCAAAATCTCCTTAAGCTGATAAGCAACTTCAGCAAAGTTTCAGGATACAAAATTAATGTGCAAAAATCACAAGCATTCTTATACACCAGTAACAGACAAACAGAGAGACAAATCATGAATGAACTTCCATTCACAATTGCTTCAAAGAGAATAAAATACCTAGGAATCCAACTTACAAGGGATGTAAAGGACCTCTTCAAGGAGAACTACAAACCACTGCTCAGTGAAATCAAAGAGGACACTAACAAATAGAAGAACATACCATGCTCATGGATAGGAAGAATCAATATCGTGAAAATGGCCATACTGCCCAAGGTAATTTATAGATTCAATGCCATCCCCATCAAGCTACCAATGAGTTTCTTCACAAAATTGGAAAAAACGGCTTTAAAGTTCATATGGAACCAAAAAAGAGCCCGCATTGCCAAGACAATCCTAAGTCATAAGAACAAAGCTGGAGGCATCACGCTACCTGACTTCAAACTATACTACAAGGCTACAGTAACCAAAACAGCATGGTACTGGTACCACAACAGAGATATAGACCAATGGAACAGAACAGAGGCCTCAGAAATAATACCACACATCTACAGCCATCTGATCTTTGACAAACCTGAGAGGAACAAGAAATGGGGAAAGGATTCCCTATTTAATAAATGGTGCTGGGAAAATTGGCTAGCCATAAGTAGAAAGCTGAAACTGGATCCTTTCCTTACTCCTTATACGAAAATTAATTCAAGATGGATTAGGGACTTAAATGTTAGACCGAATACCATAAAAATCCTAGAAGAAAACCTAGGTAGTACCATTCAGGACATAGGCATGGGCAAGGACTTCATGTCTAAAACACCAAAAGCAACGGCAGCAAAAGCCAAAATTGACAAATGGGATCTAATTAAACTAAAGAGCTTCTGCACAGCAAAAGAAACTACCATCAGAGTGAACAGGCAACCTACAGAATGGGAGAAAAGTTTTGCAATCTACTCATCTGACAAAGGGCTAATATCCAGAATCTACAAAGAACTCAAACAAATTTACAAGAAAAAAACAAACAACCCCATCAAAAAGTGGGCAAAGGATATGAACAGACATTTCTCAAAAGAAGACATTCATACAGCCAACAGACACATGAAAAAATGCTCATCATCACTGGCCATCAGAGAGATGCAAATCAAAACCACAATGAGATACCATCTCACACCAGTTAGAATGGCAATCATTCAAAAGTCAGGAAACAACAGGTGCTGGAGAGGATGTGGAGAAATAGGAACACTTTTACACTGTTGGTGGGATTGTCAACTAGTTCAACCATTATGGAAAACAGTATGGCGATTCCTCAAGAATCTAGAACTAGATGTACCATATGACCCAGCCATCCCACTACTGGGTATATACCCAAAGGATTGTAAATCATGCTGCTATAAAGACACATGCACACGTATGTTTATTGCGGCACTATTCACAATAGCAAAGACTTGGAATCAACCCAAATGCCCATCTGTGACAGACTGGATTAAGCAAATGTGGCACATATACACCATGGAATATTATGCAGCCATAAAAAAAGGATGAGTTTGCATCCTTTGTAGGGACATGGATGCAGCTGGAAACCATCATTCTTAGCAAACTATCACAAGAAGAGAAAACCAAACACCACATGTTCTCACTCATAGGTGGGAACTGAACAATGACATCACTTGGACTCTGGAAGGGGAACATCACACATTGGGGCCTACCATGGGGAGGGGGGAGGAGGGAGGGATTGCATTGGGAGTTATACCTGATATAAATGACAAATTGATGGGTGCTGACGAGTTGATGGGTGCAGCACACCAACATGGCACAAGTATACATATGTAACAAACCTGCACGTTATGCACATGTACCCTAGAACTTAAAGTATAATAAAAAAAAAAAAAATTTCTCTTCTTTTTATTATTTATTCTCAGGTGTGTAATGCACAAAAGGCCAATGGGGACAAATCTGCCTTTCTCTCAGAAGTAGGGCAAAACCACTTTGTGCAAAGCATGCCAACACATAAAGGTGCACTTAATGTTTTTTACTTCCAAGCACACTGTAAAAGACAGCACATTCTATAAAGTCTTATTCCAAGAAAGAACCATGATTCTCTTGGTAAAGAAACATGAAAGAACTGTTAAAAAACATACAGCACAAGGCCACATTTTCAACATTACTACTCCTACTATTCTTACCTTCCTACCAGAATTAATTCCAATTCACAGCTTAGAAAAAATTCCTCGCTTATTAGACTTAATTTAGAAAAATGTGAATGAGACAAATTTATAGGCTAAATCCAACTTCTAATTAATTGCCACTCTGTCACTACCAACTTCTAAAAATTTACCCAGCTCCCCCTACAATCAAAAATATGGCCTAAAAGTCTGATGACCAAAAAGAGGGGAGAGTGAGAGAGAAGCAAAATGGTCCAGGAATGGGAACCCCAATCCAAAAGAAAACCCAGAAACATGTACACTTTGTAGTTCTCAAATGTTCAAAACAACTCAGCTTTACCGGGACATCAGGTAAAGATACTAACTTTTCAAAAAAAACTCAATTTATTTGAACAGTGCAGTCCAGCAAACCTCCAAAGATCAGCAATAAGAAGATGGTGAAGGGTGGAGAGGTTGGCAAGAGAAATCCAGGTCATTATGATGGCAGTGGCAGCTCATCGGGAGCGGCCACTGCCATAACGCCAGCTGCAGTAGGAGAGGCACAATCAGGGCTGCATGCTCCACAGAACCGGCAGGAGCCAGAAATGGGTGAAAGAAGCCTCACCCCCTTCTAAGTTGGCAGGGTGAGAGCCTCACACTCCCTGGGCACAGCTGTGGCTGCCCAGCCATGGCTGCAAACCTGGGCATCTCTGTGCTCTTGGGGGCTGGGAGCAAGCAGGAGCCCTGCCCTCCAAGGTGCAGCTGCAGCAGCCACCCAAGCTGCAGCTGTGGACCCAGGCATCTCTGCACTCTCAGGGGCCCAGAAAGGGAATTCCCCATCTCTCTGCAGGCTCAGAAGTACCTGTTCCCACTGCCTGGCCTCTCCCAGCTCCCAGCACCCACTCTGATCTCAAAGTTGAGGCCAAGCCTGGGAACTGTTGCAACCTTGCCGGTTGTGCACATGTTCAGGGCAGTGCTAACATGCCAGCCCCCTGCTGCCTTGGCCCCCTCTGGACTTTGGACACTGATGAGCATGGGAAGGAGGCCGAGGAGGGGGCTGAGGGCAGCTCAGAGCTGTCCTGCAGGTGGTCCTTGGCACAAACAGCCTGGGTGCCATGGACGACAGCAGGAGGCAGACAGGCTCCTGGGCAGAAAGGGTCAGGTCCGGGCGAAGCCTCACCTTCAAGCCAGGAACAGCCTGAAGCCTGGGGCCAGGCTGATGAACCAGAATTATAACTTACAGTGCTTTTTCTGAGCCCGCCCATGGCAGCCCATGAACCAATCAGCACATACTTCCTCCTCTCAAGCCCATACAAACCCCCAGACTCGGCCAAACTCGAAGAGACAAGTAGACAACCTGCCTGCAGAGAGGAGTTACCCACTCCAGGGTCTCCTCCCTGTTGAAGGCTGAACACTTCTCACTTGTTGGGATGCCCTGCCTGCAGAAAGGAGCTACCCACTGCGGGTCTCCCATGAATGTTCTGTCACTCAAGAAAGCCCCTCTTTGCCTTGCTCACCCTCCACCTGTCCACATACTTCATTCTTTCTGGAAGCGGGACAAGAACTTGGGACCCATGGAACGGCAGGGCTAAAAGAGCTATAAACAGGCCTGAAACACGTCCCTTGCTTGCCACATTGCAGCAACAAGAAGGAGAGAAGAGAGGAGAGAAGAGCTGTGGACCTTTCGGGAGCTCAGACCTAGGGGCTCCCAAGTCAGGTCTATGACACCCTCTCTGGGCTCTGCAGTTCCTGGAATCTCCAAGCTTCTGGGCACCACTGTGTTCCCTGGTGCCAGCCGTGGAAGCTGCTTGCAGTACACCTGGTCCAGCCCTCACTCATGCTGGCACCTAGAGCTGCCCACCCCGCTGAAGCTGGCATGCCTTGCTGTGCACAGTAGCCAGACCCCATGGTCACTGGCTCACACACCCCTCAACACTCTGTTCCTGGCTCACCCTTGGCAGCTGCGAGATTCGGGCCAAAAGCAAAAGCCAAGCACAGCCTGCCAGGCCCAGTGGGAGGAATGAGCCCAGCCAGGTCCAAGTAAAAACTTGGGCAAAGGCACCACCAGCCACAGAGGTTTACAGCTGGCAAAGCAACACCCCAAGGACTGCATAACGATTTTCCTATACCTGAGAATGTATTTGCTTTTAATTTTGATGGGTTTCTTATTTTGTTTCCATGATTTTTATGTGAAATGCAGGTATATGCTATGCAATATAAAAGTTAATACAGAAAATATATTTCTTAAATTTTAAAAACTTACTCTTACTTTATACTTTATTCATTTAGGAAATGGGATAAGCTTCCAGAAAAAAAAAAGTTTTATCCTTATGGGAAGTTAACAATTAAATCAATCTAAATACTTGAATATTAAGCAACTTTTTTTTAACTTTCATTTTAAGTTCAGGGGTACATGTGCAGGTTTGTTATATAGGTAAACTTATGTCATGAGGGTTTGTTGTACATATTAATACTTGGGCAACAAAATAAGCAACTTAAAAAGAAATGATTTGGATGGGAATACCTATCAGATACATCACATTCTATTTCATATTCCCAGAGACAGTATGCTGAACTCAATTTAACCTTGTCTGGACAATGCAGAGTGATCAGAATATATTTCAAAATCTACTGACAGTTATGGCGTGGCCGACCCCACCCTAATGGTCCTGGACCATGGGGCATTTATGTTCATTCAGTAGCTTTTTGCCATTCATCCATGTCTTTCCATGCCATCAAACAGCTTATCACTTGTGATAATGGCACTGCTTCCAGGTGCCCCCTTCTATCTACTTACTTCTAATTTCCTGTGATGTGGAAATGCCAAGTTGGTCATTCTATGTATAAAGCAATAATGTATACGCTCTTCTGAGACTTTGGAGTAAATGCTCCTATCAATAAAGTGAGCTTTAATGGATAAACTTTATGACTTCTATGCTTAATAACCACTATACTTAGGTGAACTGCTTCTAAGTATGAACAGAGACTAAAAACAAAAACACCTTTTTTTTTTCCTGATGATCTAAGATAAGTCAACCAATATTAGCCTGGCTGAGGGAGGAGTTCATGGATCTGGACTTTGTGGGAAAGGTGTGAAATCTTGAAAATTATAGGCAAAATTTTGTTGGCTTGAGAATTTTTCTGAGGAAAAAGGCCAACACCTTTCATTAGAATTTCAATGACTCAAATAAATATATACATACACATATACATATACATATATAGGATCATTTCTCTAATTCAATGATTGTCAATCACAGCTATAGATTAAAACAACTGCTTTTCCTTCAGTCTCATCTTGTCTGGAGGCTAAGGTGGGAGGATTGTTTGAGCCCAGGAGTTGAGACTACAGTGAACTATAATCACACAACTGTACTCTAGCCTGGGCAACAGAGCAAGACCTCATCAATAAAAATAAAATATAAAATAAAGTGCAAGCTTTCTAAAAATATCCATGCCCATTTCTCAGTGAAAACCAATTAAATAAGATTCTGAGGGAAGGTTCTTGATGGCAATTTTTGGTTTAAGGTCTCCAGGTGATTCCAATGTAAAGCTAAGGTAATCATGGAAACTTTAAGAAGGACTGTAAGAAACTGTGCTTGTCTTAATTGACTATAAAGAATCCTTCCAAGTCAAGGGCTCCTGATCCAGGCAGTACCTTAGAATTACCTGGAAGCTAACACGGTGAAACCCCGTCTCTACTAAAAATACAAAAACTAGCCGGGCGAGGTGGCGGGCGCCTGTAGTCCCAGCTACTCAGGAGGCTGAGGCAGGAGAATGGCGTAAACCCGGGAGGCGGAGCTTGCAGTGAGCTGAGATCTGGCCACTGCACTCCAGTCCGGGCGACAGAGCGAGACTCCGCCTCAAAAAAAAAAAAAAAAAAAAAAAAAAAAGAATTACCTGGAAGGCTTTTGTTTTGTTCTCATACAAACCAATTAATCCCTCCCAAAACATAGTAAATCGAATCTCCAGGGATGTAAAAAACTAAACGAAAACACAAAACCTCCCTCAGATGATTCAGAAGATCATCCACGTTTAGGAACCATGGCCATGAATGACCCCAGAGAACCTGACAGTACTTCAGAAACCATTATTCTAGGTAAGTGGATACTCATCTATAGCAGTTACATACCTTTTGTTTAATCTGACATTTCGAATCTTCAGAAGAAACTGCATTCTTTGCACGTAGAAGACTGATATCATCAAAATCAGTACATTTTGGCAGAACTGCAAATCTCTCCTGCAGAGATTCTGTCTGGACTCTACTTTGAGGAAGGGCAGAATCGCAGCAGAATTCTTTCAATTTTTCCAAAGACTTTAAAACATTCCTGGTCCTCAGACATTTCTTTGGCTCTTAGGTAGCAAATAAGAAGAAAATAGAACAATAGTATTTTGGTCTCATTATATCAACTCACAACCAGCACAGAATTTTTAAAGAGGTAGATTCCCAATAAAGCAATGAACCTAACTATAATGTGATTTTTTTTAAAAAAAAAAAGAAACAAACACTGGGTTCAGGGTAAAGATGGCATATTAAACACAGATCCAATTTCACTCATTCCTGAAACCTCATTACTAGAGTTTTTTTTTTCTTTTCTTTCTTTTTTTTGAAGACATAAGCCCATAAGGACAGAGAGGAGAGGTAACAACTGCAAATGAGATATCTAAAGCTAGAAAGGAAAACAAATGAACAATAACCAATTCAGCACACCTGAGAGCTAAATCCTATGTCAGTAATTAGGAAAACCAAGAGCCAACTCTACTTACAACACAAAATGCTCAAAAGACTCAGGAATTAGGGTACCAGTAGCTCTGGAAAGGAATAAAAGGAGGTTCTAAAATAAAGAGGATTGGTTCAAAGTAATTGGTTCCCTAAAGCCCTACCATACTCCAAGTTGAAAGATAACTGCCCTTCCTCCACATCAGCAGCCAACTGGAGATTTCTTCCCTGGAAAGGCAAAACAAGCACAGTTGATGGAGTACCGTACCTAACCCAGAAGGATGATAGGAACACAGACACAATGTATGCTGAGATCCACGGCCTCTCCAGAACCCAGGCAGCCAGAACACTCCCCTCCAGGCAGAAGCTGGGAGGACTCTTGACTGGGAAATCTAACTAGCTCAAGGAGAAAGACTTGACATTGACATCAGGGGTTCACCAAGAAAACCAAATCGACATACTCAGACACACCATCACTTTGCTCATGACATGCCTTCTGCATGTCGAAATTGTATTCATTCTTCAAGACCCATCTCAAATCTACCTTTCCCATAAAACCTTCTGCTAACTTTCCCAGCTTAAAATCATCTTTTCTTTCTCTATGTTCCTATAAAAAGATTACATCTCCCTGTGGTACTCATCACAGTCTGCCAATTGGCAGTTTTTCATAAACAAGCAATCCATGAAAGAAGGGAAACTATCATTTTCTGGATCCCTACCATGTACTAGAACACAGTATTTCACTATTTAGAGCAATACTATTAAGTTGGTGCTACTAAATGTAAAGGAACTGGGACTGCACGCATTTATCACCTCTTACCTTCCCTATTAAAGCAAAAACACTCTGAGGGCAAGAGTTGTGTTTTGTTCATTTCTAAAAGTTTAAAATTGCTGCTGAGCTGCTTGCTAGGGCCTGCTCCCAACCTGTGAAGTGTACTTTTTGTTTTCAATAAATCTCTGCTTTTGTTGCGTCAGAAAAAAAAAAAAAGCTTAAAATTTTCCCGATTGATATTTAAACATCTTCACAGGCTTTCATTAGGTCTCCTGTGAATTTTCTAGCTACAAAAATGTAAATTTGACTCTTTTCTCAAATGTATATTCACCTTGTTTACTATTACTCTCTTTTTCGAAATGTACATGTGTATCACCCTTCAAAAGTGTACTGTAAGTGTGTATGTTATACAAAGATTTCCCCTCCTATAGACATAAAAAAAACTTTGCCTGGAATGGAGGTGGGATGAAGAAATTGGAGTTGTATTTGTTGGGGAAAGAAAAAAAAAAAGTATTGTGAAACTTGATCACATGAATTGGGTCATTCTTATCACACTCAATTAAAATGGAGTAGGGAGGTCAGGGGAAAAAGCACTGAGAGCACATATCATTGCTCCAAAAATGTAATTCTCTGCCAGCCTAGCTGCTAAAACTGCCTACTGTAACCTGAAACCAATTTTACCTGATAGCTGCTATAACAACCTGCTGTGACTCTAAGGCTAGTTTTACCCATTGCGGTCATTCACCAATCAGAGCTTGCCAGTTCCCCCAAATTTTCCTAATACCAATGAACCTTCTTTCAAAACAATACATTTCTTTTTCTTTTTGCAACCTTGACCTCCAGGGCTCATGAGATCCTCCCACCTCAGCCTCCTGAGTAGCTGGGACTACAGGCAAGTGCCGCCATGCCCAACTAATTTTTTTAAATTTTTTATATAGATGGGGTCTCCCTATGCTGCCTAGGCTGTTCTCCAACTCCTGGGTTCAAACAATCCTCCTGCTTTGGCTTCCCAAAGTGTTGGGAATACAGGTGTGAGCAACTGCTCCTGGCTCATTTCTCCTTTTTAATAAAACTTCCAATTTTATCTTTGTCCTTCATCATACCAAAGACCACCTGGTCTGTGTGTATGCCCCAAATTGCAATTCTTGCTTCCCAAATAAAATGGTTTTTTTTTTTTTTCCTTTTTTTGAGACAAAGTCTCACTCGGTCATCCGGGCTGGAGTGCAATGGTGTGATCTCGGCTCACCGCAACCTCTGCCTCCTGAATTCAAGTAATTCTCCTATCTCAGCCTCCTGAATAGCTGGGATTACAGGCTTGTGCCACCATACCTGGCTAATTTTTGTATTTGTAGTAGAGATGGGGTTTCATCATGTTGGGCATGCTGGTCTCGAACTCCTGAACTCAGGTGATCCGCCCACCTCCGCCTCCCAAAGTACTGTGATTAAAGGCGTGAGCCACCACGCCCGGCCCCAAATAAAATGTTTTAAATTTAGAGATTTGTCTCTATATTTTATTTGACTCTGACAGTATTTAAAACCAAAGTGTGAAAAACAGAGATGAAATAATCAGGGACTCTTATGGCTGGCAGATGCTACTGGTTGAATAATAAATAGTCACTGCCTAAAACTTACTACAGGTGTTGACAGTCTTGCATCATTTAATGATGGGGATATGTTATGAAGAACGTGTCATCAGGTGATTTCATCGTGAGCACATCAGAGAGTGTACTTACACAAACCTAGATGATGGTATAGCCTCCTACACACCTAGGCTATATGGTATAGTTTACTGCTCCGAGGTTATAAACCTGTATAGCGTGTTACCATACTGAATACTAGAGACAACTGTAACACAATGGTAAGTATCTGTGTATCTAAACATATTTAAACATAGAAATGGTACAGTAAAAATACCTACTATAATCTTGTGAGACTAATGTTGTATAGGTGGCCCCTCATTGACTGTTGTTAGGTAGCATATGACTGTATTTACGTTCTTAATGTTACCAATGTCTACTATCTCTGTATTGTGGAAATACGGTGTAATGGTGTGCTACTGCTACCATGCGTCCCTTTCTAACTCTAAAAAGGTCAAGCCGTAGGAATGTGACTAAAGCTGCTCTAGAGTAAGGGCTATTATTCTCTACTAAAGTTTAAAAACAATCCTTAAAAAGATCAAAGTGATCCAAAGGAATTTAACTGCTTGCCAGAACAGAGTCCAACACTCTAAAGAAATACAAACTCCAGCAGGAGACAACACAGATTCAACATATCCATGATCCAACTAGTTAGTTACTAGACATGCAAAAAGTAGGAAAAATCTGTCACGGGATGCAGGCCCAGAAATGACAGATGATGCAATTAGCATATAAGAACAAGAAAATACAATTTATAAATATGCTCCATATAATTGAGAATGTAAAGGAAAACATGAGCAAAAAGAGGAGCAAAAGGATTTTTTTCAATAGCTTTACTGAGATATAATTCATATAGAGAACTGGAAGATATTTTAAAAGAACAAAATGGAACTTCTAGAGATGAAATATACAATATGGGAAATGAACATTTTATTGAATGAGATTTACAGCAGATTAGACATAGCAGAAAAAAAGACCACTGAAAACAGAGCAGTAGAATCTATCCAAAATGAAGTACAAAGAGAAATAAGCCTGGGAAACAAATGAAAAGAGCCTCGATGACTTAAGAGATAATATCAAATAGTTAATATCTCTGTAATAAACTCTCAGAAGGAGACACAGAGACAGGAAGACAGAAAAAATGTGAAACAATAACAACCAAAAAAGTTTCCCACATTTAATAAGACCTATAAACCCACAGACTGGAGAAGCTTTAAATGAGCTCCAAACAGGATAAAAATAAATGAAGAAATAAAAATTAAAAACCAGACAAAGACAGCTGGGCACGGTGGCTCACACCTATAATCCCAGCACTTTGGGAGGCCGAGGCAGGTAGATCACGAGGTCAGGAGTTTGAGACCAACCTGGCCAACATGGTGAAACTCGATCTCCACTAAAAATACACAAATTAGCCAGGCGTGGTGATGACTGCCTGTAACCCCAGCTACTCCAGAGGCTGAGGCAGGAGAATTGCTTAAACCTGGTGGGGTGGGTTGCAGTGAGCTGAGATTGGGGGAGGGGGGTGGCAAACAGACAAGGTCCATCACAATCAAATATGTGTTTCTGCAGATTCTATGGGGCAGAAAAAAATCGAACACGAAAACCAGTTATTAAGAGAAAATCTTAAAAGCAACCAGAGAAAAAGACAACCCTCTATAATTAAAAATAAAAAACCTTTGATGTCTTTTATGCTAAAGGCTAAGAATCCCCGAAGAAATAGTGACTCTTTCCTTCTAAATATGACTTTTCCAATATACAGTTACCTTGTTTACTATGACTTCCTTTATGCTAAAAATATATTTTTGAATCTTTTCCAATGTGATATAGTTTGACTGTGCCCCAACCCAAATATCAACTTGAATTTTATCTCCCAGAATTCTCATGTGTTGTGGGAGGGACCCAGTGGGAGGGACTCAGTGGGAGGAATCATGGGAGCCAGTCTTTCCTGTGCTATTCTCATGATAGTGAATAAGTCTCATGAAATCTGATGAGTTTATCAGGTTTCCACCTTTGCGTCTTCCTCATTTTCTCTTGCCACCACCATGTAAGAAATGCCTTTCAACAAACTTGCACGTTCTACACATGTATCCCAAAACTTAAAATGTAAAAAAATAAAAAATAAAAAATAAAAAAAAAAAGAAGTCCCTTTCACCTCCCACCATGATTCTGAGGCCTCCCCAGCCATGTGGAACTGTAAGTCCAATTAAACCTCTTTTTCTTCCCAGTCTGTAGTATGTCTTTATCAGCAATGTGAAAATGGACTAATAAACAATGCATCTCTTACTTTATTATTCTTCCCTTGGTTTTCAAAATACATACTTAACTGGCTTTTCAAATGTATCTAAGTTTGCTTGTGTGTATAAAAGTTTCCTTCTCCCGTGGATCCCAGGTATAAAAAATAACTTGTTAACTGAAGAGTTAAGAACTGAGGTGGATATATACAATGGAATACTGCCTAGAAAAAAGGAATGAATGCATTATAGAGTAGCCAAAATGACAGAGACAGAAAGCTGAATGGCAGGCACCATGGGTTGGGGGAAGGGAAATACAGGGAGTTAGTGTTTAATGGGTACAGACTTATAGGATTGTAAGATTAAAAGTTCCGGAGATGGATGGTGGTGATGGGTGCATGTGTACTAAATACCCCTGAGCTGTATACTTAAAAATGTCTAGAATGATAAATTGTATGTTATGTATAGTTTACCACAATAAAGAAAATGAGTATTTTTAGAAAAGGGAATGAAGTAGATACATGCTACAACATGGATGAACCTTGAAAACATTACAGTAAGTGAAAGAAACCAGACACCAAAGGCCACATATTATATGATTCCATTTATATGAAATGTTCAGAATAGGCAAATCTATAGACAGAAAGTAGATTAGTGGTTACCTAGGGCTGGGGAGTGCTGGGGGAGAACAGGGGGTGGCTGTTAATGGGCACAGGGTTTCTTTTGGGGTGACAAAAATGTTCTAAAATTGACGTTGATGATGGTTGCACAACTCTGGGAATATCCTAAAAGCCATTGAACTGTGCATGCTAAATGGGTGAATCATATTGTATGATAACTGTATCTTTTTTTTGAGACTGAGCCTCACTCTGTCGCCCAGCTTGGAGTGCAGTGGCATGATCTCGGCTCACTGCACCCACACCTCCCAGACTCAAGCGATTCTCCCGCCTCAGCCTCCTGAGTAGCTGGGACCACCGGTGCCCGCCACCATGTCTGGCTAATTTTTGTATTTTTAGTAGAGATGAGGTTTCACCATGTTGACCAGGCTGGTCTGGAACTCCTGACCTCAGGTGATACACCTGCCTCGGCCTCCCAAAGTGCTGGGATTACAGGCGTGAGCCACCATGCTCAGCCCCAAGAACTATATCTTAATAATTCTGTTATTAAAAAAAAAAAAAACTTGCCAAGTATGATGGCTCAGGAGTGCAGTCCCAGCTACTGAGGGGCTGAGGCAGGAGGATGGCTTGGGACCAGGAATTCAAGACCAGCCTGGTCAACACAGCAAAACCCAGTCTCTAAAAAATATATATGTTTTTTAATTAGCCAGGCATGGTGGCATGCACCTGTGGTCCTTGCTACTTAGGAAGCTAAGGCAGGAGGATGCCTTGAGCCCAGGAGTTTGAGGCTAAATGAGCAATGATCCTGCCACTACACTCCAGCCTGGATGACAGAGTAAGATCTGTCCCTAAAAAATAAAATAAACTGAAGTGGAGCAGTCACCCAGCTTCTGACTAGTCAATGATCCTCTCCCTTCTTTCTTAGTGCCATTTTTAACAAGTGGCAAAGGTCCTATTTTAAAATATGCCAAGTGCGTTGTCTTATTTCAACAACATTCTATCTCAACTGTCCCGTGTGGTCTTAGTTACTTAACTGTGATAATCTTCAGTTCTCTTCATCTATCACCCACTTCTTCCTCTATAAAAAGACAACAGGCCAGGCGCAGTGGCTCACACCTGTAATGCAGCACTTTGGGAGGCCAAGGCGGGCAGATCACTTGAGGCCAGGAGTTCGAGACCAGCCTAACTAACCAACATGGCAAAATGCTGACTCTACTAAAAATACAAAAAGTAGCCATGTGTGGTGGCACGCACCTGTAATCCCAGCTACTCGGGAGGCTGAGGCAGGAGAATTGCTTGAACTCAGGAGGTGGAGGTTACCGTGAGCTGAGATTATACCAGTGCACTCCAGCCTGGGTGACAGAGTGAGAGACCCTGTCTCAAAAAAAAAAAAAAAAAAAAAATAGAAGGCAAAAAGCATTCTTTGGAAAAATAAATAAGCTACAAAAAGCCTCTAGAATAAAAATCACAGTTGCTTATTCAGTGCTTATAGACCTAAAAAATGGATCTATACAGAGTAATCAAGCAATGAAAGGTAGGCAGCCCCAGAACTGTAACATTAACACATGACAAATTCTCTCAAGCCATGCCTTCTTGCATGCCCCCTCCAGAAAGGAGAAGTTTTAGATTTACTTTTCTCCTTAGCCACATATCTCCATTCCTGTAGTTATTTCATACTAAAGCTTTCATGTTGACCCTAAATCCAAATTTTACCTCTAATGGAAGGATTAATATTTTACATATATCTCCATTGGACAGATAACTCTACTGAATTGGGACTTTTTCTTTTTTCTCATTCTCTTTACCTAATTTCCTGGGGATAATGAATAAAGATGGATTTTCTGTCTTCCCTTATCACAAATTCTCTGATACCATAAAACCAGAGAAAAATCTGCTCAACTGTCTATATGCAACAGCACCTCTAGAAATCCAGGAACACAGGCACTCAGGCAGGCTGGGTTTTTTTTTTTGCTGTTTTTCGTTTGTTTGTTTTTTGTTTTGAGACAGAGTGTCACTCTGTCGCCCAGGCTGGAGTGCAGTGGCACAATCTTGGCTCACTGCAACCTTCACCTCCTGGGCTCAAGTGATTCTCCTGCCTCAACCTCCCACGCAGCTGGGATTACAGGCAACCACCACCACGCCCAGCTAATTATCGTATTTTTAGTGGAGACAGGATTTCACCATGTTGGCCAGGCTGGTTTTAAACTCCTGACCTCAGATGATCCGCCTGCCTTGGCCTCCCAAAGTGCTGAGATTACAGGTGTGAGCCACCGCGCCCTAGGCATGCTGTTTTTATTCAATGCCTTTTACATACACAAAGAGCAGCTCTAAGCAAAAAAAAAAAAAAGGAGGGGGGAGAGTAGATCTACGGGTCCTGGTACTGAAAATTGTTCAAAATTTTCTATTAAGTAGAAAAAGACAGTAGCAAATTGGTATACAATATAATATAATCCGTAAAATATAATTAAACTAATTTGTGAGCTTATGAGTATGCATATATACACACATATGAATTTTTAAAATCTGGAAGTATATACAGAACACCAATTAGCAGTGGGCCTCACTCAAAGGGAGGGATTATGGGGTCTATCACTGCCTACGTTCCAAATTTCTGTACTGTTTGAAATTTCTGTAGCAAGAATGTTTTAAATTTATAATCAGGACAAAAATAGCTAGAAGGAATAAAGGAGAAAGTTGGGAGAACTACAGTTAAATTGCAGAATTCTAGCTCTACCATCCCCTTAACGTCTTATACCCATCACCATCACCTATAGGGGGCCACTCTGCTCAGGAACAAAGGGGACCTTTCTCCACAAAGAAAAAAGACACAATTCTAATATGCTTTTCTACCCTCTGGAGAATTCCAGAATAACAGGGCCATGACTGAGGGAGAAAAGAATCCCCCACAACTCACCAGAGGTGCCAGACATTCCCAGATCACTTCCTCCTTCCTTTTGTTGGGCTTTCTTTACTTTCTTTTTAACAGGCCCATCATTTTCCAATGGTCTCTTCTTATTTCTGTCAATTTCTGTAGCCTATATCGGGAAGGTTAGAAAATGATGTATCTCTATTCTGAGAAGGCCTGAGGTATGTGAAGTAATTTAAATCTTACATCTGAATGACAAGTTCCTTGCCATCCATTCTTCAAAGAATCCCCTACTTTTAGCACTGGAAAAGTCTATGGGTGAACTGTTTTTAACACCATAAAAGACAAGGTAGAGTCTGATGACTGAGGTCAGGAGTCTCAGCAACTCAAGCCCTCTTTAGAATTGAAACCATGGCTGCTACCTGTCTTGTCTCAATCAGCCTTCAGCTTTCTCTAGTTATAAAACTTGAATCACCCTACTTACATATGCTAAATAAAATACCTCTAAGAAATAAACAGCTATGTAGCAAAGGCACAGAGAGAAAAAGATACATAATAAAAGAACAGTATCATTTTTGACATGGTCATTCCAATTTAAGTGTTTCCTGTTTAAATGGTTTATGTTCATCACTAAAGATGTGACAAGATTATGAACTTTTTCTTGGCAGAAAACTTGCCAAAAGCATACATAAGTCCTTCACCAACTACCCTTTAAATGGTGGGTGCAAACTTTTGGTGAATTCATGAAAATGTCGGCCTCAAAAAAAAAAAAAAAAAACAGAAGGGAAGTAATCCCTTTAAGGGAGAAATATATAAGAAGGGAACTCCTGGCTGGCTCGCAGTGCTCGTTGGCCGGGCGCGGTGGCTCAAGCCTGTAATCCCAGCACTTTGGGAGGCCGAGACGGGCGGATCACGAGGTCAGGAGATCGAGACCATCCTGGCTAACACTGTGAAACCCCGTCTCTACTAAAAATACAAAAAACTAGCCGGGCGAGGTGGCGGCGCCTGTAATCCCAGCTACTCGGGAGGCTGAGGCAGGAGAATGGCGTAAACCCGGGAGGCGGAGCTTACAGTGAGCTGAGATCTGGCCACTGCACTCCAGCCTGGGTGACAGAGCCAGACTCCGTCTCAAAAAAAAAAAAAAAAAAAAAAAAAAGAAGGGAACAAGATTTTGAAGCACCCAAGCTGTCACTTACATTAAAACACGGTAGAGGCCGGGCGCGGTGGCTCAAGCCTGTAATCCTAGCACTTTGGGAGGCCGAGACGGGCGGATCACGAGGTCAGGAGATCGAGACCATCCTGGCTAACACGGTGAAACCCCGTCTCTACTAAAAAAAAATACAAAAAGCTAGGCGGGCGAGGTGGCGGGCGCCTGTAGTCCCAGTTACTCGGGAGGCTGAGGCAGGAGAATGGCGTGAACCCGGGAGGCGGAGCTTATAGTGAGCTGAGATCCGGCCACTGCACTCCAGCCTGGGCCGCAGAGCGAGACTCCGTCTCAAAAAAAAAAAAAAAAAACACGGTAGGTGGCTAAATACCAGTCTTCAATGCCCTTCCACCCTCAGTTTGAAAAATACTGTGCAGGTGACCCCAGTGAGGGGTCACCCTTAGGCTTTTCCCGTGGCAGTACCTCCCGTCTAAAAACAAACAAACGTACTTATTGCGTTGAAGGATGGCAACAGGAAGGACTCCATGATTAATCACATCTATACATCTATACCATCCTAAGAAACTTTATCCACCCAAATTGTATTTCAGACTTTATAATCTAAACTACAAAAAGTGTTCACTGGGGAACTGCACAATATGACTACTTTTAACCGTAGTGATTTGAAATATTGGGCAATGCTGTTGCAGCCTTGAAAACTGGAGACCTAACGGCAGCTTTCTTCTAGTCCAGCACTTTTTAAATCAGTAAAACTCTTCGACCACTAAGAAAAAAAAAAACGATGGCGGTTAAAAGACGCACCCCTTACCCACAAGCCCCCTTATCAGAATGCGAGTCAGGACACCTGAGCTCCTGTCTCATGTCTGCCATTAAACACCTGCGTAACCTTAGCCTATCTCCTCAAATGGAAGTACTAAAAACCTCAGCGCTTCACCTAGTTTGAAGCCCCGCCTGGGCTCTTCCCACCTTCCCCTTCTTCAGCCCGTCCCTTTCTCCTCCAGCCCTGCCATCTGGCGGAGGGTACCCGCCTCCGCCCGCCTCACCCACAAGCCCCGCCCACCGGCCCCGACAGCCCTTCCCCGTCCCGAACAGAACCTACCACGAGCGGCGGCAACTGGGGCGGGAAAGTGGACGCTGGGGGCGCTGCGGCGTCATGGTCCACCTGATCGGTTGCACCCGTGGGGGAGGAGGTGGATTTCAGGCTTCCCGTAGACTGGAAGAATCGGCTCAAAACAGCTTGCCTCGCAGGCACTGGGCTGGAGGCAGCGAGGCCGCTCGACGCAGGCTTCCGGCGAGACATGGCAGGGGAAGGATGGCAGCCTGGGAACAGGGCCCGGCCGGGAGCGCGAGCCCGTGGCCGCAGTTCCCAGACGTCTGCGGGCGCGAGCACGCCGTGACCCTGCCGTGCGCCGGGGCGGGGGGCGGGGCCTCGCCTGCACAAATAGGAACGAGGGGAGGGGGCGGCCACAATTTCGCGCCAATCTTGACCGCGCATTGTTTTAATGAGCAGGCTCGGAGGTGCTCCAGCTGCTGTCATGGTTCGTTCGCTAAACTGCATCGTCGCTGTGTCCCAGAACATGGGCATCGGCAAGAACGGCGACCTGCCCTGGCCGCTGCTCAGGTATCTGCCGGGCCGGGGCGATGGGATCTAGACTGGCGCAGGCTGCCCGCTGTCGGGCTATCTAGGTGGGACGCGCCGGGCGGACTCCCAGCGAGAGGATGGGGCCAAACTTGCGGTCTGCGCTCGCAGGAAGGGTGGGCCCTACTGGATTCCCCTTTTCTGCTGCGCGGGAGGCAAAGTTGCTGATTTCTGCCCGGATCTTGCTGCCAGGTGAGGTCGTTGCCCTGCAGCGCCCTCGCCCAGGGCAAAGTCCCAGCCCTGGAGAAAACACCTCACCCCTGCCCGCAGCGCTCCGTTTGTCAGGTGCCTTAGAGCTGGAGCTTAAGGGATAATTGTCATGCGTGTCCATGTGAAGAGACCACCAAACAGGCTTTGTGTGAGCAACGTGGCTGTTTATTTCACCTGGGTGCAGGCGGGCTGAGTCGGAAAAGAGAGTCAGCAAAGGGAGATAAGGGTGGGGCTGTTTTATAGGATTTGGGTAGGTAAAGGAAAATTACAGTCAAAGGGGGGTTGTTCTCTGGCGGGTTAGGAGTGGGGGTCACAAGGTGCTCAGTAGGGGAGCTTTTTGAGCCAGGATGAGCCAGGAAAAGGAATTTCACAAGATAATGTCATCGCTTAAGGCAAGGACCAGCCATTTTCACTTCTTTTGTGGTGGAATGTCATCAGTTAAGGTGAGGCAGGGCATTTGCACTTCTTTTGTGATTCTTCAGTTTCTTCAGGCCATCTGGGCGTATACGTGCGAGTCACAGGGGATGCGATGGCTTAGCTTGGGCTCAGAGGCCTGACAATAATGTTTCGAGTAACGCTGTTTCTCTAACTTGTAGGAATGAATTCAGATATTTCCAGAGAATGACCACAACCTCTTCAGTAGAAGGTAATATGGGATTAAGTAGGGTCTTGGTTGATGAAGTTTACCAATGCAGATGTTATTTAAATGGAAAGTTTTCCGTGTTAATCTGGGACCTTTTCTCTTATTATGGATCTGTATGCAGTTCCCAAGGTTCATTTACCATTATTAAAATTTTTTTGTCTTAGAAATTTTATGTTAACGCACGAGCAAATTATCAGGCATGGGGCAGAATTGGCAGCTGGGTGAAGGCTTCAGTGAAGGTTAGCACTCGGAAAGGAAAGCAGAGGAGGCCTTTGGAAGAGCTGCTGGAAGAGATAAGGCCTGAACAAAGGCAATGGAGAAGAGAGGGTAAAAAATCTTTAAGGTTACATGACCCTGGATTTTGGAGATCAGGAATTTAAAGATGATGCATCAAGGATGAACGCTCAGATTTTCAGTTTGAAAGCTGACATGACATGTAAAGGAGTGGAGAATAATGTACCATTGTAATGATGAGGCGCCTCTAGAACATCCAGGATAATTTCAGGCACGGGGATCTAGATGAATTGAACTATTGGAGGGAAGGGAATAACCAAGGAAAAGAATGTGGGGGTTGAGAGATGCCCTGTTTAAAACCTAAGAGACCTGGATATTTATGGTTGTAAGAGGAGGTATGGCAGAGGAAACAGAAACAGTAAGAAAGGAGCAGATGCTGCAGCTCTTGAATGGGACAGATACAAGGCATTTGGATTTGACACTTAGGTCACTGGTAGAGAGAATGATGAGAGCCTATAGCTAAAGAATTGATAGAAGCCACTCTCAAAAATCCCAATATGGTCTGGTAATGTTGATGTTTCTTTGTTTCAGATAGCTGAGTCTCAAAAGTTATTCTCCTAAGAAATTGACCCAAAGTGGACGCTATATGTAAAAAGTTTTTATAGAAGCGTTAAAAGAATAGGATAGAGACATAATTAAACATGTTTTAAGGCAATTGAGTGGAACATTAAGCAGCTATTTTTAAAAGTATGATTTAATATCAATCTACAAAGTACACAAATATGAATAATACAATTATATCAAACAGTTTTGACAGTACTGATTAGAGGCTGAACATTATTCTAAGTCTTTAATTCCCACAACAACCCTAGAAGCAGGAACTATTGTTATCTCTATTTTATGGATAAAGAAAGTAATCCACAAGGGATTAACACGATTTGTCTTGTGGATGACAAAATGGATTCAACTTGAGCACTTTGACTCAGAAATTTTTTTTTTTTTTTTTTTTTTTGGAGACAGAGTCTCACCTCTGTCTCCCAGGCTGGAGTGCAGTGGCGCAATCTCGGCTCACTGCAAGCTCCGCCTCCCAGGTTCACGCCATTCTCCTACCTCAGCCTCCCGAGTAGCTGGGACTACAGGCCGCCACCACGCCCGGCTAATTTTTTGTATTTTTAGTAGAGACGGGGTTTCACCGTGTTAGCCAGGATGGTCTTGATCTCCTGACCTCATGATCCGCCTGCCTCTGCCTCCCCAGAATCTTTACTCGTTACTATGTTATACACAATTGCAATTGATTAAAAGTAAATATTGGATATAAATGGATAATGCCAAAGGGAAAAATAGTTATATTTAGGCCATAAGTGATAAGTATGAATTTTGGTAAGACTTTTAAGTTTATTTTTTTTAAAGGAGAGCCACTAAATGTCAGGATGTCAGTCATATCTATGCACATACCTACACTAAGTCCTCACTTAACCTCATCTTGGAAACTGTGACTCTAAGTGAAACAATATATAGCAAAACCAATTTTACCATAGGCTACTTAAGTTCCTAGGGCATATTGCTGGTCACAAAAACATCACCAAACTTCTAAATGAAGGCCAAAAACACTTCTAATATTAAACACTGAAATAAATATGAGCTATACATACATTTAAGAATAATAATGTGCATGTCTTTGGGATATGGAAGGAAACTGGAGTACCTGGAGAAACTCCATGCAGACATGGGAAAAGCATGCAGACTCCACACAGACAGTGGCCCTGGCCAGGAATTGATTATTTTTCTCATCAATGTTAAAAGAAAACGATGTTATTCAAGGACTTGTTGTATATAAATATATGAAAATACATGTATATTCCCAAAATATACTTAGGCTTTGTGATTTTATAGGTAAACAGAATCTGGTGATTATGGGTAAGAAGACTTGGTTCTCCATTCCTGAGAAGAATCGACCTTTAAAGGGTAGAATTAATTTAGTTCTCAGCAGAGAACTCAAGTAAGTACCTTAACATAAATTCACCACAAGAAAATCATGTCTTATAGTGGAGATCAGTATATGATAAAATGAAATTACATAAAAGGAGCTATTGATGAGGCTGCTTAATATCACAAAGGTGATTATAGAAAATAAGCAATTATTTGTACTACATGGCAATAATTTCTTCTACTGGCTGAGTAATTGATTTCATCACCTTGAAAAGTTACAATAAACATTAAATATCTCACTGTGGTATCAGATTTGCAAGTTTTCTTGAACCATCATTCTCTAGGCTCAAATATAAATTTTACAGTATAATCAGTAACTTGTAGTTTCACATAAAGTCAAAACAACTATGTTTTGGGACTTGCTAAAATTAAGTGATGATCTCCTTTCTGGACCCAACCCTAAATGCAATAAAATGTGAATTTTAGGATGGGCTGAAATGGGTCATAATCTTCTGCTCTATTATTCCTAGTTAACCACAATACCCAGTAATATTTTGTACTTAACATTCATTACCCAGTGTCTGAAGGTAAAAAACTTCAAAGTATTGAAATGGTTCTAGAGATCCTGGAGAGGAGCAAGTATCTCCAGTTAGCCTCTGATAAGAATTTTCCTGTACCCCAATCCAGGGTTGGAGTCAGCAGTTCATGAAGCCTAGATATGCCTTGGCGACTGGAGAGTGGGAGGGGTAATCATATTAAGACTGCCCAGGAAGTCAACTCCAATGGCTTGGGAGGTTGAGGGGTGGCCAGAATTGGACCTGTGTTAATCCATTCTCATGTTGCTATAAAGAACTGCCAAGACTGGGCAATTTTACAGGAAAGAGATTTAATTGACTCATAGTTCCTCATGGCTGGGGAGGCCACAGAAAATTTAAAATCATGGTGGAAGGGGAAGCAAACACGTCCTTCTTCATATGGTGGCAGGAAGAAGTGCTGAGCTAAGGGAGAAAGGCCCCTTATAAAACCATCAGATCTCATGAGAACTTATTATCACAAGAACATCATGGGGGAAACGACCCTCCCCGTGATTCATTTTTCCCCACCTCGTACTACCCTTGACATGTGGGGATTATTACAATTCAGGGTGTGATTTTGGTGGGGACACAGCCAAACCATATCAGGACCTAAGGGGAAAGTCTGGGATCTGGCATGTTAATCATTCTTAGTCTAATAATATAATCACCAAAAAGAATGTAGTATCCTAGGGCATTACTTGCTTGGGAACAGTGGTCATAGTATTATTTTCCCATGGATATTAATGAAGATTCAACCAAAGAAGCAGAACCAGTAGTAGATAGAAATAGGTATGTTAAAGAGTTTTATTGCGAGGAATTGGCTTACACAATTATGGGGACTGGGTATGTGAGTCCAAAAATCTGTAAAGCAGGCCATCAGAAAGGGCAAGCTGGAATTCTCCAGCAGGGGCTGAAGCAGTACAGGTGAAATTTCTTCAGGAAAGCCTCAACTCTACTCTCAAGGCCTTTAAACTGATTGAATCAGCCCATTCAGATTAAAGTCCGACCTGGCACAGTGGCCAACCCCTGCAATCCCAGTACTTTGGAAGGCCAAGGCAGGTGGATCACTTGAGCTCAGGAGTTTGAGACCAACCTGTGCAACAAAATGAAACCCCATCTCTACAAAAAAATTAGCCAGCGTGGTGGCGTGTACCTGTAGTTCCCGGGAGGCAGAGGTTGCAGTGAGTCAGGATAGTGCTACTGCACTCCAGCCTAGCCAACAGAGTGAGACCCTGTCTCAAAAAAAATAAAAACTGAATTGTAATCACATCTACAAAATGCCTTCAAAGCAACACCTAGATACAGTATCTGAATAACCAAGAACTATATCCTAGCCAAGTTAACACTATGGGAAGGAAAGATCTACACAGCTATATAGGCTAAGGGGATTCAGACTTACACAGATTTCTCCCAAGTTCTTCCTAGAATGGCATAGGTAAAAACCCAGAAGAAAGTGTATAGAATATTTGCATTGATTGCCTCTGGGTGACGGGACAGATTTGTTGATATGCATCTTGCCGCCTGCTTCCATCTTCATGCTATTCTTCTGGTTGCTAGGATGCTCTGATTATCTCTTTCCTTGGTATATTTCAAATTCACAGACTATATCGCCATTCCAAGAAACTCTTTACTGACATTTTTGAATACTACTCAGGTTTGTTTATGGCTAGCTTGAGCTCAAACAGAAAGAAATCTCAGTTGGGAAGATGTTCACTTGAGCCAGCATTTCTCCTCAAAGATAATGAGTATAATTTGTTTTTACGACCTCCCTGTGATGCATGTAATTGGGTTTGGTTGCTTCTTGTGTATTTATGTATAATATATGTTGGTGTCTTGTGCTTTTTTTTTTAAGGCTAAGAAAATTTAAAGTCTTTATTATCAAGCATGCCAGGGAAATAGTGATACCAGTTAGTAAAAAATGTTAGAGTTCTTTTTTGTTGTTGTTCCTCCCGCTTCCTTCCTTGTTGGTCAATCCCACACATAGAGAGAGCACCTGCTGAGTGCCAGGCACTCTTGAATAAAAGGACAGAGATTTATACATGGAAATCACTTGCTTATGTCAGCTCTAAAGAGACTTCATTTTTCACCCCTCTCCCCCGTGTAAGAAGAAACTGAATCCTCAAGGTAATCACAAATTTTCTGCCAAACACTAGTTATTTAGGGTAAATATTTCCTTAGTAAGGTATTGGGGGAAAATGTTTTTCCGAAGTTGTCTAGACAATCAAGTTGTGGCTTTAAAAGAACTTGAGGTAAGGCCGGGCACAGTGGCTCACGCCTGTAATCCCAGCACTTTGGGAGGTCGAGGAGGGCAGATCACAAGGTCAGGAGATCGACACCATCCTGGCTAACACGGTGAAACCCCATCTCTACTAAAAATACAAAAAATTAGCCGGGCCCAATGGCGGGCGCCTGTAGTCCCAGCTACTTGGGAGGCTCAGGCAGGAGAATGGCGTGAACCCGGAGGGCGGAGCTTGCAGTGAGCCGAGGTAGGGCCGCTGTACTCCAGCCTGAGCCAGACTCCGTCAAAAAAAAAAAACTTGAGGTGGGAAGGGTGGGAATGACCACTGATGAGTACAGAATTTTTTTTTTTTTTTGGTGATGGAAATGTTCTAAAAGTAGATAGGAGTTATGCTTGCACAACTCTGTGAATGTACTAAACGTCGCTGAACTGTACACTTCAAAAGGGTGAATTTTATGGTGTGTGATTTTTATCAATAAAGTGACTTTTAAAAGTCTTTGGAACCAGCCAGGCACAGTGGCTCACACCTGTAATCCCAGCACTTCGGGAGGCCAGGTGGGCAGATCACAAGGTCAGGTGTTCAAGACCAGCCTGGCCAAAATGGTGAAGCCCCGTCTCTACTAAAAACAAAAATTAGCCAGGTGTGGTGGCAAGCGCCTGTAATCCCAGCTACTCAGGAAGCTGAGGCGGGAGAAGCTGTTGAACCAGTAGGTGGAAGTTGCAGTGAGCCAAGACTATGCCACTGCTCTCCAGTCTGCGCAACAGAGAGAGACTCCATCTAAAAAAAAAAAACTCGTTGGAACCCAAAATTAAATAAACAAGTTTTACTGCAATGCTATAGTAGCCTTGACACTATCTTTAGAAAATCCAGAATTGCCTCCATGTTACAAGATTTAAATAGTCTCCCATCCATGAAAGTTAACTAAATTTCATGTCATAATTTTTTCCGATCTCACTGTCAGAGTCTCCACAGTGATTAAAACTTCTTGAAGGTGCAGATCTCTCTCCCCGTACCACTCACACACTTGGAGTAGCAAACACTGACTGACCTGGTTTCTGATATCTGCTATGGCCCCTAGTAACTTTGTGACTTTAGGCAGGTTACAAGTAAGCCTTGTTGAAGGTTCTTCCCTTACCTATTAAATGAGATGAATAATGACAACTTTTTAGGGTGATTTTGAAGACTCGCTGAAATTTTGTATGTAAAGTTTCTGGCACACGGAAGGGTATAGGCATCAGTTCCTACCGCCGCCCCGCGCCCCCCCCCCCACACAAACTTGCTACTTTATATCTTATAGAACATACACATTAATATATTAATGAAATCACAGTGAACAGATTCATGATCTCATTTTCACCTTAAGATATTATTTTGTTCTTGTTTCCCTCGATCTTGAGACAAAAATCCACTGCCACCTAAATCAACTCTCTCATCTCCCCTGACTTCATTCTGCATTCTGGATTCCTTTTTTTTTTTTTTTTTTTTAAGTGACGGAGTCTCGCTCTGTCACCCGGGCTAGAGTGCAGTGGCCGGATCTCAGCTCACTGCAAGCTCCGCCTCTCGGGTTCACGCCATTCTCCTGCCTCAGCCTCCCAAGTAGCTGGGACTACAGGCAGCTGCCACCTCGCCCAGCTAGTTTTTTGTATTTTTTAGTAGAGACGGGGTTTCACCATGTTAGCCAGGATGGTCTCGATCTCCTGACCTCGTGATCCGCCCGTCTCGGCCTCCCAAAGTGCTGGGATTACAGGCTTGAGCCACCGCGCCCGGCCTGGATTCCTTTTTTTTCTATCTTCACCATGCTCTGCTGTCCCAACCTTTTAGTATTATCAAAGGCAAAATAAAAATGTTGAGATTAATCTCTAAATTTAACATTTTGTTTGGGAAGAAAAAAATTGCAGTTTAGGGCATACATGAAGACAGGTAGCCTTCCATATGTCTGAAGAACAAAGGGAAGGTTAGAGGTTTTACTTAAAAGGAGAAATGTTACCGCTCTTTGAGAAAGTTCATTGGCACTACTAAGGTTTGGGGGCGCTGGCAAGCTCCGATTGGTGAGCAGTGAGTGGTGGGCAAAATTAGTTCTAGAGTTGCAGCAAGTTATCTCAGAAGCTGTAGATAAAACCGGTTTCAAGTCACAACAAGCAGTTCCAGCAGTCAGGCTCACAGAAAATTACATTCTTGGAGCAATGTTTTATACCCTGAATGCTTTTTTCCCCTGTCCCCTCAACTCTGATTTAGCTGGGTATGACAAGAATGACCCACTGTCACCCAGGCTGGAGGGCAATGGTGTGATCTCGGCTCACTGCAACCTCCACCTCCCTGGCTCAAGCAATTCTCCTGCCTCAGGCTCCCAAGTAGCTAGGATAACAGGCATGCACTACCATGCCCAGCTACTTTTTGTGTGTTTTGGTAGAAATGGGGTTTCTCCCTGTTGGCCAGGCTGGTCTCGAACTCCTGACCTCAGGTGATCTGCCCACCTCAGCTTCCCAAAGTGCTGGGATACAGGCATGAGCCACCATGTTCGGCCTACCCTGTTTTAAACCTCACCACAGTTTACTTTTCTGCTACCCTCAACTTTTTCAGAGCTTTCTTGTGTTAAATAACTTTAGTATGATTAAAATAAAATTCTATACTACACTTCGATTGTAGTCTGTAATGCCTGTGCCTTTGCATGAGTTTTTATCTCCTTTGACACTTGGTTAAGGAATCATGCCCTGAGGAGTATTTTCCTTCATCACCCTGGCCCTGCGTTCCCATGAAGCGTCCTCTGCACGTCTTCATTGTATGTCCTTTCGTACATTATAGTCACTGCTGAGATATTTCTGACTGCCATCACAATCTCTTTGAGTGCAGGGACTGCAAATTTTTTCTCTGTCCCCAGAATCTAGCATAACCCCTAGCAAAATAGGGATTCGGAAATCACACAATGAATAGTACATAGGTGATTTATAAAAATAGAACCATCCCATGTAGTACCACTTTGTAACCCACCTCTTTTTCCCTCATATATTAGAAAATAAAGTCCTGTAAATATTTTTAGTGACTGCATAGTATTCCATTATGAGGCTGGAGCATACCCAATTTTTAATATGGGCATACCTCAGAGATATTGTAGGTTCAGTTCCAGACCACTGCAATAAATAAAGCAAATATCACAATAAAGGTGGTCACATGAATTTTTTGGTTTCTCGGTGCATATAAAAGTTATAGTTACACTATAGTAATAGTCTAATAGATGTACAATAGTATTATATCTTTAAAAAACGTATGTCCCTTAATTATGACTAAAAAATGCTAACAATCATCCAAGCCTTCAGTGAGTCATAATCTTCTCACTATGGAGTGTCTTTCTTTGATATTGATGGTTGCTGACTGATAAAGGTGATGGTTGCTGAAGGCTGGGGTGGCTGTGGCAATTTCTTAAAATAAAACAATGAAGTTTGCCACATTGATCGACTTCCTTTCATGAAAGATTTTTCTGGAGCGTGTGATGCTATTTTATAGGATTTTACTCACAACAGAATTTCTTTCAAAATGGGAATCAATCTTCTCAAACCTTGCTGTTGCTTTATTAACTTAGTTTGTGTAGTATTCTGAATCTTTCGTGGCCAAAACAATGTTCACAGCATCTTCACCGGGAGTAGATTTCATCTCAAGAAGCCAGTTGCTTTGCTCATCCATAAGAAGGAACTCCTTATCCCCTGACATTTTATGAGGTTCCAGCAATTCCATCCCATCTTCAGGCTCCACTTCTAATTCTAATTCTCTTGCCATTTCCACCACATCTGCAGTTATTTCCATCCCTGAAGTCTTAAACCCCTGAAAGCCATCATGAGGGTTGGAATCAACTAACTCCAAACTCCTGTTAATGTTGATATGTTGATCTCCTCCTATGAATCATGAATGTTGTTAATGGCATCTAGAATAGTGAATCCTTTTTAGAAGGTTTTCCATTTACTTTGCCCAGATCCATCAGAGGAATGACTGACTATTGCAGCTACAGCCTTAGAAAATGTATTTCTTAAATAGTAAGACTTGAAAGTCAAACTTACTCCTTGATCCATGGGCTGCAGAATGAGCAGGAATATTTTGAAAGGAAATCTTCCTTCCTGAGCAGTAGGCCTCAACATTAGGCATAAAATATTTAAGTGAACCATGCTGTAAACAGATGTGCTGTCATCGAAGTTTCGTTGTTCATTTCTAATGCACAGGCAGAGAAGATTTAGCATAATTCTTAAAAGCCCTGGGATTTTCAGAATGGTAAATGAGCATTCGCTTCCACTGAAAGTCATCGGCTTCCCTTAATCCCCAACAAGAGAATCATCCTGTTCTTGGAAACTTTGAAACTAGGCATTGACTTCTCCTCTATAGCTATGAAGTCCTAGATGGCATATTCCTTGACTAGCAGGCTATTTTGTCTCCATTAAAAACCTGCTCTTAGTGTGACCACCTTCATCAATGATCTTAGCCAGATCTTCTGGATAAACTTGCTGCTTCACCTTGTACTTTTTTCTTATGAAGACAGCTTTTTCCTTAAACATCATGAACCAAACCCTGCTAGTTTCAAACTTTTCTTCTATAGCTTTCTCACCTCTCTCAGCCTTTACAGAATTAAAGAAGGTTAAAGCCTTGTTCTAGATTGGGCTTTGGTGTAAGGTAATGTGGCTGGTTTGATCTATCCAGACCACTCAGCTTTCTCCACATCAGCAATAAGGCTGTTTGCTTTCTTTGTTTTTTTGGTTTTTGTTTTTTTGAGACAGAATCTCGCTGTCACCCAGGCTGGAGTGCAGTGGTGTGATCTTAGCTCACTGCAAGCTCCACCTCCCAGGTTCACACCATTCTCCTGCCTCAGCCCCCTGAGTAGCTAGGACTACAGGCGCCGGCTACCATGCCTGGCTAATTTTTTTGTATTTTTAGTAAAGACAGGGTTGTACCGTGTTAACCAGGATGGTCTCGATCTCCTGACTTCATGATCCTCCCACGTTGGCCTCCCAAAGTGCTGGGATTACAGGTGTGAGCCACCGCACCCGGCCAGGCTGTTTGCTTTCTTACCATTCACATTTTCACTGGAATAGCACTTCTAGTTTCCTTCAAGAGCTTTTCTTTTGTATTTACAACTTGGCTGTTAGATGCCAGAGGCTTGGCTTTGCTATGTGCCTCCTTCACTAAGCATAATCATTCCTAGCTTTTGATTTTACATGAGAAATATGCGACTCTTCCTTTCACTCCTACGCTTAGAGGCCATTGTAGGGTTACTAATTGGCCTCATTTCAATATTGTTGTGTCTCAGGGAGTTGGGAGGCCAGAAGAGAGGGAGAGAAACAGGAATAGCCAGTTAGTGGAGCTGTCAGAACACACAACATGTATCGGTTCACCATCTTAAAAGGGCATGATTTATGGCACCCTGTAACAGTTACTTGCAACAGTAGCAGCAAGATCCCCAAAACATATTATAATGAAAAAGCCTAAAATATTGTGAGAATTACCAAAATGTAACATAGAGATACAACGTGAACACATGCTGTTGGAAAAACTTCACCAATAGACCTGCTTAGTGCAGGGTTGGCACAAACCTTCAATTTGTAAAAAAGAAAAACACCTCAGTATCTTTGAAGCACAATAAAATGAGGTATGGCTTAGTAGGGAACCCCATTTTTAAAGGCTCAGTGTGAAAAGTCTTAAATTGAGGGTGTATTTTTGCGTTCTGGTTAAGACACCATTCCATTTCAGGGTTTTTTGTTTTTTTAAGTGGTTTTCCAACACTCCCTGGGGAAATGGAGCCAGAATTCCATTGGCCATCCTCACATCAGGAACAGTGAAAAAGGATAATGTTTATATGGCACCCGGAGTAATCAGATAAGGCCAGAGGACAAGAGTCAGGGTTCCACCTAATCTAAGCCCTACCATCCTGATGTCTAAGGGCCCCTGAATTAGAGGCCCCTGTAGCCCACAGGCACCAACTGAAGTCTTTTGTCCACGTAACAAGTTGCAGCTCAAGTTTCAAAGTCAGGGTGCTGGAGTTCAACTCCCAGGTCCGTCATTTCCTGGCTGTGTGACTGGTAGTTTCTTAACCATTCAGGCTCAGTTGCCTCATCTATAAAAAGGAATGATAGTACCACGTACGATTGCCAGTTAAATGCAGTGTGTACATTATCTCATTTAGTCTTCATGCAAACCCTCAACACTCAGTCACAGAAACATCAAGCATGTCCACACACTTCTTAACAAAGAATACGTATTCTACCACATACCAACTCCCCTTTGTCAGGGAATCCAGTCTGGATTGGTTTAAAATAATTGTAGGAAAGAAATTCAGCAGTGAAATACGTCACTATATTGGATGCTTCCTATTTGTCATTTACTGTATTAATTTCTAGCACATGTGCCGTGTAAGGGCTGATGAACTCAAACACTAGCTCAGCTTTTTGCATGTTCTTTTTTACCCACCTGGAGGTCCGGTGTTTTCTGTGATACTGAACTCTAAACTGCTAAATAGCCACATTTTACGGAAGCATATTCTTCATACCTTTGCTTTAACTTAAATCTCTAACTTTGCTCTATCTTTAATTTTTTTTGTGTGTTTTTTGTGGCGGCGGGAGTTGGGTTTTTTTGAGACAGAGTCTCGCTGTCTCACCCAGGCTGGAATGCAGTGGCGCAATCTCGGCTCACTACAACCTCCGCCTCCTGGGCTCGAGCAATTCTCCTGTATCAGCCTCCCAAGTACCTGGGATTACAGGCACGCACCACCACGCCCAGCTAATTTTTCTATTTTTAGTAGAGACGGGGTTTCACTATGTTGGCCAGGCTGGTCTGGAACTCCTAACCTCAGGTAATTTGCCCGGCTTGGCCTCCCAAAGTGCTGAGATTACAGGCATGAGCCACCACGCCTGGCTAATCTGTTCTTCACTTTCTTTTCCACACTCACTACAAAAGGGCAAGGAAGTCGTCACATCTGCAGTTACTAACACCGTCACAGCTCTGTTTTGGCCATCATCGGTTTATTAACTAAACTCTCTTCTCTCCCAACTCCAAATCTTTGTTTCTTCTAGATTCAGTTCTCTCTCTGAAGAGCCTAGTCCAACCTGGTCCCTGCAACTGCCTTGATACCTTAGAAGATAACCTGGGCTTATTTAACTTCTCCCTGGCCTCCATGTCTATTTCCATCCTGAGTCAAAGTATATTCTTTGCTCTAACCTAATTCTTTTAAGAATGACAGAATAAAATAAGTAAAATATATATTAGGAGGGAGAGGGAGGAGGCAATCAAGTTCTTGATTAATCCTTATTTTAACTATGAGTTCAAGGGCAATTATATAATCTTGTTAAAGCCGCAGGCTAAAAACTTGACATTGAATCGTAATTTCTGTTGTGTATCTAATTACTATGAAAGCCTAGTTCCACAGGTTTTGTCATTTATAAAGGGAATTGCAACCCCCACCATGACCAACAAAATAGTTTCAGAGATTGGGAGAGATTAAGCTAGTCAGCGTACACCAAGTTTGTCCAGCCCACGAACCGCAGGCCTCAGAGTGGCCCAGGATGGCTTTGAATGCCACCCAACACAAATTAATAAACTTTCTTAAAAGATTATGCACAGATCTTTTTTTTTTTTTAAGCTCATCAGCTATCGTTAATGTTAGTGTATTTTATGTGTGACCCAAGACAATTCTTCCAATGTGACCAAGAGAAGCCAAAATATTGGACCACCCCTGAGTAAACACTGGAATTAATTAACTTCTTCCCTTTTGGATTTTAATTACATAATAATAAGCTCATTTTTTAATACTTAACCCATTCCTGTATTGTTTGAAACATGAAAATCCTTTTCCCCGTTCCCAAAGGTACATTAGCAGTCTGAATGTCATTCCAAGCTTTTCTGCAGTCATTCAAACATATCACTCTTTTTCTAGTATTTTATCAGGAAAATCTTCACACGTACAGAAAGAAGTTTACAGTAAACCATCCACCTACATCTACCATTAACATTTTACTCTACTAGTTTCATCACATCTTCATTCATCCATCAATCGGTCTTGTTCATTTTTGCATTCATAATAAACTGCAGACATTAGTGTATTTCCACCTAAATACTTCATCATTCATACCATTGATGATTCAGTCTTGGCCGGGTGCTGTGGCTCACACCTGTAATCCCAGCACTTTGGGAGGCCGAGGCGAGCGGATCAGCAGGTCAGGAGATCGAGACCATCCTGGCTAACGGGTGAAATCCCGTCTCTACTAAAAATACAAAAAATTAGCTGGACATGGTGGTGGGCGCCTGTAGTCCCAGCTACTCGGGAGGCTGAGGCAGGAGAATGGCGTGAACCTAGGAGGCGAAGCTTGCAGTGAGCCGAGATCGCGCCACTGAACTCCAGCCTGGACAACAGAGCGAGACTCTGTCTAATAAATAAGTAAAATGATTCTGTCTTTTACAGTTTTTTTTCTTCTGAGGTAACTATTACATGAGACACAAGTCTTAAATGTACATTTGCTAAGTTTTGGTAAATGTATACACCTGTGTAACCCCAGCCCTATCAAAGATACAGAATAGTACCTATCACCCCAGAAAGTTCTCTCCTGCCCTGTCCAAGTGAATCTTTATCCCACCCCTCCAGAAATAACTCCTATTCTGATGTTTTTCCACCAGAGATACCACAAGATATCACCTGGTTCTGTTTCATGATTCATTGTGAGCCATAGATGTACAAATGTAGGCTGAATTATTGGTCATAGGCCATACTGATGTTAAGTGCTTCTTGTTGAAAGGATTCATATTTATGATGATTTTAATTCTATAGTCACTGCTTCTTAGTCAGATTATTTGATTGGTATGGATGGATTTTACAAAAATTATGTGTAATTCTTTTTTTAACTTCAGGGAACCTCCACAAGGAGCTCATTTTCTTGCCAGAAGTCTGGATGATGCCTTAAAACTTACTGAACAACCAGAATTAGCAAATAAAGTAGACATGATTTGGATAGTTGGTGGCAGTTCTGTTTATAAGGTAAGTGTAGTTATTGGTAAATAAAAAGAAATGTTCTATTCTACTTTCTTTCGGCTTCCCTGCCATTTAAAGGAAGTGGAAGAAAACATATAACTCATTGTCTGAACCTTTAAAAAATTAAGCCATGAGTATAGGAAGCAGCACATTATCTGTACTGTAAATTATTTGTTGTCAGTTCAAATTATTTGTTGTTTGATACTATACAAACTAAATAGAAATGCAAAAATAAATATTTTAGTCTGTATCAGCCTACCTTTTATAGGCTATTTATTATTATTTATAGCCTATTTATTATTTATTCATTTATTTTTGAGACAGGTTCTTGCTTTGTCTCCCAGGCTAGAGTACAGTGGCACTGTCTCACTGTAGCCTCGAGCTCCCAGGCCCAAGCAATCCTCCCACCTTTCCTCCCAAGTAGCTGGGACTTTAGGCACACCCCATCATGCCTGGCTAATTTTTGTATTTTTTGTAGAGTCAGGGTTTTGCCATGTTGCCCAGGTTGGTCTTGAACTCCTGGGTTCAAGCAGTTGATCTCCCAAAGTGCTGGGATTACAGGCGTGAGCACCCAGCCTATTTATCTTTTTAATTGGCAAATAATTGCATATATATATTATGTACAACATGTTGTTTTGAAATGTGTATATATTGTAGAATGGCTAGATGGAGCTAATTAACATATGTATTACCCACTTATTTTATGTGATAAGAACACTTAAAGTCTACTCTCTTAGCAATTTTCAAGAATACATTTATTAACTATAAAATAATAGATGTTGTACAATAGATCTCTTTAACTTACTCCTCCTGTGTAACTGAAATCTTGTATCTTGTGACCAACATCTCTCCAGTACCAGTCTACTTTCAAATCAAAGAATAATTGATGTTTCCAATTTAAAATGCATTCTAAATCTTTTCCGAGAATTGTAGTTGCATTGCACTGGTTTCTACTACCTGAATGTACCCTAGATATACTTGAGTTACCCCTTTGTCTTTCAGGATGAATATATCTCTTACTGAGAAAGGGTTGGGGCTCTCAGTTGATATACACTAACTAGATGTATATGAATTTATTACAAGCAGAAAACTTCCTCAACCACTTTTTTTGGGGTTTTTGTTGTTGTTGTTGTTGTTGTTTGAGATGGGGTCTCACTCTGTTGAGACTCTGTCGCCCAGGCTGCAGTGCAGTGGCATGATCTCGGCTCACTGCAAGCTCCGCCTCCCGGGTTCACACCATTCTCCTGCCTCAAGCTTCCCGAGTATCTGGGACTACAGGCACATGCCACCATGCCCAGCTAATTTTTTTGTATTTTTAGTAGAGACGGGGTTTTACCGTGGTAGCCAGGATGGTCTTGACCTCCTGACCTGCTGATCCGCCCACCTCGGCCTCCCAAAGGGCTGAGATTACAGGTGTGAGCCACCACGCCTGGCCAAATACCCCTTTTTTAATACCAAATGACTTCCAGCTTTAAAATTTTTGAGGATAATAGAATTCTTTGCCTTTTAAAACACTAATGAAAAATTAACGTTTATGAGGAGGAAGAAAAATCAGTTTCTGTCATTTTGGGTGGTCTTGTGGTAAGATATATACACTGAAATTATTTTAGAAAGAAGAGGTAGGTGGGGGCCTGTAATCCCAGCACTTTGGGAGGCCAAGGGGGGTGGATTGCTTGAGGTCAGGAGTTCAAAACCAGCTTGGCCAACATGGTGAAACTCCATCTCTCCTAAAAATACAAAAATTAGTTGGGTGTGGTGGTGGGCCCCTGTAGTCCCAGCTACTTGGAAGACTGAGGTGGGAAAATCACCTGAACACAGGAGGCAGAGGTTGCAGTGAGCTGAGATCGCGCCACTGCACTCCAGCCTGGGTAACAGAGTGAGACTCTGTCTCAAAAAAAAAAAAACTCTCAGTTTCTTGGGCTCCTGTTTCTAGAACCTCTTATTTTCTCAATTTGTGATAGAAGAAAATGGACATTTTTTTCCTTGATATTTTCATCCAAGTATGAATTTCTTCTAAGAAAACAAGTTATTTCTTTATTTTGTTCAGTGCCTACCACACTTTGAATGATTCATTACCATAGTCACTAGAAAATGTATTCTTTAAGCAATATAAGTACGTAAATGCATTTATATAATATAAGTCTATATATAGATAAATAGGAAGTAGAATCTTCAAATGATATTTTTACATTATCCACCTACCACACATCACAACAGCTTGTAGGTATCATTCAGGCTTATCTTCTGTGAACCAAATCGGACCTCTCAGCCTATTTTTGTAAAGAAAGTTTCATTGGAACACAGCTCCGCCCATTTGTTCAGTACTGTCTGTGGCCTACAAAGGTAGGAAACCCTATGGCCCTCAGAGCCTAAAATATTTACCATCTCTCCCTTTACAGAAGGTTTGCTTATATAATCACCCTTTTTTTTTTTTTTTTTTTTTGAGACTGAGTTTTGCCCTTTTTGCCCAGGTTGGAGTGCAATGGCACGATCTCAGCTCACCACAACTTCCGCCTCCCGGGTTCAAGCGATTCTTCTGCCTCGGCCTCCCAGGTAGCTGGGATTACAGACATGCACCAGCATGCCCGGGTAATTTTGTATTTTTAGTAGAGACGGGGTTTCTCCATGTTGGTCAGGCTGGTCTCGAACTCCTGACTTCGGGTGATCCACCTGCCTTAGCCTCACAAAGTGCTGGGATTACAGGCATGAGCCACTGCGCCCAGCTTATAATCAACTTTAATACAGAACTTCACCACCACAGTCAATCTAATAATCCAGACGGCTCCTAAGTGACTAAGGGGCAGGTAACATAGACAGCATGTGCAGGACAAACTGATAATTCACGTCCTACGCAGGACAGAGCAGAACGGCACAAGATTTCTTCACACTACTTAGAACAGCATGTCATTTAAATCTTATGCATTATTTCTGGAATTTTCCAGTTAATATTTTCAGATCACAGTTGGCCACAGATAACAAACTGGAAAGTGAAACTGCAAATAAAGGGGGACTCTGCATTCCACTTTTTAAATTTTTGGTACAGTAAGAATTGGTAGAGCATCTATTTGGTTGTAGCAAAGATAATAAATGATTTAATATAAAATGATGTTTTGAAAATAAAAAGTAAAATTTGTTCTGTACCCTTATTTGGAATTTTAAAAATAAACACTTGGATTTGTTATGTCTGTGTGTGTTTGTGTGTGTGTGTGTTTTCTATAAGCTATTTAAGATCAAGAATTACTGCTTTCTTAGAATTGCAATTAAGACATACTTTTATGAATAAGAATTTTAAGACGCTCATTCCAGGGCAACTTTTTCTATAGAAATTATCAACCATATTTTAGGGAGTAGTTAGAAAAGTCATGTACAATATTAAGCCAAATGTTAATACAATTGTTAGCAAGAAGAAGCAGAATAAATTACCTACCTACTAGCATTGTAATTATCTTCTGAGAATTGGAAGCATTACTAAATTTTATGTATATGTACTAAGTATGCTCTTGGGGGTTTCCATAGTCAAGGTCTCATCAAATTGTACTATCTTATTCATACATGTTTATGTAAATTTTTCTATGGAGAGCAACTAGATAATTTGGGGCTCTTAACTCTAAACAGCCAGAGGGAAAACAATAAAAGAGAATGCTTAAATTAAAAAGTTCTTGTAAGCAAACTGGAGGTCAGACTATATTTAAACTCAGTCTGTCGTAATTATTGATAATGGTTAGTGTCATTCTCAATATAACTAAGGCATACTTTGCAGCACCCCAGATGAAATAATAGGATATTTTAATAATATGCTTTGGCAGTACCAAGCATATTTTCAATACTTAGTATAAACTAACTAAACATTAATCTTAGAGTTTCTATGTCTTTTGACACACGTTAAGAAAATTGATGTTGTTTTATTTCAAAGGAAGCCATGAATCACCCAGGCCATCTTAAACTATTTGTGACAAGGATCATGCAAGATTTTGAAAGTGACACCTTTCTTCCAGAAATTGATTTGGAGAAATATAAACTTCTACCAGAGTAAGTATAATGTTATTAAAAAAAAAAAAAAAGGCCAGGCACAGTGACTCACACCTGTAATTCCAGCACTTTGGGAGGTCGAGGGGGGCAGATCACCTGAGGTCAGGAGTTGAAGAGCAGCCTGACCAACATGGCGAAACCCCATCTCTACTAAAAATTCAAAAAATTAGCTGGGTGTGGTGGCACATGCCTGTAATCCCAGCTACTTGGGAGGCTCAGGCAGGAGAACTGCTTGTTCCTGGGAGGCAGAGGTTGTAGTGAGCCAAGATCACACTATTGCACTCCAGCCTGGGTGACAGAGCAAGACTTTGTCTCAAAAAAGAAAAAAAAAAATTAAGTCTTTTAAACCCTGAGCATGTGATGTCTTTCCCCTTGTTTAGATCCTATTTCGTTCAGCAATGTTTTATACCTTTCAGTGTTAAATTCATTCTTATGTATTATATTCCTTTTGATGCTGTTGTAAATGGTGTTTTCTTTAGTTTCAGACTGTTCATTGCTATTTACAGAAATGCAAGTAATTTTTGTTTATTGATCTTGTATCTTGCAACCTTGCTGAACTCATTTAGTAATTCTGATTCTTAGTAGATTCCTTAGGGTTTTCTCTACCGTATGATGTCTTCTGCAAATGTAGGTTTACTTCTTCCTTTTTAATCTGGATTTTTTTTTACTTTTTTCTTTGCCTAATTGCCATGGCTAGACCTGCCAATACAGTGTTGACTAGAAGATAGCAAGAGCAGACTTACTTGTCTTGTTCCTAATCTTAGAGGGGAAGCCTTTCTCTCTCATCAAGTGTGATTTAAGCTGTGAGTGCCTTTATCACATTGAGGAAGATCCCTTCTGTTTCTAGTTTATTTAGTATTTTTTATCATGAGAGTATTATAGATGTTGTGGCATACTTTTTCTGAGTCTATTAAGATGATCATGTGGTTTTTGTCTTTTATACTAATACTTTAATGTACTATTAATATGGTATATCACATTGATTTTCATGTTAAACTAATGTTTCTGGGATAAATTCTACTTGGTAATGGTATCTAATCCTTTTTATATGTTACTAGGCTTAGGTTGCTAGTATTTTGTTGAAGATTTTTGCATTTATATTCAGAAGGGGTGATTTATAGTTTGTTTGTTTTTCTTTTTGAGACGGAGTCTCGCTCTGTCACCCAGGCTGGAGTGCAGCAGCACAATCTCAGCTCACTGCAAGCTCTGCCTCCCAGGTTCACGCCTCCTGAGTAGCTGGGACTACAGGTGCCCACCACCACACCCGGCTAATTTGTTGTATTTTTAGTAGAGACGGGGTTTCACCACGTTAGCCAGGATGGCCTCGATCTCCTGACCTCATGATCCGCCCACGTCTGCCTGCCAAAGTGCTGGGATTACAGTTTTTGTTTTTGTTTTTTTTTTTAATGCCTTCCCCTGGTTTTGTTATCAGGATAAAAGTGACCTCATAGAGTGAATTAGGAGATGCTCTCTTCCCTTCTGTGATTTTGAAAGAGTTTGTGACGGATTGGTAGTACTTCTTAAATGTCTTAGAAAATTTTAATAGTGAATAGATTGAGATAGGAATAAGGAAATTGCTCCAAAGTGGAGATTCTAAACAAGGCTATGGGAGAAAGCAAAAAACTCTTCCATTGCAACATTTGATGGTCATTTGTACTTTCAGGCATCTACTAACATGACATCATAACAGCCTCTTTAATGGAATGGAGGGAATTCTCTAACGGGAGACCTAGAATAAGTCAGTCCTTCCTTCTCTGGAGAAAAAGGAAACCTGTGAAGATAAAGTGAATATACCGTGTCCCTGGAAAACTAACATTGCTCAATTCTGGAGCGGCTTTCTCTCCAGATCTCCTTGTGCTGGGGAACTTGGATTTGCTTTCTACTGTCCAAATATAAACTTTGGTCATTCTCCACCTCCGCTATCCCTTTCCCCACAGCTACTCACTTAGTTTAAGCCCCGTTGTCTCTATCAGTTAACCTCTTATGGTTATATAGGTTTCTGCTCAAATATAATGTCTTTCATTAACACTATTCTTCCCGATTTAAAAAATAAAACACACTAGTATAGTGAAATACAGATGAAAGAGAGAACTTGTGAGGCAAGAAGAGAATAAAATTAGAATGTAGAAGGAGCCACAAGTGATGGACGCCAGAGCAGAAGGTCATATTAATAAAGTAAGGTGGTTTTACTTTGTGTCTGCCTTCATCCCTGTAGGTCATCATTTGGGCAATCGATTTTTCAACAGCACTGTGCCAGACTGTCCTCTAGGGCTCTGCTGTCATTCATCTTACCTGGAAGAAATCTATCTCAGACTATTTCACACTAGACCCCAACCAAACCAGCAGGCCCAGATATTTTATATCGGCAGTTTTCTACTTAATGAGCCCCCAACAGGCTTTTACTTCTAGTTAATAATCTTCTGTGTGACCATGTAGTCAAAGAGAATAGAGATTAAAAGAGGCCTGTGGAGGCAGTAGTTGGCTCCAGAGCTGGGACAGATGCCCCTTGTCAATGGACACCTTGAAGCAGGTTTTGGATAGGCTGATGTTTCTTCTTCTGACCCTACAACTTCCTGTCAGGATGCTGGCATACTCGTCCACATTACTCAGCTGCCCCTTTGCTCCTGAGCCTGTGCTTCCTGTAGAGTCTTGATTTTAATTGTGTTTTGGTTTTTTGGTTTATTTTTTGTTTTTGAGATACAGTCTTGCTTTGTTGCCAAGGGTGGAGTGCAGTGGCACGATCTTGGCTCACTGCAACCTCCTCCCAGGTTCAAGCGATTCTCCTGCCTCAGCCTCCCAAGTAGCTGGGATTACAGGTGCCCACCACCATGCCTGGCTAATTTTTGTATTTTTAGTAGAGATGGGGTTTCACCATGTTGGCCAGGCTTGTCTCGAACTCCTGACCTCAGATGATCCACCCGCCTCGTCCTCAGCTTCCCAGAGTGCTAGGATTACAGGCATGAGCCACCGCCCCCGGCCCAGAAACTTCTTGATATGTCGCTTTTGTCTTTTGAACTGACAATCTTGACACTTGAGAATTTTGCACCAAAAATGTATGTAGATCTTACTTTTCATGACTCATTTCAGAGAGACTAAAATTATAATAGAAAATGGTTAATAGAAACATTGCTTCTTCCTCTGAAATATAAATTATTCTAGAAAGCATCTTTTTCCCTATAATTTTATTACTTTGTACCCCTAATTTTTTTTACCAAAATTGCATAATCTCTAATTAGTCAACAAAGGTTAATGTCTGTTATTACTCAGCAATGTATTGAATATCACGAGACTTAAACGTTTACTGTGTTGTCCCTGCCTACAATGAGTTTTAAAAATAGAGAAATGAAACAAACCAATAATACTAGTAGGCACCATTTATAGAACACTTAATGTGTTAGGCACAATGCTACATTCTTTTTTGGTTTTTTGGGGTGGGGCCGGAGTCTTGCTCTGTCATGGAAGCTGGAGTGCAGTGGCGCCATCTTGGCTCACTGCAACCTCCGCCTCCCAGATTCAAGCAATTCTCCTGCCTCAGCCTCCTGAGTAGCTGGGATTACAGGCACCCGCCACCATGCCCAGGTAATTTTTGTATTTTTGTTAGAGACAGGGTTTCACCATGTTGGCCAGGCTGGTCTTGAACTCCTGACCTCAAGTGATCCACTCACTTTGGCCTTCCAAAGTGCTGGGATTACAGGCATGAGCCACTGCACCTGGCCAACAATGCTAAATTTTTTACAAGGATGAAGACTTTGACAGCAGGCTCAGAAGCATGTCACACAGCAGAACCAGAATGAAGCACAGTCTGATTCAAGCAGGTGTTCCTGACTACCTGGAGCATCCTGGGGTGCAGCCTGCATAGTACTGAAGAAGTAACCAAAGATTGGAGTTCATTGGAGGCTGGAATGGTCAGAAGATTCCTCAGTGGAGAAGCTGGGTTTTGGATGGGAAGCTGGAGAGAACACAGGCCTAAGTGAGAGTTAGGGAACAGGAATAGCAGATCCTAATAAAGGAATTACAATCTGCCACACATTGTGGAATTAGAGCAGTGTGGTGTCCATCAATCAAACTGAAGCAGAGAACCTGTCACTGTCCAGGGCACATAATTTCAGTTATGCCCTAAACAGCTTCAGGTGCTATTTTGTCTTTTGCTTACACAAGAAATGTGATACCAAATGTAAGTCTTGCCAAAAGTTCTTAAGAAATTTCCTATTAGCTGGGCGATACAGAGGAAAGATACTAGGGAAACTGCTAACTGGTTTTTGAGAGAATGAGGAATCCAAAGGAAACAAAAGAGGAGAAATTACACTTTTTGTTTTCTAACTTTCTATATAGTTTACAGTTTTTTTCTTATCATTTGCATATGTAGTATATTTGCATGATATTTATCCAACCTGACAGTGGTTTACCATTGTGAAGAAAAAAGGAAAACTTTTTATTTGCTTTATGCATTATTGATGCATTTAAACTGAGAATGACGGAAGCTGTGTTTTTAATGGACGCATAATTTAATTATATATTTTTTTCTTTTACAGATACCCAGGTGTTCTATCCGATGTCCAAGAGGAGAAAGGCATTAAGTACAAATTTGAAGTATATGAGAAGAATGATTAATATGAAGGTGTTTTCTGGTTTAAGTTGTTCTCCCTCCCTCTAAAAAAAGTATGTATTTTTACATTAGAAAAAAAGTATTTTGTTGACTTTAGATCTATAATTATTTCTAAGCCACTTGTTTTTATTCCCCACTACTCTTGACTCTATCAGATACCATTTATGAAACATTCTTGCTATAAATAAGTGCTTCTCCAAGACCCCGACTGAGTCCCCAGCACTTGCTACAGTGAGCTGCCTTTCCACACCCATCACATGTGACACCCTTGCCAGTCCTTGACATTGTTGGGCTTTTCAAATGTTGGTAATATTTATTAAAGATGAAGATCCACATACCCTTCAACTGAGCAGTTTCACTAGTGGAAATACCAAAAGCTTCCTATGTGTATATCCAGAGGTTTGTAGATAAAAATGTTGCAGCCTTGTTTGTAACAGTGAAAAATTGAAAACAACCTGGAAGTCCAGTGATGGGAAAATGAGTGTGTTTCTGTCGTAGATTGGGGAACCCAAAGTAGATTCCAAGACTGAAATTTCAGTGAAAGCAGTTTATTTGCTAGGTCATACCAGAAACCATCGGTTGAGTTATGGAAAAACTGAACTGAGAAGGTAAGAAAACCAGTTTAAAGTCAGCAAGCAGGTTCTCACTGGTAACAAGCTCCATACTGCTGAGATACAGGGAAATGGAGGGGAGAAAACTGGAGTATTGATTCCCCTCTCTCCTTGGTTGTCAGCTCCCTGTCCTGTGGGTGGGCAGAACGTACTCCAGCTGCTCTATAGTAAGTCCCAGGTGTTTGCAGTAAGAAGCTGCTGGCATGCACGGGAACAGCGAATGCCAAACACTTCAAGCAATTCCATGTTTAAGTATATAAGCGCTTCATATATATATTATATATATATATATATATATAATACAATTGTTTTTTTAGAGCAGTGGTGCAATCTCAGCTCACTACAACCTCCACCTTCCCAAATTCAAGCAATTCTCCTGCCTCAGGCTCCCAAGTAGCTAGGACTAAGTGCACGCCACCATGCCCGGATAAATTTTTGTATTTTGTATTTTTAGTAGAGATGGGATTTCACCATGTTGGTAAGGCTGGTCTCAAACTCCTGACCTCAAGTGATTCGCCCACCTCAGCTTCCCAAAGTGCTGAGATTACGGGCATGAGCCACCACACCTGGCACATCTTCATTCTTTTTATGTAGTAAAAAGAATAAAACCACACATGGTTTATTTGAAATATTCTTTTTTTTTGAGACGGAGTCTCGCTCTGCCGCCCAGGCTGGAGTGCAGTGGCCGGATCTCAGCTCACTCCAAGCTCCGTCTCCCGGGTTCCCGCCATTCTCCTGCCTCAGCCTCCCAAGCAGCTGGGACTACAGGCGCCCGCCACGTCGCCCGGCTAGTTTTTTGTATTTTTTAGTAGAGACGGGTATTTGAAATATTCTATAATTTAAAAAAATACAGAAGCAGGAAAACCAATTCTAAGTTCAAGTGAGGGATGATGGTTGCTTGAACCAAAGGGTTGCATGTAGTAAGAAATTGTGATTTAAGATATATTTTAAAGTTGTAAGTAGCAGGATATTCCGATGGAGTTTGACTTTGGTTTTGGGCCCACTGAGTTTGAGATGCCTTTGAGAAATGAAGGAAGTGGAGAGAGAATAAAAGAAAAACTAGCTGGGCACAGTGGCTCACACCTGTAATCCTAGCACTTTGGGAGGCCAAGGCAGGTGGATCACTTGAGACCAGCTTGGGCAACATGGCAAAGCCCCATCTCTACAAAAAACACAAAAATTAGCTGGGCATTGTGGCACACACCTGTATTCCCATCTACTCAGGGAGCTGAGATGGAAGGATCAGTTGAGCCCATGAGTTCAAGGCTGCAGTGAGTCATAATTGTGCCACTGCACTCCAGCCTGGGTGACAGAAGAGACCTTGTCTTGAAAAGGAATCTGAAAACAATGGAACCATGCCTTCAGAATTCTAGAAAGTTATTTTCAATGGATAAATCTATATTCACCCAAATAATCAAGGGTGAAGGTAAAATGCATTTTTAGACAAGCAAAGACTCAGGGGTTACCTCTATGTACCCTTTTTTGGGAAGCTGTTGGAGAAAATACTCCAGCAAAGTGAAGGAGTACACAAACCAGAGAATGACATAGATCCAGCAAATAAGATGCAACACAGGCAATATTCCAGCTATGGAGCTGACTTTAAAAACAGTAAAAATATTAGTAGGTTAGCTGGGTGGAATGGCCCATGCCTGTAGTCCCAGCTAGTCAGGAGGCTCAGCAAGAGGATGGCTTGAGCCCAAGAGTTCCAGACCAGCCTGGCTACCTTAGTGAGATCCCTTCTCTTAAAAATAATAAGTTATTGCCAGATTTGGGGCATTTGGAAAGAAGTTCATTGAAGATCAAGCAAAAGTAAAAAAAATAAGGGGAAAGGGTTGGTTAGGCAATCATTAATTCTAGGGCAGAAAGAAGTACAGGATAGGAAGAGCATAATACGCTGTTTTTCTCAACAAGGAGCAATACATACACAGTCATAATGATGTGGTGACTGCTTAGCCCCTAAATATGGTAACCACTTTGGGACAATATGGGAGGAAGTAAAGATAGTGATGGTGTAAGAGCTAAATCCTCACCTGTCATATCCAGAAATCACTATATAATGTATAAAATAATCAAGAAACGACTAAGTAGTTATATGAGGAAAAAAACAGAAGACATTGCTGGAGGAGTTAAAAGTCATTGCTCTGGAGAATGAGGAGGGATGGGGCAGGGGACTGTTAGGATGCATTATAAACTGAAGAGGCTTTTTTAAATTTTATGTATTAATATATGCATTCACTTGAAAAACTAAAAAAATAACAATTTGGAAAAACCCATGAAGGTAATTAACAGAAGGAAAAACTAAGAGAATGAAAAGTGTTTGCCTCTGGAAAGAACAACTGGCAGGACTGTTGTTTTCATTGTAAGACTTATGGAGCCATTTAATTGTACTTAACCATTTTCATATATTTCTTGAATAAGAACAATTCTATCTTAATAAAGAGTTACACTTGTTCATAAGTGCTGGCCTCCTGTTGTTCTTTGTACACTCCACACAAAATTTCAAAGAAACTCTGATGGCAATATATCTCCATGGTCAGCTTAAAAATAGAGAAAGGAAAACATAGAATTAGCCAAGAATCACAAAGCAAAGATTAGTTGTGTTAGGAAACAATCAAAATCAAGTCTTACTTTTTCCAGATTTCCTTATGGAACAGCACTGTAAAGTGATAACTTGGGGCAAACATGTAAATAATAAAACGAATGTTTTAAATATTCAGGTTAGCACATATTTTGTTTCTGTGAGATTACAAGTGTGTGTGACATACCCACTTCCTTAAAGGCAATGTTTCTCAAAATGTTGTACCTGCTATTCCTGAATCAGGAATGGGTCCCAGAATCTGCCTTTTAAACAAACATCTCAGATAATCTGAAGCGTGCTTAAGTTTGTAAGGCACTGCTTTTGCACTCCAAGGAAGAAAAAAAAAACAAGTTTTAATTCCCATCTCTAAAACATCTCAGTAAAGCAAAACAGGAAAGCAAATTATAAGTTAGTATATAAGATTTCAGGAGGCAAAGTTGTAAAAATTAGATTTCCTCAGCCTGGGCAACATGGCAAAACTATGTCTCTACAAAAAATACCAAAAAACTAGCTGGGTATGGTGGTGTCTGCCTGTAGTCCCAGCTACTTGGGAGGCTGAGGTAGGAGGGTCACTTGAGCCCATGAGGTGGAGGCTGCAGTGAACCGAAATCGTGTCATCACTCCAGCAGCCTGGGTGACAAACCAAAACCCTGTCTCAAAAAGATTTCCTTGTTACTGATCTATTTGAAGAGTGAGACCTTCTTAAATGTGTAATGCAAATACATTAAAAAGTATTTAATATCAGTAACTCCCAAGAGAAACAGTAAACAAACTCAATAGATTTCCCTTAGCAAGATGCTTTTCTTATACAGGTAGTAAACTAAAAACTGTAAATGGCCTAATTAGGCAACATGACTATGAGGAAAACGTTGGCTGGCCAGCTGTTGAAGGGATTCAGACAAATAGTTACCTATGAAAGATTGAACCTTGTAATTAAAGATGTTCCAGCAGAGAGAAAGAAAAGAAATGCATGGTTAAATGACTAATGGGAATAGGATTAGAGACTCTATAAGGAGAAGATAATACTTTTTGGTTTTGAGACAGTCTTATTCTGTCGCCCAGCCTGGAATGCAGTGATGGCAATCTCGACTCACTGCAACCTCTGCCTCCTAGGTTCAAGCAATTCTGCCTCAGCCTCCCTGTAGCTGGGATTACAGGTGTGTGCCACCAAGCCCAGCTAATTTTTTTTTTTTTTTTTTTTGAGACAGTCTCCCTCTGTCGCCCAGGCTGGCATGCAGTGGTGCAATCTCAGCTCATAGCAACCTCCAACTCCAGGGTTCAAGCGATTCTCCTGCCTCAGCCTCCCAAGTAACTGGGATTACAGGCCCCTGCTACCATGCCCAGCTAATTTTTGTATTTTTATTAGAGATAAGCTTTCACCATGTCACCCAGGCTGCAGTGCAGTGGCACAATCTTGGCTTACTGCAACCTCCGCCTCCCAGGTTCAAGCAATTCTCCTGCCTCAGCCTCCCCAGTAGTTGGGATTACAGGCATGTACCACCACCCCCAGCTAATTTTTGTATTTTTGGTAGAGATGGGTTTTTGCCATGTTGGTCAAGCTGGTCTCAAACTCCTGACAAGTGATCCACCCACCTCGACCTCCCAGAGTGCTGGGATTACAGGCCTGAGCCACCACACTCCGTCCATTTTTGTATTTTTAGTAGAGAAGAGGTTTCACCATATTGGCCAGGCTGGTCTCAGATGATCAACTCCTGGCCTCAAGTGATCCACCTGCCTCGGTCTCCCACAGTGCTGGAATTACAGGCATGAGCCACTGCGCCCGGCCCAAGATATTATTACAGGCCCCCGCCACCACGGAGATAAAGGGGGATAAAGCTCCTAGCCAAACAGAAGAAAGAAGGCCTATAAGCTACATGAAGTGCTGTTCTTGTTACCAGGGAGAATTACTTTAATGACCATTTCTAATGATCTGCTCCTGTCCTTTCTGTTCCCCAGCTGACCTGATGTGTGCCAGGAAGTTACTCTGTAAATATAGTGACATTTCTGTTAAAATGTTTCTTAAAAAAAAAAAAAGGATAAAACACATTGGTGTGTGATATTTCAAATAGTTTTGTAGTAAGTAATCAAGTGTGAAATCTAATTAGAAGAAAAAGTGAGATGGTCTCTACTTTGCCTAGGAGCCCTAACACAGAGACAAACACAGACAAAACCTAAAGGGACAGTTTCGTCTGCAAGGAGGAAAAGACTTCACGATGCTGGAAGTCAGGAAAAGCTGGAGGGAAAAGAGATTTTTTTCAGCACCTACCGGCTAAAGTAATTTGGGAAAGGGATCCTGAATTAGACTGCCTCCTTTTCAGTGCCTAGTCATGGTCCCCTTCAAAAGGCCAGAGACTAGGAGTTAGGAGGCTTCCAGTTGATTATCACTGTCCACGGGTTGACTTCTCACTGCCAGTTGTCTTTACTTTTTTTTTTTTTTTTTTTTTTCTGAGGCGGAGTCTCGCTCTGTCACCCGGACTGGAGTGCAGTGGCCGGATCTCAGCTCACTCCAAGCTCCGTCTCCCAGGTTTACGCCATTCTCCTGCCTCAGCCTCCCGAGTTGCTGGGACTACAGGCGCCCGCCACCTCGCCCGGCTAGTTTTTGTATTTTTAGTAGAGACGGGGTTTCACCGTGTTAGCCAGGATGGTCTCGATCTCCTGACCTCGTGATCCGCCCGTCTCGGCCTCCCAAAGTGCTGGGATTACAGGCTTGAGCCACCGTGCCCGGCCTGTCTTTACTTTTGATAGGTGAATTGACAAAACTTAGACTAGGGATTCCTCCCCCTCCCCCACCACGCCATACCACTCAGCATTTTATAATGAGTAATTCAAGCACACGGAAAGGTTGACAGACTTGTACAGTAAGCACCCATTTACCTATCACCTACATTCTATCATTAACACTTTGCTATCTCTGCTTTATCATATATGGAGCCATCCATCTATCCATCTTATATTTTGATGCATTTTACAGTTACAGATATCAGTATTCTTCATGCCTACATTCTTCAGCTTGGCTATTAACTGTAGTTCGCTTTTTTTACTCATGTAAAATTTACTCATGAAATGCAGATCTTAAGGATAAACATCCTACAGGTTTTGATAATGACATACACCTTTCTATAACCCAATCTCTATCACCATAGAAAACTCCCTCTTAGTCAGTCCTCAACCCCAACCCCCAGAGGTAACCACTATTTTTTTTTTTTTTCTCATTATAGGTTAGTTTTTCCTGTTTCTAAACTTCATATGAATAGAATCATATAGGATGCACTCTTGTGGTCTGGCTTATTTCAGCATGATTTATTTGAGTTTTACCCAAGTTGTTCCATGTATCAGTGGTTTGTTCCTTTTTATTACTATATAGTGTTAAAAGATAAGTCCTGTTAAATTTTTTATAGAGTTTATTTCAGCAAACAGCAATTCACAAATTGGGCAGCTCCAAACCAAAAGTGGTTCAGGGCTCTACCAAGGGAATGCAAGGAAAAGGCTTTTGTAACTTGGAAACAAGGCAAAGAAAATAATGGCTTGGTTATGATTGTGTAGTTGCCTTATTTGGTCTCCCCCCCGCCACTGGAATGTCCCTTATTATATAAGTTAGTTGGTGGCTTCTGACTGAACTTAAACTTCATTTTGCGTTAATGCAGGTATTTACAAAAAATAGCCCAAGTTTAGCTTATCAAGGTCAAGTTTGTGTCCATGACTTAACTGGCTTTGCCTGCTCAAGAGATTTACAGTCCTGGTCCCCATTTTCTCCAACAGTAATATTTCACTGTACGGATGCCTCAGTTTATCCATTCTTCTCTTGAGGGATGTATGGACTCTTTTAAGGCAGGACTCAAGACTGGCCTTGAAGAGGCTAGAAAAGCAATGACTAAGGGTCAGGACAAGAACAGATACACATTCCAGGCAGAGGGAAAGCCATGAAGAAACTTCATCTCCAGATTCCAAAACCCAGGACAAGCCCTTAGCAAGAGCAGGTGAGTTGCTATTAGGCCTATATTAGTCTGTTTTCACACTGCTATAAACAACTGCCTGAGACTTGGTAACTTACAAAGAAAAGAGGTGGGGGTTTTTTTGTTTGTTTGTTTGTTTTTTGAGATGGAGTCTTGCTCTGTCACGCAGGCTGAAGTGCAGTGGTACAATCTCGGCTCACTGCAAGCTCTGCCTCCCGGGTTAACGCCATTCTCCTGCCTCAGTCTCCCGAGTAGCTGGGACTAGAGGCACCCACCACCAAGCCCGGCTAATTTTTTTGTATTTTTAGTAGAGACGGGGTTTCACCATGTTAGCCAGGATGGTCATGCTCTCCTGACCTCATGATCTGCCCACCTTGGCCTCCCAAAGTGCTGGGATTACAGACGTGAGCCACTGTGACTGGCCAGAAAAGAGGCTAACTGATTTACAGTTCTGCATGGTTGGGGAGGCTTCAGGAAGCTTACAATCATGGCAGAAGGGGAAGTAGGCATGTTTTACATGGCACAGGCAAGAAAGAAGAGAGCAAAAGGGGAAGAGCCCCTTATAAAACCACCAGATCTTGTGAGAACTTGCTCACTATCACGAGAACAGCATGGAGGAAACCACCTCCACTATCCAGTTACCTCCCACCAGGCCCCTCCCTCCATAGGTGGAGATTACAATTCGAATTACAATTTGAGATGAGATTTGGGTGGGGACATAGCCAAACCTTATCAAGGCCCCACCTCCACCAAGTACTCTACCTTGGCTGTGCCTTTCAATCTGTTCTCTTTCATAACCACATCTAGTTCATGCCTTTTTTTCTCTTAGACTGCTGGAGAAAACTAAACTGGTGGTTTCTCAATCTCCCTCTCCAATGGTCTCTCATAAACATGGCCACAAAAACAATCTTTTTTTTTTTTTGAGATGGAGTCTCACTCTGTCGCTTAAGCTGGAGTGCAGTGGTGCGATCTCAGCTCACTGCACTCTCTACCTCCCAGGTTCAAGCAATTCTCGTGCCTCAGCTTCCCAAGTAGCTGGGATTACAGGTGCCTGTCACCACACCTGGCTACTTTTTTGTGTTTTTAGCAGAGACAGGGTTTCATCATGTTGGCCAGGCTGGTCTTGAACACCTGACCTCAAGTGATCCACCTGCCTCGGCCTCCGAAAGTGCTGGGATTACAGGCGTGAGCCACTGTGCCCGGCCCAAGACAATCTTTCTGAACAGCACCTCTGATTATATCTCTTTCTTTCTCGCCTCCTTAATGCTCCCCGGCTAAGGCCAAACTCCACTTTGGTCTTTAAGGCCCTCTACAGTGGCATTGACCAAACTCTCCAGATTTACCATCTACCATTTTCACTCCCTACATGTTGTACACAGGCTACCTCGGCTCTTCACAAATCCCCAGACAGACCCCAGCTTTGCCACTCCCATGCTCTTCTTTATGCTGTTCTCTCTGCCTGTCATTCCTCCTTCCTCACATCCTCCAATGCAAATCCTACCTGTTCCTCAAAGCCCTACCCAAATCCCAAATTGAACCTGTCATGAAGCCTGCCTTCTCACCCTCCTCTGAACCATGCAGCACTACCTAGTTCAGCACTTAAATACTGTTTTTCCTTACAGCTGTTTGTTATTCTCATCTCCTCTCCTTTATCAATTAGGAATGTTTTCAGCTGCGAGTGCTAGAAAACCTAACTTATGGTAACTAAAACAAACTGGGATTTTGCTGACTCTGATTTTTTTTTTCTTTTTTTTTCCCCCTCAAAAAATCAAACCAAACTTGGAGTTGCAAGATGGCTGCTACTGCTCCAGAGAACAGGCGCACGTTCACAGTAGAAAGAAGAAATACAGTGTCAGGCACATATTTCCTTTTTGTCTAGAAAGCAAAATTTGCCTCAAATCCTCCTTCCCCTAGCTGACTCTCCCCTTGTATTTCAGTGGCTAGAACTGGGGCACATGGCCACTCCTAGCTGCAAGACAGGCTAAGAATGTGGAACGAGGATTGTAGTGACTGACTCATTCAGATCAGTGGTTCTTAACCGTGGCTGCACATAGAACCACTGAGGGATTCTTCAATGTCTGGCTCCACCCCCAGAGAGTCTAATTCCAATTTACGCACATCAGAGTTTAGGAGCACTGGCTTAAAACCAAACTTGATTCATCATCGGTGTCTGGCATATTGCTCCCCAACAAACAAAATGTGGGTCTCTTGGCAAAAAAAAAATGGAGAAAGGAGAGAATACAATTAACCATGTTTACTTTTATCTACCCTGTCATATGGCCAGCTGTTTCAGGGCAGAAACCACATCTTATTTACTTTTGTCTTCCTGCAAGATGTCTAGAATTCAAAAATGTTGGAGATTAGGTAGACAGATATTGATATATATATTAAAATATGGGTTAAATGTAATTTTGCATATTGTCTTTGGAATCTCATAACCTGTATAACATTGATTCATTAGGAGAATTGGCTTCAAGTCTTAACCAATTTACAAATGAACTATTTGTTTAAAAAAAAAAAAAAATTCCTGAGGAGGAAACAATCAATAGTTTTTTATTTGTTGAGACGAAGTTTCATTCTTGTCACCCAGTCTAGAGTGCAGTGGCGCGATCTCAGCTCACTGCAACTTCTGCCTCCTGGGTTCAAGCGATTCTCCTGCCTCAGCCTCCCGAGTAGCTGAGACTACAGGCCCACGCCACCACGCCCAGCTAATTTTTGTATTTTTGGTAGAGATGGGGTTTCACTATGTTGGCCAGGCTGGTCTCAAACTCCTGAAGTCAGGTGATCCGCCCACCTCAGTCCTCCTCCCAAAGTGTTGGGATAATAGGCTGGAGCCCCCACGCCAGCCAATACTTAGTTCTTTTAATGATGTGTTTGTGTGTTGGTTTTATTCTATGATAACTGAATAGAAAACCATGCTAACTTATCTCATACTTACTGTGTACCTGTTGGCCATGTGCCCAAAGTATGGGCATAATACCTAGAAAGGAAATCTTTAGCTTCCTCCCCAGCCATCCTGCTATCTGCTTTCCTCCCAGGTTACCACAGATTCTAGTCTCTTCCTGTAATAAAAAAATTTCAGACTGTGTGACACACGGACACATGGTCTTGTGACATGCTAGCACAGTGCCTGAGGGAGAAAATCCTGTGACCAATCTAGGATTGAAATGTCATATTTAATTGCTACCATATATTCAAACGCATAAAAAATTCTATGTGACATCCACATTTGGAATTTATCTGGCATTTCGTTATATTAGCCACATTGCTATAAATTACATTCCCAATCAATTGATTAAACAAACTTGTTCACTTTCCCTGTGTTACCTTAAAAGTGAAAAGCAATGCTGTTCACCCACTGGGTCAGTAAAGGACTTGCTAGCTGCCTTGGCAGATAAAACCCCAAATTGCAACGACTTAGCACAATGGAAGTTTATTTCTTACGCATCTGAAGTCCAACATAGGTGTTTTTTGTTTGTTTGTTTTTGTGTTAGAGATGGGGTCTTAGTTTGTTGCCCAGGCTGGTCTCAAACTCCTGGCCTCAAGCAATCCTCTTACCTCAGACTCCCAGGCAGCCACCATGCCCAACTTACCACAGGTGTTTCTGATCAACAGTTAGCCCTCCAGATAATGACTTAGGGATCCAGGCTCCTTCCATCTTGTGCTTGTATCTTCAGGAAGGGATTTCCAAGGTTGTTGCCAAAGAGGACAGTGCATGGAGGACCACATGTGGGAGGTTCGTCGAGGAGGGCAGGCTGGGAAGTTGCACATACTACTTTTACCCACATTCTTCTGGCCAAAACTTCATCACATAACCATAACAACTGCAAGGAGACTGGGAAATGTAGTCTACCTCTGAACCAGGAGGAAGACGACACAGGCTTGGTGAACAACTAGCCAGGCTCTGCCACACCCATAAAAGGAAAAAGACGTACCAGGCTTACAACTTGACTCCCGCTTCCCCACATTTTTCAATTTTTTGGATCTTTGTTTTGGAATTAAGAGATTTGGGTGGATGGTTTGGAAATGCATCTTGCTTGTAGTAAGGGTCCTTGAGCTGTTTAGAACCATAAGACTCAAAGGAGTTAATGCTAATTATTCTTTAATGGTTGTGAGAAATAAAAGCAGAGTTCAGCTCTCCTTAGAAAAGAATTCCATATTTTAGAAAAGTGACTCAATTATGAGCAGAGACAGATGTTGCATTATCTCCCTTGTAAAAAATGCAGTGAAAGCCAGGTGCAGCAGCTTACACCTGTACACCCAGCACTTTAGGAGACCAAGGCAGGAGGATCACTTGAGCCCAGGAGTTCAAGAACAGCCTGGGCAATATAGCAAGACCCCATCTCTAGAAAAAAATAAAAAATTTAGCCAGGCATGACACCTGCACCTGTGGTCCCAGCTACCCTGGAGGCTGAGGTGGGAGGATCACTTGAGCCTAGGAGGTCAAGGCTGCAGTGAGCTGAGATTGTGCCACTGCATTCCAGCCTGGGTGACAGAGTGAGACCTTGTCTCAAAAAAAAAGGAATGAGTACTATGCTTGGCTGGCATGTGGAGATAATTTTATCATATAGAGCCTTTTCCTACATTACACATTGGGCTTGGGTTTTAGTTCTATATTACCTATAGTTTCATTGTCTATGTTACTATATTTGGTAAAAAGTGTTCTGTTGTGGGATATGCTATTCTCATTTATCATTTCCATCTAGACTTGGAAGCTTGTCCTTGCCTAATGGGCCATTAGTAACACAGACTTCTCCACATTCTGTCCTCAAAACTCAACGCTAGAAGGTCTTTGTTCCCAGATGTGAGGGAGAGGAAAATATGAACCATGTGGCCTTTGTTGGTGAATGTTCCCTGCTGGGCTTCACCACCCAGTGTTCTCCCAGGCTCATCCTCGGGCAGCCTGACAACTTATTTTTCTCACTTCCCACCTCTACAGAACTTTGTGGCATTCTGATTGAAATTAAGAATGTTATCAGTTTGCTTAATATGAACTCACAGAGGAGAAGAGACACGCTTATTCAGATTGAGGAGTTCTGTATTTCCAGCTTAAAAACTTTAGCTTTGGCTGGGCGAGGTGGCTCATGCCTGTAATCCCAACTACTCTGGAGGCTAAGGCAGGAGAATGGCTTGAACCCGGAAGGCGAAGGTTGCAGTGAGCCAAGATCATGCCATTGCACTCCAGTCTGGGCAACAAGAGTGAAACTCTGTCTCAAAAAAAAAAAAGTAGCTTTTACTCTAGTACTTAAATATAATCATATTGCTCAGGGTTTTCCACAGAAACAGAACCAATAGAATCTATCTGTCTATCTATCTATCTATCTATCTATCTACCTATCTATCTAAATATATTTATATAAATATATTTTATATATATATATTTAGAACCAACAGAATACATAGATATATTTTAACCAGAAACTATTTTCCCCAAAGCCAGCCATAAAAACTAAACATATTACTCTAACCTTCCCCCATTTTTGTATAAAAATGGGCCATAAAGAAATTCTCTGACCGACCTTGTTTGATTGTAGGCCATAAGCCTCCATTCTAGGAAAGGTCCTGCTCTACACCCTGGCGGAAGGAGTGCTGCAGAGGGGCCAAGAAGAATCTGCACAGACGAGTCTTGCTGGGTTCCCCCTCTCTGGTTCCATTAAATCACACCTTTTTATTCAATCACAGTTCTACATGGCCATCCATTCTTCATCGAATCTAAGCATAAAAATAGACAGTTTTTCCGGGATCTTTGGGTCTTCATTCTGAAGGCTCCTGTGTTGTATAAAACTAGGATTCAATACGTTTGGTATGCTTTTCTCTTGTTAACTTGGCTTTTATTACGGAAGTGTCAACCATGACTTTTATGATGGTTAGGAAAAGGTATCATCCATTTCTATCCCTGTGTTAACTATATCTACAGAATACTTTCATAGCAACACCTAGATTCATGATTGTTTACATCACTGAGTACTAAAGCCTGGCCAAGTCAGCAGAGAAAACTAACCATCACAGCAATCAAAGTAACAAAATGCAATTGTGCTATATGCCTCCTTGGAGTTATTCCATTTTCACATCAGAAAGTGTCTTGGGAAAAAGGCAACATTCTCTTAAGTACTGAAGTCACATTTGTTGATCTATCAGTATGCTTAAGAGTTTGTGGTTCGGTCTGAGCAAAATGACAACCACATTCCAGAGGTTGTTGATTTGTGGTTGGGTCTTAATTGTCACCTCCTTCCCCATAGTTCATAGTGATTTTTCAAGCTTAGATCAAAAATGAAAAGTGAACTCGAACTTTGAAGATTATCTTCCCTATGCTCCTGAAATTCCAGCTCGAATAGGATATCCCACTTTTGCTTTTTTATCAGTGCTTGCAGGTATTTGCAGCTTTAAAAAGCATCCCTCTGGAAAATCAAATCTGAAAATATTAAAACAGCTGGCCTTCAGCTCTGCAAACTTTGAACAATGATGTCTATTGAATGCAGTTTCTCAAAATGTTTCTTTTCATAGCCTGTGGCTTGTGAGTGATTTCTGGGAAATGTTGATTATAAGATAAGCTCTTTTCAGTCGGTTTCAAAAGGTGACCCCCAGGTAGGTAACCGTCAGGCAGAGGCATCTTTTCAGAGGAGCAGGAGGGTGAGCAAACTCCTCTGCCCCCGCTATTGTCGCAGCAGCGTCATGAAGCTGCCCATTCAATGCATGAAAGGCCGCACAGGCAGGGGTGTGGGATGGGATTGGGGAGCTTTGGCGTTTTGTATTTTAACTTTTCAGCACAATGTTAGAGCCGGGAGAGGGCAGGACAACAGCCCACATTCACACGAGCCAGCCCTCAGATCCGTCCTTGAGTCACTCTGTTAAGTGGAACCGGGTAATTGTCTCGTTGGACACCTGCAGAAACAGCTCGTGGGAGAGAACGATTTGTACCTGGAATATAGTCATTAGCTTATGTGTCAAAAGGCCACACGTGGATAGAAGCCATTATCCTGGCATTCTTTGCACTCTGGCAGCCTTGAGGTTGGAAGTGCAGAAGCCCATGTGCCAGTGTGGCCACTGTCTCCCTCTGTAGCCCCACAGGCAAGCGCTGGCAGGTGGAGGTGGTGGGAGGGGGCAGCCGAGACTCCCCTGGATTTGGGTAGAGAGACAGCAGAGAAGGCAGACGCCTTGTACACATAGGCAATGTAATCAGGGCCTATTTTCAGTTTCTTGAGACCCTCCTACTGGTCTCCATTGAATTGAGAGGGAATTTGGCTTCCCTTGCTGGCTGTCTCTGCCCACTCACGTTTACAATTACATACTTTTCATTGTCATAAAATACATGTAATATGTGCCCTTTTTTCTACGTGGACCTCCGTCAAAATCTGCACAAAGACAATGTCCCTTGCCCTGAAATGGTGGAAAGAGCAATGGCCTCAGAGAGAGAAGTCTTGGTTTTCAATCCTGGGTCCGCCTTGGAATGTTCATTAAAATCTCTAGTTGCAAGGAAGAAACACTGGAATCACTTCATGTGATTGGACAGGACAGGGTGTTGAGTGTCAAGATACACACACAAACCAAAACCTGAACGTGAAGGCCCCATGGCCCAGGGACCCTGCTGGAAGTCAGTTGGGGTCTCTTTCGTGTATGTATATTCATATATATATATATATATATATATATAAATGGATTAATCTACTCATGAATTAATGAATTAATAGATTAGTGGGTTAATAAATTAATGGATGGCTTCGTAAGAAGAGGAAAACAGACCTGCGCTAGCATGCTCAGCCCCCTTGCCATGTGATGCTCTGTGCCTCCTCAGGGACTCTGCAGAGACTCCCTACCAGCAAGAAGGCTCTCACCAGATGAGCCTCCTCAACCTTGGACTCTCAGCCTCCATAACTGTAAGAAATAAATTCCTTTCTTTGTAAACTACACAGTTTCAGGTGTTCTATTATAAGCAACAGAAAATGGACTGTTTCCTGTGGACACCCATGAATATGGAGAGATGGAGCAAGGCTCTCTGAGGAGGAGCACATGCTTGAAGAATGTGAGCTCCAGAACTGGCAGCCAGTGTGAGATGGAGCTGTCCAAGGACCATAGATATGTAAAGGTCAGGGCAACTCATGCTTAGACCATAAAGCATATATATTATACCTGTCAAGGTAATCTATATTTGGGGATGGAAGTGAAGGACAACATCTCACATATTCCTGCTTTTCAGTAAAAAAGGACCTGGGAAAGTCATCATTTTTTCTTATAAACCCAGAATAATTCATAGAGAATGCTAAGAGAAGACACAATGATTGAGGTTTACACAAGCAAGTACATTTTTTTTAGAAGTTTCAGTCTCCATAATATATTAAAAGTTGAAAAGTAGAGAAGAAAAAGAGCAAAAGCTGATAGAACAAATGAGCAAATGATATGAAGGTCACAAAATAGCCCTTAAACAGAAATGACTCTTAAACATATGAAAGGCTGCTTAACATCACTAAAATTAAATAAATGCCAATTAGAACTGCACCATAAAACTCAAAGCTTGACATCATTCTCAAGTATAACCCCTATGAAGGCAACTTTAGCAAAATGAAGTACACAGCACCACTTACGTAGTCTTTTTGCCAAAAAGTTGAATCTGAATTAAGCCTCTGGACTCAGATTTCGATTTACAGGAAAGACAGGGGCCTAAAGGAGGAAGTCAAATAGTACCATCACAAACCCAGAATGTTAGACTTTTTTTTTTTTTTTTTTAAAGGAAGCTAGCCTGCGTGGCGGCTCACACCTGTAATCCCAGCACTTTGGGAGGCCGAGGCAGATGGATCACCTGAGGTCGGGAGTTCAAGACCAGCCTGACAAACATGGAGAAACCCCATCTCCACTAAAAATACAAAATTAGCCAGGTTTGGTAGCACGTGCCTGTAATCCCAGCTACTCAGGAGGCTGAGGCAGGAGAATCACTTGAACCCAGGAGGCGGAGGTTGCAGTGAGCCAAGATTGTGCCATTGCAACTCCAGTCTTGGCAACAAAAGACTCTGTCTCAAAAAAAAAAAAAAAGCCAGCCTGTACCCTTACAAATGTTAATGTCATAAACTAGAAATGATCCAAATGCCTATCAACAGTGGAATAATTTGTTACATAGTCATACAATGGAATGCTTAAATTACACATAACAGAATAATTTTACAAATATGAGGCTTGTTACAAAAAGAAACAGAAACAAGAAACGAAACCCTTGAGTTGCATTTACATAAAGTTCATAAACAGAAGAAACTAAACTATGGTGTTAGAAGCCAGGATAGTGGTTTCACTTAGAGGGATAGTGACAAGAAGGAAATGGGCTGTTCAATTTGTGAAAATTCTAGAGTTGTAAACAGGATTTGTGAAACTTCTCTTCGTTTTTAAACTTTTTTTTATTGTGATGTGATGCAACACATACAGTGACATGCATAAAGAATAATAATCTTAAAAAGTACAGTTAGATGATATTGAACATTTATATGCACCCTGCAACCACCACCCAGATCAAGATATAAAACATCTTCAGCACCCCAGAAGGTTCCATGATACTCCATCCCAGTCTATATCAACCCCCACTCCATATATATAATATATTATATATATCACTTTTCTGACTTCTATCATATTTGGTTAGTTTTTTCTGTGCTGAACTTCATCAGACTTCCATGTCTGACTTGTTCATGTCTGACCTTTTTGGCTCAGCATAATGCCTACGAGATTCATTCTTATGTTGCATGTATCAATAGTTATGTGTTTTTTTTTAATTGTCAGCTGGGCACAGTGGCTCACACCTGTAATCCCAGCACTTTGGGAGGCTGAGGTGGGCAGATCACCTGATATCAGGAGTTCGAGACCAACCTGGCCAACATAGTGAAACCCTGTCTCTACTAAAAATACAAAAATTGGCCGGGCATGGTGGCGAGTGCCTGTAGTCCTAGCTACTCAGGAGCCTGAGAGGCGGAGGTTGCAGTGAGCCGAGGTATCATGCCACTGTACTCCAGCCTGGACAATACGACAAGACTCTGTCTCAAAAAAAATTTTTTTTTTAATTGTCATGTATTAGTCCATTGTATGAAATATAGCACATTATGCTTATTCTTTTGTTGGTGGATATTTGGGTTGTTTCCAGTTTTGAATATGAATAATTCTTGTATATGTGTTTTGATAGATATAGTCACTCATTTCCCTTTGGTTATTGACCTGAAAATGGACTTGCTGAGCATTTGGGTAGGTATATATTTAGCTTCAGTAGATAGTACCAGTTTTCCAAAGTGATTAAACCAACTTTACTCCTATCAGTAATGTATGAGAGTTTCAATATTTTTGTAACCTCATCAACTCTTTAATTTCTCATCTTTTTAATTTTAGCCATTTTGATAGGTGTATATTTCATTGTGGTTTTAATTTGTATTTCTCTTATGACTAATGATATTGAATGCCTTTTTATATGCTTATTAGCCATTTGGCTATCTTTTCAACATAGTTTGTATATTTGTCCCTACCCAGATCTCATGTTGAATTGTAATCCCCAGTGCTGTAGGTAGGGCCTGGTGGGAGATGTTTGGGTCATGGGGATAGATCCCTCATGGCTTGATACTGTCTTTGCGATAGTCAGTTCTTGTGAGATCTGGTTATTTAAAAGTATGTGACACCCCCAACACACAAACATACTCTCTCTCGTTCCTACTCTTGCTATGTGACATGCCTGTGCCCCCTCTGCCTTCTGCCACAACTGTAGCTTCCTGAGGCTTCCCCAGAAGCTTAGCAGATGTTGGCACCATGCTTCCTGGAATGCCTACAGAACTGTGAGGAAATTAAACCTCTTTTCTTTATAAATTGCCTGGTCGCAGTTATTTCTTTATAGCAATGCAAGAATGGCCTAATACGCTTTTCTTGTGAAGTACCTGTTAAGTCTTTTTAAACCATTTTTTTAAACACTTGGGTTGTCTTTTTCTTATGGATTTGTAGGAGTTATATATATATTCTGGCTATCTGAGAACTTTCGCAAATATAAATGCCGAAGCTATCTTCTCAACCTGTGGCTTTGTCTTAAATGTGTCTTATGCTAAACAGACATTATTGTGTCTTTTGATGAACAGACATTATTTTAATGAACTTCAATTTATTAGTTTTTTTTCTTTTAGGTTAATGCTTTCTTATTTCCCATTTTAGAAATATTTGCCTCCATAGTTCAGGAAGATATTCTTCTATATTTTCTTTTAGAAATGTTATTTTACTCCACACATCTAAGTCTATGATCCACCTTAATTTTTGTATATGATCTGAGATAGGAGTCACATTTTATTTTTCCCCCAATGTCTTAGTCTATTTGTGTTGCTATAAAGGAAGACCTGAGGCTGGGCATTCCTTTATAGCAACACACCGTGTGTGTGTGTGTGGGGGGGGGGGGGGGGGGGGGGGGGATAGGGGGCAGTGGATGTAGAAAGAGACATAGAAAGCAGATGTGCAAAATATTAACAATTCTTGAATCTGAACTGTATTTTTCTGTATACAATATATTCTAGTTTATAAAGAAAAGAGGTTTCTTTGGCTCACTGTTCTGCAGGCTATACAAGCAGCATGGCACAAGCATCTGCTTCTGATGAGAGTCTCAGGATGCTTCTATTCATGGCAGAAAGTGAAACAGAGCCAGCATGTGTGGAGATCTCATGGCAAGAGAGAGAAAACAAAGAGTAGAAGGTGGTGGTGGAGGTACCAGGCTCTTTTTAAGGACCAACTCTCTTGGGTACTAATAAAGCAAGAACTCACTCATTACCTCAATGACAGCACCAAGCCATTCATAAGGGATCCTCTCCCATGACCCAAACACTTCCCATTAGGCCCTACCTCCAACACTGGGGATCAGATTTCAACATGAGACTTGGGGGACAAACATCCAAACTATAATACTCATATAAGTATCCCATTGATCCAGGGCCATCTATTGAAAAGGGCGTATTTTCCTCCGTTAGATTGCAGTGGTGCTTTTGTCATATGTTAAGTGACTATATATGTTTGGATCTATTTCTGGACTCTGTTTTGTTCCCTTGATCTTTTATCTTCCCTGGAGCTAATACCACACTATCTCAATTATTCTAACTTTATGGCAAATCTTGAAATCTTATTGGATAAGTCCCCCATATTTGTTCTTATTCCATGTTGCCTTGCCTATTCTAGGTGCTTTGCAGTGCCCTATAAAGTTTAGAATCAACTTGTCAATTTCCAGACAAGGATTTGCTGGGGTTTTGATTGGGATTACATTGAATCCAGAGATTAATTTTTTCTTTTGCTTTTTTAGACAGGGTCTTGCTCTGTCAGCCAAGCTAGAATACAGTTGCATGATCACAGCTCACTGTAGCTTTGAACTCCTGGGATCAGCCTCTCAAGTAGCTGGGACTTCAGGCATGCACCACCCTGCCTAGCTAAGCTTTTTTATTTTTTGTAGAGGCACGGTCTTATTATGTTGACCAGGCTAATCTGAAACTCCTGCCTCAAGCAATCCTCCCACTTCAGCCTCCCAAAGTGCTAGGATTACATGTGTAAGCCACTACCCTGGGCTGACTCTAGAGATTAATTTTCAAGAGTTAATATCTCTCTATTACTTTAGCTCTTCTTTAATTTCTGCCATCAATATTATATAATTTTCAGTATAGAGGGAAGACCTTACACATCTTAGGTTTATTTGTGAGAATTTGGTGCTTTTTGATGTTATATAATTGAATTAATGTTATAATTGAATTTTTTAAGTTTTACTTTTATTTTTTGTTTCTAGTATAGAGAAATGATATTTACATAATGACTGTATCAAAGGCCTTGCTAAATTCATTTATTCTAACAGCTTATGGATTCTTTTGGATTTTCTTTGTACACGATGACGTTGACTTATAATGCTGGCTACAATCTCCAGTGATATTTATACTTTTCTGTATGTATAATACACTTCAGTTGTTTTAGTGACAAAACTGAGTTAAACTAAAGAGACTATAATGACATAACCAAATGTAATACATGAAACCTGATTGGATCTTGATTTTTAAAAATGTATAAGAGGTTTGCTTCTACAATGAAAGAAATTTGAACATGATCTGAACATTAAATGATTGAATGAAAATATTGTTAATTTTCTTTAAAATACTTTATTGTGTTGTAGTTATATAGAAGTGTACTGTTCTTAGGAGATGAATGTATTTAGAGAAATAATCATGACAAATATTCATCAAAAGTGTGTATGTAGAAAGAGAGAGAGACAAAGAAACAAAGCAGATGTGCAAAATGTTAACAGTTCTTGAATCTAAATGGAGACTTGTGGTACACAGGCTTACAGTGGTTCCCATGATTCCAACTCCCGGTGTTCATACTCTTATGTGACACCTCTCACTCTCCCTTCTTGTGAGCAAGAATTGTGACTTGCTTCTGGACAATAACATATGGCAAAGGTGACAGGATGTACATGATTATCTAATTAAGTTCTCTCTTTTTCCTTTATTAGCTTTGAAGAAGCAAGTGAGCATGTTGGGCAATCCCATACAACAAGGAAGTAACATGGCCTCTATGGGGTGAAGGTGGCTTCCAGCTGACAGCCAGCAAGAAACTGAAGACCTCAATCTTACAGATGCAAAGACCTGAATTATGCCTATAATGTGAGTGATCTTAGAAGTTATTCTTTCCCAATCAAGCCTCTGATGAGACCACAGCCCTGGCTGGCCTCTTGTACAGTCTTGTGAAAATCTCAAGAACAGGATCCAGCTAAACCACGCCAGCATCTTGAGCCACAGAAAGTGTGCGATAATAAATATATGTTGTTTTAAGCTGCTAAATGTGTGGCAATATTATTGTACAGCAATAGAAAGCTAATACAATATGTGATGGTTAACTTTATGAGTCAACTTGACTGGGTGCCCAGATACTTAGTTAAATATTATTCTGGGTGTTTCTGTGAAGGTGTTTTTTGTTTGTTTCATTTGGGTTTGGTTGTTTTTTGTTGTTGTTGTTGTTTCAGGGACAGGGTCTGGTTCTGTTGCCCAGATTGGAGTGCTGTGGTGTGATCATAGCTCACTTATTGCCTCAAACTTCTAGGCTCAAGCCGTCTTCCCACATCAGCCTTCCAAAGTACAAGGTTTACAGGTGTGAGCCACTGCTCCCGGCCTTGTAATGTTTTTTGGTGAAATTAACATTTAAATCAATAGCCTGAGTAAAGAAAATTGTCCTTCCTAATGTGGGTGGGCCTCATCAAATCAGTTGAAAGCCTGAATGGAATTAAAAGGCTGACCCTCACCCAAGTAACAGAATTCTTCCTGCCTGCCTTTGAACTGGGACATTGGCTTATTTTTCTCCCTTTTGACTCAAACTGAAACATCTGTATTTCCTGGCTCTTGAGACTACTGGCCTTTGGACAGAAACTACACTGTTAACTCTACTGGTTCTCAGGTCTTTGGACTCAGATTGGAACTGAACCATTGCCTCTCCTGGGTGTCCAGCTTGCTGATTTCACCCTGAAGATCTCAGGACTTGTCAGACTCCATAATTGCATGAGCCAATTCAAATCAATCAATCATATTGATTCTGTTTCTCTAGAGAACCCTGACTAATATGCAAGAATATACAGATGTCATCATATTATTCTTTAAGCTTTTCTGTATATTTGAAAATATTCACAATAAAAATTGGGAAAAATGATTCAAAGTCAGCAAGTGCCAGAAGACAGTTCAAAAGTGGTTCTTATGGAAGTTCACTAGACTTTCTCCTTTCCTGATTCTCAACCTGTCTCCCTTCCCTTCCTACTTCAGTGAATCTACTTCATTGAAACACACAATAGACACTGTAGTTAAACACAAATAATAAATCTGCCACTTTTTGTGCAGATTTATTCTCTATAAACATTATGGTGATAAAGTTTGGCCTTAACCTTTGTTCTGTACATGTTTCAGAATTTTTTACTGCCACATTACAACATAAATGTTAGTGTAAATGCAGGCTTTTCTATAAAACTCAGCAGCTTCACAGATGGCCTCTAATTCATAGCCATAAAAGACAGGACTACATTTTTTTAGTTGAAAATAATTTCAAGAAGCTCTTAAGTTCCCACCAGAACATAATGCTACTCTTGATTCTGCATGAGGTCAGTTTAATAAACTCAGATACCATCCTCTAGGAATTATCAGCCAAACTGAGAAAAGTATATAAAAGCAAGTTTTTAACTGAATATTAATACAAGTATTTTTTCTCAGAAACCTTGATAATTATCCATGGCTAAACAGCTGGGTTGCCCCAGGTTGCTTTCTCTGATAGGACTTGATGAATAATCCCACACAGAAATTGCCCAAGGTCAGCCAGAGGCAAACAATGGAGACATGCCTCAAATTCATTTTCTGAAAAACCTACCTTAAGGAAACCTATACCCATTGACACTGTATTTTGAAGGAGGCCTACTGCATAGTAAAGCAACGGTTTTCCATTTCAGCTGTACATTAGCCTCACCTGGGGGGCTTAAAATACTGGTGCCTGAGTTCCTATCCCCTCCTTATCCTAGAGAGTCCAATTTTGGTTTGGGGGTGTAGGCCAGGCATCAGGATTTTTAAATTTCTGTGATTATTCTAATATGCAACAAAGGTTTAAGAATTATTGTAGTGGAGGCTCAATATATACTATTTGAGTAAACAAATGAACTCTATACATATTCTTAGATTACATACAGAAACTTAAACAGCTTAGTATGAGTCAATTTTGGAAGTATAAAGCATTTTGGTACTCTGTGATCTGGACTGCTCATGCTAAACCAAAATGCTTAAACTTAGAAAAAATAGAGTCAAAAATACAGAAAGGACTTAAAATGTTTTCAGATTAGGAAAAGACATAGTAACAGGTGTTGAGTATGAAAAGAAAGGACCTGAGAACTTGAGAATGGCCTTCACATGTCTCAGGGGCATACCCAAGGGCAAAACGAGGGTCACAGATGACTGCCAAAGAAAGCAAGACATTGGCATAATACAAGACTTTCCTATCAGATGGTGTTATCTGGGGATAGACTGAATTACCTTAAAATGTGAGTAACTGGTCACTATAGGAATTCAGACATTGCCTTTTCAACTGCTAGGCCAAGTTCCTTCAGAGAAAACCCCTAGACAAGGTGCTATATTAAGCATGTATGTTCTTTTCTGACCGTTCAATATCCCTTTGCTCTTTCCTAGTAACAGCTGCCTATTTTTCTCTGAAGGCCACTCTTCCCCCACTCACAAGTTCTGATGGAGCTGTCTTTCTATCTAGCTCTAGGGGGGGAATGTTGATCCACTCTCAACCAGCTGGAACACTGTGGACTCCCTACACAGTGTCTGGTTCAAGAATGAGCAAATGACCCAAGTTGAGTCAATCAGAGCTAATTAGATTAAACTCTAGGGATTTTTCCTTAAAATTTTGAAGATTCTTACTAGATTTAAAGCTGGGAGAATGTTCAGACTTAAAAGGAGAAATTTTTAAAATCAAGTTGTGAAAATGTGATGCAGAAAATATGAACTCAAGAATAATGAAAAGAAAATAAGTTTCAAAATAATCTTATTAATAGCCTTAGAGAGATGAAAGATATTATATCTATGAAACAAGAGGATGATGCTATAGAAAAAATTCAAATACCAAGAAAGAGTTGTTAGAAATTAAAAAATAGGATGTTAGCAATAAAAAATTACGAAGTTGAAAGACAGATTTGAGGAAATCTTACCAAAAGTAGAACAGAAAAACAGATCAATAAAAGGAGACATCATATATACACATATAATACACATATATGTGTATCTATTATATTCACATATGTGCATTTATAATATAAATATATCATTAATCCAGGAGGATTAACATGCTAAAAATAGGAGGTCCAGGAAGAAAGAATAGAGAAAATGAAAGCAAATAAATTGTCAAAGAAGTAATACAAGGAAAATTCCTAGAATTGAAAAACAGGAGTATTTATACTATAAGGTTTTACCATTGAAAGCACAGCAAAATAAAAGACACATCATCATTGTCTCTCGAGATAAATTATTATTATCATAGGACTTGGAAGAAAGTAAAAACCAAAATATAAGAAGTGTCTTGCCCCAACTTTGAAATGCAAATAACAGACAATGCTCTGCTTTCATAATACATATTACTCTTCAATAATTAGAAGTGAAAAATCCATAAGATACATTACAAGAGCTTGATATTTTAAGGAATTCTCTAGTGCCTTCTTTCATAAATATGGCAACCAGAATTCCTGGTTTAAATGGGCCTAGTAGAGAAAGGGAATTGGGAAAACAGCCTCCTTTATATTTCTGCTAGTGGATGGTGAAGGCCAGCTGTCTTAGCTTATTTTGTGCTGCTATAACAGAGTACTTGAGACTAGGTAATTTATAAAGAACAGAAGTTTATTTCTAACAATTCTGGAAGCTGGAAAGTCCAAGACCGAGGGACCAGCATTTGGTTTGGTGAGAGCCTTCCTGCTGCATTCTCACATAGCAGAAGGCTGAAGGACAAGCTACGTGCTGTGTGAAGCCTCGTTTTTCTTCTTTGAGATGGAGTTTTGCTCTTGTTGCCGAGGCTGGAGTACAATGGTGCGATCTGGGCTCACTGCAACCTCCGCCTCCTGGGTCCAAGCTATTCTGCTGCCTCAGCCTCCCAAATTGCTGGGATTACAGGCGCCCGCCACCACGCCCAGCTAATTTTTTGTATTTTTAGTAGAGATGGGGTTTCGCCGTGTTGGCTAGGCTGGTCTCGAACTCCGGACCTCAGGCAATCCACCCGCCTCAGCCTCCCAAAGTGCTAGGAGCTAGGATTACAGGCGTGAGCCACCACACTCGCCGTGAAGCCTCTTTTATAGGTGCCTTAATCCCATTAATGAAGAAGAAGCCTACATCTCCTAATCATCTCTTAAAAGCCCTAACTCTTAGTATGGATGACACTTGAATTTTGGAGGGTTACATATTCAGACCATAGCACCAATTTGCTGGTATATAATCCTGGAATACTTCGTGGGACTAGCAAATCTTTCAGGATGACTTCTCATACTCCAAAATTTTCTTGAAAGAGGACTGAATACAAAATTTTACCAATGCTACAATGCATAACAAATATATCTATAAAATGACCAATGATAACAATCACGAAGTTAAAATAAGTCTTAATAGTATGTTTCTATTTACTCAAAAATGTTCTTAATATTGCTATATTAGTTTTGCAATTGAAAAATTAAGTTCCAATAGCTTCCTGCTCTGTACCTTCTCAGTGGGCTCCCAGGAATCCTTGCAACAACTGCCGGTTGTTTGAGAAAGCTGCCAAGGATATTAAGCGCCTTGAGACCAAGCCAGCAGATGATGAGAGGATGTTCATCTACAGCCGCTGCAAACAAGCGACTGTGCAGGACTTAAATACACAATGACCCAGGATGTCGGACCTCAAAGGCTAGGCAAAGCGGGATGCTAGAATGAGCTGAAAGGCACTGCCAAGGGAAAGCTGATGTCGACAAAGTAGAAGAGCTAAATAAAAATCACAGAATATAAGAGATTGGATTTGGTTGCCAGCTATGCATTTAACCTAACCTGATACAATGCCTCTTTTTTCCTTATACTGTGGATGATGTGAAACAGTGAATATAAACAGTTAACCCAGTTTTTCAAGGCTGTTCGGGATACAGTTCTAACAGATTAAGGGCTAAAATGATTACTAATCTTCTCCAAATAGTTTTTATTTTAGATCAATTAAAAGTGTATTTGTTACTTTAAAACAAAAATTAAATTCCTTCATTTTTCCTTTAAAATAATTGGCCCCAAGTACAAAATGGTAACTTTACTTTGTTTACTCTCATGACATGTTCCAGGATGATTTTGTGAAAACCTAAATGTTCTGTTTAAAGAAAAAGTAAAATGTTAAGGGATGCTTAAAAGTTCTTTAAAGTTGAATAGAATAGCATTTGAATGACAGGATATAATTATAGATCACTAAGGATATGGTACAAAGTGTACCCAATCCCACCTCTTCATACTTAGCTGAGAACAGAGTGCTTCCATGAGATACAAGATTAATAAAATATCAAATGAAATAATAATTCTGGAAGAACTAGGTCTTCCTGGTTAGAGTTATCAGAGCTGGAATAATTATTACTAAAATTTAATAAAATCTATAGCAACTATAATGGACTGGAATCTGTATCACTCATGTGTCATTTAATTGAAACCTGCTTTTTCATTTTATTGCTTTCCAATAATATTTGTTCAAATACTCCAACTAAACTTATAAGTCCCCATGGGCAATATCATATATATATGATATGCCCATATCTCATATATATACATATATATGTATCATGTATATATATATCATGTATATGTATATGTGACACATATGTATATAACATATATGTATATGTGTATATGTATATGTGTCATATATACATATACATGATATGCCCATATCATATATATATGAGAGAGAGAGAGAGAGATATATAGGTTTGAGTTTTTCTTAAAGCAGAATTTAGAATTTAGACAAGGTCTGGGAACATGTAGTTTATCTGGAATGCAATCCTAGGAAGCAGAAATTAGGGAATAGAGAGAGTAAAACAGGAGAGGAGAAAAGGGCCTTTAAAGTATGCATTCTCAAGATTGCAATTAAAGGTGACAGGGGACTGGGTGAAAACAGAGGTGGGGATGTGATGTAAAGCACCGAAAGCATCAGCAAGGCTCACAGACCTAGAATCCTGCCCTACGACTCAAAAGACTCTCAATGAGTTTTCTGAATTGTTTAATCCATCCCAGTGGCTTCCCAAGTCTTCCTGCTCCAATCAGTGACAGTATCAAAGATCATCTGAGGAGGAGTTGTACTTTTCCTTTTACAATTACATTACAGGACCTCATTTCATTTTGTCAGGTCCATGTGTAACAGAAGCCTTCTCATGCTAGCTTAATCATATAGGGTATTATGAGCCTGTGGATTCTCAGGAATACCAAAATGAGCCTTAGGCTGAGTCTGGACTCCAAAATCTGAAGATGACCCTCTTCTCTGCATGCTGCTTTTTCTCTGCAAGGTTTAAAATGAGCCATCAAGTCCAGGGTTTCGGGGATGAGAAATGGAGAAAGGAGGCTGAGTTGCTGCTTATAGATACCCCAGAAGGCCAGTTGCATCCTGTCCTTCCAAAATTTTATGACACAATAACCCTTTTTTTTTTTTTTTTTTTTCTGAGATGGAGTCTCACTCTGTCACCGATGTTGGAATACAGTGGCGTGGTCTTGGCTCACTGTAACCTCTACCTCCCAGGTTCAAACCATTCTCCTGCCCCAGCCTCCTGAGTAGCTGGGATTACAGGCATGTACAACCACGGCAGCTAATTTTAGTAGAGATGGGGTTTCACTGTGCTGGCCAGGCTGGTCTCAAACTCCTGACCTCAGGTGATCTGCCCACCTTGGCCTCCCAAAGTGCTGGGATTACAGGCATAAGCCACCATGCCTGGCCTAATCCCTCTTTTATGCCTGAGCTAGTTTGAGTTGAGTTTCTGTCACTAGCAACCAAAATCATCTTGTCCAACACTGTATGCAGAAACTATGGTGTTCAGATGGGTCTCAAAGGACAATAGCTTTTGCTAACCAAGGGGAGAAGGAGGTGGGAAATGGGAAAGCCAGAAGAGGAGTCTGTGCAGAGAATGCCAGTGAAGAACCACTTGGTGAAAGGGTAGGTAGAAGGGAATTGGGCTCTATCCCCAGAAAAATACACATAGAATGCACAAATCAATGATTGCCCAGTTTAAGGGAGTTCAGAGATTTTAAAGCTGTCCAAAAATAACTTTGTCTTTGCTCACCAGCAGCGATTGGGATATTTTACGTATATATATTTATATCTATAAATATAAATATATATAAATATAAATATCTATCGAATATATATAAAATATATAATATGTAAATATATATTAAATGTGTGATACATTAAATATATGATACATATTAAATATATTGTATATTATATTAAATATATAATATAGTAAATATTCAATATATAATATATAAATATATGTATTATTAATATAGATTACTATATATACTGGATTTTTTAGAAGGAGTCGCACTGTGTCACCCAGTCTGGAGTGTGGTGGCGTGATCTTGGCTCACTGCAACCTCCGCCTCCCGGGTTCAAGCAATTCTCCTGCCTCAGCCTCCCGAGTAGCTGGGATTACAGGTACCCGCCACCACGCCCAGCTAATTTTTGTATTTTTAGTAGTGACAGGGTTTAACCATATCGGCCAGGCTGGTCTTGAACTCCTGACCTCAGGTGATCCACCCGCCTTGGCTTCCCAAAATGCTGGGATTACAGGCATGAGCCACCGTGCCTGGCCATATTCTTGTTGTTATAAATGCTGCACTGTGGCCAGGCACGGTGGCTCACCCCTGTAATCCCAGCACTTTGGGAGGCCAAGGTGGGCAGATCACTGACATCGGGAGTTTGTGATCAGCCTGGCCAACACAGTGAAACCCTGTCTCTACTAAAAATACCAAAAAATAGCTGGGTGTGGTGGCATGTGCCTGTAGTCCCAGCTATTGGGGAGGCTGAGGCAAGAGAATTGCTTGAACCCAGGATGCGGCAGTTGTAGTGAGCTGGGATGGCACCACTGTGCTCCAGCTTGGTGACAGAGTGAGACTCCATCTCAAAAAAAAAAAAAAAAAGGTTCACTGCAAATTGGCTGGCGGCTCCTTTGATTCTTTTAGGGTATAGCCATGTTCCTCATCCCCAAAACACATCTACCACCCTCTCCTGCACCTCCAGCTTTAGTGGAGGCTGATAACCAGTCATTCAATGCTCTCTGCCTGTACTGAGATGGGTACTCTCAACAATTCAAGGATAGAAGACCTGATCCTGGACCTCAAAGAGCTGAGAATTTTGCTAAGAAGGCAAAGGATACAAAGAAAAGTCTAAATTCAAACTAAAAACCCAGTAACTGCTACCATGTATCATAGAAGCTCACAAAAACTCACAAAAGGGTTATGCCATGATGGTTGGGATGCTTAGCAAAGGCTCCAGAGTTGAGGTGGGCTTCTAAGGAGGTGTAAGAGTTAGAAAAGCAGAGAGAGGAGAGGGCAGGAAAAGCTTCATCAGAGCAAACCAAAAATCAAGGAAGGAATGTGTCCAGTCCATTTCCAGTACTGGAAATGACTAGACCTGTGAGGACTGTGGCTCTGCCCTGCTGAATGTTGGTCAGCATGGCAAGCCAGAATCTATCGGGATGTTGAAAATATTTTCCTGGCCTGGCGCAGTGGCTCACACCTGTGATCCCAGCACTTTGGGAGGCCAAGGTGGGTGAATAGCTTGAGGTCAGTAGTTCGAGACCAATCTGGTCAATATGGTGAAATCCCGTCTCTACTGAAAACACAAAAATTAGCTGGGCATGGTGGCACGCACCTGTAACTGCAACTCCTCGGGAGGCTGAGGCAGGAGAATCACTGAACCCCGGGAGGCAGAGTTTGCAATGAGCAGAGATCGCACCACTGCACTCCAGCCTGGGTGACAGAGTGAGACTCTGTCTCAAAAACAAAAAAAAAGAAAATGTCTTCCTGTTCTTTTTAAACTACAATTCAGTCATTGCTGTACTTTGCATAAGATTTTGAAAACCACGCAGAATATGGCCTTGCTAATATCCTGGGTGAAAGCGCCTGCATGGTCACAGGTATAATCAATCTTCATTAGGATCGAAGAATGTAAAATTCAGCCATGAGAAAGAGGCTCTAACAACAAAGAAAGGTGTTTTCCCCCAAGGAGCCTTAACACAGAGATTTTTTTCCTCAGAACTTAAAGATATGGATTATATTACATTGATATGAAGGCCTCATAATACATTTTAACATTTCACTCTTAAAATGATTTTTTGATTGGAAACAAACCTGAAAGTTATATTATTAATTATCTAGTTCTTAACCCCTACGATCTCCAAGAAATAGGACATTCCCAACTTAAACCCGTAAAGCATCAAATTATACAATGAATCGTTATCATCGCCTAAATAATACTTCAATACAAATTATAACAATTTGTTGTTTTCATCACACTATGATGTAAAAACACTCACAAAACATTTTCAAAGTTTTAAAAATATATAGTTTTGTTATTGCACCTTAGCCAGGTGTATTAGTCCGCAGTCACGCTGCTATGAAGAAATACCCAAGACTGGGTAATTTATAAAGGAAAGCGGTTTAACTGACTCACAGTTCCACATGGCTAGGGAGGCCTCAGGAAACTTAAAATCATGGTGGAAGGCAAAGGAGAAGCAGGCACCTTCTTCACAGGGCAGCAGAACGGAGTGAGTGCCAGTAGGGGAAATGCCAGACGTTTATAAAACCATCAGTCTCATGAGACTCACTATCAGGAGAATAGCATGGGGGAAACCGCTCCCATGATCCAATTACCTCCACCTGGGCCCGCCCTTGTCACGTAGTGATTATGGGGATTACAATTCAAGATGAGATTTTGGGTGGGGACACAGCCAAACCATATCACCAGGTAATCACTTCTTAGTTTTCTTTCTTCCTTCTACATGTTTGCTAGGTAGGAGCTACAAGCTCAGCCTTATAGAACAGTTGCTGTTTGAATTTCTCTTTTTCCTGTAGTAAGATGCTGGACTTTCCCCGCTAAGGCTGGTCTCCATTTGGCCTGAATTTCCTCTTTTCTTCTCCATCCTGTGACACCCCCTTTCCCTTCATAGGACCCAGCTTTGTTTGGAGACAGTTTCTTTCTCCCCACAGTTCCTTTGCTCACCCAGGAAACCTTAAAAAATAGTAAGAAGATCTCTATTGGGCATAAATCAAATGATAAATAAAAATCAACTCTAAATGGCAACAGCCTACAGGAGAGATGAGTATCCTGAGGCATATCAGTGCTTTCAACAGATCCATCTGGCACTAACATCACATGAAAGTCATGGTGATGCCTGAGAAAGCAGTTTAAACTAGTCAAATTCCCTCCTTCCAAATGATGTACTAGTTCTCTTGAGTGGCCCATATAACTAATATCTGCCCAACATATAAAGTAAACACCTCCAAATGAGGGAATAATTCTAAAAAACAGATAGAGGCACAACTGGTGATGTGCCCAGTTGCAACCTGATTCTGAGGCATGTCAATATTCAGACCAAAGGAAGAGGAAACGTAAGTTCCAGAAATTACAGCTGGATTCATGAGTTTTGGAAAGGTGAGACGTTCCCATGATGTTAAAAAAAAAAAAAAAAAAAATTTTGAAAAAAAGGAAGGAAGCTGGGTGCAGTGGCTCATACCTCTAATCCCAGCACTTTGGGAGGCTGAGGCAAGCGGATTGCTTGAGCCCAGGAGTTTGAGACTGACCTCGGCAAGAAAATGAGATCCCAATCTCTCTAGGAAAATTTAAAAATTATCTGGGCATGGTTGTTTTTGCCCATAATCCCAGCTACTCAGGAGGCTGAAGCAGGATGATCCAGGAGTTCGAAGCTGCAGTGAGCTATGATGGCACCACTGTACTCCAGCCTGGGTGACAGAGGGAGACCCTGTCTCAACAACAACCAAAAGGGTGGGAGTGGGCTGAGGAGTGTTTAAATTCTTAAGCTTCTTATCCACACAACTCTGGGGAGAAGAGGAAAACTTTAGGTTTGGCCTTGGCTCTAAGACTGTCCTTTTCTTATCCAACCCTATTGTCCAGCAGCACAGCAACACCTGCCAGCCTTGCTGTGTGGCCATGCTCTGACCTCAAGACCCTATTCTGTCACTGCCCAGGCCTCTTAACCAAATGAACATTTGGTGATCTCAGTTCTGCAAGCAAGATACCAGTCATTGCCACTCGCTTCCCTACCCTGTTCTTCTTTCCTGTCAAATAACACAGTTCCTCAGGAGTGATGTCTGATTAGAATTCCTGCTCTCTCACTAATTGGCTGTGCAATTTAGGGTAAATAAATAATTCAGCCCATCAGAACCTCAGTTTTCTTGCATGTAAAATGAAGTGTTTGGATGAAATCGTTTCAAAGGTCTCTTTGAATTCTAGCATACCACTGCCTCTCTGTCAGGTTCTTGGAGACTGTGGCTGTCCCTGATTAGTCTTTTGTCCATAGAAAGGGTGAGTAGCAATTAAGTGCACCAAACAAACATGTTACAACATATTCTTTGTAAAATATATGCTTTCCTGTCAATTCATCCTTAAAGTAACTGTAATTTTTAGATTAATCCTTCCCAGTCTAGAATTGGACCATATATAGAATAAAATTTTCTTCTTACATAATAGTGTATATCTTATTCTTACATAGAATATGAAACAACCAGTATTCTTGAAAAAGAGGAAACCAGTACTGGCTAACATATACAGAAAATAAATTTATTGAAAGGATACTGGGTGTCTCAAAAATGTCATGAAGGGCCAGGCGCAGTGGCTCACGCCTGTAATCCTAGCACTTTGGGAGGCCGAGGCAGGCAATCACAAGGTCAGAAGATCAAGACCATCCTGGCTAACACGGTGAAACCCCATTTCTACTAAAAATACAAAAAAATAGCTGGGTGGGGTGGCGGGCACCTGTAGTCCCAGGTACTTAGGATGCTGAGGCAGGAGAAAGGCATGAACCCAGAAGGCAGAGCTTGCAGTGAGCTAAGATTGCGCCACTGCACTCCAGCCTGGGCGACAGAGCGAGATTCTGTCTCAAAAAAAAAAAAAACATAGTCATGAATGGGCTGGGTGCAGTGGTTCATACCTGTAATCCCAGCATTTTGGGAGGCTGATGCAGGAGGGCCACTTAATCCTAGGAGGTCAGGGCTGCAGTAAGCCATGATCACACCATTTTACTCCAGCGTGGGTAACAGAGCAAGACACCATCTCAAAAAAAAAAAAAAAAAAAAGTCAGGAAGAATGGAGAATTAGCCTTGGAAACAGGAACTCAGGTACACAGGGCACAATCAGGATCCCACCAGAGATTTAGTCTACAAAGGGTGCCAGCCCTAACATCATCAGCTCCAGACACTTGTCAACATCCACTGACATCTCAATTCCATCCAGCAGCCACTCTGAATAGTCTCTCCTCTCTCTGGCCTCGGTATCATTCCCTGAAGATCCAAAGCCTCAGGGAAGAACATGTGATTGGCAGAGCCTTGGTCAAATGTCCACACACAGAGCCTCGCTCTGTCACCCAGGCTGGAGTGAAGTGGAGGGAAGTTGCAATTATTCTGGAATCTGGAGGGAGATTCTTTGCTCCTCTCCAGCTTCCAGACTGGGAAGCAAGATCCTGGCCTTCACTGACCTTGTACTTGCCAAAATAGAAAGGGTGTTTGGATGCTGGACAACCAAAAATGACAAATGTTCACTACAGTTTTCTCACTTATGATTATAAATGTAACACATCCTGTAGGCTTCTGTAAGAGGTTTCATTATACTGTGGACAGGCTTATATCTGATCAATTATTCCAACATTACTTTATCTCTTCATTGATTTACATGAATCAGTATCCAGCTAATGAAAACATATTCATCAGTATACTGACTAATTTCTTGGACTGGCTTTTCTTATGTGCATGACTCCTCTGCATGACAAAATGAGTATTTAAGAGTGAATAATGAATCACCAAAACAAACAAACAAACAAACAAAAAAAACACATCTTCATTCTGAGCACAGGCTGTCATTGACTTCTTCTTTTTTTTTTTTTTTTGAGATAGAGTTTTGCTCTTTTTTTTTTTTTTTTTTTTGAGGTGGAGTTTTGCTCTTATTGCTCGGTAGTGCAGTGGAGAGACCTTGACTCACTGCAACCTCCGCCTCCCAGGAGGCTGGCGATTCTCCTGCCTCAGCCTCCGGAGTAGCTGGGGTTACAGGTGCACACCACCACTCCTGGCTAATTTTTTTATTTTTAGAAGAGACAGGGTTTTGCCATGCTGGCCAGGCTGGTCTCAAACTCCTGACCTCAGGTGATCCATAGGCCTCAACCTCCCAAAGTCCTGGGATTACAGGCATGAGCCATTGCGCCCAGCCTGTCATTGACTTTTTTTTTTTCTTTTTTAGACAGAGATTTGCTCATGTTGCCCAGGCTGGAGAGCAGTGGTGCGATCTCGGCTTATTGTAACTTCTGCCTCCCGGGTTCAAGCTATTCTCGTGCCTCAGCTTCCCGAGTAGCTGGCATTACAGGCATACACCACTACTCCCAGCTAATTTTGTATTTTTAGTAGAGACAGGGTTTCACCATGTTAGCCAGGCTGGTCTCGAACTCCTGACCTCAGGTGATCCACCCACCTCGCCCTCCCAAAGTGCTGGGATTACAGGCGTGAGCCACCGTACCCGGCCCATTGACTTTTAAAGTGAAAATAGTACCTAGTATTTAGTGCTGGAAGAAAGTTCTTTGCAAAGCTGATGTTATTTTCCTAAGACGTTGTATTGTGCTAGTTTTATATATAGGTCAGCAGGGATGTCAAAATTACCTGGAAGTTAGATGACAGATGTCAGAAGAGATATCAGAGTGAAATCCTCCCAGTCTCTTCTCAGAGTATATTCACTAAACCTCAGAAACACTTCTTCTACCCTAAAAACAAAACTGGCAAGAAGGTTCCCACCGAATTGTGTGTTGTTATGTCAAGGAGCTCGAGTTAAAAGAGTCTTTCAGAGTAAAAGTTAAGCTCACAGAGAGGAGCTTGGCTGAAGAAGCGTAGGGGCATCATTGCATAAAAGGTCTTTTGTTTTCATGTTTAAGACATTTAGGGGCCAACCGACAAAAACTCTCCCAAAGAGTAAAAAGCAGCCAACAACCCAGAGTCCTTGCCCCTTGGAACTTCGAGCTCCTCCCCAAACCAGTCCACTCAGAGTCTCTGACTCCCAGCTCCACAGGAGGAAGCAGGTCGTGCAGTTTTGATACAAAGAACGCATTAGAGCCAAGTGCAGTGGCCATGCCTGTAATTCCAGCACTTTGAGAGGCCAAGACAGGAGGATCACTAAAGACTGGAGTTTGAGACCAGCCGGAGCAACATAGTGAGATCCTGTCTCTACAAAAAACTAAAATTTTAAAAATCAGGCAGGCGTAGTGCTGCATGCCTGTAGTCCTGTCTACTCAGACGACTGCAGTGGAGGATTGAGGAGGTTGAGGCTGCAGTGAGCTGGGATCATACTACCACACTGGGCTACAGAGTGACAAAAAAAAAGAAAAAAAAAAAAAACAAAGGTTGGATGCATGTAACAAAGACCCCCAAATAACAACTTAAATAACATAGAAGTTTGTTTCTCTCCATGTAAATGTCACCTTGCTCTTCACTGATATGATACCTACTTGTCCTTCAGGTCTCACTGGAAATACCACCTCCTCGGAGAAGCCCTCCCTCGATATCACCTACATAAGCTAAGGTATTCCCACTCTCTAGTCTCTGGACACCTTCTATCTTCTCTATGAAAAAAATTACCATACTTTTGTTTACAGATTGCTTAATTTTTCCCATTAGAATTAGCAACACAAGGGAAGGCTGTGTTCATCTTGCTCCTTACCATAGCTCCAGAGAGCTTTCCTCTCACCTTCCTATCGCAGGTACTTAGTTTGTGGAATGTTCTTGAGGATCACACGAATTGAATATTTCTGGTTTATCAAACAAAGGGCTGTTGCCCAGAAGATTACAAAAGAGTAAATAGTGTAAAAAAAAATAAGTGAGATAGTAACTGTTAATGTCCCTAGTATGACTGAAGATTTGGAAGAGAGTAAGAACAAATATTTCCATCGGAAGGACCTTAGCGTATTATAGGAACAGGAGTCAGCAAATTTTTCCTGTAAAGTGACAAATAATTAATATTTTAGGCCATACGATCACTGTTGCAAATTATTAAACTCTGCCTTGGCAGTGCAAAAGCCACAACTGACAATGTGTAAAGGAATGGGTATGGCTATATTTCAATAAAATTTTACTTATGGACAGTGAAATTTGAATTTTATATGATTTTCACATGTCATGAAGTATTATTCTTCTTTTAACCATTCTTTTTTTAACCATTTAACAATGTAAACACATTCTTAGCTCATGGACTTTGCAAAAACAGGCAGTGGGTGAACTTGGCCCACAGGCTATAGTTTGCCAGTCCCTGTTAGAAAGCACATTTTTGGCAGAGAAGACTCTCCACCTTTGGTTCTTTTCTTTATTCCCTTTTGGTGGCATCTGAGGGCTGTGAAGTGAGTTAAGTGCCTGTGCACGCAGGCGAGTCCCACAGGGAGCTCTGAGAAGGCTGGAAAGGCGTTGTCCAGCCATGGAAGGGCCCTCGGGGGCCAGCATGAATCATTGTCTGGTGGGCAACTGAGAACCAACGGGAATAATTGAACTGGGTGCTCCCAATAGTGTATCAGTGGTTTAATGTTCTAACTTTCAAAACAACAAAAAGTGGTTTCTGAAGCCATTTTGAATATTTTTCTGTTATTAACATACCAAACCATCCACCTTGCAAAGTCTCCTAGAAAAAATGGATTGAGTCCAACAAAGTGGAAGAGGGGAGCCATTGGTGACTCCTGAAAAGGGAGTTAATGGTTTATCAGGGGCGATCACTTTTCCATTGTACGAAAGCAAGAATAAAATAATTTCAAATATTCATTAGATTTTGGGCAAACTCTGAATTCCTATCAATCACACAATGCCCTCCCTTAATCCATATTGAATCAGAAACCCCCATTTTGTGCTTCAGGAGAAAATGACTAAATATTATATTGTCCCTTATCTTTTGGCTTTGGAATGGGAATCTTGTTGAAAATCTTGAATAGGAAAATAATAAATCACTCATCCCAACAAAAAATATAGGAGGCAGGAAAAATCAATGAGTTACAAGAATGAACACTGAATTTCCCTTCGGTTAGTTACAGAATGTCACATTGCTCACTCAACCAAAAACTCAGGACGAATCTCTGAGTGCCTCACATAAAACAATATTGTCCTGGGACAGGATGCTCAGGAAATGGAGCACCTGCATTGATGCTCCATTGCAGTGATCACCTCCCTCATGCTGACACATGCTGTCCTATGGGGGTGAGCAGGCATCCAGATGAGCTGTTTTGGGTGGACGTTCAGGTGGAGCCCTGCAGCTCTCCCTCCACCCGGTCATTCACCTGGCAGACTCCTCTGTGCTGGCTTCTTCCATCACCTTTTTCCTTGCCCTGATCATAGATTAGTAGACAAGGTGCTCACATGCACGCTGAGTGCGGATCAGTAATGACTTTCAACAAACTACGGTGGTGCAAGATCAACACTTAATTTGTTTTTGTTTTGTTTTTGTTTTTGAGACAGGGTCTCACTCTGTCACTCAGGCTGGAGTGCAGTGTCAGCCTCCTGAGTAGCTGGGACTGCAGGTGTGTGCCACCATGCCTGGCTAAATTTTTTTTTTCTTTTTTTTTTTTTGAGACAGAGTCTCGCTCTGTCGCCCAGCCTGGAGTGCAGTGGTATGATCTCAGCTCACTGCAACCTCCGCCTCCCGGGTTCAAGCGATTCTTCTGCCTCAGCCTCCCAAGTAGCTGGGACTACAGGTGCACACCACCACGCCTGGCTGATTTTTGTATTTTTAGTAGAGATGGGGTTTCACCATATTGGCCAGGCTGGTCTTGAACTCCTGACCTTGTGATCTGCCCACCTTGGCCTCCCAAAGTGCTGGGATTACAGGCATAAGCCATGGTGCCTGGCCAATTTTTTAAATTTTTTGGTAGAAACAGGGTCTTGTTATGTTGCCTAGGTTGGTCTCGAATTCCTGAGCTTAAGTGATCCTGCTGCCTCGGCCTCCTAAGGTGCTGGGATTACAGGCATGAGCCACTACACCTGGCCTTATTTACATTTCTTTCTTTCTTTTTTTTTTGAGACAGAAACTGGCTCTGTTGCCCAGGCTGGATTGCAGTGGTATGATCCCAGCTCACTGCAACCTCCACCTCCCCAAGAAACCAAACGATTCTCTTGCTTCAGCCTTCTGAGTAGCTGGGGTTACAGGCGTCCACCACCACACCCCAATTTTTTTTTTTTTTTTAAATAGAGCTGGGGTTTTCACCATGTTGGCCAGGCTGGTCTCGAATGCCTGACCTCAAGTGATCTTTTGGCCTCAGCCTCCCAAAGTGCTGGGATTACAGGTGTGAGCCACTGCGCCCAACCCCTGTATTTTTTGAATAAACATTACATTTATATGGTTCAGATTTCAACAATTATACATAGTTACAGAGTGAAAACAAAACAAATGAGACTCCTTCCCCCCACTATCCCCCAGGCTCTCAGTTCCCCCTTCCACAGGTAGCCTATGTTATTATCACTTCCTAAATATCCTTTCAGAAATATTTTATGCATAATATCAGCAGATGTTTTAACACATCCTATTTCAAATTATGAAAGTAATTGTATTAGTTGAGGTAGAAGGCTAGAATGAAGAGTTACAAAATGCAAAAGCTTAAACAGAATAGAAGTTTCTGGCCGGGCGCGGTGGCTCAAGCCTGTAATCCCAGCACTTTGGGAGGCCGAGACGGGCGGATCACGAGGTCAGGAGATCGAGACCATCCTGGCTAACACTGTGAAACCCCGTCTCTACAAAAAATACAAAAAACTAGCCGGGTGAGGTGGCGGGCGCCTGTAGTCCCAGCTACTTGGGAGGCTGAGGCAGGAGAATGGCGTGAACCCGGGAGGCGGAGCTTGCAGTGAGCTGAGATTGCGCCACTGCACTCCAGCCTGGGCGACAGAGCGAGACTCCGCCTCAAAAAAAAAAAAAAAAAAAAAAAAAAAGAATAGAAGTTTCTTTCTTTTCATGTAACAATCCAGAGTGGGTGTTCCAGGTCAGTGGGTGGCTCTTTACCATGCAGTCATTGAGGGATCCAGGCTTCCTGGCAGCTCTGCCATTGTCACAAAATAGCTTCCGTCATTGTTGCTCTTGCCATTGGATGGGTGAAGGAGCAGAAGGCAAAAGGTCAGAGATTTTTCTCCTATGCACAATCCACTTCTACTCACTCTCTATTGACAAAAGCTTAGTCACATGGCCAACCAGTGAGGGAAATCTGGGAAAGATAGCCATATCCCAGCTACAAATCTGCCACCGCTCTTGTGGCTGTGCCTTGTTACTTTAAGGAGGTCAGTTCCTTAGGCCTGGCTGCTCTCTACAGGTCACCTTACAACACTTTTCCAGGCTGCTGCCACGTGCCTCTGCCAATTTAAGGCAGCCCTTCTCTTAATCCCCTGATGTACAGCTAATATCAGATTGTAATGGTTAACTGACTGTTACTGTAAAAGAGAATTACCATGCAGAATAGCCTTGCTTAATGGAAGGCCCTACCTAGGCCCGCCTAGTGAATACTCTTCCCTTTATTAATTTAACAAACACTTTTATACTGTTGTATTCTGTGAGCTTTATAAAAACAAAGTCAGGCCAGGCATAGCGGCTCATGCCCTGTAATCCCAGCACTTTGGGAGGCTGAGGTGGGAGGATCGCTTGAGTCCAGGAGTTTGAGACCAGCCTGGGCAACATAGAGAGAACCTGTCTCTATAAAAAATAAAATGAAATAAAAAATTACTTGGGCGTGATAGTGTGTACCTGTGGTCCTAGCTACATGGGAGGCTGAGGTGGGAGAATTGCTTGAGACCAGGAGGTCAAGGCTGCAGTGAGCTGTGAGTACACCACTGCACTTCAGCCTGGGCAACAGCGAGAACCCTGTCTCAAAAAAAATATTCACAACAATCCTCTGATGCACACACCATTACTGTCCAGTGTCCATTTTATAGATGAGAAAGTCAGAACACAGAGAGGTTAAGTAGTTACCCAGTGTCACAATTAGAAACCTATGCTATTCTACCTTTTTTACTTTCGTTGTGATTTCAGTGGACTTAGTAAAAAATTCTTGTTTACGGGTAGAGAAAGCCATGTGACTCAGTTCAGGCCAATGACTAGAAGTGGGAATCACTGGGCCAGGCACCAAAGAAAGCTATTGTTCTTCTGATAAATTAGGAGCAATAAAAATGGGATGCATCTTTTGCCTTTTGACCTTTGCCTTCTGGTCTGTAATATGGATAAGAGCATTTTGTGCTCATAAGACCAAAGCTACAATTCTCAAGAGGACTGAATGGGAAAGAAGGAGTCAGCTACATTAGCCCTGGACTCTATGTTATGTCAAAATATTATATATATAGTCTCATTAAGTTAAACACTAAAATTTGCCTAAATCTGTTGTAACTGATATTTAGTTATAGATCCTGGTCCTGATCACCCCAAAGTCCACAGGCCAACCGGCCCCATTTAGGGGTGTCTCTACTGTCCTCTCTGTCACTGGGTCTGTCTCGTGTCAAAGACTCACTCTCTGCATCAGGCCCCAATGCCATCTTTTCCAGTTATGATGCACAGCAATCTAGCTCCTCATGGTCTTGAACCTCCGCACTCCAGAGTAGGATTTTGGATCTCACCACTTAAACGCTGAGGGAAGCAGTCGTGAAACTGGGTAAGCCAATTTCACTGTTGCCTCTCTGGTTATATTTTCTAAGCCACTTACAAAGGCCAAGAAAAGAATTATATACATCTAAATTTTGGAAAATTGCAGACTCTTCTTTTTGAAACAGGGTCTCTGTCACCCATATTGGAGTGCAGTGGTGCTCACTGCAGTCTTCAACGGCTGGGCTCAAGCAATCAATCCTTCCTCCACAGCACCTTGAATAGCTGGGACAGCAGGTGTGCACCATTACACCAAGCTGGTTATTTTTAATATCTGTAGAGACGAGGTCTCAATATGTTGCCCAGGCTGGTCTCAAACTCCTTGCCTCAAGTAATCCTCCCACCTCAGCCTCCTAAAGTATTGGGATTACAGGCATGAGCCAGCCACTGCACCAAGCGTGCAGCCTTTTTATGAAGTCCAACAGGCCATGTGTTGGGGGACCAAGAAATAGGCCTTTCAACTCTGAAGGACTTAGTTTTCAATCCAAAAGAGTCATATTAATACTCACCTGCTGTGTAATATTGAGATATAGAGGCTCCCCTTTCCCCCAGAGGCAGTGCAGCTATTTGACAGTTCCCCTAAAGCACCCCCAACTGCCTGCCAGTCGGCATGGTTGCTGGCATTGTAGCCCAGGATAGCTCACCCAACCCGCCCCCTGCATCAGCCACTGCAGCAGCTATTAATGTCCCTAACCCACGCCCCGAGCCGCTGGCAGTGGACACAACCTGCCTCCAACCCCCCCACCTTAGTGTAGACCCTGAGAGCATAGCCAACCTGCCCCACTGCCAGCAATGCAACGCCTGATAGCGCCACCCACCAGCCCCCCACAGCAGGCAGTACAACCCCAAAAGCACACCAAACCTGCTCCCCCACCACCCCGCAAGCGGACAGTGCAGCTGCAAACAGCGCACCTACCCTGCCACCTTCCTACCACTCTAACAAGGCTGCTGCTGTCTCTGTCGCCACCACCAACCGCAGCCAGGCGAGCGAGCCGCGGTGGCCAAGGCTTCAGCCGCCAGCATCGGGCACGGTCCCCAACTTCTCTTAAACCTCTAGCCGATCAACAGCAGCTCCCGCTGCCAGCCACCCTCCTACTGCTCCGGCCCCCCACTATGGCTCTGGTCGCCCTCCTACCGCTCTGGACCACCTCCTGAAGCTCAGGCCGCTCTCCTACCCCTCAGGCCGCCATCAAACCGCTCCGGGCCCCTCCTACCCCTCCGGCCGCCATCAAACCGCTCCGGGCCCCTCCTACCCCTCCGGCCGCCATCAAACCGCTCCGGGCCCCTCCTACCCCTCAGGCCGCCATGAAACCGCTCCGAGCCCCTCTTACCCCTCAGGCCGCCTTCCTACCGCTCAGGCCCCCCTCCTAACACTCTGGCCGCCATCAAACCGCTCCGGGCCCCCTCCTACTGCTCAGGCCGTGCTCCTAACACTCTGGCCGCCCTCCTAACGCTCCAGTCACGCTGCCATCTCTGTTGCCACCACCATCTGATCGGCGGTGTTGCAGACTCCATCCTCCAGCTCCTCCTCCTCCAGGTCCTCTAAGCCGGGAACACAGCAGCTGGGCGCGAGATAGACAAGAGCCTGAACTGGCAGGAAGCCCCCTGAGGATGCACAGGGGGTTATGCGCATGGCTTCTGGACTACGTGTTCTGATTGGGTGAGAGAAACCTCTAGGTCTTCTCTGATTGGACTTTATTTTCATACTCTGATTGGTTGTCCTAAGACTTGCTCTATCCAATCAGAACATGATAATAAAGTCCAATCCCAGTAGGCCTCCGGGCTTTCGTTTATCCAATCCTGGAACGTGTAGTCCAGAAACCTCATATGCGTAACCTCAGAATATAAATGGTGCTGAAGAGGAGTCAGGCCAGTCCAGGCTCTTCTGTGTCTGCTCACTGAGCTGCTTCATGCCGGGCTTAGAGGACCAGGACGAGGGCTATCCTCTGCCACATGCTAGAGACTGTAGTCTGCGGCACCGCGGCTCGCCTTGCTGTGGTTGGTGGCGGCAGAGACTGCAGTTGTGGCTGGAGCGGTAGGAAGGGGAAAATAGTTTGGGGATAGATGGAGGGGTAGAGGGGGTGGTTAGTGTCAAAAGGAAAAGAGGATGGCAAGCAGGAGAAGGCATTGCATAAAGACAATGAGGAAAAGATGGTGGATAAAAAAGTGGGGGGTAGATGGAGGAGGAAAAACAGGGTGGTGACAGGAGGGAGAGAGGTTTCACGGTAACAGTGGGGAAAAAGTTTTTGGGTAGATGGAAGAGGGAAAGAGAGGGTGCTGATGAGGGAACAGGGGTGAGCAGGAGGGAGAGAAGGTTTGCAAAAATACGGTTGAGAGAAAACAAAGGGAAAAAAGACGGTGGATAAAAAGATTTTGAGTAGATGGAGGGGGGAAAAGGTTGACAAGTGGGAAGAGAAAAGAGGGTGCAGAGAGGGAGGGGGAAGAGAGAGTGGCGAGCGGGAGGGAGAGAAGGTTCTGTGAAAAGAAAGAGGAGAGAAGCTTTTAGGTAGATGGAGGGGGAAAAGAGGATGGCCAGCAGGAGAAGGATAAAGAGGGTGGCGAGCGGGAAGGAGAAAAGGTTTTGCAAGAAGACAATGGGCAGAAAAGAAAGTGCAGAAAGAAAAGACAGTGGGTAAGAAGTGTTTAGGTAGAAGGGGAAAAGAGGGTGGCATATGGGAGGAGAATAGAGAGGGTGGCCAGAGGGAGTGGGGAAAGAGGGTTGGGAAAAAGGCGAAGGGAAAAATAGTTTGGGGTAGATGGAGGGCAAAAAGAGGGTGGCAAGCAGGGTAGAGGAAAGAAGAGGGCGAGCGGGAAGCAAGGAAGGCTTTGTGAAAAGACAGCGGGCAAAAATTGGGGAGGTAGATGGGTAAAAGAGGGTGGTGAGCAGGAGTAGGGAGGAGACTTTGCGAAAAGACGGCGGGGAAATGTTTTTGGGTAGATGGAGAAGGGAAAGAGGCTGACAAGAAGGAAGGGAAAAAAAGACGATGGGGAAACAGTTTTGGTAGATGGAGGGGGAAAGAGGGTGGCGAACAGCAGGAGTGGGGAGAAGGCTTTGGGAAAAGATGGGGGAAATGTTTTTGGGAAGGTGGAGCAAAAGAGGGTGATGAGAGCAGGAGGGGGAAAAAAGTGGCCAGGAAGCGGGAGAAAAGACGATGGGGAGAAGTTTTTGGGTAGATGGGTCGGGAAAACAGTAGTGAGCGGGAGAGTATAGAAGGCTTTGCAAAAAGACAATGGGGAAAAAATGGTGGGGAAAAAGTTTTGGGGTAGATGGAGGAAGAAAAAGGTGGTGACAGAGAGAGGGAGGGAGCCAAAGGCGGTCGGGAAAAAAATTCCTCCTGTACTGATTTTTTAATACTCTTTCGGCCGGGCGCGGTGGCTCAAGCCTGTAATCCCAGCACTTTGGGAGGCCGAGACGAGCGGATCACGAGGTCAGGAGATCGAGACCATCCTGGCTAACACAGTGAAACCCCGTATCTACTAAAAATACAAAAAACTAGCCAGGGCGAGATGGCGGGCGCCTGTAATCCCAGCTACTGTGGAGGCTGAGGCAGGAGAATGGCGTAAACCCGGGAGACGGAGCTTGCAGTGAGCTGAGATCCAGCCACTGTACTCCAGCCTGGGTGACAGAGCGAGACTCCGTCTCAAAAAAAAAAAAAAAAAAAAATACTCTTTCACTTTGGTCAGAAAAAAATGTTGATATGATTTCAGATTTTGTTTTGCTTTGTTTTGTTTTGTTTCGTTTTCTAGATGGAGTCTTGCCCTGTTGCCCAGGCTGGAGTGCAGTGGTGTGATCTCGTCTCACTGCAACCTCCACCTCCCGGGTTCAAGCCATTCTTTTGCCTCAGCCTCCTGAGTAGCTGGGATTACAGGCATACACCACGACACCCTGCTAATTTTGCATTTTTAGTGGAAATGGGGTTTCTCCATGTTGGTCAGGCTGGTCCTGACCTCTGTTGATTCTCCCACCTCTGCCTTCCAAAGTGCTGGGATTACAGGTGTAAGCCACCGCACCTGGCAAAGATGTTGAATTTTATTGAATGCTTTTTCTGCATCTATTGAGATGATCATATGATTTTTGTTTTGAATTCTGTTTATGTGCTAAATCACATTTATTGATTTGCATATGGTAAATAGTCCTTGCATCCCAGGAATAAAACCTATGTAATCATGATGAATTATATTTTTGATATGCTGATGGATTTGGTTTGCTAGCATTTTGTTGAGGATAGGGACCCAATTCCCTTCTACCTACCCTTTCACCAAGTGGTTCTTCACTGGCATTCTCTGCACAGACTCCTCTTCTGGCTTTCCCATTTCCCACCTCCTTCTCCCCTTGGTTAGCAAAAGCTATTGTCCTTTGAGACCCATCTGAACACCATAGTTTCTGCATACAGTGTTGGACAAGATGATTTTGGTTGCTAGTGACAGAAACTCAACTCAAACTAGCTCAGGCATAAAAGAGGGATTAGGCCAGGCATGGTGGCTTATGCCTGTAATCCCAGCACTTTGGGAGGCCAAGGTGGGCAGATCACCTGAGGTCAGGAGTTTGAGACCAGCCTGGCCAGCACAGTGAAACCCCATCTCTACTAAAATTAGCTGCCGTGGTTGTACATGCCTGTAATCCCAGCTACTCAGGAGGCTGGGGCAGGAGAATGGTTTGAACCTGGGAGGTAGAGGTTACAGTGAGCCAAGACCACGCCACTGTATTCCAACATCGGTGACAGAGTGAGACTCCATCTCAGAAAAAAAAAAAAAAAAAAAAGGGTTATTGTGTCATAAAATTTTGGAAGGACAGGATGCAACTGGCCTTCTGGGGTATCTATAAGCAGCAACTCAGCCTCCTTTCTCCATTTCTCATCCCCGAAACCCTGGACTTGATGGCTCATTTTAAACCTTGCAGAGAAAAAGCAGCATGCAGAGAAGAGGGTCATCTTCAGATTTTGGAGTCCAGACTCAGCCTAAGGCTCATTTTGGTATTCCTGAGAATCCACAGGCTCATAATACCCTATATGATTAAGCTAGCATGAGAAGGCTTCTGTTACACATGGACCTGACAAAATGAAATGAGGTCCTGTAATGTAATTGTAAAAGGAAAAGTACAACTCCTCCTCAGATGATCTTTGATACTGTCACTGATTGGAGCAGGAAGACTTGGGAAGCCACTGGGATGGATTAAACAATTCAGAAAACTCATTGAGAGTCTTTTGAGTCGTAGGGCAGGATTCTAGGTCTGTGAGCCTTGCTGATGCTTTCGGTGCTTTACATCACATCCCCACCTCTGTTTTCACCCAGTCCCCTGTCACCTTTAATTGCAATCTTGAGAATGCATACTTTAAAGGCCCTTTTCTCCTCTCCTGTTTTACTCTCTCTATTCCCTAATTTCTGCTTCCTAGGATTGCATTCCAGATAAACTACATGTTCCCAGACCTTGTCTAAATTCTAAATTCTGCTTTAAGAAAAACTCAAACCTATATATCTCTCTCTCTCTCTCTCATATATATATGATATGGGCATATCATGTATATGTATATATGACACATATACATATACACATATACATATATGTTATATACATATGTGTCACATATACATATACATGATATATATATACATGATACATATATATGTATATATATGAGATATGGGCATATCATATATATATGATATTGCCCATGGGGACTTATAAGTTTAGTTGGAGTATTTGAACAAATATTATTGGAAAGCAATAAAATGAAAAAGCAGGTTTCAATTAAATGACACATGAGTGATACAGATTCCAGTCCATTATAGTTGCTATAGATTTTATTAAATTTTAGTAATAATTATTCCAGCTCTGATAACTCTAACCAGGAAGACCTAGTTCTTCCAGAATTATTATTTCATTTGATATTTTATTAATCTTGTATCTCATGGAAGCACTCTGTTCTCAGCTAAGTATGAAGAGGTGGGATTGGGTACACTTTGTACCATATCCTTAGTGATCTATAATTATATCCTGTCATTCAAATGCTATTCTATTCAACTTTAAAGAACTTTTAAGCATCCCTTAACATTTTACTTTTTCTTTAAACAGAACATTTAGGTTTTCACAAAATCATCCTGGAACATGTCATGAGAGTAAACAAAGTAAAGTTACCATTTTGTACTTGGGGCCAATTATTTTAAAGGAAAAATGAAGGAATTTAATTTTTGTTTTAAAGTAACAAATACACTTTTAATTGATCTAAAATAAAAACTATTTGGAGAAGATTAGTAATCATTTTAGCCCTTAATCTGTTAGAACTGTATCCCGAACAGCCTTGAAAAACTGGGTTAACTGTTTATATTCACTGTTTCACATCATCCACAGTATAAGGAAAAAAGAGGCATTGTATCAGGTTAGGTTAAATGCATAGCTGGCAACCAAATCCAATCTCTTATATTCTGTGATTTTTATTTAGCTCTTCTACTTTGTCGACATCAGCTTTCCCTTGGCAGTGCCTTTCAGCTCATTCTAGCATCCCGCTTTGCCTAGCCTTTGAGGTCCGACATCCTGGGTCATTGTGTATTTAAGTCCTGCACAGTCGCTTGTTTGCAGCGGCTGTAGATGAACATCCTCTCATCATCTGCTGGCTTGGTCTCAAGGCGCTTAATATCCTTGGCAGCTTTCTCAAACAACCGGCAGTTGTTGCAAGGATTCCTGGGAGCCCACTGAGAAGGTACAGAGCAGGAAGCTATTGGAACTTAATTTTTCAATTGCAAAACTAATATAGCAATATTAAGAACATTTTTGAGTAAATAGAAACATACTATTAAGACTTATTTTAACTTCGTGATTGTTATCATTGGTCATTTTATAGATATATTTGTTATGCATTGTAGCATTGGTAAAATTTTGTATTCAGTCCTCTTTCAAGAAAATTTTGGAGTATGAGAAGTCATCCTGAAAGATTTGCTAGTCCCACGAAGTATTCCAGGATTATATACCAGCAAATTGGTGCTATGGTCTGAATATGTAACCCTCCAAAATTCAAGTGTCATCCATACTAAGAGTTAGGGCTTTTAAGAGATGATTAGGAGATGTAGGCTTCTTCTTCATTAATGGGATTAAGGCACCTATAAAAGAGGCTTCACGGCGAGTGTGGTGGCTCACGCCTGTAATCCTAGCTCCTAGCACTTTGGGAGGCTGAGGCGGGTGGATTGCCTGAGGTCCGGAGTTCGAGACCAGCCTAGCCAACACGGCGAAACCCCATCTCTACTAAAAATACAAAAAATTAGCTGGGCGTGGTGGCGGGCGCCTGTAATCCCAGCAATTTGGGAGGCTGAGGCAGCAGAATAGCTTGGACCCAGGAGGCGGAGGTTGCAGTGAGCCCAGATCGCACCATTGTACTCCAGCCTCGGCAACAAGAGCAAAACTCCATCTCAAAGAAGAAAAACGAGGCTTCACACAGCACGTAGCTTGTCCTTCAGCCTTCTGCTATGTGAGAATGCAGCAGGAAGGCTCTCACCAAACCAAATGCTGGTCCCTCGGTCTTGGACTTTCCAGCTTCCAGAATTGTTAGAAATAAACTTCTGTTCTTTATAAATTACCTAGTCTCAAGTACTCTGTTATAGCAGCACAAAATAAGCTAAGACAGCTGGCCTTCACCATCCACTAGCAGAAATATAAAGGAGGCTGTTTTCCCAATTCCCTTTCTCTACTAGGCCCATTTAAACCAGGAATTCTGGTTGCCATATTTATGAAAGAAGGCACTAGAGAATTCCTTAAAATATCAAGCTCTTGTAATGTATCTTATGGATTTTTCACTTCTAATTATTGAAGAGTAATATGTATTATGAAAGCAGAGCATTGTCTGTTATTTGCATTTCAAAGTTGGGGCAAGACACTTCTTATATTTTGGTTTTTACTTTCTTCCAAGTCCTATGATAATAATAATTTATCTCGAGAGACAATGATGATGTGTCTTTTATTTTGCTGTGCTTTCAATGGTAAAACCTTATAGTATAAATACTCCTGTTTTTCAATTCTAGGAATTTTCCTTGTATTACTTCTTTGACAATTTATTTGCTTTCATTTTCTCTATTCTTTCTTCCTGGACCTCCTATTTTTAGCATGTTAATCCTCCTGGATTAATGATATATTTATATTATAAATGCACATATGTGAATATAATAGATACACATATATGTGTATTATATGTGTATATATGATGTCTCCTTTTATTGATCTGTTTTTCTGTTCTACTTTTGGTAAGATTTCCTCAAATCTGTCTTTCAACTTCGTAATTTTTTATTGCTAACATCCTATTTTTTAATTTCTAACAACTCTTTCTTGGTATTTGAATTTTTTCTATAGCATCATCCTCTTGTTTCATAGATATAATATCTTTCATCTCTCTAAGGCTATTAATAAGATTATTTTGAAACTTATTTTCTTTTCATTATTCTTGAGTTCATATTTTCTGCATCACATTTTCACAACTTGATTTTAAAAATTTCTCCTTTTAAGTCTGAACATTCTCCCAGCTTTAAATCTAGTAAGAATCTTCAAAATTTTAAGGAAAAATCCCTAGAGTTTAATCTAATTAGCTCTGATTGACTCAACTTGGGTCATTTGCTCATTCTTGAACCAGACACTGTGTAGGGAGTCCACAGTGTTCCAGCTGGTTGAGAGTGGATCAACATTCCCCCCCTAGAGCTAGATAGAAAGACAGCTCCATCAGAACTTGTGAGTGGGGGAAGAGTGGCCTTCAGAGAAAAATAGGCAGCTGTTACTAGGAAAGAGCAAAGGGATATTGAACGGTCAGAAAAGAACATACATGCTTAATATAGCACCTTGTCTAGGGGTTTTCTCTGAAGGAACTTGGCCTAGCAGTTGAAAAGGCAATGTCTGAATTCCTATAGTGACCAGTTACTCACATTTTAAGGTAATTCAGTCTATCCCCAGATAACACCATCTGATAGGAAAGTCTTGTATTATGCCAATGTCTTGCTTTCTTTGGCAGTCATCTGTGACCCTCGTTTTGCCCTTGGGTATGCCCCTGAGACATGTGAAGGCCATTCTCAAGTTCTCAGGTCCTTTCTTTTCATACTCAACACCTGTTACTATGTCTTTTCCTAATCTGAAAACATTTTAAGTCCTTTCTGTATTTTTGACTCTATTTTTTCTAAGTTTAAGCATTTTGGTTTAGCATGAGCAGTCCAGATCACAGAGTACCAAAATGCTTTATACTTCCAAAATTGACTCATACTAAGCTGTTTAAGTTTCTGTATGTAATCTAAGAATATGTATAGAGTTCATTTGTTTACTCAAATAGTATATATTGAGCCTCCACTACAATAATTCTTAAACCTTTGTTGCATATTAGAATAATCACAGAAATTTAAAAATCCTGATGCCTGGCCTACACCCCCAAACCAAAATTGGACTCTCTAGGATAAGGAGGGGATAGGAACTCAGGCACCAGTATTTTAAGCCCCCCAGGTGAGGCTAATGTACAGCTGAAATGGAAAACCGTTGCTTTACTATGCAGTAGGCCTCCTTCAAAATACAGTGTCAATGGGTATAGGTTTCCTTAAGGTAGGTTTTTCAGAAAATGAATTTGAGGCATGTCTCCATTGTTTGCCTCTGGCTGACCTTGGGCAATTTCTGTGTGGGATTATTCATCAAGTCCTATCAGAGAAAGCAACCTGGGGCAACCCAGCTGTTTAGCCATGGATAATTATCAAGGTTTCTGAGAAAAAATACTTGTATTAATATTCAGTTAAAAACTTGCTTTTATATACTTTTCTCAGTTTGGCTGATAATTCCTAGAGGATGGTATCTGAGTTTATTAAACTGACCTCATGCAGAATCAAGAGTAGCATTATGTTCTGGTGGGAACTTAAGAGCTTCTTGAAATTATTTTCAACTAAAAAAATGTAGTCCTGTCTTTTATGGCTATGAATTAGAGGCCATCTGTGAAGCTGCTGAGTTTTATAGAAAAGCCTGCATTTACACTAACATTTATGTTGTAATGTGGCAGTAAAAAATTCTGAAACATGTACAGAACAAAGGTTAAGGCCAAACTTTATCACCATAATGTTTATAGAGAATAAATCTGCACAAAAAGTGGCAGATTTATTATTTGTGTTTAACTACAGTGTCTATTGTGTGTTTCAATGAAGTAGATTCACTGAAGTAGGAAGGGAAGGGAGACAGGTTGAGAATCAGGAAAGGAGAAAGTCTAGTGAACTTCCATAAGAACCACTTTTGAACTGTCTTCTGGCACTTGCTGACTTTGAATCATTTTTCCCAATTTTTATTGTGAATATTTTCAAATATACAGAAAAGCTTAAAGAATAATATGATGACATCTGTATATTCTTGCATATTAGTCAGGGTTCTCTAGAGAAACAGAATCAATATGATTGATTGATTTGAATTGGCTCATGCAATTATGGAGTCTGACAAGTCCTGAGATCTTCAGGGTGAAATCAGCAAGCTGGACACCCAGGAGAGGCAATGGTTCAGTTCCAATCTGAGTCCAAAGACCTGAGAACCAGTAGAGTTAACAGTGTAGTTTCTGTCCAAAGGCCAGTAGTCTCAAGAGCCAGGAAATACAGATGTTTCAGTTTGAGTCAAAAGGGAGAAAAATAAGCCAATGTCCCAGTTCAAAGGCAGGCAGGAAGAATTCTGTTACTTGGGTGAGGGTCAGCCTTTTAATTCCATTCAGGCTTTCAACTGATTTGATGAGGCCCACCCACATTAGGAAGGACAATTTTCTTTACTCAGGCTATTGATTTAAATGTTAATTTCACCAAAAAACATTACAAGGCCGGGAGCAGTGGCTCACACCTGTAAACCTTGTACTTTGGAAGGCTGATGTGGGAAGACGGCTTGAGCCTAGAAGTTTGAGGCAATAAGTGAGCTATGATCACACCACAGCACTCCAATCTGGGCAACAGAACCAGACCCTGTCCCTGAAACAACAACAACAACAAAAAACAACCAAACCCAAATGAAACAAACAAAAAACACCTTCACAGAAACACCCAGAATAATATTTAACTAAGTATCTGGGCACCCAGTCAAGTTGACTCATAAAGTTAACCATCACATATTGTATTAGCTTTCTATTGCTGTACAATAATATTGCCACACATTTAGCAGCTTAAAACAACATATATTTATTATCGCACACTTTCTGTGGCTCAAGATGCTGGCGTGGTTTAGCTGGATCCTGTTCTTGAGATTTTCACAAGACTGTACAAGAGGCCAGCCAGGGCTGTGGTCTCATCAGAGGCTTGATTGGGAAAGAATAACTTCTAAGATCACTCACATTATAGGCATAATTCAGGTCTTTGCATCTGTAAGATTGAGGTCTTCAGTTTCTTGCTGGCTGTCAGCTGGAAGCCACCTTCACCCCATAGAGGCCATGTTACTTCCTTGTTGTATGGGATTGCCCAACATGCTCACTTGCTTCTTCAAAGCTAATAAAGGAAAAAGAGAGAACTTAATTAGATAATCATGTACATCCTGTCACCTTTGCCATATGTTATTGTCCAGAAGCAAGTCACAATTCTTGCTCACAAGAAGGGAGAGTGAGAGGTGTCACATAAGAGTATGAACACCGGGAGTTGGAATCATGGGAACCACTGTAAGCCTGTGTACCACAAGTCTCCATTTAGATTCAAGAACTGTTAACATTTTGCACATCTGCTTTGTTTCTTTGTCTCTCTCTCTTTCTACATACACACTTTTGATGAATATTTGTCATGATTATTTCTCTAAATACATTCATCTCCTAAGAACAGTACACTTCTATATAACTACAACACAATAAAGTATTTTAAAGAAAATTAACAATATTTTCATTCAATCATTTAATGTTCAGATCATGTTCAAATTTCTTTCATTGTAGAAGCAAACCTCTTATACATTTTTAAAAATCAAGATCCAATCAGGTTTCATGTATTACATTTGGTTATGTCATTATAGTCTCTTTAGTTTAACTCAGTTTTGTCACTAAAACAACTGAAGTGTATTATACATACAGAAAAGTATAAATATCACTGGAGATTGTAGCCAGCATTATAAGTCAACGTCATCGTGTACAAAGAAAATCCAAAAGAATCCATAAGCTGTTAGAATAAATGAATTTAGCAAGGCCTTTGATACAGTCATTATGTAAATATCATTTCTCTATACTAGAAACAAAAAATAAAAGTAAAACTTAAAAAATTCAATTATAACATTAATTCAATTATATAACATCAAAAAGCACCAAATTCTCACAAATAAACCTAAGATGTGTAAGGTCTTCCCTCTATACTGAAAATTATATAATATTGATGGCAGAAATTAAAGAAGAGCTAAAGTAATAGAGAGATATTAACTCTTGAAAATTAATCTCTAGAGTCAGCCCAGGGTAGTGGCTTACACATGTAATCCTAGCACTTTGGGAGGCTGAAGTGGGAGGATTGCTTGAGGCAGGAGTTTCAGATTAGCCTGGTCAACATAATAAGACCGTGCCTCTACAAAAAATAAAAAAGCTTAGCTAGGCAGGGTGGTGCATGCCTGAAGTCCCAGCTACTTGAGAGGCTGATCCCAGGAGTTCAAAGCTACAGTGAGCTGTGATCATGCAACTGTATTCTAGCTTGGCTGACAGAGCAAGACCCTGTCTAAAAAAGCAAAAGAAAAAATTAATCTCTGGATTCAATGTAATCCCAATCAAAACCCCAGCAAATCCTTGTCTGGAAATTGACAAGTTGATTCTAAACTTTATAGGGCACTGCAAAGCACCTAGAATAGGCAAGGCAACATGGAATAAGAACAAATATGGGGGACTTATCCAATAAGATTTCAAGATTTGCCATAAAGTTAGAATAATTGAGATAGTGTGGTATTAGCTCCAGGGAAGATAAAAGATCAAGGGAACAAAACAGAGTCCAGAAATAGATCCAAACATATATAGTCACTTAACATATGACAAAAGCACCACTGCAATCTAACGGAGGAAAATACGCCCTTTTCAATAGATGGCCCTGGATCAATGGGATACTTATATGAGTATTATAGTTTGGATGTTTGTCCCCCAAGTCTCATGTTGAAATCTGATCCCCAGTGTTGGAGGTAGGGCCTAATGGGAAGTGTTTGGGTCATGGGAGAGGATCCCTTATGAATGGCTTGGTGCTGTCATTGAGGTAATGAGTGAGTTCTTGCTTTATTAGTACCCAAGAGAGTTGGTCCTTAAAAAGAGCCTGGTACCTCCACCACCACCTTCTACTCTTTGTTTTCTCTCTCTTGCCATGAGATCTCCACACATGCTGGCTCTGTTTCACTTTCTGCCATGAATAGAAGCATCCTGAGACTCTCATCAGAAGCAGATGCTTGTGCCATGCTGCTTGTATAGCCTGCAGAACAGTGAGCCAAAGAAACCTCTTTTCTTTATAAACTAGAATATATTGTATACAGAAAAATACAGTTCAGATTCAAGAATTGTTAATATTTTGCACATCTGCTTTCTATGTCTCTTTCTACATCCACTGCCCCCTATCCCCCCCCCCCCCCCCCCCCCCCCCACACACACACACACGGTGTGTTGCTATAAAGGAATGCCCAGCCTCAGGTCTTCCTTTATAGCAACACAAATAGACTAAGACATTGGGGGAAAAATAAAATGTGACTCCTATCTCAGATCATATACAAAAATTAAGGTGGATCATAGACTTAGATGTGTGGAGTAAAATAACATTTCTAAAAGAAAATATAGAAGAATATCTTCCTGAACTATGGAGGCAAATATTTCTAAAATGGGAAATAAGAAAGCATTAACCTAAAAGAAAAAAAACTAATAAATTGAAGTTCATTAAAATAATGTCTGTTCATCAAAAGACACAATAATGTCTGTTTAGCATAAGACACATTTAAGACAAAGCCACAGGTTGAGAAGATAGCTTCGGCATTTATATTTGCGAAAGTTCTCAGATAGCCAGAATATATATATAACTCCTACAAATCCATAAGAAAAAGACAACCCAAGTGTTTAAAAAAATGGTTTAAAAAGACTTAACAGGTACTTCACAAGAAAAGCGTATTAGGCCATTCTTGCATTGCTATAAAGAAATAACTGCGACCAGGCAATTTATAAAGAAAAGAGGTTTAATTTCCTCACAGTTCTGTAGGCATTCCAGGAAGCATGGTGCCAACATCTGCTAAGCTTCTGGGGAAGCCTCAGGAAGCTACAGTTGTGGCAGAAGGCAGAGGGGGCACAGGCATGTCACATAGCAAGAGTAGGAACGAGAGAGAGTATGTTTGTGTGTTGGGGGTGTCACATACTTTTAAATAACCAGATCTCACAAGAACTGACTATCGCAAAGACAGTATCAAGCCATGAGGGATCTATCCCCATGACCCAAACATCTCCCACCAGGCCCTACCTACAGCACTGGGGATTACAATTCAACATGAGATCTGGGTAGGGACAAATATACAAACTATGTTGAAAAGATAGCCAAATGGCTAATAAGCATATAAAAAGGCATTCAATATCATTAGTCATAAGAGAAATACAAATTAAAACCACAATGAAATATACACCTATCAAAATGGCTAAAATTAAAAAGATGAGAAATTAAAGAGTTGATGAGGTTACAAAAATATTGAAACTCTCATACATTACTGATAGGAGTAAAGTTGGTTTAATCACTTTGGAAAACTGGTACTATCTACTGAAGCTAAATATATACCTACCCAAATGCTCAGCAAGTCCATTTTCAGGTCAATAACCAAAGGGAAATGAGTGACTATATCTATCAAAACACATATACAAGAATTATTCATATTCAAAACTGGAAACAACCCAAATATCCACCAACAAAAGAATAAGCATAATGTGCTATATTTCATACAATGGACTAATACATGACAATTAAAAAAAAAATTTTTTTTGAGACAGAGTCTTGTCGTATTGTCCAGGCTGGAGTACAGTGGCATGATACCTCGGCTCACTGCAACCTCCGCCTCTCAGGCTCCTGAGTAGCTAGGACTACAGGCACTCGCCACCATGCCCGGCCAATTTTTGTATTTTTAGTAGAGACAGGGTTTCACTATGTTGGCCAGGTTGGTCTCGAACTCCTGATATCAGGTGATCTGCCCACCTCAGCCTCCCAAAGTGCTGGGATTACAGGTGTGAGCCACTGTGCCCAGCTGACAATTTAAAAAAAAACACATAACTATTGATACATGCAACATAAGAATGAATCTCGTAGGCATTATGCTGAGCCAAAAAGGTCAGACATGAACAAGTCAGACATGGAAGTCTGATGAAGTTCAGCACAGAAAAAACTAACCAAATATGATAGAAGTCAGAAAAGTGATATATATAATATATTATATATATGGAGTGGGGGTTGATATAGACTGGGATGGAGTATCATGGAACCTTCTGGGGTGCTGAAGATGTTTTATATCTTGATCTGGGTGGTGGTTGCAGGGTGCATATAAATGTTCAATATCATCTAACTGTACTTTTTAAGATTATTATTCTTTATGCATGTCACTGTATGTGTTGCATCACATCACAATAAAAAAAAGTTTAAAAACGAAGAGAAGTTTCACAAATCCTGTTTACAACTCTAGAATTTTCACAAATTGAACAGCCCATTTCCTTCTTGTCACTATCCCTCTAAGTGAAACCACTATCCTGGCTTCTAACACCATAGTTTAGTTTCTTCTGTTTATGAACTTTATGTAAATGCAACTCAAGGGTTTCGTTTCTTGTTTCTGTTTCTTTTTGTAACAAGCCTCATATTTGTAAAATTATTCTGTTATGTGTAATTTAAGCATTCCATTGTATGACTATGTAACAAATTATTCCACTGTTGATAGGCATTTGGATCATTTCTAGTTTATGACATTAACATTTGTAAGGGTACAGGCTGGCTTTTTTTTTTTTTTTGAGACAGAGTCTTTTGTTGCCAAGACTGGAGTTGCAATGGCACAATCTTGGCTCACTGCAACCTCCGCCTCCTGGGTTCAAGTGATTCTCCTGCCTCAGCCTCCTGAGTAGCTGGGATTACAGGCACGTGCTACCAAACCTGGCTAATTTTGTATTTTTAGTGGAGATGGGGTTTCTCCATGTTTGTCAGGCTGGTCTTGAACTCCCGACCTCAGGTGATCCATCTGCCTCGGCCTCCCAAAGTGCTGGGATTACAGGTGTGAGCCGCCACGCAGGCTAGCTTCCTTTAAAAAAAAAAAAAAAAAAGTCTAACATTCTGGGTTTGTGATGGTACTATTTGACTTCCTCCTTTAGGCCCCTGTCTTTCCTGTAAATCGAAATCTGAGTCCAGAGGCTTAATTCAGATTCAACTTTTTGGCAAAAAGACTACGTAAGTGGTGCTGTGTACTTCATTTTGCTAAAGTTGCCTTCATAGGGGTTATACTTGAGAATGATGTCAAGCTTTGAGTTTTATGGTGCAGTTCTAATTGGCATTTATTTAATTTTAGTGATGTTAAGCAGCCTTTCATATGTTTAAGAGTCATTTCTGTTTAAGGGCTATTTTGTGACCTTCATATCATTTGCTCATTTGTTCTATCAGCTTTTGCTCTTTTTCTTCTCTACTTTTCAACTTTTAATATATTATGGAGACTGAAACTTCTAAAAAAAATGTACTTGCTTGTGTAAACCTCAATCATTGTGTCTTCTCTTAGCATTCTCTATGAATTATTCTGGGTTTATAAGAAAAAATGATGACTTTCCCAGGTCCTTTTTTACTGAAAAGCAGGAATATGTGAGATGTTGTCCTTCACTTCCATCCCCAAATATAGATTACCTTGACAGGTATAATATATATGCTTTATGGTCTAAGCATGAGTTGCCCTGACCTTTACATATCTATGGTCCTTGGACAGCTCCATCTCACACTGGCTGCCAGTTCTGGAGCTCACATTCTTCAAGCATGTGCTCCTCCTCAGAGAGCCTTGCTCCATCTCTCCATATTCATGGGTGTCCACAGGAAACAGTCCATTTTCTGTTGCTTATAATAGAACACCTGAAACTGTGTAGTTTACAAAGAAAGGAATTTATTTCTTACAGTTATGGAGGCTGAGAGTCCAAGGTTGAGGAGGCTCATCTGGTGAGAGCCTTCTTGCTGGTAGGGAGTCTCTGCAGAGTCCCTGAGGAGGCACAGAGCATCACATGGCAAGGGGGCTGAGCATGCTAGCGCAGGTCTGTTTTCCTCTTCTTACGAAGCCATCCATTAATTTATTAACCCACTAATCTATTAATTCATTAATTCATGAGTAGATTAATCCATTTATATATATATATATATATATATATATGAATATACATACACGAAAGAGACCCCAACTGACTTCCAGCAGGGTCCCTGGGCCATGGGGCCTTCACGTTCAGGTTTTGGTTTGTGTGTGTATCTTGACACTCAACACCCTGTCCTGTCCAATCACATGAAGTGATTCCAGTGTTTCTTCCTTGCAACTAGAGATTTTAATGAACATTCCAAGGCGGACCCAGGATTGAAAACCAAGACTTCTCTCTCTGAGGCCATTGCTCTTTCCACCATTTCAGGGCAAGGGACATTGTCTTTGTGCAGATTTTGACGGAGGTCCACGTAGAAAAAAGGGCACATATTACATGTATTTTATGACAATGAAAAGTATGTAATTGTAAACGTGAGTGGGCAGAGACAGCCAGCAAGGGAAGCCAAATTCCCTCTCAATTCAATGGAGACCAGTAGGAGGGTCTCAAGAAACTGAAAATAGGCCCTGATTACATTGCCTATGTGTACAAGGCGTCTGCCTTCTCTGCTGTCTCTCTACCCAAATCCAGGGGAGTCTCGGCTGCCCCCTCCCACCACCTCCACCTGCCAGCGCTTGCCTGTGGGGCTACAGAGGGAGACAGTGGCCACACTGGCACATGGGCTTCTGCACTTCCAACCTCAAGGCTGCCAGAGTGCAAAGAATGCCAGGATAATGGCTTCTATCCACGTGTGGCCTTTTGACACATAAGCTAATGACTATATTCCAGGTACAAATCGTTCTCTCCCACGAGCTGTTTCTGCAGGTGTCCAACGAGACAATTACCCGGTTCCACTTAACAGAGTGACTCAAGGACGGATCTGAGGGCTGGCTCGTGTGAATGTGGGCTGTTGTCCTGCCCTCTCCCGGCTCTAACATTGTGCTGAAAAGTTAAAATACAAAACGCCAAAGCTCCCCAATCCCATCCCACACCCCTGCCTGTGCGGCCTTTCATGCATTGAATGGGCAGCTTCATGACGCTGCTGCGACAATAGCGGGGGCAGAGGAGTTTGCTCACCCTCCTGCTCCTCTGAAAAGATGCCTCTGCCTGACGGTTACCTACCTGGGGGTCACCTTTTGAAACCGACTGAAAAGAGCTTATCTTATAATCAACATTTCCCAGAAATCACTCACAAGCCACAGGCTATGAAAAGAAACATTTTGAGAAACTGCATTCAATAGACATCATTGTTCAAAGTTTGCAGAGCTGAAGGCCAGCTGTTTTAATATTTTCAGATTTGATTTTCCAGAGGGATGCTTTTTAAAGCTGCAAATACCTGCAAGCACTGATAAAAAAGCAAAAGTGGGATATCCTATTCGAGCTGGAATTTCAGGAGCATAGGGAAGATAATCTTCAAAGTTCGAGTTCACTTTTCATTTTTGATCTAAGCTTGAAAAATCACTATGAACTATGGGGAAGGAGGTGACAATTAAGACCCAACCACAAATCAACAACCTCTGGAATGTGGTTGTCATTTTGCTCAGACCGAACCACAAACTCTTAAGCATACTGATAGATCAACAAATGTGACTTCAGTACTTAAGAGAATGTTGCCTTTTTCCCAAGACACTTTCTGATGTGAAAATGGAATAACTCCAAGGAGGCATATAGCACAATTGCATTTTGTTACTTTGATTGCTGTGATGGTTAGTTTTCTCTGCTGACTTGGCCAGGCTTTAGTACTCAGTGATGTAAACAATCATGAATCTAGGTGTTGCTATGAAAGTATTCTGTAGATATAGTTAACACAGGGATAGAAATGGATGATACCTTTTCCTAACCATCATAAAAGTCATGGTTGACACTTCCGTAATAAAAGCCAAGTTAACAAGAGAAAAGCATACCAAACGTATTGAATCCTAGTTTTATACAACACAGGAGCCTTCAGAATGAAGACCCAAAGATCCCGGAAAAACTGTCTATTTTTATGCTTAGATTCGATGAAGAATGGATGGCCATGTAGAACTGTGATTGAATAAAAAGGTGTGATTTAATGGAACCAGAGAGGGGGAACCCAGCAAGACTCGTCTGTGCAGATTCTTCTTGGCCCCTCTGCAGCACTCCTTCCGCCAGGGTGTAGAGCAGGACCTTTCCTAGAATGGAGGCTTATGGCCTACAATCAAACAAGGTCGGTCAGAGAATTTCTTTATGGCCCATTTTTATACAAAAATGGGGGAAGGTTAGAGTAATATGTTTAGTTTTTATGGCTGGCTTTGGGGAAAATAGTTTCTGGTTAAAATATATCTATGTATTCTGTTGGTTCTAAATATATATATATAAAATATATTTATATAAATATATTTAGATAGATAGGTAGATAGATAGATAGATAGATAGATAGACAGATAGATTCTATTGGTTCTGTTTCTGTGGAAAACCCTGAGCAATATGATTATATTTAAGTACTAGAGTAAAAGCTACTTTTTTTTTTTTGAGACAGAGTTTCACTCTTGTTGCCCAGACTGGAGTGCAATGGCATGATCTTGGCTCACTGCAACCTTCGCCTTCCGGGTTCAAGCCATTCTCCTGCCTTAGCCTCCAGAGTAGTTGGGATTACAGGCATGAGCCACCTCGCCCAGCCAAAGCTAAAGTTTTTAAGCTGGAAATACAGAACTCCTCAATCTGAATAAGCGTGTCTCTTCTCCTCTGTGAGTTCATATTAAGCAAACTGATAACATTCTTAATTTCAATCAGAATGCCACAAAGTTCTGTAGAGGTGGGAAGTGAGAAAAATAAGTTGTCAGGCTGCCCGAGGATGAGCCTGGGAGAACACTGGGTGGTGAAGCCCAGCAGGGAACATTCACCAACAAAGGCCACATGGTTCATATTTTCCTCTCCCTCACATCTGGGAACAAAGACCTTCTAGCGTTGAGTTTTGAGGACAGAATGTGGAGAAGTCTGTGTTACTAATGGCCCATTAGGCAAGGACAAGCTTCCAAGTCTAGATGGAAATGATAAATGAGAATAGCATATCCCACAACAGAACACTTTTTACCAAATATAGTAACATAGACAATGAAACTATAGGTAATATAGAACTAAAACCCAAGCCCAATGTGTAATGTAGGAAAAGGCTCTATATGATAAAATTATCTCCACATGCCAGCCAAGCATAGTACTCATTCCTTTTTTTTTGAGACAAGGTCTCACTCTGTCACCCAGGCTGGAATGCAGTGGCACAATCTCAGCTCACTGCAGCCTTGACCTCCTAGGCTCAAGTGATCCTCCCACCTCAGCCTCCAGGGTAGCTGGGACCACAGGTGCAGGTGTCATGCCTGGCTAAATTTTTTATTTTTTTCTAGAGATGGGGTCTTGCTATATTGCCCAGGCTGTTCTTGAACTCCTGGGCTCAAGTGATCCTCCTGCCTTGGTCTCCTAAAGTGCTGGGTGTACAGGTGTAAGCTGCTGCACCTGGCTTTCACTGCATTTTTTACAAGGGAGATAATGCAACATCTGTCTCTGCTCATAATTGAGTCACTTTTCTAAAATATGGAATTCTTTTCTAAGGAGAGCTGAACTCTGCTTTTATTTCTCACAACCATTAAAGAATAATTAGCATTAACTCCTTTGAGTCTTATGGTTCTAAACAGCTCAAGGACCCTTACTACAAGCAAGATGCATTTCCAAACCATCCACCCAAATCTCTTAATTCCAAAACAAAGATCCAAAAAATTGAAAAATGTGGGGAAGCGGGAGTCAAGTTGTAAGCCTGGTACGTCTTTTTCCTTTTATGGGTGTGGCAGAGCCTGGCTAGTTGTTCACCAAGCCTGTGTCGTCTTCCTCCTGGTTCAGAGGTAGACTACATTTCCCAGTCTCCTTGCAGTTGTTATGGTTATGTGATGAAGTTTTGGCCAGAAGAATGTGGGTAAAAGTAGTATGTGCAACTTCCCAGCCTGCCCTCCTCGACGAACCTCCCACATGTGGTCCTCCATGCACTGTCCTCTTTGGCAACAACCTTGGAAATCCCTTCCTGAAGATACAAGCACAAGATGGAAGGAGCCTGGATCCCTAAGTCATTATCTGGAGGGCTAACTGTTGATCAGAAACACCTGTGGTAAGTTGGGCATGGTGGCTGCCTGGGAGTCTGAGGTAAGAGGATTGCTTGAGGCCAGGAGTTTGAGACCAGCCTGGGCAACAAACTAAGACCCCATCTCTAACACAAAAACAAACAAACAAAAAACACCTATGTTGGACTTCAGATGCGTAAGAAATAAACTTCCATTGTGCTAAGTCGTTGCAATTTGGGGTTTTATCTGCCAAGGCAGCTAGCAAGTCCTTTACTGACCCAGTGGGTGAACAGCATTGCTTTTCACTTTTAAGGTAACACAGGGAAAGTGAACAAGTTTGTTTAATCAATTGATTGGGAATGTAATTTATAGCAATGTGGCTAATATAACGAAATGCCAGATAAATTCCAAATGTGGATGTCACATAGAATTTTTTATGCGTTTGAATATATGGTAGCAATTAAATATGACATTTCAATCCTAGATTGGTCACAGGATTTTCTCCCTCAGGCACTGTGCTAGCATGTCACAAGACCATGTGTCCGTGTGTCACACAGTCTGAAATTTTTTTATTACAGGAAGAGACTAGAATCTGTGGTAACCTGGGAGGAAAGCAGATAGCAGGATGGCTGGGGAGGAAGCTAAAGATTTCCTTTCTAGGTATTATGCCCATACTTTGGGCACATGGCCAACAGGTACACAGTAAGTATGAGATAAGTTAGCATGGTTTTCTATTCAGTTATCATAGAATAAAACCAACACACAAACACATCATTAAAAGAACTAAGTATTGGCTGGCGTGGGGGCTCCAGCCTATTATCCCAACACTTTGGGAGGAGGACTGAGGTGGGCGGATCACCTGACTTCAGGAGTTTGAGACCAGCCTGGCCAACATAGTGAAACCCCATCTCTACCAAAAATACAAAAATTAGCTGGGCGTGGTGGCGTGGGCCTGTAGTCTCAGCTACTCGGGAGGCTGAGGCAGGAGAATCGCTTGAACCCAGGAGGCAGAAGTTGCAGTGAGCTGAGATCGCGCCACTGCACTCTAGACTGGGTGACAAGAATGAAACTTCGTCTCAACAAATAAAAAACTATTGATTGTTTCCTCCTCAGGAATTTTTTTTTTTTTTTAAACAAATAGTTCATTTGTAAATTGGTTAAGACTTGAAGCCAATTCTCCTAATGAATCAATGTTATACAGGTTATGAGATTCCAAAGACAATATGCAAAATTACATTTAACCCATATTTTAATATATATATCAATATCTGTCTACCTAATCTCCAACATTTTTGAATTCTAGACATCTTGCAGGAAGACAAAAGTAAATAAGATGTGGTTTCTGCCCTGAAACAGCTGGCCATATGACAGGGTAGATAAAAGTAAACATGGTTAATTGTATTCTCTCCTTTCTCCATTTTTTTTTTGCCAAGAGACCCACATTTTGTTTGTTGGGGAGCAATATGCCAGACACCGATGATGAATCAAGTTTGGTTTTAAGCCAGTGCTCCTAAACTCTGATGTGCGTAAATTGGAATTAGACTCTCTGGGGGTGGAGCCAGACATTGAAGAATCCCTCAGTGGTTCTATGTGCAGCCACGGTTAAGAACCACTGATCTGAATGAGTCAGTCACTACAATCCTCGTTCCACATTCTTAGCCTGTCTTGCAGCTAGGAGTGGCCATGTGCCCCAGTTCTAGCCACTGAAATACAAGGGGAGAGTCAGCTAGGGGAAGGAGGATTTGAGGCAAATTTTGCTTTCTAGACAAAAAGGAAATATGTGCCTGACACTGTATTTCTTCTTTCTACTGTGAACGTGCGCCTGTTCTCTGGAGCAGTAGCAGCCATCTTGCAACTCCAAGTTTGGTTTGATTTTTTGAGGGGGAAAAAAAAAGAAAAAAAAAATCAGAGTCAGCAAAATCCCAGTTTGTTTTAGTTACCATAAGTTAGGTTTTCTAGCACTCGCAGCTGAAAACATTCCTAATTGATAAAGGAGAGGAGATGAGAATAACAAACAGCTGTAAGGAAAAACAGTATTTAAGTGCTGAACTAGGTAGTGCTGCATGGTTCAGAGGAGGGTGAGAAGGCAGGCTTCATGACAGGTTCAATTTGGGATTTGGGTAGGGCTTTGAGGAACAGGTAGGATTTGCATTGGAGGATGTGAGGAAGGAGGAATGACAGGCAGAGAGAACAGCATAAAGAAGAGCATGGGAGTGGCAAAGCTGGGGTCTGTCTGGGGATTTGTGAAGAGCCGAGGTAGCCTGTGTACAACATGTAGGGAGTGAAAATGGTAGATGGTAAATCTGGAGAGTTTGGTCAATGCCACTGTAGAGGGCCTTAAAGACCAAAGTGGAGTTTGGCCTTAGCCGGGGAGCATTAAGGAGGCGAGAAAGAAAGAGATATAATCAGAGGTGCTGTTCAGAAAGATTGTCTTGGGCCGGGCACAGTGGCTCACGCCTGTAATCCCAGCACTTTCGGAGGCCGAGGCAGGTGGATCACTTGAGGTCAGGTGTTCAAGACCAGCCTGGCCAACATGATGAAACCCTGTCTCTGCTAAAAACACAAAAAAGTAGCCAGGTGTGGTGACAGGCACCTGTAATCCCAGCTACTTGGGAAGCTGAGGCACGAGAATTGCTTGAACCTGGGAGGTAGAGAGTGCAGTGAGCTGAGATCGCACCACTGCACTCCAGCTTAAGCGACAGAGTGAGACTCCATCTCAAAAAAAAAAAAAGATTGTTTTTGTGGCCATGTTTATGAGAGACCATTGGAGAGGGAGATTGAGAAACCACCAGTTTAGTTTTCTCCAGCAGTCTAAGAGAAAAAAAGGCATGAACTAGATGTGGTTATGAAAGAGAACAGATTGAAAGGCACAGCCAAGGTAGAGTACTTGGTGGAGGTGGGGCCTTGATAAGGTTTGGCTATGTCCCCACCCAAATCTCATCTCAAATTGTAATTCGAATTGTAATCTCCACCTATGGAGGGAGGGGCCTGGTGGGAGGTAACTGGATAGTGGAGGTGGTTTCCTCCATGCTGTTCTCGTGATAGTGAGCAAGTTCTCACAAGATCTGGTGGTTTTATAAGGGGCTCTTCCCCTTTTGCTCTCTTCTTTCTTGCCTGTGCCATGTAAAACATGCCTACTTCCCCTTCTGCCATGATTGTAAGCTTCCTGAAGCCTCCCCAACCATGCAGAACTGTAAATCAGTTAGCCTCTTTTCTGGCCAGTCACAGTGGCTCACGTCTGTAATCCCAGCACTTTGGGAGGCCAAGGTGGGCAGATCATGAGGTCAGGAGAGCATGACCATCCTGGCTAACATGGTGAAACCCCGTCTCTACTAAAAATACAAAAAAATTAGCCGGGCTTGGTGGTGGGTGCCTCTAGTCCCAGCTACTCGGGAGACTGAGGCAGGAGAATGGCGTTAACCCGGGAGGCAGAGCTTGCAGTGAGCCGAGATTGTACCACTGCACTTCAGCCTGCGTGACAGAGCAAGACTCCATCTCAAAAAACAAACAAACAAACAAAAAAACCCCCACCTCTTTTCTTTGTAAGTTACCAAGTCTCAGGCAGTTGTTTATAGCAGTGTGAAAACAGACTAATATAGGCCTAATAGCAACTCACCTGCTCTTGCTAAGGGCTTGTCCTGGGTTTTGGAATCTGGAGATGAAGTTTCTTCATGGCTTTCCCTCTGCCTGGAATGTGTATCTGTTCTTGTCCTGACCCTTAGTCATTGCTTTTCTAGCCTCTTCAAGGCCAGTCTTGAGTCCTGCCTTAAAAGAGTCCATACATCCCTCAAGAGAAGAATGGATAAACTGAGGCATCCGTACAGTGAAATATTACTGTTGGAGAAAATGGGGACCAGGACTGTAAATCTCTTGAGCAGGCAAAGCCAGTTAAGTCATGGACACAAACTTGACCTTGATAAGCTAAACTTGGGCTATTTTTTGTAAATACCTGCATTAACGCAAAATGAAGTTTAAGTTCAGTCAGAAGCCACCAACTAACTTATATAATAAGGGACATTCCAGTGGCGGGGGGGAGACCAAATAAGGCAACTACACAATCATAACCAAGCCATTATTTTCTTTGCCTTGTTTCCAAGTTACAAAAGCCTTTTCCTTGCATTCCCTTGGTAGAGCCCTGAACCACTTTTGGTTTGGAGCTGCCCAATTTGTGAATTGCTGTTTGCTGAAATAAACTCTATAAAAAATTTAACAGGACTTATCTTTTAACACTATATAGTAATAAAAAGGAACAAACCACTGATACATGGAACAACTTGGGTAAAACTCAAATAAATCATGCTGAAATAAGCCAGACCACAAGAGTGCATCCTATATGATTCTATTCATATGAAGTTTAGAAACAGGAAAAACTAACCTATAATGAGAAAAAAAAAAAAAAATAGTGGTTACCTCTGGGGGTTGGGGTTGAGGACTGACTAAGAGGGAGTTTTCTATGGTGATAGAGATTGGGTTATAGAAAGGTGTATGTCATTATCAAAACCTGTAGGATGTTTATCCTTAAGATCTGCATTTCATGAGTAAATTTTACATGAGTAAAAAAAGCGAACTACAGTTAATAGCCAAGCTGAAGAATGTAGGCATGAAGAATACTGATATCTGTAACTGTAAAATGCATCAAAATATAAGATGGATAGATGGATGGCTCCATATATGATAAAGCAGAGATAGCAAAGTGTTAATGATAGAATGTAGGTGATAGGTAAATGGGTGCTTACTGTACAAGTCTGTCAACCTTTCCGTGTGCTTGAATTACTCATTATAAAATGCTGAGTGGTATGGCGTGGTGGGGGAGGGGGAGGAATCCCTAGTCTAAGTTTTGTCAATTCACCTATCAAAAGTAAAGACAGGCCGGGCACGGTGGCTCAAGCCTGTAATCCCAGCACTTTGGGAGGCCGAGACGGGCGGATCACGAGGTCAGGAGATCGAGACCATCCTGGCTAACACGGTGAAACCCCGTCTCTACTAAAAATACAAAAACTAGCCGGGCGAGGTGGCGGGCGCCTGTAGTCCCAGCAACTCGGGAGGCTGAGGCAGGAGAATGGCGTAAACCTGGGAGACGGAGCTTGGAGTGAGCTGAGATCCGGCCACTGCACTCCAGTCCGGGTGACAGAGCGAGACTCCGCCTCAGAAAAAAAAAAAAAAAAAAAAAAGTAAAGACAACTGGCAGTGAGAAGTCAACCCGTGGACAGTGATAATCAACTGGAAGCCTCCTAACTCCTAGTCTCTGGCCTTTTGAAGGGGACCATGACTAGGCACTGAAAAGGAGGCAGTCTAATTCAGGATCCCTTTCCCAAATTACTTTAGCCGGTAGGTGCTGAAAAAAATCTCTTTTCCCTCCAGCTTTTCCTGACTTCCAGCATCGTGAAGTCTTTTCCTCCTTGCAGACGAAACTGTCCCTTTAGGTTTTGTCTGTGTTTGTCTCTGTGTTAGGGCTCCTAGGCAAAGTAGAGACCATCTCACTTTTTCTTCTAATTAGATTTCACACTTGATTACTTACTACAAAACTATTTGAAATATCACACACCAATGTGTTTTATCCTTTTTTTTTTTTTAAGAAACATTTTAACAGAAATGTCACTATATTTACAGAGTAACTTCCTGGCACACATCAGGTCAGCTGGGGAACAGAAAGGACAGGAGCAGATCATTAGAAATGGTCATTAAAGTAATTCTCCCTGGTAACAAGAACAGCACTTCATGTAGCTTATAGGCCTTCTTTCTTCTGTTTGGCTAGGAGCTTTATCCCCCTTTATCTCCGTGGTGGCGGGGGCCTGTAATAATATCTTGGGCCGGGCGCAGTGGCTCATGCCTGTAATTCCAGCACTGTGGGAGACCGAGGCAGGTGGATCACTTGAGGCCAGGAGTTGATCATCTGAGACCAGCCTGGCCAATATGGTGAAACCTCTTCTCTACTAAAAATACAAAAATGGACGGAGTGTGGTGGCTCAGGCCTGTAATCCCAGCACTCTGGGAGGTCGAGGTGGGTGGATCACTTGTCAGGAGTTTGAGACCAGCTTGACCAACATGGCAAAAACCCATCTCTACCAAAAATACAAAAATTAGCTGGGGGTGGTGGTACATGCCTGTAATCCCAACTACTGGGGAGGCTGAGGCAGGAGAATTGCTTGAACCTGGGAGGCGGAGGTTGCAGTAAGCCAAGATTGTGCCACTGCACTGCAGCCTGGGTGACATGGTGAAAGCTTATCTCTAATAAAAATACAAAAATTAGCTGGGCATGGTAGCAGGGGCCTGTAATCCCAGTTACTTGGGAGGCTGAGGCAGGAGAATCGCTTGAACCCTGGAGTTGGAGGTTGCTATGAGCTGAGATTGCACCACTGCATGCCAGCCTGGGCGACAGAGGGAGACTGTCTCAAAAAAAAAAAAAAAAAAAATTAGCTGGGCTTGGTGGCACACACCTGTAATCCCAGCTACAGGGAGGCTGAGGCAGAATTGCTTGAACCTAGGAGGCAGAGGTTGCAGTGAGTCGAGATTGCCATCACTGCATTCCAGGCTGGGCGACAGAATAAGACTGTCTCAAAACCAAAAAGTATTATCTTCTCCTTATAGAGTCTCTAATCCTATTCCCATTAGTCATTTAACCATGCATTTCTTTTCTTTCTCTCTGCTGGAACATCTTTAATTACAAGGTTCAATCTTTCATAGGTAACTATTTGTCTGAATCCCTTCAACAGCTGGCCAGCCAACGTTTTCCTCATAGTCATGTTGCCTAATTAGGCCATTTACAGTTTTTAGTTTACTACCTGTATAAGAAAAGCATCTTGCTAAGGGAAATCTATTGAGTTTGTTTACTGTTTCTCTTGGGAGTTACTGATATTAAATACTTTTTAATGTATTTGCATTACACATTTAAGAAGGTCTCACTCTTCAAATAGATCAGTAACAAGGAAATCTTTTTGAGACAGGGTTTTGGTTTGTCACCCAGGCTGCTGGAGTGATGACACGATTTCGGTTCACTGCAGCCTCCACCTCATGGGCTCAAGTGACCCTCCTACCTCAGCCTCCCAAGTAGCTGGGACTACAGGCAGACACCACCATACCCAGCTAGTTTTTTGGTATTTTTTGTAGAGACATAGTTTTGCCATGTTGCCCAGGCTGAGGAAATCTAATTTTTACAACTTTGCCTCCTGAAATCTTATATACTAACTTATAATTTGCTTTCCTGTTTTGCTTTACTGAGATGTTTTAGAGATGGGAATTAAAACTTGTTTTTTTTTTCTTCCTTGGAGTGCAAAAGCAGTGCCTTACAAACTTAAGCACGCTTCAGATTATCTGAGATGTTTGTTTAAAAGGCAGATTCTGGGACCCATTCCTGATTCAGGAATAGCAGGTACAACATTTTGAGAAACATTGCCTTTAAGGAAGTGGGTATGTCACACACACTTGTAATCTCACAGAAACAAAATATGTGCTAACCTGAATATTTAAAACATTCGTTTTATTATTTACATGTTTGCCCCAAGTTATCACTTTACAGTGCTGTTCCATAAGGAAATCTGGAAAAAGTAAGACTTGATTTTGATTGTTTCCTAACACAACTAATCTTTGCTTTGTGATTCTTGGCTAATTCTATGTTTTCCTTTCTCTATTTTTAAGCTGACCATGGAGATATATTGCCATCAGAGTTTCTTTGAAATTTTGTGTGGAGTGTACAAAGAACAACAGGAGGCCAGCACTTATGAACAAGTGTAACTCTTTATTAAGATAGAATTGTTCTTATTCAAGAAATATATGAAAATGGTTAAGTACAATTAAATGGCTCCATAAGTCTTACAATGAAAACAACAGTCCTGCCAGTTGTTCTTTCCAGAGGCAAACACTTTTCATTCTCTTAGTTTTTCCTTCTGTTAATTACCTTCATGGGTTTTTCCAAATTGTTATTTTTTTAGTTTTTCAAGTGAATGCATATATTAATACATAAAATTTAAAAAAGCCTCTTCAGTTTATAATGCATCCTAACAGTCCCCTGCCCCATCCCTCCTCATTCTCCAGAGCAATGACTTTTAACTCCTCCAGCAATGTCTTCTGTTTTTTTCCTCATATAACTACTTAGTCGTTTCTTGATTATTTTATACATTATATAGTGATTTCTGGATATGACAGGTGAGGATTTAGCTCTTACACCATCACTATCTTTACTTCCTCCCATATTGTCCCAAAGTGGTTACCATATTTAGGGGCTAAGCAGTCACCACATCATTATGACTGTGTATGTATTGCTCCTTGTTGAGAAAAACAGCGTATTATGCTCTTCCTATCCTGTACTTCTTTCTGCCCTAGAATTAATGATTGCCTAACCAACCCTTTCCCCTTATTTTTTTTACTTTTGCTTGATCTTCAATGAACTTCTTTCCAAATGCCCCAAATCTGGCAATAACTTATTATTTTTAAGAGAAGGGATCTCACTAAGGTAGCCAGGCTGGTCTGGAACTCTTGGGCTCAAGCCATCCTCTTGCTGAGCCTCCTGACTAGCTGGGACTACAGGCATGGGCCATTCCACCCAGCTAACCTACTAATATTTTTACTGTTTTTAAAGTCAGCTCCATAGCTGGAATATTGCCTGTGTTGCATCTTATTTGCTGGATCTATGTCATTCTCTGGTTTGTGTACTCCTTCACTTTGCTGGAGTATTTTCTCCAACAGCTTCCCAAAAAAGGGTACATAGAGGTAACCCCTGAGTCTTTGCTTGTCTAAAAATGCATTTTACCTTCACCCTTGATTATTTGGGTGAATATAGATTTATCCATTGAAAATAACTTTCTAGAATTCTGAAGGCATGGTTCCATTGTTTTCAGATTCCTTTTCAAGACAAGGTCTCTTCTGTCACCCAGGCTGGAGTGCAGTGGCACAATTATGACTCACTGCAGCCTTGAACTCATGGGCTCAACTGATCCTTCCATCTCAGCTCCCTGAGTAGATGGGAATACAGGTGTGTGCCACAATGCCCAGCTAATTTTTGTGTTTTTTGTAGAGATGGGGCTTTGCCATGTTGCCCAAGCTGGTCTCAAGTGATCCACCTGCCTTGGCCTCCCAAAGTGCTAGGATTACAGGTGTGAGCCACTGTGCCCAGCTAGTTTTTCTTTTATTCTCTCTCCACTTCCTTCATTTCTCAAAGGCATCTCAAACTCAGTGGGCCCAAAACCAAAGTCAAACTCCATCGGAATATCCTGCTACTTACAACTTTAAAATATATCTTAAATCACAATTTCTTACTACATGCAACCCTTTGGTTCAAGCAACCATCATCCCTCACTTGAACTTAGAATTGGTTTTCCTGCTTCTGTATTTTTTTAAATTATAGAATATTTCAAATACCCGTCTCTACTAAAAAATACAAAAAACTAGCCGGGCGACGTGGCGGGCGCCTGTAGTCCCAGCTGCTTGGGAGGCTGAGGCAGGAGAATGGCGGGAACCCGGGAGACGGAGCTTGGAGTGAGCTGAGATCCGGCCACTGCACTCCAGCCTGGGCGGCAGAGCGAGACTCCGTCTCAAAAAAAAAGAATATTTCAAATAAACCATGTGTGGTTTTATTCTTTTTACTACATAAAAAGAATGAAGATGTGCCAGGTGTGGTGGCTCATGCCCGTAATCTCAGCACTTTGGGAAGCTGAGGTGGGCGAATCACTTGAGGTCAGGAGTTTGAGACCAGCCTTACCAACATGGTGAAATCCCATCTCTACTAAAAATACAAAATACAAAAATTTATCCGGGCATGGTGGCGTGCACTTAGTCCTAGCTACTTGGGAGCCTGAGGCAGGAGAATTGCTTGAATTTGGGAAGGTGGAGGTTGTAGTGAGCTGAGATTGCACCACTGCTCTAAAAAAACAATTGTATTATATATATATATATATATATAATATATATATGAAGCGCTTATATACTTAAACATGGAATTGCTTGAAGTGTTTGGCATTCGCTGTTCCCGTGCATGCCAGCAGCTTCTTACTGCAAACACCTGGGACTTACTATAGAGCAGCTGGAGTACGTTCTGCCCACCCACAGGACAGGGAGCTGACAACCAAGGAGAGAGGGGAATCAATACTCCAGTTTTCTCCCCTCCATTTCCCTGTATCTCAGCAGTATGGAGCTTGTTACCAGTGAGAACCTGCTTGCTGACTTTAAACTGGTTTTCTTACCTTCTCAGTTCAGTTTTTCCATAACTCAACCGATGGTTTCTGGTATGACCTAGCAAATAAACTGCTTTCACTGAAATTTCAGTCTTGGAATCTACTTTGGGTTCCCCAATCTACGACAGAAACACACTCATTTTCCCATCACTGGACTTCCAGGTTGTTTTCAATTTTTCACTGTTACAAACAAGGCTGCAACATTTTTATCTACAAACCTCTGGATATACACATAGGAAGCTTTTGGTATTTCCACTAGTGAAACTGCTCAGTTGAAGGGTATGTGGATCTTCATCTTTAATAAATATTACCAACATTTGAAAAGCCCAACAATGTCAAGGACTGGCAAGGGTGTCACATGTGATGGGTGTGGAAAGGCAGCTCACTGTAGCAAGTGCTGGGGACTCAGTCGGGGTCTTGGAGAAGCACTTATTTATAGCAAGAATGTTTCATAAATGGTATCTGATAGAGTCAAGAGTAGTGGGGAATAAAAACAAGTGGCTTAGAAATAATTATAGATCTAAAGTCAACAAAATACTTTTTTTCTAATGTAAAAATACATACTTTTTTTAGAGGGAGGGAGAACAACTTAAACCAGAAAACACCTTCATATTAATCATTCTTCTCATATACTTCAAATTTGTACTTAATGCCTTTCTCCTCTTGGACATCGGATAGAACACCTGGGTATCTGTAAAAGAAAAAAATATATAATTAAATTATGCGTCCATTAAAAACACAGCTTCCGTCATTCTCAGTTTAAATGCATCAATAATGCATAAAGCAAATAAAAAGTTTTCCTTTTTTCTTCACAATGGTAAACCACTGTCAGGTTGGATAAATATCATGCAAATATACTACATATGCAAATGATAAGAAAAAAACTGTAAACTATATAGAAAGTTAGAAAACAAAAAGTGTAATTTCTCCTCTTTTGTTTCCTTTGGATTCCTCATTCTCTCAAAAACCAGTTAGCAGTTTCCCTAGTATCTTTCCTCTGTATCGCCCAGCTAATAGGAAATTTCTTAAGAACTTTTGGCAAGACTTACATTTGGTATCACATTTCTTGTGTAAGCAAAAGACAAAATAGCACCTGAAGCTGTTTAGGGCATAACTGAAATTATGTGCCCTGGACAGTGACAGGTTCTCTGCTTCAGTTTGATTGATGGACACCACACTGCTCTAATTCCACAATGTGTGGCAGATTGTAATTCCTTTATTAGGATCTGCTATTCCTGTTCCCTAACTCTCACTTAGGCCTGTGTTCTCTCCAGCTTCCCATCCAAAACCCAGCTTCTCCACTGAGGAATCTTCTGACCATTCCAGCCTCCAATGAACTCCAATCTTTGGTTACTTCTTCAGTACTATGCAGGCTGCACCCCAGGATGCTCCAGGTAGTCAGGAACACCTGCTTGAATCAGACTGTGCTTCATTCTGGTTCTGCTGTGTGACATGCTTCTGAGCCTGCTGTCAAAGTCTTCATCCTTGTAAAAAATTTAGCATTGTTGGCCAGGTGCAGTGGCTCATGCCTGTAATCCCAGCACTTTGGAAGGCCAAAGTGAGTGGATCACTTGAGGTCAGGAGTTCAAGACCAGCCTGGCCAACATGGTGAAACCCTGTCTCTAACAAAAATACAAAAATTACCTGGGCATGGTGGCGGGTGCCTGTAATCCCAGCTACTCAGGAGGCTGAGGCAGGAGAATTGCTTGAATCTGGGAGGCGGAGGTTGCAGTGAGCCAAGATGGCGCCACTGCACTCCAGCTTCCATGACAGAGCAAGACTCCGGCCCCACCCCAAAAAACCAAAAAAGAATGTAGCATTGTGCCTAACACATTAAGTGTTCTATAAATGGTGCCTACTAGTATTATTGGTTTGTTTCATTTCTCTATTTTTAAAACTCATTGTAGGCAGGGACAACACAGTAAACGTTTAAGTCTCGTGATATTCAATACATTGCTGAGTAATAACAGACATTAACCTTTGTTGACTAATTAGAGATTATGCAATTTTGGTAAAAAAAATTAGGGGTACAAAGTAATAAAATTATAGGGAAAAAGATGCTTTCTAGAATAATTTATATTTCAGAGGAAGAAGCAATGTTTCTATTAACCATTTTCTATTATAATTTTAGTCTCTCTGAAATGAGTCATGAAAAGTAAGATCTACATACATTTTTGGTGCAAAATTCTCAAGTGTCAAGATTGTCAGTTCAAAAGACAAAAGCGACATATCAAGAAGTTTCTGGGCCGGGGGCGGTGGCTCATGCCTGTAATCCTAGCACTCTGGGAAGCTGAGGACGAGGCGGGTGGATCATCTGAGGTCAGGAGTTCGAGACAAGCCTGGCCAACATGGTGAAACCCCATCTCTACTAAAAATACAAAAATTAGCCAGGCATGGTGGTGGGCACCTGTAATCCCAGCTACTTGGGAGGCTGAGGCAGGAGAATCGCTTGAACCTGGGAGGAGGTTGCAGTGAGCCAAGATCGTGCCACTGCACTCCACCCTTGGCAACAAAGCAAGACTGTATCTCAAAAACAAAAAATAAACCAAAAAACCAAAACACAATTAAAATCAAGACTCTACAGGAAGCACAGGCTCAGGAGCAAAGGGGCAGCTGAGTAATGTGGACGAGTATGCCAGCATCCTGACAGGAAGTTGTAGGGTCAGAAGAAGAAACATCAGCCTATCCAAAACCTGCTTCAAGGTGTCCATTGACAAGGGGCATCTGTCCCAGCTCTGGAGCCAACTACTGCCTCCACAGGCCTCTTTTAATCTCTATTCTCTTTGACTACATGGTCACACAGAAGATTATTAACTAGAAGTAAAAGCCTGTTGGGGGCTCATTAAGTAGAAAACTGCCGATATAAAATATCTGGGCCTGCTGGTTTGGTTGGGGTCTAGTGTGAAATAGTCTGAGATAGATTTCTTCCAGGTAAGATGAATGACAGCAGAGCCCTAGAGGACAGTCTGGCACAGTGCTGTTGAAAAATCGATTGCCCAAATGATGACCTACAGGGATGAAGGCAGACACAAAGTAAAACCACCTTACTTTATTAATATGACCTTCTGCTCTGGCGTCCATCACTTGTGGCTCCTTCTACATTCTAATTTTATTCTCTTCTTGCCTCACAAGTTCTCTCTTTCATCTGTATTTCACTATACTAGTGTGTTTTATTTTTTAAATCGGGAAGAATAGTGTTAATGAAAGACATTATATTTGAGCAGAAACCTATATAACCATAAGAGGTTAACTGATAGAGACAACGGGGCTTAAACTAAGTGAGTAGCTGTGGGGAAAGGGATAGCGGAGGTGGAGAATGACCAAAGTTTATATTTGGACAGTAGAAAGCAAATCCAAGTTCCCCAGCACAAGGAGATCTGGAGAGAAAGCCGCTCCAGAATTGAGCAATGTTAGTTTTCCAGGGACACGGTATATTCACTTTATCTTCACAGGTTTCCTTTTTCTCCAGAGAAGGAAGGACTGACTTATTCTAGGTCTCCCGTTAGAGAATTCCCTCCATTCCATTAAAGAGGCTGTTATGATGTCATGTTAGTAGATGCCTGAAAGTACAAATGACCATCAAATGTTGCAATGGAAGAGTTTTTTGCTTTCTCCCATAGCCTTGTTTAGAATCTCCACTTTGGAGCAATTTCCTTATTCCTATCTCAATCTATTCACTATTAAAATTTTCTAAGACATTTAAGAAGTACTACCAATCCGTCACAAACTCTTTCAAAATCACAGAAGGGAAGAGAGCATCTCCTAATTCACTCTATGAGGTCACTTTTATCCTGATAACAAAACCAGGGGAAGGCATTAAAAAAAAAAACAAAAACAAAAACTGTAATCCCAGCACTTTGGCAGGCAGACGTGGGCGGATCATGAGGTCAGGAGATCGAGGCCATCCTGGCTAACGTGGTGAAACCCCGTCTCTACTAAAAATACAACAAATTAGCCGGGTGTGGTGGTGGGCACCTGTAGTCCCAGCTACTCAGGAGGCGTGAACCTGGGAGGCAGAGCTTGCAGTGAGCTGAGATTGTGCTGCTGCACTCCAGCCTGGGTGGCAGAGCGAGACTCCGTCTCAAAAAGAAAAACAAACAAACTATAAATCACCCCTTCTGAATATAAATGCAAAAATCTTCAACAAAATACTAGCAACCTAAGCCTAGTAACATATAAAAAGGATTAGATACCATTACCAAGTAGAATTTATCCCAGAAACATTAGTTTAACATGAAAATCAATGTGATATACCATATTAATAGTACATTAAAGTATTAGTATAAAAGACAAAAACCACATGATCATCTTAATAGACTCAGAAAAAGTATGCCACAACATCTATAATACTCTCATGATAAAAAATACTAAATAAACTAGAAACAGAAGGGATCTTCCTCAATGTGATAAAGGCACTCACAGCTTAAATCACACTTGATGAGAGAGAAAGGCTTCCCCTCTAAGATTAGGAACAAGACAAGTAAGTCTGCTCTTGCTATCTTCTAGTCAACACTGTATTGGCAGGTCTAGCCATGGCAATTAGGCAAAGAAAAAAGTAAAAAAAAATCCAGATTAAAAAGGAAGAAGTAAACCTACATTTGCAGAAGACATCATACGGTAGAGAAAACCCTAAGGAATCTACTAAGAATCAGAATTACTAAATGAGTTCAGCAAGGTTGCAAGATACAAGATCAATAAACAAAAATTACTTGCATTTCTGTAAATAGCAATGAACAGTCTGAAACTAAAGAAAACACCATTTACAACAGCATCAAAAGGAATATAATACATAAGAATGAATTTAACACTGAAAGGTATAAAACATTGCTGAACGAAATAGGATCTAAACAAGGGGAAAGACATCACATGCTCAGGGTTTAAAAGACTTAATTTTTTTTTTTCTTTTTTGAGACAAAGTCTTGCTCTGTCACCCAGGCTGGAGTGCAATAGTGTGATCTTGGCTCACTACAACCTCTGCCTCCCAGGAACAAGCAGTTCTCCTGCCTGAGCCTCCCAAGTAGCTGGGATTACAGGCATGTGCCACCACACCCAGCTAATTTTTTGAATTTTTAGTAGAGATGGGGTTTCGCCATGTTGGTCAGGCTGCTCTTCAACTCCTGACCTCAGGTGATCTGCCCCCCTCGACCTCCCAAAGTGCTGGAATTACAGGTGTGAGTCACTGTGCCTGGCCTTTTTTTTTTTTTTTAATAACATTATACTTACTCTGGTAGAAGTTTATATTTCTCCAAATCAATTTCTGGAAGAAAGGTGTCACTTTCAAAATCTTGCATGATCCTTGTCACAAATAGTTTAAGATGGCCTGGGTGATTCATGGCTTCCTTTGAAATAAAACAACATCAATTTTCTTAACGTGTGTCAAAAGACATAGAAACTCTAAGATTAATGTTTAGTTAGTTTATACTAAGTATTGAAAATATGCTTGGTACTGCCAAAGCATATTATTAAAATATCCTATTATTTCATCTGGGGTGCTGCAAAGTATGCCTTAGTTATATTGAGAATGACACTAACCATTATCAATAATTACGACAGACTGAGTTTAAATATAGTCTGACCTCCAGTTTGCTTACAAGAACTTTTTAATTTAAGCATTCTCTTTTATTGTTTTCCCTCTGGCTGTTTAGAGTTAAGAGCCCCAAATTATCTAGTTGCTCTCCATAGAAAAATTTACATAAACATGTATGAATAAGATAGTACAATTTGATGAGACCTTGACTATGGAAACCCCCAAGAGCATACTTAGTACATATACATAAAATTTAGTAATGCTTCCAATTCTCAGAAGATAATTACAATGCTAGTAGGTAGGTAATTTATTCTGCTTCTTCTTGCTAACAATTGTATTAACATTTGGCTTAATATTGTACATGACTTTTCTAACTACTCCCTAAAATATGGTTGATAATTTCTATAGAAAAAGTTGCCCTGGAATGAGCGTCTTAAAATTCTTATTCATAAAAGTATGTCTTAATTGCAATTCTAAGAAAGCAGTAATTCTTGATCTTAAATAGCTTATAGAAAACACACACACACACAAACACACACAGACATAACAAATCCAAGTGTTTATTTTTAAAATTCCAAATAAGGGTACAGAACAAATTTTACTTTTTATTTTCAAAACATCATTTTATATTAAATCATTTATTATCTTTGCTACAACCAAATAGATGCTCTACCAATTCTTACTGTACCAAAAATTTAAAAAGTGGAATGCAGAGTCCCCCTTTATTTGCAGTTTCACTTTCCAGTTTGTTATCTGTGGCCAACTGTGATCTGAAAATATTAACTGGAAAATTCCAGAAATAATGCATAAGATTTAAATGACATGCTGTTCTAAGTAGTGTGAAGAAATCTTGTGCCGTTCTGCTCTGTCCTGCGTAGGACGTGAATTATCAGTTTGTCCTGCACATGCTGTCTATGTTACCTGCCCCTTAGTCACTTAGGAGCCGTCTGGATTATTAGATTGACTGTGGTGGTGAAGTTCTGTATTAAAGTTGATTATAAGCTGGGCGCAGTGGCTCATGCCTGTAATCCCAGCACTTTGTGAGGCTAAGGCAGGTGGATCACCCGAAGTCAGGAGTTCGAGACCAGCCTGACCAACATGGAGAAACCCCGTCTCTACTAAAAATACAAAATTACCCGGGCATGCTGGTGCATGTCTGTAATCCCAGCTACCTGGGAGGCCGAGGCAGAAGAATCGCTTGAACCCGGGAGGCGGAAGTTGTGGTGAGCTGAGATCGTGCCATTGCACTCCAACCTGGGCAAAAAGGGCAAAACTCAGTCTCAAAAAAAAAAAAAAAAAAAAAGGGTGATTATATAAGCAAACCTTCTGTAAAGGGAGAGATGGTAAATATTTTAGGCTCTGAGGGCCATAGGGTTTCCTACCTTTGTAGGCCACAGACAGTACTGAACAAATGGGCGGAGCTGTGTTCCAATGAAACTTTCTTTACAAAAATAGGCTGAGAGGTCCGATTTGGTTCACAGAAGATAAGCCTGAATGATACCTACAAGCTGTTGTGATGTGTGGTAGGTGGATAATGTAAAAATATCATTTGAAGATTCTACTTCCTATTTATCTATATATAGACTTATATTATATAAATGCATTTACGTACTTATATTGCTTAAAGAATACATTTTCTAGTGACTATGGTAATGAATCATTCAAAGTGTGGTAGGCACTGAACAAAATAAAGAAATAACTTGTTTTCTTAGAAGAAATTCATACTTGGATGAAAATATCAAGGAAAAAAATGTCCATTTTCTTCTATCACAAATTGAGAAAATAAGAGGTTCTAGAAACAGGAGCCCAAGAAACTGAGAGTTTTTTTTTTTTTGAGACAGAGTCTCACTCTGTTACCCAGGCTGGAGTGCAGTGGCGCGATCTCAGCTCACTGCAACCTCTGCCTCCTGTGTTCAGGTGATTTTCCCACCTCAGTCTTCCAAGTAGCTGGGACTACAGGGGCCCACCACCACACCCAACTAATTTTTGTATTTTTAGGAGAGATGGAGTTTCACCATGTTGGCCAAGCTGGTTTTGAACTCCTGACCTCAAGCAATCCACCCCCCTTGGCCTCCCAAAGTGCTGGGATTACAGGCCCCCACCTACCTCTTCTTTCTAAAATAATTTCAGTGTATATATCTTACCACAAGACCACCCAAAATGACAGAAACTGATTTTTCTTCCTCCTCATAAACGTTAATTTTTCATTAGTGTTTTAAAAGGCAAAGAATTCTATTATCCTCAAAAATTTTAAAGCTGGAAGTCATTTGGTATTAAAAAAGGGGTATTTGGCCAGGCGTGGTGGCTCACACCTGTAATCTCAGCCCTTTGGGAGGCCGAGGTGGGCGGATCAGCAGGTCAGGAGGTCAAGACCATCCTGGCTACCACGGTAAAACCCCGTCTCTACTAAAAATACAAAAAAATTAGCTGGGCATGGTGGCATGTGCCTGTAGTCCCAGATACTCGGGAAGCTTGAGGCAGGAGAATGGTGTGAACCCGGGAGGCGGAGCTTGCAGTGAGCCGAGATCATGCCACTGCACTGCAGCCTGGGCGACAGAGTCTCAACAGAGTGAGACCCCATCTCAAACAACAACAACAACAACAACAAAAACCCCAAAAAAAGTGGTTGAGGAAGTTTTCTGCTTGTAATAAATTCATATACATCTAGTTAGTGTATATCAACTGAGAGCCCCAACCCTTTCTCAGTAAGAGATATATTCATCCTGAAAGACAAAGGGGTAACTCAAGTATATCTAGGGTACATTCAGGTAGTAGAAACCAGTGCAATGCAACTACAATTCTCGGAAAAGATTTAGAATGCATTTTAAATTGGAAACATCAATTATTCTTTGATTTGAAAGTAGACTGGTACTGGAGAGATGTTGGTCACAAGATACAAGATTTCAGTTACACAGGAGGAGTAAGTTAAAGAGATCTATTGTACAACATCTATTATTTTATAGTTAATAAATGTATTCTTGAAAATTGCTAAGAGAGTAGACTTTAAGTGTTCTTATCACATAAAATAAGTGGGTAATACATATGTTAATTAGCTCCATCTAGCCATTCTACAATATATACACATTTCAAAACAACATGTTGTACATAATATATATATGCAATTATTTGCCAATTAAAAAGATAAATAGGCTGGGTGCTCACGCCTGTAATCCCAGCACTTTGGGAGATCAACTGCTTGAACCCAGGAGTTCAAGACCAACCTGGGCAACATGGCAAAACCCTGACTCTACAAAAAATACAAAAATTAGCCAGGCATGATGGGGTGTGCCTAAAGTCCCAGCTACTTGGGAGGAAAGGTGGGAGGATTGCTTGGGCCTGGGAGCTCGAGGCTACAGTGAGACAGTGCCACTGTACTCTAGCCTGGGAGACAAAGCAAGAACCTGTCTCAAAAATAAATGAATAAATAATAAATAGGCTATAAATAATAATAAATAGCCTATAAAAGGTAGGCTGATACAGACTAAAATATTTATTTTTGCATTTCTATTTAGTTTGTATAGTATCAAACAACAAATAATTTGAACTGACAACAAATAATTTACAGTACAGATAATGTGCTGCTTCCTATACTCATGGCTTAATTTTTTAAAGGTTCAGACAATGAGTTATATGTTTTCTTCCACTTCCTTTAAATGGCAGGGAAGCCGAAAGAAAGTAGAATAGAACATTTCTTTTTATTTACCAATAACTACACTTACCTTATAAACAGAACTGCCACCAACTATCCAAATCATGTCTACTTTATTTGCTAATTCTGGTTGTTCAGTAAGTTTTAAGGCATCATCCAGACTTCTGGCAAGAAAATGAGCTCCTTGTGGAGGTTCCCTGAAGTTAAAAAAAGAATTACACATAATTTTTGTAAAATCCATCCATACCAATCAAATAATCTGACTAAGAAGCAGTGACTATAGAATTAAAATCATCATAAATATGAATCCTTTCAACAAGAAGCACTTAACATCAGTATGGCCTATGACCAATAATTCAGCCTACATTTGTACATCTATGGCTCACAATGAATCATGAAACAGAACCAGGTGATATCTTGTGGTATCTCTGGTGGAAAAACATCAGAATAGGAGTTATTTCTGGAGGGGTGGGATAAAGATTCACTTGGACAGGGCAGGAGAGAACTTTCTGGGGTGATAGGTACTATTCTGTATCTTTGATAGGGCTGGGGTTACACAGGTGTATACATTTACCAAAACTTAGCAAATGTACATTTAAGACTTGTGTCTCATGTAATAGTTACCTCAGAAGAAAAAAAACTGTAAAAGACAGAATCATTTTACTTATTTATTAGACAGAGTCTCGCTCTGTTGTCCAGGCTGGAGTTCAGTGGCGCGATCTCGGCTCACTGCAAGCTTCGCCTCCTAGGTTCACGCCATTCTCCTGCCTCAGCCTCCCGAGTAGCTGGGACTACAGGCGCCCACCACCATGTCCAGCTAATTTTTTGTATTTTTAGTAGAGACGGGATTTCACCCGTTAGCCAGGATGGTCTCGATCTCCTGACCTGCTGATCCGCTCGCCTCGGCCTCCCAAAGTGCTGGGATTACAGGTGTGAGCCACAGCACCCGGCCAAGACTGAATCATCAATGGTATGAATGATGAAGTATTTAGGTGGAAATACACTAATGTCTGCAGTTTATTATGAATGCAAAAATGAACAAGACCGATTGATGGATGAATGAAGATGTGATGAAACTAGTAGAGTAAAATGTTAATGGTAGATGTAGGTGGATGGTTTACTGTAAACTTCTTTCTGTACGTGTGAAGATTTTCCTGATAAAATACTAGAAAAAGAGTGATATGTTTGAATGACTGCAGAAAAGCTTGGAATGACATTCAGACTGCTAATGTACCTTTGGGAACGGGGAAAAGGATTTTCATGTTTCAAACAATACAGGAATGGGTTAAGTATTAAAAAATGAGCTTATTATTATGTAATTAAAATCCAAAAGGGAAGAAGTTAATTAATTCCAGTGTTTACTCAGGGGTGGTCCAATATTTTGGCTTCTCTTGGTCACATTGGAAGAATTGTCTTGGGTCACACATAAAATACACTAACATTAACGATAGCTGATGAGCTTAAAAAAAAAAAAAGATCTGTGCATAATCTTTTAAGAAAGTTTATTAATTTGTGTTGGGTGGCATTCAAAGCCATCCTGGGCCACTCTGAGGCCTGCGGTTCGTGGGCTGGACAAACTTGGTGTACGCTGACTAGCTTAATCTCTCCCAATCTCTGAAACTATTTTGTTGGTCATGGTGGGGGTTGCAATTCCCTTTATAAATGACAAAACCTGTGGAACTAGGCTTTCATAGTAATTAGATACACAACAGAAATTACGATTCAATGTCAAGTTTTTAGCCTGCGGCTTTAACAAGATTATATAATTGCCCTTGAACTCATAGTTAAAATAAGGATTAATCAAGAACTTGATTGCCTCCTCCCTCTCCCTCCTAATATATATTTTACTTATTTTATTCTGTCATTCTTAAAAGAATTAGGTTAGAGCAAAGAATATACTTTGACTCAGGATGGAAATAGACATGGAGGCCAGGGAGAAGTTAAATAAGCCCAGGTTATCTTCTAAGGTATCAAGGCAGTTGCAGGGACCAGGTTGGACTAGGCTCTTCAGAGAGAGAACTGAATCTAGAAGAAACAAAGATTTGGAGTTGGGAGAGAAGAGAGTTTAGTTAATAAACCGATGATGGCCAAAACAGAGCTGTGACGGTGTTAGTAACTGCAGATGTGACGACTTCCTTGCCCTTTTGTAGTGAGTGTGGAAAAGAAAGTGAAGAACAGATTAGCCAGGCGTGGTGGCTCATGCCTGTAATCTCAGCACTTTGGGAGGCCAAGCCGGGCAAATTACCTGAGGTTAGGAGTTCCAGACCAGCCTGGCCAACATAGTGAAACCCCGTCTCTACTAAAAATAGAAAAATTAGCTGGGCGTGGTGGTGCGTGCCTGTAATCCCAGGTACTTGGGAGGCTGATACAGGAGAATTGCTCGAGCCCAGGAGGCGGAGGTTGTAGTGAGCCGAGATTGCGCCACTGCATT